>NC_064920.1:623761577-625011577 GCF_023897955.1 Schistocerca gregaria
CAGAGAGGTTTCCTCTGCCACAATGGCAGTTTTAAGTGGGTTTAAACGTGGTGTTATAGCTGGCGCACGTGCGATGGGACGCAGCATCTCCGAGATAGCGATGAAGTAGCGATTTTCCCGCATCTCTTCACGAGTGCACCGTGAATATCAGGAATCTGGTAAAACATAAAATCCCAAACATCACTGTGGCCGAAAAAAGATCGTGCAAGAACGGGACCAACGACGACTGAAGAGAATCGTCCAATGTGAAAAAAGTGCAACCCTTCCGTTAATTGATGCAGATTTCAATGCTAGGGCGTCAACAAATACCAGCGTGCGAACCATTCAACGAAACATCGCCGATATAGGCTTTCCCAGACGAGGACTCTCTGGTGCCTCACCCGGGTCCGTCAACATCGACATTGGGCTGTTGATGACTGGAAACATGTTGCCTGATCGGACGAGTCTCGTTTAAAATTGTATCAAACGGATGGTCTTGTACGGGTATGGAGACAACCTCATGAACCCGTGGATCCTGCATGTCAACAGGCGACTGTTCAAGCTGGTGGAGGCTCTATAATGGTGTGGACCGATTGCAGTTGGAGTGATATGGGACCCATGATACGTCTAGATACGAAACTGACAGGTGACACGTACGTAAGCATCCTGTCTGACCATCTGCATCCATTCATGTTCATTGTGTATTCTGACGGACTTGGCCAATTTCTGCAGGACAATGCGACACCCCGCACAAACTCCCCAGACATGGACATTATTGAATGCTTCTGGGATGCCTTGAAACGTGCTGTTCAGAAGAGATCTCCGTCCCCTCATAGTCTTACGGTTTTATGGACAGCCCTACCGAACTCATCGTGCCAATTCTCTCCCGCACTACTTCAGACATTAGTTGAGTCCATGCCACGACATGTTGCCGCATTTCTGCGTGCTTGCGGGGCCCCTAGGCCAATGTTTCTTTTGCTCTTCAGTGTATTATAGGATTCAGTAGACACCAGCTGTATAAAAACCGTGTATTTAAAACTCCAGATTGATGTTCTTCATCCACTGTATTGCTAACGGTGAAGGCTGCTTTTGGATGTACTCAATTTTATTATGACAAACACACCAATGTGAGTGACTCCTAACGTGGGTAACTTCCATCTGTATTATAAATATAACTGTTTGAGTAGCTGTCATTCTTTCTGTTGAATGCTAACGGTATCTTTGGTACTTGTAATGACTGATGCAACACATATACATGGGGGAGATTATGTCTCGGCTGAATTACGAGGAAAGGGGAATTCACACTGCTTCGAGATTGCGTCTAGGCTGAATGTTGAGGAAAGAGGAATTCTTGCTGCTACGAAAGAACTAGAAAAACTAAAACTAGAGTTCGAGGATGTAGACAAAATAGTTCTCAAATGAAATGAAAAAGACATTTCTGTTATTAATAAGAGTGGTGTGATAGAATCATTGCCAACTCCTCGTGTAGTTACTGAACGGGAGATATCGGAGGAGGAATCTGCTTCATGTTTAGCGATGGTGTTAATGTTCATGAACATGTATGTATGTATGTATGTATGTATGTGTGTATGTATGTGTGTACCAATTATAACCGTATACAGTTCTCACCTTTTGCTTTTATTTTTTAATTTTATTTACACGTCAGGTTACGTGGGAGCAAACTGAGAAGCGAATCTCCAAGGTCATGGAACGTGTCAGTACATGAAACTACAACAAAAAAGTAATAACAGATAAAAATAAAATGTTTATTAACCCGAAAAATTCAATCCATAAGTTTAAGTAAACGCAATCAACAATACAACAAGAATCAGCTTAATGTCTCAAGGGATTTCTCGACAGAATAGGAGTCACTCATGAGGAAATTCTTCATTTTCGATTTGAAAGCAAGTGGATTACTGCTAAGATTTTTGTATTAGAGCGGTAGATGCAGCAGTATACTGCACACCTTTCTGCACAAGAGTCAAGGAGATACGATCCAAGTGCAGGTTTGATTTATGCCGAATATTAAATGAGTGAAATCTACTTATTCTTGGGAATAAGCTAGTATCGTTAACAACAAATGACAGCAAGGAATATACATATTCAGATGCCAATGTCAAAATACCCAGACTCGTGAACAGGGGTCGACAAGAGGTTCGTGAATTTACACCACTCACTGCACGAACCGCACGTTTCTGAGCCAAGAATTGGTAGAGTTACCTCAAAATATACCATACGACCTAAGCGAATGAAAATAATCGAAGCTGACTAATCTTCGTGTCGAACGATCTCTCACTTCAGGTACCGTTCGAATAGTAAAAATGGCTGCATTAAGTCTTTGAACAAGATCCTAAACGTGGGCTTCCCACGGCAGTTTACTATCCATCTGAACACTTGGAAATTTTAACTGTTCAGTTTCCATAATCATATGCCCATTCTATGAAATTAATACGCCAGGTTTTGTTGAAGTCTGTCTTAGAAACTGTAAAAATTGAGTCCTACTGTGATTTAGCGTTAGTTTATTTTCTACAAGCCATTAACTTAGGTCATGAACTGCTCTATTTGCAACTGGATTAACGTTACACGCAACGTCCTTTACTACCAAGGTAGTGTCGTCAGAAAACATAAATATTTTAGAGTTACCGGTAATATTAGAAGGCATATCATTTATATAAATAAGGAACAGAAGTGGCCCCAACACTGATCCCTGGGGCACCCCCACCCACTCCCCCCCCCCCCCCCCACTTGACCATACCCCACTCAGACCCTCACATCACAGACATTCTTAACGTCGTCAATAATGATCTTTTGCGGTCTGTTGCTGATGTAAGAGATGCACAATTGTGAGCTACTCCCCATATTCCATAGTGGTCCAATAGCGTAGCAATATTTTGTGATCAACACAATGAAACGCCTTATTTACATCAAAAAATATTCCTAATGTTCGAAATTTTTTTAAATCAATCTAGTACATCATAGAGAACAGAGGATATAGCATTTCCAGTTGTTAAATGACTTCTAAGGCTGAACTGAACATTTGATAGCACATCCTATGATATAAAACGATCAATTATCCTTACATACACAGCCTTTTCAATAACTTTAGCAACCACTGTTGGCATAGAAAAAGGTATAAAATTGTATACATTAACTTACTCTCCCTTTTTATAAAGCGGCTTTTCTACTGAGTAATCGTTCAGGAAACTGACCATTCCTAAAGGTAAAATCACAAATATGGCTAAATACAGGGCTAATACGTGCAACAAAATATTTTAATATTCTTCTAGGCACTCCATCATATCCATGAGGGTCTTTAGTCTTCAGTAATTTAATTATTGACTTAATCTCCCCTTTGTCTGTATCACAGAGGAGTGTTTCAGACATAAATCTCGGAAAGGCATTTGCCCTGTAGAAACTAAATTCTTATTTAATTCACCAGCAATGCTCAGAAAATGATTGTTAAATACTGTACGTTGATCTGATTTATCAGCAACAGAAATATTTTTACTAAGAGCTGACTTTACATCTTCGACCTTGTGCTGCTCACCATACACTTCCTTCACAATTGACCGTATGGTTTTAATTTTATCCTCCGAATCAGTTATTCTATTTGCATGCCACATACACTTTGTCTTCCTAATAACATTTATAAGCACCTTACAATACTGTTTCTAGTGGCCTGCCGTTGATTGAGTGTGACTACTTCTAACATTTTGGTATAATTCCCTCTATGTCCTACATGATATCCTTATCCCACTAGTGAGCCGCTCAGGCTCCTTATTACTGCTAGTACTCCGTTTAGAACGTTCTAATAGAAAGCATGTCTCAAAGAGCATGAGAAATGTGTTAAGGAAAGCATTATATTTAACATATATGTTATGGGCACTATAAACATCCTGCCACTCTTGTTCCTTGGTTCCTTGACAAGGTTTAAAAAACTCTGTATTGCTGTTGGATTAGCTTTCCTACATAGTTTGTAATAATATGTGACATTTGAGTACAAAAGCCTTTTAGTGTTAAAATTTCTGCATCATCGTCTGAAAGGCCATTCACCCTTTTACTAACTGAATGCCCACTTCTAATGAAGAATGAATAAGAATGATAGCTCTGTGCTTGGATTGCAACTCCGTTACAGACCCAATTTTGAAGACTATATCAAGAACCGCCCGCTAGCGGGATCTCATGGCACTATAGGGGCTGAAGAGGGATGTACCACGATGTCCCACAACCATGAATTTTATTTACAGAGAGCGACCGAAAAAAAAAGTATTGCGTTACTTATTGAACGCCTCTAGTACATTAGAATATTACATGTGTATCACATTTTGGACCAAAAGTATCTTATTTAGGTATTACGGTAAAAAAACAGGTACTCTGTTTCTACTTTCTATGGTATAAATTTGTACCTTTAAATTATTAAATACAGCGTTACTTAAAAGCAGCTTATATTCTCAAACATTTACAATTTTTCGTAGTATTTACTCTTCTTCTTTTGAAAATACAGACAAATGTTTTGACTTTGTATCATATTTAGGCAACCTCACCCTAATTCTAAAATTTAAACATCGATTTTATCGATTTTTGTCATTATATTGCACGAATCAATATGACATGAAAACTATATAAGGTGATCAGAAACAGTCCGGAAAGCTTGTAAGGGTGTCGCATGGTAGGTTGTCCTGAGAAATAATGTTAAGAAAAATGTTAAATACCTTTGGCCGTTAACCAGCCTAGAAGTTAGCCAATCAGGCCGTTGCACGCGCAAATTCAAGCGGCCCTGCAGAGACAGCGCCTCCAAACGTGTGCTTGTGTCGTTTTCTTACAAGTGTACAAGAGAGCTAAAATTAAACTGAACTTGAGACGGCAGTAATTACCGAACCCAAGCGAACATCAACTCTACGAGAACATCTAATACTAATTGTATCTGGTGGGTCGTTCGAATTTATGTGTGCAACTGCCAGATTTACCAACGTCAGTGCTAATTAACTCAGAAACAGTGCAACGTATCGAATTTTTATTCAACATTTTTTACTCAGCGCAACCTACCTACCAAAACCCTTACAAGTTTTTCAGGCTGTTTGTGACCACACTGTATGTATGAAGTGTTTCTCTTAAGAGACATCGGGCACATTTTCTCCGGTTTCCGGAAGAAATTGGCAATTTTGTTGTTCCAATGTGTAGCTGAAGCCAGCCGAAACTAATACTGCTCATGACATGTTCCATGCGCCGACCCGTGTCAACGGGAAGCGACCGTTTGCTACAACAAAATTATTTTTAAAGTGAGATTCTCCGTGTCCATTCCATAGAACAACCCAAAATTAGTGCAGCACGATATTAGGTTTAGCGACATATACAGTACTGGCCATTAAAATTGCTACACCAAGAAGAAATGCAGACAACAAACGGGTATTCGTTGGACAAATATATTATACTAGAACTGACAGGTGATTACATTTCCACGCAATTTGGATGAATAGATGCTCAGAAGTCAGTACCCAGAACAATCACCTTTGGCCGTAATAACGGCCTTATTACGCCTGGGCATTGAGTCAAACAGAGCTTGGATGGCGTGTACAGGTACAACTGCCCATGCCGCTTCAACACGATACCACAGTTCATCAAAAGTAGTGACTGGAGTATTGTGACGAGCCAGTTGCTCGGACGCAATGACCAGACGTTTTCAGTTGGTAAAAGATCTGGAGAACGTGCTGGTCAGGGCAGCAGTCGAAAATTTTCTGTATCCAGAAAGGCCCGTACAGGACCCGTAACATGTGGTCGTGCATTATCCTGCGGAAATGTAGGGTTTCGCAGGGATCGAATGAAGCGTAGAGCCACGAGTCGTAACACATCTCAAATGTAACGTCCCCTGTTCAAAGTGCCGTCAATGCGAACAAGAGGTGACTGAGACGTGTAACCAATGGCACCCCATACCATCATGCTGCGTGATACGCCAGTATGGCGACGACGAATACACGCTTCCAACGTGCGTTCACTGCAATGCCGCCAAACACGGATGCGACCATCATGATGCTGTAAACAGAACCTGGATTCATCCGAAAAAATAACATTTTGCCATTCGTGCACCCACGTTCGTCGTTAAGTACACCATCGCAGGCGCTCTTGTCTGTGATGCAGCGTCAAGGGTAACCGTAGCCACAGTCGCCGAGCTGATAGTCCATGCCGCTGTGCAAACGTCGTCGAACTGTTCGTGCAGATGGTTGTTGTCTTACAAACGTCCCGATCTGTTTACTCAGGAATCGATCCGTTACAGCCATGCGGATAAAATGCCTATTATCTCAACTGCTAGTGATACGAAGCCGTTGAGATCCAGCACGGCGTTCCGTATTACCCTCCTGAAACTACCGATTCCATATTATGGTAACAGCCATAGGATCTCGACTAACTAGAAGCAATGTCGCGATACGATAAACCGCAATCGCGATAGAGTATAATCCGACCTTTATCAAAGTCGAATACGTTATGTTCCGCATTTATCCTCCTTACACGGGGCATCACAACAACATTTCACCAGACAACGTCGGTCAACTGCTGTTTGTGTATGAGAAATTGGTTGGAAACTATCCTCATGTTAGCACGTTGTAGGTGTCGCCACCGGCTTCAACCTTGGGTGAATGCTGTGAAAAGCTAATCATTTGCATATCACAGCATCTTCTTCCTGTCGGTTATACTTCGCGTCTGTAGAACGTCATCTTCGTGGTATAGCAATTTTAATGGCCAGTAGTGTACTCAGAGGGACAGTAGAACACGAAAAATGAGCTGTGCTCTGAATGCCCTCCTGCCGCATGCTGACTGCTGACTGCTGACTGCTTCCAGTATGCAACAGTGCGAGGCAGAATTGGTTATTTCTGCTGTTTTACTGTCCCTCTTAACACATATCGCTAAACCTAATATCGCGGTGCACAAAGTTTGGGCCGTTCTGTGGAATGGGCACGTAAAATATCACATTAAAAATGATTTTGTTTCTAAGGGGAAATAGACTTATGCATTCTGTTCACACCTGTCGCCGCATGGAGCATATGAGAAGCAGAATATTCCAATTTCAAGAGGCGTTTGAACCTGAGGTGTCATATTTTTATTGTTCCTTGGTTCTACCCATAATCGCTTTATACGACAGGTGGGCTCTGTCTTGCGTTCTTCCGATTATTTATTTCCTATTCTCTTCTGGATTTGTTTTTAAGTGTATGTTTCGTTTATGATGTTTCTCAGCTGGTCTCAAATACTTATGCTGTTTTTTGTGATTCCCAGTTCTTTAATATCTTCTTCTGTTTTAGAGGTCCAGTTCGTTCATATATTTTTTATAGGCTCCCACCGCGTCACTGTCATTTCACTGGTTTCTGATTAATTTGATGCGGCCCCCCACAAAATCCTCTCTTGTGCCAACATTTTAATCTCGGAGTAGCAATTTAGAATCCATGTTTTAATTATTTGCTGGCCGTATACCAATTTCTGTCTTCTTTTATACTTTTGACTCTCTGCAGCTCCCTCCAGTATCATGGAAGTCATTCCCTGTTGTCTTAACAAATGTCCCGTCATCCTGTCCTTTCTTCTCCTCAGTTTTTTTCCATTTATTCCTTTCCTCTCAGATTCTGCAAAGAACTTCCTCATTCCATAACTGATCAATCCAGCTAATATACAACATTCTCCTGTTGCAACACATACGAAACGCTTCGATTCTCTTCTCTCTTCTGGTTTTCCCACAATCCATGTCTCAGTACCATACAATGCTGTGCTCCAGACGCACATTCTCAGAAATTCCTTCCTCCAATTGAGGTCTGTTATTCCTAATAATAGACCTCTCTTGCCCAGGAACACCATTTTCTCCACTGCTTTCCATGTCCTCTTTGCTCCACCCATCAGGGGTTAGTTTGCTACCCAGGTAACAGAATCTCTCTCCCGAATTGTGATGTCAAGCTCCTCGCCGCTCTGATTTCTGCTGCTTCTCATTACTTTCGTCCTTTTTCGATTTACTCTGAATCCATATTCTGTAGTCGTCGTTCATTCCATTCATTCAGCAGATACTGTTTATTTCCTCACTTTCACTGAGGAGCTTTTCTTTTATTTCCACGATTGCTTCTTCGATGTATAGATTAAACAGAAGGGGGTAAAACATCGCAACCCTGTTTTACACACATTTTAATTTGAGCACTTCCTTCTTTGTCTTCCACTCTTCTTTTTCCTGTTGGTTCTTGTTTATGTTGTATATAACCCGTCTGTCTTTACAGGTTACCACTGTTTTTCTCAAAATGTAGTACACCTTGCACCATTTTACTTTGTCGAACGCTTTTTCCCATGTCGACAAATACTATGAAAGTGTCTTAACAGTTCCTCAGTCGTTCTTCCATTGTCAAGCGCAACGTCAGGACTGCCTCTCTGGTGCCTTTACCTTTACTAAAGCCAAACTGACAGTCAGTTAATAGATATTAAATTTTGGTTCAAATGGCTCTGAGCACTATGGGACTTAACTTCTGAGGTCATCAGTCCCCTAGAACTTAGAACTACTTAAACCTAACTAACCTAAGGACATCACACACATCCATGCCCGAGGCAGGATTCGAACCTGCGACCGTAGCAGTCGCACGGTTCCGGACAGCGCGCCTAGAACCACGAGACCACCGCGGCCGGCTATTAAATTTTATTTTCCTTTCGTTTGTATATTATTCTTGTCAGGAAATTGGATTATTCAACTGTTAAACTCATTGAGCAATAATTGTCGCTCATGTTGGCTCTTTATAACATCGTGATTGGGTGGCTGATGTTTTTTTCGAAAGTCTGATAGATTCTACACACCAACGTGAAAATTAGTTTTGTTGTCACTTCCGCCAAAGATTTTAGAAAATCCAATGGAATGTCGTCAGTCTCTCGTGCCTTATTTGATCTTAGGTCTCCAAAGTTCTGATTAGCCACGCTCGGTAGCCGCGCGATCTTAGGCGCTCGTCACGGTCTACGTGGCTCCCTGCGTCGGAGATCCGAGTCCTCCGTCGGGCATGTGTGTGTGTGTGTGTGTGTGTGTGTGTGTGTGTGTGTGTGTGTGTGTGTGTGTGTGTGTGTGTGTGTGTATGTCGTCCTTAGCGTTTAGGTAAGATTAAGTATGGCGTAAGCTTAGGCACCGATGACCTGAGCAGTTTCGTCGCGTAAGACATTACCACAAATTTACAATTTTTTAAAGTTCTGATTAATATTTGACCCACTGTCTCTTCATTGTTGACTCCCACGTTATCTTCTTTCTGACGTCGTCAGAGAAGTACCCTTTTTTTGTACCTATGTTTTTCTTTCCAATTTCTGTGATTTCTCTTTTTAGGTATGTCCATCCTCATCAACTGACCTATGTACTGAGATATTCGTTGTTGCAGTAACCATAGCTTCAAAGAACTTAAAAGCGTATCGCTTCATTGGTTGGCTGGTTTGGGGGAGTGGACCAAATAGTGAGGTCATCGTTCCCATCGAATTCGTGAAGGAGTGGGAGGAAGTCGGCCGTGGTCTTTCAAAGGAACCATCCCTGCGTTTTCCTTAAGCGACTTAGGGAAATCGCATCACGGCGCAAGTTTAAACATCATGTTCAGCACCTGTGGCTAACCGAAATGTAAGGTAGTAAAACATACAAAATGAAGCTAACGTAAACTAAAATATGACCTGTTTGAGCGCACAGCGTCATCTCTTGTTCTCCATATTCTAGCCGCAAGACACTCATGGAAAGTATGACATAATTTTAGTGTTTGCGTTGTTTCATAAATACCTCAGCGTGTGTTTTAACTCTACACATGGGCATATCACTTTCTCCATTGGCCTCTCCCGAACGCAAAACCCAGAATTCTTATGGTGCGTGTGAAGGAAGCAATATGTGCATCTAAGAAGAAAGTAATATTATTCTGTACATTATTTCGTAAGTACTGTCATAGGGTGTTTTAACACGACATAAGGGAAGTGTCAGTGTCTCACTTGGTATCTCTCAAACGTAAAACTCTCAGAATTTTCAGCGTGCACGTCAGAATTCAAAGTTTTCATTTAACGTCTCCCAGTGGAGTTTGATGAAGATTTCTACAGCTCTCCGAGACAAATATTCATGTCCTATGGTTTCACTGTGTCGTGCGTCAAACACTTTTGTTAGGATTCCTGCACAAAATGGTACTCACTTAAAAATAGCGCTGATGATTATTTTTCAGACGTTCTGATGAAGTTTGCGTCGCAACAGCAAACGTTTCTGCCTGCGGCTGCCTCAAGGACACAACTCCCCTACCGGAGTTCTGGAGCCTGAACAGCTGTCCAGTGGAAATTTATCAGACTTCAGAAGGCAGCAGCTCTGAGGCTTCTGCCAGCGGCACGACGATAAGGAACAAAGGAAGAGGCAGGGGATTTTTCTACGATGGCAAAACTTGTAGAAGAGGATTGCTGAAATGGCGTGACCGATACACCACTGGTTCTCAAGTGTTCTCCTCTCGGCCACCCTTCACGAGTAAAATTTGATCAAAATGGTTCAAATGGCTCTAAGCACTATGGGACTTAACATCTATGGTCATCAGTCTCTTAGAACTACTTAAACCTAACTAACCTAAGGACATCACACAACACCCAGTCATCACGAGGCAAAGAAAATCCCTGACCCCGCCGGGAATCGAACCCGGGCGTGGGAAGCGAGAACGCTACCGCATGACCACGAGCTGCGGGCGGAAAATTGGTGTACCCGTCCCCTCTCCCCCAATACCCCCCCAACCAAACGTTCCACACACACAAACACACACACACACACACACACACACACACACACACACCAGCCTATTTTATAAACAGTAATTTTTGATATTTTCTTTGTCCAATTCTCCGCTTTACCAAATTCAATTTAGATGCATTTTACGCAACAAAAACCAAAACTACATGAATTTATGAATTTTTGCAACGAAAATCCGGAACAGATGGTTTATCTTTATGACATTTTTCATTTATTCAAAAACCGTGAAATGAACAATATTTACAATTCAGCAAGCAAGGATTATAAAAGCATTAAAATTTTTGAATTATTAAGTTTAGTGTGAAGGATGAACTTGCTTTTGAGAAGAAAGTTTCTAAAGACAAGGTGTAATAGCAGAAACAGCCACTCGGAGTTCTTTTCTTATGTGAAGCCTTGAACGGTGGTTCGGCTTTTTCGCCTCGGAAGCTGGAAAGTCGATCTCGCACAAATATGATGTTTACTGCATTTTGGCTCAGAGTTGGGAATTCCTTGCTAATGTGTATCCATAACACCGAAAAGGGCATTTCATTAAATTTACTCTTCAGTGAAGTACCACAATGCGCTATTGTTCCACTTTTACACTTACACAAGATGGTCCAAAACAATTTCTGAGAGGATTTTGAATCCAATGAAATTTATTAAAATTGTCACTGGAATACTTTCCGAAGTGATCTTTTACTGCTGCAAGACGATGAAGAAGACATGGTTTTAGCTCCACTGGAAGTATAGGATTATCTGTATCATCCAACAGTCACACTAGAGTAGGGAATATTTCTAGCACGCTACTTTCCACTCTGTTTCGCCGCAGCTCTGATTTATTTATGAACGCCTTCTCTTTTTCATTCCAAGACAGCACAGTTGTCTAATTACTTTGAAGTGAAGTGTTAAGATTATATAGTTTCTTAAAAATGTCAGTAAGGTAAGGCTTTTTAGCAGAAAATCTCCGCTACTGATACAATCAACCAGAGAGTGACTTTTCTCCTTTAAGAAACAGAATACATCATTCTTCAAGTTCAGACTTTCAACCTCAAAGGGCAGTAGTGCATATCTCATTGAATGTTGAAGCAGGAAAAATCAAATAATGAAAGTGGAGAGATGGGAGAATTTGAGTTGAATTATCACTACGGTAATGCTGTCAACGTAAAGGGCAGTGTGTGATGTGTATGAATTACGAGTTCAACATAATACAGTAAATTATTTGAGCGAAATACCGTATCGCTTCGGCGTTGTATGGAGCAGTATAGACGACATTAGCATCGACAGATCATGACTACCTGCCGTTGGTCTCCATCAGACCAAGACAAAACACACTGAAGCGCCAAAGAAACTGGTATAGAAAGCGTATTCAGATACAGAGATACGTAAACAGGCAGAATACGGCACTGCGGCCGGCACGACACTAAGCGTTACGCCTCGCCTGGGCCCGTCAACAACGACATTGGACAGATGATGACTGGAAACAAGTTGCCTGATCGGACGAGTCTCGTTTCAAATCGTATCGAGCGGATGGACGTGTACGGGTATGGAGACAATATGGAGACAACCTAATGAGTCCATGGACCCTGCATGTCAGCAGAGGACTGTTCAAGCTGGTGGGAGCTCCGTAATGAAGTGGGGAGTGAGCAGTACGAGTGATATGGGACCCTTGGAACGTCTATTTACGACTCTGACAGGTGACGCGTACTTAAGCATCTTGTCTGATCACCTGCAGTCCGACGGACTTGGACAATTCCAGCAGGACAATGTGACACCCCGCACCTCCAGAATTGCTACAGAGTGGCTCCAGGAATACTGTTCTGAATTTATACGCTTCCGCTGTCCACCAAACTCCACAGACATGAAAATTATTGTTACAGATTTGTGGACAGCCCTGCAGGATTCATAGAGTCAGTTCCCTCCAGCAGTCGATCCGTGTCACGTCGTGTTACGACAGTTCTGCGTGCTCGTGAGGGCCCTACACGGTGTTAGACAAGTTTCTTCGGCTTTTAAGTGTATTTGCTTAGTACTGTATTAGAATGTGGGTCAATGGCAATATCAGTTGTGTTAATATATGGCGAGAAATGAATTCAGCGACGGTTTCATTTACCTATAACCTCAACCATAAGTACCAACATTGCATTATTCTATGAATTAAAATTTTATATTGTAAATAACAATTTTCCGCTACTTTAAATAATACTTTTTTAAACATCATTATCTTTATATCTCTATTTAATATCGTATTGCCTGTCAGTCGTGATGCTTTATCAGGATGACTAATGTGCGCGCAAGTTTGTGGTTTTCTTTTGTATATGATGTTTTAGCAGCGTTGCTAGGATTTGGTAGTTCGAGCGTAATAACGTTTGAGTTACTACGAGGCAACTTCATCCAAACAGTCTGTCTAAATTTTACACTCAAAACTTCAGCTCATTAACGTTCTAATTTAGTAGCAAGATACCAAGGCAAAGCAATGGTGTACGTTCTGACTGTTCTGGCTCAGGTGGGCCAATCAAGGCTGACCGACCGCCGTGTCATCCTCTGCTAATGGCGTCATTGGATGCGGTTTGTAGAGACGTGGGGTCAGCACAACGCTCTTCCATTCGTTGTCGGCTTTCTGTCATTCGAATGGCGCCTCTGCTGGTATCACGAGACTATGTGTTACTGCACTCACCAATGATAAATCACTGGCAGTACCGGGAATCGAACCCGGATCCTCCGAAAGCAACGAGATTGACTGAGCACAGAGCTACAGAGGCGGACAGTAAGTTAGCAACTGATCTAATAAAAATCTCCGTATTTGGAACCATCCTACTTAGTGTTCAAAAAGGAAGGTATCGTAGTGTTGTGAGCGCTGTAAGTGGTGTTTCAGGCGATTATCGATTTCCGCAATATAAAAAAATTTACACTTTTAGCTCACAATTTTCCAACTGCGTGCATTCTTACTGACTGGCGACGTTGTTTTTTTCTTCTTTCGGAAAATTTTAAATCGTACAGAGACTTATCCCTGAGTGTGTAACAACACTTCCACAGCCTTACTCAGTCCTTTAGGCAAAACAGGCCACAGTCAAAGACAGATACGATAATTATTACGAGTTATAAGCAGCTAGGAATGTTACAAGGATTATACTATTTTGTTCAGGGTCTTTAAAAGTTCATAGAGAGGATTTTTCAGGATAGCCGGAATTCTTTATGATCTGGGAGGAATATTATAAAACTACCTGAAATGTAGCCGTGTATGGATTAAAACGCAGATGACAGTCGGTACTGATGCGAATGAATTAGAAACTTTGGAACTGTGTAGCTAGTGAAGAACTGTGAATATTACGTGGGTAGATGGGATAGCTGTGGAAAAAGAAATTTTCGGCACTACTTTACTAAAACAACGGATAGTTCGACAAGAGGCATCCTGAAATTTCAAGAGATAGTTATCCTGGTAAAAAAGTTAAGCATGGTGGAGGGGAGAAAAAACTGTACATGGTGAGTAATGTTTGATGTAAGTAAACTCCCCCAAGCTCTTTTAGGCTGCAGTGGACGTGCAGAGATGAAGTGATCTGCACGGGATACTCTAGTATGGAGGAGGATGAAACCGTTCTTCAAACCGAATACTGCAACACTAACAGAAACTGATGATTTCAATGTCTCTGAAGAGAACAGACTCACTCCACTGTTCTCCCATTTATGGCGAACTGGGCATTACCTGATCAAAGTTTCAAGGCATTGACCACTATACGTCACGAATGACGGACGCGCCGGTATAAAAAGAGGCGGGGAGGAGTATTGTCGGTAGAGAACCAGTAACAGAGAACTGGGTTTGTCAGCACAGCTCAGTGATTCGTAAGCAGATTAGTCTCTGGGTGTCTCCTGTGTAACAAATCCGCCAGGGATGCATCAACCCTTCAACAGCTGCTCAGGGTGAGTGTTGGTATTTTTGTGAAGTGGGAACGGGAATGAACAACCACAGCTAGGTGGGCAGACCTCATGTGCTGACTGACGGATACTGTCGAGAAGTGCGGAGGGCGGTTGTAAGGAATCGCATGAAATAAGCGGAGGGAATCGATCGTGAGTTCTAAAGAGCTACGAGCAGTCGGACTTATATTGTGGCTGCACGTAACGATTCAAAAAGAATGGCCGACATTTCTGTTGTCAGTGCTAAATTACACTTGGCGTGGTGTACACTGAAGTCACTAAAGTCACGGTATACATTGAAAGGGCCCTGTAGTCTCCTCTCATTATCATTTTATTTGCTTTCCAGTGATACAGAACTCTCTGGCATGCGTGAGTGAATGAATGAATGTGGGTGTGTTTCATTTTGCTATATGGTGATTTAGAGAATCAGCGGTAGTCGTACAGAATGGCGAACCTTTGTAGTTTTCAGGTAAGCAAAGAGGTTTGATCCCATTGTGTGAAAGTTACCGGTTTTACATTGGCGGCGGAAGCCTCATCTGCGGGTTTCTCTGGTCACGGGGTCGCGTGGGAGACGTTGGAGCGTGTGAGACGGTCGGTCTGCTTTCCAGTGCGCCGAGGGTCTGCAGCCGAGCTCTCTTCGAAGGAGGGTGAGTTGGTTTAACCGCGTGGAGCGTTGTCTCGTAGAGAGAGGGGAGCTTTTAGCTTTTGGTCTCGTGTCTCGTCTTATGAAGATCGTCTAACCTTGTCGCAGCAAGAAATGCAAGGCTTTTGCAGACTTCCAGTTTGATTCCCAATGTAAACTTTGATCCATAAGAAGAACGTAGCACAAAGGGGTTGCATATGTAAAAATTGTGCCCTCTGTTCAGTGTGAATCTTTTTCTGCCTGCAACTGCGTCTGCATACATTCTATTCTTTCCTGAACATTAATAATTTTGCCACTTCGCGAATTTTCTTTGTCTCGTTTACCTTATGTCCGTTGGAAGTCTTCCACGTGGTTAATATTAGTCTTTGTTGGTCTACTGCCATATCCCTTTGTATATTCAAATGTGCGTGGCCACGGCACGTAGAAATTGTGTCTCCGCAAACCACGTGGCCATTCGAGTGTGTTGTGAATCGTGTATCGTTTCACAAGAAATTGTACCTAGTTACCAGGCAACAGCAGTTGTATAGATACGTTACCTCAGTGTTTTAAGGAATAAATAATTTTGCCGCCAACCTTATCCTGTCTACCGATGCTACGTCACTGTTACCTACGCAATTTATCTTGTAGTTTCCTTGTTAGTCCATCCATGGCATTTTCATGCGCACAGATCCAATTATTAGTGTTCCCTTTTTATTTAAAACAAATGCTTTAGAATCGATCTTGTTTTCAGGAGTGTTGTTGCAGGCTTCTCTTATGCACAGTGTCCACGCACTTTTTACTTTATTTTAATATTTGATTCACGGGAAGAATGCCTGGCTCTTAATAATAATTACATCGCATTCTTTGTGAGTGATTTTGCAATGAATGTTCTTTTATGAGATGTTTGTGAACAAATTAATTAACTTTCCTACTCAGTCCAACTTCTTATTTGTCGATGTGGCTAGAGTTGGTGGCGACCCAATCTTTTACGTTGATTTCAATGTCAGATAGCATATTCTTATTCAAAGTGAGCGTGGCTCTTTGAGCCATCCGGATACGTTCAGAGTGCGCTTCACCCACCTTAGTCATAGCGACACGCTACTTACAACCTCCTAATATCGTATCGGACCTCCTTTTGCCCGGCGTATTGCAGCAACTCGAAGTTGCGTGGACTCAACAAGTCGCTGGAAGTCCCCTGCAGAAATACTGAGCCATGCTGCCTCTGTAGTCGTTCATTACTGCAAAAGTATTTCCGGTGCAGGATTTTGTGCACGAGCTGACCTCTCAATAATATACCGAAAATGTGCGATAGAATTAATGTCGGTCGATGAGGGTGACTTCCAGAATGTTCTCAAACAAATCGCGAACTATTGTGGACCAGAGACCCGGCACATTGTCATCCGTAAACATTCTAGAACGGTTTATAACGATTTCAGAGAGGTAACCGCCGTCGTGCGTGTTGTGTCTCTCCGCTGGGTGGCAGGAGCGGCTGGGCGAACTGGGCGAAGCTTCAAGAGCGGAGGGAAAGACCGTCTCGTGGCTGTTGGCTTGCTGCTCTCAAGTGTGACGCTGCGGGAAATGCGATGGCTGTCCATCTGTGACTTTCACCTCACTTTTTAACAAAGGCTCCCGATATAACCCGCAATATGATATTCATGCCAGTGAAATCATTTGGACTACTCGAAGCTTGCTCTTAACAGCAAAGCAGACTTGCGCCTTGGCTCGAGTGTGCTTCTGAGCTTGGAAAGGGCGTGGAAGTAAACACTAGATTCCAGCCGTTTACTGTCGGAACCACAAGATAACCCTGATTCGGTAGGAAGTGTTCATCATCTGTTTGAAATTTGACCCTGGCTGCGCGGTGGATGGAAAGCTATATGGGAACCAAAACCAAGGATTTCTTACATAACTGAGTTTTATGACGAACATATGTTCTAGTAATCTCACTGGAAGGAATGGCTGATGCCTTTAGTAATAACTTTAAGTACCTCCTGCAGCACTGGATGGATAAATAGTGACAAATGAGTTTGTAATTTGAGTGCATTTCTTAAGGAGCCATTGTGTTTGTTCCAACACTGTAATGTTCAACTATAAAATTTTAGATCATTCAGTACTTGAGGTTTTAGGCGGAGTTCTAGTATGTGTTCATAACAGTGAAATTGTCCCTTTTAGACTTTGTTTTCGTTAAGTACTTTTATGATCTTCATGAACACTGACCGAGGTAGTTTTCCCGCCTTTTTAAAATTTTCGGGTCAGTTGGTAAAATAAAACAAAGTCATAAGGTTCGCTCGAGTGTTAACCTCATTTAAGTATCTGATGTTCTGTAAGATATTTGTGTATGCCAGAGTGTAAATGGTATTTTATTTCTATTTTAATCTAGTTGCATTTTTAAGTTTGTTACAATGTTACCTGCCCGTGGGACAGCCGCCGTCGGCGCCATTTTTACGGGGTTTATGGTACACGCCCGTGATTAACGTAAATACTGATTTGAATTGTAGAATATTTTGATTATTTGTTGTAAAACGATAATTATGATAAAATGTCAGTTTGTGAAACTTAGGGCCATCGGGTATCAGTTTTCTAATCTTGAACGCAAAATAATCTTCCTCTCTCTTTGTATTTTTCACCCTCTGTTTTAATGTGTGCTTGTGATGTTTAAATACTTGCCACGTGAAATTTACTTATGTGAAGTTTGTGCTTGTAGAATCGGCCAGTTCACATTCTATCGTAGTTTAACGGCATAACAGTTTCCAGCCATTGATTGGCTCTATTGGACCAGAGTACCAAATCCATATCGTGTAAACACAGCCCACATTATTATAGAGCAACCAACAGCTGGCACAGTGCCTTGTTGACAGTTTGGATTCATGGGTTCGTGGGTTCTGCGCCACACTCTAACCGAACTAACAGCTCTTACCAACTGAAATCGAGACTCATCTGGCCAGATCACAGTCTTAAAGTAGTCTAGGGTCCAACTTATATAGTCACGAGACACGAGATCAGGAGAAACGCTGCAGGCAGTATCGTGCTATTAGCAAAGGCACTCGCGTTAGTCCATTATTGCCATAGCCCATTGACGCCCATTTTTACAGCACTGTCCTAATCGGCACTTTGTCGCACGTCCCACATGATTTCTGCCATTACTTCCCACAGAGTTTCTTATCTGTTAGCACTGACAACTCCATGCAAATGCTGCTGGTCTCGGTCGTCAAGACAACAGTGTCAGCCACCGCGCTGTCCGTGGTGAGAGTTCATGCCTGAAGTGGGGCATTCTCAGCATTCTCTTGATACTGCGGATTCCGAAATGGAATGTCCCATTCGTCTGCCTCCAACTACCATTCCGCACTCAAAGTCTGTTAATTCCCGTTGTTCGGCCATAATCACGTCGGAAATCTTTTCGCATGAATCACTTGAATAAAAATGACAGCACCGCGAATGCCCTGCCTTTTTATACCTTGTGGACGCGATGTTGCCGCCATCTTATATGTGCACATCGCTATACCATGATTATCACTCAGAGTAAAGTGCCATGTCACTGAAAAGCGCCCGAGTGGATAACTGGTGGCAATCCGACGGAAAAGCTTGCGCTTGACGAATGCACGGACACCATCACCCCCTATCATGCGTAGTACCGACAGTGAAGTACGGAGGCGGTGGTGTTGCGGTATGGGGGTGTATTTAGTAGATAGGGTGTGATCCCCTTTAGAAGAAAAAAATACGCTAAATGTGGAAGGTTTTAAACAAACTTCATGGGATTGTGTACTGCGCACAGTACAGCAACAGTGACTGGTTCTATCAGTATGACAACGCGCTGTGTAATAAAGCAGCGTGTGTGAGGGAATGATTTGTGGACAACAGCATTCCTCAAATGGATTGGCCTTCTCAGAGTCCCGACCGGACTCAGTGGAAAACCTGTGGCATGTGTCAGAACGTTGAGTTCGCTCCAAATCCCAGCGTCCAACATCACTACCTTCTCTGGTTTCGGCTGCTGAGGAAGAAAGGGTTGCCATTTCTCCACAGATATTTAGATACCTAATTTAAAGTGTCTCCAGTAGGGAACAGAACGTCATAAAGACAACTGTTGGACACACTCCACATTAATGTCCGGATACTTTTGCCGACATAATGTAGGCTAGTCCTGTTGCTGTTGTAACCTAGCGCAGCAGACATCGCGACCTCAGTAGGGGCCCCTCGTTAGACTGGGGTACCTCGCTCCCTGCGGCGGCCAGCGGCAGCAATTATTCAGACGCGCTGCGACACGCCGGAAAATTGGTCCGGTCCGCCAGGCCGGCGGCCGAATTTAAAGCCGGCCCACCTTCAGCCGCGCAGGCGCCGGAAATTGCCACTGTGCGGCCAGCGGCCATCGGACAGCAGTGGGGAGTGTGCAGCGTCCCGTGGGCAGAGGCGCCGTCACTGCCAGGCTCCGTCCATCCAGTCGACTGGCGGCGCTTACGTGACCGAAATAATTTGATGGCGTGTAAACATCGCCTACTGAAATACTGTAATTAAGGTGACTATACTAGTGAAACATTTCTGGAGTTTGTGGCTGACTCAGTGACAGTGTACAACCAGTCTTCTACAACGCTTATTAGTATTCGTGTCCACACTGCCTGACATAAAAAAAGTAAATCATCCAAAAAGGGCGGAGGAAACGAAATTTCAAGAGCTCAGAGATTACGTGATGTTATTTCAGTAATTACAAGACCGAATTACAAGCAACTTGGCTGTACGAACCCACTTACTAGTATGACTTTGTGCCCCCTCTGGACTATGTGGACGCACGTATTCGGTTGCGAAGAGTGTTATTGCATCCACTCTTGAAGCAAAGATGGCCCACAATTCTTAAAACAGGTACTCGATATCCTGGGTATTGTCTCTAGGATGAAGGACGGACCTGGTTACACATACACTCCAATGTAAAAAAAAAAGGACCAAAAAACAGAAACCACATTTCACCGCACCAGGAAGGAATTATCAAAATGAGACTGAAATCGATAGATGTGACGTACGTGCACAGACAAACAAATGGTTACAATTTAAATTTGAATGATTTATTCGGGAACAAGACCTTCACAAATAGGGCAAGTCAATAAAGCGTTGGTCCACCCTTTGGTCCTTATGCAAGCAGTCACTCTGCTTGGCATTAATAGTGTTATTGGGTGGTCTCTTGAGGGTATCGCGCCAAATTCTGTCCAATTGGTGCGTTAGACCGTCAAAATCTCAAGTGGGTAGGAAGGCCCTGTCCACAATGCTCCAAACGATCTGTGTTGGGTGGAGATTCCTTGATCTTGATGGACAAGGTATGGTTTCGTAAGCATCGAGCCAAGCAGTACAAACTGTCGCTGTTTGTAGGGGGGAATCTCTTCCTCAGGGTAGCTTACTATAAAGGGCAACATAATAGTGCGTAGAATATTGTCCACGTGCCGCTGTGCTATGAAGGTGGCGCGGATGACAACCAAAGACATGACACCACAGACCATCACTACTGGTGTCGGGCTGTATGGCGGTCGACTTTCCTGCTGGTACCCCACCGCTGTCTGGGACGCCTCCAGACTCGTCTTCGGTCATCATCGGGGCTCAATTAGAAGCCAAACTTATCAATGAAGGAGACGAGCCATTGAGAGACCAGGCCGTAGACCTCTGGAGAAGCCCCAGAGAGTTGTTGGATACCAATCTGGCGATCGCCCACCGTACATCTGAAAGGCATTTCTTTTCATGGTAGAACTTCAATGAGTGCCATTAGCGGTCCATTAGAGCTCAGCGGCAGATGAGCAATTCTCTACACCCCACTTTGTTTCCATTCATAGGAAACCATCAAAGGCATGTATTTCAGCAAGATAATGCCAGCACACACGCGGAGAGAGATTCTACTGCTTGTCTTAGTGCTTGCCAAACTCTGACTTGGCCAGCAAGACCATCTGATCCCTCCCCAGTTGAGAACGTTTGGAGCATTGTGGGCAGGGCCGTCAAACCATCTCGAGATTTTCACTATCTAAATCGTCGGTTAGAATTTGGCGGTCATTGTCAAGATGAATTACTGCTTGCATGGGAGTGAAGCGGACCAAAGCCTTATTGCCTTCTTCAGTTTGTGAAACTCTCTCTTGAATAAATCGCCCAGTTTTTCCGAAACTGTTTTTCTATATATGTACATCACATTTGTCGAAATCTGTCCCATTCGGATAAATCCTTCATTTTGCGTGTGGTTCTTTTCCTGAAGGGTATATTCTATGGGAACACATCTATGTATGTGCCAAGTCATAATGTACCTCAACATCAAGCAGAAATTTCGTAGAGACGTATGCCGTGCGTGGACGAGTATTGTCCTGTCGGCAAATGACAGCTGATACTGACCCGAGAGGAGTAAAAGATGAGGATGCAGAAGGTATATGATATATTGTTGCGTTCACAGAGTTACCATAGTCGTTCCCAGCCGCGACCTTAAGTCATTCCCAGTCGCTCCCACACCATGATAAAAGAAATAACACCGCTGTTCCTCGCCAAACCTTGGAAAAATAGGACCCCTGGCCAGTTTGCCGCCATAATCGACCACAATGGACACCCGAGGTACCACGATTCATCGTTGGAAACCATGCGGCGCCATTCATCAGCGGTTCATGATTCCCGATCACGTGCCACTCCAGACGCAACCACCTGCGTTGTGGTGTCAACGGGACCCAACGCAAGGGACGGTAGCTCCTTGGTCCCACTGCTGCTGGTTCCTGATCAAAGGTGCAGAATGACACAGATGTTGCAGGGAGACCATCACTTGTTCTGGGATGCCGAAGCGTTAGGGAACTGATTGGCTAGGGGAAAGGTACTGAGTCCATAAATTAAAGTACCTCTAAACAAATATTTATTCAAGCATTTAAAATCATAGAGTAAAAGAGTTACGTAAGAATTTACAGTTAGTTTAGTCACTTCAGAAATGAAGATACCTTTCTTTAATCATGGAAAACCGATGTCATCGTGGTGTGCGTATATGTATAATGCGTAAGTCTCTCAAGGCTCCTTTTAAGCTATTACCTTTGTATTACCTGTCATGCAATTTCCGCTATTCATGCTTTTCCTGAAATAAGCAAACACAGTGAATTTCTTTCTAGAAAAGTTTTTTTCCGTCCTCAAATGCTTTGTCCTGAGGCGAACTATATACGAGGTATGATGAACCTATGTTCATTTTGTTCAAAATAATTATAGAATAAATTTTTAGCATGAGAATAATGCATTCATATTTTTTCCTTCGGTCTTTGTACCCTGCGCGGAAGGAGATTTGTCTCGTACTTGCTCATCACATGACCTCTATGCGTGCAGGTTTGTTTCCTTTCCTTAGAAACGGAACTTATTTCTGTCGATTAACCTGTTGCTTCCGCAGAAGAGTTAATGTGAGAAGGAGTCCATTAAGAATTGTGAGGTGTTAAAAAATATGTGAAAAGAACCTAGCAAACTATTTCCACGATCACTTGTTACAAAGTATATCACAGCATCGCTTTTCCTTCAACCCTCTTGTTCTGGTGTGCAGCAAGCTGCAATCAAAATTACAGGTAGGCGCCAATTTGTCCGCTCTCTCCACGAAGTTACTAGAATTTTCCATACGAGGTTAGGTACAAAATAACGGAGCAGATACTTTTGATTGTCTTCATACAGTCAGAAACGTCATCCAGTGTGTGCTGTTAGTTAAATAATGGTAAATTAATTCCATTGAGAGTTAGAATTTTACCTTGGGTACACTTTCAGCAAGCCATACGGACTGATCTTTAGGTGCGTAGTTAAATTTCTGTTGCATTTCTATAATCTGTTTGAGATAGCAATTAAGTTGGCTGCGGTTATTTTTCATGAAATTAATTTAATTTTTTTTATCAGGTCACAAATTGGTAAAATACAATTCCATTTCCTATACTTACTGCATCATCATCAGTCGTTTATGTCGCACTATCAGTCGATATCCGCGATGTTCCACTTTCAGCTGTCTGCTCTTACCTTCTAAATTTTGCACAGTCACCCATCTGCCAAAGGTGGCAGGGTGAAATTAAGAGGCGTAAGCAGTGGAAAATGAAAATAATCTTGGTCGCTTTGGGCTTCCACAATTGAATAACGTAATTGAATAAAGATCGCCCCAGCTAGATTTGAGGTTCGTTCATGACGCTAAAAAAAGTTTTGTTCTAAACAAACTTCTTCAAGTGACGTCAGAAACTCGACTAAGAGTCTTCGTAACTATTTTCCACACAGGGGCAGAAATATTCTGTTATAATTCAAAAATGTCTAAGCACCGTATATAACGTTAAAATGCCAAATCGTGCCTCTTTGATACAAATGTATCTGGTAAAGGTATCGTGTACCGTATGTAACTTTTGAAGGCAGTCGAGCATAATATCGAACATTAATCTGGAAGAAGGCAGATAGGCTGAGATGATACACTTAGTTAACCTCCATGTTCATCACAGTTACCTTTTAAGTGTACCCAAGCGAGCACCAAGTTTGCGGGATAACGATGAAACACGGAGAAAGACCAAAGACAAATTATTCACCAGGTAAGAGAGACAGGACACGCCAGCGTATCTGTGCGCGTGTGCAAATAAGCCGTCGGTGTAATAATACCGACAAGATTTGTAATGGCTGTATTTGGCTTGCTTTGTACAATGATAGCAAGTAATATATCAGAGTGCAGTGTCAGCGCTATCATCGACTTACAACGGTAACGTCTACAGTTATTTGCACACAGAAAAATTCAAATAACGTTTTGGTTCACGTGGAATTCTCATCAGCGTTTCCCTTTGACAGAGGAGAAAGCGAAATTTAAACAAAAGATACGTTTTCTGTTTTGCTTTGCGCTTTTAATGGACGTGTATCCGAGAGTAGGTATGTATTGAAAGCATTGTCAGCTCAGCTCAGGAATCTTCACAAACACAATACGTCTGTTACATTGTCCATAAAGTTGTCATTCGGTTACCGTTGAACTCTAACCTTAGCGGAATGCAATCTATGCACTTACGAAGAAGGAAGGAGGGTATGTAGTTTTTAAGTAATAGTTCTTGGAAAAACATACATTAAAATACATATTTAAGTTTGTTTGATACTATTTGCTTTCGTTCTTGTCCTCAAAAACAGCTCGTTATTTTATCACATGTGCAAATGTGAACTTCCAGTAGATATGCATAACAAATTTTCACTTCATTATTGAAAGATTCCGGGTTATACAGCTCCTGACAATGTTATACTCGCCCGCTCGTTATGTGCATTCTATCAGAGCTACAAAAAAAAATGAACGAGACCTTTTAGTAGGAAACGTAATGTAGTTAAATTTTGTACTGGAATACTTTTTTGATAGAGACCGCAATTTTCAAGTTATTCAAGGAAAACGTACAAAAGTGACCCTAAAACGCATCCCCACACCTACATTCAAGCCCCACCCATCAGAATTTTAGTATGTTGTTCATGGTACACCCTATCACCGTAGTACAAATATTTGTGACTGCACGAATTATTTTCCATATTCGTTATTTTTCGGTCGTCATTGACTGGCCTTATTAAGCCTCCGGCTTAGTCGAGCACTTACATCTTGTAGAACAGACGTTTGCGTAAATTTTACATAGTAGTTTCGCAAATTTCAAGAGTATACTATAAGCAATTACATCGTTGTATTCGTCAGGCCTCCTAACTACGAAACTACTATGGTAAAGTGCGCGTCATTTATGACGGTGGCCGAGTTTGGGTTCGTTCTGCGCATCTGACGTCACAAAACACAGTCAGCCAGTGAACAGAGAACGACGTTGCCAGAGCTCGACTGCAGTGCAAGCACGGACGAATGTCTTCGGTTTTAGAAACGTTCAGTCATAAACATAGTAATTGAACAAAAGCAATATTTTGATATCAGACTTTCTTTTATAGAAAGTTTGGAAAAGGCATTCTTTTATAGTAAGTTTGAAGAAAGCATTATTTATACCAATTGCTTCATATTCTATTAATTAATTAAACCGGCAAGATAAAAGAATTGAACTATCGTAACGGTTAAGTTCGGATCGAATTGTGAACGTAATTAGTTTTCGCGCAACGTTTACAAATGTCGTTTTTCCTTCATTACTCTGACGGGTCCTTTTAAATCAATAATGTTAACAAAACTTCCGACTGTGCTGGTGGGTAATAGCGTAACAGCGAGCAAAATAGGTCGAATATCGAAAGCAATTTGATAGTGAGATATTTTTGTAGAGTGTGTCACGAACAACATACTACAGATACTAGAGACCCTGAATAGTGTAGAATGTATGTGATGTGGTTATTTTTGTAATCCTTGAATAACTCTAAAACCGTGGATTCCCGAGAAATTGAATTCCAGTACAAATTCAACTACATTAAATTTCCTACAAGAAGGTCCTGTTCACTTTTTCTTGAGGACTAACAGTGTAGCGATAGAGAAATATGAAAACTCTCCACGTGGTTTATGAAGGCCAGATATAACAGTACAAGTTGCATACAACGACAGAGTTAAGCGCATCTTAACCACCCTGTATTTCATGCTATCGGAAGAAACATCACTCTTCCTTCAACATCAGCTTGTCGAGGAAGGTTCTTCATTATGTTTCACTGAGGTGGACTGCATTCATTTTTTTCCGTGGTAACAACAGTTGTGACTTTCCGTAAAGCAAACTAAGGCCACCCTAAAGGCCCGTGATTAATTAAACTTATACACTAACATTCTGAAACGATCTATGACGGCGCTGACGGATTTTTACCAGAGTAGGTTGCGTCTTACTGAATTAGCAAGATTAATACAGAGTTTCAGGTAGCCCCCCGGATATCCGATATAGCGCCCACTCACACGGAGAGTGGCGCGTGCAGGATATTGTTTCCACTTGGCGGATTATCGACGAAGCTCAGTGTGCCGGTCTGGATGTGGGTGTTCGACGATTTCCCGCGTCCCACTAGGTGAATAAAGGGCTGGTACCCTGGTCTCACCTAAGTTACACGTTTTGGAAATATTTAGAAACCTTTCACTCAGTTTTACATAAATAACAGTATATGCAGGCGTTTGGGGTACCCAAATCCGTCCTGTGGATAATACGGTGGTGACAGGAAAGGCATCCGGTGTTGCCTTAAAACTAACGGCGCCAAATCGCTTAGTAATCATGACGACCCTGAGCCGATACGAGACAAAGACACAAGAAAAAAAGGTAAGATTAAGTAGAAAATCTGACGAGCAAACCCATTTTATGTGATTGTATCCACTAATATATTCATAAGATACTGATTACACACATTCCCACACTTTTTTATAATTTGGAATTCCCATGCCGTCTTCATTACTGTGTTTAGACTCTGAGAAAGACGACCAATGCTACGGACTATAACACCGTACACACTGAAACTCATGAAATTGTGCATTGAAGGGACGAAGGGGCTTGCATAGATAAGTACGGCTGGAGAAGAGTATCAAAGCTGTAATCGACTGAATATCAGGCAACAGCAAGTTAGGGATATCTCTTGCTTCTTCTATACTACCTCCAACGTGCCCTCTTCTTGAAGCGGTTACAGTGGCGGGCCTCATTTTCTAGGTGATCTTCACACTCGGAATCTAACATTTCAGTACTCTTTGCCTGACACCAGTGGGACTTGCAACAGCACACTTCCCTTACTTAAGAATTTCTGAATAGTACCTAAGACAAAGCAGCCTCTCTCCTAAAACAACTCCTGCAGACGACAGTACGTTCGTAAATTATATACAATAGTATATATGATAGTCTTCTTCTTGTTGGTAGAGCTTAGGCTGCATTAATCATTACACTTTAGTTAACAAATCATTTTTAATCAAGTGCAGGCATGAATGTTTAGATCACTATACTCTACATTTCATCCATAAGACTTTTGCTGAACTTCCACTATCACATGTATAATAGGCATTACATTTTTGAGTAAAAAATAGCTGTGCTCATCATATGCAGGAGAACTGCGTAATTACTTTTAGTTCGTGAATGACCGCTGGCTTTCAGATGGCAGGTGTTCAAGACGTCTTATTCCTCTACTTATTTTGCATTATTTTCGCCTCATCTCCAGATTCATTTGCGTACATATTGTTTTCTATAGTTTTCTCTTTACTTGCTATGTGTAACAAATCAACATAGAGAGCTGTTTACAGAAGGGGTATTGTCATGCTGAAAGAGAGGGTGCTTCGTGTGTGTATAAACTCTTCGAATTCGAAATTCGAATACAGAAGGCTGTTCCTCACATACCGACAGAGTTATGTTAAACTCCGCCATGTGACATTTTACAATCAGCAGCCCTTTAGCGGCAGAAGGCTGCAAATATGTACACATGAAGAATACAGGTGTAGAATGCTAATGGAGTTTGTTTTATTTAAATAACTTTAAAATTTTTTAGTTACAAAATTTGGAAGCATTTCTTTGCAGCAAGCTGTCGCATAACTGATTGAGCTGGTGCCGTTAGGTACATAAATGCTTTCTTTCAGCGTATGAGGCAAGTTTGTCACTGATCAGTTTCGTTGTGTGATTAGATACTGACATACCGTATTGATTCATTTCAGGCCTTCGGTCAATGATCAGTAAATCTGACGCATTACTTTTCAGCACGCCCTCATATAACAGACTGAGCATTGCGGCGACAGGCACATAATTATTTCTTTCAACGCATGAGGTAAGTTTGTCATTGAGATAGTCCATTGAGGAATTAGTTAATGACTGATCGTGTTGACTCACTTCAGGGCTATGATCACCCACAGAGTCAGTGTCTGTTATCATTAAGATGGGATGCTAATGAGCAGCAAAAAAGAGAAGCCTGTGTCGACGCATTAAGTTTCACGAGTTCATTTAGTCTCATTCGGTAGCAGTTTTGGTAGTGCGCAGATAATTAAAATTAGATTTCCAGTAATAATTTTCAATGTGTCACATATAATAAGGTGGGTTAATTCTCGGTTTAGGAAGAATATCTTTCCACAAAGTAAGATCCTTAGGGCATTCAAACATTTGATGCCCTCGCGTTCTAAAATTCGTTTTCGCTTACTCCTGTGGTCGCATCTTGCAGTGAAATATGATAGGGAGAAAGTGGAGAGGGCGAGATGACGGCTGTGACACGGAGACCAGCTTGCAGCTGCTCACAACTTCGCCAGCTTCGGCAAGCGACAGGTGGGTAGGCAGCTCCTCGGCGCCGCCGGCGGACGAGTTGTGCCGAGTCTTATCATTGCCATCATTCCGAATTCAGTTCGCTAATATGCATCACCTGCCTCCTCTTTATTCCATACATTTCGCAAACTTCTGAATTTCCTTGTAACGCTCGTTCTGCATTCAACATTTAGGCGCATGAATAAAACATTAATCCCTGCTGCGTTTCGCCCATTAGCTCGGCTGCCTGTGACGGCAGACAGCACACTTGCAATCACGAACTGTAGCGCAGAAGCCTTGTAGATAGAGATACCACAAAGGTGTGTTTACAGCTGTGCGTCTTGCTCCTAGTCGCCGTGCGACTGAAGTCCATCGTCAACGGCAGTATAAGTTTTGACCCCCACAGGTACGAATACATTCTTGCAGTAATTGTGGGAAGGAAGCAAGCAGCCAGTGATTGGCTTCTCATTCCTTGCTTTACCAGTCCACCTAATTTTCAACATTTTTCTGTAACACCACATCTTGAAGCCTTCTATTCTCTTCTGTACCGTTTCCCTACAACCATGGTTCGCTTCCATCAATGCTGTTCTCCAAACATTCTCAGAAATTCCTTCTTTAATACGTTTGATATTAATTGACTCCTTTTGTCAGCAATGCTCTTATTGTCTGTACTAATCTGCTTCTTATATCCTCCTTGCTTCGTTAGAGGTAGCAGGATTCTTTATTTCCGTGACCACAAATATCAATATTATTTTTCTCACTATTCTGCCTTCTGATTCGTCTCATTACTTCCGTCTTTCAACTTCCTCTAAATTCTTATTCTGTACTCATTAGATTGTTCATTCCATTCAACGGAAACCTTAATTCTTTTTGACCCTCACAAACGACAGACATGTCTTCAGAAAATCATGTCTTCGGTGCCCTTTCACCATGAATTTCATCTCACTCTTGAACCTTCGTTTTATTTCTTGTTATTTCTCGTCTTTCCCTACAGGTCATTCTTATTATTCTCAGAATTTCGAACATCTTCCACCATTTTACATTGTCGAAAGGTTTTTCAGGTCGACAAATCCTATGAATGTGTGTTCGTTTTTCTTCAATCTTGCTTCCATTATCAAGTTCGTCAGGAATGACTCTCTGCTGCCTTTACCTTTCCTAATACAAAACACTCTGGCTCTGAGCACTATGGGACTTAACATATGAGGTTATCAGTCCCCTAGAACTTACAATTACTTAAACCTAACTAAGCTAAGGACATCACACACATCCATGGCCGAGGCAGGATTCGAACCTGCGACGTAGCGGTCGCGCGGTTCCAGACTGAAGCGCCTAGAACCGCTCTGCCACCCCGGCCGGCGTTAAGTAAGGTCAAGGAAGCAATACCTAGTCCCAATGTACGTCTGGCGGAAAAAGCGATTGTGGCAGCTGGAAGCAAAGGTTTTTGTTAATGATTTTTTTTCATAGGTTTGGCTTCAATTCTTTAATATAACAAAACGATTTCTTAAAAAGTTTCATACCCAGGTCACCCTCATAGGGGCTGAATTTCCAAAAACAGTGGAACACAGTTTGCATTTCTAACATAGAAACCAAATACAAATTTTCACAGATTTGACTTTGAAAATGCTTTAATAGTGAGATACTTTCATAAAAGCTCTTATTCCCGATATCACTTCCGTATGGGAAACACTGACAAAAAGAAGGGACAGAATGATAACTTCCGTGGTATTTGTAGGAACTGTAGAGTGTGAGATTCGAATATATCCAGCAAAGACCTGAGGGAGTAGGTTGCAAGTGTTATTCCGAGATGAAGAGTTTGACACAAGAAAGGAATTCGTGGCTGCGGCATCAAATAACACTGAAAAAACGCTTTTTTTAAGGGAGAAAACAAATACCACTTTTCACAGACGTAGCTTTAAAAGCAATCTAATAGTTCTTTCATAATAATTTAATTTTTACTCTGTTGGTTGTTGATTTTCAGAAATTCTGAAACACGAATTTGTTATTTGTGGCTGAAAAACCAAACATTAATTTTCGTATTTCTAGCTTCAAAGTTGCCTTAATATAGATTTTCAAAAGCCTTCCTTCCCGTATTTCACGCCCTTAGGAGTGGAATTTCGAACAGTCACTTATCAAACGATGCCTAAAGTATAAGGTTAATTCTCTAGAAATTTCAGGTTTCTATCCTAAAGGGTTGGGCCGGGCTATGATGAGTCTGTAAATCAGTTTGCCCTGTTCATTCCGTAACGTCTTGAATTCCGAAAAACACTGCAACACGTATTTTTTCATTCCAAACCGAGAAACCAAATAATAATGTTCAAAGGCATGGATTTAAAATGGTTTTAAAATGAAATATTTTTCATACATTTCACTATTTATTTCATCCTCTTAGCGCTTGAATTTCCATAAACACTGGGACACGTATTTTTTTCATTTCTAACTGAGAAAACATACATAAATTTCCAAAGGTTTAGCATTAAAAATGCTTTCACAGCATTAAAAATGATTTCACAGCATTAAAAATGCTTTCAGAACAGAAACAGTCTCGGTTGCGAAATTATTTAATGCCAGTGACGCGTTTCACCTCTTTCGAACATCATAAGATTGTCTACAAAAGTAGACATAAGTGGAGGAAAAGGGCATGGTATTATACTGCACGGATACGTAGACACTTGAACAAAAAGTAATAAATAATGTAAAATAGACATCAAGGTAACCTGATATAAAATCCGTCCTTCACGAAACATCTAAACTATGGAAAGGACGTAGTGAAAGTACACAAACAGATAGAATAACACCGAGAAGGTACGAATATGTGCCAGAAAAGTTTTTCACAGTTATCGTATGTTACCTTAAGCACACCAGCCGGCTCCGCCGTAGCAGTACAAGATACAGCCACTCTTACAAAACTGCGGTACGAGCGAAACACGGCACAATGTTTGTACTTGGGCACACACAAACATCATTATGATAAATTTAGATACAGGTGCCGCAAATAGTGCAGAAACAAGTACGCAGATGGCACGCATGACCGCCGTAAGTACCCACGTGGTGCGCATGTCCGGCGTATGACACACTTTCGAAAAACAAAAGTGCATAAAACTAGCAAGCGTAATGACAGCAGTGAAATTAATATCACTTCCATTACATCATCGTATGGAAAGTAAAACTGCCAGTGCATAAGCACGCTATTAAAAATGATGGCAATAAACAAACATTTATGTGTTTCTGAATAGTAACGAACTTAACGAAAGTGGGTGGCATCCATATCCTCGTACCGTATACGAAGTTTGCCCGGAAAATACATATAAAAGTTGAATAATAACTTTATTTTACAATTATTCAGGTATTACAATATGCTCTCCTTCAAAGTACTCGCCCTGAGACGCGATACACTTCTGCCAACACCGTTTCCACTGTTGATAACATTGCTGAAAGTCTTCAGTTGTGATGTTGTTCAGTTGCCGTGTCGTTTCCGCCTTGATGGCTTCCATATCTCCCAAGTGCCGTCCCCGAAGCACCGTTTAGCATTTCGGGGACATGAAGAAGTCACACGGGGCTAAATCGGGTGAATAAGGCGGGTGGTCCGACACGGTGATTGGGCTTCGGGCCAAAAACTCGCGCACAACGAGCCACGTGTGAGCGCGCGCATTGTCGTGATGAAGGATCCACCTGCCCCTTTTGCCAACTCCGGTCGAACTCAGGCCACACGAACTCTGAGACGTTTCAGAACTTCAACTTAAAAATTTCCGTTCACTCTCTGGCCTTGAGGGACAAATTCCTTGTGAACAATGCCCCTAGAATCAAAGAAAACAATCAACATTGTCTTCACATTGGACCTTGATTTTCGCGACTTTTTTGTTCTCGGTTCTCCTGGTAGTTTCCATTCCTTGCATTGAGATTTGAGCTCCACATCGAATTCGTAAAAGCAGGACTCGTCTCCAGTGATGACTCGGTTGAGAAAGTCCCTTCGTTCCTCTTCTTCCAACCAATACTCTCAGCACTCAATCCTCTTTGCTTTCTGTTCTGGCGTCAAGAGCTTCGGTACGATTTTCGCACACAATTTCTTCATTTCAAGTTTTTGTGTCAGGATTTCGTGAACGATTGTTTTGGGGATTGACAGCTCGTCATTAATCATTCTGACTGTCAATCTACGGTCTTTAAGAACACAAGCCCGAATTCGTTCAGCATTTGCATCGGAACTCGATGTCAACGGGCGTCCTGGTCGAGGGTCATCGTTCACTTCTTCTCGGCCATCGTGGAACCTTTTTAACCGCTTGTTCACGGTTGGTTCCTTCAAAGAATTGTCTCCGTAAACCTGTTTCAAACCCTAAAAAATCTCACGGCCATTCTTGCCTAGCTTTGCAAGAAACTTGATGTTGACGTGCTGTTCCTCGATCAGAGAGAGCTCCATACCGACGGCAGGTGAAAAAGGGTAACTGTTAACAAGCTGCCGCACACTCCCACCTTCACGCAGAGTGCTCTGACTCGAACTGAGCGTTGATGGGATTGATTACAGCATTTTGAACCACTCGCAAAGGCTACCGACAGTCGTATGAAGATTTTTTTTTGCGAACGACATAGGTTTGAAACCATAGAAGAATTGTCTACACACAAGGTGCAACTGGTCATTTTGTAAATTCACATATTTGTGCTCAAGAAGTTTATAAGTCTCTAATTCTTCCCAAAAGTCCATCCTACACCCTTTGATTTCTCTATGAAGAATATCTGTGTCTTCCAAATTTTTCAGTGTGGTTGGGAATAAGTGTACGTTCAGCAAACATAGAGTCATGTAAGTTAGCTCCTTTCTTCTCTAACAGATGCTCTTTGTGAGCCGCGGCTGGGTCGTGTTATGCCTTGCATTAAACCTTGGTTGCCGCCAGGGTGGCCGAGCGGTTCTAGGCGCGACAATCTGGAACCGCACAACCGCTACAGTCGCAGGTTCGAATCCTGCCTCGGGCATGGATGTGTGTGATCTCTTTAGGTTAGTTAGGTTTAAGTAGTTCTACATTCTAGGGGACTGATGACTTCAAAAGTTAAGTTCCATAGTGCTCGGAGCCATTTGAACCATCTGAAACCTTGGTTGCTATTCTGTGATTAGTCTCCCGCGGTTATCGCGATTATGCTGTTATCCTCTCTTTCCACGAGTCACAGCAAGCAGCATGTATCGATATTCGCACCCTTGTACGATCTTTTTACTTAATCAAGCAGACAGCCCCAACTGTCCTCATTGTGTCGTTTGAATTTAGTTGTGGGCTGTAGGGACACTCCCGCAAGCAACTACGTGTGTTTTCAAGTTGGCGAAATTCTAGCCGTCCTCCTGCGGAGTTTAACTTAAGTTGATTATCTTTTAATGGAATTGAACCAGCGAAATCTTCTGGCTTGTGCCAATTAACGTTGCTGTTACCTGCCCTGGCCGTTGAGGTAAATTCAGGCAGTGTATTTTCCACGTCGTGTTGTGGCTGTCCAGCACGGCGTGTAGTTTGACAGCTGAATGTGTAATTCACTGTTGGCGCCGATACCTTCTCCGTTGTTCCATTGAACTCCCTGTTGTGTGCTGGTCGGGTAGAGTGGAAGTTATCCTGTCGCTTGGTATGTTGACTGTCGGTTGGGTTACCGTCGGATTGAGAATTGTTGGGCCGACTGCCTGTCTCACCTAAGAAAGCATTAGTGTTTGAATTCCAGGCCGACCCTTAGAAACTTCTGAGCGCCGTTTGATGTGCTGCCTTTTCTTATTTGTGCTTGTTGTTTATGTATGGCTTTTAAAGTAGTTTTGCCTTTATGGCCTGAGATTGTTTAGACCTTCAGCCTGATTTAAAGGAATTTTAGGATAAGACTTTCTGCCTTTTAAACTTTAAATTCCTGTTTTTGAATCTTAAGTTATTGACCTTCAGCCGAATTTAAATTAAAGTTGTTTTTTCCCTGAGGCGTGAGACTGAATGGTGCATTTAGCCGTGAATTAAGTTCTAAGATTAATGTTTGGCTTGCTCTGTTTTTAATGTTTTCTGTACTCTTGTAATATTTGTCAAATGAATAAAGTAGTTTGTTCGAGTGCAACTGACAAGCACACATTTTAGCCCCTTTCCACAAACTGAACTATCTGTCCTGTCCTGCGGGTGTAGCAGGGGATCTCACAATGTAATAGCATTGGCAGTTATTGCAGGTTAATTTATTGACACCTGAATTGCTAAACGAGTCACCAGTATTTCCCACAGTATGCATAACTCTTCTCCGCAAATTATTGTTTGTAGAGGAAGAGAAACGTCAGTTATAATTATTCATTAGCAGACGTTTAATCCTATAACGGACATTTCCTAATACCGGAATGCGTTCGAACGTTTTACTGTGGGAGGAAAGATCGTTGCACAACGTCGAATTTTATTGAGCGTTTTCTTTCTGAATATGTGATCCACCATGCCTTGGTCATACCCGTTACTGACTGCGATCAATTTCATGACATTTAGCTCACTTAGTTGACTGACATGCGTTAAAAGCAGTAGTTACAAGACGGTGTACGGCGGAGTGAAAAAACGCTAGTTTATGAGCTTTCGGATGTGTCGAGCCAGCAGGGGTAATATTGCTTTTGCAACATTGCTTTTTCGCAACTGGTTCGCTGTCCGTTATTCCTGCTGTTATTGGCATGCATGATGTTTGTTATTCCCGACATATCCGATTGCTTGTCTCTGACTCGAAATCATCGAAGTTCCTGTTGTCTGTGGCATGGGATCAGCTGTAAGTAACCCATGCCAAACATAAATCTCCAGTAATCTGGTCCTGACGGTTCGTGGCGAGAATATGCCTGCAGCCTCTATCTGGAATTATTTTGTTCTCATCCATCTATTCGTCGGAGCCAGTCCAACTATCCTATGTTTTCTAGCGGTATAGTCCTTTTGCAGGGAGCCGTGGCTATCCATATTCTCCCCCTGTGGTCGTGAGTCAGTCTCTCTTCACGATTATTTATGGAATTCATTTGCACTATAGCCAACAGTCCATATGATCTGTCGATATAATGCTCTGATGTCTCTCGTGCCAGTCACTCAGCCATTCTCAAAGTTTGAAAGATGGCGATAGCTGCATATGCATATCATCTAGGCATGCCGTGTTGCCATCTCAACGTGAAAAGTATCAGCAACCTCAGACATATCAAACAGTCATCAGGCACTCATGCCATCTGTAGTAATAATAAGAGTGCAAAACCGCAATGTCCGTCTGCTTGAACACGGCAATCTCGTCACAAATTTTCTTGGGTAACTTGAGCACAGCTTGGGTCAGCATACAGACATTATTTTATCAATTGCGGATCAGGGGAAAAAAGTAGTGAGCTAAAGTTTTATCTAAAACCGTCGCGCCTACCTATCTGTTTGAACACCCTGATTTCCGAAAGTATAAATTTCTCTTGGGGTTTCAACAGTTGACTTTAACGTAGCTTGTGGCAACATACAGGCTTTATGTTAGCAAAATCATATAAAGGAAAAAATATATCCTAATTAAAAGTTTTAACACGACATATTGAAACCTATTTACTATTTCGAAGGAAAACTGTTTACTCTTTGACGCTCGAGCTTCATCATATTTGTTCAAAAGGTTCAGATGGCTCTAAGCACTATGGGACTTAACATCTAAGGTCATCAGTCCCCTAAGACAGAACTACTTAAGCCTAACTAACCTAAGGACAGCACACACGTCCATGCCCAAGGCAGTATTCGAACCTGCGACTGCAGCAGCAGCGCGGTGACGGACTGAATCGCCTAGAACTGCTCGGTCACAGCTGCCGGCTTATCATATTTGTAAAAATTATTTTATTAATAGACACGTAAAACTCAACATCAGTGAAACCTCGTTACCGTGAACTAACTGGAGGGGTGTTCTGTTCGGATTCGGAAATGTTCGGGTTATCCGAAAAAAGGCAACGTAGCGTAGCCCTGCGATAAAGTGGCAACGTAGCGAGCGACGTGAGGAAGTAGCGATGTTGCTAATATCACGCACAACACTCTACAGCAGTACAACTACACCGAAACGCCCCCTTGGAACAATTCTACAAAGACTGTGCTTAAACTGACACACAATATTTTTAGCGCAACGCAATATCACTTCCAAAAATCCTTACGAAAGAATGGCCTTGACTGACATTAACCTATACGTTTCACAAATCACTTACCTCACAAAAATCGTCATTACTCAAGCTACTGCATTACAGCGAGCGCCACTACTGCCAGCTAAATAAAAGATTCAAACTACTGAAGGCACTAACTACTGAGAGGCATAGTTAGCAAATGAAAGATTTTAATAGAGAACAAATAATGTATTTACCTTAGTAGTCATCAAAAGTCATAATATATATAGCAGTTCATGACATCCAGTCTTACAAATTTCAAAACTCCGCCATTTCTCTCCCCACATCCACCACTGTTGGCCGCTCACCTCCAACTGCGCAACGCTACGAGCTGTTAACATCCAACTGCCCAACACTACAATGGCAGACAACAATGCAAACCAGCCACACACAGCACACGGCACAGCCAGTGATTTTCATACAGAGCGCTACGTGGTGGCGGCGTTTCCAATAAAAAAAACCTAAACAGCCTACTTACAACACAGCCGATCCCATTTGTTAGTGTTGCCACATTGTTTAGATGAGTTACAGCACGGTTTGTCGAGCTACTGTTGACAGTAACAGAATAAATCGATTTGACTTACACAGTGCTGTGTACATGCTTTTCATTCATAAATTTACACTGTGCTTAAAAAACAAGTGGTATACCGTACAGTACACTGTCGAGCAAACGAATACATAGCTGCAGCACATTAAAAGAAAATTGGAAGTGATCAAGTGGCTTGACAATGGTGAAAGAGTTACAAAGTTGGCTAAGGAATTTAGTGTCACGAAAGCCACTATGAACGACGGAAAGAATAATCGAAAAATTGAAACCTTCTGCAATACAATTAGTGAAAAAACTTCGGAAAAATGCCACACCTCCAGCGTGTCGTCGTACGATAAAACTGCCCTAGCGCCCTTCCTTTGGTTTGCTCAGGAAAGACAAAAAACTATTGTCAGTAAAATGGTTCAATGAAAGGCATTCCAACTGAACAAACTTACGAATGATGATGAAACCTTTACTGGTAGCAATGGTTTGTTAGAGAAACGAGACACGACAAAGATAAGTGGAGAAAAATTATCAGACGATATTGCCCCCGCAGATGCATTCATAAATGAGTTTGCAGACGTCATATCGTTAGAAAATTACTTGACGCAGTTAGTCTGTAGCACTGGAGAAACTGGACTGAATTTCAAAGCGCACCTTACAAAACGTCTTGCTTCGAAAGAGGTCATGTGCACCCGGTTGCAAAAAGGATGGAAACGGCCTTAGTGTTTTACCCTATAGCAACGCTGCGGCAAAAATCAAATAACCGCTTCTGGTAATTGAAAAGTCTACAATATCACGAGCCCTAAAGGACATGAATGTGAGCGCTCTTTCTATTTATTACAAAAGTCCAAGTAATGTTTGGATGACCAGTGTTCTGTTAGATGAGTGGTTCCAGAAATAATCTGTTCCCTGTGTTGCAAGATTCAAAATAGAGAGCGGTCTGCCACATCGATCTCTGCTTCTGATTGACAAAGCTCCCTCACATCTTCTGGAAATGCAACTAATCATCGCAGACACCAAAGGATTGTTTGTCAAAAAATCTGTCTTGAAGCCAATGGATCAAATTGTGTCAGAAAATATAAAACTGAATTACAGAAAGAAGCTTCTATGATTTCCAATTGGAAGAGAGCCCTGTTCCGTCTTAGAGAAAATGAAATACGTAACAGAGGACGTCATCTACTGGATAGCTGACGCTTGTGACAATTCGAACAAACATTTAGTACAAACGCCATGAAAGAAACTGTGGCCAAATCTTGTGTGAGAAGAAATCCCATCCATCCCAGCTTCAGATAAAAATGATATCCTTCAGGTTGTTAAAAAAAATGGTCATCAAGAAATCAGCGACGAAGGCAATGTCTGTCTACTCCAGAATCACCTGACGACAACCCTGAAGGAGGAGAGAGTGAATGAGAAGGCACCCCTAAATATATTGGTCACATTGTGAGGCTGCATATCCCATTCCACTGGCTTTAAGCTTGGTAGAACAGCACATTGTTGGCACAGCAACCACATGTGTTCATGCAGCGCTGGCACAACATCCCATCATAAAGCAGTTTCAGTTCTTTACGACAAAAGAGGATTACCTGTTTTGCGAGTTACTGCAAGTGAAAATTACAGAACTGTTTCACAAACAAGCGATACAATACTGTAGTTACCAGCGCAATAAAGGATTCGTACCAATGAATTCGCAATAATGAGTTGTTCATTTCTACAGTGTAAGAAAATCCTTCCTTTGCAATGAAAACAAATTTCTTACTTATTTCTTTCCACCACGCCGGCTTTTGTTCCGGTTATCCGAAATTTCAGATTTGCGAGTTTCGGATTAGTGGGATTGTCCTGCACTATTCAGCGTAATGTATACAGTGTTTATACTATCCTCAACGTGTTTAATCCATACTTTCCATACTAACACGGCAAGGCCAAATGCGAAAGTATGTGTGTTGCTTTTTCACGAGTAAAATCCTGAACCGAATTCGATGAAGTTTGGTATGGAGCTAGCTTGAACTCTGATGACGAGTATTCGCTACTTTAGGGAAAAAAAGAAAAAAGCGACTCCGAATATTCTGAAGTGGGGAATGGTATACTTTTTTTAATCAGTGCACATAGACTACGTTAAGAATTTATTAAATGTATTGTGTAATGTCCACTTTTTATGATGTACAGTTATTTCAGTAGCACTCCTGCCCACGTCCGAGCCGCACCGCCACCCATTCACCCTCCACCGCACACTGCTCCTTAGTGACGCTGCGCGTGCCTGCGTGGCGTGCAATACGTCAGTGGAGGGGCGGGGAAGGGGGAATGGGCGCACACACGAGCTAATGCTTGCCGGATCAGACAGATACGTGAGGGCAGCTTACGTTGCTGCACGTACAGTAACTCACTTACCATCATCATCATAATAAAGTACTGGTACGCGAGCGCAGCTAGGGTGATAGCTAGTTCTTGATATGTATTTCTGTAGTGAAAATCAGCTCAGAAAGAGTGAAGTATTAGTCTGATAGCGTGAGAGGTTGCATGAGCCCCCTCTAATATTTCTATCTTACTCTGAGTAATTCGATTTTCCTCTCTAATTGCATGTGGTCAAAAGTTGCTATTCCTTCACACGCGGACTTACCACGCAGCGTCTCTCGTCACCCGGGTGGTCCGGTGACAGGCAGGTTCTGCTGATATTGAAAGGGTTAAGCCGACGGGTGTGAGGGAATCGGGCTGATGCTTTCCAGACATCGACATTGTCATAAGAGCGGGGGCCACAAGCCCACATGAGCCTGACGGAGCGGCTGGGCTAGAGATTCCGTTACTTCGCAGAAACTTTCTGGCGGGCTACCAGCGAGGCGTGGGAATGACTTGTGTTCCCAGGCAGTCTTGTCGGGAATATTCCCGCGTTTTCTGCCAAATCATAACTGTGATTGGCTTACAGGAGGGATAACTCCGTGACGTAGCAAAATCGACGCAGAAATTGGTGCCAAGTATCTCAATTGGTGGAATAGTAGTGCGTCGGCAATAGAGTGGAATTTTCCGCCGGTTTTCGAGTTGGTGATTGGAACGTTTAACCACGGCCACTGTCGTGGGGGCGGGAATGTTCTGTGTTCGGCTTGTACGGGTGCTCTTGAGAGAGTCGGCTCTCGTCTTTCGGTCGGAGTAGGTTACAAGACTGAGCTCTCGCTGCTCTGGACAGCCTGCCTTCCGTTGGCTGCCTAATATACTTTCATTTAATTGTAACTGTTTGACGAAGTTGCTGAAGTTTCGACTTCAACGTAACTTTCGAAGTACAGTTGACAATTGAGCGTTCTGCGTACAAGCGGCCTATGCTGTCCGTCTTGAGCAGTTTTCCCTAAAGTTGACTGTATCGGAGTTACTGTGTGACTTCTCTTGTTAAAATCTATCACTGTACCGTGAGTGATTGTGTGGCGAGCCTTCTTCGTTTCCCTCAGAGGCGCATTTGTATGGATAGGAAGTCTTTAGTCTGGAACAACCAGACCAGGATAATTTGTTTCGGGCTATACTCGTGACATTATCATCACCACGACTGTACGTCGAAGCAACCAGCCATCGCTTCCGGTACGCCAGATCGTGTCCTTGCAGTTAAGGAGACAGCCTGCTAATGTATATCCGCAGCACCTGCAGATTAGGGAATTTTGCTCTGTGGTAATCAGAGCTCAGCAGAGAGCGCCTGTTCCCGTCTTTTCTTACGTGGTTCTGTCTTGGGTGTTCATTGTCTGCGTTCTCACTACTGTAGCAGCAATTAATGTTGGGTTGGCTGGGTGTTTCTCTTAAGATTTGAGTTGCAAGGAATTGGCTCCACATACCACTTGATCGTAAACGTCAGAAGCTACTTTAAGGACAACTTCACCTTCACAGCATTTATTTGAATATTCAATTTGACGTATTGTAAATGTTTCATGTATTGTGTTTATTATTTTGAGTTTAGTCATAATAAATCAAATTGTTATTTTGGACAGAACTTTCATTCTGTAGATCGGTAGAGCAACCCTTTCATTTCTCACCACGTTAATGAAACTTATTTATCGAATTAAATTATTGCAAACTCTTTTCTACTCCACTTGCAGGGTCGATTACAGTCAGTTCGCGTTTCTTCTTAATCCATGTGCAACAGGAAAAGTCGCAGTTAGAAAAGAGGGGGGGGGGGGGGGGGGGGACTTAGGAGTATCATTTCCATATGAAGATCGTAGAAAATTTTGATTAAATACACTGCTAGCCCCGGCAACTCGCAAACGTTTGGTCGAGGCATTCATGGTGTAATGTATTTTATTTCCATTTCCATCGGTGCTGTTTTCAGCCTGTTACACCAGTTACATATAGAATATTGTAGTTTTTATTCAACTGAAACACTTACACAAGTGATTATAAGACTTGGGAACACGTTCTGGCTTTATAGAAATCGGCTCAATATTCCTTCAGTGAGGCTATATGGGGACTGCAGTGCCGCCTACGACACGTATGGTGCTTCTAGCACGGGAGCCATCCTTAGAAACTCACATGTTTGGCAATGAAGTTCCATTAGTTGAGATGCGGCACTTCAGTATGGCTCCACTCTCGCCCCCATATTAACCACTGCAGCAGACAGCTTGATTTAATGTTCACCGGAATGTCGCTGTCTGTATCGCACTGTTCTGCGTTGAGTAAAGAAAGGAAACCATGGAGCTTGAGTTGCTATCCTATTCTGTGGTGGTGTAATTGCTCTGAGGAATTACTCACTATGGTTCATGTATTGCTCTTGACTTGCTAGTCAGAATTCCTCATGCAGTTACACGCTGTAGTATTTTTTCTGAAATGTGCAAGAACGAATTTCCACGTCCAAACGGTTTTTATCCAATAGATCGTCGCCTCCGAGGAGTCACCAGCACTACTGTTACTATTACTTCATATCCTATGGGCTGGAGACAAAACTGAGTCATTGCAGGCAAAAATCATCTCTTCTTGTCGAAGTCAGCAGCATAGGCTGTAAATCCATAGGTCGAAGTTTAGCTGGCCTTTGGGAACATTCCAAAATTCTCCTCAGTGTGTCATGACGTGAGGGCATTTGACACTCGTGATATTGGACTTCCCTTCGGAAAGAAATGCTGAATCTAGCGGTTCCCTTATTGGGATTTCAGAGGTGCAAACAAACTGCTTGCTGGCGCCGACTTTTTTCTTCTTCTTTCATCATTATCACCACCAACAAGTAAAGAAACTTGACACTTCCGAACACATTTCTAAATTATTCCATCATTTTTGACGACAATGATTTTTACAAGATGTCACGTACATTGTCCTGTGATTGGCTGAGAGTCATGTTGATTTATGCTTATGAAAAGCTAAGGTACCGTCTTTGATGGTTTTCGTATGTACACTTGCGAACTACGAAATTATTCGTTTGCTTTTTTATTTATTCGTATGGCTAGGGTCCCCGTCGGGCAGCCCGTCCGCCGGGTGCCGGTCTTTCAATTTGACGCCACTTCGGTGACCTGCAGTCGATGAGGATGATAGGATGATGATGAGGACAGCACAACAACCAGTCCCTGGGAGGAGAAAATTCACCGACCCAGCAGGGAATCGAACCCGGGCCCAGAGGACTGACAATCCGTCCCGCTCACCATTCAGCTACCGGGGGCGGACAATTCGTTTGCTGATACACCGCAATAGAGGATGCTTCAAAACGCATTATTTTTGGAATGGTTTGTTATGCCACAGTGTTAGAAAATTTCATGTTGGCGAATGAAACTTTTACCTGAACAGACTCAAGATTCAAAGTTCTCTGGAAGCAGGGTATTTTCGTATAATATGGCATCTAGGGAATCGCTTCAAGATTCGGGAGACGAACTATCGTTATGAAGTTATATGGAAATCTCAGATTATACTTCAACATTAAGTAGGAATGATCTACCAGTGTTAGTAAACTGCTATCCTCAGATTTACGACATTTTATATGAGACTGAAAAATGCCACTTTCCTTAAAACGTTGTCAAATTCGCATAATGCAATTAAAGTCACTAATTTTAAGTATTTTTTCAAATTACTGTGTAGCTGAAGTTTCCGTCCATTTACTTACAGGAGGAAGACGAAAATTTGAGATATATCTATAATTTTAGGGGTGGAAATGGAAATTCCATGTTGCTAGGGCCTCCAGTCGGGCAGAACGTTCGCCTGGTGCAAGTCTTTCGAGTTGTCGCAACTTCGGAGAATTGCGTGTCGATAAGGATGAAATGATGATAAGGAGAACACAACACTTAGTCCCTGAGCGGAGAAAATCACCGACCCAGCCGGGAATGGAACCGGGGCCGATAGGTATGACATTTCGTCTCGCTGATAACGTTTTTTTTTTAATTTCCTGCGACCGTAGCAGTCGCGCGTTTTCGGACTGAGCGCCTTCTTTTTATTTTTATTTTTTAAATTTATCCAGCCGGGAATCGAACCCAATCCCCCTTTGTGCGGCACGCCGTCGCTGAGCTATCGGGGCGGACTGTAATGTGATGCTCTATCGACTGATATATGTCATGAAATGTCTTTGCAAATTCTGAATACGTACGTTACCACCTTAGCTACACAATTCACTGGAAGCAAAAATTTGTGCGGGACTGAGACACGAACCCAGATTTCCCCCTTTACGCTAGCTGTCGCCTTAACTGCTTTTTTTTATTTTGCAAGTGCTCTACCATCTTTTTTCATACTTTTGTTTTTTGGGTGTTTTTCATTCTCTTTTTTGGTTTTTTATTTATTTATTTTTTAAATTGTAAATTATTTCCTCTGCAAAAGTTTTCTTATATATATATATATATATATATATATATATATATATATATATATATATATATATATATATATATATATATATATATATGGAAAAAGGCGTCTTTCATTTACGACAAACAAAATTAGAATGTACATCCGTAACAACAACAGAACAAGAGTTCCTTCTAAACTATGAAATAGAATTTGAAACTAATACTGTGATGATAGATAAAAAAGACAGAAAAATGTAACCAAATACCGCACGCCATTCCATGTGCATGGCCCATCTGCGTACAGATTCCATGTTCCCAATTGATATAACATTTCGCAGCGTATGGCGCCCCATGAAGGCGGTCATCCTCTTCCCGGTACTCCCCCAACTGTGAGTGGGGTTATCGAAGACACTGCACAAATAGTATGCTATGACTGTCCTGGAGAAATTGCCAGTACTGAAGCACCATCTTCTCGTCATCTCGAAAGAGGTAGTAGATGGACATGCCTTTAAACGATGTGAGAGCGTGAGTCTTCGCAGGTGGGAAATAAGTATCCTCTGGACAAAGGAGGAGCCGTGGCTCAATTGTGCGAGGCGCGATTCGTAGGCAGCAGTGGAGGATCTTCTGCACTAGCAGCCATACCTCTAACGCCGATCCACATGTTAAACGGTGTTCGTCAGTATCCACGAGGTGGCAACGTGGACAAAGGGGGGAATCCGTCATCCCAATAGCGTGCAGCCTTTGTCGTGTTACAACCTTCCCGTTCACCACTTGGCACCACGCAGCTCGTACCCGCGTGGGGAGGAACGGCTTCTGGACCGCTCTCCACACTGCAGGCCATAGGGTCATAGGGCTCTTCCTCTCAATCACATTGCGAGGGATGGACCTTAGCAGCAGTCTGTAAACGTCTCTTGCCTTGGGAGTGCGAGTGTTGGGAAGGTCTGGGTGCACGTAGCTATACTCAAGAATAAATGCCAAGAGGTGCGAGAGTGAGGGAGTAATGTGCGCAACCGTGACAGGTGGCAGGTGTGACGCCGGCAGCAATTCCTCTAACAGATGTCCCGTAAGCGAAGCATCTTTGTGATTCCACAATTTCATCATTGTGCACAAGTATAACGCTGTAGCTTTCGCTCGTACATTCCGCCATCAAGCGGAGGGAAGGTGAGTGTTTCGTAGCGGACTTTGAATAGGTATCCGGCGTAAGGTAATATCCGAACGCTGCTTGCAGTCTGTGTGCCATCGCTGACGATATCGGTAGGACCTGGGCCACGTGGATCATCTTAGTCGGCACGTGAAGGTTGAGGTATTCCACACGCTGTAGGAGGTCCTTCCGTCGAAGTAAGTTCCGGCGAACTTCTGTGCGTATTGCCTGTAGTAATCGTGCATAGTTCATGGCAGCCGTGCGGCGAACATGCTGTGTAAATGTTATGCCTAAGAAGCGGATCTTGTTAACTAGTGGGAGTGGGACTAAAGCGTCCTCCTGAAGACCTCTCTCAATGGGCATCGCTGCCGACTTGGCCACATTCATGAGGCTGCCCGCTGCCAATCCATAGCGATTGATCCATTGTATCACCGAGCGTACCTCGTCACCAGATCGGACAAGTAATAGATGGTCATCAGCATATATCCTGCAGTGAAAGGTGTGATCCCTCAATGACATGCCTGGGAGCCTGTTTTTCAACCCTCCGACAAGTGGTTTGAGTGCGATCGCGTAAAGGATCATGGAGAGGGGGCATCCTTGCCTGACTGACCGTCGGATCGGAAAGGGACCCGCAATCCGTCCATTCACCAGTACACGGGATGCAGCTCCACGGAAAAGGCGCTGAAAGATGTCGAGAAAGTCAGGCGGGAAGCCCATGCTGGCCATAACGGACAGAAGGAACATGCGGTGAACTCTGTGGAAGGTGTGGTCGATATCAATGGAGATCAGAGCAGCTCGAAGGCGACAGGATGTGGCGATGGCTATTAAATCTCTGCATTCGCCGGTTGCCGTTTGCATGTTGGTCACTCCGCCCTGTGTCCTTTGCTCCATTGAGAGGAGTAGGGGCAGAACCTTCTTTATGCGGCTGGCGAGTAGTCAGGAGAAGATTTTATAGTCCGAGTTGAGCATTGTAATGGGCCTGTAATCCTAGACCGTCCGACCGCCTTCCACGAATGCAGGTGGCACGTGGGACCCAGGGGTCATCAGTTCTTGGTACATGATGATCCATCGGGGCATCATTAAATCGCGGAAAGTCCGATAAAACTCGAGAGGCAGTCCGTCTGGCCCGGGAGATTTGTTCAGTGCTCCCTTGTTAAGCGCGTCCTCGATGTCGTCCTGTATAATTCCACCTAACAGCGTCGCCACTGTTGCATTGTCGAGGGTGTGCGACACGTGCTGCAGTATGTCGTGATCGTCCGCTTCCTCGTCCTCTGTATTGATCTCGTCGTAAACCCGGCGATAGTGATCTGCAAAGGCTTCTGTAACCGCCGCCTGAGTCATTACGACCCTAACACCTGGCAATACGAGGTCCGTGATCAGCTGCTGTCGGCGTCGGCGGCTGTCGAGCACGATGTGATGCATAGACGGGTTTTCTCCTTCCGCTCGGTCTTGACGTCGCGATCGCACTACGACCCCTTCCAAACATTTCCTCGTAATAGACAATATTTTACCTTTGATTCGGCGGCTTTCCATTTGTCGGTTTGGAGATGGTGGTTGGCTGTCGAGTTCGCGAAGCATCTTGTAATAAAAGTCCAATGTGTGACGATGCCAAGCTGCGATAACTTCTCCGAATTGTGTTAGCACACGCCGAAACGCTGGTTTTGCACAGTCCACCCACCATGCTAGAGTCGATGGGTATCGGGGAAGACGACGTTCGCAATCCAGCCATGTGTTGGCGATAATCTGACGGCATTCCGGGTCTTGAAGATGTGCCACATTCAGCTTCCAGGGCCCTCGGCTGCGCCATATCCGCTGCTTTTGTAGAGTGAGTGTGCATGTGAAAGCGTTATGATCGGAGGAGGCAAGTGGCCAACGTTCGGCGTCCAATACTCCCGGCGCTAGAGCCCTTGAGACATAAATGCGATCTAGGCGACTGCCTGAGTGAGTAGCAAGGTATGTCGGCCCGGGACGGTCACCGTGCACTGTCTCCCACGTGTCGGTGAGAAGCAGATCTCGAACCAGGAGTCGAAGTTCCTGACAAGTCGAGAAATGTGGGACTTGGTCTTTGGGGTGGAGCACACAGTTAAAGTCGCCGCCGAAGATATATTGATCGAAGCGGCTGATAAAAAGGGGAGCGATATCCTTCTAGTAGAACAGCGATCGTTCGCGGCGTTGGTCAGTTCCTGATGGCGCGTAAATCATGCGCGTGCCCAGTGCTGTGATCGCCAGCCCCCTTCCTGACGGAAGGTAAGTCACTTCTTCCATGGCAATTCCGTCGCGAACTAGTATTGCAGTACCGCTGCCATTCCGGTCCGCCGGTGACACACGTCACATAACCGTAGAAAACGGGGAGTGCCGCTATATACACTTCTTGCAACAGGGCAATGTCAACATCCGATGAACGAAGCACCTCACGCAGCAACTGGATCTTCACTGCCGTTCGTATCGTGTTGAGGTTAAGCGTGGCGATGCGATAAGCTTGTTGCCGAACCGCAAGTGTTAAGTTATCCATTAAGACTGGAATTACCTATGACGCTTCTGACTGTATTGACACCTCCGCATCCCCCCAAACCTCACCTGCAGTCGTTTCTAGAGAGCCGGCGCCAACGGCGTGGGCCCCGTTGGCGTGACTTGCATGGTGCCGTCGTCGTCGTGGTCATCCGCCCACGTCGGCGAACTCAAAGCAAGATCGGCCTCCCTAGCTTTCTCAGGACACGGCATGGGTGCTTGTACTCCAGAAGGTGGTGTGCAGCATCTGTCCTGCATATCGGCATCCGATTTTGCCAATGTAGATATATATGGTTTGTCCTCAGTTCCGTTCGGTGGTGCCACACTGCGGCAAATGGCGGCTGCCTCTGTGGTAGCGTCATCATTGAAGGTGGAGGAGTCGTCCTCTGGAGGCTGTGTCGCATCCCGTTCGGAAGTTGCTCTACGCCTCCGCTTCCGTCGCTTCGGAGAGCGTTGCTTCCTGGTGTGTCCTTCTGTGTCAGACGATGGCAAAGATTCACGACGTTCCGGCACAAAGGCAGCCGTAGGCACAATAAGCGAGTCTATGGCCATGCTGTCGTCATGTATGTTATGCGTCGACGGGGGCGGCGGCATCGGAGTTGCATCCGTAGCTTGTGAAAACGGATGTGTCATCATCGCCCTGTACTGGAGGATGGAGCCGCGACCCAACAGTGGATGTCGGCTGTCGTGGTGAAGTGGTAGCTGTCGTGAGGGCTGCTGCATAAGTCACGGGAAGCAGCGTCGGCTGCGATGGCGGGTCCGCGTCAGCCGGCGACAGTTGAGTGATTCGGCGTTGGATACATTATGATCTGAGGTGTCCCTCCTTCCCACAACCAGAGCATGTCTTCGGTTGCCCATCGTAGATGACATTGGCACGGCAGCCACCGATATTCAGATATGAAGGTACATGTTGTTTACGTTCTATTCGGACCAGGCGGACTCCGTTCAGCACAGGATATGTCTGGAATTGCGTCCATTTTTCCGCAACATGATCATGGGCCGTGCCGTAGGGGCGCAGCGCTTTCACGACGTCCTCCGCCGGTAGTTCGAAAGGAAGTTCGTAAATTCTGATCTTGCGAAGTCCCATGCCAGAAGAATCGACGTGCACAGTCCCCACGTTGCCATCAGCATGGCAGAAACGGAGGCCTTGTTTCGTGTCTCGAAGGATCCGTTCACCTGTTGCATCGTTGATGATCTTGACATATACGATACTACGCACAATGGACAAGTGAATGCCAAGAATGTCGGTCGGCGGGATTTTAACTTCTCGTAGAAGTCGTTCGACTTCGATTGCTTTGGGCCGTGCAAATTCGTTGCGGAACGTAAATTTCAGAGTCGATTTTCTGTATTGGTGCGCCATAGTGATCTATATGCTGAGTACGGCCCACGCGAAACGGCCGAGTACGATGTAAACAAACACGAGCGCTCGCTCCGCGGCAGGAGCACAAACAGCGCAACACATGTAAATTCCATAATTACTAAATGAACGATTTCATAGGGTGCAATAATGTCCTAACAAACACGAGAAAATAACTTTCGATGTCAAATCGAATTGAAAAGCCACGTGTAGAATAACAGCCAACTCTGTTGTTACAAACTGGTTGAAATTTATAGAAAAATTAGGAGGGAAGTAAATAACTGGGGAAGGAAAAAGGAAGGAAGATTGGGTTTAACTTCCATTGAAATCGAGTTCATTAGAGACACATGCTCAGATTGTCTCAAGGATGGGGAGAAATAGAAAGAAACATTCTTTCACTAGCCTTGAACGATTCACCTACATCAAGGAAAACCTAAATCTGGATGGCCGGACTCACGTTTGAAGCTCTGTCTTCCTTATTGCGAGTCCAGGATGCTAATCACTGCGACGCATCGCTCGGAAGAACAAACGTGTTCCGAAGTTAAAAATGGTTCAAATGGCTCTGAGCACTATGGGACCTAACATCTGAGGTCATGAGTCCCCTAGAACCTAGAGCTACTTAAACCTAAGGACATCACAACCATTCATGCCCGAGGCAGGATTCGAACCTGCGACCGTAGCGGTCGCGCGGTTCCAGACTGTAGCGCCTAGAACCGCTCGGCCACTCCGGCCGGCCGTTCCGAAGTTAAATATCGCTGGAAAAATCTAGTGTTGCATTGATATGTATACCGTAAGGAAATCTTCATATTGTCATCAGACTTTAAGCGTCCTTTAACTAATTCGTAATACGTGTTTGAAGCTTCTGAGAGTCCTGACACGTGAAGAGTACGGACCGTGCTCAATGGCCTACTCTTTCTGTTGACTTTTTCGAGAGAGATGTAATGCAGATGGAGTGCAGCTGATGAACCGAGTGTCCCCGCAAGCGGATGACACGCTGACGGTGATCCCGACATTCAATTTCCATTTGAGCAGCCGTTTGAGAAGCTGCACGGCAAACAATTACTCGGACAGCGGGAAGGCCAACAGCCGGTCCGCAGCAAACAGGAGCGGCACGCATGCGCACTGTGGTGCGGTGTGCCGCCCCCACCACGGCATCCCGGCCAGCCCGAGTCGGTCCGAAATCCCGGCGACGCCAGCGCTCGCTCTTGTTCGCAGACCACCGCTTGTGTTTATTTGCCCCGCTCTGCTCTGTTACACGGCAAACAGGAAGCGAAAGCGCCCGCGATACGTTACCCTGACTGGGAATGGGAGCTACATCGCGGAGTGCTTGTTAGCGCGACGTTGGCGCTACAACTGTCCAGCTGCGCATCGTGGTTTGCATGGTCCGATCGTCACGTCACTCGTAATTCATACTAGGTACGTTGTAAATGGCAACTCGAGAGTCTTTGCTGTCCGTGCAATAAAATATACGCATCACCATTCAGATCGCTTTCTTATACCACCTCTTATAGAGCGAGCAACATTTAATCATGGGTTTAAGGGAGATGACCATCATCTGGCCATAGTTTGAAGGAAGTTTACCGCTAGAACGACGGAAGTGGTCATAATGATCCTCGATTATCACACACAATTTATTTACTTCGTTAATGAAATCATATGACTTTTAATTTTTTTACCGAGTGAGGTGGCGCAGTGGTCAGCACACTGGACTCGCATTGGGGAGGACGACGGTTCAGTCCCGCGTCCGGCCATCCTGATTTAGGTTTTCCGTGATTTCCCTAAATCGCTCCAGGTAAATGCCGGAATGGTCCCTCTGAAAGGGCACAGCCGACTTCCTTTCCCGTCTTTCCCTAATCCGATGAGACCGATGACCTCGCTGTCTGGTCTCCTCCCCCAAGACAACCCAACCCCTAATTATTCTCCTCTAAGCGATGATGTATAAGGATTTACAAAATTTTTATATTTTCTTCATTTCATTCGATATACCTATAACGGTCGAATGGTTGAATTTGACCACATTGTAATTTCTATTCTGAATATATGTATATTATCCAACAATGAGGCGGCAACAAATGGTTCAAATGGCTCTGAGCACCATGGGACTTAACTTCTGAGGTCATCAGTCCCCTAGAACTTAGAACTACTTAAACCTAACTAACCTAAGGACATCATACACATCCATGCACAAGGCAGGATTCGAACCTGCGACCGTAGCGGTCGCGCAGTTCCAGACTGCAGCGCCTAGAACCGCTCGGCCACACTGGTAGGCGAAGCGGCAACAGTTAGCACTCATTAAGAGCGATTGCTGCTCATTGTTGCAATTTGGCACACGTCAGTTCCAATCTATAACAGTTCATGAAACTTCCTGGCAGATTAAAACCGTGTGCCGGACCGAGACTCGAACTCGGGACCTTTGCCTTTGGCGGGCAAGTGACAAGGTAGGAGACGAAGTACTGCCAGAAGTGAAGCCGTGAGGACGGGGCGTGAGTCGTGATTGGGTAGCTCTGTTGGCAGAGCACCTGCCCGCGAAAGGCAAAGGTCCGGAGTCCGAGTCTCAGTCCGGCAGACAGTTTGAATCTGCCAGGAAGTTTAATGTCAGCGCACACTCCACTACAGAGTAGAGATATCATTCTATAACAGTTTATATCGTGTCATTGAGGTCTTTGCCCGCGATACACGTTTCCGAACATATATCATGAGGGTCGAATTTCTGATGAAGATGTGTTACGTCTCTTAGAGAATTCCGAAGTTGAATCGTAAATTGACTTACTGGTGAAGAAGATGATTATGTATCTGAGACCAGTGAAGATGAAGACATTGTGAACGAAGAGCGATTAGTGAAAAATGATTCAAATGTTACAAATGGAAATGGCGTGTGGCTAAGGGCTCTCGTCGCCTGGTGCAAGTCTTTCGAGTTGACGCCACTTCGGCGACTTGCGTGTCGTTGGGGATGAAATGATGATAATAAGGACAACACAACACCCAGTCCCTGAGCGGAGGAAAGCTCCGACCCAGTGGGGAATCAAATCCGGGCTGTTAGGTGAAACATTCCATCGCGCTGACCACTCGGCTACCAGGGGCAGACATTCATATGCTGATTACGTCAGTCATCATCTCTTTCGTCACATCAGGTGCAGTTGGAAGTGTCTGCGAAGATGATTGGTTTAATGGGACCGTGTGGGAGACTGTCAGTTTTTCATCTTCTGGTAGAAGGTCGGCTGTGAACGTTCTGAGGTTTACGCATACCAACTAGTAGACGAGTCTACCGCTAGTGCCTTCCATCTTACTTTTGACGGAGCAACGCTAAGTCCCATGAAGAAATAGACAGATCCAAATGCTCGATAAGTACTAGAGAACAATGACTAGACGGTGTCACTGGAGAAACTGGTATTCATCTTGTGTGCTCGGGGTGTCACTTGTACAAAAGACGTATACGACATCTGGTTGCACTCCTGGGGGTCTGCTATTATCAAAGACATTATGCCAAGGGACAGATTTCAGGAGCTTCTCAGATATCTCCGTTTCGATGAAAAATCAACCCGAACTAAACGCCTTCAAGTCAACAAATTCGCTACTGTATATGAAATTTGGGGAAGGTTAAATGAAAACAATATTCTTTCCTACCGCCCTGGAGCAAAACAAATGTGGCCTTTGACTGTGGTTGGCTGTCGATGTAAAGACAAATCATATACGCAATACTTTCCGATACCTCGGCAAAGAGTACACGCATAGAGAGAAGCAACCATTTTGTGAGTACATCCTTCTGCGTCTCATGGAGCCATTTGCAAATCAAGAAGGAAATGTGACGACAGGTAACTTTTTTACGTCTGTTCGACTAGCTAAGAAACACAAAGAAAATAAAGCCTGCAGACTTACACAAAGAAAATAAAACTTCATTAGTTGTTATAGTGAACAAGATCCATCTTGAATTCCCCATGAAGTAAGGAAGACCAATGCTGGAATACACTCCACCACCATCCTGCACCGTAGTGCAACACAGACTGCGAGATGGCTTTATTCCAAGGAAACAAAAATAAAAATTTCTTTCTTCTGAGTACATTACATGCTGAATTAGCAGTCAGCAAAAAAGGAAAGAGAAAACCTGAAACCATAACAGTGTGCAATGCAGCGAAGTATGGGTGGAAGTGGTTGATCAAATGACCCTTAAATATGATGCAAAGATTGCATGTAGGAGACGGCCGATGCGTGTCTTGTGTAGCTTCTTGGACAGGACGGCGATAAATTCATGGACCATCTACAACACAGTAACGAACAAGAAAAAGGAAGGGAAGAAGTTGATATTTCAGCTGAGGAATGAACTCAAGGGAACGATAGAGCAAGAAGATCAAGCAACGGAACAGGATACGGGACTGAAATCACTTCGAAAGCAGGGAAGTTGCCGAATCAGTCTCAGCAAAGGCAACAATACCAACGAAAACGGTTGTAACGTTCCTCAAAGCTGTGTGCGGAAAATGTGCGCATAATACAGAAATCACATTTGACTGGAAACAAATACAAAGCCATGTGTAGAACGCATGCTAGAGTTACATAGACCAAAATACTAAATGTGTCTAGAAGGTTGTATACATAGTTAATGAATGAAATCTACAGTTTAGGAAACTTGTTAGCATTAGCAACAATAAATTCATGAGATGTTGAAATAAATAAGTAATTGTTAATTATGGTGTTAAATCATTATTACGACTTCTAGAAAAAATATGAACTATCAGACACTGAAATACGTGCTTGTTTAAGTCAAATATGAAAATATTTTATATGGGATCAAAACGATCCCTTTCCACCGTATTAGGATTTCAGAAACTCCGCCTTTCAATTGTCGAGGGACATTTACTCGCAATAAATTCAACCTCACAACTACATAGCACTTTCTTGTAGTGGGAGATACGGTGAAATGTGTACTTATTTTCAAGTAAGCATTTCAGTATCTACATCTAATGCATCACATACCTTTTTTGTTGCATTATACACTATGCGATTTTAGCATTTAATTCAACAAATGCTTGTTGTCTTCTTGATGCAGTTTCAATCCAAACGTATGCTTCCCGTAATTTACATTTGCGTTATCTCCATAGTAGGCAATAGTGTTCCTTACATCAATATCAAGACTTGATTAGATAGCTCTCCTTGTCTCATCACTTCCCTAAAATCGGTAAGCCTCTTTCTTATTCTCTTTTAGTATCAAAATATTTTACAACTAGAGGGAATATCTTTGTTTTCGTGGTTGGAAGCATCGATAGCAATAGGGAAAACGTTGAGTTAGCGGCATTTTTCATGACATTAAAGAAATTGTGAACGCATATTGGAGTCAAAACAGTCTTTACAAGTGCTCTGCCTTAGTTCCACTACATATCAACATCTTAGCTAAAGTAGGATCATGGAAAAAATTTTGTTGAGCTGCACATCCAAGAAAACTGACACTCATTTGAACACCACACTGAAATGAGCAGCCATCTGAACACAGAAGGGTTCAGTACATCAAATACTTGACAGAGAAAAAGTACTATTGAAAAATTGTAATTGCTTTAACTCTCGGCAAAATAACTAAATATACTTGCTCACAACTCCGCAGACAGAATAATGTGTGTTTGGCTTAACTATTTTTTCTTTCTCTTCGCTAGCGTTTTCACGGGTGGCTTTTTCAGGACGTTGCAAATTCCACTTCGTTAGACTTTGTGGCTGGATGCCCGTCGTGGCGCCACAGTCCTCTCAAGGTAACATCACGAAGTGAAGTCGCAAAAGCTTGCTTTGTGAACGTTTGTATTTCAACTGTCTGCATATCGTATTCTTTGAGGCGGAATTTAGGGACGAGTCTAGGATTCAACTAAACGTGCGTGCCAAACTGCCTAAAAATTCAATTCTGTCTCACTCCCCTGTACCCTAAGCTAGCGCGCTGAGGCTTATGTGCTATCTGTGTAAGTAAATATTCCTTTCTTATAATTTTAATGACTTTAAATGCAAGATAATGTACAGATTTTAACTTAGTCTTCTACCAAAAGCATTAAAATTGACAGTAAATAGTACAGATCGCTGTACTCCCCAACCTACTTATTATTTATTAAGTTAAAAACCCCTTATCGGAAGTACGCTGTTTGCACCAGATCCCCAAGATGTCTTTTCACCAATTATGTTAAGGAAATATTTCTCTCTTAGATCCTGACAAAAAACTATGAAGTGTAAAACAAGTGTAGTGCACGGGGAATATTTTACTTTACTGACAGAATATAAGTGAACTGCTTCCTACGAGACTTCTGGGTGGGCATCCATGTGTGTAAGTGAGGAGCCACGTACGTGACCAAGATGTTTGCCACAGTTAACGCTCCGGGCATAGCTGGAAGCGAGTTATCGCTCGAAGGTCGGCCAATTGACGGTCTGTGGCTACCGCACCCCGTCGCCGAGTAAAGCGAAAGTTGAGGCCCCACTCGTGATTCTTGGTCATTAGTCTGGAATTAAGGCAATCGCATTAGACACAATCAAATAAAACTATATGGTTGAAGAGACCTTTCAGAGTCTCAAACATCGGTGGTATGCAGGTTGAAGTGATTCTTTTTAGTAAAGAACGTGTGCTTTGGTTTCAGGCAGGATCCGCCGTTTACTTCAACGCTGCTGTTCTGTTCCAATACAGTTGGAGTACCTCTGCGATGCTGTTCGAGGTAATGCGGAATATCAAGTGGGCTAAGGCGTGAATGGGTGTATGGATTGAGGCGGCAGTAACGCTAAGGTAGTCCATGCAGTTAAGCAAAGCCACTGCGACACGCTGGCGTAACGGTTAGTGCATCTACCTACTGCACAGGAGACCCGGGTTCGAATCCCCGACTAAAAACAAATTTACATTCGTCGCTTCAGTCTGCGTAGACGAAATTTTATAAGTATCGTATAAGTGTTTCATTCAGTAGCGCTGAAAAAAAGAGAGATTGTCTTTGTCTCAAATAGCGTATAGCGGATATCAATTGCTATTACGCACAAAATGGTTGGTTGAAATGGCTCTGAGCACTATGGGACTTAACATCTGAGGTCATCAGTCCCCTAGAACGTAGAACTACTTAAACCTAACTAACGTAAGGACATCACACACATCCATGCCCGAGGCAGGATTCGAACCTGCGACCATAGCGGTCGCGCGGCTCCAGACTGAAGCGCCTAGAACCGCTCAGCCACTCCGGCCGGCTTTTACGCACAAATATCTGAATAATACTTGTGTGAAGTAGGCCGACGGGCCGTTGGTTTAGTAGCTAGGCCAAGGGGCTATTGATTCAGTGGTCAAGCAAAGAGGTGGTTGATTCAGTAGAGGGCAGAACGAATGCGACATCTCTACTTATCTTTGAGCTACACACTGCACATAGTGCATTTAATAATGACTGGAAGAAGAAAGAAGGTGGCTCTTGTCTCTTTATAACGGGGATCCCACGTGTGATGGGTAAAATGGGTTTCAACAATAGACATTTTGTATCAGCTATGGCTTATCTATATATGTTACAGGGTTAGTTGGTCAAACACCAAGCATAGGTTCAAATGGTTCAAATGGCTCTGAGCACTACGGGACTCAACTGCTGTGGTCATCAGTCCCCTAGAACTTAGAACTACTTAAACCTAACTAACCTAAGGACATCACACACATCCATGCCCGAGGCAGGATTCGAACCTGCGACCGTAGCAGTCGCACGGTTCCGGACTGCGCGCCTAGAACCGCGAGACCACCGCGGCCGGCACCAAGCATAGGAATACGTATAATGGTAACTAATAATGTTTAAGCAGTTCATATCATTTTGGTACTTGGGCGTATAACTATGCCTGTCATATATCTTTCTCTCGTACGTACCATTATCACAAAGCGCGGTACCTACTTTGGTGAAGGTAAAATTCAACACACAATCACAAAACACAGAGGGGGGCCTGCAATACATACTGAGCTCCAACACCATCAGCTACGGTACTCTCCAAATCGTCGATAGCCTTGTAAACGGTAAGGCGCGAACGTCTTCTAAATCACTATAGCTGATGGGGTTGGAGCTCAAGTTATATTGCAGGGCCCCTCTGTTTGTATGGCCGTGTGTTGAATTTTACTTTTACCACTGTAGATGCTGCGCTTTGTGGTAATGGTTGGTTAAATATTGCAGTAGTGCGATATAATGGTGATAAAGTGAAAATCATAAATAACCAAGAAGCTTTTGCGCCCTCTCGACTCCGCTGTAAGGGTTAATTAGGGAAAACACATCTGAACAATATTGTCGTCAACATCCTGATTGCGCCACACACTCCACACCAACTTTATATTCGTAGCTTGGACCTGTGTTCTGATGGGACAATATGTTAACACACACACACACACACACACACACACACACACACACACACACACAATTATTCAAAGTTGTTGCAAACTACTGGATTATGCTACAGTATAGTACAAAATAAGATAATGCATGGATGTGATGGCTGAATGATGTTATGGTGCCACTGGATGATAAGTCAGTGTGAGATGATGGTGTTGCGTAGTTGTAAAGGAACTTGTATTTTCTTTCTGGAGAGCTTTGTGGTGCTGGCAGGCTCCCAGAGGCGCGCTTGGTAAACGAAAAGCAACAGACTTTCTGTGAGGAGTAACCTGTCTCGGGATGATGCAGCAGCACCCGCAACGGAGGCATTCGGTCAAACGGCCCGGTCCGACAACCTGAAGGGCAATCCTTTGTTTAGCGCCACCACGCACCGGCTTTACGGCGGCGAACTGAAGACGGCTGGCTGCGCGTGGGCAGACGCCTTAATGGCTCACTTGTCAGGTCAGCGCGGCTCCGGGAACCAGGGTTGTGGACACGGGTCTTCTGGAAACATGTGCTCCACCTCTCTTTCCTCTCTTTACAGCGTAACCACGTGGCACTTCCTGGTAGTACTTCATTATCTCAAGGTCGTGTTCTTTTCCAGAGACAGAAGTCGCACGTGGAACTACCACTTCCCGGTAGCTGTGTGGTCAGTGCGTTGGATTACTAACCTTATGGAATCGGGTTCGACTCCGAGATGGGTCGCTGATTTTCTCCACCCGGGGACTCGGTGTTATGTTGTTCTTACGTTCGTGTCCTTACAATTGACAATCCACTGTTGCGACGACTGTATCGGAATGGCCCGAAGGCCTATAAAGAAAAAAGAACTCGACTTGTACTTATACCATTAGGAATTAACCGTGTACTTCAGTTTCAAAATTCGAAGGATTAACAGTCAATTCAATGAAAAAAAGAAGTTCATATCGTAGATTATACACAGTCCCGAAGGTCCATCTACCACAAACATGTTTAGAATATTCCTATGAAGTTTCAAAATACTTATCCATAATAGGATCAGCAAGTTGGATATTGAATTTTATTTTCTACCATATCTGTCAAAGTTGCGATAACAGTCATTTCTTTGTGGTGACTAGTTTCGGGCCATCACGTCCGTTTTCAAACCATGGGCTTGGACGCAAGGGTAATCACACAATTCCCATCATAGTACATGTGGGTAACCAAATACTCATTACTCATCACTTGCAATCATTACATAAAAACACAATGATAAAACTTGGACTGAGCATACAGTGGGATTTCTTTCAAATTCATAGCACTTCGTCGTAGTAAAAAGGCTAAGAACTTTGTGAGACTGTTGGTAACAAGTTTCCCCTTCCCGTGATCTTTGCTAAAATCGTTTCGCGCAAAGTATGTAGGCTATACTCGTTCGAAAGTTTATTACAGTATCATGCACAATTCTGAAGTAAATCGGGCAGATACTTTGCTGGATTTTTGGTAAGGACATTAAACGACTTATAGTGTAGCTAGATAAAAAATAAAACACCACATTTTTGGATAAGCATATATTTCTGTTATGCACTTGTTCTCAGACTGTTTCAGGGAAACTACCACAGCCTTGTGGTTACGTTATCTCTCTGGTCTTGGTGATATTTATTACGCTATCTGAATGTTGATAACTCACTGCCCATTGTACGAAGAACCCGCAGTAATTAAGAGTGAAGATTGTGACTATTAATCGGATGGACATAGAAATTCGCAGCTGGAACCGTCAACGTGTTTCGAAAAGTGCATCTTCACGTTATTGGGAGGTGAATGCTATGTTTAAAGGAAGATTGAAGAAAAATAATCCAGCCAGGACTCGATTCAACGATCTTCCGGTTTCCAGCTGCAAGCACTAACCCTTTTTTTTATATAAAATGTAAATCTGTGGTCCAACTAAGATTCGAAATCACGAGCTTTCGGTTTTTAGGCACGCGCTTCTACTGCCCTTTTTTCGACTTATTGATTACCTTGCACGCACCTAACAGATTTTTTTCCCAACCATTCTTCAACAATGTCAAATTAGGCTTGCTACTCACAAAAGAGAGAAACGAAATTGGGTCGTGTATGGCATCGCAACTCTTACGCTTAGAAAACGTAGCCTTATTCTTTTTGCAGCCGTTCTTTAGTGCTGTTTCTTATTTATTTATTCGGTAACCTGATTCAAAAGGTTTTGGCATGGGGTGATGTGGTGGACCCGAACCTGCGAATCTACATCCATAAAGTGTGACGTTTGCTACTGTTTTCTTTTTTTTTCCTTAGGAAGGCCAACAGAGCCACAAACATGAAATAAACTATCAAACAATGTACCTGAAAAGAGGCCATGACGAGAATGTTACTAGGACTGGCTAGCTCAATTGGTACCTTTACGACGAAATACAGGGTTCAACATATTGGCAATTAAATCGTTATACCGTGGCAGGCGCAGACACTTCCAATATGAACTAGCCATATATTTAATGACGGCGAGTTCCGTGTCTCCCCTATCTACAACTTTATGAACATAGTGGCCCAACAGCCATGCAACTTTCGGAAAGTACGAGCAGTGTTGTCGCAATAAGATATCAGCCGAAAAGGGAGTCTCAGCGGATCGAATTAGAAACGCTAATTAGAAACTAGTATGAGTTCACTTCCTGAACATGAAAGGTAAATCTATGTTGTAGCGTCTTTGTGGTGTAACAGCGACTGCACTGGTCCGTGACACTAAGTCCAATACGAAATAGGCGCTCGCTGGTTGATAACAGTTTATGAATCACTTCGCCTTAGTTTGTCTACTCGTAACACTTTATTTTCCTCCGTCATTCTGTACAATTTTACTTCCAGTCGGACAGTTCTTTCACTGCTTCCGCCAATGGCCAACCCCATATCGGTAACAAATTAATACATGGGGTATATCATGGAATTCAGTGACTGGGCTATTATTGGACTGACACTTGTTAGCCGGCCGGGGTGGCCGAGCGGTTCTAGAAGATACAGTCTGGAACCGCGTGACTGCTACGGTCGCAGGTCCGAATCCTGCCTCGGTCATGGATGTGTGTGATGTCCTTATGTTAGTTAGGTTTAAATGGTTCTAAGTTCTAGGGGACTGAAGACCTCAGACGTTAAGTCCCATAGTGCTCAGAGCCATTTCTTTTGCCATTTGTTATGCTTGATCACCATACCAAGGCGTGTGTGTTACCACAGGGTCATCGCTTCTCATTTCTTCCTTCAAACTCTTTCTGTTAAAGCAGTGTCATTCCTACAGGCCTCGTACCTCCAATGGCTTAAAGGAGGACATTCTCCCTACTTTCTCACATTCTCCCTACTTTTTCTCCTGTGGAGAAATTTAGAAGGTCATAATGCATCTCTCCTAGATGGCCGAGACGTTATACGTATTACTTCCCTTATCGTCTTGCAATCCCCCATCAGCTGCCCTGAGTAGCCGCGCGGTCTTAGGCGTTGTGTAACGGTTCGCACAGGTCCCCCCGTCGTAGGTTCGAGTCCTCCCTCTGGCGTGCGTGTGCGTGTGTTGTCCTTAGCGTAAGTTAGCGTAAGTTAGATTAAGTACTGTCTAAGCTTACGGGCCGATAACCCCAGTTAGTTCCCATAACATCTTACCACATGTTTCCAATTTTACCAATCGCCTGTAATGTCTGTATAATAATTTATTGCGTACAGATCACTTAAATATATATAAAACGTTCACATTAACGGTTCCGCCAAATAGTTTCCGTCTTCAGATGTGCTCAATCAACGCAAAACTTTGACGCTGATGTATACAAATTCAGTTAGGCACTTTAAACATAACTAAGTCATCTGAAAATGTACATCACTTTATCAAATAGTAAAAAAGTCTAAATATTCATGAATGTATATCATATCATCACGTATATTTTTACCATGTAAATATACAGGGTGTTTCAAAAATGGCCGGTATATCTGAAACGGCAATAAAAACTAAACGAGCAGCGATAGAAATACACCGTTTGTTGCAATATGTTTGCGACAACAGTACATTTTCAGGCGAACAAACTTTCGAAATTACAATAGTTACAATTTTCAACAACAGATGGCGCTGCAAGTGATGTGAAAGATATAGAACACAACGCAGTCTGTGGGTGCGCCATTCTGTACGTCGTCTTTCTGCTGTAAGCGTGTGCTGTTCACAACGTGCAAGTGTGCTGTGGACAACATGGTTTATTCCTTAGAACAGAGGATTTTTCTGGTGTTGGAATTCCACCGCCTAGAACACAGTGTTGTTGCAACAAGACGAAGTTTTCAACGGAGGTTTAATGTAACCAAAGGACCGAAAAGCGATACAATAAAGGATATGTTTGAAAAATTTCAATGGATTGGGAACGTGACGGATGAACGTGCTGGATAGGTAGGGCGACCGCGTACGGCAACCACAGAGGGCAACGCGCAGCTAGTGCAGCAGGTGATATAACAGCGGCCTCGGTTTTCCGTTCGCCGTGTTGCAGCTGCGGTCCAAATGACGCCAACGTCCACGTATCGTCTCATGCGCCAGAGTTTACACCTCTATCCATACAAAATTCAAATGTGACAACCCCTCAGCGCCGCTACCATTGCTGCACGAGAGACATTCGCTAACGTTATAGTGCACAGGATTGATGACGGCCATATGCATGTGGGCAGCATTTGGTTTACTGACGAAGCTTATTTTTACCTGGACGGCTTCGTCAATAAACAGAACTGGCGCATGTGGGGAACCGAAAAGCCCCATGCTGCAGTCCCATCGTCCCTGCATCCTCAAAAAGTACTGGTCTGGGCCGCCATTTCTTCCAAAGAAAGCATTGACCCATTTTTCAGATCAGAAACGATTACTGCATCACGCTATCTGGACATTCTTCGTGAATTTGTGGCGGTACAAACTGCCTTAGACGACACTGCGAACACCTCGTGGTTTATGCAAGATGGTGCCCGGCCACATCGCACGGCCGACGTATTTACTTTCCTGAATGAATATTTCGATGATCGCGTGATTGCTTTGGGCTATCCGAAACATACAGGAGGCGGCGTGGATTGGCCTCCCTATTCGCCAGACATGAACCCCCTGCGACTTCTTTCTGTGGGGACACTTGAAAGACCAGGTGTACCGCCAGAATCCAGAAACAATTGAACAGCTGAAGCAGTACATCTCATCTGCATGTGAAGCCGTTCCGCCAGACACCTTGTCAAAGGTTTCGGGTAATTTCATTCAGAGACTACGCCATATTATTGCTACGCATGGTGGATATGTGGAAAATATCGTACTATATAGTTTCCCAGACCGCAGCGCCATCTGTTGTTGACAATTGTAACTACTGTAATTTCGAAAGTTTGTCTGCCTGAAACTGTACTGTTGTCCCAAGCATATTGCAACAAAGGGTGTATTTCTATCGCTGCTCCTTTAGTTTGTATTGCCGTTTGAAATGTACCGGTCCTTTTTGAAACATCCTGTATGACGTACATTCATTGACATATTGTAGTTGACTTCATGATGTTCAAAGTGCCTAACTGTAGTTGTTATACGAGGAATGTTTTTTAAGTAAGTACCGCTTTGAAATTTAAAAAAAGACGTGCTAAGATATCTCAATTATTTTATTTTTATATGCAAGCCTGCACCTTAATCTACTCACTGACGCCATTTCATTCTGATTCTTTCTTGTTTACGTTGTGTACTGAGTGTTTAAGATGCCTCCGATAATCGTGAGTCACGCCGACTGTGAAGCCCGGGCTGTTATGAGATTTCTTAGTAATAAAGTCCTAAAAGCGATCGATATTCATAGTGACATCTTTGCAGTTTACGGAGAAAACATTATGAGTGGTGGAATGGTAAGAAAGTGGGTGAGAGCATTTAAAGATGGTGGCAGAAATATGCACGATGAACAACGGAGTGGGCGTCCTTCGGTCGTTAATGAAAGTTTGGTACACAATAAGATGAGAGAAAACAGACGCTTTACGATTTCCTACTTGCGGGATGACTTTCCTGATGTTTCTCGTAGTGTTTTGTATGGCATTGTGACCGAGCACATGAATTACAGAAAATTGTGTGCACGTTGGGTACCGAAAATGTTGACGGATGTGCACAAAACCTAACGTTTAGACAGTGCATTGACTTTCCTTGAGCGGTACCGCAATGACGGCGGTGATTTCTTAAGCCAAATTGTTACGGGCGATGAAACATGGGTGGCCTACGTCACACCAGAATCAGAGCAACGTCCATGGAAGTTAAGCAAAGGCATCGGTTTGCTGCAAGACAATAAGGTCCGCATGTGGCGAATCAGACCAAAGATCTCATCACATCTTTTCGATGGGAAACTCTAGTTCATTCTCTGTACCGCCCCGATCTTGCGCCCAGTGACTACCATCTGTTCCTGCACTTGAAGAAGCACCTGGGAGCTCAGTGTCTTCAAAACGATAACGAAGTCAAAACAGTGGTGATACAGTGGTTAACAAGTTAGGTGGCAGACTTCTATGAGGAGGGTAATCAAAAACTGGGACAAGTGCCTCAATATTGACGGTAATTATGTAGAAAAGTAGATTAAGGTACAGGCTTTCACGTAAAAATAAAATTTGAGATACCTTAGCAGGTCTTCTTTAAATTTCAAAACGGTACTTACTTAAAAAAAATACGCCTCGTATATCTGTACGAAGGTTGTCAGTGAATTAAGGGCATCAGAAGATGGCAACTACTTGCGAAATCCAGTAATGTGAATATTTTATACACATCTACGTGATCGCGACGCAATAAGTGATCGTACAAACACTGGTCCATACCTGCAGTTTGCAATATGTCAACTTTTAAGAAATAATATCGCTCGTTGTGTCTTGACATAATATAGACTCGAAATGCCACACCTTACCCTCAAAGATTCCTTTTAAAGTGCCAGCAGTGTCTCTCCCTACCTCTCATCCTGCTGTCATATCTCCTACGCAACAGTACTCTCAACAGTGTGAGGCAAAATTAGCAATACACAAATTGTTACGAGAGAAAATGCGACGACTCTGCCGCATTTTTTCTCTTGAACAGCAACAGGACTAAACACATTTCCACTTCAAAAGTGATGGGAGGCACCTATTATTAATACCGTCTGGCGTACGCGTCTTCCGATCTGGAGGGCGTGGCGCCACTAAGTGTCAGCGCCTATGAGGGGCGGGCGCGGGTACTTCAGCCCCCGCTGTCGTCGTCGCTTTGGCCGTCGGCGGCAGCGGAGGCGTCAGCGGACATAACGCGCCGGCGCGCCGCTCTGAATGCACGCGTCGTCCCGAGGCGACACCTGCAGAAGACGTCCCCGCTATACAGGAGACGCCAGCACCCGTGCCTACGTCGACCGAGGCTTTCCTTTGCAGCCTGTAGAGTGATACTAAAAGTCCAGCAATTCGATAGATATATTTTATAGAGTTGTATTTCTTTCATGTTAATTTCTTAAATCTGTTGTCATTTACGACATACATTCCACTTCTAAATTTACTGTAGTGTTTCTGACTATCTGGGAGGAGACTGAGCAGTGAAACGTGTTACTTTTACACATAAACAAGAACGATCTGTCACACTACTACACTTTGAAACATAGTTTATATGTAATTCATGTCACACAGTCTCATACGGAACCTACATCCGCTTTCTGTTATATACTGTATATTATAAGATACTGTCATCCGCATTTCTAGTTGCACGCTGAATGGTAGCAGACAAGCCTGTCTGCTAGAGAACAGTAGGACCAACATCGGAACAGGCAGCTACGTATTCTAAAAGCAAAGAGGTTTCTACTCTTAGTATGGTCCTGTCCGTCCCTTGTCATGTTGGTATAGGGAGCTGCCTCTCTGGTCACTTCCGTTTGTATTTGGGAAGCACGCCCGGTAGGAGCGCAGGTCAGTCTGTCCGCGGCGAGCGTCTGAAGTGGTAAGATATCCGGCTAAGCGAGTGTCTGCTAAGTCCGTAGGACAATGGATTTCTTAAGATCAGCCTAACTGAAAATTTAATTACCTTTATTTCAGGTTTAGCTCTAAAATATCTAATGTTATCTTAAATTGCAACGCAGTGTAATTCGAGTGTGAAGTGTAGAATATATTCCAGTAGTAGCTTTGTCACTACTGTGTGAGTAAAGTGGAACCACGTGTTGATCAATAACTCTAAGATCGTCAATCTTAAATGGGAATGTGCGTGAGATTATAACGTCTCGTCTTGACAATATTTTTCAATACAGCGACTTTTCTTTATGTTCAACCCACGTGGGGTGTATTTTGCGAGACCAGTACCACGTGCTTATACAGATGTTTGACCCATCATGTTAGTAGTAAGACGATATTAACCAGTTCAAGGTTTTTCTTTTGTAAATTGCTTTTCGATCTAATTTATTTTAATTATCAGAATTATTGTGGAGTTACACTCTTTGTGTAAGCCAAGTTGACCACGTGAAGCATGTGGTGTAATCATCAAAGTAGCCCTCAGCTATTCTTTCCGGGAAGATTTCACAGAGAGTTAGTATGAATTTAATATACCAGTGTGTGGTAATTACATGACGGACAGGATAGCGCTACGAACGTAACTTCTTTGGGTGAAAATTGAATCGGTTGGTTGTGGTTAATTTCCTCTTGCATATGTTTCAACGTTCTTCGTGTGTTATTTTATGAATGCAGTGTTGTATGCAGTCTCCCAATCTTGGCTCCATATTTGATGAGTTCCGTAAGATTACAAACTCACATTTTCACAATCCTAAACAAGGCACCAGCTTACTTATGGCTCAAGTTTAATATGCTGAAATTTCAATGATAAATGTTGAAATAAATTTCCAAATATAAACTGATTTATTTCTTTTTATTTAAATTCTCTTCTATTATATATATATATATATCACCGGTTTTCGTATGACTATTAAAGGATTATAATTAATGTTAGTCTGGTTGGGAATTTGGCAAGCTAGACTGAATACCTGGTCAAACAGTTGCGCAGTAATGCAAGTTTAACTTCCTCAGATAGCTCACAGCTTTTAACCCGCTTTTATTGTCTATCAGCACCGCCTTCATAACAAATTAAAACAGCAACATCACAACACTACTGGCCATTAAAATTACTACACCACGAAGATGACGCGCTACCGACGCGAAGTTTAACCGACAGGAAGAAGATGCTGTGATATGCAAATGATTAGCTTTTCAGGGCATTCACACAAGGCTTTCGCGGGTGGCGACACCTACAAGGTACTGACAGGAGGAAAGTTTCCGACCGATTTCTCACACACAAACAACAGTTGACTGGCTTTGCTTGGTGAAACGTTGTTGTGAAGGCTCGTGTAAGGAGGAGAAATGCGGACCATCACGTTTCCGACTTTGATAAAGGCCGGATTGCAGCCTATCGTGATAGCGCTTTCTCGTATCGCGACACTGCTGCTCGCGTTGTTCGAGATCCAATGACTGTTAGCTGAATATGGAATCGGTGAGTTCATGAGGGTAATGCGGAACGCCGTCCTGGATCCCAACGGCCTCGTATCACTAGCAGTCGAGATGACAGGCATCTTATCCGCATGGCTGTAATGGATCGTGCAGCCACGTCTCGAACCCTGAGTAAACAGATGGGGACGTTTGCGAGACAACAACCATCTGTACGAACAGTTCGACTACGTTTGCAGCAGCATGGGCTATCAGCTCGGAGACCATGGCTGCGGTTACCCTTGCCGCTGCTTCCCATATAGGAGCGCCTGCGATGCTATACTCAATGACGAACCTAGGTGCACAAATGGCAAAGCGTCACTTTTTCAGATGAATCCAGGTTCTGTGTACAGCATCATTATGGTCGAATCCGTGTTTGGCAACGTCGCGGTGAACGTACATTGGAAGCATGTATTCGTAATCGCCATACTGTCGTATCACCCGGCGTGATGTTATGTAGTGCCATTGGTTACACGTCTCGGTCACCGTTTGTTCGCATTGATGGCACATGAACAGTGGACGTTACATTTCAGATGTGTTACGACCCGTGGCTCTACCCTTCATTCGATCCCTCCGAAACACTAAATTTCAGCAGGATAATGCACGACCGCATGTTGCAGGTCCTGTACGGGCCTTTCTGGATACACAAAATGTTTGACTGCTGCCCTGTCCAGCACATTCTTCAGATCTCTCACCGATTCAAAAAGTCTGGTCAATGCTGGCCGAGCAACTGGCTCGGCACACTATGCCAGCCACTACTATTGACGAACTGTGGTATCGTGTTGAACCTGCATTGGCAGCTGTACCTGTACACGTCATCCAAGCTCTGTTTGACGCAATGCCCAGGTGTATCAAGACAGTTATTATGGCCAGAGGTGGTTGTTCTAGGTACTTATTTCTCAGGTTCTATGAACGCAAATTGCGTGAAAATGTAATAACATGTCAGTTCTAGTATAATATATTTGTCAGATGAATACCCGTCTATCATCTGCATTTCATTTTGGTGTAGCAATTTCAATGGCCAGTAGTGTATTTTGAATATTTAGAGTATTAAATTAAATCGCGCAGAGACACTCCGAACGGGAATATTGCACAGTAAACGGTTTAGCATGTCATTGCAAAGTACAGCAGATAATTATGGAAAAAAGTGGCATTATAATGCAATCAGAGTGCACCAAAACATTTCATCTGGAACAAAATATGAGAAGGTAATACATAAAAATCACTTACATGCAGATCAACTAACAGAGTCAATAAAGCTTTGTTCAAAATCTAAGGCACGGTCACTTCTAATAAGTGTTGCCACATGTAATATATGGAGGAAAACAAGGAAAAAATCGAGACGTAGTGGACTGCTATCTTGGCTTATGAAGAAGTAAAGGTAACAGAGAAGACTAGGGTGAGAAACTGTTAATGAATGTGGATGCGATAGTAATTTAATTTACTTAATTTAAAGGCTATACGTGTGTATACATCGTCCGTACCTCTCATTACTGATTATTCTATCGATTTTTTGAGGTGGCTTTAATTTAGATGTAAGTAAGTAGTAGATGTACTGGAAAGTATATATAGGAAGAGGTTCAAGGTGTAACTTATTAGCGAAGTATTTCACTTACACTGAAAATTTTTCTTTGTTAAAACGGACAGTGTGTGAACCCATTAGCTCAAGAAGTTTACCTTTTGATATTACATTAAGTCGAACATTCTACAGTGACAGTATCAACAAACTTGGTCCCTCGTTGAGAGAAATGTGTTCGTCGCCATCGTGACTACGTTGAAGAATAAATACTGTGTGCAGATATGAAGAATAAAGATGTAAAGGGTCAATAACGTTCGTTTTATTGAAAAAGCTTTAACAGTTTTCACATAAGAAAATTAGGAGACATTGCTTTCCAGCACGACCTCGTAGTTGGAACACACTTGTAAAAGTTTATCTGGGCCGGACAAGATCGTGGATCTATTTTAGAATAAGTTCGTGATGTAATATTGTTGCCCATTTGAGTTAAGAATTATTATATTTCTGTCTAGAATAAATAGTGTATTATTTCTAGTATCAGCTGTTTTCTGATTTCATTCTTTGTCTTTCTGAGTGACAAGGATTTGATTCCCTTACGCATTCCTATGTTGTCTAACATTGTTTAGTAGAAAACGTATTTATAACAAACCCACGATCGCACAAGCGCCGGCCAAATTCGGCTCCACCACACTCCTGCGCCACAAATGGATTTTCCAAGTCCTTGGTAGACTTCCAAAATTATTTGGCACCAGACGCCTACACGTAGGTCATGCAAGTCACATAAATGAAAGGCCAGGGACAAGAGATGCGTTATTTCGGTATGGTTAAAAAGCAGAGCGTACGTTCCTAGAGGAGTGAACCATAGCGGTGTTCCCCCTTATACGAGTTGAAAGTAAAATTACTGAGATTCATGGTCATGTGGAGCATTACCTACGGTCGGTCCTCCCGGTTGCTATTCGAGACTAGAGCAATAACACGGGGTACTGACCACTGTGTCTGGCATACAAACCAGCCTCTCGTCGAATCCACACTCGGGATAACGACCACTGCCCCGGCGCACCGGCTAGGTATAAATTTTTGTATGTCCATCCAGGTGATTGATTGTATGATTCCGTTCACTTAAGTTGTTGTTGTTGTCTTCAGTCCTGAGACTGGTTTGATGCAGCTCTCCATGCTACTCTATCCTGTGCAAGCTTCTTCATCTCCCAGTACCTACTGCAACCTACATCCTTCTGAATCTGCTTAGTGTATTCATCTCTTGGTCTCCCTCTACGATTTTTACCATCCAAGCTGCCCTCCAATGCTAAATTTGTGATCCCATGATGCCTAAGAACATGTCCTACTAACCGATCCCTTCTTCTAGTCAAGTTGTGCCACAAACTACTCTCCTCCCTAAACCTATTCAATACCTCCTCAAGAGTTACGTGATCTATCCACCTCATCTTCAGCATTCTTCTGTAGCACCACATTTCGAAAGCTTCTCTTCTCTTCTTGTCCAAACTAGTTATCGTCCATCTTTCACTTCCATACATGGCTACACTCCAAACAAATACTTTCAGAAACAACTTCCTGATACATAAATCTGTATTCGATGTTAACAAATTTCTCTTCTTCAGAAACGCTTTCCTGGCCATTGCCAGTCTACATTTTATATCCTCTCTACTTCGACCATCATCAGTTATTTTACTTTCTAAATAGCAAAATTCCTTTACTACTTTAAGTGTCTCATTTCCTAATCTAATTCCCTCAGCATCACCCGATTTAATTTGACTACATTCCATTATCCTCATTTTGCTTTTGTTGATGTTCATCTTATATCCTCCTTTCCATACACTGTCCATTTGTCCATTCCGTTCAACTGCTCTTCCAAGTCCTTTGCCGTCTCTGACAGAATTACAATGTCATCGGCGAACCTCAAAGTTTTTACTTCTTCTCCATGAATTTTAATACCTACTCCAAATTTTTCTTTTGTTTCCTTTACTGCTTGCTCAATATACAGATTGAATAAGATCGGGGAGAGGCTACAACCCTGTCTCACTCATTTCCCAACCACTGCTTCCCTTTCATATCCCTCGACTCTTATGACTGCTATCTGGTTTCTGTACAAATTGTAAATATCCTCTCGCTCCCTCTATTTTACCCCTGAAACCTTCAGAATTTGAAAGAGAGTATTCCAGTCAACATTGTCAAAAGCTTTCTCTATGTCTACAAATTCTAGAAACGTAGGTTTCCCTTTTCTTAATCTTTCTTCTAAGATAAGTCGTAAGGTCAGTATTGCCTCACGTATTCCAACATTTCTACGGAATCCAAACTGATCCTCCCCGAGGTCCGCATCTACCAGTTTTCCATTCGTCTGTAAAGAATTCGCGTTAGTATTTTGCAGCTGTGACTTATTAAACTGATAGTTCGGTAATTTTCACATCTGTCAGCACCTGCTTTCTTTGGGATTGGAATTATTATATTCTTCTTGATGTCTGAGGGTATTTCGCCTGTCTCATATATCTTGCTTACCAGCTGGTAGAGTTTCGTCATGACTGGCTCTCCCAAGACCATCAGTAGTTCCAATGGAATGTTGTCTACTCTGGGGGCCTTGTTTCGACTCAGGTCTTTCAGTGCTCTGTCAAACTCTTCTCGTAGTATCGTATCTCCCATTTTGTCTTCATCTACATCCTCTTCCATTTCCATAATATTGTCCTCAAGTACATCGCCCTTGTATAAACCTTCTATATACTCCTTCCACGTTTCTGCTTTCCCTTCTTTGCTTAGAACTGGGTTGCCATCTGAGCTCTTGATATTCATACACGTGGTTCTCTTCTCTGCAAAGGTCTCTTTAATTTTGCTGTAGGCAATATCTATCTTGCCCCTAGTGAGATAAGCTTCTACATCCTTACATTTGTCCTCTAGCCATCTCTGCTTAGCCATTTTGCACTTCCTGTCGATCTCATTTTTGAGACGTTTGTATTCCTTTTTGCCTGCTTCATTTACTGCACTTTTATATTTTCTCCTTTCATCAGTTAAATTCAATATTTCTTCTGTTACCCAAGGATTTCTAGCAGCCCTCCTCTTTTTACCTACTTTATCCTCTGCTGCCTTCACTACTTCATCCCTCAGAGCTACCCATTCTTCCTCTACTGTGTTTCTTTCCCCCATTCCTGTCAATTGTTCCCTTATTCTCTCCTTGAAACTCTGTACAACCTCTGGTTCTTTCAGCTTATCCAGATCCCATGTCCTTAAATTCCCACCTTTTTGCAGATTCTTCAGTTTTAACCTACAGGTCATAACCAATAGATTGTGGTCAGAGTCCACATCTGCCCCTGGAAATGTCGTACAATTTAAAACCTGATTCCTAAATCTCTGTCTTACCATTATATAATCTATCTGATACCTTTTAGTATCTCCAGGATTCTTCCATGTATACAACCTTCTTTTATGATTCTTGAACCATGTGTTAGCTATAATTAAGTTATGCTCTGTGCAAAATTCTACCAGACGGCTTCCTCTTTCATTTCTTTGCCCCAATCCGTAATCACCTACTATGTTCCCTTCTCTCCCTTTTCCTACTGACGAATTCCAGTCACCCATGACTATTAAATTTTCGTCTCCCTTCACTACCTGAATAATTTTTTTTATCTCATCATACATTTCATCAATTTCTTCATCATCTGCAGAGCTAGTTGCCATATTAACTTGTACTACTGTAGTAGGCATGGGCTTCGTGTCTATCTTGGCCACTATAATTCGTTCACTATGCTGTTTGTAGTAGCTTACCCACACTCCTATTTTTTATTCATTATTAAACCTACTCCTGCTTTACCCCTATTTGATTTTGTATTTATAACCCTGTATTCACCTGACCAAAAGTCTTGTTCCTCCTGCCACCGAACTTCACTAATTCCCACTATATCTAACTTTAACCTATCCATTTCTCTTTTTAAATTTTCTAACCTACCTGCCCGATTAAAGGATCTGACATTCCACGCTCCGATCCGTAGAACGCCAGTTTTCTTTCTCCTGATAACGACGTCCTCCTGAGTAGTCCCCGCCCGGAGATCCGAAGGGGGGACTATTTTACCTCCGGAATACTTTACCCAAGAGGATGCCATCATCATTTAATCATACAGTAAAGCTGCATGTCCTCGGGAAAAATTACGGCTGTAGTTTCCCCTTGCTTTCAGCGTTCGCAATACTAGCACAGCAAGGCCGTTTTGGTTAATGTTGCAAGGCCAGATCAGTCAATCATCCAGACTGTTGCCCCTGCAACTACTGAAAAGGCTGCTGCCCCTCTTCAGGAACCACATGTTTGTCTGGCCTCTCAACAGATACCCCACCGTTGTGGTTGCACCTACGGTACGGCCATCTGTATCGCTGAGGCACGCAAGCCTCCCCACCAACGGCAAGGTCCATGGTTCATGGGGGGGTTCACTTAAGTAATAAAGTGAAACATCTACAGGCGTCGTTTTGATGTTATGTCAGTTTTGGTGACTCAATACACCATCTTCAGATCTTAGCTGACACCGAGGGAGTGAACCCTAATCGTATACACGATCCCATCAGCGGGCAAACATCTATGAACTGCCTTACGCAGAATACCGTAAAAGCAAAGTGATTACATCGACAGTGCGTTATCGGTTTTGCCGTTCTTCCACCCCACAGCGATAGAGTGAAATATTCAGCATTACATCTAATTAACAGTATTTCCATGAAAACATAAACTCAAATTTATACGCGACGAAATTCCTCCATTCCGTTGCAGTACACGCCTTGTAAACGGGTGATAAGTTAAAGCTGAGATGGGTTCAAGACACAAACTCGGGTACCCAACCTCTCCTAGGTACTTTATGGATGTGAGTGCTTACAGAGATTGTTCTGCGTTCGTGTGTTCATTCTATAATGGATCTTGCTGTGTACGTATAACCAATTCGCTACATTTGTTTTTGCTGAGGGTCAATTGCCGCTCCCTACACTAAGCATCGATCATCTACAAAAATTTCTGAATTTCGCTACAATTTTCGAGCATCGCGACTTCTCTGTATACAAGAGCACCGTTTGAGAAAGTCTTATGGAACTTTGTACGATATCTACTAGGTAATTTATACATACCGTGGAATGGAATGGTTCTGTAGTACTTATTTGGGGTACCCTTGAAGTTACTTTTACATCTTAAGACTTCTCTTCATCAAGAACGACATAATGTGTCCTGCTTGCTATGAACTCCTAAATACAAACACACAGCTGGTCCGATGTTCCGTGCTGTCGTATTTTGTACATTAGGCGGCAGTGCGTAACTGTATCGGATGCCATCCGGAAGTTAAGAGACACCGCATCTCCCTGGGAACCTGTATGTACGGCTTTCTGGGTCTCGTGGGTGAAGGGATCGAGCCGGGTATCACACGTAGTTTTCGCAAGCTACGTTGATTTATGAGTTTGAAGAGGAATGAACATCTCGAAAAAGGGCCATCACAGAAGTAGGGAAGGAACACATACGTACAAAGAAGGTAACTGCGAAATAACCGAGGATGATAGAATAAAAACCTCAACTGATCGATGAAAGGAGGAAGTAAAAAAATGTTCCGGGAAACTCCGAAATACAGAAATACGAGTCGCTGAGGAATAGAATATATAGAAAGTGCAGGGAAGCTAAGACGAAATGGCTCCAATAAAATTGTGTAGACATCGAAAAAGAAATGATTGCAGGAAGGACAGGCTCAGCATACAGCAAGTCAAAACACCATTCGGTGACATTAAAAGAAAAGGTGATAACATTAAGAGTGTAATGGGAATTCCACTGTTAAATGCAAAGGAGAGAGCGAATAGCTGCAAAGAATACATTGAAAACCTCTATGAGGGGTGAGATTTGTCTGATGTGATAGAAGAAGAAACAGGGGTCGAATATTAGAATCAGAATTTAAAAGAGCTTTGGAGGACTTAAGATCAAATAAGGCAGAAGCACTACGTCTTCAGGCCACAAGTGGCCCATCGGGACCATCCTACCGCCGTGTCATCCTCAGTTGAGGATGCGGATAGGAGGGGCGTTTGGTCAGCACACCGCTCTCCCGGTCGTTATGACTGTTTTCCTTGACCGGAGCCGCTACTATTCGGTCGAGTAGCTCCTCAATTGTCATCACGAGGCTGAGTGCACCCAGAAAAATGGCAAAAGTACATGGCGGCTGGATGGTCACCAAATAAGGCAGAAGGGATAATTAATATTTCATCTGAATTTCTAAAATCATTGGGGGAAGTGGCAACAAAACGACTATTGACATTGGAGTGTAGAGCGTATGAGTCTTGCGACATACCATCGGAATTTCGGAAAGTATCATCCACACAATTCCGAAGAAGGCAAGAGCTGACAAGTGCGAAAAATATCGCACAATAAACTTAACAGCTCACGCATCCTAGTTGCTTACAAGAATACGCGTAATGTACAGAAAAATGGGAAAGAAAATTGAAGATGCGCTAGGTGACGATCAGTTTGGCTTTAGGAAAGGTAAAGGCAAGAGAGATGCAATTCTGACATTGCGGTTAATAATGGAAGCAAGACTAAAGAAAAATCAAGACTCGTTCATAGGATTAGAAGACCTGGAAAAAGCGTTCGACTATGCAAAATGGTGGAAGGTGTTCGAATTTCTGATAAAAGTAGGGGTAAGCTATAGGGAGAGAGAGGTCATATACAATATGTACAACAGCCAGAGGGAACAATAAGAGTGGACAATTAAGAGCGAAGTGCTCGTATTAAAAAGGATATAAGACAAGGATGTAGTCTTTCGCCGCTTCTGTTCCATCTGTACATCGAGGTAGCAATGATGGAAATAAAAGAAAGGCTCAGGAGTGGAATTAAAATTCAAGGTGAAAGGATATCAGTGATACGATTCGCTGATGATATTGCTGTCCTGAGTGAAAGTGAGAAAGAATTACATGATCTTCTGATTGGAATGAACGGTTTAATGAGTACAGAGTATGGATTGAGAGTAAATCGAAGAAAGACGAAGGTAATGAGAAATAGTAGCAATTAGAACAATGAGAAACTTAACATCAGGATTAACGTTCACGAAGTAAATGAAGTTAAGGAATTCTCAGTAGTTAAAACTTCCGGGCTGAGAGGCCGTCGTCGAACAGTAGAACTTCTTCTCCCTGACGTTTCGTTGCCAGCTGCGGACAACATCTTCCGAGGCGAGTCTACGACTGGCTACCAAGCCGCGGAGGTCCTGTATATATAGAGCGGGTAGAGGGCACCACCACTCGTCACGTGATGTCAACAGTAAAACTATCTCTGACTGGCGTCATTACTCTCGATCGAAGGTAATCGCTTGTCACATCTTTGATGCAAGGTTGATCGCCATATTTTATCTAACTTCAAACCTTCTTCTTTCTTGTTAAAATTATTGTGGTGTTTAAAAATCTCTATCGCCTCTCTATACATACGTGCATGATAATGCGATGTCTTAGCTAGCACGCTTGTCTCGCTAAATTTTATCTCATGGTCTCCGTCTTCGAAAACATGTTCTGCTACAGCTGACTTATCCGTGTGTCCCAATCGGCAGTTCCTCTTGTGTTCAGTCAGGCGAGTATTGATACTTCTTTTAGTTGTTCCAATGTAAACTTTCCCACAACTACACGGAATTTTGTAAACACCCGGAGTAGCTAAAGGGTGTCGTGCATCCTTCGCCGATCTTAAACATTCACTAATCTTCTTAGTTGGTCTGTAGATTGTTTCAATTCTAAACTTGGCTAGCACTTTTCCGATACGGTCCGTAATATTATGGATGTAAGGAAGAAAAACTTTCCCTGCTGAAGGTTGTTGTTTTTGCATGTTTTCGGACATTTTCTTTCTAGGGTGGAGTGCACGATCTATCTCCTTATCAGTATATCCATTTTTCCGAAAAACTGTCCGCAAATGATTTAGTTCCTCTTGTAAATACGCTGGCTCACAAATTCTATTGGCCCTGTCCACCAGTGTTTTGATGACACCTCTCTTCTGCCTGGGATGATGATTTGAACTCTTATGAAGATAACGGTCGGTATGCGTATCTTTTCTGTATACTTTGTGACCAAGAGTACCATCTGCTCGTTTAATTACTGAAACGTCCAGAAAATTAATCTGTCCATTACTCTCTGTCTCCATGGTAAATTGAATTTTTGAATTAATGCTGTTCAAATGCTTCAGAAATTCGTTCAGTTGCTCTTCTCCGTGATTCCATATCACAAAAGTATCGTCCACATACCGATACCACTTCAAAGGACTTTTTCTGGCTGACTGAAGTGCCTGTTGCTCAAAAAATTCCATAAAAATATTAGCAGCGACTGGACTTAGGGGGCTACCCATAGCCACTCCATCAATTTGTTCATAGAACTCATTATTATACTGGAAATAAGTCGTAGATAGGCAGTGCCGGAACAAGGCTACTATATCAGTAGGAAATATGTCAGATATGTAAGCCAGAGTTTCGTTCACCGGAACCATAGTAAACAAGGATACAACATCAAAGCTAACAAGGATATCACTGGGGCTTATAGTAATCCCCTTCAGTTTTTCGATGAAGTGCATGGAGTTCTTAATATGATGATCATCCATCAAACACGTCGGGGACTAGCGGTAACCAGCAGTCAATTATTAAATCTACATCTATTTATTAGTAATACGATGCAAGTTTGTGACTGGAATAAGGTGGATGGGCTAACATTTAGATCTATGGAACGTACTGCAGAAGTTTCCTCTAATAGGCAAAAGAAAAAGTTTGATAATCTACAGAGGAATAGACAGGAAACGCCGGTAATAGACAACTCCCGAACGGTTGTAAATTTGTCCGGAAAAGAATTATCGAGGGATGAAATTTCTGTTCTCTCAAAAGGAGGAAACTTTGCAATTACTCCAATGAAGGTACCAACGGAAGATATTGTAGCTAATATAGAGGCGGGGATTCGGTTGTTACCATCACACACTGCGGATGAAGTTAGGATGGAGACAGCAAGGATATTACGTAAAGCTAAGCCACCTAGCAGTAATTTGTCCCAAGGAGAAAAGAAGGCATTACGGGAGATTAATGAGGACAGGAGTATTATTGTACTTTCCGCTGACAAGGGAAACGCTACAGTGTTGATGAAGAGTGAGGATTACCACAGGAAGATCGACGATCTTTTGGATCCTACCATTTACAGGAAGCTGAACAAAGATCCTACAACAAAAGTATTGACAGCTACTAACCAACTAATAAAAAGGTCTTCCATTCCTGCAGCAGATAAAAAAGATCTTTGTAAAACGGAAGCATTCCCTCCTAGATTATATGGGTTACCTAAGGTACATAAACCAAATGTCCCTCTTAGGCCGATTTTGAGTGCTATAGGATCCCCTACTCAAGAGTTGGCTAGATATCTTGCCTCATTGCTACAACCGTTTATCGGAAAGACTGATCATCATATTAAGAACGCCATGCACTTCATCGAAAAACTGAAGGGGATTACTATAAGCCCCAGTGATATCCTTAGTAAATTTGATGTTGTATCCTTGTTTACTATGGTTCCGGTGAACGAAACTCTGGCTTACATATCTGACATATTTCCTACTGATATAGTAGCCTTGTTCCGGCACTGCCTATCTACGACTTATTTCCAGTATAATAATGAGTTCTATGAACAAATTGATGGAGTGGCTATGGGTAGCCCCCTAAGTCCAGTCGCTGCTAATATTTTTATGGAATTTTTTGAGCAACAGGCACTTCAGTCAGCCAGAAAAAGTCCTTTGAAGTGGTATCGGTATGTGGACGATACTTTTGTGATATGGAATCACGGAGAAGAGCAACTGAACGAATTTCTGAAGCATTTGAACAGCATTAATTCAAAAATTCAATTTACCATGGAGACAGAGAGTAATGGACAGATTAATTTTCTGGACGTTTCAGTAATTAAACGAGCAGATGGTACTCTTGGTCACAAAGTATACAGAAAAGATACGCATACCGACCGTTATCTTCATAAGAGTTCAAATCATCATCCCAGGCAGAAGAGAGGTGTCATCAAAACACTGGTGGACAGGGCCAATAGAATTTGTGAGCCAGCGTATTTACAAGAGGAACTAAATCATTTGCGGACAGTTTTTCGGAAAAATGGATATACTGATAAGGAGATAGATCGTGCACTCCACCCTAGAAAGAAAATGTCCGAAAACATGCAAAAACAACAACCTTCAGCAGGGAAAGTTTTTCTTCCTTACATCCATAATATTACGGACCGTATCGGAAAAGTGCTAGCCAAGTTTAGAATTGAAACAATCTACAGACCAACTAAGAAGATTAGTGAATGTTTAAGATCGGCGAAGGATGCACGACACCCTTTAGCTACTCCGGGTGTTTACAAAATTCCGTGTAGTTGTGGGAAAGTTTACATTGGAACAACTAAAAGAAGTATCAATACTCGCCTGACTGAACACAAGAGGAACTGCCGATTGGGACACACGGATAAGTCAGCTGTAGCAGAACATGTTTTCGAAGACGGAGACCATGAGATAAAATTTAGCGAGACAAGCGTGCTAGCTAAGACATCGCATTATCATGCACGTATGTATAGAGAGGCGATAGAGATTTTTAAACACCACAATAATTTTAACAAGAAAGAAGAAGGTTTGAAGTTAGATAAAATATGGCGATCAACCTTGCATCAAAGATGTGACAAGCGATTACCTTCGATCGAGAGTAATGACGCCAGTCAGAGATAGTTTTACTGTTGACATCACGTGACGAGTGGTGGTGCCCTCTACCCGCTCTATATATACAGGACCTCCGCGGCTTGGTAGCCAGTCGTAGACTCGCCTCGGAAGATGTTGTCCGCAGCTGGCAACGAAACGTCAGGGAGAAGAAGTTCTACTGTTCGACGACGGCCTCTCAGCCCGGAAGTTTTAACTACTGACGACGCCGGCCGTCAAAGCCTACACGCTATGATTAAGGAATTCTGCTACCTAGGCTGTAAAATAACCTGTGACGGACGGAGGAAGGAGAACATCAAAAGCAGACTATCAATGGGAAAAAAGGGCATTCCTGGCCCAGGGAAGTCTACCAATATCAAACATAGGTTAATTTGAGGAAGAAATATCTGAGAATGTACATCTGGAATACTGAATTGTATGGTAGGGAAACATGGGCTGTGGGAAAACCGGAACAGAAGAGAGTCGAAGCATTTGAGATGTGGTGCTACAGACGAATGTCGAAAATTAGGTTGGCTGATGAGGTAATGAATGAAGAGGTTCTGCGCAGAACCGGAGTGGAAAGAAATATGTGGAAAACACTGGTAAGGAGAAGGTACAGGGTGATAGGACTTTCGTTAAGACATGAGAGAATGCTGTGGAGGACGGTAGAGATTGGAATACATTCAGCAAATAATTGAGGACATAGGTTGCAAGTGCTGCTCGAAAATGTAGATTTGATACAATGTAACCAATGTTTTTATATGACTGTAACAGCAATCTCTTTGAAAATTACGGAAAGACGGAACCCGTAATGCTGATGAAAAATAAAAGTGTTGTCAAGACATAAAGTTATTAAAAGTGGACAATATCCCTAACATCAGTTTTCTGCATAATCCTAGAACACGCTCTCATTTCTAATATATTAAATTTTCTTGGGACTGAGAATCTTATGTTCACGAACTAGCATGGAATGAGAAAGCCTCGTCATATGAATAATGACGTACTGGAAACTATGGATGAAGGGCCACAAGCAGATTCAATATTTCAAGGTTTCCGGAAAACGTTTGACACGGTGCCCCATTGGAGGCTATTAAAGAAGGTTCGAGCATATGGAACAGGTTCACAGGTATGTGAGTGCTCTAAGACCTCATAAGTTGTAGGACGCAGTATGTTGTCCTCAATGGCGAGTGTTCATCAGAGGCAACGGTATCGTCAAGATTGCCCCAGGGAAGTGTGAGAGAGCCGCTATTGTTCTCAACATACATAAATGATTTGGCCGGCAATTTGCAGTTGTTTGCTGATGACACTCTGATGTACGGCAAGGTGCCGAAGTTGAGTGGCTGTAGGAGGATACAAGATCACTTACACTTCCTAGCTGGTGTTATAAATGGCAGCTAGCTCTAAATGTAGAGTAATGTAGGTTAATGGGGACGAGTAGGGAAAACAAACCCATAATGTTCGGATACAGCATTAGTAGTGGCCTGCTTGACACGCTCACGTAGTTTAAATACCTGGCTGCAACGTCGCACAGTGATATGAAATGGGGCGAGCTTGTGAAAACTGTGCTAGGGAAGCCGTATGGTCGACATCGGTTTATTGCGAGAATTGTACGAAAGCGTGGTGAATCTGTAAAGAAGACTGTATACAGGAAGCTGATGCGATCTATTCTCGAATACTGGTCAGATGTTTGGGATCGGTATAGAGCAGATTAAAGGAAGACATCGAAGCAATTCTGACGTGGACTGCTAGATTCCTTACTGGTAAATCCGAACAACAGGCAAGTGTTACGGACACGCTTCAGCAACACAAATTGGAACTCCTAGAACAGACTCGCCCAAACGGTGCCCCTGGGGCGCCAGCGCCCGCGATAGCTCTTGGCCAGCGCCCCGGACGAATTCGTGTGTTGCTGCAGTGGCCGAGCCGTGCCGCTTCGCTGACCGTGCGGACCACCCGAACACCAGCCGATAGATATATTTGTTCGCCCGTTTTCCTTTCGGGCAGAGGACGTCTCAAAAGTGCTTCAACTAGAGCTGATTGACCTACAGTGCCATATCCGCCTGAAGGACCGCTTTCTTACGTGTAAAACTTTGGATGACTTTTACAGTTGTCTTCCACCAGAGAAATATCCTCTTTTGCACAAGCACGAGGCCAAAGTTCTCTCAATGTTTCGTTCCACGTATATTTGTGAGCGCTTTTCTCTCTTTTAAAGCTTGCTAAAACTAAGAACCGTTCATTCCTTGGCGATAAAGATTTGACCAATTCTTTGAGGTTAGCAGTCTCACGGAATATTGTACCAAGCATATACAAAATCGTTTCCTCGAAAAAAAAAACCTTTAAAATGTTAACTGTCTTCTTTAACAATGTTGATTGTAAGAATTAAAGAGCTTTATAACCTTAATTCTACGAGTATTTTAATAAGTTTTCAGACTTGGTCAGTTAAAATTATTACGTACAAAACAGCAAACTAAGGACCCGATTTCTAAACTCTGAAAAGGGATACAAAAAATGGTAGCACGAAGTATAACAAAAAATACTTACTTGTAACTACTAACAGTAAAAATGAGACTCTATATCCCTTACATAAAATTAATTCTAAAATAGAATATTTTGTTTACGTTAGATCTGACCGCGGAACAGACCAGCGCAGAGCAGTGCTTTTCTCTCTGTCACTCGTTCCGCAGCTCTCTCTCTCTCTCTCTCTCTCTCTCTCTCTCTCTCTCTCTCTCTACGCGCGCGCCCGCGCGCGCGCTCCTATGGCGACACTAGCGACACACGGTTGCGGACGGGGCTCTGAACTTACACTGTCTTGCGCCCGCGGGGCGCGGGCGCGCCCGCCAGGCGCAATTCTTGGATGAACCTGTCCTAGAAGGATGGCGACACTATTTTGCAGGAGCAATATTTGGAAAATTTAGTGAACAGGCATTTGAAGCTGATTGCAGAACGATTATACTGCCTCCAACATATACAGAGCCTGAGGTCCATGAAGATAAGATACGGGAAAATTAGGGAAAATTAGGGCTGATACGGAGCGAACAGGGACTACCCTCCGCCACGCCCCTTACGTACGGTTGATTTCGGAGAATCTAAGTAGATGATGATACAACGGCCTTTTGATCTCTGGTTTTCTATTCAAGTCGAAAGATTCGGGTGAATTTGTCACCCACAGTTCTAAGATATTATTTTCACGGGTCGTCTCCGTAACTACTAAAGGCAAATTTTATGAGAATGTTTTTGGCACACTTTAACAAGATTCCCTGTAAAAGCATTTGATGGCCGTGTTTGATCGAGCTGTAACTGTTATTTTCACCAAACTATTTCACATGTAGGAACAGAGGATACCCCGTGAACCCAGGCAGCAGGCGTTATTCGTAACGACATGGGCACGACTTGCAGCCGTGTGCACCTAGTGCACTCTATCACTGTCGGTAGAGCCCCCTCCACATCTCGAACGAGACCTCCCGGCAAGCAGGCAAAGTGCACAGTGGCTTTCTTTCCCGTTCTGCCCACTATTTGTCTGAATAACTCTATCATCTGCCTAAGTCTGAAATTACCCATAACAACCCATCTCAGGTAGCACAATTGCTAAAAAACTGTTATCTGAAGTCAGTTAGTGAGTTTAATTCTTCTTTTTAAGTTTTCGACATACAACATTGATGGGCCAAAATATTATGAACACCTGCTTAATAACGTTCTGCTTTGTGCTGAAAAGCAAGGACTCCGAATTTCCTTACGTGAGAGTTCTTAAAATATTTTAAATCAAACAAACCGTTATTTGGCTTAGTACAGCATGACAAGTGGCATGTGAGCTCGCAGGATCCACTCGACATGTTGTATAAAAGCAAACGGTGTGCAGAAGGCTTCGGCAGAGTGGCCTTTATCGTCGGAGATATAGTGCACGTCTACCTCTCACGTGTCTTTACAGATGGGAACGTCTAGAGTGAAGTCATCAAAATGTCAGCTGGACAGTCGAACAAGGGGCCATTGTTGTTTTCACAGATGAGACCTGATTTAGTCTAGAGGGTATTCTCGATGGATTTTCATCTAGAGGGAAAGTGGAACACGATTTCTGGACCCAAACGACCGATTTTTAGGAGGATACCTAATATTGTGGGCAGGAATTACGTTGTCCAATAGAACCCCCTCTTAATGAAATTGCATGGGTGAATCGGCAAGATTTAATTCATGTCAGGTATGGTGACGAGATCTTGGAACCTCATCTGCAGTTGTTGCGAGGTGCTGTGAGTCCTCTCTTCCCACTCCCGGGTTCCCGGATTCGATTCCCGGCTGGGTCAGGGATTTTCTCTGCCTCGTGATGACTGGGTGTTTGTGCTGTCCTTAGGTTAGTTAGGTTTAAGTAGTTCTAAGTTCTAGGGGACTGATGACCATAGTTGTTAAGTCCCATAGTGCTCAGAGCCATTTGAACCATTTTTTTGGTATGAGTCTAGCCTTCGTATTGCTGGACGACAATACTGGGCCTCCTAGAGCACGGGTGGTTGATGTTTTTTGGAAACGAAAGATATTGCACGCATGGCGTGTCCTTCTCGCTCTACCGATTTGAATCCCATTGGGAGACTGCTTGCATTTCGTCATGATTCTCCCATCACTCTCCAAGACTGTGAGCAGCTCTGAAGGAAGAATGGGCGTTATTGCCTCAGTATGAGACTGATGACATCACTCATAGCATATCCCATGTTTGTATTGCTGCCAGAGGTGGCCACATCCCATACTGAGCACATTAACCAGTTATAATCCCGTGTGCACTAAACAGTTAAGTTCGAAAAAACAAAGAATACTTCTGCTTGAAGGTCTCTCGGGCATTCAGGCGGATTGACTGGTCGTTGTAGAACGAATTTTCGACGGCGTAACGTGCCATCATCATCAGTTTACTCCTGGTGATTGACGTCCTAGGCCGGCGGGTGGTGTGGTATGTATATACCTGTCGCCTCTCCCCTCCACTGACTCCAAGTATGGACCGAGGGATGTACAGTCCGCAGTGGTGGGTGTAGCTTGCGCTGACGAGGTGACTGATGGGCGTCAGCACGCATGCCGCCTTCGGCGGGTGTGGTGCCCGGTTTCCGCTGCTCCTGCAGAACCTTTATTGCTGGATTCCACGCTTAGCTGACTTGAAATCCGCTGTCCTTGTTAATAAGGTTCTCGTGCAGCCGGGTTTCAATTACCTCCTTGTATAGACAGTCCGAAAAGCGGGATGTGTTGTGCAGGACTTCTGTGTTCTCGTACTTCATACGATGATTTGTCTCGAGGCAATGTTCTGTTGGAGTTCGGTGTCCCGTTTGTGTTCAGTATACCTTTCCTAGATCGTGCAAGTGGTTTGCGCCACATATGCTTTCCCACACACGCACGGTATGAAATAAACTCCAGATTTCCGGAGTCCTAAATCGTCCTTCACTGTCCCTACAAGGGACTTTATATTTGGTGGCGGGCGGTAGACGCATTTGATGTTATGACGTCCTAGAATCCTGCCTATTTTTTTCAGATACGTTGCCTGCGTATGATATGTAGGCTGTCGCTTTCGGTGGATCATAATCAGGTGTCGGCTGTGGTGTGGTCTTCTGGTTGAAGGCGCGTCGAATTTGGCGGTCACTATAGCCGTTCTTCTGGAACACACCCTTGAGGTGGTCTAGTTCCGGTTTTAAGCTTGCTTCGTCGGAGATCACACGAGCTCTGTGAACCAATGTATTTAGTAGTCCTTCCCTTTGTGACGGGTGATGACAGCTGGAGGCGTGAAGGTATAGATCCGTGTGGGCTGTCTTCCGGTAGACGCTGTGTCCCAATGTTCCAGCAGGCTTTTTCCGTGCCAGAACTTCCAAGAATGGTAGCTGCCCGTTTTTCTCCACCTCCACGGTGAACTGAATTTGGGGGGGAGGAGGGGGGGGATAGTTCAGATGTTGTAAGAACAATGGAGCATCTCTTCCGCGTGAGGCCACATGACGAATTTGTCGTCTACATATCTGTAGATATCTTTTGGTGGTGCTGATTCTAACACTTTCTCCACAAATTCTTCCATGTACATGTTGGCCAGCACAGGTGACAGAGGGCTACCCATAGGTACGCCGTCTGTCTGTTCGTAGTAATGTACGTCAAAAAGAAAATATGTTGACCTGAGCACAAAGTCAAATACTTTCGTGAATGTGAGCCCTAATTTCTTCTCAATGAGATCCAGCGAATCCTTGAGTGGAACTCGAGTGAAAAGTGACACATCGAAACTGACCATAAGATCTGAGCTGGCCAATTTGAGTTTCCGTATACGTTCCACAAACTGAGCCGAGTTTTTGATGTGGTGCTCACATTTGCCAACAAATGGACTCAATACTGCTGTCAAGTGTTTGGCAAGCTGGTATGTTGGCGCTCCTATAGTGCTCACTATCGGTTTCAGAGGAGTGCCGATCTGGTGTAACTTTGGAAGTCCGTAGAGTCTTCGTGGTGCAGCAGCACACGGCCGAAGTTTCTTCGCTGTCTCGTCTGTAAAGGTACTTCGAAGAAGTTCAAACGTTTTGCGCTGTATCCGACTGGTTGGATCCGTCCTCATTTTCCTGTAAGCACTGACGTCCAAGATCTTGTACATTTTTTCTTTGTATTCCTCACCCGTTAGTAGAACGGTTATGTTTCCCTTATCCGCTGGGAGTACGACTATGTCTGGATCGTCACGCAGAGAACGCAGCGCGGCCCTTTCCAGTCTGGAGATGATGTATTAGGCGGCGCGGACCTGGAGAGTGTGCGGAACATACACAAAAGAATACTTTTGTCTACCGTTATGCATGTTACAGTTGTTTACATTGTGTCCACATTATCGTCATCCGTATCTACAGTTTCGTGGCAAAATAAAAGCAACCTTGGAAAATTTCCGTTTGTAGCTTTAATTTTAGACACGAACGTAATAGTAATCTTCATATCCCGCCGACATAGCCGCTTGCGTTATCACGCCTCTTCGGGACGTAATTTTTAAGTTTCCGACATACCAACGGTGTTACAGCGTCTGTTGCACGATTCGCATACATTTCGAACGCGTTCTCATAGTTTCTTATGGGATAATACCAGACGCGGACAGCTGGCAAGCACAAATTCCCTTGCCGCAAAGAGGGAGGGGGGAGGGGTGTGGCAGCACTGTCGGAGTGGCATCCGGCCCCCATCTTCACCACGTGTTGATGCCATGAAGACATGGTATAGACGCCAGAAAAAAAGGGAAACAAGAATAATAATAAGAAGAAAATTCATTCATTCGGCCCTTCGGCCTGTTTCGAACTTCGGGCTTCATCTTTTTGTCTAATATTTGCTCTGGATGCAACTATTACACCATAGATCTCCAATTTTCGTTATATTCTAAAATTTAGTTGTTTAAGCCGTAAATGTTGAGTGCGTGTCATATGCCTTCTGTTCCTGTTCCTCTTCGTCACCGCAATAACTAATCGACAATTTGGATTCACCTTTTCTCTTTGCTAGCGAGACTCCGCACTGTAGGCCCATGTAAGCCTGCTGGCACCGAAATAAGCATTGTTGCTTTCCCTCTTTGTTCTTTTGAGTTGTACTTATTGTATTAAACTTTCTGTTAAATTTTCCAATTTTCTTTCGCTTTATTACGTTGTTCTATACCTGAGAGTGTGCAACATAGCAACGTAAGTTGGCTGCCCTGTTTCATGGATTTGGATTTAGTAATAAATTAGCAGTTAACTACAGATGGCTATCAACAATTCTGTTTCAAGCGGAAAAAAATTCGAAAGTGTGTGTTCCATAAGGTCATTCAATTCTAACAGAGCTCTCGGTCCTATCTCTATATATAATTACTACCATGTTGCTGAATGTCCGTAAACAAGAGCCTCAAGACAAGAAAGCTGTCGCTACTCATGTCATCGTCAAAATTTAATAATGTTAACAATTTTCAGAAATTTAGATTGAGTGAGTGCGCATCACATGTGGGCATCGAAATTGTTTCTGGTGTCACGAAAGAGAGAAAGAGCGTGTTACTGCGGTGTATAATTCTCTCAACACAGACAGGGTGAAAAGTCAGTCGTAAATACATGGTGAGTCTCGAAGCAATATCTTATGTTGTGCAACACTGTCATAGGAAGGAGAGCAGTCTCAGGTACCAAGGCCAGATGCAAAATAAGAGGGAAATTTCTGAAACGTAAACAGCGGTTGGACGCAGCAGGGCTTGTCTAGCAAATCAACGCTTCCTCTATTATTGTAGAAACATTTTATCTGTACTGAACATTATAAACATTTATTCTTAAGGTAGTCAATAACTTGATTTCAGTGAATATAACAATGTAGCAGCGCGCTTATATAATGTAACATGTCAAGTAAACTTTGTGAAAGAGTGCTGTTACCCCATTCTGCCGGCTTACTACGTCCAAGCGCCAAAAACCCTCTAGCATATTTGCTTCCGCAGCGACACGAAATTTCACTTAAGCTCCACTTTGGGGACGCAGCTAACTAATGGCAGGCCGCGTCCGCCCACACGAGCTTCGCGAAGCGGCACTCCAGCCAAAAGTTGTTCCGCGAACGTCCATACTTTACGCCTGGCAGTGCTTCGCTCCCTGCCCTAAAGCGTCCGCCGCTCACAGAAGTACATGTATCAACGGCGGCTTTATGAACTCTGCTGATCACAACGTTGGCGTAAATCACCTTCAGAATAGTAACTGCATGCAGACGTCCAGCAAAATGTTTGTTACAATTTTGAATTTGTCTCCACTGTGTCACGACACAGTTTATAAATTGTTGTTCGTCATCCTTCGTGCGTCGTCAGCCCAAAGATTTCATAATTAATGTATGACAGTATCAAGAATAATAAATCTTCTACCTCGTACGGGTTGAGACAAGGTATTTTCGACCTCCCGAGTTGTATTTTAAGCATCTGAATATCTCCTTAAGTTGATCGTCGTAATTACAGCCGCAGAAAATAAATAAATAAATAAATAAATAAATAAACGATGCACCCCGGGGAACTAAACGAATGGGATGGACCTCGGTAGATGTGACGTACATGTAAAGACAAACAAAAGATTATAGAAAAACTGGACGTTTCATTCAAGAGGAAGCGCGTCACACACCGAGCAAGTCAGTAGTGTGTTGCCTCACGCTAGCAGTTATTCCGATTGGCATTGACTGATAGAGTTGTTGGATGTCCCCTTGAGGGATATCGTACCAAAATTTATCCACTTGGCGACCCAGATTGTCAAAATCGCAATCTGATTGGAGGACCCTGCCCATTATGCTCAAAATCTTCTCGATTGTGACCTTATTGGCCAAGATACGATTTGACAAGCACGAAGAAAAGCAGAGGAAAATCTCGCCTTGTGTAGGCTAGCATTATCTTGCTTAAACATAAGCCCTTGCGATCAAGGGCAACAAAACGGAGCGTGCTGTTTCGCTGTAATGGTGCCGCAGATGACAGCCAAGTTCGAGCCTCGGTCCGGCATATAATTTTAATCTGCCAGGAAGTTTCATATCAGCGCACTCTCCGCTACAGAGTGCAAATTTCATTCTGGAAACATCGCCCAGGCTGTGTCAAAGCAATGTCTCCGCAATATCCTTTCATCAGGAGTGCTAGTCCTTTAAGTTTCGCTGAAGAGCTTGTGCGAAGATTGGAAGTCAGAAGACGAGGTACTAGTGCAAGTAGAGCTATGACACCGGGAAGTCGTGCTTGCGCAGCTCAGTCGACAGAGCACTTGCCCGCGAAAGACAAAGTTCCCGGCCCCTCCCGCCGGAGATTCGAGTCCTCCCTTGAGCATGGGTGTGCGTGCTGTTCTTAGCGTAAGTTAGTTTGAGTAGTGTAAGTCTAGGGACTGATGACCTCAGAAGTTGGTCCCTTAGGAATTCACACACATTTGAACAAAGTTACCGAGTCTCAGTCCGGCACACAATTTTAATAGTCCAGGAAGTTTCAGCGGTCCTCCCATGAGAAGAAATGGCACCCCAGAACATCACTCCTGGTTGCCGAGTCGTATGGCGGACGACGGTAGCCCACCGCTGTCTGGGGCGTCTCCAGACATGTCTTCACTGTTCTCGGTTCTCAATTCGAAGTGGGACTCATCAGTGAAGTCTATTATGCTCCAATTAATGCGGTGAGTCGACAATTTTCTACTCACCGTTTTGTTACTCTTCATGGTAAGCTGTCTGGGGCTTACGTTTCAACAAGGTAGTCCCATTCACACACGGCGAGAGTTTTTACTGTTTGTCTTCATGTTTCCCAAATACTAACTCGACAAACAAGATCGCTGGATATCTGCCTAATAAATAGCATTTGGTCCGTTACGGGCAAGGCCCTCTAACGAGTCCGTTATGTTGACTTTATAGCATGCCAATTAGACAGAATTTGGCATGATATCCCCCAGAAGGAATTTCAAGTGACCGCGAAAGGCAAAGGTCCCAAGTTCGAGTCTCGGTCCGGCACACAGTTTTAATCTGCCAAGAAGTTTCGGTATCAGAGTTGTCACACAGAGTTTCTGTAATAGAAGTTTTAAAAATTTAATCAACAAGGTTTCCTCCAAACAGTCCCATTTACCCTCCCATAGCGTCTCACACTTGCTTTCGAGCTACACAGACCCATTTCCGTTCCAGTACTGTGTCTCTGGAATCAGTCCTGTCTACTTGACAAGGACTCCAAAAGCTGGAACAACACGAAAAACTGATCGCATTGCCACTTTTATGCAATTTCCTTTGTACCTGCATAGGAGCACCACATTTTTCCCAGAAACCTTCCGACAAGACTGTCCTCAAATAGTTCCACCTGCCGCAGATGTTAAGCGTTAGTCTCATCTGACAGCGCTTCAAACAATTACCCCAAAATACTTAAACGATGCGGCGAGCTCCATATATTCTCCACCAACCTTGTAATCTGTACAGTCGATTTCCTTCTCTGTTACAGGCATCATCTTGCAGTTATGTATACTGAAAGTGACGTACTATACACGGTGGTTCATTCATCGTGACCGGGTCAAATATTTCACGAAATCAGCATCAAACGAGGAAACTACAAAGAACGAAACTTGTCTAGCTCGAAGAGGGAAACCAGATGGCACTATGACTGGCCCGCTAGATGGTGCTGACATATATCAAATGGTTATCAACTGCGTTTCTTTAAATAGGAACCCCCGTCTCTTATTACATATTCGCGTAGTACGGAAAGAAATATGAAGGTTTTAGTTGGACCACTTTTTTCGCTTTGTGATAGACAGCACTGTAATAGTCACAGACATACGGTTTACAGTTTTAGACGAACAGTTGATAAAAGGTTGGTTTTTTAAATTAAAACAGGGAACGTAGGTACGTTTGAACATTGCATTTCGGTTGTTCCAATGTCATTCATGTATCTTTGTGAACTTATCATTTCTGAGACCGCATGCTGTCACAGTGTGAATACCTGTAAATACCACATTGATCCAATAAATGCTCAAAATGATGTACGTCAACCTCAGTGCGTTAGGCAATACGTGTAACGACATTCCTCTCAATAGCGAGTAGTTCGCCTTCCGTAATGTTCGCACATGCATTGACAATGCGCTGACGCATGTTGTCAGGCGTTGTCGATGGATCACGATAGCAGATATCCTTCAACTTTCCCTACAGAAAGAAATCCGGGAACGTCAGATCAGAGGAACGAGCGGGCCATGGTGTGGTGCTTCGACGACCAATCCACCTGTCGTGAAGTATGCTATTCAATAACGCTTCAGCCGCACGCGAGCTATGTGTCGGACATTCATTGTATTGGAAGTACATCGCCATTCTGTCATGCAGTGAAACATCTTGTAGGAACATTACGTAGGAAATCAGCATACCTTGCACCATTTAGATTGCCATCGATAAAATGGGGGCCAAATATCCATGCTCCCATAATGCCGCACCATACATTAACCCGCCAAGGTCGCTGCCATCGTGGATTTTTCGTTGCCGAATAGTGCATATTATGCGCGTTTACGTCACCGATGTTGGTGAATGACGCTTCGTTGCTAAACAGAACGCGTGCAAAAAATCTGTCATCGTCCAGTAATTTCTCTTGTGCCCAGTGGCAGAACTGTACATGACATTCAAAGTCGTTGCCATGCAATTCCTGGTGCATAGAAATATGGTACGGGTGCAATCGATGTTGATGTAGTATTCTCAACACCGACGTTTTTGAGATTCCCGATTCTCGCGCAGTTTGTCTGCTACTGATGTGCGACAGCAGCTGGAACACCTACTTGGGCATCATCATTTGTTGCAGATCGTGGTTGACGTTTCACACGTAGCTGAACACTTCCTGTTTCTTTAAATAACGTAACTGTCCGGCGAACGGTCCGGACACTTGGATGATGCCGTCCAGCATAACGAACAGCATACATAGCACACGCTCGTTGAGCATTTTGAGCACAATAGCTATACATCAACACGATATCGACCTTTTCCACAATTGGTAAACGCTCCATTTTAACACTGGTAATGTACCACGAAGCAAATACCGTCCATTCTGGCGGAATGTTCGTGATACCACGTACTTATACGTTTGTAACTGTTACAACGTCATCTATCACAAAGCGAAAACGGTGGTCCAACTAAAAAATTGATATTTCCTTACGTACTACACGAATTTGTAATAAAAAATGGGGGTTCCTATTTTTAAAAACCCAGTTGATATTCGTTTGACCTATTGCAGCGCCAGCTATCGGGCCAACCATAGCGCCTTCTGGTTCCCCCCTTCAAGCTAGACGAATTTTGTTCTTTGTAGTTTTTTCGTTTGATGCTTATTTCGTGAGATATTTGTCCCGGTCACTATCAATGGACCACCCTGTCTACATTTCCTCGTTACAATCAAACGTCTAAGAGTGACAGATTACTTAATGTCTTTGTTAGAGACAAGATGTTGACTGACGCTTCTCTATGGCCCTAGTTGTCCTTTAGTCCTCAATAGCCCTACGGCGACGAGGATCCACCGAACTCGCAGGGGCATCTGTTAAGAAGTCAAGGAATGTATTCCATGATACTAACGGGAACTGTAGAGGGTAAAATATGTAGAGGAAGATAGATTGGGATACATCCAGAAAATAATTGCGGACGTAAGCTGAAAGTGCTACTCTGGGTGAAAGGTTTGCAGAGGAGAGGAGTTCGGGAAGATCGCATTAAACGAGTCGACGACTGACGACTTCACAAAAAGCAATCGACTAAGCACGTGTGCTGCATACTACTTACCCCAATAAACTAATAGTGATTTTCAAAAAGAAGGACCCTCTCTCTTTAGAACAAGATATTTTAGAAATTAATCAGGAATTTTATTTTGCTGGACCTATCCCCTTTCAGACGAAGCAGATGACTGGAGCACAGGCAATGCACAAGGCATACGCACACCAAAGTCTCCCTACACCTTGCCATACCTCAGGGCCACAACAAATACGGAAGGACACCCTGTGTCAGTGGGAAACTTCTGTGAACTTTTTGTCATTAACAAAAGTTGTCCCCGATGACGTAAACTATACTCCTAGACATTTGATGCAAAGAATTTAAAACGCCCTGTATGACGAGAACGTTGGAAATCCCATTAAGCTAATATAGGGCACATACAATGTTACTTTCAGTCTGCTGAAATACGGTGACCAGTGTAACATACTGTGTTATATTAGTTAAATATTCGAACAGCCAATCACATACTTGCAAAGATACTCCATATGATAGCTGGGGGCAGCAGAAGCTCCGTAGTACAGACAGTGCCTGTAGGAGGTTGCGCTCTGGTTGACCCAAAATAAAATTCAGAATAGCGTACCTGTTGGAAGGGCGTCGGGGTCTGAACAAGGCGAAAACAGATCCTTTTTAGTCCATAGAATCACAAACTATGGTCACCAGGTGCCTGACTACGAATCTTCTCACGAGAAGCGTCGGGGCACGCTTCCGATCGAAAAACAGAGATTTGTATTGGATTGGTGGAGAGTTAACGATGTAGGAGAGGAAATGGAAACAACCAGAAGATCTTCTGGAAGGAGGTGGGTGAGCTTCAGGGGGCTGGCTGGCAGATTTATGATCCATGTAGTGTAGTTTTTGCAACGGCCAGTGGGATTTGTCACCTAAGCGCAAATGAAGACTCTACGTGTCCAGTAGGGATCGAGTGTATGGCGTGCAGACACTTTCCTGTGGGATTCGGACGAACACATTATCCTCTAGGGATCGATATACAGATTTCACTGGAGAGACACACTTCAGAGAATCTGGCGGTTAGATTTCGAAAAGTGCTGCTTTCTCCACAAGTATAGAGTGAAGTCGTTTCTCTGTGAGGAGAGTTGTTATTCTGTTCACTCGAGTGACGATTCTTTTTTACAGAAGATCACCCGAGCCGAACTTTTGTTCCTGGCTACTGAATAAATAGAAACCTTGATTAGTGTTCTGTTTTGTAGTGACGTAATTTCAGATCTAGGAGTTTGCGAATGACACACTGCGTCCACTGTTCAAAATGGTTCTGAGCACTGTGAGATTCAACATCTATGGTCATCAGTCAAATGGTTCAACTGGCTCTGAACACTATGCGACTTAACATCTGTGGTCATCAGTCCCCTAGAACTTAGAACTACTTAAATCTAACAAACCTAAGGACTTCACACAACACCCAGCCATCACGAGGCAGAGAAAATACCTGACCCCGCCGGGAATCGAACCCCGGAACCCGGGCGCAGGAAGCGAGAGCGCTACCGCACGACCACGAGCTGCGGACTGCGGCCACTGTGTACGCAGAGAATTACACATATGCCACATACATCATACACAGGTCGGCCAATGCCCCGAAGTGGTGACTGTTGGTGCAGTGCAACGGCCGTAGATGATATGCGCACTTCGGTTTCACGGACTGAGAAAAGCGTTGAATTCCAGTTGCTCTTTCTGTTTCTCCCAGATAATCAGTACAGGCAACTTTGTCGCCGACTAATAACGGGCGTCGCGATCTAAATAAAGTCAAACAATTGTTCTGACAAACACTAAATTACTTTTGTGGTAGAATTTAGATAATGTACTTCATAATTATAGAATTTTATCTCTTTATGTGCTTTCTGAGAATACATCATTTATTGTACCCATCCCTGTGGTATTGATAGCTCTACTAGGTTGGCACTACGACAGATTTCGACGACAGCGTCCTCTAGCCGGAGCTGTGGAGCTCTACGAGCACCGCTCCAGATTCAGCCCATTTGACTCCGAGTAGATGGCCAAGCAACATTGTTTCTAATTTCATGGTGGGCGAACAACTACAGATTTTGCCTTTGTACCTTCCAGCCGATGTTTGATTGATGTACAGCTTCGCAACTACGTGCTCATCTGTACGCAATGCTAAGTAAAAAAGTTATAACCTAATTGCAGTACCAAGTGTTATACCTCACCTGCTCCTCCTAGCTTCCTACATTCGTCCTACCCTTCAGTCTTCAGGAGCAGACCCACGTGCCGCCATCCAGGCGCAATACAAAAATAAATCCCGATAGGAATAATTGGTTCGTTATACTAAGTTGAAGCAAACCCACCACAATACTTCTGGGGTAACTCACCAGCCTAAAGAAAAAAAAACACCAGAACCATGTGCGAGGCTCCTCCACGAACCTCATGTAGAAAACTTTTCACACAGTTACGAATACTGACGACAACATGTCAGTGCATATACTCTCTGATGAATGTAGTTAACAAAGACTATGCTTAGTATGAAACAAGTTGTTCATACCATAGCTACAATACTGGAGGTAATGATGATCTATATGTCGAACTAAAAAGTTTATACCTTGTACAGAAGGGAGTAAAGTATCTGTTATAAAGACTTTTAATGCTTTGCCTAATTATATTAAATGTACAACAGAAAACAAAACGCTGTTCAAAGGTACGTTAAAAAAATAAATGCTTGACCATCCACTGTACCCCTTAGATGAATTCTTTTCCAGAAGAAATGCACTCCCTTAATAATAGATGTATTTTAGTCTCTTAGTTGTTAAATGGACGATTCAATATTATGTTAATGTTATAATGTTACAGTGTGAATTGCTATACTAGTTAAATGACAGCTCGTAAATGAGAAAAAGAGATACTTATTGCCGGCCGGGGTGGCCGAGCGGTTCTAGGCGCTACAGTCTGGAACCGCGCGACCGCTACGGTCGCAGGTTCGGATCCTGCCTCGGGCATGGATGTGTGTGATGTCCTTAGGTTAGTTAGGTTTAAGTAGTTGTAAGTTCTAGGGGACTGATGACCTCAGAAGTAAAGTCCCATAGTCCTCAGAGCCATTTTGATACTTATTAATATCTATATCATTGTATTATATTACTATTCTGTGGAATTAATTGTGTTTGTATAATTGTATTGACACGTTCCACATCCAGGCGAATCACCCGCATGTACGGATCCATGGAACACGCATACCAAATAAAATAAATAAAAATAAAGTGTCCTTAGGTGTAGGCTGTCAGTAGTTGGATCGTTTTAACCATTTGTAGGCGCAAGAGTTTCATTGTGAAGACAATATTAGGAAACCAAACATACACTTGCTATATATTACAAACATTTACCTCGTGTTTGCTTAAGGCTGTGCCTCCTGCGCCAAACTCTGTCAGAAAAAAAATGGTTCAAATGGCTCTGAGCACTATGGGACTTAACAGCTATGGTCATCAGTCCTCTAGAACTTAGAACTACTTAAACCTAACTAACCTAAGGACAGTACACAACACCCAGTCATCACGAGGCAGAGAAAATCCGTGACCCCGTCGGGAATCCAACCCGGGAACCCGGGTGCGGGAAGCGAGAACGCTACCGCACGACCACGAGCTGCGGACATCTGTCAGAATTACATCCTATTCGACGCGCAACTTACTGAGCTACCGTTACATCGTTATACCTCATCAGTTTATGGATAGCAGTGTATCATTAAACGAGAACAGATGGGAATGACTTTGTTACGGGAACTGGCCATTTAAACACAGTGTGCAAGCGGACGCGGGATATGATAAGTAATAAATACGTGATGTTCATCAGGGTGGTGAACTTTCGTCCCGCTTCCATAAATTGCTGGACACCACACGTGCACGGGCAGGTGATGTGCGCTGCGTTTGAAGGTTTATTGCCGCACCCACTTTGTAATTCCAGGGTGTGACGAGCAGGAGACGGACCGCGTACCGGCTGTACCTGCTGCCCGTCTGTCGGCTGTTCCGGTCGCAGACGGCGCGAGGGATCCGCACTTAACCCAGTTGCTGGCGGGATTATGGCGGCTGCCCGCTCCGCGGGTGTGGCCGCCTCGGTGCCGACAGTTTTACAGGGGCGGCAGCTCGCCGTTTGACACACACTGTGGCAGAGAATACTTAAACACACGAGGTACGACGCCTACTGCTCGTTGAATAGCTTGGGGGCTTACCCACCTGCTAGTGACAACGGCTTACTCAATTTTCTCTTTCGAAATTCAGTTGCTGAGGAAGGTCACTACTGTTTCTGTTTCTCTTTTTCATTTAGTCTGCTGACCGGTTTCATGCAGCCCTCCACGAATTCCCCTCCTGTGCCAACCTTTCCATGTCAGAGCAGCATTGGCAACGTACCTCGTCAGTTATTTGTTGAAGTATTCCAATCTCTGTCCTACTTTACATTTTTTACCCTCTATGGCTCTTACTAGTACCACAGAAGTTATTTGCTGATGTTTTAACATACATCCTATCAACATGTCCATTTTTCTTGTTAGTGTTTTGAGGCGTAGGATGTACTTATGATATGCTGATGTTCACAGGTATGTGCAGGTACGTCGTAAAGGGACGGAAAGAAACGCGCCGCCGCAGTTTGGCAATGGTTCTTTTGTTCGCCGATTCTGTGCACAACCTCGTAATTGCTTGTGAATATACACAATTTTCAACATTATTGTTACCCTCATATCCCAAACGGTTTGATTCTTTCCTTTTCCGGTTTTCCCTTAGTCCATAATTTACTTCCATACTTGGACAAGAAAAGTATAGAAACTTTCGAAATGTGGTGCTACAGAAGAATGCTGAAGATAAGGTGGATAGATCACGTAACTAATGAGGAGGTATTGAATAGGATTGGGGAGAAGAGAAGTTTGTGGCACAACTTGACCAGAAGAAGGGATCGGTTGGTAGGACATGTTCTGAGGCATCAAGGATCACCAATTTAGTATTGGAGGGCAGCGTGGAAGGTAAAAATCGTAGAGGGAGACCAAGAGATGAATACACTAAGCAGATTCAGAAGGATGTAGGTTGCAGTAGGTACTGGGAGATCAAGAAGCTTGCACAGGATAGAGTAGCATGGAGAGGTGCATCAAACCAGTCTCAGGACTGAAGACAACAACAACAACAGTTATTTGCTCCAAAACTTAATTCGCGGACATTTATTCCTCAAATTAAGGACTACATTCGGTACTAGTAGATTTACTTTGGGGAAGAATGTCATACTTGCCCTTGATAGTCCGCTTTTCATGCCCTCCTCGTTTCGTTCATCGTGTGTTCCAACGTTGCAGAATTACTTCACTTAATTTGTGTTTTGCTCACTAATTTCTCCAATTGCAATGAAGCCAGCAATGTCATCAGCGGAAACTATCATTAACTTTCTTTCACCAACAATTTCAACACCAGTTTTCAAACCTTCTCTTACGTTCATCATTGCTTCTTCAATACATAGATCGAACACTAGGGCGAAATATGAAATCACTGTGATATACCCTTTTTAATACAAACACTTCGTTCTTAGTCTTCGATTCTTATTGTTTCTTCTTGGTTCTAATACGTTAGTGGAAAAAGAATTGCAACACTAAAAAATAATTAATGTGCAGTAATGAAATTTCAGTTAGTATATTTGTCTAGGTAACATTTTTAAATGATTAACTTTGCAAGACGACAGGTTAATACAAGCGTGAGATAAGCCCTTGCAGATATGAAATGCTGGCACCTTAATAACCTGTGTAACCGCCGAATTTTGAATGTAAGCATGCAAACGTGCATATATTGTGTCTCACAGGGATGTTTTTGGGATGAAGTTCCATGCCTGCTGCTCTTCATCAGTACAGAGACGGTTAGTGCTGTTTGTGGGTGACGTTGGAATTGTCGTCTATTGAAGTCACGTATGTGCTCAGTTGGAGATCTGATGTCGACACTCTGAACAGCATGTTAGGTTACAACAGCTGTATGTGGGCGAGCGTCACCTTCTTGGAAGGCACCCCTTGGAATAATGTTCATGAATGGCAGCGCTACAGATCGAATCGTCAGATTGACGTACAAATTTGCAGTCATGGTACGCGGATAGCCACGAGAATGCTCCTGCTGTGGTATGAAACCGCACCCTAGACCGTACCTCTAGGTGTAGGAGCAGTGTGTCTAGGCCGCAGAGTTAGGTTGCAGGAGCCCACCTCGTCTTCTGCGGATATCACTGGCGCCGGGGGCAGAAGTAGCTTTCATCAGAAAACACAACAGACCTCCACCTCGCCCTCCAATGAGCTCTCGCTTACACAACTGATGTCAGAAATGGTGGTGTTAGGGCTCAGTGGAACGCACGCTACAGGGCGTCTGACTCTAAGCTGTCACTGAAGTAACCGGTTTGTAATAGTTCCTTGTGTCACTGTAGTGCCAACGGCTGCTCAAGTTTCTGCTGCAGATGCATATACCGAACACGACGGTCTTCCCTCTCGGTATTGCCACTTGGCCGTCCAGAGCCCCGTCTTCTTGCGACCGTACGTTCTAGTGACCACCGCTACCAACAGTCCTGCACAATGGCTACATTCCCGCCAAGTCTTTCTACAACATCGCAGAAGGAACGTCCCGCTTCTCGTAGCCGTCCTAACACGTCTGCGTGCAAAACTCAGTGAACTGTTGATAATGTCGACCTTGTCACTTCAAAGCCATTCTTGACTAACTTCAACTCACAACGTCCAATCTCAAAGGTAACTACGCTCATGACTATTACAGCGTGTGTTTACAGCAAGATTGATTTGCATCATCATAGAGGTGCTATTATGACCACTCCTTTGCAACTGATACGAAATTTTAATACTTATGTTTTGGGTGTAGAAACTTCCGTTTACGTCCCACAATTGCTTCTTGGTGTCGCGATTTTTTTTCCGCCGGTGTATCTATTGCATATTATGAATCTTCAGTTCACTCTTACTTTCTTAGAATTTCGAATATCTTGCACCATGTGTGTACAAGCTTATTTCCACTTCGCCCAGGAAGTTAAGAGCTCCAGTCGTACCAGAGGGCGCGGGTGTCTGTGAGCAGGAAGATGTGCCATACCGAGTCTATGACACTGCAGGACAGTAAAGGGCAGTATGAAGTGTTGAAATGAAGTGGTGACTGTGCCGGGCTACCGTGATCAGCGGGTGATACATTTCAGTGTGGTATTTGACCCTTGCAGGACCCGCTGGCCGAACTTGTTTTGCATTGGTGTGGGTGGCCCATGGACTTGAAGCAGTGAAGAGAGTTCAGTGTAGATACATAATCCACACACCCTTTTGCTAAGTCTTACATGAAAAAATGGAGTTTGCTTGTGAGTCCGGAATACAGGGAGCCATTAATTTCCTTGACCTAAAGATAAAAAATGTAGATGGTAATCACAATTTTGACATATCTCTTACGAAAACTTATTCGGATTGTATAGTAAATTACGAATCACGTCACCCACCTCAACACAAAAAGAGCTTCCTTTCATTTTGCTTTTAACAGGCTGTCGAAATTGCTATTTTCTCGAAGTGTGCACTAATTAGAATTGGATATAATTACCTACGTTGCAAAAACGAATAATTACCCTGCGGATTTTAATGATTACAACAATTTGCTGAGAAATCTAATGATAATAGACAACCACGAGAGAATTCAAACGGACAGATGAAAACAGTACGACAGGCACATTTCACTGGCATACTATTGGATTTTTAGCACAAAAGCTGCAATAGTGTGATGGAATTATAAATTTAGCTTTCCTTTTACAACTAATAACAAAAGGTTTGATTTAGGCTAATAGTGTAGATAAGAAAAGTATTCTACATGAATTAGGAGTACATATAATACTGTGTTCCGAATCGAAGTTCGGTGCAGCGAACATGTAGCACTCGAACGGAGGGATGTAGCAGAAAAATCCAATTTTGCCGCTCACCTGATGCAGTGAGAACATACTGTTCCATCTTACCTGTCATATGTTAAGTTGCTGCACCGTGTAGAAAACAGTTAGGCGTACTGGAAAAGTTTGAGGTTTTTAGTCATAAGGGGTCCTTTGACGTGCACCTGATCAATGAGCTCATCGTGGTGAAGAATACCCATTCCTGAGGAGTTTTTGAAGATCACCTTGCAAAAAGAAGAGGGTAAGTATATCCAAATCAATGTAATTCCGTTATTATTATTGTTGTTATTGTTTCATCACTCTCAACACATATGAGTGGGGGTGGGCTGGCAATAGTAACATACACCGCTCTTCAACCTAGAACATTTACAGAAATTAATGAAGAAATGACGAAACATATTTACGGAAGCAAAAATTTCAAAAGATTTTGTAATACAATGTAGGGATTGTTACTCATGAACAGAGTCGTTTATTTCGCTTAAATTTAAAAAAGGAAATAAAATGTCTGATAGCTACAGTGAAACGAAAATGGTCTTCTAACACTTTAAAGTCAAAATGAAGCACTGCATTTTCACTAAAGAGGTGCAGAACCTGCGCTGAATGGAGAAGCTGTGGGGAGGTTAAGCAACTGGATGGTGGTGGCTTTCAATTTGTGTGTCTTTGGGAGATGTCTGTAGAAAGAGGAAAGACAGAAAGGAAGGATGTCTGTTGAGTGGGCAGGGTCGCATCATCAAGAGCGCAAGGGAAGGGAGGGAGGGAAGAGGAAAGTCCGTACACTGGTAACTTATTTGGGCACTTAACAGATCAATCTTCAAGAATCGTTTAGGTATTTACCTTGTTACTGTTTTTGACCTCTTTGAGACTGCTGTACCTCACTATGTAATACATTGACATCGATTGAAATTGTACCGCTATTGATTTGTAGTCCACAACAAAATCTGTCCCGTGTTACCGGAGTTTCTTTTATCGCCAAAATACGACGCATGTTGGAGGTATATATCGTGCCCGTGAGTTTGTTTTTTCTTGTAAGGCCGGTATATTTTACCTTTTATGAATGATTTTTAACTTACTATATACTCTTATGTTTTTATTTGTTTCTGAGGACATTATATTAATTGTGGTCATCTTATCCCTTAGCTGTTTTCGCGGTTTACATTAGCTCAGTGAGGGCGCAGGTTTGAATATAACCACACCCTCAATTAATTCCAGTTTGTTGGAACATATTTTATTCCCCACATTTCTAATACATTCCTTTATTTTACTTATTTGTTCAGTTTTTACGCGCCACTTGCCAGCGTCATCTCTATAGACCATGTAATGCTATATTATTCCACATGTTTATATTAGTACAGAGATGGTACTAAAATACTTTTACTATTTGTATGAGTTTAGCTTGTGCCCAGATAGAGACACCACGTTTTGTTGCGCTATTCTCATTCCTTTATGTTAATTATTTGTTCTTTTCTACGCTCACTGACTAACTCCACAGTTTGCGCCGTTGTAGCGCTGCTTTATTCCACACGTTTATACTATAATCCCAGTGACGACGCTCATGTATTTTTACGATCTGTATGATTTCAGTTTATGCCCAGAGAGGGAAGAACATGTTTCTTGTACAGTTTTCATTCCTTTATAATTTAGTTATTTTGATACGTTACTTTACTATTGTTTTTTCGCTCTTATATGAAAGTGTAAATGGATCTACATCCATTAATTTATGATGGAAAAATACATTACACGCTATGCTGTACTTACTGTTACTGAGCGTGCTATAGTTATGGTTCATACCCATGGTTTGTTTCTATGTTTTAACCGTAACTTGTGGTTTTATTGTTGAAAAAAGCTTCATTTCTTTCAGATTATATAGCTTCACTATTAGTGAACTACTCACCAGTTCCTTCATAGAAGGCAACACACATCTCTGGAGTCAAATTTTCTTCCTGTTAAATCATGTAAGAAAACGGCTTCAGTTCATGTTAGACTCTTGTATGTTCTAGATCCACCAACACAGGATACTACGTTAAAATTGGGACTAATAACGCCTGTTCTTACACTGACGAGACAAAGCATTCGGGAGGACGACGGTTCAAACCCAGGCTCGGTCATCCTGATTAAGGGTATCCGTGATTTCCCTAAATCACTTCAGGCAAGTGCCAGGATGGTTCCTTTGAAAGGGCATGGCCTACTTTCTTCCTTATCCTTCCCTAATTCGATGGGAGCGACGACCTCGCTGCTTGGTATCCAACCAACCAACCAACCATTATGACCACTGCCCACCGGGACTTTGGATGTCGCCTGGTGCCACTGCGTTCACGTGACGCGGTAACAGAAGTATGTAAGCGGAGCAGACACAGACAGCCGATTACACTAGCAACGATATGGCCTGCAAATAGGGAAATCCATTGAGATACGCGACTTTGACGAATGGCAGCTTGTTATTACACAGAGCCTGTCAAAGAGTACCTCGAAATCGGCGAAGCTGGTTGAGTGTATGCTGTGCTATTCCCGTTAGCCTGTACGGAAGGAAGTAGAACTGTAAAACTAACCTTAGGCGTTAAATGATTGGACATCCACAGCTCTTGATAGAACGTAGGGTTCGGGGGGCTTGCCTGCACTGTACAGCAGGACAGATAGTGATTATGGCATCTCTGCCTAAAGAGTAGAATGCTGGTGTAAGCACACCAATCATCGTATATAGTCGGACGTGAAACTCTGCAACAGACCATCTCTATTCGTTCACCTGTCGATCCAAAGACATCGACCGTTATGATTGCAGTGGACACGGGACCGTCGGGTTTCTACTATCGATCAGCATAAAAGTGTCAGTTCTTGCGGTGAAACACATTTTTTGCTACACCAGCTCGATGGTCTTCTCCCCAGACGCCATCGTCGACGCGAACGGCGGCTCTAAACATGCAGCGCGCCACGGATGCAGGCGGGAGGGAGCAGTATTACGCTATGGGAAATATTCTCCTGCTCTTGTATGGGGCCTCTGGTAGTAATCGAAGATAATCTTACAGCTACGAACCACCTGCACCCCTTCATGCTTGATGTCTTACCGACGGCAATGTCATCTTTCAGCGTTATAATTGACTGTGTTTTGGAACCAAAACCGTCGTACAGTGGTTTGAGGAGCATTATAGTGACCTCACGTTGATGTCTCAGCGACCAGATTCGCCGATGCAAGTCCCATGCTAACCCATCTTAGTCGCTATCAGTTGCCATCACCGGATATGCAAATCAGCGGCGCGTCATTTACGTGAATTCTATGAACTGTGGTTAAACATCTATCTAATGCTAAATACCTCCACAAACCCAGAAACAAACTGTAGGATCCCTGGTGCGCATAATTTGTGATGTATTTTGTTCGAAGGACCGACAAAGAAGCTACCAAGCGGTCATAATGATTTGGTACATCACCGTATAATAGTTTGTGACTGTGGTGCATACTTCTGCACTCACGGTTCGTTATTAACTATCTTGTTCTTGATTTTCCTCTTCTGTAATTTTTAGCACAGGAGATGACTACGTGACAATTGAAAGCTAGATATTCTGTAATAAAACGGCGGATTTCGTGGTCGATTGCCGTATTTTTCTCCATCGGCTATATTCAACGATCGCTGCGCACAGCAGAATCATTTAGATTCCAGTCTAATTAAAGTTATGCACTGAATTACGTTTTACTCATTGTATATTCAGTTGTGCCCCTTTAAAAATTTGATTAATTGTTGTGGGTCAAAAGTTAATTTTTGGCTAAATATTTCTTTATTATTTCAGATGTCAAGATCATTCAGTGGAATTGAGCGCTAATTCCTGGTTGAACTTCCTAATGTATGCGCTCTTATATTTGTATAGAACATATTGTTGAGAAAATAAATTTGCCTTTGATAAAGAGCCCACATCCGCACAAGCCTCAACTAAGCAACACACCTGCGAAGATCCTGTGCCTTAAATGGTTGATAATGTGGGCTGTCATTTTGAACATTTATTTAGAAAGCAGTAGTTGTTCTATCATCATGGTCTAGGCCTTGTGCCTGTTCCTTCTTCTATCCATCCATCTTTTCCTTGGTCTCCGTATGTCTTTTACCTAAAAGCCTGAAATTTAAGGCTAGTTTTGGTAATCTAGAATCTGGGATCCTTTGTAGATATTTTAGCCAGATTTGTGGATCACACTTGATCTGCTCATTTACAGCATATATGCTAAGCTCTGTTCTTATTTCTTCAATTCTTATTCTATCGATTTTTGTGCAGCCCTACACCTCTCTTAGAAATTTTATATCTGTTGCTGGGATTCCAATTTCTTGCTTTTTAGCAGTTGTCGAGGATTCACTTCCAAATGACAATGTGGGGATGTCCATTACCATATAAGCCTTTATTGTTGTGTGTTTCCGCGCTTTATTTCTCAATTTTCTATTTAATGTTCCGCGTATCGTTTGTTGTGGCAAGTTCACTAATTTGTTTAGTGTGAAAACATTGTAAGTACAGGACCTCGATTTTTAAAACCATTTTTTCTTCAGACAACAGATTTTCCGAAATAGTTTATAGACGTTGATTTATTATTTTGACGTAACTCGTACACGATGTGTCCGCTAATGTTATGCCTTGGTAATTACTGTGTTCATTTCGTTTACCTTTCGTAGAAACTGATATGATATCTGCAACAATCCAGAGTTTCGGGTTTGGCGTCTTTTGCACCACATATTGTACAAATGATGGAGTCTAAGATTTAAAAATCAAATAGGTCTTCGCTTGTGGCGTCGGATGCAGTTGCCTTCTGGTTTTTTGCTTTATTCACGTCGTCTTTTGGTTCTTGGATCGTTATGAGATCGCCGTCGTATGGTTAAAGCATTTCGGGTGTTTTCTCCTCTAATGCTTCTTTTTCATTACAACACGGCTGTTTGTAATTTTCAATCCCTTTGTGTTCTGCTATTATTTTTAGGTTTGTTGTCTTTTTTCAAGCTTTATTTAAATGCTTTTATCATCTTGTAAACTATATCATGTTCAATTCTGCTCACAAAATTATTCCCCCGTTCTTCATTTGTTTTCCTGACAATGATTTCTCCTTTATTTATTTTCCCTTTATATTCTTGTTTCATAGATCTGTTTTCATTTGTGAATAAATCTGTGCGCACGTTTCTTTGCCTCAACTGCATTTGCGACATCGTCGTTCCATTCACCAAGTCCCTTCTTATTTCCTCTCTTATTCTTTTTTTCCTGGTGACACATTTGTGGTCTGTTCAATACATAGCTTAATATCTTTCCATTCGGGTTCTAAAATGTCACTTGTATATCTCTGGTTTAAGCAAAGGTTCTGTATTTTTTGGTATAGATGTTTTATGCTCTCATTGTGTAAGAATTATATCTTAAAACCTTATTCCTTTGTCGCTTCAGCTCTTTGTCTGCTTCCCTCTAGCGAGCATAGCTTTTTTTGCTACCACCACGTAGTGGTCCAAGTCAAATACCACTATCTTTGAAATCGTGAATATCCTCAACTCGCCTGCATATTTTCCTGTTGGCCATCACATAAGCTAAGATAAATCTCTGTTCTCTGGTGCTCCAAGTGCAGTATTGTACAACAATCTTCCTGACCAAAAAAAAAAAAAAGTATTTTTCAGTCCATTACTTGAGGCAAAATGAACAAGAGAATGCCTATTATCATTTAGAGTATGTGTTGTTCGCCAGAGGTTGCATCTGTAGAGCCACTACTTTATTACCTATTCTGGCTATTAAATCTCCGCAGATTAATAGGTGACCCATTCTGTTGGATTTATCTAACTCCTTATGCAGTGTTTCACAAAAAAGCTTCAGTTTCTTCCATTTTTCTCTCTTCAGTGGCGAACACCGCAGACACTAGTAGAAACTCTCGATCTATTCTGCATCTCCTTGTTTCGGTCCTGTCATTTATGTAAGTATAAACTTCGATTTTAGATTTCCATAAATCATCTACCAATATAGCCACTCCACTCCTTGCATTAAGTATCCATCTAAATCTGCAGTTATTTTTCTTTTTGTCGTTGTCGCAATGCTTATGTTCCCTTTTCTCAGTACTTTGTTTCCTTCTGGTACAGGCTTCACATGTTCCACAGTAGTTATCAGGATCTCAGTTCTCAGAAATATGTTTTTGACACAGACAAGATGGATTGCTGACGCAGCTTCTTGGATCCGAAGATGATTCAGAGAGATCGTAACATGTCATGAAATTAAAAATCTGCAACTGACACTGAAGAATAAATGACAATTGTTTTATATTACTAGACGCCGCCGCCCAATTAAAATCACAATAAATCAAACACCACTACAGGGACAAAAGTCACAGCCATTTGGTACAAATTACAAACGATTACTATTAACTTGGGTTTAACCAAGTTAAAGGTTGCCTTCAGCAACCGTGTCCTGATAAGAACACTGCCTCCAAAAGATACTTACAAGTGGCAACTATTTTACAACTACTGGTGACATAGCTGTGGCGCCATTGCCAACCGCATTCAGCAACACTTCAAACTTGATCGACAGCCAAGGTGGGTCGCCTAGCCCAGTTCCAGTACGAGCCCGCCCGCCGGGTCAGTTTCGTGCCGTCTCGCCCTGACCCCAGAGACTCCGCCGCCACGTGAGCCCTGCTGCACTCGGTCGGGCAGGCACAACAGCACCGTCTACATGGCTCTGCAGTTCTGATCGACGATCCCGTCGGGAAATACAAATCCCACGTGGATACCAACGAAACGGTGCCCATCACAATCACGGCACAGTATTGCCGAACGCTTTTCCCAGGTCAACAAATCCTATGAAGGCGTCTTGATTTTTTCTTAAATTTTGCTGGCATTATCAAGCGCTGGGTCAGAACGTTTCCTCTGCTGCCTTTTACCTTTCCAAATGCTGTAGAGATCGTCTAACAGATCAGTTTAAATTCCCATTCCTCTGTAAATTAGTGCTGTAAGCAACTTGGATGTATGAAGCTGATTGCACAATAGTTCTGTCACCTTAGGAATTGTATGGCTCAGGTTCATGACATTATTGTAGTCTCGTGGAGTCTACATGCTAGATTATTTGTGTGACAGTAGCTTCCTCCAGCGATTCGAGACACCCCGAAGGAGTCTTATCCGTGTACTAGCTGAACACCTGGCGTTGCCTGGGTATGTGTTTATTTTCTATTAGATTGTCTTCTCCCCCCCCCCCCCCCCCCACTTTATGTCCATCTGCTCCATCCCTTCTCTCTGTTCCTCTCCTTCATCCCCGCTCTCGGTCCATCTCCTCCTGCTCCACTCTCTGTCCATCTCCTCTTACACCCTTCTACATCAGTCTGCTTCTCCCCTATATCCCCTATGTCCGTCTGCCTCTTACTCCTCTATTAACAAACTTCTTTCCCTTCTAATTCCATCTCCTCCTCCCCCTTTCTCACACTCTTCCTGTCCCTGTCTCTGTCCATATCCTTCTCTTCCGTCGGTCTATTTCCCCCACTCTCTATGTCCATCTCCTCCACCTCCGATCTGTGCCTATCTCCCCCTCACTGTCTGTCCATCTCCTCGTCCTCCCTTCCCTCTCTGTGCTATCATACTCATCCGTAGAAGGCTGGTGGTTTTTACACCTACAGTACAAAATTTGATTGAAATCATTCCAGGAGTTTAGGATGAGCTTTTTACACATGGCACACAAACTCGTAAAATGCATTTCGGACAAATTTAAGGAGGGTAGGACATCAAGCGGGCCGACTTGGAGCCGGAGACGTACGACAGGACATTTTAATTTCCACTGTCTAGACTTTTACAAATAAATTCATAAAACTTTGTCAGCATGACCAGAAAGGATTACGGATTCACACTCATAGCAGTGGAAGTTCAAAAACATAACTTTTTTTACGTGTGAAATTTCATCATTTTTTCACTTACTGTTGGCTACATTTGTTGCTATAGATACACTTTTCTCCCCAAGTAAGAGAGATTCTTCGATGAATTTTGCACAGCATACAAACCATACTCACAGGTGTATGAAACTCTGGAAAAATGAATGAGCTGTTACATTTTAAACTTCAGGTTTAGAAAGTGTGAAATTTTACAGCTAATTATCTCAGTTTTTACCACAGTTTTTAATGGATTTGGAAAATTCTAGAGTTCTGCAGTTTCACTTTCATACAGCTCAATTTTTATGATGTCGTATTTTCTGAACGTTGTCGATGTTCATATGTAATGCCATACGCCAAATAAATAAATAAATCTTGAACAATGTGCGTACAGTGGTACGATTGTGCACGTACATCCAACGGTATGTGTGGCTACTCTCTGCAAAATGTATTGCGAAAACAGTTAGTAGTAAAGCAGCAATAAATTAAAACGTCGTGCCTCATGTGTCAGTTTCACTGCATGAACAGCGAAAATGAAGTTCATTATTTTGTGGGGGTCGTCAGGGAGAAAAGGTTTCGCAAAGAGTTGAAACTATGTGTTAAGTTTGCCCCAAGTCTATAACTGCTCGCATTGTCGAATACTGGGTGACCATGGGTATCCTCGCCTTGTGGGCTAGTTTGCTTTTTCACTCCCATCCACACATCGAGTGGTTCTTAGTCCACAGTGATTCCTTCCAGACAGTAAATGACATGCGTACCGAGTGAAGTAAAATCTGGCCAGTGGTCTAGAAGGAAACAGATACACATACGTACATATATACATCGACGTTTATAAATTTAGAACAACGGGAAACAATAGAGACGTGTTTTCTTCACCAATTTCGGCGGTTTTCAAAACTTCAACGAAAATCGTAAATTAATTCTATTCCGTTTCGTTTACAGCAGCGGCATCAGACTAATATAACATGACGTTCCTGTTCCCTACCGTATGTGTAGAAGTTGCTGCAACGCTAAGATAACAGATTCCTGTGTACCGTGTATGATAAGCGCCGCAATTATGAACTTGCTCCTGTGTAATTCAGGCTCACAGCGGCCGCGCTCCTTGCAGCTGTTGCCGGAGCGACACACATAGCACCTTTAATGGAAACAACAACCACCATAACAATAACAACAAAAACAACTAGGAAAAAGTAACCTCAGCCTATAGTTCTCCATGATGTCATCGTACATTTATATTTTAGTGGTGATCCTAATTACAACTGTGTTAATACTTAACGACAGGCATAAGACATGTTCGAATTCCTTTGAGTATTAGAGGCAAGTGCCTCATAAAGAGACGTATTCACAAACGTTTCTAAGAATGGGATGTAGTATTTTAAGAAAAAAAAGAGTGTACCCTGCCATTCTAAAGTTTCCGAGAGAGGATCAACAAAAAAAAAAAAATAGAAAAAGGTATGATGGTGGTTTTAATGATTCGTATGTTCAAACGTGTGTCCCACTCGTAAGGAGCCTCAGGTAAAGTGTTATGAAAATATGAAACCAAATTTGTACATGACATGCACTTATGGTAGAGAAATGAAGATATTTTACAACAGGTGCTGAAGTGATCTCTCCCCATTGTATAGATAGATCAACACGGCGCTGCACTTTCGTGAATGTTCGTGCCAGTGTATTGGATTTCAAGACGGATGACATCATGTAACCTTGTAGGGATACAGGCCTAGTTTTGAAGCAGCCCTATCAACGTGCTACAGGTAATCCAGATACCAGCGATAGACGGCAAGCAGACTTTATGAACGACGCCTAAAATCGTGACTTCATTTCACCCATACTTTCTTCCGATAGCTCCTGATGTTACCATTGTCTGCAGCTTCGTCACCACGCCTAACAAATACTCGAATAAAGTGTTTAGATGGTTTACTCTTCAAAGAACCACTTACCTACAGTGGGAAAACCGAAAAAGAACACTGACCTGCATATACAAAAATTTTTTTCGACGTCAAGAGTTTTTTATGGGATATATTTGGTGCACGTCGAATTCTAACATGTAAACTACTGCGCTCAGCAAGTTCACTCACGCTAATAAATTAAGGATAATGCTGATACACGGTGAAACAATGCTCCGGTGGGCGGTTTACTCGTTTAAATCACCTCGGGGTATGACCATGCGGTGCATTTGACCTGCGGTCGTCGCAAGGTTGCGCTGGCAGCAGTTCACACACGTAGAGGTGTGTTGGTGCATATCAGAGTACGGTGCAGCGAGTAAGTATGCAAACGTTTTCAGACGTTCTAATAGTGACTGTGTGTTGAAAATGGCTCAAAGAACACACATTGATCACGTTATTGGGGGTAGAATACTAGGGCAACTGGAGGCTGGTCAAACACAGCAAGTCATAGCACTGGCCATCTGTGTGCCAAAAAGTGTGATCTCACGATTAAGGCAACGATTTCAGCAGACAGGAAACGCGTCCAGGTGCTACAGTACGGGACGTCCACAGTGTACAACACCACAAGAATACCAATAACTCACCATCATTGCCCGCAGACTGCCACAGAGTACTTCAGGTAGCCTTGCTCGGGACCTTACCGAAGTTAATTGGAACAGTTGTCAACCAGACACACACACACACACACGGTCTACAGACGTCCGGAGACGTGCAAGCTGCATTCGACTGACCCCTGGTCACAGGAGAGTCCGTAAATCCTGGTGACAAGAACACAGTACATGGTCATTGGAATAGTGGCCCTAGGTTATGTTCACGGATGACTCCACGTATAGTCCGAACAGTGATTCCCGCTGGGTTTTCATCTGGCGTGAACCAGGAACCAAATATCAACCGCTTAATGTCCTTGAAAGGGACCTGTATGGAAGTCGTGGTTTCATAGTGTGAGATGGGATTATGATTGGTGCACGTACACCCTTGAATGTCTTTGACAGAGGAATTTAACAGGTCAGGTGTATCGGGACGCCATTTTGCCCCAGTATGTCCGCCTTTTCAGGGGTGCAGTGGGTCCCACCTTCCTCCTGATGGATGATAACGCACGGTTCCACCGAGCTGCCATCATGGACGAGTTCCTTGAAACAGAAGATATCAGTCGAATGAAGTGGCCTACCTGTTCTCCAGGCCTAAACCCCATCGGGCACGTCTGGGATGCTCTCGGTCGACGTATTGCTGCACGTCTTCAAACCCCTAGGACTCTTCAGGAGCCCCGACAGGCACTGGTGCAATTATGGGAAGCTGTACCCCAGCAGCTGCTCGACCACCTGATCCAGAGTATGCCACCTCGTTGTGCGGCCTGTGTACGTGTGCATGGTGAACATATCCCATACTGATGTCGGGGTACATGGGCAGGAAGCAGTGGCGTTTTGTAGCACATGTGTTTCGGGACGGTTTTCTCAACTTACCACCAATACCGTGGACTTAAAGATCTGTGTCGTGTGTGTTCCCTATGTGGCTGTGCTATTAGCGCCAGTTTTGTGTAGTGCCACGTTGTGTGGCACCACATTCTACAATTATCCTTAATTTATGACCATCAGCTTATTATATACATAAGCCATACAAGTGTTTGAAATTTTTAAATTTATTATCAAAAAGCGGAACTATCTGCATATCACAGAGCTACATTAAATACATGATATTCAAATAAATGTAGTTAACAAATATGAAAATGTACTTCAAATTATCTGTGTTTTGCTTAAGACCTTGAGAATAATGGTGCAGGAACAGTCACAGCTGCAGCGCTGTAGGTAGAGCGGGAGGTGGTAGCTGTGTACGAGAGAGAAGTGGGGACTAGCCGGCTTTGCTTCTAACTTGTAGCAACCTGCAGGCTAGTATGACTTGAGCTCTCTAGGTGAAAGTATCACTGCAGCAAAATGAATTGTGTTAAGGTCATCAGGCCATTAGCAAGTTCAAAATTGCACCTTCCATGAGGAAAATGTGTCATGCATACTCTGGAGTTAAAATTGGTGCCGACGTCAAGTCCTCTGCACCACACATATGCCACGTAACAGGTGTTGAAAGTACGCAGTACTGGAGCAAAAAGCAGCCGAAATGCCTCGGTTTTGGAGTGTCTGTGTCTGGAGGGAAGGAAGAGATCGTACTACTGACCGTTATTCCAGCATTTATAAATTTATGGGTAAGTGAATCACTTACACTTTCACAAACTTAATATATCTCTTTATTAATGCTTTTTAAATTAATTAGAATAATTATCTTTTTTAATTAATTTAATGAATATCTCTGCCTTTACTGTTAAGTATAAATGATCCCAGAAATAAAGGCAGCATAAAATATCCAGACGTATGATCTGCCATATGACAAGTGCCTCACAGACCAGGAATCTACATCTACATCTACATGACTACTCTGCAATTCACATTTAAGTGCTTGGCACAGGGTTCATCGAACCACAATCATACTATCTCTCTACTATTCCACTCCCGAACAGCTGCGCGGGAAAAACGAACACCTAAACCTTTCTGTTCGAGCTCTGATTTCTCTTATTTTAGTTTGATGATCCCAGAAATAAAGGCAAAAAAATATTTTCGCATTCGGAAGAGAAAGTTGGTGACTGAAATTTCGTAAAAAGGTCTCGCCGCGACGAAAAACGTCTTTGCTGTAATGACTTCCATCCCAACTCGTGTATCATATCTGCCACACTCTCTCCCCTATTACGTGATAATACAAAACGAGCTGCCGTTTTCTGCACCCTTTCGATGTCCTCCGTCAATCCCACCTGGTAACGATCCCACACCGGGCAGCAATATTCTAACAGAGGACGAACGAGTGTAGTGGTAAGCTGTCTCTTTAGTGGACTTGTTGCATCTTCTAAGTGTCCTGCCAATGAAACGCAACCTTTGGCTCGAATTCCCCACAATATTATCTCTGGGGTCCTTCCAACTGAAGTTGTTCGTAATTTTAACACCCAGGTATTTAGTTGAATTGACAGCCTTGAGAATTGTACTATTTATCGAGTAATCGAATTCCAACGGATTTCTTTTGGAACTCATGTGGATCATCTCACACTTTTCGTTATTTAGCGTCAACTGCCACCTGACACACCATACAGCAATCTTTTCTAAATCGCTTTGAAACTGATACTGGTCTTCGGATGACCTTACTAGACGGTAAATTGCAGCATTATCTGCGAACAATCTAAGAGAACTGCTCATTGTCACCCAGGTCATTTATATAGATCAGGAACAGCAGAGGTCCCAGGACGCTTCCCTGGGGAACACCTGATATTACTTCAGTTTTACTCGATGATTTGCCGTCTATTACTACGAACTGCGACCTTCCTGACAGGAAATCACGAATCCAGTCGCACAACTGAGACGATACCCCGTAGGTCCGCGCTCTGTCCACCGCTGGCGCGCTGCCAAGATTGCGTAAGATGTTCGGCGGGTTGCGTTGGCCGCCTTTGTAGGCGAAACATGCTGTTACATCCTTGAGCCCCCGGTTCTAGATGTACCCTGTCCGGTTCGCGGCTGACGCTACAGATCAGTTTGCAAATAAACAATTTATTTATGGAAATATACAGTACAATCACCAACAAACTTTACATATTCACATACTCCTTTACCTTTTACCCAAATGAATGCAGACTCATTTATAGATATCATGATAATTAGAGATTTTTTCCTTACCAAGATGCTAGAATGCATGAAAAGGATATTGGTGATAAATAAGAAGCCCACTCAGATTCATTCCGCCACGCATCGTACGGTCACTTGCGGAGTATCTATGTAGATGAAGTACCATATTTGTAGTGTGAGATACAGCAACTGTCTTTATATTTAAAATGTTATCATTTATTTCGCCATACCAGTTGTGAATTTATTTTTAAAGTCATGACTAGCTCAGATCAACTTTAGATTTATGTAGCTGCTAGGCCAAACTATCTTATCCATTAAGAACTTCATGTCAGAATAAAGTATTCATTCAGATGGAACAGGTTGCTTCACAACTGCGTAAATCTGAAGATGATCAGCTCTGATCATAACTAGTAAAACTAAATGCGAAACAGAGACAGAGGACTAAAAGATAATAGTTAGGATAATTGCACGCACTGAGTTGATGTCACGCGGGTTTTGTTAAAATCATCTTACAACGCGAAATGAAGGAGGTACATCCCTCAGTTGATCGTCGAACGAAGAAGACAAAACAATCAACAAAAAGAAAGCAATATCTTAACTAATATCACATAGAAATTAACTCAATAGGAAGTGCAAGGAAGCTAAAGGGAAATGGCTACAGATAAACTGTAAGGCAATCAGGAAAGAAAAAGTCGTCTGAGGAGCAGAATCATCATACCTTTAAATAATGTTAGGAGAAATTAAAACCAAATACTTCAACATTCAAAGTGTAGAAGGAATTTCCCTACTAAAAGAAGTAGAAAATGCACATATGTCGAAATAAAACATTTACAGTTCCTACGACAGCAAGAAAGTATCTCACAACGTGAGAGAATAAGTAGTATTTGGATGACTTGCGATCAAAACAACCCGAGGGTAGATAACATACGTTCCAAATTTCTAAAGCACATCAGATATCTGCCATCCAAAATATTTCTCAACCTAATTTGTAGAATTTATGAAACTGAAGCCATACCATCGGCCACACAATTCCGAGTTCATATAACCAACGACAGGAAAATCAAACTGAGGCTGTTACATGACGAATAGTTTTATTTTAGGACAGGCTAACGCACTAGAAACACATTTTCGATGTTAAGGAAAACACTTTCATTGCATCTGTCCTTCTCTAAAAAGTTTCAACAGTGTGATATAGTCAGAAATGTTAGAGATTTTCACAAAATTAGTCTCTCCTGTAGGGAAAGTGTCAAGACAGCAGTAAATAACTCCTACGATAAAAAACCGTGTTGTTGAGAGCATGTATTTTAGTATGATTATGTCGTTGTTGTTCTTGTTGTATGTAGTCCGAAGACCAGTTTGAAACAGCTCTCCATCCTACTACATCCTATGCAAGCCTCTTCATCTCCGAATAATTACTGCAACCTACATCTTTTGAACCTGATTTCACCTCTTGGTCTTTCTCTACAGTTTTAATTCCCCACCCGCCCACTCACACACACACACACACACACACACACACACACACACACACACACGCACGCACACACACACACATCCCTCCAGTATTAACAGTTTTAAATAGGTGATCCCTTGATGTCTTAGAATGTGTCCTATCAAACGATCCCTTCTTTCAATGAAATATGCCACTAATATCTTTTCCCGCAGTTCTGTTCGCTACCTCCTCGTTGGCTACATGGTCTATTGATCTAGTCTTCAGCATTCTTCAGTGGCACTTCATCTCAAAAGTTTCTGTTCTTTTCTCTTCTATATTCTCTTCTTTCATCCAGCAAAAATCTGGTAACATCCCCCCCCCCCCCCCCCCCAAATCCCGCCATAAAGAAAAGTAGGTACATTCTTTGCTAAAGGCAACTACGAGTACCATGTGGTGCCAGTAAATTTTAGACTAGTCCTGAGTTGTGTAAACGATACACTGCAAGCATGAATTAACAAAAGCCTTCAGTCACAACTTTTCGTGTTTTATTAAGTACACGACCCATTTCGGACACTGTAGGTCCATCATCAGGTGTAATTTTCATAATAGAAGCTTAATTCTTTCTCTTGAAGGAGATGAAATGCCTATTCCTGTCATGAAAAGGTTTTGTGTTAGGTTACGAATTTCATAAGACAAACTTGGAAAATATGAGCGAAATTGTGGAAAAGGTGAACAGTGTAAACTTACCTCATAATCCAAGAAATTTACACTCTTCATCTTTCCCACTATTTCGCACATAATTTCCGCGTTTAACTTACGAAATTCATAACCTAACACGAAACGTTTTCATGAGAGGAATATGCATTTCACTTCATTCAAGAGATAAAATAAAGCATGTATTAAGAGAAATTACACCTGATGGTGGACCTACAGGATCCGAAATGCATCGTGTGCTTAATAAAACACGAAAAGTTGTGACTGACGGCATTTGTTAATTCATACTTCCAGTGTATTAAACACAGTCACGTTTGAAGCTGCGAAAAATGGATACAATTAAAAAGTACAAACGATTCTTCGGAGCACTGTAACAACAGTGCCAAGCGTTGTATGACCGTTAAGTTCTCACAGCGGCGTCGAATAATTTCACCAGACAGAATATCCATGCTTTCCTCTTCCCTATTCCTTTCTTCCTTCCTTCCATCTCATCCGATAATCTACTTCTCGCTCTTCCTCCGTCCAGTCAATTTCTTCTCTACACTTGATCCCAACTCTACTGAAGCCATATTTTTCTCTAATATGTCGGTATACGCACTGGGCAAGAACGTAAAGAGGAAATTCTTTAATATAATTTTAACAAAATCAATATTTTTGAAATTCCACTTAGTAATCTCAGTTCGCCATAATGTGACTCAATGCAACTGAGACATTTACTACAAATATTTTAAAAACTTGAACATCTGCGGTATCTTTCGCCTGTTGATGTGATACCTTGGAATTAGCCGAAATGCTTTTCGAAAATTTGTATAATTCCCAAAGATTTCCATAGTATTATTAGTTTAATTGTGACTGCGTGCGCAAGGCCAGAAAAGGTAACGTATGAAATACACATTCTGGAAGGAATTAGTAAAAGGGAGACTTCTTAATTTTCTGTGCCCTCTGGATAAAGTTAATTTGCTGACATCGTCTTCCTTTGTGTAAGCTAATTTTAGGAAACGATGTTTAATGGAAACGTCAGACGATCTTATTAACATTTAGACGCAGCTCAGCTAACGAGAAAGCAACAGGTGGTATTTACGTTTCATTTACTTTCGAGTAAACAGCAGCAGGCGGAACAGAACGCCGGTGCGCGAGACGGCTGGCGCGGACGATGGACACGGAGCTCACCTCTCGCATTAACACGGAAAGTTTCACCGCTGATGTCTGTGCAAAACGTGGCAGTCTCGAGTTTACAGCGGGAGAGTATGAGAGGGTAGTACGCTTGTATAAAGAAGTGCGAGCAGTCTGGTCGTTGCTATTACTTCAAAAACTGCATTTTACAAGTTGCATCACACTTTCGATGCCGACCGCGGTGGACGAGCGGTTCTAGGTGCTACAGTCTGGAACCGCGCGACCACTGCGGTCGCAGGTTCCAATGCTGCCTGGGGCATGGATGTGTGTGATGTACTTAGTTAGGTTTAAGTAGTTCTACGTTCTAGGGGACTGATGACCCTAGAAGTTAACTCCCATAATGCTCAGAGCCATATTTTGAACACTTTCGATATGTATTCAAGCATCTGCATCCACATATCTATTCCCCAAACTACCGTATTACGAAAGGAGAATGGTGCCATTAACCACTCGCAAACGGAGCGAGGGAACATCTACTTTCTGAAAGCTTCCGCATGACCCCAAAATTTTCCTTATCTTACATTTGTGGTCCCTACGCGATATGTACCGTGAAGGCTGTAGAATATTTCTATATTCATCTTCACATGCTTCTTCCTCAAATTTTTTCGCGAAAAGAACGTCTTCCCTCCAGGGATTCCCTGTTTGAGTTCTTGAAACATGATGAAGCATGTCCACAGCGGACGCGTGATGTCCTATATACCGGTAACATACACTACTGGCCATTAAAATTGTTACACCAAGAAGAAATGCAGATGATAAACGGGTATTCATTGCACAAATGTATTATACTAGAATTGACAGACAACCGGTGTGGCCGAGTGGTTCTAGGTGCTTCAGTCTGGAACCACGAGACAGCTACAGGTCGCAGGTTCGAATCCTGCCTCGGGAATGGATGCGTGTGATGTTCTTAGGTTAGTTAGGTTTAAGTTGTTCTAAGTTCTAGGGGGTTGATGACCTATGATGTTAAGTCCTATAGAGCTCAGAGCCAATTGAACCATTTTCAGAATTGTCATGTGATTACATTTTCACCCAATTTGCTGCATAAATCCTGAGAAATCAGTACCCAGAACAACCGCCTCTGGCCGTAACAACGGTCTTGATACGCCTGGGCATTGGGTCGAACAGAGTTTGGATGGCGTGTACAGGTACAGCTGCCAATGCAGATTCAACACGATACCACAGTTCGTCAGGAGTAGTGACTGGCGTATTGTGACGAGCTAGTTGCTCGGTCACCATTGATCAGACGTTTTCAATTGGTGAGAGATCTGGAGAATGTGCTGGCCAGGGCAGCAGTCGAACATTTTCTGTATCCAGAAAGGCCCGTACCGGACCTGCAACATGCGGTCGTCCATTATCCAGCTGAAATGTAGGGTTTCGCAGGGATCGAATGAAGGGTAGAGCCACGGGTCGAAACACATATGAAATGTAACGTCCACTGTTCAAAGTGCCGTCAATGCGAACAAGAGGTGACCGAGAGGTGTAACCAATGGCACCCCATTCCATCACTCCGGGTGATGTGCCAGTACTGCGATGACGAATACACGCTTCCAATATGCGTTCACCGCGATGTCGCCAAACACGGATACGACCATCATGATACTGTAAACAGAACCTGGATTCATCCGAAAAAATGACGTTTTGCCATTCGTGCACCCAGGTTCGTCGTTGAGTACACCATCGCAGGCGCTCCTGTCTGTGATGCAGCGTCAAGGGTAACCGCAGCCATAGTCTCCGAGCTGATAGTCCACGCTGCTGCAAAAGTCGTCAAACTGTTCGTGCAGATGGTTGATGTCTTGCAGACGTCCCCATTTGTTGGCTCAGGGATCGAGACGTGGCTGCACGATCCGCTACAGCCATGCGGATTAGGTGACTGCCATCTCGACTGCTAGTGATACGAGGCCGTTGGGATCCAGCACGGCGTTCCATATTACCCTGATGAACCACCGATTCCATATTCTGCTAACAGTCATTGGATTTCGACCACCGAGAGCAGCAATGTCGCGAAACGAGAAACCGCTAAAACTTTAACAAAGTCTGGCCCGCATCTCGTGGTCGCGCTGTAGCGTTCTCGCTTCCCACGCCCGGGTTCCAGCGTTTCATTCCCGGCGGGGTCAGGGATTTTCTCTGCCTCGTGATGGCTGGGTGTTGTGTGATGTCCTTAGTTAGGTTTAAGTAGTTCTAGGGGACTGATGACCATAGATGTTAAGTCCCATAGTGCTCAGAACCATTTGAACCATTTTTTGAACAAAGTCGGAAACGTGATGGTAGGCATTTCTCCTCCTTACACGAGGCATCACAACAACGTTTCACCATGCAACGCCGGTCAACTGCTGTTTGTGTATGAGAAATCGGTTGGAAACTTTCCTCATGTCAGTAGGTTGTAGGTGTCGCCACCGACACCAACCTTGTGAGAATGCTCTGAAACGCTAATCATTTGCATATCACAGCACCTTCTTCCTGTCGGTTAAATTTCACGTCTGTGGCACGTCATCTTCGTGGTGTAGCAATTTTAATGGCCAGTAGTGTAGCTAGCAGCACACCTCTGAACTGCTTCGATGTCTTCCGTTGCTCAGACCCTGAGCGAAGCCTAAATCCTCGAGCTCCCTACATGCTCATTTATTTGCTGGATGTATTCCAATTTACAACGTTACTAAAAGTCTTCCGCTGTTCCAATAAACCGTTGTCGACCATTCTCTTTTCGTACTACTCTCCTTACGTCCTCGTTTCATTTCAATCACCTTGTATTATTACGCCTACATATGTAACAGAGGTGACCGTGCGTAAGAGCACACCAATAACACAATATTCGAACACTACAGAAATGCGTTTCCTATTCTTCGGCATTAACTTAGACTTTTCTACATTTATGGCGAGCTGCCACGCGCGTAAACAGTAATTCTGTCTAAGTCATCTTGTATCCTTCTACAGCCACTCAATGACGATACTTTTCCGTATCCTACAGCGTCATCAGCAAACCGTCGCAGATTTCTGCTCACCCTATCCGTCGTATCACTTGATGAACGCTCAGCGGGGATCTATTATTTAAAACGTTTATTTGCGAACCTATAGCTTATTGGCTAAACTTCTGCATTGGGCCGCTTTGTTAAACACTTTCCGGAGATCTAGGAATAAGCAATCTGCTTGATGCCTTTCATCCGTGGTTTGCAGAATATCGTGCAAGAAAAGGACAAGTAGAGCTTCGGACGAGCGCTGTCTTTCAAAATCCGTACTGACTTTTCGACAGCAGCTTTTCCGTCACTAGGAATTTATTATAGACAAGAATTCTGCAGCGCACCGACGTTAAGGATATTGGTCTGTGATTTTGCAGGTCCGTTTTTCTCCCACGTTTTCTAGCGAGATTCGCAAAAAATGCAAGCTAAGAAACGGGCCAATGATGTAGAGTACTGTTTCTGAAACAAAATTAGAAATCTGTTCGAACCTGAAGACCTATTTGTTTTCAAGTCTGTCATCTGTTTTTCAACGCCAGAGAGTCCCATTTGTATGTCTTACGTACGTGAGTCAAATGACGGAACAAACACTGGTAGCAGTTACTTCTGTTAAATATCTGGGAGTATGCGTGCGGAACGATTTGAAATGGAATGATCATATAAAATTTATTGTTGGTAAGGCGGGAACCAGGTTGAGATTCATTGGGAGAGTCCTTAGAAAATGTAGTCCACCAACAAAGGAGGTGGCTTACAGAACACTCTTTCGACCTATACTTGAGTATTTCTCATCGGTGTGGGATCCGTACCAGATCAGGTTGACGCAGGAGATAGAGAATATCCAAAGAAGAGCGGCGCGTTTCGTCACAGGGTTATTTGGTAACCGTGATAGCGTTACGGAGATGTTTAGCAAACTCAAGTGGCAGACTCTGCAAGAGAGGCGCTCTGCATCGCGGTGTAGCTTGCTCGGCAGGTTTCGAGAGGGTGCGTTTCTGGATGAGGTATCGAATATACTGCTTCCCCCTACTTATACCTCCCTTGGAGGTCACGAATGTAAAATTAGAGAGATTCGAGCGCGCACGGAGGCTTTCAGACAGTTGTTCTTCCCGCGAACCATACGCGACTGGAACAGAAAAGGGAGGTAATGACAGTGGCACGTAAAGTGCCCTCCGCCACACACCGTTGGGTGGCTTGCGGAGTACGAATGTAGATGTAGACGGTATGTCCGTACGATCCTCCTACGTGAATGGTATATTAAACGGGAAATTTAAAACTTCATCATTTATTTTCCTGCTTTCTATTGCCACACCAGACTCGTCGACGAGTTACTGGATAAAAGGCTTCGACCAGCTTAGTGATTTTACGTACACCATCTTTGGCTCATGCCGTAAATCCAGATGCTAAGCGATCTGCAACTATTCTTCAGAGGTATTAAAGGGAATGCTTTCCATATAACCACAGACGGAAATGTTCAGACGACACTGGTCAGGCGATCCTACTCGATCTATCCAGCTTGGAGCCTAATGGCCTGTGGGACTGAAATATCGGTACGTTGGACTGAAATACAGGCTTGCTACAGTTGAACTTCCACTACTTCAGAGGGTCTCCATTGAAAACGAGTGATAGTAGGGGAGTGAAACTTTACGAAACATTTGGAAGCACATTCGGAGGAAAAATAACGAACAAACCTTCGAAAGAAACACTCTTTAATTTCCACTTGAAAAGATAACATCGTTAATTGCGTACAATGTTTAAGTTCTATGTTACAAACGTTGCAAAATGTGACAACCTTCTGCATCCACGACAGCCTGGAACCGCACTATAGAAATCATTTCAACAATTGATCGCAACACTTTTCGAACGGTGTACAGTGGAACGTTCAGTTGTCATGACACGGCTGAGACACTGCTTGAAGGTCGCACATTGCGTTCAGCATTCTCAGCAATTGCAACAGTAACTTATCGCACAATTTGTGGCGCAATTGGCCGTTGGCCTCTCCCAGAAGCAGTTCCCAAAGCGCCAGTTATTTCCGACTTCCGAGTAACGTTATTCAAACTCTATATGGAAAGAGGGTCTTTCTGTATCGCTTTAATATGTCGATCTTCGCGAAGATCAGCAACACTATTGCTGTTGTTTTGATAAAACAGCTTTACGAGTAGAGCCCTGCTCACCTCGTCGAGACCAATGACAACAATCTGATGCTGACTATCTGCAACTGTAATGCACACACCTGTGTTTCCACCCTACGTCGCCGTAGCAGCACCGCGCCTCACGCCAAGACTTGGCTCTAACATTACTGCAAACCCTGAAACGCACGCTCTGAACATCATTCCTGTAAAGTTGGATACCCCAGTACTAAATACTTTTCCGTCTACACTGGCTCAAACAACGGAAGTGTAATTGTAACCACCCCGTATTTTAATTGCTTCAAAAGGCTTTTCTGACGATGTGTAATAATTAAAACGAACAGTGCTCTCATAAAACTACCAAACATATGAGCAAAGCTAGGTGTAAGTAATAAACAAAAAGAATGATATGAAAAGGGGCGGACAATTTCAAGCAGTTTTATGTAGCGTTTGAAATTGTCTGCTATGTTACATCAAAACCAACTTTTATTTTGTAGAATTATAGGTTACAATTTACAAAAGAGTTTTCATTTGAAGCCATCGATTTTGAATGGACTGAAGGCCAGCATCTAACCTTGGATTTTACAAAAGAGCGCCGAGTTCAACAGAATTAGATGACTGGCCAGAGTTAACTTTACACTTGAAAATTATTCGTAAATGTAGAGACTTAACAAATTGCTATTCATCTTGAATGAACTTACTGTCGTGTCTCTTGTCCACTCAGATAACAGAGAGATATAAATGGTGGTCTGAACGTGCATTTCCAAGTAATGAACATTGACTTTTAAGTCATCGTCTGTCAAGTAACGTCGAAAAGGCCCTAAAGCCCTATATTTGTGAGCATCTCAGGTTTGCCGGCCGGAATGGCCGAGCGGTTCTAGGCGCTACAGTCTGGAACCGCGCGACCGTTACGGTCGCAGTTTCGTATCCTGCCTCGGGCATGGATGTGTGTGATGTCCTTAGGTTAGTTAGGTTTATGTAGTTCTAAGTTCTAGGGGAATGATGACCTCAGAAGTTAAGTCCCATAGTTCTCAGAGCCATTTTTTGAGCCATCTCAGATTGCAGCAGGAGAACGCTAATTGATGTTGAGGAACATAACGTGGCGGTGTGTGCCGTCGTCTCTCCAGGTAGACGGCGTGACAAATTTGCCCCCACAATGTTCCACCATCTGGAGAATAGAGAAGCTGAATTACCGGACTAAGGCATAGCAACTGGTTAGTTTAGTCGATATGCGGGCTCCCCACACGGTATCGGGACACCATTATGTAATACGGAATTAATCAAAAATAGTAAAGAAGTTTAAAGAGACATCCTGCTCTAGCAGTACTTTCCCTCAACAGTAGTAATCGATAGCAGAAATATTTTTCGGAATTTGGATATGTCTATATTATCTCTGCTGTTTTTCTGAAAAAAAATCATATATTACACATAATACGTTATATTTCAAGCTAAGATTTATGAAAAGGAATTACTTCAGTTTCGTTATAACAATCAATATGTACTAGCTCTAAATATTCAATTTTTTTAGAAATATTTTAGAAATATTTGGCACACTTAAAATTTATACACTCCTGGAAATTGAAATAAGAACACCGTGAATTCATTATCCCAGGAAGGGTAAACTTTATTGACACATTCCTGGGGTAAGATACATCACATGATCACACTGACAGAACCACAGGCACATAGACACAGGCAACAGAGCATGCACAATGTCGGCACTAGTACATTGTATATCCACCTTTCGCAGCAATGCAGGCTGCATTCTCCCATGGAGACGATCGTAGAGATGCTGGATGTAGTCCTGTGGAAAGGCTTGCCGTGCCATATCCACCTGGCGCCTCACTTGGACCAGCGTTCGTGGTGGACGTGCAGACCACGTGAGACGACGCTTCATCCAGTCCCAAACATGCTCAATGGGGGATCTATATAATTTTGAAGAATGTCGTTGCAGAATTTTTCTTTTACGATCTTTTACTTTACCACATTTTACTACATCTCACTGTCTTTTGCATTTTCACATTCACAAAGCCGAAATTACACTTTTCGTCAAAAATATAAAAATGTGACCGATGACATCAGAGGCATGCTCAGCACTACTTCAATCTGCGGTAATAACAATATTCGAAATTGTTTACAGTATTTCTTTACAAGTGAATTTCTATTAGTTTAGATTATTATTTTATAAAAGAGCACAGAAATAAACATAATAAACAGTACAAGATCGCATAATTAATAATACACTCCTGGAAATGGAAAAAAGAACACATTGACACCGGTGTGTCAGACCCACCATACTTGCTTCGGACACTGCGAGAGAGCTGTACAAGCAATGATCACACGCACGGCACAGCGGACACACCAGGAACCGCTGTGTTGGCCGTCGATTGGCGCTAGCTGTGCAGCATTTGTACACCGCCGCCGTCAGTGTCAGCCAGTTTGCCGTGGCATACGGAGCTCCATCGCAGTCTTTAACACTGGTAGCATGCCGCGACAGCGTGGACGTGAACCGTATGTGCAGTTGACGGACTTTGAGCGAGGGCGTATAGTGGGCATGCGGGAGGCCGGGTGGACGTACCGCCGAATTGCTCAAAACGTGGGGCGTGAGGTCTCCACAGTACATCGATGTTGTCGCCAGAGGTCGGAGGAAGGTGCACGTGCCCGTCGACCTGGGACCGGACCGCAGCGACGCACGGATGCACGCCAAGACCGTAGGATCCTACGCAGTGCCGTAGGGGACCGCACCGCCACTTCCCAGCAAATTAGGGACACTGTTGCTCCTGGGGTATCGGCGAGGACCATTTGCAACCCTCTCCATGAAGCTGGGCTACGGTCCCGCACACCGTTAGGCCGTCTTCCGCTCACGCCCCAACATCGTGCAGCCCGCCTCCAGTGGTGTCGCGACAGGCGTGAATGGAGGGACGAATGGAGACGTGTCGTCTTCAGCGATGAGAGTCGCTTCTGCCTTGGTGCCAGTGATGGTCGTATGCGTGTTTGGCGCCATGCAGGTGAGCGCCACAATCAGGACTGCATACGACCGAGGCACACAGGGCCAACACCCGGCATCATGGTGTGGGGAGCGATCTTCTACATTGGCCGTACACCTCTGGTGATCGTCGAGGGGACACTGAATAGTGCACGGTACATCCAAACCGTCATCGAACCCATCGTTCTACCATTCCTAGACCGGCAAGGGAACTTTCTGTTCCAACAGGACAATGCACGTCCACATGTATCCCGTGCCACCCAACGTGCTCTAGAAGGTGTAAGTCAACTACCCTGGCCAGCAAGATCTCCGGATCTGTCCCCCATTGAGCATGTTTGGGACTGGATGAAGCATCGTCTCACGCGGTCTGCACGTCCAGCACGAACGCTGGTCCAACTGAGGCGCCAGATGGAAATGGCATGGCAAGCCGTTCCACAGGACTACATCCAGCATCTCTACGATCGTCTCCATGGGAGAATAGCAGCCTGCATTGCTGCGAAAGGTGGATATACACTGTACTAGTGCCGACATTGTGCATGCTCTGTTGCCTGTGTCTATTTGCCTGTGGTTCTGTCAGTGTGATCATGTGACGTATCTGACCCCAGGAATGTGTCAATAAAGTTTCCCCTTCCTTGGACAATGAATTCACGGTGTTCTTATTTCAATTTCCAGGAGTGTATATCGTCGCGTTCAGTGTCAGGATAATCCTTAATCTGTGAGTTTTAATCACTGTACTTAACTTTTTAGTAAGACCGTTGTCTTCAAATACAAAACAAAATCTCTTCAGCTTGAGTAAGCTTCTGTCAGTAAGAAGAAAACGTAATTTGTCTGCCCTCCGTCGCTCTACGATTTGACTACACTAACGCATTTATGGAATCAGACGGTATTGTTATCGTCAGCCTCCATGGTCGGTGGCTTATTCTTATCTTAGTTCAACAAAATAGTACCAATTGGGGATGGAGCCCCAATGGCCAATGCGTCTCTGTGTATCCTAAACAGTTAACCTATCGTACACCTCATATTCGAGGAGGCGACATTAGCTACCAACCAGCGGATAACAAACGAACCACAGTGTTTTCCTCTAAAAAATTCCCCATTTTCTAACTCGTGTAACCTCACAGTAAAGGTCTGTTACGGAACTCCCCAGCGGACAAGTGCGAAACTGTCATAATTTTCAACAGCGTTTTACAAATATAACGGTATTAGCTTACATGTCACATAACATTAAAAAGAGGAATTTACATTCGTTATTAATGTGGACTCATTTAAAACGAAACTTCAACATAAAACTTTTAACATAAATTAAAGATAAAAAACTGTAATATGTAAATGTTAACAGTAATCCATATGCAATCAGCACTGCGTTTATCTTTTATTTTTTTACATTATACTAGCAGTGATTTGTAATTACGTTGGTGAAACAATCATTGGTCAGTGGCAAAGAGCAGTGGAACAAGTAGCGCAGATAAAAAAACTACAGACCATCTCTTCCAGTAATTAACCTTCCGTTACGGTGTGCATGAAGCACCTACGCCCACTGAATAATAAAGTTAATTGCTAAATGTTCGGTACGAAGTTTCATTGCCGTAAATTAGCGAGGGAATTTAGAGGACTGCTGCGGTATCACAGCCGATGTCGCAGGAAAAAGGGGAAAAGCGACTCTGGAAGTGCCATGTATATTATAATGAAGTCTGCGCTCATTTAAATTCCGATTAAGTTTTGTAACAGTTCTTGTCAAGTAGCTGAGCGCGTGTTAAGCTGTGAAGTATGACGGCTGTTCCGTACAAAACACGTACAAATTATACCAGGCGGTGAAAACAGTCGTTTCTGGTTTTATTAAATTAAATTTAGATGAGGTTAGTTTTCAACCATTTTAAGTAAGTGCTTCAGGTACCTTGTAACATTCCCAGGCCTTAGTAGTAATTGTATCGTGATTTCTTTATTTCTTTATTTTTATTGAACTAGTATATCTGCAACATATGGCCACCAATTATGCCCCTACATGTACACAACTGAAAATTTTTAAAATAAAACATTTAATACAATAATAAGAAGGTACATCAAGCATTTATATGTCTTACGGAATGACTGATAAAAAACGAGGTCCGGCAGCATGAGCTGGTACCACCAGCAAGTGGTTCTCCTTTCTCCAAAGGTCTCTCTAATTTTTCTGTGAGCAGTATCTATCTTAACCCTCATGAGATAAGCCTCTACATCCCTATATTTGTCCTCTAGCCATCCCTGCTTAGCCATTTTGCACTTCCTGTCGAACTCATTTTTGAGACGTTTGTGTTCCTTTTTGCCTGCTTCATTTACTGCGTTTTTATATTTTCTCCTTTCATCAATTAAATTCAATATTTATTCTGTTACCCAAGGGTTTCTAATATCCAACGTCTTTTTACCTATTTGAACCTCTGCTGCCTTCACTATTTCATCCCTGAAAGCTACCCATTCTTCTTCTACTGTATTTCTTTCCCCATTCCTGTCAATTGTTCCCTTATGCTCCCCCTGAAACTCCGTACAACCTCCGGTTCTTTCAGTTTATCCAGGTCCCATCTCTTTAAATTCCCATCTTTTTGCTGTTTCTTCAGTTTTTATCTATAGTTCATAACCAATAGATTGTGGTCAGAGTCCACATCTGCCCCTGGAAATGCCTTACAATTTAAAACCTGGTTCCTAAATATCTGTTTTACCCTTATGTAATCTATCTGATACCTTTTAGTATCTCCAGGGTTCTTCCATGTATACAACTTTCTTTCATGATTCTTAAACCAAGTGTTACCTATGATTAAGTTGTGCTCTGTGCAAAATTCTAACAGGCGGCTTCCTCTTTCATTTCTTAGCCCCAACCCATATTCGCCTACTACGTTTCCTTCTCTCCCTTTTCCTACTACCGAATTCCAGTCACCCATGAATATTAAATTTTCGTCACCCTTCACTATTTGAATCTTTTATTTCATCATACATTTCTTCAATTTCTTCGTCATCTGCAGAGCTAGTTGGCATATAAACTTGTACTACTGTAGCAGGCGTGGGCTTCGTGTCTATCTTGGCCACAATAATGCGTTCACTATGCTGTTTGTAGTAGCTTACCCGTACTCCTATTTTTTAAATTCAGTATTAAATCTACTTCTGCATTACCTCTATTTGATTTTGTATATATAAACCCTGTATTCATCTGACCAAAAGTCTTGTTCCTCCTGCCACCGAACTTCACTAATTTCCACTATATCTAACTTTAAGCTATCAATTTCCCTTTTTAAATTTTCTAATCCACCTGCCCGATTAAGGGATCTGACATTCCATGCTCCGATCCGTAGAATGCGTTTTCTTTCTGCTGATAACATCGTCCTCTTGAGTAGTTTCGGCCCGGAAATCCGAATGAGGTACTATTTTACCTGCGAAATATTTTACCCAAGTGGACGCCATCATCAATTAATCATACAGTAAAGCTGCATGCCCTTGGGAAAAATTACCACTGTAGTTTCCCCTTGCTTTCAGCCGTTCGCATGACCAGAACAGCAATGCCATTTTGGTTAGTGTTACAAGGCCAGATCAGTCAATCATCCAGACTGTTGCCCCTGCAACTACTGTAAAGGCTGCTGCCCCCCTTCAGGAATCACACGTTTGTCTAGCCTCTCAACAGATACCCCTCCGTTGTGGTTGCACTTACGGTGCGGCTATCTGTATCGCTGAGGCACGCAAGCCTCCCAACCGTCCATGAATCTAAAATGGTTGCTGAGTGGTGGGAAAAACGTGACAGGTGTAAAAGTTTTGTTTATCCTCCTTTCATTTTGTAAAAACCTGCTACATATATACTGCTAGAAACGCCGGAACCGCGATACAGTTTCGCGTTCCGGGGAATGAAGAACAATGGCTGACTGCTGTATAATTCTGTGGAGGTACGGAGCCATTGTTTAAGTGATAGAAGCGCGACAGCCACAACTAGCCTTTCCGTTATCAATAACCAAGAGAAATACCTCATTTGTATACACTCAGTAGTTGCGTTACATACTGAAGCCCCAAAGAATCTGGTATAGGCATGTGTATTTAAGTACAGAGATATGTAAACGGGCAGAATACGGTGCTGTGGTCGGCAACGCATATACACATCAACAAGTGTCTGGCACAGTTGTTAGATTGGTTACTGTTGCTACAATGGTAGGTTATCAAGATTTAAGTGAGTCTGAACGTGGTGTTAAAGTCGGCGCACGAGCAATGGGGCACAGCATCTCCGAGTTAGCTATGAAGTTGGGATTTTCCCGTAAGACCATTTCACAGGTGTACCGTGAGTAACAGGAATCCGGTATAACATCAAATCTCCGACATCGCAGTGTCCGGAAAAAGATCCTGCAAGAACGGGACCAATAACGGAGGAAGGGAATCGTTAAACGTGACGGAAGTGAAACCCTCCCGCAAATTGTTGTAGATTTCAATACTGGTCCATCAACAAGTGTCAGCGTGCGAACCCGTCGACACAGACATTCGACTGTTGATGACTGGAAACATGTTCCCTGAACGTACGGGTCTCGTCTCAAATTTTATCGAGCGGATGGACATGTACCAGTACAGCCTGATGACCCGTGGACTCTTCATGTCATCAGGAGATTGTTCAAGCTGGTGGAGGGTCTGTAATGGTGTTGGGCATGTCCTGTAGTAATGATATGGTATCCCTGGCACGTCTACATACGACTCTGGCAGGTGACACGTACGTAAGCATCCTGTCTCATCATATGCATCCATCCATGTCCATAGTGCATTCCGACGGATTTGAGCAATTCCAGCAGGGCCTGTCCACACGTCAAGAATTGTTGCAGAGTGGATTCAGGATCATTCTTCTGAGCCTAAACATTTTCACTGGCCATCAAACACCCCAGACGTGAACATTACTCGGCATACCTGGAATTCCTTGCAACGTGCTGTTCAGAAGAGATCTCCAGCCCCTCGGACTCTTACGGATTTATAGAAAGCCCTGCAGAATTCATGGTGTCACTTCCCAGCAGCACTACTTCAGACTAGTCAATTCCTTGCCACTTCATGATCGCATGGACGCTACATGATATTAAGCAGGTGTATCAGTTTCTTTGGCACTTATTTACTTAGGACTGGCGTGGTTCTACATCTACATGACTACTCAAGCAAATGCCTGGTAGAGGATTCACCGAACCACCTTCCCACTAAACAATGAATATTTAATTCTTTCTATACGAGCTACGATTTCTCTTGCTTTATTAAATTGAACATTCCCTCCTATGTAGGTTGGTGTCGCTAACGTAATTTAAATTCAGAGGAGAAAGTAGGTGATTGGAATTTAATAAAGAAACGTCACTTTTAACGAATGAGACTCCTACTCGTTCATCACATCCGTGACATTCTCTCAGTTTCGCGATAATATAAAACCAGCTACGCTACTGAAGACTCTTTCGATATCCTCTGTCAATGGCAGGTAAGGTTCCTTACTGTACAGCAATACTTCAGCAGAGGAGAGACAACGTTAGTGTAGACAATACTTTTAGAAGGCCTGTTTAGCAGATTTTCTAAGAGTTCTGATAACAGGACTCACCCTTTGGTTTCCCTTTACCCCAACATTACGTATGTGACTGATCCAATTTAAGTCGTTACTAAGTGTTACCTCCAAGTATTCGGTATAATGGACAGCTTTCAGATTTGTGTGATTTATCATGTAACAGAAAATTTATCAGATTTATGTTAGTGGGTGACGACACAGTTTTCCTTATTTAGAATCGATTGACAGTTTGTGCACCACACAGATACGGTGTCTATGTCAATTTTCAGTTGCTTTGATCTCCTGACGACTTTACAAGACAGTAAGAAATGTAAGATAACTACTCATATTGCATCCTAACTCTTTTATATAGATCAGGAACGCCAAAGGGCTTATAACTTGTCATTGGGGAACGCCATATATCACTTCTGTTTTGCTCGGTGATTTCCCGTCCATTACTACGAGAGGATATGACGTCATAAACAAGTGAGATGCTTGAGAAACTGTCACATTGTGCATGACGTTTAAGTTTATTACTTCTTTTCTACTAACTCTATTCCCAACACATTTTAGAGACAGCAATCAGATGTGCCGCTCTATACACCTACAAAATTATTTTATTGTATTACACATAGATAAGGAGATATGATGTCATGCCGTTTAAATTTATTACTCCTTTGGTTCTAAGTCTGCTCGCAACGCATTTCACTGACAGTATACAAATATTCCGCTGACTATACTTACCCAAATGTATCATTGGAAGGCACATAGTTCAAGAGTATTGACGTCATAATCACTGGAACATGTAAGAAATTTCCGCATCATACATGAAGTTTTAGTAAGTTTATTCGTTACTTCTAAGACACTCCTACAGTCCAGCCAACTTCAGGAAATCGCTGACAGGAGAGCTTTTGACAGTTTTCTCTGCGAACCGCAAACAACTGTGAAGAGTTTTTGCGATAGAGACATTACAAAGTCGCGTTGTTGACATGCGATGCAGCTGGACCCAGCATAAAGAAATTGTCCGAGATCATGTTTGTTAATTTGGATACTGTACTTACACATCAGTACATTGTGCATATTTCTTTGTACGACTGTTTAATAATTTCAAATAATTTTCGCGAACTCGTTGAAATGAAATGTTTTTGATACCTCATTACAGAGTTAATGTTTTATATTCGTATCTAATAGAAAAGTGGCATAATGAAGCCCCGGGCAAAGACGGGTGTGTCAGATAGTATGTAATAAATTTGAAACCCCCCTGTCGATAGCAACGCGTGCGAATATAGAGCCAGTTGTGTTTCACAAAAACGATATTTTCTGTATCCGTGTCAATAGACCGTTTACTCCAAGCAAATTCGTAATGTTCAAACACACCATATGTTCCAAACTCCGACGTCGATGTATGGGCCAGTAATTCAGCAGATTATTCCCACTTCCTTTCTTGACTATTGTCATGAAATGTGCCGGTTTCTAGTCTTTAGATACGGATCTTTGTTTTAGTGAACGGTTCTACACACATCAAAAAAGTTTTGTATCATCTCGGTTCCGAGAGATCCGGAACCCTGTACAGGTAAGGATCGCCATAAACATCATTTCCGCCCCTTTTTATTGCTCATCAAAACCAGACATTGCATGTTGTACCACTATACAGTGAGACCCTCAGAGATGGTGGTCCATATTGCTGCACACACCGTTACCCCTAATACCCAGTAGCACCTTCCCTTGCATTAATGCATGCCGGTATTTATCGTGCGGTCTGAAATCGTCATGTCCCAGCAGAGACCTTACAGGTTTCTTAGATACTGCTGTCGGGGAATGGGACAATATTACTCAGATTGGTAGAGTATGCGCAAACGCATTGTGAAGTGTCTCCAATTACGAGGAGGGCCAACTGGTTGATAAAGAATATGTTATGCAAGATGTCGAGTGAGAAGAAACTAGTGATTGATGTGGAATCTTTCGTAATGTTTTGCTTTTGTTATTTTGTTTGTGTTTATCAAGTGCAAATGTGTTTACCTTTTTCATTTTTGTTTCCCTATCAATGTAGCTGCTAGAGGAAAAACATGTTTGTTTCCTGTAATGTGCAAAAACTGGTAATAGTGCAGTATGGAAGATTTACTTTAACCACTGTGTTATTTGCATCGTGTTCCGGAGACTTTGCTCCAACATCAGGTGACAGCTCTAATTTTTAGCTCAGGGACGTTGTCGCTGGGAAGCCTGCGATGTTAAAATACAAGCAGTTCTACTTATCTTCGTTGTTTATTCTCCTCCTCAAGAACTCTGCGTCGTAAATAAATAACTACTGTTTGTTGAGAAGCAGTCAAACTGTGGCACAAAAACAGAAAAACGACACTGGACAGCTGGGTTATAGATCACAGCGACAAGACAGAAGGGCGCGGGTGCGTTGTACGGCGCGGTCAGATCCGGAGCCCGCCTGCGTCCGCCAGAGGCGGCGGCGCTGCTTAGTATTCTGCGCTTCACCGCGGCCCTGGTCAGCTCTCAGGCGCCGGGGTCAGACGCTGCCAGCATCCACTATATTGCTCCGCTATCGCTTCAGCGAGACCGGTCCATAATAAGCTACACTCACTCAATCAAACCTAATCCATGAGGCTGCTACTGAGTGTATAGAATGCGCTGTTGGTGTGCAAAAGGAAAGCTGGAAAAATGAGACATAATTGTATAACTGGTATTACAATATATTAAAGTCAATCAACGTAAAATAAAACTAAATAAAATACTAAATATTCTACCCAGTGATCAATTATGCCTGTGGGTCATTTTATCCCATAGTTTTTAATCTCATGCACACTCTTAACGTTTGAGACACGTATACACATATACATATCTGAGATCACGGACGCTAAGGATCATGCCCCTACCTTACAGTATTCCTCCGTAAATGACGATTTTGTGCACTTTGGATCCAGTACTTATGAACGCCCTTCTGCTGAGGGTGTCCTTCTGCAGTTCATCCTCCCATCTCTTCAGTGGCCGTGGCGTTGGGCGACTTCTACCAGGTTTTTCTGTATGCACAGCTTTAACCCGGCACATTTCTGGTCCTTGAGAATGTGACCTGCCAGACTTATTCTCCGCGCTTTCAATTTCTACACAATGTTTTGTTCTTTCATTAAGTCTCCGTCTCCATGTCTTTTCTTTGCGGATTTGTCCGAAGATCTTTCTCATTAATTTCTGTTTTAAGATCAGCAGTTTTTCTTCACAACTGTTTTCTGTGCTGCTTAATCTCAACACCGGTACTTCTACTCCGATATGGGCTATAAGTTTGCTCTTAATCGACAGATTTTTTTGACCCAGTCTGCTTCGGACTGAAATAGGTTTTAGACACATTAACAGTATATTGATTGATTTCTTGTTTTAGGCCATTACCATTACGCCTGTTGAACAAGGTACCATGGTATTGAAAATTTTCCATTCTGGGTGTTCCAGCCTCTAATGGGGCATTACTAGTGGCTTCTCTGAATATTATCGTTACAGTCTTCTCGATATTACTTCTCAGTCCCTTCTCACTGGCATTCTTCAGAAAACTAAAAATAATGTCATTAGGTATTCTTGCATTAAAATGATAGGAAAGGACCATAATGAGGAGTTGTAATGTGTGTGATGATAATGACAACTAATTAATTGGGACCGAGAAACTCGAATAACGACGTGTTCATTACAAGTAAGAAATATTTTACGATGTTGTTCCTGAAACACAAGCAAAGGAAATGATAGCGCCATGAGTTGTTTTCTAAATAGTATCCGAAATAGAAATTACATTTACACCTGCATCTACATACATACTCCGTCACCCACAGTACGGTACGTGGCGGAAGGTATACTATACAATTACCAGTCATTTCCTATCCTGATGAGACGTCTACTGTTTTCAGAAGAGCATCTGCAGTTATGATTGAGCGGAAGTTAAGCGAATCGGACTGAGTATTCCTTACCTGTAAAATGACAGAATTATAGAACGCAGCGCATTTTGCGCATTCATATGCTTGATGGTATTGCTGTAATAGCGAGAAACTAGTAGTGACTTACAGTTTCAAAATTTGTTGGTGATGTTTTGTAAGTTCCTAATCCGTACATAGACCCCTAAATGGCTGTTGTTCTATGTGTCGGAATTTCCTTTTCCTGCTGATTGCAATACTAAGTAATTTCTCACACAGCTGCTTACCAAAGGTAATCCTCTTACTCTTGTGACAGAATTTCGTGTGGGTGACAGCCTTACGTCCACTGCATTGCATTTCTATTATTAAATTATTACTTCTGCATTTACACCTCTGAGTTTATACTTTCGGTAGTGTGTTCTGCTGTATTTAATCCTAATATGGCAATAAGACCAGCATAATTCTCGTACATACTACTGAACATCAACGAACAGAAATTGTATTGCATAGCAAGTAATAGAATACCTCAATAAAAGTAACTGGATAAATTTTACACTGTGAAGCGCTAACCTGATTCATCAAACTTTGTGGAGACGTTCATCACATGACGCATATGACTGTTCCTGTTCTGAAAATGAGGAGGAATTTATTTGAAAGCTGTTAGATAGCGTCCAACGTCCCAGCGTAAAAGTTCATAAAGAATGTAAATTAGCTCTTATAATGTGGTTCATGTGAACCATCGAATTTAAGGCCTAATTAAAAATCGCTTGCGAAATTTACTTTCAACGGTATAAAAATAACTGGGGCTCTAGATTTAGCATCTGACAGCAATAAAAATGTTCCGGCGCTACAGGCGCGGCTAACAAAACAACTGAACACGTTAATCCACAGAATAAGTTATTATAGCGCAGTGCATGGTTTAAAAACTGCCAACTAAGCAAAATTATTTGTAAATAAATCGAGTATGCATTCATGTTAATTCATCTTGTGTAAAACTGTCGACCGCCGATTTAGAAACATTATTTTCTCGATGTTCACTTTGGTAGCTGGAGGGTCAGGGTGGCTGAATGCCATACGGAGGGCCAAGGTTTTGTTCCCGTTGCTGCCAGCGATTTTTCCTTCGTAGAAGGGCTGGAAAGGAGTGCATTCAGACACGCGATGCCATTTGAGAAGCAACTTGACCGTGTAATAGGGGCTCCAGGTCACCAGAACTGCCGAGAGACCTGTATGCTGACCCCACAAATCTCCATGCAGTAGCCAATAACACCATTGGTGGAGACCGACACGGCGGTCAGTCGGTAGCGACGGACCTGCTGTTCAGGCACTGAGTCTAGTAGTATTAAATTTGACGACAGCTTTTAAAACTGTGATAATTTTATATTTGCTTTTAGAGATTCTGCTCGTATGTGAAGTACCTCAGCGGGAAGATACAACCAATACCAATCTTCTGGCGAAGATGATTGGTACGAAACTGCTTGAAACGTTGCGACAAGTCGACGCCACCACTCGGCTGATAACCAGAGTCGAATTCAACAGTTAGGGTCCTTTCAGAGTAAGCTGAAACAATAGCTGCGTTCTTAACAATTAAGTGCACACATCAAAAAATGTTTTCCATTACCCTGATTCCCAGAACCTCTGATGATAGACGTTGACTGTGGATATTGTGTCACAGACAGAGTCCCTTTGTTCAGAGATGTCACTAGACTCGTCGAAAGATGTAAACATAAATGCAAGAGCAGCGCCTATTAGACGGAGGGGTTCGGACAGCCGATCAGTTCCAGTCATTCCACGAGGAAGGAGGTACACAGCTCATGTTTTCTGTGGAACAACCTTGCATAGACGGTCAATACGGCGCATCGATAGCGTTCGAATTGTCCCTTTGTGAAAGGAAGGGCTCCCAACATGGGAACTGTCCAGGCGTCTCGGAGTGAACGAAAGCGATGTTGTTCGGACATGGAGGAGATACAGAGAGACAGAAACTGTTGATGGCATGCTTTGCTCAGGCCGCCCAGGGATTACTACTGCAGTGGATGACCGTAACCTACAGATTATGGCTCGGAGGAAGCCTGACAGCAACGCCACCATTTTGAATAATGCTTTTCGTGGAGCTACAGAAGTCGTGTTAACACTCAAACTGTGCGCAATAGGCCGCATGATGCGCAACTTCATTCCCGACGTTCGCTTCAGCGATGAGTGTCGCATATGCCTTCAACCAGACAATCGTCGGAGACATGTTTCGAGGCCACCGGGTGAGGGTGAACACCTTAGACACACTGTCCAGCGAGTGCAGCAAGGTGGAGGTTTCCTGATTGGTGTGGCATTATGTGGGGCCGACGTACGCCGCTGATGGTCATGGAAGGCGCCGTAACGGCTGTACGACATGTGATTGCCATCCTCTGACCGATAGTGCAACCATATAGGCAGCATATCGGCTAGGCATTCGTTTTCATGGACGGCAATTCGCGTGCCCATCGTGCACATCCTGTGAATCTTTCAGGATAACGACATTGCTTGGTTAGAGTGGCCAGCATGTTCTCCAGACATGAACCCTATCGCAAATGCCTGGGATAGATTGAAAAGAGCTGTTTATGGAGGACGTGACCCACCAAGCTCTCTGAGGTTCAAATGATTCAGATGGCTCTGAGCACTATGGAACTGAACATCTGAGGTCATCAGTCCCCTAGGCTTAAAACTAGTTAAACCTGACTAACCTAAAGACATCAAGCACATCCATGCCCGAGGCAGGATTCGAACCTGCGACCGTAGCAGCAGCGCGGTTCCGGACTGAAGCGCCTAGAACCGCTCGGACACATTGTCCGGCCACTCTGAGGGATCTACGCCGAATCGGCGTGGACAATCTGGACAACTACATAAAAAAGATTAAATTAATTACAAACTACGTCCTGCACATACTTTATTGAACATTTAAACGTCACTACAGATAAAATTTTTGTAGCTGGGATTCACAGTCATCAATTTTTTTAGGCACATCATCTTTACGCCAGTCACTGTTGTAAGTTTATATTACACTATTGCAGTTTCGGCCTTAGGCCATCATCAAGTGCTGATATTATGGCTTTAAGCCACGTCAACGTAATGTAAGGTGACACATTTGCATCTCGTTGTGAATACTGTTAAATACACTATTGAGGTCGTTGCACAGTGCGAGCACACATATTCAAACATAGTAAAACAACATAATCCGTAAGTGCACATGTTGTTTTACGATGTTTGAACACGTGTGCTCGCACTGTGTAACAACGTCGCTAGTGTATTTAACAGTATTGACAACGAGATGCAAATGTGTCACATTACGTTGACATGGCTTAAAGCCATAATATCAGCACTTGACAATGGGCTAAGGCCGAAATTGCAACAGTGTAATAAAAACTTCTTACAGGCGTAAAGATGATGTCCTTCAAACAAAATTACTACAGATATTCGGATTTAGGTTATGAGATGTTCAATATGCCTACCATCATTGGCGAAGATTGGGGGGCAGACGAATAGCGAAATTGTGCATGACCCACTGAAGTGCAGGACATCGATGCTGCCGATGACCTCCGGAATGGTTGTTCTCAACTGCTTGCTCTACACCTTGTCCTTCTTTAAGGTAGGCCCAGAAAAAGAAGTCACGCGTGTTCAGATACGGATAATACGGCGACCAATCTAGGCCCATGCCACTGGCCTCTGGGTACCCGAGAGCCAGAATGCCGTCCGCAATGTGTCCTCCAGGACATCACTCCCTTGCTTCGATGGGGTCGAGCTCCGTCTTACATGAACCACATCTCATGTAAATCAGGGTGGTTTTGGATAATGGGGATGAAATCATCTTCCAAAACTTTCACGTGACGTTCATTAGTCACCGTGCCACCAAGGAATAGCACACCGATTATTCCGTGACTGGACATTTCACACCACACAGTCACCGTTGAGGGTGAAGAGACCTATGGGTCGCAAAATGCGGATTCGCAGTCCACCAAGTGCGGCAGTTATCCTTATTGACGAATCCATCCGCATGAAAGTAGGCTTCGTCGCTAAAGCATCCATACTAATTCCTATCACGTACTGCTGCCAACTCTGCAGTTTGAACGTCCTAATGCAAACCGTCAGAAGTTATGACGATTTTATATCATATGGTTCAATAACTTTCATCCTGTATGTCTTGCAGTCCTGTCGTTTTTCTCCCGCGACTATTTCTGTGTCTACCCTCAACTGATTCTGTCGATAAAGATTCTAGAGACATAACTTTGACTCAAAGCGTCGTTGTTGCGACGTCCACCTGTCACATATCCTGTTCCAGTAGAGTGACTTTACATAGCCTCTGATCATTCAGTATGGTTGTCCGAACCATACCGAAGCAAAAAGACTCTCTCACCGACACCCAGAACAAGTAATGCACGGACTTCCCCTTCATGGTAGAAACAAGCACTGTTTCCGCTAGAATTACAATACAAACAAATCATTCCGACCGCAAGGTTGAACTGAAAAAGAATCGGAAATGAAATCTGTTGTATTCTTTCCGGCGGAACCAGCCTGGTACTTTTCCTTAATCAAGCTGGGGAGATCAACTATACATCTGGATGGACGGGCAGAAATTTTAGTTCCCTTCCTTAAGAATCGTGTCATATGTCGTACGTGTTGTACCATTTCGCTAGTATATTCTGTTAGACTTGTAAATCAAGATTAAATAACGATCGTGTGGGTTGTAAGTGAAGGTTAATTAATGATCGTGTGAGTTGAGTATCGCTCGAGCGTCTGAGATCGCCTTCTCCAAATTAGTTTACAGTAAGACCATGATCAACAAAATTAAACCGATACCAGATCACAGTCAATCCAGGTCACTGTACACGACTTGTAAACGCCGTAATGTCACGCAATTTGTGCCAAATGGGAGCAGAATACCTGTGTTAAGTTCTTCGTAGGTGACTTTATGCTGTTTGCAACATCGGACTTAACATCTCGACAGAAACTGCTGGAATCGTTTTCTAAATAATTTTCTTTGCTCTTCGGAGAAAACCCTCTTGACGTAACGTCCAATGAGCAACGCATTTGACAAATTTCCTTGCGTCTTACGAGCTATCTCAAAATGTGTTTCCGTGGCACGACATTTGGTTAAAAAAATTGTTAAAATGGCTCTGACCACTATGGGACTTAACATCTGAGGTCATCAGTCCCCTAGAACTTAGAACTACTTAAACCTAACTAACCAAAGGATATTACACACATCCATACCAGAGGCAGGATTCGAACCTGCGACGGTAGCAGCAGCGCGGTTCCGGAACGAAGCGCCTAGAACCACTCTGAAATTTGGTCTGAGCAGGGAGAGGGACAACAAAGATGTATTGATATGTGCGGCAAACTGGAGCGAAACCGTCTGGAGAACACAGCTCCCTCTAGTGCCATGGAAGTCATTCCCTCATGTCTTAGCAGATGACCTATCATCCTGTCCCTTCTCCTTATCAGTGTTTTCCAAATATTCCTTTCCTCTCCGATTCTGCGTAGGACCTCCTCATTCCTTACCTTATCAGTCCACCTATTTTTCAACATTCGTCTATAGCACCACATCTCAAATGCTTCGATTCTCTTCTGTTACGGTTTTTCCCACAGTCCATGTTTCACTACCATACAATGCTGTACTCCAGACGTACATCCTCAGAAATTTCTTCCTCGAATTAAGGTCGGTATTTGATATTAGTGGACTTCTCTTGGCCAGAAATGCCTTTTTTGCCATAGCGAGTCTGCTTTTGATGTCCTCCTTGCTCCGTCCGTCATTGGTTATTTTACTGCCTAGGTAGCAGAATTCCTTAACTTCATTGACTTCGTGACCATCAGTCCTGATGTTAAGTTTCTCGCTGTTCTCATTTCTACTACTTCTCATTACTTTCGTCTTTCTCCGATTTACTCTCAAACCATACTGTGCACTCATTAGACTGTTCATTCCGTTCAGCAGATCATTTAATTCTACTTCACTTTCACTCAGCAATGTCATCAGCGAATCGAATCATTGATATCCTTTCACCTTGTATTTTAATTCCACTCCTGAACCTTTCTTTTATTTCCATCATTGCTTCCTCGATGTACAGATTGAAGAGTAGGGGCGAAAGGCTACAGCCTTGTCTTACACCCTTCTTAACACGAGCACTTCGTTCTTGTTCGTCCACTCTTATTATTCCCTCTTGATTGTTGTACATATTGTATATGACCCGTCTCTCCCTATAGCTTACCCCTACTTTTTTCAGTATCTCAAACAGCTTGCACCATTTTATACTGTCGAACGCTTTTTCCGGGTCGACAAATCCTATGAACGTGTCTTGATTTTTCTGTAGCCTTGCTTCCATTATTAGCCGTAACGTGAGAATTGCCTCTCTCGTGCCTTTACTTTTCCTAAAGAAAAACTAATCGTCACGTAGCGCATTCTCAATTTTCTTTTCCATTCTTCTGTATATTATTCTTGTAAGCAGCTTCGATGCATGAGCTGTTAAGCTGATTGTGCGATAATTCTCGCACTTGTCAGCTCTTGCCGTCTTCGGAATTGTGTGGATGATGCTTTTCCGAAAGTCAGGTGGTATGTCGCCAGACTCATATATTCTGCACACCAACGTGAACAGTCGTTTTGTTGCCACTTCCCCTAATGATTTTAGAAATTCTGATGGAATCTTATCTATCTCTTCTGGCTTATTTGACCGTAAGTCCTCCAAAGATCTTTTAAATTCCGATTCTAATACTGGATCCCCTATCTCTTCTAACTCCACTCCTGTTTCTTCTTCAATCACATCAGACAAATCTTCACCCTCAGAGGCTTTCAATGTATTCTTTCCACCTATCAGTAACAAATCTTGCCGCCCGTCTGTGGACTGCTTCGATGTCTTCCTTTTCTCCGACCTGGTCGGATCCCAAACACATGGGCAATACGCAAGAAGGGGCTGCACTAGTGTTCGATATATGGTCTCCTTCAACGATGAACAATGATTTCTTAAAATTCTCCCAGCTAACCGAAATAGATCATTCGCCTTCCCTACCATCATCCTAACGCGCCGGTTCCACTTCATACCGTTTTTCAACGGTATGCCTATATATATTGGCGTGATTGCCTCAAGCAGCATGTTTTTAATACTGTATTCGAAAATTACTGCATTGTTTTTGCTACTCATTTGTATTAGCTTGCACTATTCTACATTTAGAAGAAGCTGCCATTTACCGAACTAAATAGAAATTTTGTCTAAGTCATTTTTATGCTCCTACAATTACTAAATGACGACACCTTCTCTTATACGAGATCGTCAATAAAGAGTCACAGATTGTTGCTCATCCTATCCTTCAGTTCATTTACGTACATAGAGAATGAGACCGGTCCTATCACACTTCCCTTGGGCACTCCTGACTATACATTTGTTTCTGGAGATTCTGCTTCCGTGGGGATCCACAGCCTCTAATGCTTAATAAATCAATATCTTGCCCATTATAAGCTGTACTGTGCTTTATTAAAATCGTACTATTAGCTAACTTTGGCAGTGAGCCATTATCAGTTATATTTGCTGTGTCAAATATTACATATTGTACCAGATATGAAACTTTTTGGCATCAGCATTCGAACCTATGAGGGTTACGTAGAAAGTAAGGTCCAATCGGTCGTGAAATGGAAACCATAGTGAAAAAACAAGTTTTATTTGCAACAGTTAGCTACACCTTCCAGCTACTTCTCTACATAGTCGCTGAACCGACTGAGAGCTATGTCGTAGCATTGTACCAACTATCTAATACTTTCTGTGCAGAATGCAGCCGCCTGTCTTTCTGACACGCTGCAACGCTGATTTGCAGCTTGTTGTCTGTGCCAAAATGCGAGCTGTTCGTGTGAGCAGAGATGAAAATAGAGGCAGCCACGTCCGGACTGTACAATGGGTGATCAAACACTTCCCACCGTAAACGCTGCAGGGTGGCGGGGGGCTCCTCATTGCATCTACAGTGTGCAGCCGAGAATTGTCGTGGAGGAGGAAATGCACGACAGCTACGCTGTGTGGGTTGGATGAAATCTCTCACATGCCCTCATACTTGGGAGACACTTTTTCTAGGCCTCTTTACGTGCTCACTGTCGCTCGGAATTGAAAAGAGCGGCGTGATGTGATCGATGGGCACACTATAGATACTGTCCAAAACACCTTCGTAAAGCTTCATCGGATTTACACTGCGGTTTTCATTTCCACTTAACTTCCCGAACTGCCTTTGCATTACCTTCTGGTACCTCACGGTTGCTATAAGTGCAATAACTATGGACACTGCAACTTTATAGGATATCAGAAACGCGAGCCTTCTTTAGTTTTACAATCGCCTTGACTTCTTGGGCTATACAAATTGCATGGCAAACCTACGGCAGACTACTATGACTGTCATTATGTCTGAAGCATCCCTGTGGACACAGAGCGCAGTGAAAGTAAAAAATGGATCATCAGTGCACGAGGAACACACTGGTGGTTATCCGGTCGGAGCTGCGGCCTTCCGTGTGCGGTGTAGCGTCCGGGCTGGTGGTGTGCATGATTCAGGCAGGCGCCAGCTCCGGCGGAAGCCACCCGCGCCGCGGTTTTACTGCGGAACGCGGCCCGATGGCATATTTAGCGGGACCGGCCGGCGGGCGCCTTAAAACGCTGCCACTCGTGGTTACGCAGCCACGCTGCCTGGTTCCAGCTACGCTGAGGCAGGTACTGCTGCAGCAGACGACGGTTCTGCTGGGGACAAATTTTCGCCTAGACATGCGTCACCTAATAGAAAAGAAAAACTGTAACTGTGACCTGCAATGGAAAATTCAACGTCAGATGCAAACCCTTCGAAGTGGAAGACTGGTGTCGAGACCAGGGGCGGCCAATAATTCAGTTTGTGGGCCGTGATCTGGCACGTTTGCCATAGGGCGCAGCCTGGCTATCACATATCCACCCCCGCCATGCCACGCTGTCTCAGCGTGAGATAGGGGAAAATGCGAGTGCGAATGCACCTCAATTACATTGCGATGCAGAAGCACTGCATATGACTTGGTTTTATATTCATTTCTCAACAACAGAGATCAAAAACAAAACTAAGTTTCACTATTACTGAATTATTTTTGGCGGACTCAAGACATATAGTTTTTATCTGATAACAAAATGTCGGCATACGGACAGATGCAAACAGTTTCGCTGATTTTCGCACTCGGGTTACCATATAATCATGAATTATCTAGTTTAGTAACCGAGAGAAACATGTTTCACACACACATATGTTAGTCGGAATATTGAGGCACTTCAGCTAATTATGCAGCAGTGGGAACCACCTGAGGAAAGCAATGGAGACCACCTCGACACTTAACGTTAAAGGCACATGTCTTTAAAACCGGAATTACTTTGCAGGTCAGTCAGTTCCATCTGCACATGCACAGGGACGCTTTCAACTGAAATGGCAAACGGTCTCCAGCACAGCTCGTAAGCAAATGCAAGATTGATAGCCGGCCGAGATGGCCAAGCGGTTCTAGGTGCTACAGTCTGGAACCGCGCGACCGCTACGGTCGCATGTTCGAATCCTGCCTAGGGCATGGATGTGTGTGATGTCCTTAGGTTAGTTACGTTTAAGTAGTTCTAAGTTCTTGGGGACTGATGACCTCAGACGTTAAGTCCCATAGTGCTCAGAGCCATTTGAACCATTTCAAGACTGATAATTTCCTCAAATCGTTTAATAAACTATCTTCGTAATTCTTTCATCAGCAAACTTCGCGTTTTCTTGAACGCCAGTGAGCTTCGGGGAACTGCCCTGTATCTGTCAGAATGTGTCCCTTCTACAATACCGTTTTCTTCTAAAATGCATCCCCATCACATCCGAAAGAAGTTGCTTTTCATCTTGCAGTGTCTTACTGTGTGCTGTGTGCGGGCAAGTCCGTTTAAAAAACGAGGTCTGCAATCCATTCCTGGTGTTCTAATTTTTGTTCCCGCGCTCGCTTTTCTTTCTTGAATTCAACAATACTGAGTTTTAAATTGAGAAATCTTTCTAGCCATGCAACTCCAGTCAATAATACGCGCGACTTTAGCTGTTTTACTGTCTGTACCACCAATCTCCTCATTTGCTCCAAGCCTACAAATTTAGTAGAAAGTGCTTATTGATGAACAAAACAATGAATCCCGGCTGTCGATCGTTGTAACGTTTTGTTTTTTTTAATTACCACCTAAATCTTCAAATTCTTTATGCACACGCTGTAATGTTTCATAGACAAATTTATAGTATCCATCGCTTATGCGACTGCGTTATGTATATCGCGAATTCTCAACCCGCTTTTCTGTCATTCGCACTCACTTTCAAAGGCTTGTAACAATAGAGAGCTAGACTGCTTGTTTTTGTGCAAACAGCCTCTGCACCTGTGAACGTCTTTCGTTCTTCGAACAGCGAAGGGTAAACGGGCCTGACTCCACAATTCTGCCAAACTGAAGAGAGCCATGCTGACCGAAAAGTGCCACACAGCAGTATTCCCTGAAATGCCTCGCTGTTTCCAGTACATCCTGGAAGGAACACGCAGAGCCAAGAGAGGGCGGGCCTTTCTTTCCCGACGGTCAGCACGCACTGCACTCCATGGCCAGCCCTGGTCTATACCATACACGTAGTTGAGCCGCGGCTCCGTTAAAATTATTTACCTGCAGCTCATTAAACTTCTCCGTACTTCGTGTCATTCCGACGGGTACGCTGGCGTCCCACCAGACAGAGCACAACAGTGGGCCGAGCAGATTTAACTGCACCACACTCTCTCGAGATCTCAAGCCTTACCTGCTGTTTCGAGGTGTAATTAGGGTTGTTCACGTAGGAGTGATCTCCGGTTCATTAATGTACTTATGGTCATACGTTATGGTGTACATACGACATTCGAAGAATTACTGCTTCCTGTTGCCCTCGTTGTCGCAGGTTGACGTCTCCATAGTTTTAATTTCCACTGCATCGGTTTGTGGATGCTGAGCTGCCAGTATTAAATATATAGCCAAGGGACGGCGTAGAAAGAGAACAGCGAGCGCCTTTTGTTACGTGAGATTAGAGTATTGGTTGTGATTCGCGGAAATCCCTGCTCTTTGTGTGGGGCCTCGTATTGGAAATTTAATTTGAGTTCTCGTGTATAATGCTGAATAGCGTTGATAAGTCACTATCGTACCTGGCTTAGTCTTTAACATAGATCAGCATTCAGAGTTATCGGAACATGCCAACGTTACTCTTAAGCAACATGTAAAAAGAAAAACCTTACGTAACTGAAGATATAAACTGTTTTTCGCAATAACAGTTGAGCACGAAAAACTAATAAGTTTTAAGTTGCGTGTTTTCTTTTAAAGGCTCAAGTCTTACAAGCGTTATGATGAAATAATTTTTTTAACTGTTCTCCCCTTTAAACACTCGTATACTAAATGTGCCACAACTGTTTTTCTAGATTATTGAGTGGCTTGTGGCTCTATGGTTTTAAATTTTATCAAGGTGGGCATCTTCTGTCAGCACCTGCTTATTAAACATGTATACACCTTTTCAGGTCCTTGAATTGCAACTTTATATTCTTAATGTCTTCATTGTTTAAACAATGTTAATATCACTTCCCTTGTAGTTTATGGGAACAATTTTAAAATTATTTTTAAATATTTAAAAAAGTAATTTCAAGTGTTATTTTGATTGTCTGATTAACTTTATTGTGGCGGTTTTGAACTGGTTGTGTGTGTCAATAATGTTTATCGTCACTTGGTTGAATAAATGTGAAAAAACTTTGCTTCTTTGTGGGTTTGTTGAATTCCGCGCCTGACCACTCTCAGCTCCATGCTGCCTACTATTCTAGTATTCTAGTATTCTGCCTAGTATTCTAACGTTGTTCGCCACAATTAAACACACAGCAGAAGAAAATCGATTGAGGACTCTGAGATAAATAATTAGTGACCGAAAATTAATGTTTGTTTAACGAAAAAAGTTGTCTACATCTCACTTTATGAAACTTTGAGTATATTTTCCGCACCAGTTGGACTTTCGTTTCAAACGCGTCAACCTTTGGATCCCTAGGCCATTATCAGGTAGCACTCTGCACGAAGTAAAATAAAAGATATCTCTGAACATTGTAGTGCCATGCAAATGATATAAAGAGTATTAGAAATAAGTAGCATATGTTGTACAGAATTGTGTTACAGAATGAATCAAATATAATAATTTACCAAACGCTGTATTAAATTACATACAAAGAATTGTATATAAAATTTAAAAAAATGTTCGATTTTCATACACCCTCATTGAGTGAAATGAGCAACTTCGATCAAAATCGATCTTCTTCAGATCTACGTAGCTTTGTAAGCAATTTGTGCTATCCGTATGGACTACACATCAGAATTATAATGTGTAGTCCCACATGGATACGATGGGCTGCTTATGAATCTAGATAGATCCTGATGCGTAGTGGACATGACGGGTTGCTTACGCAGGAACATATATCTGAAGATGTTCGACTTCGATCGAAACTATATAACGTAATAGTTAATTTAGAATTGTGACGGGACGTATGCCTTATACGAGGGTACAAAATGAACTGCGCATAATTAAATTTTAATTGGTGTATCGCCAATTGACATTAAAGTAAATAATGCTTGAACATACACCTTGCGAGGGTGTAGAAATTTTACGAAATTAACTCTGGATTTTTCCTGCAAAAGCCCTAGGTGTGAAGTTTTCTGCACCGTCGTTGTGTATAAAAACATTAATTATAAGTCTGTTAAAGACTATGTTTACTTTTTAATAACATGCTGGTGCATACTAACTGTGTAAGGTATTATTGCAAAGGATAATATGGGGTGGTGCAAATATTTATTTATATTACATGGCACTGCTTGAGCGGTGTGCAGAAGTTAAAGTTCGGCGTCACGGCAAGTACGGCACGGAGCTTGAAACTCTCAGCGAACTACTTAAGGGCCTCCCAGAATAGGCGACATGGAGAGTCATCAATGTAGAATATATTCAAGAATGTGTACAACGACACCCTCGTAAAAAAGCTGTTAGTTTATTCCTGAGTATTAAGGATGCTTCCATCCTGAAGTCATGTCTATACAAGGCCACATAATAGAAGGTGATACTTATATAAGGCAGCTGAAAGGTACTTCAGGTGCGTGGAGATATAATCAACAATTATTATACTTAGTCTAAACGTATACATACGACTACTTTACGATTTTCGCCTCCCAGCATCCTCTCAATCTCGAGTGTTGTGAATCCGTTCGGGAGAAAGGGGAACTGGTGTACGATGAGAAAAGTCGATGCTTGAATTTCAGACAGTAAATAAGAGTAAATAAGAGTAAATAGAGTAGCCAACATCTCAGATCGGGTCTGACACACCTCAGATGACAACCACAACCGTTGAGGACGGCCAAAACGGGCGCCGACGGCAGTCGGAACATCCGCGACTGGAGGGGTCCGATGAAGCCGAGTCTGGCGGGCACGGACCACAAATGGAACACCCGACTTGGCGCGGACCGATTAGGGAACGCCCAGCTCCTTCCAGGCATAAATACTGGACACGATCGACCCAAGGACCAGTCTCAGGTAGCACCTGAAGAAGACAGCGAGGCACGCTGTTGAAATATCGTGCGCGAACGACGCGAACATCCGGCTGGATTCCCGAAAATCCAAGATGTCAACAGATCGCAGGGAAAGCATGAAGAATTACAGTAAATAAAATGTCAGATCAACAAAGGGCGATGAGGTTGGAAAATGCAATTGCAGTCTGAGAGAAAATCTTCAGTCATAAACTTAAAAGGAATAAGAGAAATGTAGCATTGTCAGGTAACAGCAAGTATATAAAAGCGTGTGACTTGTAAAATCAGCTCAATGAACACCTCGGAAGAAAAGTCGACCAGGTTAAGTGCTAGCAAGTATGAGAAAAAGAAGTCGAGGCATCTTTGGCCGCAAATAGCATGCTTACGAGAACCGAGGGAAGTACTGAACAGAGAGTGGTCTTCATTTAGATCAAGTCGAACATGCTGGACCAATAATAATAATTTCATATGGCTCGAAAGATTGGTTCAAGTATGTAGACTGCAGTCACATTAATGCGACCACCATGTCCTAAGTCAATGTGTAGTAACCACTCACAGCTGGCAGGCGGCAGCACTAGCAGTGGAGAGTGTATAAAACGTGTCACGTGTCGGGGGGAGGGGGGGGGGGTGTTAAACAGGGCAGTCGTCGTCGTAATGCGATGCGGAAACCTAGTGATTTATTTAACGTCCAGAAGGGCATGATCACTGACTTGAGGGCCAAGGGTAGCATTTCCATAACGGCTTCCGTTGTTACCTGTTGCCGTGTCGCCATGTTTAAAGCATACCGTGCATGCAAAATGGCATCCTGTACGATCTCATGCCATTCCCCCACCTCCTCCTTTTCCTTGAGAGGATACGGATCCTGTACATCTCCCGCAAACTTGATCCTCCTCACCCACTTGTCTCGCCCATCCTCTTCCGCCCCCACCCACTGCCGCGCCTGTATTCCAACATCCCGCCTGGTCTCCATCTCTTCACCCTCCTTACCCTCTCTGGCTTCTGCCAGGTCCCCCTCGCTGATGATGTCCTCCTCCCATCCATATACGCCTCCTACCAACTTTGATCCTCCCTCCCTCTTCCTCTGTCTGTTCCTTTGGGCACCCTCCCTCCCTCCTCCCTTTCTCCCCACTCCTCCCCCGGGCTTCTCCTCCCCTGTCCCTCTACCCCTCCTCCCATCTCCTCAGCCATTGACATCTTTGTTCTCCCCTCTGCAACCTCTCCACCCTCTCCCCCCTCACCTTTCTTCCCCTCTTGGCGGGTCCGCGGACTCTCACATGCTCCGTGGACTTTCGCGCGCTGGAGATCATCGCCATCTGTGTCTCGTGTGTGTGACGTCGTTTTGTGTTTTTAGTGTCCGCCGTCACGCTTCTACGTTCACTTGTGCCGTCGGATTCATCAGTTTTCCGTGTGCCGTGTCAACGTGTTTCCAGTGTCGTTATCGTCGAGTGTGAACGGCTCCGTGTTTTTTGGATATCTGTGACCACTATTTTATGCCCATCACTATGTTCATTCTGTTTTTCCATTCTGTGTTCTGTTATTGTCAACAATATGACTGAAGAGCAGCGTAGCATGCCGCTGACAGCCTACCTGATTGTTTAGGTATTAAATAACAATAAAGGAGAAAAAAAGCAAAATGGTACTACGGGAAATAGGCGCCAAGGCAACTGTGATGCACCACAGGCCACAGATATCAGGGGTGGACGACGGCTGCAAACAGACCTGCAGCTGTCGAGCAACTGACTAAATAGATAAGGGGTTACCAACGATATCTCCTCAATGACCGTTATGCGAATGTCACTGTGTATGGCCCTCCGCAGCAGGCACCTGGTTCGTGCATCCATGCTGACTGCTGACGTAGGCTGGAATTTGCACACCATTAAGCAACTGGACATCCACTGAGCGCCGACAGGTGGCCTTTTCAAGTGAATCGCGTCGTATGCTGCATCAGACAGAAGGTGGTTAGCGCGTACGGTGTGAAGCGTCTGAAAGCAAACACCCTACATGCGTTACGGACTGGACAATGTTTCCGTGGCATTTCCTGGAGTGATCTCGCTATTCTGAAAGGCACAATGAATCAACACATGTGTGCATCTGTCCTTGGAGGCCATGTTAACCTCTACATGCAACTTGCTTCTCCTCGGCACGGTTGTAATTAACACGATGACCATTCGACTTGTCCTAATATACGAGTGTGATTCTAATAGCACCAAGATGAGTACGCCCCCGACCTCCAAACTCATCGGATTTCAAGACGCCTCTGTCATGTTGTTCTGACCATAAATACACAACTGAGGAACGTAGTAGAGCTAGTCATGGCTCCACGTCCCTTTTGGTATCATCCAGAACCTCATTGACACACTTCCTGCGCTTGCAGCGCAGGAAAAGGTGGTCATTCATGCTTCAGACAGTATAATAGTACTTAAATTACGTAACCATTACGGCAGCTCACCTGAACCTCCCGATACCAGCAATATTCTACTGTGTTTCTGTAAAGTAGTTGACATATTTCTGAGACAACATTCAGATGTGATTTCATTAATGTAGAGATACTTTGATACATCGATATGTTTATGTTGCAATGATATTATTTCTGTGTGTATTCTTTCTTTTGTTACTGTGATCTTTGACATATTTGTAACTCTTGATTTTTGGGCGCGTAAGCAGTAGTTAGTTAGAGTCGGACCTTGAGAATGTCATGTCTTGGACTTCATGTTGGAAAGACGCATATTGTGGTTAGCTTTTAAAATGTGACGAAGATGTTTTGAAGTATGTTTTGAATTGTGAAGTGATGTTTTGTGTGTTACGTGATACTGCAGAAAAAGTAATAAAAAAAGTAACTTAAATTTGGAGTGGTGATTACTTTTTTACATCACCATTGTCCTGAAAAAGTGTAATCTTCAAGAATGGTTTGTGAAGCATATCTATTAAACTTTTGAATATCCCATAATAAAACCTAGGTCTCTTTGCATCCGAGCTTGGAATCATCACCACCTAGATTTTCGACGATTGAGCCATGATTTTACAACGAGACCAGCGTGGGAAACACGAAAAGATGAGTGCCTAGTTTATTCATTATTACATGAAATGACTTTATTAACTGTGCTCTAATGATACCTGCCACGTAATAACTTTGTTGTTGCCCGAAAATGTAGTATTTAGCAACGTGAGCAACACCATAACCATTATTAAATTTTGACCTTTGTTGTGGTAGGGTTGTTAGAACATGTAGTCTCAATAATGTGAGTTGACATTTCATATTAATTACATGGTTTTTAGTATTATGTTGAGTTTGACATCGCATGAACTTTTGTTGACCAGATGCCGCCCATACGTATGTGATACATGCGTTCTGATTGCACATTACTTGACCCATAGGTAGACCCAACAAATATTTTTACTTGTTTTAAGGTATAAAATATTTTTAATTTTCCCTGTTGTAGCACCTGAAGGTGTCAACGATCCTGTCGCAATGGTCACACCGGTGTCTGTCAGATCACCGAACTTAAGAGCTGTCGGGCTTGCCTAGCGCTTGGATGGGTGACCACACGGTGTGCCTAGCTCTGTTTTCAAACCGAGGGCACTTAGCCCCTGTGAGCCAAACTGAGGAGCTACTTGACTGAGAATTAGCTATTCCGGTCACGAAAACTGACAACGGCCGAGGGAGCGGTGTGCTGGCTCACACCCCTCCATATCAGTGATGCCTATAGGCTGAGTGTGACACGGCGGTCGGTCAGTACTGTTAAAGACCTCCGAGGCCAGTTCTGACGGAGTTGAAGACAGCCATAGTGGGCCGTAACTGGTTATGATTATGTCTTAAAAATGATTGTGCTAAAAATAAATAGGTATCTTTTTGCTAAGTCACCAGACTTCTTTAAAGGGAGATTTTCTTTTTTTTCGCCAGAGACTGTTCGTTTTCGTCTTCTTCTACATGACAGTGCCAAATGTTACCCCAAAATCACAAAAAACACACATACATGTATTAGTTAAGTAAATGCAGCTATGATACAGGTTTAACCTGCGAAATGCATAGCTGGAATAAAATAAATGGTGACTGGTAATAGTAAAAATCTTGTTTTCTTAATCGAGATGGTAATATATGTGGACCACGTTTTGAAAAATAGAAGCAACAGGCGACTTTAAACCGAACTAGAGCGGTGTGTTCCTTGGCTGCTGACCAGTGAGTGGCGCTTCAGCGTGGTGGACCAATTCGCTCCACACAGCCGAGCACCCGGCGCCGTCCGCCTTTACTTGCGCTGCCGCCGTGCTGTTCATTGAACCCCCCCACGCCACATCGCCTTTAAAAAGCTACGGCTTGCCTCTACTGCTCGGCCGTTCATCTCCTTTCGCAGCCTCAATGTCTTGAACGCTGTCGCATTTTCCTTTCCTATCGCAGAAACACTCAGGTAACAAGAGAGATCTCCTTACTATGTGTGGTTCCCGTACTTGTTTTCTCTTCTCTGCTTTCAAACTGATACCCTTCAGTTTCTTGCAGAGCCCTCGAATCTGTGTAGGAGTAGAAAAGTGCTTTATTTCGCTACATATGCAGCTACTTGCTTTCAGTATGTGATACATTCGAAAACAACTGATAACGTAATGAAACCTAGCTTTACCACATTAAAAGTTGGCATTATTTTCTTTAACCCCTTTAATTGCTTATTTACTTATACGTACACAGAACCAAGGAAACGGAATAAAAAGCTTCATCTTTCCGACTGCTATGTAAGGAAATGTCCTCCCTTTATTTCACATTTACCCGAACTATTTTTCGCTAAATGGCATATGGTGTTTGCTGTTGCAAAGAGAACTAACTTACTAAAGATCGTAAGTCTTTTTTCCGAAACCGACAGCATTATCCATAACTATTTAGGCGACTACTCTTACCCTACTTTCGTCAAATAAGTTCGTATTTCATTAGTTAGCATACGACGTAATCTTTAACTCTTATTCAGTTGCATCACCTTTCGCTACTTGCTACTTTACTTTCCGCTTGCAGTGTTGGTTACCTGTGCACCTTGACCGTAGGCCGGCAATGTCCCTGCCCTACCACTACTGAGAGCGATCTGCAGGTCTGACATCAGCGCCACACAGAGCATATTCGCAGTTCATACTTCTTCAAAGTTATGCACTAGTTCATTCACCACAAAGGCATAGAAATTTTTATGAACCCATGCAATTCGGACGTACTACTAGTTCGGCCTTGAAATCGATGATCATTTCTTTCTGCAAGTCTTATAACTCTCTACCACAGCAACAGTGATGAAAGTGAGTATAATCAATGAGTTAGACAACTGAATCACCTATTTGGATAGTGAACTTCAACTACATTTATCATGCTCTATGAGCTGCAGTTGTCTCGTAAACTGTTTTTAAGCAATGTGACATTTTCAACAGCGACCAAATGTTTCAAGTATACTGACAACTTCAAGAGCATTTGGCCTCCGTTGTTTGCACCTACTTTTATTCCTCATACAGTGGAGTATATTTTGTACTCTGGGTCAAATAAGAAGCTACTAAAATGATTCAAGCATTTTCATGAACCCAACGCAACTACATCAATTGACATATTGTCACAAAACTCAACCTTCATACGGAAAAACTCAAAAAGTTTTGTACTGTAGCAGCCACAGTTCAGATTTGTGCCACGAGATCACAGCGGTTTTGCAAACGACGATAGGCATCGAGAAAGCGCTTTATGGTTGAAATGTACCCACGTTAGTCTGCCGCAACAATGGAACGACGCTTCACTTCAACGAATTTCAACGAAGATCCATCAACTGCCAACTACATGAGGCGATGGTATCCACAGATTAAAACTTCACGATGCCTCTTCAAGGGGAAATCAACAGGTCGGCCTGCAGTGAGTGAAAAAGGAAAACGGTTGACCGTGTGAGGGTGACATCAGCACTTAGGCCGCAAAAGGGGAGATACAGAGCAGAGCAGAACGTATCACAATCGCCGTTTGGAAGATCTTAAGCAAACGATTGAAGCAGAAGCCTTACCGCCTGCAACTGCTACAAGCCCTGACCACCGATGACCAAGTCAGACGCTTTGAATTTTCGTCACGTTTGCAACGGCTTATGAAATGGGCTGGGGTTCGTGAAAAACTTATCTTTCCTAAAGAACCAAACTCTCTCTTGAATGCCACAGTGAACAACCACAGTGAGCGAATCTGGGGGGGGGGAGGGAGGGGGGGGGGGGGGAATCACCATGTTATCGTGCAGCACATCCGAGATTCACCAAACATTAATGTGTTCTCTGCAGTTTCTGGGTTTGAAGTTTACGGTCCCTGTTTCTTTTGCGAAAAGACCGTTACAGGATGCTTGTATCTGGACATCCTGTTAAATAGGATAATGCCATAGCTTGAGACCAACAGTGAGGGCTTTATCTACCAACACGATGGTGCTCCACACCACTTTACCACGATTATCGAATATTCTCAAACGGGGAACTGAGAAACTGATGGATAGATACTGGTGAGAATGATGATAAAAAATTCAGCTTTCGTTTCATTTATGACATCTAAATTGTCGTACATTTCTGGGAACCATTCATCAACAGCGTTGTATACGTTACGTTTGAGCATAGAGGACAACTCTTCTACGTCTTTCACGTGTGAACTAATGGCAACGAACTTTTTCATAAGATAACGTCTAGTCCGTTTGAAACCGAGAGATGAAAATATTTTCATTGAGTTTGGTTGGCAAGATTTTCTGGACAGTTAAAAATATATTAAGCTTGTCTCTCTACTCCGTTTAAAAGTGGCTCTAATAATTTGATAGTTTTCTGTGAATAAAAAGCTAAGGTAAGCAGGATACCTAAATCCTTTTTCCGCAATAATCATTATTAACCATGTTTCACAATCCTTCAACTTTTAGACAGAGCATACTTTTCTCCAAACTCAGTATTAATAGTTTGATTCACACGGTGCATCCAGAGCGTTCAGAAACCAGAACAGTTATTTATTATTATTTAGTTCACTTACGATATGCGTCCATTTCTAAGGTTTTTACTGCTCCATCTCAGTCCTGTACGATGCAAGGGTTGTATTTGTTGTAGCTATTTTCTGACATAAGTCTCAGTATCGACTGTTATTAATGGCGGGGAAACGGCGAAAAGTAATAAATGGAAGGGCCAACGCTGATAACGTGATAGAAGGAAAAAGAGATTTATGTGGAACCATTTATTCACCCTCCCTTCGTGCCCCTCTATTCCTGTCGTTCGTGCTTCTTCTTCCTTTGCGTGGGAAATATTAATGGTATCGTAATAGAGTTAATTGATACATAGCTGTTTATGTTAGCTGCTAATGCTTTCACAATTTATGAGGAATAGGATAAAGGATACTGTACGGAAATAGTACAGAAGTCAATAACTATCGAAACGAAAGTAACTGCCATGTCAAATAGAAGACAGACTTAGTTACACCGCCATATCGGAAGAGTTCAGGTATGTAGATTTTAGAAATCCTTTATGTCCAGAACCCACTGCCAGCTATGTAGGAAAATAAATAGCCTGGACAGCCTCTGGGTCGAAATTTTTCTTGCAAGAACATAACATTATGTAATCCTGGCAAAAGGCATATACAGGCATAAAACAGAAAGTGAGCCGTGCTGTTACTGGTTTTATCTTAGTGACATATGGGATAGTGTAGAGAAATACGACGTTCTACTGTTCAAGAAACGCAAAAATATACTATGCTTTTACCAAATGATTATGAAAAGGTCAGTCGCGGAGCTGTGTAACTGAAGGCTGACATAGTATATGCTGCATGTAAAGCTGACATCGATGTGTAGCATGCTAGGAAACTGCTGGCTGCATTGTTCCGCCACCTACTGCCAGGTACTCCATATCAGAGACATCTGTAGTCATAAGACATAGTGAGAGAGCACCTCGAACGTGGTCAGGTGATTGGTTGGCTCATACGTCTGTACGTGAGATTCCCTCACTCCTAAACATCCCTAGGTCCATTGTTTCCGATGTCATAGTGAATTGGAAGCGGAAGGGACACGTACAGCACAAAAGGGTACAGGGCCGGCCTCGGTCAGAGACCGCTGACAGTTGAAGAGGGTTGTAATGTGTAATAGGCAGACATCTGTCCAGACCACACAAGAATTCCAAACTGCATCGAGATCCACCGCAAGTACTATGACAGTTAGGTGGGAGGTGAGAAAACTTGGATTTCATAGTCCAACGGCTGCTCATAAGCCACATATCACGCCAGTAAACGCGAAACCATGTACAGTGGAAAAACGTTGTGTGGATTGGAGAATCAAGGTACACGATGTGGCGATCCGATGGCAGTGTGTGAGTATGACGAATGTCCGGTGAACGTCACCTGCCAGGGTGTGTAGTGCCAACAGTAAAATTCGGAGGCGCCGGTTTTGTGGTTTGGTTGTGTTTCCCATGGAGGGGGCTTGCACCACTTTTTGTTGTGCTATCACAGCACAGGCCTACATTGATGTTTTAAACACCTTCTTGCTTCCCACTGTTGAAGAGCAATTCGGGGATGGCGATTGCGCCTTTGAACACGATCGAGCACCTGCTCATGATGCACGGCCTGTGTCGGAGTGGTTATAAGACAGTAACATCCCTTTAATGCGCTGGCCTACACAGAGACCTGACCGGAATCCTATAGAATACCTTTGGGATATTTTGGAACGCCGACTTCGTGCCAGGCCTCACCGACCGACCGACCGACATCGATACTTCTCCTCAGTGCAGCACTCCGTGAAGAATTGGTTGCCATTCCCAAAGAAACCTTCCAGCACGTGATTGAACGTATGTCTGCGAGGGTGGAAACTATCATCAAAGCTAATGGTGGGCCAACACCATACTGAATTCCAGCATTACCAATGGAGTGCTCCACGGTCTTGTAAGTCATTTTCAGCCAGGTATGTGGACACTTTTGATCAAATAGTGTTTATAAATACATACTCCGCAAGCCAGTACATGGCACGTGCCGGGCGGTACCCACCACCACTACCCGTTATTGCATTTACTGCTCTAATCGGAAATCGAGGGAGTGAAATACAACTGCGTACATGCTTCCGAGCAAACCATGATTTCACTCGTCTTCGCGATCTTTACGCAAGATGCTCGTTGACGGCTGTCGAATCGTTCTACAATCTGACGCAAATACCAGTTCTTTAAACTTTCGCAATGGTGATTCATGAGAAGGACGTCGCTTCCCTCCAGGGGTTAAAGTCAGAGCTCATCTTCGTGTGTTGATCGAATCTGCTGGTGAGACATCCAGCAGCACACGTCTGAATTACTTTGATGTCTTTCTTTGATCCGATACGATGCGGAACCAAAACACTCAAGCAATGCTCAGACGTAAGTTGTACATGTATTGTGTACACCGCCTCCTTCGTAGTTGAGCTTCAATTTCCTAGAAGTCTTCCAATAAACCGTAATCGACAGTTCACGTTCCCTACACTCGACCTTACGTGCACGTTACGTATCATGTCGCTTGGCAACGTGACACATTGATATTTATTATGCGTGTCTGTATCAAATAGCACACCATTAACAACGTTTTACAACATAAAAGACTTTTTTCCTTGCTCATCGGCACTAATATATATTTCGCCACATTTAGACAATTTTCCATTTATAGTGTTATGTATAAATTGTGTCCAAGTCACTTTTACCCTGCTGCAGTCGTTCAACAACAGTTTCCCATACACTACAGCGTCGTCAGCAAACGGTCGCAGACAGCTGCTCATTCCTTCCGTCTGGTCGTATGTATATGTAGAGAAAACCAGCGATTCTATCACACCTCCTTGGGGCGCTCCTGACGATGCCTCACACGGAGCAGGTGGCGTAGTGGTTGGCACACCGGGCTGGAATTCGGTAGGACAAGGATTCAAATCGCCGTCCGGACATCCAGATTTCGCTACATCGTTCCAGGAAAATGACAGGATGGTACTTCTCATAATCAGCAGTTGACGAGACGTTGAACTGAAACCTTCTGTTTCCTTTCGTTTCTGCTGAACATCACCGTTCAGGACAACATACTGGGTTCAATTACTTAAAAATCTACGAGTCACTCATACATTCGAGATCATATTGCATTTTCTCGGCTTTCGTAAGCAATTAGCAGGTAAGCATCGCTTCCAACATTAACATACATGTTGAAAATTTTCAGCTGGCAGACTCCTAACAGCTCTCGAAAATTTGCGAAGACAATCACAAGAATAATCTTCTGCGTCCTACGTAACGCTCTCCTAAGCCCAAGACCTACATGACAGTTGTATATGCAATGATTATTTCCAAGGTCTAGGGCTGAAGAGATAAGGAAGAAATCTTAATATATTATACACTCTATGCTACCCACTGCCATGAACTTATAATGGCCAGTAGCACTTACAATTTGTTCGTCCACTCAACGGTCAAAATTATGTAGATGATATAGAATCCTAAGCCAGGTACATCGAGACAAGGAACTAACGAATATTTAATTTTTCACTGACTTAAAGAAATTCACACTTTATAGCAACAACAGAAACTCATACCAGCTGGCCGGTCGCGGTGGTCTCGCGGTTCTAGGCGCGCAGTCTGCAACCGTGCGACTGCTACGGTCGCAAGTTCGAATCCTGCCTTGGGCATGGATGTGTGTGATGTCCTTAGGTTAGTTAGGTTTAAGTAGTTCTAAGTTCTAGGGGACTGATGACCACAGCAGTTGAGTCCCATAGTGCTCAGAGCCATTTGAACCATTTTCATAATAGCTGTTCCAAGATACGCTCAATACAGTGTCGTATAAATTTTCTGCTCACTCTTTTACAGTCCATTAGGAAACCTGTTCCTTTTCATCCTCTATTTCGTAATCTAGGTAACACCTTAGGGAACAATGAAGACGATTTCTGTCTATCACACTGAACATGGGACCAGATATACCCATTGAATGCAGTTGCGGGGGTATGGGTGGCTCGGATGCCTACGGACCTAAATATCTAAGTGGGAAGGCGTACCGTTACGTAGAAACTATGTCCTTCGATTAGAGGCACCATTCCGTCATTAGAAACTGAATGCTTGCTGGGAAACGGATGGAACTGGAAAGAATATATCCCGATTCTCTCAAAGGAGCTGTCCCAGAATTACAAGTTTTTTTTAGAAACCGCGGAAAGTCAGCAGAGTTTCGCAACAGCCTAAACTAACTACCCCTACACTGCATGTTGCACGTGATCGGAGGCAAGTCTATGTATGCGTCTGAAAGTGTATACGATCGACGTCGAGACATGTACTCACATGTGTGCTTTCGCGGTTTGAAAACGTCTGAAGTCGTCAACTTCGCAACTCCTCCAGCACGTTGACAAAGTGACTGCGAGAAGAAAGAAGACAGAATATAGCAACTTGTTGCACAGAACAATCGAGCATTTTAATTGAACAACATGAGTGGAGCAGGGCTTTTTCGAAATTAGAGATAAAGTATCACAACAGGGACATACGTGATAAAGCATTAAACGAAATAAGTTCTATGTTACGAGAGGGTAGGCTGCAGGCAGCATTAGAGCAAATCAAAAAGAAAATTAAAACTTGTAAGGTATCTGTATGATGAAATGTGGCAACAGTTTTCTTAATTTTTGCCGCAAGGTGTTCTACACCTGACATTAGCAAGAGGGGTGAAATAAATACACTCCTGGAAATGGAAAAAAGAACACATTGACACCGGTGTGTCAGACCCACCATACTTGCTCCGGACATTGCGAAAGGGCTGTACAAGCAATGATCACACGCACGGCACAGCGGACACACCAGGAACCGCGGTGTTGGCCGTCGAATGGCGCTAGCTGCGCAGCATTTGTGCACCGCCGCCGTCAGTGTCAGCCAGTTTGCCGTAGTATACGGAGCTCCATCGCAGTCTTTAACACTGGTAGCATGCCGCGACAGCGTGGACGTGAACCGTATGTGCAGTTGACGGACTTTGAGCGAGGGCGTATAGTGGGCATGCGGGAGGCCGGGTGGACGTACCGCCGAATTGATCAACACGTGGGGCGTGACGTCTCCACAGTACATCGATGTTGTCGCCAGTGGTCGGCGGAAGGTGCACGTGCCCGTCGACCTGGGACCGGACCGCAGCGACGCACGGATGCACGCCAAGACCGTAGGATCCTACGCAGAGCCGTAGGGGACCGCACCGCCACTTCCCAGCAAATTAGGGACACTGTTGCTCCTGGGGTATCGGCGAGGACCATTCGCAACCGTCTCCATGAAGCTGGGCTACGATACCGCACACCGTTAGGCCGTCTTCCGCTCACGCCCCAACATCGTGCAGCCCGCCTCCAGTGGTGTCGCGACAGGCGTGAATGGAGGGACGAATGGAGACGTGTCGTCTTCAGCGATGAGAGTCGCTTCTGCCTTGGTGCCAATGATGGTCGTATGCGTGTTTGGCGCCGTGCAAGTGAGCGCCACAATCAGGACTGCATACGACCGAGGCACACAGGGCCAACACCCGGCATCATGGTGTGGGGAGCGATCTCCTACACTGGCCGTACACCTCTGGTGATCGTCGAGGGGACACTGAATAGTGCACGGTACATCCAAACCGTCATCGAACCCATCGTTCTACCATTCCTAGACCCGCAAGGGAACTTGCTGTTCCAACAGGGCAATGCACGTCCGCATGTATCCCGTGCCACCCAACGTGCTCTAGAAGGTGTAAGTCAACTACCCTGGCCAGCAGGATCTCCGGATCTGTCCCCCATTGAGCATGTTTCGGACTGGATGAAGCGTCGTCTCACGCGGTCTGCACGTCCAGCACGAACGCTGGCCCAACTGAGGCGCCAGGTGGAAATGGCATGGCAAGCCGTTCCACAGGACTACATCCAGCATCTCTACGATCGTCTCTATGGGAGAATAGCAGCGTGCATTGCTGCGAAAGGTGGATATACACTGTACTAGTGCCGACATTGTGCATGCTCTGTTGCCTGTGTCTATGTGCCTGTGGTTCTGTCAGTGTGATCATGTGATGTATCTGACCCCAGGAATGTGTCAATAAAGTTTCCCCTTTCTGGGACAATGAATTCACGGTGTTCTTATTTCAATTTCCAGGAGTGTATCTTTGGCTCCCAGAGTTAATGTCGTTACGTGTAGAGGACGGCCGCTTGTTTCTGGTCCGTGACGCTGCTTACCTCAAAATTCTGCTAGCCATTACAGTATGGACACTCGTTTTCGGGTGCTGTCTTTCCACGCCTATGTGTATGTAGTGAGGTTTCTCCACTACCAGCAATGGTGAGAGAAGCTTTGACAATTTTACAAATATAGTAAGTTGTAACGATCACATAGATAATGTTGTGGGTAGAGCAAACCAAAGACTGCGATTCATTGGCAAAACACTTAGAAGGTGCAATAGATCTACTAAAGAGACTGCTTACACTACACTTGTCCACCCTATTCTGGAGTATTGCTGTGCAGTGTGGGATTCGTATCAGGTGGGACTTACAGATTATATTAAAAATGTTCAAAGAAGGGTGGCTAGTTTCATATTATCGTGAAATAGGGGAGATAGTGCCACAAACTTAATACGTAAATTGGAGTGGCAATCATTAAAACAAAGGCGTTTTTCGTTGCGACGGGATCTTCTCATGAAAATACGATCACCAGCTTTCTCCTCCGATTGCGCAAACATTCTGTTGGCACCCACCTTCGTAGGGAGAAATGATCATCACGATAAAATAAGAGAAATCAGGGCTCGCACAGAAAAATTTCAGTTCTCGTTTTTCCCGTGCGTCGTTCGAGAGACAGCTTGAGGGTGGCTCATTGAACTGTCTGCCAGGTACTTAATTATGAATAATAGAGTAATCACGTATATGTAGATGTAGCATGAAACTCAATTGTGCTGGCACAACCTAGAAAACTCATGAAACAAACGTCGGCCGAAGAAACCGAGATGGAAGCCAACAGGCATTTGTCAACAAGTTGTATCGTAAACCTAGCAAAGTTCGTCACTCTAGATACAGTGTCTAAGCACAAGTTACCGTGTCTCCTGTGTGGAATGATAATGTGGCAGTACGTGGAATATTGGAAAAACAAATCTACACGGAAGCAGTGGGAATCATTTCGAAGAAAATTATAAGTACTGTAGATATACCATATAAAGTGGAATTAGCCGTCATTAAAATGGACATGCTGCTCAAAGAGTAGCCTGGGATATTGGAGCAGGTCCATGAAGACTTCTATAACTTTTTGCGTTTCGACATAATGCAAGATTTCGCTGTTGTTTTTAATAAAATGAAGATGTTTGACTACATTATATCAAACCACGGACTCTGCATGGAATAGGACTCTTGTCATGGAACAGGAATCTGTTATGCACTAAGTACGATTCAGAAGGATAGCTTGAATACGGGGATACACAGGGCCCTTGCTTTAAGATTTCCTTCACAGCATTTATTAAATTCAAATACTTCTGTACAATGGTATTTGAACCACACAACGTCAGACAAAAACAAGTTAATTAGCGATAAATCTGTATGGCAGAACTGATAATTGCAGAACGAAACTTGAATTCAGTCGTAAACCTTTAAGGGAATTGCAAATAAAATTATTTCCAATTTAAAGGGATGGAAACTGACTAACATCAAAAATTATACCTTATTTGCTACTGTCGGTATATTTACAAAATGCTAAGACCAGATTATTCAGATTACGAGTTGTTATGTTCCTTGACTAAATTTTCGCGTTTAACAATCTCTTTTTTGGTAACCATCTCATGAATGCCATGCATAAGTTCGGGAAATTATTATTACATCAAAATTTGGGTGATTTGTGTGAACGAATATTTATTTTCTCTTCTTAACGTAATTCAAGAAACACACGAAATAGCTTTTGGTTTCCGTGCTCGAGACGAAATCTTTGCTAACGACAATGTTTATCAGAGACGCGTATTTACGTTCAACTGCTATTAGATCTACCTGGCTTCGTTAAAATAAATGAACTAAATTGAGTTAACTATTTGACTTATTTGGTCCCGACCTTACATATTTCCTTTCAACGATTGACAGCATACTAAGGATAACCTTTCTGACAAGCATTGCACAGTTCCATGAATAATGTCTTAAGGCTTGATACAGGAATTGCACTTGGCGTTATTTGTTTAATAGGTATTGTGAAGCAGAGCATGCAAAAACGAGCGTGATTTGTTTCAGATAAATGTCTATCAAAGCGATGATTTGAGACCCTAACGCAGAACAGAGCAGATTGACCGTTGCGCAAGTAAGGAGCAATTTTAGGGTTATGGTCAAATAAGTGACTTTCTATCCATCCCTGTGTAATTTCCAACACAGTATCAGTTTTTTCACGTGTCTTTAACCTACGACAGTTAACCTTACGAAGTAAGAACTGTTGAATGGTAAGCTCTTGAGTGGGATATTTCACATTTCATGTTCATCATTATCTTCCATTCAAGGATTATTCTGTGCTAGTTACTGTTTCCATCTTGACGTAATAAAATTTCACAGATACTGAGTTCTGCAGTATTTGTTTCAGTATACTGATTTCGTGTGTTACAGCGGGACAAAGGTAATTAACAATCTCTCGAATGAACAATCTACAGCCACTAAGTTCCATTCAAAGTTGCTAGGTCACATTTCACATTATATTTAGAGCACTGCATCTGAGAATTTCATTGACACAACATTCAGAATGTTATACAAACCTATTTCATATTTAGAAGGTTGGAGAGCCATATTACATTTCTGAACGTTTCGGCATTGAAGACTTCGCACAAGATACAGGCTAAAGATTACACAACGTTCATCAAAGAACATTACAAAAAGTAACACATTTAGAAGCATAAACCTGGAAGGTTACAAACTATACGTCCACAGAACTACCGAGAGAGACACGTCACTGATACTTCGAAGAGAAGTGAGGCTGTCAGTGACGCTGCTTTTTATCAGTGCAGCTTTCTTTGACAGACTTCAATTCACTAGTGACGTGGAATCTTAAGTGTAGCCGGTAAATTCTCGGAGGAAGTAATTTTTCTCATCACAGGATCCTACTTCGTAAGTTCCTATCGCTCAAGGTCTAGATGCAATCGATAATTATCCTCGCTCATCTTCAGCTGATTTCGAAACATTTATTCGTTCTGTAAAACAAGTAATTTTGAAGAAATGTGTAGCTGCCCCCTCCTTCCATACGCTAATACATATTTAACCCACGATAACCAATTTGTTCTTTTCGTGCTGTTCAGTGCAAATCGCATTATGCAACGGCCGTAAATGAAGCTAAAAGTGCTGTTTCGCTAAGAGCACTCATCATCATGACAGTTTGGTCAGCGTGCGTTCAGTTTTATAGACTCTGTGGCGCGCATCTAACCACGGGCGTCCTTTATCGTTCGCTTTAGCGTGCTTTAAGGGAGGTGCAGGAAGAGGAGTAGGAGGGGGAGCTTAGTGTTTAAAGTCCTGTCGACAACGAGGTTTTTAGAGACCGAGTACCAACTTGGTTTAGGGAAGCATCGGGAAGGAAATCGGCCGTGATATTTCGAAGGAACCATCCTGGCATTGGCCTGAAGCGATTTAGAGAAATCACGAAAAAGCTAAATCAGTACGCCTGGACGCGGGTTTGAACCGTTGACCTCCCGAATGCGAGCACAGTGTACTAACCACTGCGCCAGCCCGCTAGTTAAGAGACGTGTAAATGGCCTCTTCAGCGAATAAGGGAAGTGGTGGAAAACCGAAATCTGTACTGCTGGATCAACAGTCCCTGTCTAACAGCTACGCCTCCTCGCTCCTACGTATTTTTCAACGTAGTCAACGGGTGCCGGTTGACGAGAAACACCCACATGATCCAACACAATTTTTTCAAATTCTACTCTGTGAAACAACTCTTTCTCGAAACAGCCAACAACTATTTCTCGTATTTTTAAACCTCCGTTCCCGAAAACGATATCCTAACTTGTTTCCAATTCTTAGCAACTAGTAATAAGAGAATTAGAATACATTACACTGTAACTCGTCAAAGTGCAACTGAACAGGCCAAGAAAAGCGCCTTTTAGATGCTAAAAAAATACAGAAAATACTCCTTGGTCCAAAGGATCCATCCAGTTAATTGGAAGTTTGAATTACAAGGTAAAAGATTTCTCCATAGTAAAGTTATGCTTGGCTGAAATCTTCATGTGCCTCTAACCAAGTTACCTGGTTATAGTACACACCCAAGAATTTTCGACCGAGTAGTCCTGGATCATTCTCAATAGTTTGCTTTCGTACAGTTTGATGCTTGTTCCGACACTTCTCTGTATGATTGTTCTTCTATCTAGGCTCTACGACCAAAACCAATGTCCTTAAAATGGATGTCCTTCAGATCTTGTAACTAATAATGGTTCACAAACATCACGGACTATTCTGTGTTGTTTTTAATTGTAGCGGTAGCGATGTTGATGCAGGGAGTGCTTTCTTTCACGAAAGGTAAGTATTTTAAAACAAATGGCTCACACACACTGCTTACTGAGAATACCTTACAGACTAAATTTATTTCGCTACCATAGGTTTCTTTATTTTTATTTCATTTTATTTTATTTTTTGACCACGTTCTGTGGCACCACAAAATCTGAAGCTAGTTGGTCGGAAACAAGTCAATACATGATTAGCAGGACGCGGATCAGAAAATTTTTAAACAAAAATTAATAAACAGGAAAAATAATGTGTGATAGTATACGTATAAATAATTCAATACAGCGGAAAGTTCTCAACAACCAATAGGTACTTCTTTAAAGAATAGGAGAAGTGTGCCTCAACGAAGCTATTCGACAGGTATTTACATACTTTTGCCTACTATTTAATTGTTTTCAATTCGGTGGGAATATACTGAAAATGAAACAAGCTGAATGATGCACACCTTTCCGCACAATGCTTTTTTTCTTTGAGTCATTAGTATTGTGACTGGTTTGTTACGGACCGTCACGAATTCCACTCCTGTGCCAACAACTTCATCTCAGAGCAGCACTTGCAACCTACGTAGTCAGTTATTTGCTGGATGTTTTACCATCTCTGTCTTCCTCTACAGGTTTTAGACTCTACAGCTCCTTATGGTAATATGGAAGTTATTCCCTGATGTTTTTTACGGATGTCCTATCATCCTGTCACTTATTCTTCTTAGTGTTTTCCATATATTCCTTTTCGATTTTACGCAGAACCTTCCTATTCCTTACCTTATCAGTCCACTCAATTTTTGATAATCTGTAACACCACACCTCAAAGGCACAGATTCTCTTCTATTCCGGTTTGTGGGGTGGCGGGTGGAAATTTATTGGTTGAATAGAAATAATAAATGTGGAATACCTTTCCCAACGATGCACCATATGTGGGGCTGCGTATGGAATTTATTTGTATATTAAATGTTTTGTAATGTAGAAAAGACGCATTTCCCGGCCGAGAAGCAACATATGTGGTGCGGCAGGTGGAAATAATTGTTAATGAAATGTTCCTATGATTTATTTAATGCTGTTGTTTGCCGCTCTCAACACTGGCTCTCTAACTACAATATTGGCAACCAGAAAGTGATAAACAAAGCGTGAAGTCTGTAATTAGAATTCCTAGCGCCCACTTCAACTGAGAAATACACTTATAGCTACAGCTTATAGCTCTAGGAATTAGGAGATTGGGATTCAGAATCAAAAACGATTCACTCTAAAAGGTTCACTATATTCTGAAAGTCACAGACCAAACAGAATCCATACAATCCAACTACCAGAGCAGTTCAGAGTCTAATGCGCTGATACAACTATAACTGTTCGAATTAAATGTTTAAGTGAATGCTCGCCATAATTTGATGATAATGTTCATCAAACGTCACGCTAAACAATGGCAGAATGTCTGTCCCGCGGCGGCACGTGAAAATACGACATACGCAAACTGAAGATAGATCATTAAAGTCATCCCACAACTAACACTTCACTAGAAAACGATTTCATGGTTACGCGTATCCCGAGTAACTTATTACGGCATCCGAGGCTGTTTATAGCAATGATACCGACGCGACGCGATTCCCGGCACAGATGGTGCGTTAATCAGCGTCTGGAGAGAACTGGGGCCTTTCTCTCTCTCGCAGCGTTCTTATATATAAAGCCGCGGTGCGGACGGCTAAGGGAACGTCTGATTAAATCCGCTGTCCCGACTAGCCGCTGGGCTAGTAATGCACCACTTTAAGCTATCAAATAAATCATTGCAGATGGCCAATGAAGCTCTCAATTTAAATGTGCAATTAGCACACAGGTCATAATAAAAGTCTGACATCGCTTAGTCAAATATTTTGGGCAGAATTAATTTAATTACACTACCCGCAGTAGACGAGCTCAGAACTTGCCCTTTGGAGATACGCTATCGCTATAGTTTTATAGTTATTCAGTTGAAACTCCTCACATGTTTATGTTTGTAGCGTATCTCCCTTCAACTTAAATTTTAACATCGTAGCTTTATTTATTCACCTACTTAATCTATCTTGCTTCCTTAATTTTTAAAACAAAAACCAGAAAATCATGAATTTCAACTAAAATTTTAATTTATGAGATCCTGAGCACAGTTTCTACTAAATTATTATTCAAAAGAAATCTAAATATAAACTTTTAGGTTTCTAGCTCTTTTCTGTTGCGCCAATGATTTTTACAGAAAAGCGTCCAAATTTCGAAAGTGGTTAGAGTTATTGAACTGATATTCAACACATATTGATTTAGTATTACTTCTGACATGCTAGTAACGTTTCAGGTTATTTACTTGATTTTTAAAGTATTGAGCAACATTTATGACGTCAGAGCTAGTTACAGCGGACTGGCTGGCACACAATGGAAAGGCTGCTGTGAATTTTATACGGCGTGAGCAGGCTGCTTCCCTACAGGTTCTCCTCTAGGCCATGATCCCTACTATACAATTCTGTGCTGGATATGTAGATTCTCAGAAATGTCTTCCTCAGATTATGGCCTATGTTATATACTAGTAGACTTATCTTGGCTAGTAATGCCCTTTTAGCCAGGGTTAGCCTGCTTTTGATGTCCTCCTTGCTCCATCCGCCATGGGTTATTTTTCTGACTAGGTAGCAGAATTCCTTAACTTTATCTATTTAGTGACCGTTAATCCTGATGTCAAGTCTTCCGTTGTTCTCATGTCTGCTACTTCTCATTACTTTCGTCTTTCTTCGATCTACTCTCAATCCATTTTCTGTACTCATTAGTCTGTTCATTCCATTCGGAATAGTGTGAATGGTATTGTTGAGGAAGTAATTTGGTATATCGCCGTGTGTATTGTGTATAGAAACCGGGGATCCAGAAACGAGGCTTCGTCCCGCCGTAACCCTCAGTGGTTCACAACAGACCACAGCAGTCCACCCACACCCAACCTAAGGTTATTGTGTGGTTCAGCCCCAATGGATTATTTATGGTTTACACGTTTGCGGAGACGGTGTTTGACCAGCCGTTGCGGACATACTGTAACTGAGGCGGAATAAGGGGAAGCAGACCGCATTCGCCGAGGCAGATGGGAAACCGCCTTAAAAACCTTCCACAGGCTGGCCGGCTCACCGGACCTCGACACTAATACGCCGGGCGGACTCGTGCCGGGGACCGGCACGCCTTCCCGCTTGGGAAGCAGAGCGTTAGACCGGGCGGCTAGCCGGCGGGTATGTCGCCATACTCATACACTCTATGCACCAACGTGAATAGTCGCTTTCTTGCCACTGCCTGCAAGATTTTAGAAATTTTGATTGAATGTTATCCATCCCTTCTGCCTTACTTGGTCTTAAGTCTTCGAAAGCTGTTTTAAATTCTCATTCAAATACTGTGTGCTTCTCTTCTATACTGACTCATGTTTTCTAAGACGTCACCAGACAGTCTTCACCCTCATAGAGGTTCTTAATGTACTCCTTCCACCTATCCTTTCTCCCCTCTGCATTTAACAGTAGGATTCCTATGGTACTCTTAATGTTATCACCCTTGCTGTTAATTTCAACGAAGGTTGTTTCGAATTTTCTATAGGCTGAGTCAGTTCTTTCGACAATCATTTCTTTTTCGATTTCTTCATATTTTTCATGCAGTCAACTCGCCTTAACTTCCCTGCACTTCTTACTTAATTGATTCATAAGCATCTTGTATTTCTGTATTTATGAATTTCACTGAACATTTTTGTACTTCCTTCTTTCATCGATCAATTGAAGGATTTCGTCTGTTACCCATGGTTCCTTTGAAGTTACCTTGTTTGTACCTACATTTTTTGTTTCCAACTTCTGTGGCACCCTTTTGAGAGATGCCCACTGCTCTTAAACTGAACTGCATACTAAGCTGTTCCTTATCGCTTTATGTATAGCCTTAGAGAAATTCATGCATATCTCCTCATTCCTTAGTACTTCTACATCTCACTTTTTTGAGGGTTGCTTCTTCATGTCTAGTATATCAAACTTGAGCCTATTCTTCAATACTAAGTTGTGATCTGAATGTACATCTGCTCCTGCGTACGCCTTACAATCCAGTATCTGATTTCGGAATCTTTGCCAACCAACGATGTAATCTAGAAGAGGTCCTCCCGCATCTCCTGATCTTTTGCAAGTATACCTCTTCCTCTTGTGATTCTTAAGTAGAGTTCCCGACATTTCTACTGAAATTTCTTGCAGAAACAGTCTTTCTTTTTTCTCATTCCTGGTACCAAAGGAATATTCTACCACACCACTTTCTTCTACTCTTTCACCTAGAACCACACCCTAGTGCCTCATGACTGCCAGATTTTCATCTCCCCTTAAGTACTTAATTACCCGTTCAATGTCTTCACAATATTTCTCTATCTCTTCATCTTCTGATTGCGACGTAACCATGTATACCTGAACTGTTGTTCTCGTCGATGTTGATTTTTTGGCGATTCCGAAGAGAACAAAGCCATGACTTAACTATTCACAGTAACATATTCTCTGCCCTATCTTCCTATTCATATCGAATCCTGCTCCCATTATACAAATTTCTGCTGCTGTTGATATTAACCAGTACTCATCTGAACAGAATTCTTTGTTTTTCTTTCGTTTCACCTTCACTGATCCTCACCATATGTAGAGGGAGCCTTTGAATTTCTCTTTTAAGATTTTCTAGCTTCCCTGTCACTTTTGAACTTCTGAAGTTCCACACCCAGATTCTTAGTATGTTATCCTTCCGTTGGTTATTCAATCTTTTTCACCTGGCCCCTTTGGCAGTACCCTCCCGGTGATCGGAATGAGGGACCGCTCCAGAATCTTCTGCCAATGGGGAGGTCATTATGGCACGTTTTCAATTACATGCCATATGCCCTGTGGATACACATGATGTGTGCCTAACGAAGTGGTTTCCATTGCTTTCCGCATCCTCATGGCGTTGGTCATTGATGATTCTTCAGCCTTCAAGGGTCGTTTCCCAACCCAAGGGCAAGAGAGTCCCCTGAACCACCGTCCGATCCTCCGCCCTCTTCGACAAGGCCGTTGGCAGAATGAGAGTGACTTCTATGTAGGGAGTCCTCGGCCACCAATGCTGATGATTTTTATTCAGTACTTTAGCGGTGGAGGGGTTCGAACCCGGGACCGATACCGTTTTGACTACTAATCGGTGATGCTACCCCAAGACCACTGGGGCCTGATGTAGTTTTATCCAAGCGTACATCGCTTTCCCACCAGATTTCACTGAATGGGTACTGAATTTTCTTCTGAATACGCCAGGATTGTCAACAAGAAATCCACTGACGGAATAAGTGTACAAGGAGGAGACGAAACGCTTCTATTCCAAACGTTTCGTTCAGAACTGCCCCGGACCTCTTCAAAGACTGAATGGAGCAGCAACGGTTCTGAAGATATCCATCGCAGCTCTGGGTGAACCGTTAGGAACAGAAGTTTCGTGGACAACGACCTTACACCCCGAAAGGTTTACGAGCAGGAAAGGAGTACACATGTGTCGTTACGGGACACCTTAACATCGTCCCACGCCAAGTATGCCAACTGACATCGCATCAGTCAGACCGTCCTCTTCTAGGTTAAGAATATTCTTGGTGAGCGCACAGATTACCCGAAAAACACCATAAGAGGTAACCGTACGAAAAGTGAGCAAGCCTTCGCTTTGCAGTGTCAGTGGAAATGATTATAGTGAATATACAGGGACAAAAAAAGAATGTTTTGAGAGGTGCTAATAACCACCAACGCAAGAAAGTTTTCACTGACCATAGGCTCTAAAACGCGTACCTTAAGAGCTATGAGCACTTGTTTAGCAGAAGAGAGTTTCATAGTAGGGAAGATGGATGAACGAGCGTTAGTAGCTAAGCAGTTAAGCTATGCAGGAACTACTGCTCACAGTTAAGGTATCTGTCTTAGAGTCCATGTTTGCTGGACTTTCTTTCTTGTTTTGGTTCATACTACCACCTCCCAAAATAAAGAAAGCAAGGACTTTGTAGTAGAAGAATTGTGTTTCACAGCATTGGAGATGAGTAAGTACTCATAGCTTCTAAAGTATGCGTTTTGGAGCCCATGGTTACTGAACTTTTCTTTTTGTTATGATGGTTACTACCACCTCTCAAAATATTCGACACTTTTTTTGCTAACATCTGGCAGTAGCACTAAGTTTCTAAAGAAGATCTTGAACGTGATACCTCCAAGAAAGTCTTCCGCGTGCTTTCAGTGCTAAGAATTTAAAATGGGCGACCTGACTGACTGTTAACCATCAGAAAATGTTTGCAGTTAACCGTTAATCAGTTTTCTGAAATCCAGTTTCTGACTTTACGGACTAGCTACGTCATTTACATAACATTCCAATTTTTCCGCTTGAGTCAGCTGCATGGGGACTCTGTTTCAATTCACCTGTTATGTTTGTTGGAAGATGTCTAATATGCTCCAAGAAAAACAAAATTATGGTCGAGACTTTTTTCCGCCTTCGTTACTTTGATTGCAAGGATTTAAGTCACCACGTTGCTGTTGTTGTTGTTGTTGTTGTGGTCTTCAGTCCTGAGACTGGTTTGATGCAGTTCTCCATGCTACTCTATCCTATGCAAGATGTTTCATCTCCCAGTACGTACTGCAGCCTACATCCGTCCGAATCTGCTTAGTGTATTCACCTCTTGTCTCCCTCTGCGAGTTTTAGCCTCCACGTTGCCCTCCAATACTAAACTGGTGATCCCTTGATGCCTCAGAACATGTCCTACCAACCGATCCCTTCTTCTAGTCAAGTTGTGCCACAAATTGCTCCTCTCCCCAATTCTACTCAATACCTCCTTATTAGTTACGTGATCTACCCATCTAATCTTCAGCATTCTTCTGTAGCACCACATTTCAAAAGCTTCTATTCTCTTCTTATCCAAACTATTTATCGTCCATGTTTCATTTCCATACATGACTACACTCCATACAAATACATTCAGAAACGAGTTCCTGGCACTTAAATCTATACTCGATGTTAACAAATTCCTCTACTTCAGAAACGCTTTCCTTGCCATTGCCAGTCTACACTTCACATCCCCTCTACTTCGACCATCATCAGTTATTTTGCTCCCCAAATAGCAAAACTCCTTAACTACTTTAAGTGTCTCATTTCCTAATCTAATTCCCTCAGCATCACTCGTCTTAATTCGACTGCATTCCATTATCCTCGTTTTGCTTTTGTTGATGTTCATCTTATATCTTCCTTTCAAGACACTGTCCATTCCGTTCAACTGCTCTTCCAAGTCCTTTGCTGTCTCTGATAGAATTACAATGTCATCGACGAACCTCAAAGTTTTTATTTCTTCTTCCTGGGCTTTAATACCTACACCGAATTTTTCTTTTGTTTCCTTTACTGCTTGCTCAATATACATATTGAATAACATCGGGGAGAGGCTACATCCCTGATTTACTCCCTTTCCAACAACTGCTTCTCTTTCATGTCCCTCGACTCTTGTAACTGCCATCTGGTTTCTGTACAAAGTCAACCTATATAAGTATAATTAGGGAAATTATACAGTACATCACAACGTGGATAGAATCACAAATACAAAGCTTGTGCACTGTTTTAGTTTCAGTAAATGAATCTTAGAAATTACAAGACACCTTCGTTTGAAATAAACGTCGAAAATTAGGGCATTACAGCAACTTGTTACATATTTAAAGGCAAAAATTAATGTCTTAAATAGCTGTACTTGGAGTGATGTTGTGTTCTTCAGTCTGCCGTTTCTTGTAGCAATCACTCGGGCGGGCAGTCGTGTATGCGCTGTCGCCCTGTGGCCCCGATGGAACGCGACGCCGAGTTTGGCCGGCAGTGGCAGCTGGGCCGCGTTTGTACAGCCGGGCCGAGTTATGCGGTCCGACCCGTGGCATACTTGGGCGACAAGTTTGCGCTGCAACTCCTCGGAGGCGATGTTGCGTTAAGCGTTAACCCAAGGCGTCAGCCCGTGGGATCGGAGCTCACGCAGTGGTCTGCCTACAGCTAGTCTCTATCGCAGGCTGTACATGCGTACTTCTCAATCGATATTTCCCAACTTGAAAGTGAGGAATGCTGTATCTGGCTTCCAAGAGCCACGCTAAGCCCGTTCCGGTAATACTCCTGTATTTTTCCATCTTTCGTGAAATCTTAAGGTTGTTTTACCTTTTTAAATTATTTATCGGCTTTTATGTTTTTACCCATACAGGTATCTACACACATTTTTGTGTGGTTTCGTAGTGTTTTTAACTGAGACATGCAGGTTGGATATATTTTATTAAATAAATTATTCCATTCCATTGGCGCAGGGTGCTACAGCCACCAGTTTTGCAATATTCCAGAATAGAACCATTCTTGGTTGTACAGTTATTTAATATTAATGACATGTTTCGCCCTTTTGGTGCAGCAACAGATTGTGTAAAAGGAGCTGGATATGTAACCCATCCGTCATAAAGCCATATAAAGTGGAAAATGAACGCAACAGTGACTGGATATGTAATCCATCTCTCATTACATACAAAATCTGATAATTCCTCAAAACAGTAATATACGTCATTGATGCTAAATAATTTCGCAATCTAGACGGTTTGATTCTGAAACAACCATTTTTGCTTAAATATGTTGACAGATGTACCTAGTTAGAAACGAATATTCAGAATTAATCAGCATGTGGCATTACTTTAGGTCAGCTAAAACTAAATAGACAGCAAAATAGAGAGACATAAAACTGTAATCAAAGGTATACGCTGCATAAGTATTTACTAGATTTAATTTACTGAGAGAAGCACAACCAGTACAGGATGACGAGAAACAGCCTGAAAAGCTTGTTAGAGTGTGCTGAGAAATAGTTGTTAAGAAAAAATTCGATGCATTGCGCCCTTTCCGAGGGAACTGAGGAGACACAAGTCGTGGTATACCTCCTAATATTGTGTCGGATCTCCTGTGGCCCGGCGTAGTGCATCCATTCGACGTGACGTGGACTGAGCAAGTCTTTGGAAGCACCCGGAGAAATATTAAGACATGCTGCCTCTGTAGTCGTCCGTAACTGCGGAAGTGTTGCTGATACAGGATTTTGTGCACGAAATGGCCTGTCCATTATCTCCCATAATGGGATTCACATCGGCTGATCTGGGTGGTCAAATCATTCGCTCGAATTGTCTAAAATGTTCTAATAGAGAACAATTGCTACGCGCTGACATGGTGCATTGTTATATGTAAAAGTTCTGTTCTTGTTTCGGAACATGACGTCCACGGATGACTGCAAATGATCTCAAAGTAGGCAACAATTCAGTGGACCCAGTCCATTCCATGTAAACACAGCCAAAACCATTATAGAGCCACCACCAGCTTGCGCACTACCTTGTCCACAATTTGTGTCCAAACTGAAATCGGGATGCATCTGACAAGCCCACAGCTTTCCAGTTACTTGGGGCCCAAGCGATATTGCCACGACGTCAAGAGAGGCTCTCCAGGTGATCTTTGATCAAATGTTGTTAGCAAAGGCTCCCGTGTTTGTCATCTGCAGCCATAGCTCATTAACTCCAAATTTCGCCGCACTGTCTTAGTGGATAACTTCGTCGTACCTCCACATTGCTTTCTGCTGTTGTTTCACGCAGTATTGCTTATATTTTAGCACTGACAACTCTACGCAAAAGCCGCTGTTCTTTGTCTTTAAGTGCGTTGTCCGTGGTGAGGGTTAGTGCCTGAAATGTGGTATTCTCGACACACATTCGGCTCGTGGAGCACTGAATTCCCTAACGATTTCTGAAATGGAGTATCCCATGCGTTTAGCTCCAACAACGCGATCGAAATCTGTTATTCCCGTCGAGTGGCTATAATCACTTCGGAAACCTTTTCACATGAATCGTCTAAGTACAAATGACAACTCGGCCAATTCACTACCTTTACACAGAGCAACCAAAAAAAAAAAAGTTGCCTCTGTCTAATATCATGTAAGGCCCGCGCGAGCACGCAGAAGTGCCGCAACTGGAATGCAATTGACTAATGTCTGAAGTAGTGCTGGAGAGAACTGACACCATGAATCCTGCTGGGGTGTCCATAAATCCTAAGAGCACGAGGGTGTGGAAAACTCTTCTAAGCAGCACGCTCTAAGGCATCCCAAATACGCTCGGTATTAGCTCACCTATCCTTAATTTATCACTTCGGAAAAAGGCACAAAAGCTCATTGCCATTTAAGGAACCTCCAGATGCCTGTGCATTACCGCATTTTAGAGCGTGGAAGTGCATGAATTTGCACTCGCAATGACCTGGTTCTCTCAATTAAATGCTGAATAACTAGGAATTGGTCCAACGTATAGCATTATCTTCTTAACAATTCTTTGTCAGCTTACCTCCCCGGAAACAGTTTGCAAGGTTTTCGAGCTATTTCTGAGCGCCTTGTATACTTGCTATATGGGTCTCAGAACAGAAAGAGCGAGATGGCGCAATTGTTACCGCAGTGGACTTGCATAGGGGAGGACGACGGTTCCAACCCTCTTGCGGCCATCCGGACTTAAGTTTTCCGTGATTTCCCTTAATCGCTCCAGACAAATGCCTGGATGGACCCTTTGAAAAAGCACCACCAATTTTCTTTCCCATCCTTGACAGAAGCCGGGATTCGTCTCTTATGTCGTCGATGTCAATGGGACGTTAAACCCAATCTTTCTTCCTTTCTTCTTAGAAGAGTCAGTTATAACTGACTGTGTTAACTCGTGTAATTTAATAGGCAAATTGAAATTTACAAGTTTCTTTACCTCAATTTAACAGTTTCACATGAAACAGACAAAAAAGGAAAAATCTTTCACTTGTGCCGTAATGAAAGTCCTATGGCTGTCTGGCGTTGCATTGAATGTTGTCGTTGAAACTTTGAATTATTAGCACCATGCACTGGCTCATGATTTTCAGGTGACGTCGATCGTTACTGCAAAGCCGTTAACTGTCGTCTCGAAACGCCATTGAGAGAGGTGCTGTACGTCATTTCGATGACAAAGAAACGCTACGGTTGCTTTGTATTAACTGAATACAGAAGACGATATGGACTAAAAAATCACGAAGTCTCTCTCGACAGCTCTCTCTATCCGATGCACAGTCGTCAAAGAGGCTATCCACAGCCGCAGAATAGAGATACAGGCTGCAGTTTCGGAAAGACAAAAAAGTTTGCTCTCGCCATCTGAAACTCATATCCACGAGAGATAACGACGTAGCCAGGAAATCAACAGTCGACTTTGCCGTCTACATCTACATCTACGTTTATCCATTTAAATGTCTATAAACAAAAGGCAATGTCCTGACGGACTGACTCATCACAGTACAGCCCAAACCGTTAAGGACAGAAACTTTAACTTTGGAGGGACATCGTTTAAGGAGAGTCGTCCGAAATTCCACTCCTAAGGGGGTGAAACAGAGGATGAAAGGCTTTTTGAAAGTATGTCGCTATTAAGTGAATATTGAAGCTAGATCTATGAAAACTGAATTTTGATTTCTCAGTCAAAAAATAAAAAATACGTGTTTCAGCATTCTTGGAAATTCAATTACTAACGGCGCACGATGGTGGAAGATAGTTTTTTTTAAAAAATAATTACTACGGAACTTCTAAAGGACTTTCAAGGCTACATAAATGACAACTGGTATTTGACTTCTCTGGTGGAAAACAAAAGTTTCAGTGTTTGAAAATTCAAATCTCTAAGGGAGTAAAAAAGGGGATGAAAGTTTTTAAAAAAATATTTCGCTACATTAGGAAGGAAAATTGGAAATTAAATGTATGAAAATCGGTATTTCGCTTCTCGGTTACATTTAAAGATATACTTCTTAGGGGATGAAAGTTGCTATGGAAATACCTCCACAAGAACGCAAAAGGCATGGTTAACAAAAACTTTAGACTCCAGCTACCAGAGTCGCTTTTCGGTGAGAAGCACTTTACGAAATGACCATACTTATAGGGCTTTAAATAGCGTGGAAAGCTTAGAAGGGGTTGCAATTTGTGAAGACCATAAAAATTCTATTAATTGAAAAAAAAAAAATCCCTGCAGGCCATACCGTCTACAAAGGCGAAGCAGCGGGTTTTAAGCTGGAATTGCTTAGTTTCAACGACGTCATACTATGCATGTGCGAGGGCCTGTAAAGTTCTGCTTACGTATTCTGTGAGGAAACCGAATGAATTGTACTCACTCTCTCAACATTAATAGTCTCTCATGATCAAATGGTAATGTCCGAAGTGCTTCCTTCCAAGGCGTACCATTCCATGCCTCGTGCTACAGCTTGTGAAAACTTAATGGTGCGGAACGTTAACACGTACCATAATGTTCGAGAAGATTGACACCTGAGAAAATGCTTTGTGAAAACTGATTCTTCATCATTATTAAATGAAACACGACTGAATTGTCGATGTAATTTGTGTAATGTTATAATATGGCAACAGGGGGCACCGAGATGGCGCTCATTATGAACATATAGTTGAACTTGAAAAGTGTCATTTGACCCGCTTACCATCTTGTGACAGAAATCAGAAAAAGTACATGCGCCATCAAATCGCCGGAAACGGTTGTCAGCAGTTTGTGCTTCCCTATTCCGAGTTTGTTCCATTGCTCAAGCCTAACAGCTCCGCTGGAGCTACCTAAAGGCTTTCGTTTCATTCATGTTGGGAATGACACAGTACACAGTACTATCTATGATTCTAGGGTGTAGCATTAGTCATGATTTGTTGTACAAGTGGACACATACAGTTGACTGTCGTACATCACCACTTGACTTCTTTTTCCCTGAGTAACTAAAATGAGAAATTACATTGCAGGAAAGCTGAAGTGACGTAGGATACAGGTATTTGCGGCATAGTTCGGGATAATTTGATGGTATCAGAAGCTAAGCAATTATTTCCAGAAAGCTACATATAGATTACTTTAAATATATAATCGGTTTATCGTCGTAAAAGTACCACTGAAGACGCATTACTAACTATAAAAGTGTGGGTAATAACCAAGGAATACAGTCACACAGTAAAATGTTACCAAGAAGAACCCAAATGTTCTGCTTGGTATAATTTGTTGTATTGACAAAAACAATTTATCATGCAGTGTACTCACCTACTCAGCTTGGTAAATGCGCCCTGTAGTGTATATATGAAGGGCGTAGAGAAAGTCACTTACCGCTGGGCACTGAAACAGACAAACGAAGGCGTATGAGTACACGTTTGGGCAAAAGTACTGCACAGATTTCATAATTTCACATAACATGTAAAACTACAATTAACAATGAATGTGTGTAGAAATTTATGAGACTGGGACTAACTAATTACCCACCCACTGCCCAAACCTTCCATTAGGCTCGCGTACCTCACAGGTACTCAAGGAATCATAAGTCAGTGTTCCCGAGGTCCGTATCACTTATTTGTTCACATTAAGAGCTACTTTCTTGTTTAAATAAAATATGTTTCCACTACTTTTCCATAGGTTTTGCAAAGCGGCCAGGCACTCTTACTTTCTTTTTTTACTGGTTAAAATTGATAAAAAAACCTCACAGGTACAGCACGGATGGCATGCAAAGGGTCGCGATTATCGGAGAGTTACATAAGAGTTCCCATGGCTTTTCGGGTCATAATGATCAAACTTTCTATCATTTACTTTAAACAAACTCTATTCGTATGTATTTTTGTCTGTTTCACAATCATAAATTCTCTACGTAACATTCTAAGCATTTTACTTGAAATATCTCATATTTCAACTTGTCCTAAATTTCACTAGAGCACTGGGCATCTGTCTCTTGGCACACTATGTTACTGTCCAACGAAGGCTTTTAATAGGAGCAATGTATTTAAATAATTTCATGAAGTGGTAATGGGAATATTATATGTTGCGTAAATTTTATCGAACATTCAGCCAGTTTCGTCGGTGTTGTACCTTGCTGCAGAAAATCATATAAATTACTGCTCCTGCAGCAAGTGTAAGAATCATGTTTATTAGGTAATGTAAGCAAGCACATTTTCATGAATAGAGAAAGGGCTTCACGTAAACGCTTTGCATATTCCAAATTACTGGAGCACAAATTATCTGAGCTTTCGGCTATCCAAGGCTAGAATGGGTGAATTTAAATTACCGATTATTAATTTTTCGCTTACATTAAAAAAATAGATTTAGTAACCTCCAATTTGAAGTTACAGAAGACGACAAAAGGTTTAATATGATCAGAACTAACACTAAATTGGATTGGAGGTTTACTTGACTCCAAAGCATCCATTATAGAGAAACAAAGGAATATGAACTTGTTCACTGACACGTGAAAGTAATCTACAAAAAAAAGAAAAACGTTATGGGATAAGGCAATTACAGTTATCGAACGGAAAGATACTAGCAGATGATGTATCAGATACTCTCTTCGCGACAGATATCAAGATTTCATAGACAAAGTGTGTTACATACTTCAATTTCATAGCGGTGATAGATACAAAAGCAGTGTTAAATTGTTACCCTTAAAAACATTGGCGTCGCGAAATGACACGTGCAGTACAGGTGCCAAAAAGAATAACTCCTTCAGGCATTCTCCACTTACTACTACTAGTTGTTGGTAATGGCGTAAAGGCAGTTACTCCGAAACTAATTGTCCCCGTAAATTTCACTGTCTACTACAAAAAATTACCTAAGAGCATGGATGTCTGCAGGTTTCTTTCATGATTGATTTCACGTTGAGTTTGTCATAAAAGTCGAAATATACCTCGCGTGTAAGGACTTAGTGAGGAAAGCTGTTCTCTTCTTGACTCTTCATTCACCAAGAAGAGACCCACTTTTCAGATGAAAAATCGGGAAATAACTGCGAAGTTCAACACTAACTTAGCCCATGGAATAAGAAGTTATTGAAAACTTGAACGGCTTGTTGTGATTCATAATGATAACGTGCCTTTGCAAGACAGAATCGTGGTGTCTCAATCAAAATCAAGGAAACTGAAGCTTGGAGTAGAACAGTGTTCGAAATCCTTGAAGATTTCGAAACAGAGTACTTATCATCGCGGAAACCCTCTTTCAAAATTAGATAATATTTCTGGTCTTGTTACTAAGGAAAGCCTACAATGTCTGGCCTCTGATAGATGATATAGAATTCGAGCTCGGCAATGACGAGCGGGTAGAGGTTGCTTACAAAATTGAAGACGATGAAACCCAGGTTAACGAAAGGGCTGCATAGCAGATTATGTCATCTATAAAAGTTTTAACGCCTTTTAAACAGCTTGAATATTTTTGGAGCAGGAGTTTTCATCCCTATGTAGTGGTACGTTGTGGTCTAAAAGATTGGAGGCGGATGGAGCTCTGATGAGACACAGAACCCATTTATTTAATTCATACACTTTTGAAATTTTCAGCACTGCTCAGCAGCTGCCCTGTATTCCCAATAGCCAGTATCCACGATCAATATAATCTTCCTCTATTACACTCCTCTTCCTGACCATTCCAATTAGTCCCACTCTCCATCTTATTCTCGCCCGTCCGCACTTTGTCATTCCCGGTAGTGACCGTCTCAGAATTGCTTTTGCCATCATCTATACTCCAATTGCTGTACACGTACATATCGACGAGGAAATCGTTTCTCATTTCTTTGGAGGATTCGTCTGACGAATTTCCTCGTTTCTTCTCCTCACTTTTCCGGATATCCTGGCTGCCCTCCTTTATCCATCCACCTCCATTAGCTGTACTCTGCTTCCCCTGGGTTCGTCCACCTACACCATATGTTACTATACTGTCAACCACCGTTTGCCAGCTACTTCCTTTGTGCCTTTAGATTGTGCCATGTCGAATGGCACGGCTATGTTCCCCGAAGCTAGCGATTTTGTTCTTGGGTATTTGTTTTTGTTTTGCTTTAGGGCGCAAAAACAACTAGGGTCATGTCAAATTCTGTGAAACATTAAGACAAAGAGAGGAGGTACGAACAACTACATGTCAATACCAACCGATGGAAGCGAAGGCAGCTGAAAGCAATGACGTGGGGATAGGTTAATAAAATAAGCCATAGAGAAACGGAGGTGCGGAACTAAAAATGAAATGGCCTTCCCCATATTGCTGCAATGGATAAAAAGTAAAACGCCGTCGACAGTTCGCACGTCGTTCGCTAAAACGGCAGATAACTGAGACAGCAAACGAAAGCGGGAACGTAAACGATTAAAAAATGAGCGTTCCGTCAGGAAATGGCTGACAGTTAAAAGTTGGGCGCAATGTGGACAAAGTGTTGGGGGTGCGCCACTTAACAAATAGCGATGGCTAAAAAGGCACCGCCCATTACGGAACCTAGTGAAAATGACCTCGCTGCGGGAGGTCCGAGACGAGGTCGTCCAAGCCGCTGGGAAAGGCTTAATAACATGAAGCTTATTCCCGCGCAGGGAGAACCAATAGTGTTGCCAGAGTGACACCACCTCCTGACAAACAGCAACACAGAGGTCATCGGAAGAGAGATGAGAACTAGTGGGCAGAGGTAAGAGAATTGTAATCTCGGCGGCAGCATCAGCCGACATGACCAGGAATCCACATAAGCAGCACAGTGGCTCCATTAAGTATGAGCAAGTGACAGTTTTCCTGGATGTTGCGCTAAGGGATGGACGGTGTGCAGCGCACATGGACTCTGAAGGGCACAGAGAGACTGAGAAGATGACGCAGTTGAAAAGCCTGTGTCGCCGGATGTACTCCGTGACCTGATACAGGAGAAAGCTATGCTGTAAATACCGAGCAGTGTGCCGGAAGCCGATACCGAAAAACGTCGGCTCCAATTACGAAGGCACACCCGACACCACGGTCAGTCGGAGAGTCATCAGTGTACACAAAGGTCAATCACGAAGTTTCATGCGAAGGTCGCGAAACTGAAGGCGATAGAGCGAGGAATCGAATGAAGGCCAAGGTGAACTCGGGCAGCCCGCACGAAGCCAAAGTGGTGTAGGGTTCACTCACACGAGAAAGTTGCAGGTAGCGTGAAGTTAAGCTGCCGGAGCAACAGCCGAAAGCGAACTCCAGAAGCAACAGAGAAGAGGGACGCGTCTCATACTGGCGATCAAAGAGACATGGAAGGAGGCGGCATAGGATGGGTGGACACGCATGTCAGACAAACGGCATGCATACCTGCTGAGGAGAAAGCACGGCTTTAGGACAGCGGTAGTTCAATAGCTTTTGCATACGGTCTCTCAACCGGGATAGTGTAAAAGGCGCCAGGGGCCAAACGGTTGCCATGATGGTGGATAGTATTGAGACGGCTAAGAGGGACGTGCGTGAAGATACACTAACGAAACACCTGTAGTCTAGTTTCGACCAGACAAGGGACCGGTACAATGAGAGGAGGGCCACTAGAGTACGGAAGCTGCAAGGCGCGTGACTAACGGTAGTTCTGCCGTGGCCGTAATGGGGAGAGGCGTGGACTGTACCAAGCAGTGCGCTGAAATGGAATGATGTGAGTGGTGTCGTTCTGTCAGACATGTTCGACAGAACAGCATCCAGTCATATCTGCATTCTGAGAGCGTGATGTTTCAGTCGGAAATGTGCATCCAACGTCGAAACTTGTACGGGAATCAGAAATCTGCTACTGATCGGTTAAGGGGCGGGAGTGGTTGCGGTCCGGCGAGTGGGAAGTTGGGGCTAGAGGGAATTTGGGTCTGACGGTTGCTGCGTCCACTTGGCCGGGGCGGTTAAGGCAACCGTTCTACAGTAGCGAAACATCCGGGTTCGTGCTCCAGTCCGACATAAATTTTCAATTCTCGCCGTTGCACTGCTCCAGTGCTTTCTCAGTCTGAAAGTCATTATTTCCTTCCTACCTCTTTTCCCATCCTGTTTCCATTCCCTTCACCCAATATACTGATCAAGTGGAGTAAACACAACTCCCGGAAGCAAGTGTCGAGTGTGTGGCCGTGGCCGGCGGTTCCAGGTCTACAATCAGCGGTGGACGCTGAGGTCTGTAGCGGCGGCTGAGGCTGGTACTTAGAGACGGCAGGCAGTTGCTAGAGATGTAACGAAGATAGCAGTTTCCAGGACGACGAAGAAGGGCTTCAGTAGACTGCAAGGAGCACCGTCACAGTCCTTTCGAGCTAACGTTGGTATCCTGGTTCTGTTGTGTTCAAGCTGAGTCACAGATTTATAAGCTAAGGAATATTTAGTGACATCTCTGATAAGTCACTTCGTCCGAAAGTTGTGAACATTGTTGTTACTGTTGCTTGCGAAGCCAGGCTAAGAGAAAATTGTGTGTTGCACAGGGGGCATGCTTCAGTGGATGTTGTGTCATTAAGCAAGGTTGTTCATAGCAGTACACTCAGTGCTCGTGTTTATGCGAAAGTTTAACGTAATTGAAAGTATCGTAACAACAGTGGATGCGTTCCATAATTTGTGTTTTCTTGCGTTGATTCACTGCGGATCTGATATTGAGCGTAAGGCTCATTCTTGTAGATTAAGAATTGCTATCTTCTCTTATATGATTTAATGCCTTATTTATGTAATTGGTGTACTCAAATATAGGTAGCGGAATAGAGTACTAGTGTTTTGGTGTTTATGGGTAGATAGCGGCACCAAGGCAAGCAGTAGCTACCAATTTTATGTTACAGATCAGTGTATACGTTCGGGTATAGTAAGTTACTATTGTCGTAACTATTGAAGGCTAATAGCCAAACATAGTAAACGGTTACAACATTATTGGGTGGGGGCCAAACTAAATTGTTTTGTATTAATTACTGTTATAATTTCGGGCCAAAATTTTGTTTTATTTAAAACCTGTTCAAATTTATTCGGGCCTCAAGGAATCTTTCGTCTATAAGAGTGTTTTCCATCTCGTTAAATTGGTCTTTGAAAGGTAAAGAAAGCGGAAGTAAAAATATTGATCCTCAACTTTGCAAAGCCGCCAGCCCGAAACCCATTCCACCTAAATCTCATGCTGCAGTCATTTCCTATTCCACAGAACAAGATTTGGCATGTTTAGTGCTCCTACTGCTTGCTGGATCTTGTCTTCCACCCCTGCTTCGCAGATTCTCGAGGTAGTCATAATAGTTCCTAAGTATTTAAACAGATGTAATGGTTCCTTGTGGCGTTAGTATATTCATTCCATCTCCTGCTGTTAGACATTCTAGTTTGCTCAGTGGATTTACAGTAATTCCTTTCCAGCATGGAACTATATACTCATTTTTATTTGCCGATGTTCAGGCATTAATAGCGTGAAGACATTTTTGATATTATGAAACTGAAAGTATTACTTTTATCTCCTTCTCCGTTCCTAAAACCTGAAGTGCCTTCGTAATCATCTGTTTCAGAAAACCTTTAGTTCGTGAGCACTTTAGTCCTTCTCCACTGCATCCAATCTTTGCTGATACAATCTACTCACACTGTTTTCATGTCGTTTAGCCATCCTATATTTTGGATGTATCTGTACATCCAACAACCTACTCCAAGTCCTCCAGTTTTGTCTTGGTCTTAAACGGAAAAGCAGCTTTCGAAGTAACTATATAATGATCGGAGTCACTCACTATTCTTCTTTATACACTTACATCCTGTACCTTGATCACCCGTTGTCTTCGCACTATTACGTAGTCTATAATTGATTTTAATTTCTTTGACGCATTATCCGAGTGTATTTATAAATTTCTTTGTACTGGAATTGGTCAATTCCAGTACACTGAAAGTAATACTTATATCCCCTTCTCCCTTCCTAAAACCGCCTTAAGTGTCTTCTGAAACTCATAGAAGATAAACAACCACCTATCGTTGTAATTCTTTACATCTTCTCCTCGTAGACGTAAACCGTCTCACTTTGAGCATTTCCCAGTTTGTACATTTAAGTTCCTCATTATTACCAAATCAGGTCCATCGAAGAACTCTCTTCTGCTCCTCAGGAATATCGTCGTTAATGCCACACACCCAAATTAAATCCAGTTTTATTCTATGATTTTTTATTGTTGCACTGATTATTCTTTCATTCACATGCTTCCAATTAATTATCCTTTCTTCCATTCCCTTCTGTTAAGGACTCCTACCCCTGAATTTGCTCTTAATGCAAGATTAATGTTCAATTCGATTTCATCAACTCTTGATTGTAGTGTCATGTGTGAATGTTCCAATAGTAGATTACGGTAGATAATTTAATAAGTGGTTATTTTTATTGCTACTACTCATTACTATTACATCCGAACAAGTAAATATTTCGTACAATAAAGGACTTTCTAAATTTCATCCTGCACATTAGAATATTGAGATATTTATAATATCAGAGTTACCCGACTCGGGTAACCGGGACTCTGCTGTACTAAAAAAAACTGAACTCGGTTGCCCTGTTTACGGTGACTTACAAAGTGTAGCAACATTTGTATATATCGACGGAGACATTACGTTTTGTCTAACAGTACCAATTGACATACGTCACATACGTATAGTTGCAGATATATACAAATAAAACTCAAAATTTCCGAATTAGGTGTCCCCAGAACTGGGGAGTGCCTATCTCAGCTCTGAAACAAAATAAGCTGTAAATAATTATAGATCCAGATTCACTTAGAAGGAATTCGCCCTCTTCTGCTGCCACCTCTGTCGTCGAAAGGTTTTGTGTTGAAAGTAAAGCAAGGGGATTTGCTGGCGCTAAGTTACGAAAACTAACTGGATCCTGACTAATGAGAAACGGCGTTCATTATATTCATTGCGTAGCAAAATATACCTCCTTTCAAAATAGCTCTTCGCCGTTTTGTGATGTAGCTGTAATTAGCAAGTTTTTAATTAGTTTCTCTTTTCTATACAGATGGAAGTATCTCCCCGCATTTTACAAAGGGCCGATACTGTTTGCTACCCACGATTTTTGATTTATGAAAGCGCATTTTTTAAATAGGAATTTCCAAAGGTTGAAGTGCAGATCGCTTACATTCACATACTTGGAGCTTACGATTTCTGGGATTATGTGTCGCTGTATCTGGCATATGTATTAGAGCACAGCATTAGAAATTTATTCAATGTACGGTACATTTATTATGTGTCATGTCCAGATTGTTCACGTATAAAAACACAGATCATCAATTTCAAACGTACACTTTTATCAAATACGTCATACATTTACAAGCTAAATTCATTTGAAAACTTTAAATGATGAAAGAAGCCGACAGTTGCTAATTAACTATACATCCATAATTTGCCCTTTTTCTACGTTCCTCACGGGATGAATTTTTGGGGCCATAGCAAGATACAGAAAATTTTGTTTGAACAAAATAAAATAAACGGAGAGGGAAACTTTGAACGGGTATTATGGAAGTAAAACTATTCATGGGCTGTAGAATGAGGATATTGAAAGGGTAATGCAGTATGTAAAGGGGGACGAAAATCTAATAGTCGTGGGCGACTGGAATGCAGTTGTGGGGGAAGGAGTAGGAAGAAAAAGTTACAGGAGAATATGGGCTTGGGAGAAGGAATGAAAGAGGAGAAAGACTAATTGAGTTCTGTAACAAGTTTCAGCTAGTAATAGCGAATACCCTGTTCAAGAATCAGAAGAGGAGGAAGTATACTTGGAAAAGGCCGGGAGATACGGGGAGATTGCAATTAGATTACATCATGCTCAGACATAGATTCCGAAATCAGATACTGGATTGTCAGGCGTACCCAGGAGCAGATATAGACCCAGATCACAATATAGTAGTGATGAAGAGTAGGCTGAAGTTCAGGACATTAGTCAGATAGAATCAATACGCTAAGAAGTGGGATACGGAAGTTCTAAGGAATGACGAGATACGTATGAAGTTCTCTAACGCTATAGATAGAGCAATAAGGAATAGCGCAGTAGCCATTACAGTTGATGAATAAAGGGTCATCACAGACGTTGGGAAGGAAAACATAGGTACAAAGAAGGTAGCTGCAAAGAAACCATGGGTAACAGAAGAAATACTTCAGTTGATTGATGAAAGGAGGAAGTACAAACATGTTCCGGGAAAATCAGGAATACAGAAATACAAGTCGCTGAGGAATGAAATAAATAGGAAGTGCAGGGAAGCTAAGACGAAATGGCTGCAGGAAAAATGTGAAGGCGTCGAAAAAGATATGATTATCGGAAGGACAGACTCAGCATATAGGAAAGTCAAAACAATCTTTGGTGACATTAAAAGCAACGGTGGTAACATTAAGAGTGCAACGGCGAATCCACTGTTAAATGCAGAAAAGAGAGCAGATAGGTGGAAAGAATACATTGAAAGCCTCTATGAGGGTGAAGATTTGTCTGTCGTGATAGAAGAAGAAACAGGAGTCGATTTAGAAGAGGTAGTATTAGAATCGGAATTTAAAAGAGCTTTGGAGGACTTACGGTCAAATAAGGCAGAAGGGATAGATAACGTTCCATCAGAATTTCTAAAATCATTAGGGGAAATGGCAACAAAACGACTATTCACGTTGGTGTGTAGAATATATGAGTCTGGCGACATACCATCTGACTTTCGGAAAATCATCATCCACACAATTCCGAAGACGGCAAGAGCTGACAAGTGCGAGAATTATCGCACAATCAGCCTAACAGCTCATGCATCTAAGCTGCCTACAAGAATAATATACAGAAGAATGGACAAGAAAATTGAGAATGCGCTAGGTGACGATCAGTTTGGCTTTAGGAAAAGCAAAGGCACGAGAGAGGCAATTCTGACGTTACGGCTAATAATGGAAGCAAGGCTAAAGAAAAATCAAGACACGTTCATAGGATTTGTCGACATGGAAAAAGCGTTCGACAATATAAAATGGTGCAAGCTGTTCGAGATTCTGAAAAAAGAAGGGGTAAGCTATAGGGAGAGACGGGTCGTATACAATATGTACAACAACCAAGAGGGAATAATAAGAGTGGACGATCAAGAACGAAGTGCTCGTATTATGAAGGATGTAAGACAAGGCTGTAGCCTTTCGCCCCTACTCTTCAATCTGTACATCGAGGAATCAATGATGGAAATGAAAGAAAGGTTCAGGAGTGGAATTAAAATACAAGGTGAAAGGATATCAATGATACGATTCGCTGATGACATTGCTATCCTGAGTGAAAGTGAAGAAGAATTAAATGATCTGCTGAACGGAATGAACAGTCTAATGAGTACACAGTATGGTTTGAGAGTAAATCGGAGAAAGACGAAGTTAATGAATAGTAGTAGATATGAGAACACTGAGAAACTTAACAGCAGGATTGATGGTCACGAAGTCAATGACGTTACGGAATTCTGCTACCTAGGCAGTAAAATAACCAATGACGGACGAAGCAAGGAGGACATCAAAAGCAGACTCGCTATGGCAAAAAAGCCATTTCTGGCCAAGAGAAGTCTACTAAAATCAAATACCGGCCTTAATTTGAGGACGAAATTTCTGAGGATGTACGTCTGGAGTACAGCTTTGTGTGGTAGTGAAACATGGACTGTGGGAAAACCGCAACAGGAGAGAATCGAAGCATTTGAGATGTGGTGCTATAGACGAATGTTGAAAATTAGGTGGACTGATAAGGTAAGGAATGAGGAGGTTCTACGCAGAATCGGAGAGAAAAGGAATATTTGGAAAACACTGATAAGGAGAAGGGACAGGATGATAGGACATCTGCTAAGACATGAGGCAATGACTTCCATGGTACTAGAGGGAGCTGTAGGGGCAAAAACTGTAGAGAAAGACAGAGATTGGAATACGTCAAGCAAATAATTGAGGACGTAGGTTGCAAGTGCTACTCTGAGATGAAGAGGTTAGCACAGGAAAGGAATTCGTGGCGGGCCGCATCAAACCACTCAGTAGACTGATAAAAAAAAAAAAAAAAAAAAAAAAAAAAAACAATCAGCCTGTCAAAAAAAGAAAAACTCCAGCTCAACAAAGAGAGAATTATTTTGGAGACAAAATAATTGCCTGATATGTGTTTATAGATCATAGGCGCTCTATTGCAAAGGTTTTATATTGAGAGAAAGCCGTTAGAATATCCTGATTGACCCTAACATGAAGCCTAAAAATGTAACTTCTCTCATGTTACTGAATAGACGCTACAATTACTAATGGCAACAGTTGATCAAAAACAAACAATTTCGCTTTCCTCGAATATTGCCATTGAGTTAAAGAAAATAAACAATATTACCCTAGACTCAGATGCTTTGAATAACTTCTAAAATACAATTGTAAGTGGTGGAGCGTTACAGCTTGAAGTCTTGAAACCCCGTCATTATTCACAGCCGAGAGCTACTAACAAAAGTTTCTTTATCGTACAACTAGTTTCGGATCTACCGACGATCATCTGCTGTCAAAAATATTGACAAACAGCTCAAAAGGATGTTTAAAACCAATGGCGCCAAATAGCGCTATATATTAAAATTCGACATTATCCATTTTAAAGATATGAGGTAGTGTTAATTCATTTTATGTTCTGCACACAACTCAGTACCACGTTTCGGAGACAATGCTCCCACCATCTGGTTGTCAAACTCAGCTCATGAGCTTGAATCACCAAAGAATATACAAACACATGTACTGTGTTTGTAGCGTGAAACAGAAAAAACACACATTAAAATCGTCGACTCTGCCTGTAGCCGTCCCATGTCACACCATGCCGCGTCCCCCTGAGCAGGCGTGCGCTCCAAGCGTATCAAGTTGATGCCACTGATACTGAATCGATCGATTTAGATGTAATTTTCACAGCGTAAGGACTCTTGAGAGACAATAATCAATCGGGCACTAATATTTCTTAGCCATCGATATGTCAGCTTCTTTGATGCGGTCTTCATTGTTTTCCTATCTTTTCATCTCTCCTTACCTAGTACACCCAGTCTCCTCTACAATCCGCTTTACATATTGTACTCTGGGACTGCCTACATTTTTGGGCTCTGCGGGCCCTTCTAGTTCCAAAATAAGTAATCCCCAATGTCGTAACAGAGTTCCCATTGCCTCCACTTACGGTAAGATTTTTCTATATGTTTCTTTTCTCATGTATTGTTTTTAGTACTTATTCATTCTGTAACTTATCTGTCCACACAACTTTTAATGTTCTTCGATAGTATCCAAAAATCCTTCCAGTTTCTTCTCTGAATTTTCCATGGTCCACATTTTTGAACTTGGCGGCTTCAAGTTCTGGGAGAGTGAATCGGGGAGTGTAAAAGCAGCGCTCCACTCCCGCTGGCAGAAGATTTTTTCCTGTAGACTGCCAACTTCGCCGTATGGATCGATGAGCACGACGATGCTGCCACACCTGGCGATGAGTACGGGGTCGGAAGGCGAGTGGGTGGCCCGTGTATTGAGTGCACAGAGCACTTTCTCTTGACAAGTGTATCGAGAGTTGTTCTTGCACGGGTTGGAAGCAGTTTCATTCAAACATTCTGACTTACGGGTATTGTGTTTAGTCACAAGGTGAATGTATCATTTCCCATGTTTGGTGATTTATGAGCATGTATAGCTAGAACATTTTGTAGTCAAGCTGGTTAGGCCTGTGTTAGTTGTCCTTAGTCTAAGAAAGTTCTATCTGTTGCTTCATGCAGCTTTTGGTGTATTGGAATATGATCGCTTGCTACGGCACATTGTTTCCTGAGTTCACTTCTTGTTCGGCTGTGTTAAATTAATATTACCGAGACCTATTCTTGAGTGTTATTTATTTTCAGTAAGAATTACTGGTGTAACGCTATTTTGATTTTTATTAGAAAGTGTCATAAATATCTATGTTACAGCTGACTTTCCATTCACTTCCTTTAAATCTCCACCCGCGGACATGTTAAATGACAGTAACGATAGACTGTCTCATATGCCCTTTCGTGTTTATTGACCACCCATTTTTACTGGCTCCATCTGGGTTTTGTTTGTTTTGTACGGTATTCGTCTGCCTCTTTATTTTAACCCCTGTTTTCTAAGGATTCCACTTTACACTGTGAAATATTTTCAATAGTTCCACAAATTATGGGAGGTGGCGATGTATCTTTTAATTTTTAATTTTTTTGTTTTATTTTTATCTTTTGTTTTCCTCAGTGTAAATTCCGTTCCCAAGCGTAGTGCAGGAATTGAGGCTTCGGTAGTCCTTTGCGCATTACTCGTCTCTGTATTTTAACCCAAATCTTCAAGGATTCCACACAATATCGTCCCAGGGTTTCTTTAGTTCCACGAACGATAGGGAGGTACCTTCGTTCTTTCCTTTTTTCAGTATATAATCCATCCTTACATTACCAATCGTAATGCTGGAATTGCTTCTCTGGTGCTCTTCTCCATCTTGAAATCAAACTGATTTTCTGACATTTTCTTTCGATCCGCATGGGACCATAATATAAAAGCGCAATAGGGAAGGCAAATGGAAGATTTGTTGGAAGGTTTAAGGCAAAATACACCGCATCTATAAAGGAAATCGTATACAAGATACTAGGGCGACCGTGTCGTTCTAAGCCATTACCACGTGGGCGTGACAACAGACGAATTTAGACGCACGCTGGAATAGTGGAAAAGCGTTTGGGTCGAAACAGAAAAGTCGCGTGATCGAATTCCGGTAGTATTAGGGAAATTTTCAGTCTGCCTGTTGTCCAGCATGCACCTCTCACAGATGTGAGTAGTTATCAAAAATGAAACGTGGTTCGGAATCCAGGTTAAAATGTAGGTCTCGTTTCCCCGTTCGTATAACTGGGGTAGCTTAGGGTCTACAAGTGGCCGATGTCGCCACCAGCGTGTATCTCGCGTAAGGATTGTGAGGGAAACATAAATTAGGGCATGTACTGAGGCATCTCGATAGCAATCTGCCCCTTACTCAGTATGCGAATTGAAAAAAAAAAGGAAAATAGTACTGCTGTGACGTACTCACCGACATGCGCTGTACAACATTTCACTATCAAGCATATTGTTGGAACCATTGCTTTGGTGTCTTTTCCCTTCCTGAAACGAAACTTACAATCCTCCAGTACGTTTCCAAATCTTCTTTCCATTCCCCTGTACAATACTCTGGTCAGTAGTTTCCAAGTGTGACTTGTAAGACAAATAGGATGATTTCATTTTTATCCTTACAAACCTCGTTCAGTAATGCGCCGTGACACTTAGTTTTGTTACATGTTGTCTTCTTATTCCAGACGATTCTCTCACAGATAAAATGAGGGTAATTCCGTCTTTGGCGGTTGTATAATGTCCTACTTAGGCCAAACGTAGTTCGCTTTATTTTAAAGCATCTTCATTGGTCAATTATTTTGGGTGCTAAGATTATTTCTTTGCTATTGCGAGCAGCCTCGTTTTACTTCAGTTGCAACTATTACGTGACGTTTCGTCACCGACAGCGGAAGGCATCTTCGGATGTAGAACGATAGTTTTAGTAGAAACGTCGGTCGGATACGAAATGTCACAGAATAGTTAGATATATCGACCATGGCCTCTGAGCCGGGGAATATTAACTGAAGTAGACACCGACCGTGGAAGCGTAATTGCAAGACACTGATTATTACGTGCTCCACAGAAGAATAATGTAAACTTTAACAGAAGGCATCACAACTGCATTTCAGATGCGTGTAGTACGTTACAACAGCTTTAGCCCTAAATGATCATCTTTAGGTGACAAAACGCTTACTTGGCAATAGCCTTCGTAGCTAATTCGCATTACATGTAGAAATGTACTAGTGTCTCGACATGGGCACTGTTCTGCAACAATATGAGAATGTACATTATTACATCACTACCAGGAACACGATACTAGTTGCAGTTTGCCTATTTAACGGCTTCCTGGAGGAAAAAAAACTTGATTTTCATTGTTTCACGTAATTACACCGATCAGTCACAACATCATGACCACCTGTCTAGTAGCTGCCATGTCCAACTTCGGCACCGATAACGGCGGTGACACATCGTCGCATGGAAGCAATGAGCCCTTGGTAGGTCGCTGGAGGGAGTTTGCACCGTATCTACGGACACTAGTCTAAGGTATACAACAGATGAAGACTTACTTCATTGATCACGAAGTACGCATGGCCCTTGAATTGTGGGGAGGAGGGCGATGAGCTCTGATGACACGCTCGATCACATGGCAGATGTGTTCGGTCGGTTTCTGATCTGGCGAGTTGCGGGACCAGCGCCTCAATTCGGACTCTCCACTATGTTCCTCAAAGCGCTCCATCTCCCTCCTGAAAAATGCCACTGCCGTCGTCGGGAAATATGGTCTTCATGAAGGGGTCAACGTGGTCTGCAACCAGTGTACGATACTCCTTGGCCATCATGGTGCCTTGCGCGAGCTCTACTGGGCCCACGAAATCTCACGTGAATGTTGGGTTGGCTTGTTTGGGGGAAGAAACCAACCAGCGAAGTCATCGGTCTCATCGGATTAGGGAAGGAAGTCGGCCGTGTCGTTTCAAAGGAACCATCCCGGCATTTGCACGAGCGATTTAGGGAAATCACGCAAAACCTCTGTCAGGACGGCCGGACGCTGGATTGAACCGTCGTCCTCCCGAATGCGAGACCAGTGTGCTAATCACTGCGCCACCTCGCTCGGTGACGTGAATGTTCCCCAGAGCGTAATGAAGACGCCGCCAGCTTGTCTCCGTCCCACAGTACGGCTGTTAAGGCACATGCATGGGTCGTCAGCAACAGAGGCCCATCGTTAGGAGTGTTCGGTGTACTGTGTCTTCAGATACACTTGTATTCTGCCCAGTTCAAAGTATGATGTTAGTTCCACCACAGTTCGCCTGCTGACTTGTTTCACTAGTCCATCCAAGGAACGACGTCAGATATCTGTTGTGAGAGGTGACCGCACCAACCTCACGACGTCTGGAAGGTATTTCACCTAAATTTCGTCACGAATGTGCTGGAGACTCTCACCGCAGCACTCCTCCAGCGGCGGGTAAGTCGTGCAGCTTCTGAAATGCTTGTAAAAAACCTCCGGGCCATTACAATATACCCTCGGTCGAAGTGAGATACATAGCGCGAATACTCCATTCTGCACACGGATAGCACGCTCACCGATACTGCATGCACAGTGCGTGCGTCTGACTAGAAGGCATTCCTCGCCAGGTGACGTTGATACCACTTGGACGGGTTCATATCGATAGCAGAGAGGTGATCGTAATGTTCTGTCTGATCAGTGTATCGTCCCAACTTAAAAATTTAAAATGCTGTCATAATCTGCTCATTAAGAGGGATAAACTTATGTCAAAACTTTAACACAATAAGACAAGTGTCACATTTAGAAATTGCGTGTTCGTCCTTAGATAGCGCAATTCAACGCACGCAATTACCCTGACTATATTCATCTAGTATACTAGGATGAGAACACTTCGCGATATCCAAGAAGCTTCGTTTCGTGGTGTAAAATATTTGGCATTAGTCATGACATTTTAATCTATTTTTCTTAACTACCGACTCGTTTCGCAATACAGTTTGCATGCAGCATCCATATATACCACTGAACGAACCTGTATAATTACACATAACAAAGAAAGTTTTGCATCAGCCCGGTTCTCAAAACTCCTGAAGATAGACTTTGACTGCGGATATTGTATGATAGACACAGCCCCTTTGACTGTTCAAAGATGTCACTAAACGCGCCCAAAGATGTAAACACCTATGCATGAGCAGCGCCGATTGGACAGAGGCGGTCCGACAGCCGTTCAGTAAGTCATTCCACCAGGAATGTTGTCTCCAGTTCAACTATGCCTAGACGGTCAATACCGCGGTTCGACTGCGCGCGCAATGTTACTTTGTACCAGGAAGGGCTCTCAACAAGGAAAGTGCCAGGCATCTCGGAGTGAAACAAAGCGATGTTGTTCGGACATGGAGGAGATACAGAGACACAGGAACTGTCGATGACATGCCTCGCACCGGCCACCCAAGGGCTCCTACTGCAGTGGATGACCGCTACCTACGGATTATGGCTCGGAGGAACCCTGACAGCAACGACATCATGTTGAATAATAGTTTTATTGCTGCCGCAGAACGTCGTGTTACGACTCAAACTGTGTGCAATAGGCTGCAGCATGCAGAACTTCAGTGTAACCGTAGCGGCAACATATTGGCGAGGTATTCGTCTTCATGGCCGACCATTCGCGCCCCCATAGTGCACATATTGTGAATGACTTCCTTCAGTATAACGACGTCGTTCGACTAGAGTCGCCAGCATGTTCTCCACACATGAACCTTATCGAACGTGCTTGGGTTACATTGAGAAGGGCTGTTATGGACGACGTGACCCACCAACCACTCTGAGGGATCTACGCCGAATCGCCGTTGAGCATTGGGACATTGTGGACCAACAGGTCCTTGATGGACTTGTTAGTAGTAAACCACGACGAATACAGGCATGCATCAATGCAAGAGGACGTGCTACTGTGTATTAGAGGTACCGGTATGTACAGCAATCTGGACCACCACCTCCGATGGTCTCGCTGTATAGTGGTGCAACATGCGATGTGTGGTTTTCATGAGCAATAAAATGAGCGGAAATTATGATGGTGTTGATCTCTGTTCCAATTTTCTGTAGGGTTTCCGGAAGTATTAGAACCGAGGTGACGCAAAATTTTTTTTGTATGTGTATATTATTGAACGACAAACAGTTGTTGAGATACGACGTTAGAAATACTGGGAAGAATGAAAAATTAGTTTTTGTTTAAAATGGGACGCAAATCACCCATTCATATGATGTTTGATGCTGAGAGCACTTGGCGACTTTGAAGAAACATTAAGAAATATTTTAAGCCTTTAGTAACGTTTTTCTCGCTTATGTACTTCAAGGCAAACATGTACTAAGGATGTGAGATAAAGTCACGAAGAAGGTAAGCGACCATTGTAGTAAATATGCTTAGATCTGCAGTTAAGCTGTGTAGGCCGCATAAGAAGTCACACGGCAGGTGAGTAATGAATATATTGAACAAAAAGTATGCTTGACGCGTTTCGAAATTATTTCTGTCTTCAGAAATCTAAGAGCAAAGGTAGCACTAGGGCACGAGTGTTACAAGTTCTGTACGTGACATGATGTGGTAAGTGATGCCATGTTACGTACATAGCTGGTAACGCTCTTATTTTTGTGCTGTCTTTGCACTTGGATTTGTGAAGGTGGAAATAATTCCGAAACGCGCCATGCGTACTTTGAGATCAATGAAGTCAGACTTCACTTGTTGTTTACCTTTTTATGCAACCTAAGCAGCTTAACTACGATTAACACGGTAATTCATTTCTAAAGTAAGTAGACATTGAAGGTTTGTCATATGTGAAAGTTCGATTCTCTAAAGAACCGTTTACCTGTTTACAAGTGACCTTTCGGGCACTTGAAGATGTTCGCTTAGGATGAAAACGGTCATGACGTTATAAACATACCTGAAATATGGGTATGATAGTTTTAATAACATCCATATTCTATCAGTTAGTTCTCGGTTTGTATTGTATTGAATTTTATGTTAACCGGGAACCTAGAGACGACAGAGAGGCTCCGTCCCCGCCGCAGCCGCAGTGGTCCACAACCCCACGACGACTACCGCAGTCCACTTCACCCCTCCGCCGCCACACACCGAATCCAGGGTTATTGTGCGGTTCGGCCCCCGATGGACCACCCAGGGAACACCTCACACCAGACGAGTGTAACCCCTATGTTTGCGTGGTAGAGTAATGGTGGTGTACGCGTACGTGGGGAACTTGTTTGCGCAGCAATCGCCGACATAGTGTAACTGAGGCGGGTTAAGGGAAACCATCCCGCATTCGCCGAGGTAGATGGAAAACCGCCTAAAAGCCATCCACAGACTAGCCGGTTCACCGGACCTCGACACACATCCGCCGGGCGGATTCGTGCCGGGGACCAGGCGCTCCTTCCCATCCGGAAAGCCGTGCCTTAGACCGCACGGCCAAAAGGGGGAGCTAGTTGTAGGTTTAAAAGTAATCTTTCGGGCACTTGAAGACGTTCACTTAGGATGAAAACGGTCATGACGTTAAAGGATACCTGAAATACGGATATGATGATTTTAATAACATTCATATTCTAAGAGTTAGTTCTATTAACCTGTGTAATTATCACTTGAAAATGATCGTACTTTTCCACACATGCAGTCCATACAAGCTTCAGAATATGACCGAAAGAAACGCTAGTTTCCAGTGACAGCAGGCTCCAACAGTACCCGAGGAAACCAGGCCTTGAGAGTGCACTGCGAAACACTTTATGAAGTCTCGTGAACTGCCATCTCAGTCCCGGCAGAGTTTTCAGAGGAGAGCGGAAGTCGTTACCACCCTCTGCGAGTGGAAGTCTGCTGTGGGCACCTCCCACGAACGTCGCCTTCGCTTTAATACTCTGAAGCCAATAAGATACGGAAGATGTGAGGGCACAAGTTTTTCCTGTCTGGCGACCCTTCGTGACGTGGCCAGAATTACGCCTCTCGCAGCGGAAGCTGCCCCGTATTTCTCCGCTGCCGTAAAACATGGCCCACTCGGCCCTGCAGCGCGGTTCGTTGTGAGTCGCGCTGCGTGCCAGAACGGCCGCGCGCCCACGACGGACAGCCTTATACATTAGCCGCGTCGTAAGGAAATGCGCCCGCCGGACACGTGTGCAGCTTTGGGCTGGTGGCCCACGTCGCTTCCTCCGCCACATTATTCAGAACTCGAGTGTTGCCACTGCTCTGTTTGCCAAGAGACGCGCCCAGCAGTATGCGAGCCTTTGAAGTACACACAATCGGTTTTCTACGAGTGCGATTCACTGACGGATAAAAATTTAAATACAGTCAAGAGATTACTACTTTACACTTTAACATCCCTGAAACTATAAGAAAAATTAAGCAGTTTTGTCGACAGACATAAAATGATCAAAAATTGAAAACGGTCTTAGGTGTTCATGAAAACAGATGTAAACTATAGATAAAAACAGGTAATGAACAACGTGTTCGAGAAAGCACAGGTAAAAATTAAAAGAAAGGACAAGAGTGAAGCATCCGAATCAGAAAATGTGTAAGACAAAGATGTAACCTAGTACCCCTACTTTCCAGTCCTTACATTGTAACCTCCCCCTCACCTATCGGCCTTAATGACAGAGAAAAATGAAACCGCGTGCACCTAACGGAAATTTGGAAAAAGCAATCGTCACCGAAGTTAATTTGTCGGTAAAGAGGGAGGAAAGGGTTACATCTAAATGAAAGGAAAAATACAAATGAAATTGGTGGAAATTTATTTCGAGAAAAGCATAAAATTAATAAAGTAAATGTGCGGTCGTTACGTTAACAATTAATTAGCGTTAATTAGATATATGAGATTTGTGCAAAATTACGGTCGCCAGTCCTATGGACAACTACTACAATAACTGAAAATGGAAGATTAATGCCCATATAATTAGCACTAAAAGCGTGGCAACTGGAGGTTGACACGTATTGTGTGAAACCGGGATGTTTATCAGAAGTGATACATTTCGCTACACTCTGACTTAATTTAGCAAAAGAATTAATAAAACCGAAAAACTGAAAGTTAATTTAGTGACTGAAATTAATAGTGAAGTTTGATTCTGAAGCACTACGAAATTCAATAAAATAAGGTTAGTCTTGGGCGACCTCAACAATCATTTCAAAAGCTACTTGAATCTGCGCAATTTAGAAATAAGAGATTTAACTTTGAACTTGAATTAAATAATTCCGAACAATTAACAATTGTAAAATTTAGTACGTACCAAGCTAAGCTGCAGTCACAGGTAAGCTAAAATATGGTAACAAAACTCGCACTCTTAATTACTGCTTGTGTAATCTAAATATTGTAGCCAGCTATGAATACGTTAACTGAACTTTGAAATTAAAGCAGTGAAATGGAATGATATTACTTTGATGCTGGCGTTTGAATTTCAACGACACTCGGGTTCATTCCGGAAAAGGAAGGGACCCTGTTTGGTAATGCAATTGGGACAATGAGCAACAAAAGGTTCATGCTATGTTGCTGTAATTTTGTGAGACGAATTGAACAGTTTGAAAAGCTGAGGTCTGCCATACAGTTCTAAAACTTTACATGCTTCCAGTCTTCCTTGTTGGTTGATTTAAGATTTGAAGTCGTCGATCGGGCAGGTGGCGATAGTCACTCATTGTCCGCCGTCGCTGTTTCAGAAGCTGGATGTTGGCGCGCCTTCTTCTCGACAACGGTCACCAGGCGAAACGGGCTCTTGATGTGCGCCAGCTAATAAGTCCCGTCCGCGACACCGTGTCAGAAACTATCGAAGCAAGACGAGCACAATTACATCCTGCCAAACTCAGAAAGAGCGGCAACTCGCGGGAGCGTCACACAACACACCTGCTCCACCGGTCTACTTCAGCCAGACTCTGCTCCGCCCGCGCTCCACGCGGCAGAGTAAACACTACCTAAGATCCTAAGCACCTTGGTTCTCCACACGACCTATCGATGTACTCTTTCGATGGCGTTGTTTTCCCTAGGTACAAATAGTAAACAATTACAATATATAAAGGCACAGAAATGTCATATCTTCAGGTAATAAAATAAGGAAAAAATTTATAGTGCAACAGATGGAAATAGGAGGATATGCATTTCCGACGTTACAGTATCGAAGAAGAAACTAAAGAAATAAAGTGCAGGTACCAGGTGGCATTAGATAGCGGTTCGTGAACTGGCACCTTATGTCCTGTGAAGCCTTTGGTCTGAAGATGGTTGTGTAAGCTGGAACCTGTTACCAGAGTCAAAAACAATTATTTTTATTAAAATATTACATGTGACAGCTGTGTTTCCCCATTGGTATCAGATAAAGGAATGATTCAGGTATGGGATTAAAGTGGAGGCTGAATGGATAACAATGATGAGAGTCACTAATGACACTGCTGTCGTCAATGTAAGTGAGGAAGAACTTTGGAATCTGTTGAATGGGGTACACACTGTGAACTGATAGCAATCAAAAAGAAACGAGGAAGTTATCAGGAGAATCAGAAATGGTATTAGCGACAAATTTTACCTCGATATATGGCCCCTAAAGTAGCTGAAGTTAAAAATTCTGCTACCTTCGAATCAAAATAACATGTGATGGATAAACCAACTAGGATACAAATAAGCACAGGCAAATTCCTCAGAAAAAATTGTCTCCTAGTTGAACCATGCGAAAGTCATATCTGAGGTGCATGTGTGCGATTGCGATAGGTGCCGTTCTGAGGGAATGTCTTTGCCTCGTTGCTAGGTAACCAGTGAACGTGCTACGGCAAGGGGCCAGCGATGTGCCACCAAGCGGCGATATGTGGGAGTGCAAGGCATATATTAGGTGAGTGGGATTATTAGAGTCACAGTGTGCTGTCGAGAGTTCATTGCTGCTACGGATGTGTTTATCTTCCCTGTGGAATGATCAGTGGGGCAGAATTGGTAGCCTGGCCTGAAAGGTCTATCTGAACTCAACCATTTGATGGACGGAAACCTGGCCTGTATTTTCATTTCATCTGAGATCTGTTGGAACCTTCATAGTGAGCATGTACGTCCGTCATTGTGCAGCGATTTGAACTTGTTAAAAGAGGTGTCCTGAGACTTGACACCCTAGTTATGACGCACCTTGCAAGAGTAGCCAGTACAACGGCACGAGAGTGCGCTCGTTAATTGTATTTGGCTGTTTATGGTTGTTCTGAGCACGCATCGTGAATTCTTGCGCGCGAGTGTTATTTCGTTCCTTTTCTTGTTAACTGTACCACGAGAGTAAATGATTGTCGTACTTATTGTAGGTGTGTAGCTCGTTGGTGTTCACGCAAGCTACACGTGGTTATTGTGCGGTTCGGCCCCCGGTGGACCCCCCCAGGGAACGTCTCACACCAGACGACTGTAACCCCTATGTTTGCGTGGCAGAGTAATGGTGGTGTACGCGTATGTGGAGAACTTGTTTGCGCAGCAATCGCCGACATAGTGTAACTGAGGCGGAATAAGGGGAACCAGCTCGTATTCGCCGAGGCAGATGGAAAACCACTTAAAAACCATCCACAGACTAGCCGGTTCACCGGACCTCGACACACATCGACCGGGCGGATTCGAGCCAGGGACCAGGCACTCCTTCCCGCCCGGAAAGCCGTGCGTTAGACGGTACTGCCAACCGGGCGGGCCCTGTCTTGTGGATACTTCGCACGGACTGAAGTATTTACAAAGACGTGACGCAGCTGAAGGCGAAAAGCGGACAACTAACGAGCTGATAGAAATTAACACTTTTAATCAGAAGCGAGGAATTACAACCATTGGAAATCCTCTGAGCCTCTGAACTTTTATGTGTCTATCTTTGTAATATTCCATGCATTCATCACAACTTTGGCCCATACGCACACAACTCCGTAAACTGCAAAGCTTCATTTTCTTTTAATTCAGTATTTTCTTTGAATTCAGTATTTGCTGCTGTTCTAGAACAGAAAATGAATCAGGTGATGCAAACATATGAATAACAGAATAAAAGAAGATGGTAGTATGGGAAGTAGATTGTAAGTGGGATATTGGAGCATATTGTAAACATGTGGCTCAGTAAAAAGTAATCAGATGATTTTAAGAGCTTATCATGAGAGTGGGAAGACTAGTTTCATCGCTTTCTGGCATTTTATTCAACAGTGATTTTAAAATAAGGCATTAACCTGAGGCAGACGGTAGTAAAATTTCTAGTAAATTAACGTTATTTAGCCCCATAAGTCTTTTTGAAGAGTCTGAAACATTTATTAGATGTATCAAAAAATACATTTGGTTAATTTATGCCCAATACCTGCCCAGATGGCAGTTAATTAGTTCACTCTCCAAATTCTATTATGTGATTCCTTACTGACCACTCAGTTCAATGAAACAAATGCATTTCTTGCAATCACGAGACCTTGCTATACAAATATCTTCAGTGGACGATCCTGAGCAGTCCTCATCTGCTGCCTTCTTCTTTTGCTGATATAGCTACTCAGATCCTAAATTTTCAAAATTAACACTTTTAGTCAGAAGCGAGGAATTACAACCATTGGAAATCCTATGAACTTTTATGTGTCTATCTTTGTAATATTCCATGCATTCATCACAACTTTGGCCCATACGCATACAACTCCGTAAACTGCAATGCTTCATTTTCTTTTAATTTTTTCATACAAACAGGTGTTTAAATTGCGGAGCCAAATCCACGACTGAAAATCAGTTTACTACATAAAAATCTTTAACTCTGGAATCACAATTTTCCTATTACAATTAAAGTGCGACAACTACATTCGGTTGTTATCTTCAACCCTCTTCATATTGTTCAGAATATAAAAAAGGCGGTGAATGTGCAGTGGAACGTACTGTTAGCTGTAGTCATGCAATGACATGCATTCGTTAATATCAAGACAATGACAGCACGTAGTCTAAAAACATCGTCGTGAGCAAGCTAGGTTGTATTATCACAGGCTGGCGGCAATCATGAGGGAAAACCACTATATTCTCTTCACTTTTTCTTGTCATCTTTATGAAATATTATTATTCCAAGAATGTCGGTTCATGACCTAGCTACCCCTAATATCCTCCTTTATGTTGCAAGCTATCTAGCTATCCTATGATTACGGCGATAGGAGAATGTTTACTGAAACAATTCCTTGTGCGCATAGTTGTAAATTGTTCACTTTCTAAAACCGTATCTGCTGTCTAAATTAATTCCAATTCTCCCGAAAAAGCTGTTATCTTATCACTTCCTTACGCTGCTTTACTATGGGCTTGCACTGCAAGGAAGTCACAAAGTTTATTACACACATTCACCGTAAGAAATAGAACAAACACATTATACAGTTGACCTTGAATGCAGATAAATTTAACATAAAGCGCAATAAATCAACTACCATACAACTACACTGTTCATGACAACTTGCAGTAAACATTATCTACCGTAAAATATCTCTGTGTAAACATTCAGAGAGTCTTTGAGTCGAATGAGGACATAAAAAATAATAGGAATACGGAAGCCAGACAGATTCATAAGAATAAACTTAATAAAATGTAACTCATCCATTGAAAACTGACCTATGTAAAGCTGACATACCTTACCAGGTAGGACTGATAGAAGAAATAGTTCGTTACGGGTTCGAGTAGCCAGCGAGAGCGCGTTACAGAGAAGCTCAACAGACAACAGCGGCAGATGGTGCTGGAGAGCCGTTGGCATCATGGCGAGATTTTTCATTAAAAATTTCGAGTGATCACTTCCTGGGAAGAGTTGGATAATATATTACTTCATCTCACATATTCTAACGAAATGATAACGACATATTCTAACGAAATGATAACGAAGAGAAAATTCGAGAAACTCGTGCTAATATGAAGATTACCGACAATCATTCTTCGTACGCACCATTCAAAAGTGGAACAGGGAAGGGGAGATCAATTAATGGTAGCAAAGGTACCCTCCGCCACACACAGTCAGTTGGCCTTCAGAGTGTGATGTAGATGTAGATGTTGGTCGCAGTTATTCACTCTGGCTTGGCGAAAAAATACAAATTCCCGATGAAAAGCTGGCATGAAGAATCATTTCTAAAAGGAAGAGAAACGAGATATAAAGCGTTGATAACCTACTCGAACAATGCAGTGAGGTATTCTGATTTTATCACAAACCATAAAGTAAAGTTAGAGTCGTACTCATGTGTTGCATATTAGTGTGATACGATACTCGTCATATTAAAAATGGTAGTCTGGCTCTGTTTCTGTCTAGTCTGAAATGCCAATTTTACACATTCCTTGTGGACCATCACTGAAGAACAGTACAGTCTTTCATGTTATTCCAAGAGATGAACGAGATGCGAGGAGGCACGGCAGCCGGGTACCATAAAATGGGTCGCAGAAAGCTATGGCGCATGCGGCGTTCAAAGGCAGACAATCGGCCAAGAATTTTTTCTCAAAAATGTTATTGGATGGAACTCTTGTTACCAGTGTGTCAGAAATCGCAATAGATTGTAGCTGTGCTACTACTACACTCAGGACTTAAGCATTCATGCGAAGTCACGCGACAGGTGCAAACACTGAGACAGTGCACTGAGATGACCCACAGCTTTCACTTCACCACAGCAGCAAACGTAGCATGACAGGTCGAGTCGAAGATAAGACTTCCTCCTGAACTGCTGCAGATTACAATGTCGCCAGTTTGTGCAGACAGCCGGACTTAGAGAATTATCTGCATGGCCTTTCCATTTCTACCTTGTTGCGGTCGGTCGGACTTAGGCCCTGCTGTAGCCAGCCGCCGGCCACGTTTTATGCCAAAGACTGTTTGTTAACAGCGATCAAAACAGTAATGTGGATAAGTCTACAGATGTGGAGTTAGCCAATGTGCACTTTGGAGTATGAGTACACTGAACGCAGTTAAATAGTGACACAACGATACTGTGCTGAGCTTTACCCATAGCTATCAGCAGCCACGTCAAAGTACTTTTTCATTGTCTGACGGTTGTTGCGTTTGCGTTTTGTGTTGTATCTTTTAGTGATTGCATATTTAATGGTGCTCTCTCTTGTGCGAATGTATTTTCAGAGAAGCGGTGTGCATGGGGTAACAAATCGAGTAACTCATGAACTCATTAGCAATGGACCAATGGAGACAGCAGGTACCTTAGACGAAAAAATCCCTTAATAACCACCAAAATTATGTCACTGTAGTCAGAGTCCAGGTTGTGGATGTTATTGTATTTTTTTAAATTTTGTTTGCCTGCCAGAGGAAGTTATCGACCGTATTGGTTCGATGATGATTCGCAGGACAACAGTCTCTAATGGTCGCGTGGTCAACGAGACGTGGAACTTTAGAGTTCCTTTTCTTGCTACGGAGGAGAAGAGTTCATTGTTACACACTGCAGTCCTGATAAGTTGAATAGTTTACATACGGTTAATTCAGTCTTCAGGCATGAGAAGCTTTCTCTGTTAGCAAATACCGAAGAAAAATGAGCTACTGATTCCACTAAGAAGGAAGGTTGTTCAGTGACCCACGCAAAAAATTCATTGTGTACCTAGTGAAAATCCTGACATTCTTTTTTGGTATTAAATGTAAAATTGTTTTATATGGTGAGGAACTGTAAAGAAGTGGCAGACATAAGAGTTGGACAGAAAGAGCACTTTCGGAAAAGTTGTTTGCTCAAATTATAATCTTCATCTGAACTTAATAAACCAGACCTTAAACAGCTTATATCTTAGGAGAGTACATGTAAAATTTTGGGGAAAAAAAGGATGTACTGAGCGAGGACGCGTAATGTGACCTCAGGCACTTGAGAGTTGCAGTCCATATCCCCGTCCGAACATGTAGATGTAGATTTACTGTGAGTTTCCTAAATTACCTATGGCTGCTGCCACTGTGCTTCTATGGAAAGGGCCCGGCCTATTGCTGTCCTCAGCCTTCCCCAATCCAAGTTCGTGTCACGTCTCAGTTACTTGGTCGTCAACGGGACGTTAAAGCAGGCGCTTCCTTCTTCAAAGTGAAGGAATAGAAGTTTTATTCTGGTGAGATTTTCTTCGTGTCGTCATTACATTGCCGTGATTTACGCGGTTTGGAACTTAAATAGTGGCAACTATTTCTTCACAACTGAGACAAAAGAGTTACGTGTTTGTACCTGTTACTGCCCTTCAAAGTAGTCACCAGCATTGTGTACAACCCGTTGCCAGAGATGTGGAAGGCGTATAATATACCGTTAGCAGAGCCCGTTCTGTTGATGGTGCGAATGGAGCGGTCTAAAGTTATGGTGATTCTCGTGTACGACTGCGATGGTGTTATCCTAACGCTTTACGTTCAAGCACGGCAGACAGTCGATGCACAGTATTACCGTTCGTTTTTGGAGCATCACCTGCGACCAGCTTTGCGAAAGAAGCGGCGACACTTTCTGCGCAATCCGCCCATCATTTTGCACGACAATGCTCGGGCCCATACAGCGCAAGCAGTGGCTGCTCCGTTCGCTCGATGGGACTGGGACGTACTGTACCATCCACCATACTCTCCGGACGTAAGTCCTCGTGACTTTTATTTGATTCCGAAGATGAAGGAACCACTTCGTGACATTATCTTCCGAACTGTTCCAGAGATTCCACAGGCAGTAGGCCGCTCCGTTCGCACCATCAACAGAACAGACTCTGCTAACGGTATACTAGGACTTCCATACGCTAGCAACTGGTTCTTCACAACGCTGGTGACTACTTTGAAGCACAGTAACAGGTGCAGAGATGTAACTTTTATATCGATTGTGAACGAATAGATGCCACTATTTAACTTTCAACCCTCCTACATATGGGCTGCACAATAACGCAACTGCTTCATAGAATCTCTCTCAACCTAACTCTCATGAATATGATTCTTGAAATACATGATTGCTATTGATATGGACAATTGTGGTAATAGAGTTGATCTATTGGTAAATAGAAGAAACGGATTTTCTCCAAGACTGTAGTGATCCATAGTCCAGGATATATCGGTAGAGATGAGATGAAGATATGCAAAGAGAGCAAAATGTTGTCAAGTTAATTCTGTGAAGTTAAATCCTCACAATTTAGCAAAAACGCAGAGCAATATGTACAAACGTATCTGCTGAAGAATAAGACTGGTCTGGTATTCGCATGAATGTATCATATAGCGGTTTCCTGTCATCATTAGCAACGTCTTCTACACATGCAATCTAAGTACATGTCGTCATATTTACCACTTTTCACAGTTAGGTAAAGTAGGTTGAATCGTTCGTCTCTTTTTTCTTTTTTTTACCGTTGATTTTTTCAGCAACCTTAATATCTTGCTTAATGTGCTATGTGAGTTGCATCACATGATTCAGATTTGATGACCAAGCTAGTTGCCCAACTTGTAGATATTTATGTTACCGAGAAATTTCTCTGCCGCAACTGCTCCTGCGTCATATAGGAAGAGTACGTATGGAGAAACAGTATCTACCTACAGTCGCACATGTAATTACACGACATGCACCCTTTATCTCAAGACATTATATTTGCGTTTCGTGAGTATACCTGCAGTAGTCTCTGCGGGCAACAAATCACATGCGACGAGAGGGGCGCTGCTGAAAGTACAACAGCTGCAGTAACACTGATATAAATCAGAAGCGTGAACACTCCACTAACACACGATGTTAGGTTTGTCGTTACCTTCAGTTATTCTTTAAATGTAGATATTTTTTTCAAGCAAAGAAAGTGTGGTGTCACCGCCAGACACCACACTTGCTAGGTGGTAGCCTTTAAATCGGCCGCGGTCCGGTAGTATACGTCGGACCCGCGTGTCGCCACTATCACTGATTGCAGACCGAACGCCGCCACACGGCAGGTCTAGAGAGACTTCCTAGCACTCGCCCCAGTTGTACAGCCGACTTTGCTAGCGATGGTTCACTGACAAATTACGTTCTCATTTGCCGAGACGATAGTTAGCATAGCCTTGAGCTACGTTATTTGCTACGACCTAGCAAGGCGCCAGTATCCGTACTATTGATATTGTGAATCATGTACCATAAAGAGCTACGTTCTCCATTAATGGATTAAAGTTAAGTATTCCACCAGCTACGTCCGTTTTTCTGAATTCTAATTCCCTTTTCATGTTCCAGACCTCACGCCAGCCTGCTTGAGCTGAGACGCGTGCATTCCGGCATCCTTTAGAAAAACACGGTTGGCTCTCCTGCCAACCACGACAGAAAGACAATAAGATAAGTTGTTAGTTTGATTACTTTTATTGTTCCCTTCAATTATCCTGTAACTGCAGATATTTTCTTCAAGCAACGAAAGTAATTAAACAAGATCCCACCAGGCAGTCTTCGAACAAATACCGTCCACACAGAACCCCAAGTAGAAATTTGGAAAGACAAAGCACAGAACGACAAGATTTTAGCTACACTGCTATCGCGTTGGCTGAGGCAAACTTCGTAAGGGAGCTACTTATCGTAAATGATATCGCACTGTCGCTCCATAACTGACCCTGTTCGCTCAACAAAATTATAAAAATAAGGTGAACGTTTATCAGTGACAGCGTGCTGATTTAGTGAATCTTGCTGAACAGAAGTTGTAAGCTAATTTCATGTACAAGTCGCTTCAAAGTAGGGTATACATGTTACATTAGAAGTAACCATTCTCCATCTACAAATACGTGAAGTTTATTTAGCCTAAATTGATTACCATCCATTTTCGTTGGAAATATGACTCTTAACAACCCCGAGCGTAATTTCCCGTTTCCAAACAAAACAGTTTGTAACAGAAATGCTACAGACAGGTCACACATATACAGCGGTGAGACTACGAACCGCTGCATAATTATTTCAGTGGACATTAATGAGGCACTTGCTATAGTGGTTGTGTTTCCAAGGAAGTTCGCTCAAGGAACAAGGTTCTCCGAAAATGAACCGAAGATTGCCAGGAAATTGGGGTGGAATAACCGGTAGCGCAAGTAAACAGCGCCAGAATTACCCCCTTGGAGATGCGTTGTTAATTAAGCGGTGATCAAACGCAGTAACAGCTGGATTATTTTTCTGGTTATTATGTCATCATGCCATTACCGAGAAAAAGCGTCAGGTAAAACTAATTACTATATGTATCGAATCGCTGATAAACTTGATCCCCTTGGATAAAAATACATTTTTGAACTGAAAAGCTATACCTATTGTCTATATGAAAAATAAGTGCTCACACTTTTTTAAAAGTACAAGGAAAGTAAACAGCTATTTTAACCAAACGACAGTAAAGTTTTATTCATCTTAAAAAAAAATTTTCCTGTTGTGTACTTCTGTCTTGCAAAGACCACCCACTACTATTCTTTCGTAACAAATTTTTTTTTCTTTCTAGAATAGTATGTCCAAATATACATCGCTATTTTTCCATCTAAATCCTGTTACTGTTTTTGTCAATTTGATCTCTACTTGCATGCACGACAGCTGAAACAGCAACTGCGTTGAAAAATTTTATATTGTTTCATGCTTATATGAATATTCCACATATAGCAATAAATTTGTTCTGAATTTCAGTCAGTACGATGTACCTTCATGATGTAACGTTCTTTATAAAAGCTCTGTGTTTTTTTGTTTGATAATGAATATGCAATGCGTAATATTTGTGTAATGCAAATTTATCGTGTGATGTGTTGTTGAGCAAATGTCATAATCTGCAAAACCAATACGCAGTTTTCAAAATGAAATCAATCCCCCTGAAATTTACCCACTCATGAGCACCGAGTTCTATGGCTCTGTTCAATAAACTGATAAAATTCCCTATGCAAATAAACACAAATAAATTTTCCTTAGCTCTAGAGTCGTAACGGATGTAACCTTGGTCTTCTGTTCTCTCCACAGCAGGCATAGAAAATATTCAACCTTGGCACACCGAAGTGCCATGCCGATTGTAAAATAGCTTCATAGAAATAACATTAGTAGATGGCTGATAAATGAAGGGATAAAGGGATATGCTAAGAGCGAATGCTTCAGTTTGAACACTGTATTCAAAATACGATTTCACCTTCACAAAATCTGATATGGAACATTTAATATTAACTTCAAAATGGAGAGCTACTCAACTGTTCTACAATTCTCACTTAATGACGTAATTAAGAACACTTAGGTTGTTACATGAGAAAAAGTCTGACGTCGTTTGACAAAACAGATTCTAAAATTTGACTCTCTGTCTCAAGATTACAAAACACACAAAATATTACAAATCGGATATATGTAATCAAACTATACATTAAATCTGATGGAAAATACCTGGTTCCTACAGTCAAGGGTCAGCACTGTAAAAATTTGCGAACTCCACATTGCGTTGCTGGATAGTTAAAACTTAATATACAAAATGTCATTACCTTACAAATTTGAGTTACTGTATAAAGTCATTACTCTTCTATAATTGCCATGCACAATGCTCAGTACTTGTTAAGGATCAGTATCACTTCAATTACTGATAATCTTACAGCCTCAAAAGTCCATAACAAACTTTACATTATGTAGAAATAACTACGACCTAACATTTACTGGCCCTGTGTGAGAACAAACAATATCATTCATCACTTCATTTTGTAAAAATTGTATTATGCTGCGCCCATAGACCAACAACTAAATTCTCACAGCTAGCCACTAGCTGTACTTCTTACATCGTATCTTTAACACAATGCAATATCAACAGCTACTGCACTCCGCGCGCCCCTACCTACAATCGATTCTGCCACTCAGGCAACATCTTTGGTTCAGTGCTGTCAAAAATACTGTCTCTTCTACATATGACAGTCGTTCCAGGTTATCTTTCATGAGTTATTTTACAAAATCGGGCTCCACGTACAAGAAGACCCCTCACAATGAAATACGACGTTACCATTATTTCTGATATTTTACTTCAATAATATTTACGTCACAATAAACCTTTCTTTAAATTTCATCGCATTTATTAGAACTTTTAGTATTTTTAAGATTACTGCACATCGCAGTTTTTCTCCATGATATAGTTAAATGGAACCTCAGCGCGTAACATAGCTTTTACTGATATTTATTTCTTCACTAAAGACCAGGATGAAAACATGTTTCTGTTTCGTACACATAACTTCGTTTTGCATATTGAACAGTGTACTGTGACTGCTCGGCCTTTGGCCCGGTTTCAATTCTTACTACCCATGTCAAATTTTTGTGTCGCTATTTCGTTCGCTTTTAGGAAATCAAACGAAGAACGCGTTTGGCGACACCGACTATGGCGAGCCATTTAACTTTTGCTTGGACAACGGGCTGATGGGATAACATCAATGCTAATTAACTTGGAAATGACGCAATGTATCTAAATTTTTCTTAACAGTTTTTTCTCAGCAGAACCTAGCCTGCGGCACCCTTATAAGCTACCGAGACTGTTTCTGTTTGTAATGTAGTTATCCTCAACACTTGTAAGATGATTTGAATATCAACTTTAATTTTTATATTTTCCCCAACAGTGTCTTCCACAAAATGAACCCTTATGTTCTTCTATTATTCTTGAAGTTTGAGAATCGCATCGTCATCTTTATTTACAACCATGGAAATTTTAAATTTTTTAGGTACAATTTCTAGAACGTGTAAGGATTCATGAAGATTTTGCATGAAGTTATCCCGCTTTAGGCAGTTAAAATATTATTGTCTGTGTATGAAACAGCGTTTAAATTTATGCAACCCCATGCTGGGAACTATGTGCCAGCACATCACAGCTTTATGTTATTGAGTGGCTTAGAACGTACCACCATGCGTGGCAATGACCACATGTCAAAATCGTAATTACAATAAATAATATTTTAACGACCAAAAGCAGAATGACGTCATTCAAAAATGTGTATATTGAGCTTGTTCTTCTATAATTAATGATCTTTTATCTCTGTATTTTTCAGAGACAGAGATACTTGATTTTTCTCCAGCACATATTACGCTATTTCTGTCGCTGTTGACGAAGTAATGTTCCTGCTTGTTGAAGTGTTCATTGGTTTATCTATTTTACAGTGGATACTTTCCTATTCTTCCTTTTTTTCGTTTTGTCCTTCAGTTCTTTCAATGCCACGTTTTTTACTTGTGCTGCGTCTAGTACATGGCTGTTAATTTTTATTGAAAATATTTTTTTTTTTATTTTGTCCTAGACATGCTTTCTGGTTAGCCGAGAAATGAAACCGAGTTGTCTTTGTTCCCTGTTCAATAATTTCATTACTCCATATTCTAGCTGGTGCTTTCCGACTGTGGAAGTCTTCCTCTAAGTATACTTATTCCTGTGAATCACAGTATACATTTAAATTGTAGAATTTTGTTTCTTTTCCAGCCTTTTCTAACTAACAGTATTATTATAATCTGAATTATACGTCTATTTTAATTTCGCCATTCCTCAGAAAACACAATTTTGTGTTATTTATGATGTCAGTATCCATTGCTCCTTGTCGCACAACTGCATGTTATGCCATCATAATTCTATGTCTTTTTTATGTGTTTATTCCTTCTGTTATGGTTTTGACCTTGAAGGACGTCCACTTTGGAAACCTTGTCATTTTATTGCGTCCTAGATTTTATTTTCCATTTTGCTGCAGTGTTAATAGGAGAAATCACCGTAGGTCGTTCTTTTAATCGTTGTGACGACTATACTTCAAGCAGGTCTTTTTTTCCTGTTCTTCCATGAACCTATGACATGGTTGTATTTTTGAAGGCGATAGTTGTCGTATTAAATTTTAAATATTTACCTGAATACTATTAGTTATTTGTTAGAGATAAATTGTTTCATTAATCCTAAATCTATGTTCCCAGTCATGCTATCCTGTTACCTTGTTAGTTTCATCCGAAATCTTTTCAGGTGTCTCATAAATTTAAATGGCCATCGCTTGAAACGTAGCCCACTGTCACACGAATATTCTTTCACTTATGCTTATATACTTTTTGCTCATGGTTAGTATTGTTTTTTCATATAAACTATTTCTGTATGCACACTTGATGTCTGGTTGACCACACCATATAAAAAATTCCATAGTTATTCCTATTGTCTCAATTTCATCTTACTCTATACCTCTAGAGCAGTGCATAACATCTCATTAAATATATTTTGCCTCAGTACACAACAACAACGTATCCTCCGCAAGTAGATACGTTTCATTTTGATCTTCATTTGCATTTGAAGATATTGAAATGAGAATGATGGTGCTGGCTCATAACACACATATTTGTAACACTGGGAACACGAATTACATCAGCTGTCACTAAGCGCTCCTCTAGATTTCTCACAGCTCTATCCGGGGAATAGCAGAGACAGTCAAAAGAATTCTTAAACCATGTCCTCGTCTGCCAGTGTAGCTAAGAATTCTGTGGCCTTGTCATCGTTCACTCATTTCAGATTCGGTGATCCCTGTCAAACGATTTGTAACCTTTTCAGTTTCACCAATACATCGGAAGATTGCATTGTCAGAGACCTTTGTATGACCTGAGACATCTGTGTTTCTGTTTAGTTACTATTATTCATTTACTGATTTTTGTAGAATTGAAGGTTCGATGAAATTTACTTCCGTCTCAGTTCCCAATCACTGCAACAGGCACTGTTCTTACAATCTTATATTGTGTAAGCAATTTCTAGCTTAAAATAAGACAATGCTGACTCCTGGCAAATATTTTCGGATGCAGAAGTGAGTGACTTTCCCCTGAAAGTTGTTATCGGGTTCCACGGAACATTTTTGGAATATGTTGCTATGACTGGGATAGTGTTAACTGCTTTACAAAATTAGCCAGTTTTCTCAGTGAATATATTCACACTGTTTAAGTGATGAAAACGTGTTGATAATTACAGACACACACACACACACACACACACACACACACACACACACACACACAAATAGATAGATAGATAGATAGATAGAGGGAAAGAGAGATGGAGATAATACTTATCTCGAAACAGAGAGAATTGTTAAGTAAAGATGAAATTCATTTGAATCCTATGTTTCTTTTACGGTCTATAATCCTTTAATCTGACTTCAGAGCATCGAATATTTTTGTGGCTTCGTAGCACTCCATTTTGCATGGTACAGTCAGGAGAACAATGCACATCGCTTTACAACTACAAACGCAATTCTTTTGCGCAAATTCTGACGTTTTGTTCACCACCAACTTCTTGAGAGGTGTAAAAGGGTTTGGAAATTGTTGATCGTATGTCTCATTGATTAAAGGGTGATGTACTGCCCATTAAATTTAATTAGTGAGTACGTGTGCAATGAATAGCTTACTTTGTAAGGTACTGCATGCCTCAGAAAGAAATTCCATTTGATATTAATGAACAGAAGTACGGAAAAGAAAATCAGTTTGCTACCTAAATCACGTATCGTACAGAGAGAAAAAGACACAGATACCTTTATCCATCTTTAACCACGTAAACTGTGATCAGTACGCGCACTATTTGGTTTGGATTCAACAGTAAGTTCTTATCTAACATCGGAGTTTGTTTCGTAGTCTAATAACGAAAACCCCGTCACAACGCGGATAAACTTCATCTCTCGTAGAACTGTTCGTCGTAACTGATCACTCTGGGGTCGAACATTCGCTTCCATAAGTTATGTTTTAATGTACGTTGTACGGTTCCTGAGAAATGTATAAATGTGCCAATTTTAGCTCTACGATATCTGACTTCGGAAATTCATAATTGCACCATAAATATTTAAACTCCCTTACTTGTTCGATTGTTTGTCCGTCTGTAATAATTTTCATTGCTGTGGGTCCCAGTCCCTGAAGTGCCTTTACATTTGTTTTCGTATTCAGCGGAAATTCAACTCAACTTACGTACTGCAATTTTCTTCAATTTGTCCTGTTATAAGCTGATCATCAGCAAACAGCGTCGATATAGAATTAAAATCGTTACTTCTTACTGCATAATTTAATATAATAAAATATTTATGAGAATGTGTCAACATATGGATTGGAGAGGGTGGGGAATAGATGGCTGCCTAATCTAACTCGTTGTTGATCTCGCCAGATTCCGCGCCAAAACGTACGGCACGTGTATCTTATCGTATTGTTTTTGTATAACTACTGAATTGCCATTATCGGATATGGTAGAACTCCCTTCTCATTTAACCTTGTCTAACGCCTATTCATAACGGGTAAAAACGTTATAAGTTGGTGATTAAATTCTCTTGTTTACACAGTTATTGGTGTCAAAGTGAAAAGACGATCAGAACATGATGTACGTTTTCTAAAACCATTGTGTACCTTTTGTATTAATCTCGTGTTTATAATTTTAGCATACAGTTTTAATAAGAATATAAGACTTTTCGCAATAATTTGCGCATTGTGATTTATCGCCTTTCCTGTAAATAGACGTACCACCTTCATTAGATTCCTCTGGAACATGTCCGCTTAGTCAGCAAACATTCATAACATTTAAAAGACTTTGCTTTAGTTCATCACGTGTACATTTAACGAGCTCCACGTTTCTATTATCAGCGCCTGGCGACTTTTTGTTTTCCATTTCTTGGATCACGTTTTGCAGTTCTTCCATTGTTATCAGATCTACAGAATCAATGGTATTGGTGTTTATTTCTGGTTCTGTTTTTCTTCAGTCCATAAACATATAAATTAGTTGAACTATCTTTTGGGTATTATATTTAGTTTTAAGGTATCGCGTTCCTGTTTATTCAAGTGATTCATAGTTTTGTTTGATTTGTCTGTCTTCCATGAATGTCGTGTTCTACGTATCCATTCGTAATTTCCCGTTTAATTTTTCGTATTTCTTTCTTTAATAAAACAGATTTCTTTTATAATCCTCTTTGTAACACGTTTTATTGGTAATGACAAAGTTTTCAGATATGCCTAATTTTTGTCGTTTATTGGTTTGCTCTAACAGTGAAGTAAACCAATTATTAGTTGTGTCAAGAAATCCTCCAAAGCATACCAGTAAATCCGCAACGCATAATGCGCATTTACAGAAGATGTTCCTCTCTGCAGCACATTGACCGAAAGAATCGTAAGAAGCGAAAGACATTTTACCAGACGTGCTGAGGCGGCTGTAGTTCCTCTCCGCAGGCGAGTGCGATGCAATCGCGCCCAGAGTGCAGACGCGGGAAGAATCCGCGAGAGGGAAGGAGCTCAGACTGGTATTATTCAGAATAAAAGTTCATCCCCTCGGTGGTAGCCAGGAAACGATTCAGCGAGGAGAATCGGGGGGAAGAATTTGACGACGGCACTTGGGCTGAGCACGCCGGCGCGGCCGGTATTACTCGCAACTGGCGGCATTGTGGCGGGGCGGCCGCGCTCGCGACCGCTCGCCGCGCCGCCGGATCCTGGCGGATTGCGCGCCGCATATTGCGTTCCTCAGGGCTCGGTGCAGCGCCCGCTGCAGTGGACGGAGGGGCTGACGACCGCCGACTGCTGCTGCTGCGCACTTGCCACTCAGGATTACTGCGGCGCGAGGACGCGGGGGTGCACTCAAGAGGATTTCCATAATACCCTCTCATCTTATTCATCTTTTCTTACCCGAGCAAACTGCGATTTCCGATGTTGTATTCTCGTCTACTGTTCCACCTCTACTACTGTCTTAGCACCGATCGAAAAGACTGCGGCCGGCCGCGGTGGTCTCGCGGTTAAGGCGCTCAGTCCGGAACTGCGTGACTGCTACGGTCGCAGGTTCGAATCCTGCCTCGGGCATGGATGTGTGTGATGTCCTTAGGTTAGTTAGGTTTAAGTAGTTCTAAGTTCTAGGGGACTGATGACCACAGATGTTAAGTCCCATAGTGCTCAGAGCCATTTTGAAAAGACTGCACAAAATAACAGCATTCGGAAACGCATGGACAGTAACTGGGGAGCCCAACCTCAAGACATCAGAAACCTCGCCATGGTTCTCTGTTTCCTTGCAGACGAGTGTGCGTGCACTGTATGGTACAGATCTGCTCATGAAGAGCAAGTCGACGTCGCACTGAATGAAACTTCACGACTGACAAATGGATTTCTGGAACCGCCATCTTCACAAGATTTATGCTTGGCAGCTCCATTTGATACACGCTGAGGTGACAAAAGTTATGAAATGTGTCCTAGTATCGTTCGGACCTCCTTTACCCCGGCATAGAGCAAAACGTCGATGTAACATGGACTCAACAAGTCGTTGGAACTCCCCTGCAGAAGTATTGAGCCATGTTGCCTCTATAGCAGTCCGTAATTACGAAAGTGTTGCCGGTTCAGGACGTTGTGCACGGACAGATCTCCCGATTATGTCCCAAAAATGTTCGATGGAATTCGTATTCTGCGATCTGGGTGGCCACCTCATTTGCATGTATAGCCCAGTACGTTAACCAAACCAATCGCGAACAACTGTGGCTCGGTGACACGGTGCATTCTCATCTATAAAAATTACGTTTTGTTGTGGACATGACGTCCATGAATAGCTGCAAATGGTCTCCAGGTAGGCGAACATAATCATTTCCAGTCTGTTCAGTTGGACCAGATGACCCAGTCACTTCCATGCGAATATAACCCACACCATTATGGATCCACCACGGGTTTGTACATTGCCTTGTGAACAACGTGGATGCCGTCCTGCTAGAAAAGGGATTCGCATCCGTCATCTGCTGCCATCGTCCACTGACGCCAGATTTCGACCGATGGTCGTAACACGTACGTTCGCTGTACGTCTAGATCTACATCTACATACATACTCCCCAATCCACCATACGGTGCGTAGAGGAGGGTACCTCGTACCGTAAGTAGCATCTTCTCTCCCTCTCCCTCTTCCACTCCAAAACAGAACGAGGGAAAAATGACTGCCTATATGCCTCTGTACGAGCCCTAATCTCTCTTACCTTATCTTTGAGGTCTTTCCGCGAAATATAAGTTTGCGGCAGTAAAATTGTACTGCAGTCAGCCTCAAATGCTGGTTCTCTAAATTTCCTCAGTAGCGATTCGCGAAAAGAACGCCTCCTTTCCTCCAGAGGCTCCCATCCGAGTTCCTGAAGCATTTACGCAACACTCGCGTGATGATCAAACCTACCAGTAACAAATCTAACAGCCCGCCTCTGAATCGCATCTATGTCCTCCCTCAATCCGACCTGATAGGGATTCCAAACGCTCGAGCAGTACTCAAGAATAGGTCGTATTAGTGTTTTATAAGTAGTCTCCTTTACAGATGAATCACATCTTACCAAAATTCTACCAATGAACCGAAGACGACTATCCGCTTTCGCCACAACTGCCATTACATGCTTGTTCCACTTCATATCGTTCTGCAATGTTACGCCCAAATACACTCCTGGAAATGGAAAAAAGAACACATTGACACCGGTGTGTCAGACCCACCATACTTGCTCCGGACACTGCGAAAGGGCTGTACAAGCAATGATCACACGCACGGCACAGCGGACACACCAGAAACCGCGGTGTTGGCCGTCGAATAGCGCTAGCTGCGCAGCATTTGTGCACCGCCGCCGTCAGTGTCAGCCAGTTCGCCGTGGCATACGGAGCTCCATCGCAGTCGTTAACACTGGTAGCATGCCGCGACAACGTGGACGTGAAGCGTATGTGCAGTTGACGGACTTTGAGCGAGGGCGTATAGTGAGCATGCGGGAGGCCGCGTGGACTTACCGCCGAATTGCTCAACACGTGGGGCGTGAGGTCTCCACAGTACATCGATGTTGTCGCCAGTGGTCGGCGGAAGGTGCACGTGCCCGTCGACCTGGGACCGGATCGCAGCGACGCACGGATGCACGCCAAGACAGTAGGATCCTACGCAGTGCCGTAGGGGACCGCACCGCCACTTCCCAGCAAATTAGGGACGCTGTTGCTCCTGGGGTATCGGCGAGGACCATTCGTATCCGTCTCCATGAAGCTGGGCTACGGTCCCGCACACCGCTAGGCCGTCTTCCGCTCACGCCCCAATATCGTGCAGCCCGCCTCCAGTGGTGTCGCGACAGGCGTGAATGGAGGGACGAATGGAGACGTGTCGTCTTCAGCGATGAGAGTCGCTTCTGCCTTGGTGCCAATGATGGTCGTATGCGTGTTTGGCGCTGTGCAGGTGAGCGCCACAATCAGGACTGCATACGACCGAGGCACACAGGGCCAACACCCGGCATCATGGTGTGGGGAGCGATCTCCTACACTGGCCGTACACCTCTGGTGATCGTCGAGGGGACACTGAATAGTGCACGGTACATCCAAACCGTCATCGAACCCATCGTTCTACCATTCCTAGACCGGCAAGAGAACTTGCTGTTCCAACAGGACAATGCACGTCCGCATGTATCCCTTGTCACCCAACGTGCTCTAGAAGGTGTAAGTCAACTACCCTGGCCAGCAAGATCTCCGGATCTGTCCCCCATTGAGCATGTTTGGGACTGGATGAAGCGTCGTCTCACGCGGTCTGCACGTCCAGCACGAACGCTGGTCCAACTGAGGCGCCAGGTGGAAATGGCATGGCAAGCCGTTCCACAGGACTACATCCAGCATCTCTACGATCGTCTCCATGGGAGAATAGCAGCGTGCATTGCTGCGAAAGGTGGATATACACTGTACTAGTGCCGACATTGTGCCTGCTCTGTTGCCTGTGTCTATGTGCCTGTGGTTCTGCCAGTGTGATCATGTGATGTATCTGACCCCAGGAATGTGTCAATGAAGTTTCCCCTTCCTGGGACAGTGAATTCACGGTGTTCGTATTTCAATTTCCAGGAGTGTATTTAACCGACGTGACTGTGTCAAGCGCTACACTACTAATGGAGTATTCAAACATTACGGGTTTCTTTTTCCTATTCATCTGCATCAATTTACATTTATCTATATTTAGAGTTAAAAAATGGTTGAAATGGCTCTGAGCACTATGGGACTGAACATCTGAGGTCATCAGTCCCCTAGAACCTAATTAACATAAGGATATAACACACATCCATGCCCGAGGCAGGATTCGAACCTGCGATCGCAGCGGTCCCGCGGTTCCAGACTGTAGCGCCTAGAGCCTCTCGGCCACCACAGCCGGCATTTGTGTTAGCTGCAATTCTTTACACCAATCACAAATCCTGTCCAAGTCATCTTGTATCTTCCTGCGATCACTCAACGACGATACCTTCCCATACAGTACAGCATCATCACCAAACAGCCGCACATTGCTGTTCACCCTATCCAAAAGGTCATTTATATAGACCTACCACACTTCCCTGGGGCACTCCAGATGATACCCTCACCTCCGATGAACACTCACCACGTCCCACGTTGATTCCTGTGGTTATTCCATGCAATGTTCCTTGTCTGCTACTAGCACTGACAGCTCCTCTGGGTCGTTAAGTGAAAACCGCAGGCCACTGTGTTGTCCGTGATGAGAGGTAATGCTTGACATGTGGTAGACTCTGCACAATCTTGACACTGTGCATCTCGGAATACTACATTCCTCAATGATTCTCGAAAATGGAATGTCCCACGAGTGTAGCCACGACCACCATTTCCCGTTAAAGGTCAGTTAATTGTCTCCGTGCAGCCACAGTCACGTCGGAAACCTTTTCGCACGAATCAGCTGCCAAACGAAAGCTCCGCCAATACACTCCCAGTTTATATCTTGTGTACGCCTGTACTACCTCCATCTCTAAGCGTGAATATCGCTAATCTATGTCTTCTATCACCTCAGTGTAGTCGTAAAGTAGATATAGCCGTTGAAAAAAAAATTTTGAATTAATGATTTGCACCTTCTCCACGTTGATCAGGTACGGAGCTATAGTTTGAAATCCAGAAGTCGTTTTCTTACTTCAACGTCAGAATTAACTATGTTTCCACGTGCTGGAAGTGACAAGCTACAAACTTTGATGAAACAAGTTGAGTGTGTACTCCCTGAAGATAATTTTCAATGGTGATCATTGAAAAGACCAACATCAGGTGTTGGAAAATTCAGCGACAACGAAATCAAATGGCGACTTACCAATTTCCCGACACAACGTGAATGTGAAATTTTGGAAATTTGTGGTAAGGTCTTATGGGACCAAACTGATGGGGTCACCGTTCCCTAAACTTAAACTAGCTTACGCTAAGGACAACACACGCACCCATGCCCGAGGGAGGACTCGAACCTCCGACCAGGGTAGCCACGAGGGCCGTGATAAGACGCCTCAAACAGCGCGTGAATGTGAAGTACAAAGACACTGAGACACCCGTGCCAGTGTCCTTGCTACTGTGGGTCACATGAAGGCAATGCAGTTGCTGTTGTTCATATCTTCGGGAAGATAATTTAGTTCCTCGTGGAAACTAAATAATTTGTAGGTTATGTAAGTTTTGCCTTAACACACTGCTTGACAACTGCTAAGGAGCAACTGCCAATTGTTACTGCGCAGCCATCAATTTGCTACGTAAAAACCGAAGAATGGTAGTATTAGAAATGTAGATGGTGGGACGTGTTAACTGCAGCGAAGCCTGCGCACTAATGCTCTGTACCCATTTGATAGTTCATGGAAGATGGTTATATGGCAATTAAAAAAGGCCGCTGAAAGTGGAATTGTATGCGGAAGCACGCCAGTGGTCACAGATGGAAGAGGATCAATAAACAGCCATATGTCGAAAAGGAACTGACAACTCACTCCTTGGCAGATCACTGCAAACCTAGCAACTTCTTTTGTTAATTTTTAATTAATCACGTATTTTCCAATTGTACAAGCGTTTCATAGTTTCATTTGCCTTCTGAGCTAAGAGTTACCATATTTCATCAGCACTTCAAATTTCTTCAGTGATTGAGAACAAACGTCTTAGAACGCAATTAAGTTATTATATTAGACTTTTTATGTAGTTTTGATTTTAAAATACAGTAACATCGACAAATAATATCAACACCTGAGAGGATGGGTTGTTGATATCAAAAGTACAGTCTCTTTTCATAACTATTGTAATTAAAAAGATGTTGGTATCTTATCCTCTTTTTCAAGTGGAACAATAGAAATGTCTGCCGCTGGTGTCATAGTACTAAAAGACACGAATATAACGGTGTTTCAAATGTGAATTGTACTGTCTCATTCAGTTTATGTCGTTCAGCAGACTCGACAGCTAGTTACTTTGAAATAATAAATGTCTTTCACAAACGAAGAGAAATGAGGTACGCTAATTCATAAGGAACAGGAGAAGCGCTAACAGAATACTTGAATTGTTTTCAAAAAGTTATTGCGACAGATGAAGTCCAACAACAATGATAGATCAGCGAAAGATCAAGCTCTATTGGAACGACGCTGAAAACATCACTGAGGGTAAAGCGAAAACCTTCAACGAGGGGGAACGAGAGAAATTGATGTTTACTCTCAATCCATATTTTATACTCATTAGACTGTTCATTCAATTCAACAGTTCCTGTAGTACTTCTTTACTTTCACTGAGGATTGTAATGCCATCAGCGAAACGTGTGATATCATTTCACCTCGAATTTTAGGCCCGCTGTTGAACCTTTCTTTTTTTTTCTTTCCTTCATTGATTTTTCGCTGTATAGACTGAATAGTAGGGACGAAAGACTACATCTCTGTTTTTTCTCCATTCACAAGAGGAAAAGAGTGACAAGGGTAGCAAAAAGAAGTGGAGTAAGAGAGAAATCTAAAGATTTTGTGTCAGTCATCTAGTTGCAGAGCTTTTACTAAAATAATGGAATTCCGCTCAGTGTTTGCCGGTCGTTGTGGCCGAGCGGTTCTAGGCGCTTCAGTCCGGAACCGTGCTGCTGCTACGGTCGCAGGTTCGAATCCTGCCTCGGGCATGGTTGTGTCTGATGTCCTTAGGTTAGTTAGGTGTAAGTAATTGTAAGTCTAAGGGACTGATGACCTCAGATGTTAAGTTCCATAGTGCTTAGAGCCATTTTTTTCCGCTCAGTGATTTCGCTACATGGACTGAGGCAATTGCTGAGACTGTCCCTTTGAACATGTACTCCACCTCGGATGACTTCGACGTCGACAGGACGTAAACCCTAATTATTTTTCCTTTCCTGTTTATTTTCTTGTTATGTAATGAAGCAATTATTGGATAGTGATGGCGGAGAGCAAAAGAAAAATCCATTGGATTTCGTGCGTATAACCGCAGGAACTGAATTTTTTCACTTTATATTCCGGCCGTACACTTTTCGGCCATCTGAGTGAGCCGACAGACTGAAGCCTCAGCAGTCGCTCCGTCTTTTCAAACCAGCAGACCGTGCCACTGCACATGGAGCCATACATAAGCAAGCGCCAGAGACGTTGTTCGACATCAAGACCTACGCAAAAACTGGATCTGGGATTAGATGGTCGACCCATGGTTGGGTGTCGATGCATCATTAGAGCTTCAGTACCAACTTCTTTACGAGTTTACAGAAGATAATGATAGATTTCACGATCTGTCCATATTGCAGCGCTTCAGTTCTACGCCAAACGAATACTGAATCTTTCACCATCGTGTCAACTCTAAAACCTCGACATTGTCAAACCACAAAGAATCATTGATGTTGATTCAGATCTCCTGCAAGTGATTTTTTGGGGTTTAAAACCCAGCCGTGAGTCCGTCATTTCATGTTATGTACAGAACTTTTAAAGCTCTTGTCCTTTCACTACGTGGATTTCTGTAGACAGAAATAATTCTGAAAAGAATGTTCTTTGTCAATGCGACTTAGCCAGTTGTATTACATATCTATGCATAGGTACCTGTGATGTTCAGTACATCTCTCATGGACCGTATGCGCCGTCTGCCCGATGTACGAAAGGCAAATTCACATGAGATGTTCTAAACGAATGCTAAACTAAACTCCGTCCGAACAGGCCTTGGAAGCACCGACGGTGTCTACCGGCCGCCGTGTCATCCTCAGAACATAGGCGTCACGGGATGCGGATAAGGAGGGGCATGTAGTCAGCACACCGCTCTCTCATCCGTTGTCTGTTTACGAGACTGGAGCTGCCAATTCTCAGTCAAGTAGCTCCTCAGTTTGCCTAACAGGGGCTGAGTGCACCCTGCCTGCCAACAGCGCTCGACAGACCAGATTGTCACCCATTCAAGTGCTAGCCCAGCCCAGCCCGACACGCCTTAACTTCTGTGATCTGACGGGAAACGGTGATACCACTGCGGCAACGCCGTTGGCCTTCTGAACGAATGGTCGTCACACAACGGCCTGCGGACCGCATACAGCCCGGATCAAGTTTATGTACAGGCCACGGTTCTCAACCCTGTTTTATAATAACATGCATGTAACAAAAATATGCAACTAATACCCGAATCCAAAAAAGTCAGCCAATTTTAAGAACTCCTTTAGAGTGTAGATTTTCTGCTCAGTAACAAACAAAAATACAGCGACATTAAATTTTAAGATGTGCATAATTTTGATTGACGTTGGTGACTTCGGCCGTGAGCTAAAGGAGATTGGCTGCTTTCTTCAGGAACTGCGCCGTTAGCAGGAAATGTAGTGTGAAGGGTATCGAAAATAAAAGGGTTCATCGGTTACCTGTCGTTTTGAAAATTTGAAATTGATGGCACCAGGATGAATTTTATGTGGTTATTTGAAAAGTGAAACGTAATTTTTTAATGATGCAACATATTGATATTGCATAATAGTACTTTCAAATCAACTTCATGGACCATCACTTTTGATAGTGACTCAAAATATCAAATAGTTCATCTCCTCCTTTCCTGCGCACTTTATATGCACCTGCCAAGCGACGTGAACATTATAAGGCCATCAACAGCAGAACTGCGTTCGACTGGAATCAATTGGACAGGTGCACTATATTCTTACTTTCAGTCTATTGAAATTTGACCAGCAGGAGTTTGTTATTTTCTACACTCCCCAAAATGATAGTAATCGTTCTGGAAGATTCTGACGATGGTGAATCTCGTCGTTGCTCAGCGCTACAACAATGCTTATTCCAGGTAGTCCCAACTACTAAAAATCTAATTGTTGTCAAAATGGCGCATGCTGGTACTCGACTCCAATGAGTACATCCCTCGAAATCTAATTGTTGTCAAATGGGTGTGCGGAATTTACAATTCTTATTTTATATATCGGAAGATTCAAATATTAAAAGCACGATCGATCATTGTCAACAAATATACAGCAGTTTTATTCGACGAAGAAGTTACGTAGCCAACAGCTCCAAGTGGTAAAAATGTCGTCTGCATGGGTTTTGAACATACATTTCCATTTATAATACGTATTGAAGTTTAGTGGCATCTGAAGAAGGTTATCTCATGTGCGTTCGATCAGGTGATGAACAAATATTTTGCATCTGACTCCTTCGCAGTCAAAGATATATTGGAGAAAATCATGTGAGGGTGCGAAAATTTGGCAAGTAAGCTCAGCGGCAGAGCACTGTACAGGGCAGACGGATTTGTCATTGGGAGGTGTTTAACTTACTTTGCTGACAACTCATGACACAGGAGTGACATATATTCGTGAATGGGTGTTATGGTGACTGTCATTTTCAAATCTGATGCACACTTTTAGCATGGAAAAACGAGGGATGTGGTAATATAACTCAATGAGTAGAATAAATTTGGCATTGACGACATTTAGTAAAGTTTTATCATCAGGTCTCATATTGCTTAATGCATTTCAGTGTAAGAACAAAATTGCTGTAATTAGTAATCATCAGGTCATACAGACAACACAACAGTTCGTCAGGCAATTAAAATCACACAACTTTAAGGTCACTGAGGTTGGCAACAATCAGAAACAGAGAACAGTCGAGATGTAATGTTCCTAATGGTGCTGGTATACAGACAACACAACAGTTCGTCAGGCAATTAAAATCTCAACTTTAGGGTCGCTGAGGTTGGCAACAATCAGAAACAGAGAACAGTCGAGATCTGATGTTCCTAATGGTGCTGGCTTCTAACGATCAGCACCGTACTTGGCGGCCAGTGACCAACTTATCGGGGGTTTAATGTAGCTAGTCAATTGGAGTGTTATAAAGTATTCATAATAAAATCGGTATATATGTAGCCCGATGTGTCGCCCAACGACGTCAATATTACAAATGGAATGACACAGTTTCAGAGAAATTACTGGTCTCATACAGACATGACTGTCGACTATAGACCGAAACGGCAAGCGAAAATTGTACCAAGGCTGGGAATCGGTCCCGTGTTTCGTACTTAATAGGCGAGTATGCTACCTAATGCGACGACTTGATACGCTTCCCACACTGATCCAAATTCTCACTGCTATACGAGACTGTAGTGAGATTTTGGATCGAGATAGGAGGCATACCATGGTATTCCGTGCTGATGTTTGAACCATTGTGCCAAGGTGGCTTAGAGGCTAACGCAGCTGCCTGCTAAGCAAGACCTCCAGGTTCGATTCCTGATATTGGTAAAAATTTTCAGTTGCCACTAGAGTATATACACAGTATCATATCTAGATGACACCAATAAAGTCTCTGCTTAATTTCATTTGGGTTGCAGGCTGGATCTCCTTTTACTTTCGATGCTGAAGTCCTGTTAATGAACATGGAGAGCCTCGGATATTCTATTCGTGTGTAAGGGGGAATTTAAAGTAGATTGAGGCGGCAGTGAGAATCTGGATCGAGGTGAGAGGAGTGCCAGGGTAGTCCGTGTAGCTGTGTCAACTGCTGTGCCGAGATGGCTTAGTGGCTAATGCACTTGGTTTGTAAGCAGGAGACCTAGGTTCGATTCCCTACCTTGGTACAAATTTTCGCTCTCTGCTTCTGTCTATCATCGCAAAATGTCAGTATTTGCTCTTGGGCAAGACAATTTGACAACCACTATTCTAAACCCGAGACTTGCAGCGTATGAAGTTATATTTGAAGGAACCAAAACAGGTTGTTGTCTTCGGTGGATTGAGAAACATCACTTTTTGCCCTCAGTCTGTGTCCAACCTGTTTCTGAAGGCAGGATTCCCATATACGGAAGGAATGCACGGTATAAACGAACATCTTCCTCATTCCTTTAAATCTATCTCCAGTTTTATCAGTAGTGGCTTAAATACGTTTTGGGGAGATTACGCATTTGCTTAAAAAGATTTAAGTATAGAATCTCGTCCTAAAGACTGCTGCCGGCTGGAGTGACCGTGCGGTTCTAGGCGCTACAGTCTGGAGCCGAACGACCGCTACGGTCGCAGGTTCGAATCCTGCCTCAGGCATGGATGTGTGTGTTGTCCTTAGGTTAGTTATGTTTAATTAGTTCTAAGTTCTAGGCTACTGATGACCTCAGACGTTAAGTCGCATAGTGCTCAGAGTCATTTGAACCATTTTTTAAAGACTGCTCTCGTCAGTGATCCAATGTGCACTGAGAACGAAGGTTCTGAGAACACCCATCGTCTGGAAAAGGTGGTGGTAGATGCGTGTAAACACAAATCCGCATGAGTCGGTTTCTGATAAACTGCATGTTCCAAGGCAGCACCATAGTTCAAATGGCTCTGAGCACTATGGGACTTAACATCTGAGGTCATCAGTCCCTTAGACTTAAAACTACTTAAATCTAACTAACCTAAGGGCATCACACACATCCATGCCCGAGGCAGGAGTCGAACCTGTGACCGTAGCAGCAGCGCGGTTCCTGACTGAAACGCCTAGAGCCGCTCGGCCACAGCGGCCAGCTATCTAAGAATGGAAGGCGTATCTGCTTTTCGATTTACGACACACGTCCGAAATACCAGGTGAGTAAATAGGATTTCTGCAGCTGCATACCCGACATCAAAAGGATCATAGTTTTCGCATCACTAAAGGTGGTTCTGATAGCCCTACTTCAACTTATGGCAGAGGAATGGTCCGCATGTACCTTTCCCTGTGGAGAGCACCGCCAGTAAACGAAACCAAATTTGTTGCGGTCAACAGTAATTACAGGGTAACTGCGGGAGCAATCTCGACAGGATCTTGAGCCGGACGACACGGTAAATAAAAGTTATTTGCTCCGCCGAACTCCCCAGGCGAGCCGGAGAAATCCGGCAACGCGCCGCCGGCAGGGTTTTCCGCGATGTTTGCTGCGCCTGCTTGTTAGACCGCCCGCGCAGCAGTCCGCCGCTGCCGCTGGCGCTGGCGCTGCCGTTACGCAGATGAGCACAGGCAAGCTGAGCCGCAGTCGCAGCCGCAGCTAGCAGTGGTCCGCGCGGTTCCGCCCACATCTCCAGCCCCCACTCCCCCACCGCTGCTCCGGCTTACCACGTGCCTGCCCACATCTGCAGTCGCCTACCCACACAGCCGTCCCGTCTTATATTACGTCCTCTTCTGTTCTCTTCTCTGCGGTTGTCTGCGAAACGAGATTCAGGCGGGAGGAGATTCGCAGTCGTCAGCAGTACGTGCGCCAATGTTTTACCGCCTACGAGAACGGAATCGTTCTTTACTGCGCGAACAAGGTTACCGTGTATCTCTGCGGATCTGATACAGATGTCGCTGAGAGGAAGAAGCGACAGCTCGTTCACAGTTGTAACAAGTCGTGGTCGGTACCTGCAGCAGACACACACACACACACACACACACACACACACGAACACCACACAAACACACACGAACACCACACAAAAGGCATGACTGATATTGCGTAACATTTGCAATTTGACAAAAAAATGTGGTGAAGAAAAGACCTAGTAAACAATTAAAACACTATTACATAGTTTGAATGCTATTTTAGCTATAACTGTGTAAACTTCTCTATTTTATACTACTATTATGATTTCGGCCTCAAGTCATTGTGTTGCGTGTAATTAGAAATGCTTAAGTGAAGCCATCATCAAGGTCTATTGAACTCGGTGCCCAAGCATGTAGATAAGTACAAAACCTACATTTCGGTGATTTTATTTATCTGCACGCTGAGTTTATTATATTTTGACGATGATTTCATTTAACATAATCTAATTATACGAAACATTGCTGTACCTGATAATGGCTTTAGGACGAAATCATGATAGCAATACAAAAGAAATCGCCCCTTTACTGGCGTGGAGGAGGGACGCACCCCAATACATGATACGACCGTAGAAACGTGCGGCACTTAAGTTCCCGCAGTGAGGTGAGACTCTTGTACCGGCAGTGCAGAGATACACTCGGTTAGTCGGTTACATGTTTTACTCTTGTTCGTGTATAGTGCGAGTGGCTTGAGGACGAGCTATTTCGAGATTTTCGTAGATTTCTAACACTTGTGCTCGAGAACTATCGTGACACATAGAAAATTTCGCCACTCTGCACACTGAGCTCGTTTAACTTCCTGTTGTCCACTACGAAAAAGAAAAAAAATTCTCCCACATTCCGGACATGTAAAATTCAGTGATCTGCCTTACTAAACTCTCACGATGGTTTCCGAAAAGCTTTGAATCCGTTTCGAGACTCTTAGCAACATGTGTTGTCTTATTTGGGGAACTGATAGCGGAAAGCCGGCCAAAAAGGTCAGGCTAAGGTATTCCTATTTTTTTAAGCTGAGTAGCAATACGTAGAAATGTATAGAAATTAATGATTATAATCCACAACTATTAAGGCATTATATAGACTAGTTTAATCATCTTAGCTTCAAACTAAGAACTTAAACAATTCCAATTTCATTAAGTGGACATTAGCGGTAAAAGTGGCGACCTAGTTTTGTAGCAAAGAACTAAATATCTTTTATTGTGAAATGTGATTCGAATTACACTTCTGAGAAATAAAAGTCAAACTGCGGTTGAGAATTTTTGCACAGAGTTCGTGAGCCCGTTGGGATTGTAATTGGTACTTAATCCATTGCTGTTCTGACCCTGAATTTGAATAATTTTCCTCGCTGTGTGTGCAGACTGTATCGTAGTCATTGTCAAAAAGAGTTCCTCTAGGGTTGACTTTCCTGGTCTTGGTGCCCTTTCTTCTTCTAGCTTTTTTCTCTTCCACTGCATTCAGTTATTCCTTCTTTTTATTTTATTTTTCTTGCTTCTTCACTTGCGTATTCTAGGTCAAATTTATAAGGAATTACTGTAAGAATGCCACGGAACCCTTCATTCGGCTGCTGATTTTACATTCTTCCTCCCCTACAAAAGTGGCCAGGAACCACTACCGAGCTGGCCACTTTGCCCATATTGACGCCTGTAGACGAAATCTGTGTACCTTCTAATAGTAGGAGCGAAATATCGAAAACTAAAGTATGATTCTTTCAATACAATTTCATTAAAAAGATTTATTCACTTTCCGTCTTCATAATAAATACACAAACTAACGGCATACCTTAAAATAGGATAAAGAAAATTGTCAGAGGAGGAGCAGCGCAGCAGACAGGTCAGACTTAATACGTTAACAGCCATGTTTCCATGTGCGCTGTTAACTCAGCTTCTGACATAATAATCCAATTGGTAGTATGTGCATGTACTAGCGTTTTTAATGTTTTAACTTACAATTACTGCAGTGAAGCTGGGCACACAGTGACCGAAATGGCCGGCCGTGTGGCCGAGCGGTTCTGGGCGCTTGAGTCTGGAACAACGTGACCGCTACGGTCGCAGGTTCGAATCCTGCTTCGGGCATGGATGTGTGTGTGCCCTTAGGTTAGTTAGGTTTAAGTAGTTCTAAGTTCTAGGGGACTCATGACCTCAGATGTTAAGTCCCATAGTGCTCAGAGCCATTTGAACCATTGTTTTTGACCGAAATGTAGATGCCCAGTAATCACCGCTGGACTGATTGAGTAACCTTTACTAATTAACACGTTAACGTATTTCTTGCGCGATGCCAGCATCTCTTAGCCTTAAGAAGCGTAATAGTCACTTGCCCGCCATGGCTACTTTTCCCAGGTCTGCCACGTACAAAATCAACAAAGTTTGCAGTGCCATTAACTTTTTCGTCGATCGATCTGTTTGAATGCTGGGCTTCTTCTTACACACGCTTCCAAGTTTTTGGTGTATGATTATTATTGCTTCCGTATCACCGTTACTACTCAGAGCTTTAGTCTGTGAATAAATTGAACTATTCGTTTAAAGAGCGAACATTTTATTGCCGCCTGCAGTTACTGACAACGATTTACCACTTCCCTAACAATTATTAATGAACTTTATATAAAACACTTCTTCTAGTCCATGGGTACAGATGTTATAAGTCGCAGCCCGAAATAAAACATCACTGAAGAGAATTGTGTTATAGGCTCGTGAATTACACTCAGTTCTATTGCGACAGTCTACTCATATTACATAATTTTCTTTTTCCCAAAAGCACAATTAACGTTAAAAATTTGATGAGATGTTCATCAGCTGCAGATGTGTGTTATAAGGGGTGTTCAATAAGTAAAGCAACCCTTTTTTTCTGAAAGCAGGTTAGTTTTTTTCAGGATTCCAATACACCATATTATTCCCCCACTATTTTGGTTAAAAAAAAGTTGTTTTTCAATATAATCTCTGTTCAATGAGACTGCCTTACGCCACCTTACTAGGAGGACCTATGAGCTCGTGAGGTGCCAGTCCGGGCGACGTCGCAGCCGACTTCCTGCTGTATCAATAACCTTTTCATCCCCATCATCTTATGTGCCCGCATGGTACCAGTCTGCTCGAGGTCGGAGCCAAAGCCTACTACATCAATAGCGTCCCCATTATCCGTGTGCTGCTTCCAGAGGAGTGCATCCTTCATTGAGGCAAACACACAGAAGTCGAATGGTGCAACATCCGGGCTGCAGGGCGGATGAGAAACAGGATGATAAGATTAGTGTTTAACGTCCCGTCGACAACGAGGTCACTAGAGACGGAGCGCAAGCTCGGATTAGGGAAGGATGGGGAAGGAAACTGGCCGTGCCCTTTCAAATGAACCGTCCCGGCATTTGCCTGAAGTGCTCTAGGGAAATCACGGAAAATCTAAATCAGGATGGGCGGACGCGGGATTGAACAGTCGCCCTCCCGAATGCGAGTCCAGTGTGCTAGCCACTGTGCCACCTCGCTCGGTGAGGAGCAACAGTCAAACTAAGTTTTGTGAGCTCCTGTCGGTTACGCTCACTTGTGAGGCCTTGCGTTGTCATGGAGAAGGAGAAGTTCGTTTGCACTTTCATTGCAGCAATCAGAGCCGTGCGACGCCGGCCGGCACGCGGGAAATCGGACACGATTGCACGACGCTGCCGCGACAATGACAGACGCCTCGCCCAGCTGCTCAGCCTGCATTTGTTCAGTGACAGATCTTCGAAGACATTCTGCAGACGTCTATGAACCTCTGCCAGGCTGTGGTTTCCACCAATAGGAGATCAATGACAGCTCTCTGCTTGGAACGCATCTCCGTTACAGGCGCCGTTTTGAAAGCTCCACAGAGCACGACAATGTATCGGAATAAATGGATGCTGAAGCGGGAATATTCGATGATGCTTCACAGCAAATTCCGATTTTTATCGACCGGAATTCCCGAGAAAGAAAATGAATTACTGAAAGCCCATCGTACGTCGGAGCATGTAATTTTTAATGCGAGACGTCCTGGTCTCCTACGTCCGGCAACACTCCAGACACTGGTACGGCTTAGCTACTAAGCTGCAATTCACGTTGTGGCGTGCTAAACAGGTAAATCAGGCTGGCGATGATATAAGCCTGCGCCGACAGCGGTTAGGCCCAGTAGTTTTTATCTGGACGGAGCGACATCTTGCCACGGGCAAAGTTACGGCGGTGGCAACGACGCTGGGCGAGGAGGGCCGAGTCGGTAGGCGGATCGGGGTCCGCAGGCCAGCGTGGAGGACCCTCCAGGCGGCACCTCGTCAGCAGCCACCGCCTCCACCCCCCCCCCCCCCCTTCCTCCCCACCCACACAACGCTGGCAGGCAGGTCGATACCGCGCATCGGTTACCGCTGCGCCGCTCCTCGCCTGCCTCAGGCTCTGCGTTGGACAGCCGTCGCATGCCGCTGCATCGGCGACGGAGATTTGGCGCTCGCTGCAGTTCCCAGCGACGTTCACAATCTAACCTCTAATGCCGCTTCCTTGTTGCCAACTACTGCCCCCTCGCGGTCCTTCAGTATCTCGTCACATTACTATGACACCTGTTACCATCCACAGTTACTTTTGTTTGCAGCAGACTCAGCAGCTGCACGAGTTTGGAAGAATTTCGGTAATGCGCTGGTAGATCCCTATTGGTACTTGCAGGGGAGTTTCTGGGTAAATGAGTGGGGAGAATGGTTTGATATATGATTCAGACGTTAGTTGCATTCAGGAACGTAACTGCATAAAATCTCACCATCAAAGTATTCAGATGCGCTTGGCAAATCTGACCTAAACTGATATACAATCTGACATTGAAAGGTTACAGAGCCTCAAGGTGCAATCTGAGTTCCAAGTAAATCAAACACTCGATAGAGCAGACTATGAAAATAGTGGGAACTAAATAACTGAATCTAAAGCGCTTCTAAGAAATGAATCAGGTAAATAAATGTAAATGTCGTGTGACTAGGGCCTCCCGTCAGGTAGACAGTTGGGTGGGTGCAAGTCTTACGATTTGGCGCATTTTCGGCGACTTGCGCGTCGATGGGGATGAAATGATGATCATTAAGACAATACAACACCCCATCCCAGAGCGGAGAAAATCTCCGACCCAGCCGGTAATCGAACCCGATCTCTTAGGATTGACATTCATGTCGCTCTTTGGTAAGAGCATCGAAGAAACTATAGATGAAATCGAGTCATTAACAAATGCATGTCTCTCTCTGGATTCTAAACTGGAATATGAGAACATTTCCTGTGAAGTAAAATTATCAAACAGATAATTACTAATCGCTGGGTCTCACTACGTTGTCTGTCGAGATGCAGATGCGTGAAATGGTTACAAGTTGTGAAATATTACAACACCTGGTGTGAACTTACTATTTCGTGAGGGCTGCACTGCATCACACGCTATAGGCAGCTAAGGCGCGTCTCGCGAAGTGGCGCTTCTCGACCGAGATCAACAACAAGTTTTACTCGACGTGTGGGGCGGCAGGTGGAATAATAGAATAAGCGTTTTGTATTTATACTGTTTGCCATTCTCAACACTGGCTTTGTAGATACAATATTTGGAACCAGAAAGTGATTAGCAAAACGTGAAGCCTGTAATTAGAATTCGTAGTGCCCACTTCATCTGAGAAATACATTTATAGCTACAGCTTATAGCTCTGAGGAATTAGGAGATTGTCTGGGATTCATAATCAAAAACCATTCTCTCTAAAATGTTCACTGTATTCTGAAAGTCACAAACCAAAAAGAATCCACACAAGCCTACTACCATAGCAGTTCAGAGTCTAATGCGCTGATGCCACTATAACTGTTGAAATTAAATATTTAAGTGAATGCTCGCCATAATTTGATGATAATGTTCATCAAACGCCACGCTAAATAATGGTACAATGTCTGTCCTGCGGCGGCACATGAAAATACGACATACGCAAACTAAAGATAGATCATTAACGTCATTCTAAAATTAACACTTTACTCGCAAACGATTTCATAGTTACGCGTAACCCGAGTAACTTATTACGGCATCCGAGGCTGTTTATATCAACGATACCGACGCGACGCGACTCCCGGCACAGGTGGTGCGCTAATCAGCGTCTGGAGAGAACTGGGGCCTTTCTCCTCTGGCGCAGCCTTCTTACATGTAAAGCCGCGGTGCGGACGGCTAAGGGAACGCCTGATCAAATCTACTCTCCCGACTAGACGCTGGGCTAGTAATGCACCACTTTAAGTTATCAAATAAATCATTGCTTCCTTTTCTGATGGCCGATGAAGCTCTCAATTTAAATGTGCAATCAGAACACGGGTAAATAATCATAATAAAAGTTTGATGTGGCTAAGTTAAATATTTTGGGCGAGATAATCAATTTAATTACACTATACGCAGTAGACGAGCTCTGAACTTGCCCTTTGGAGATACGCTATGGCTATAGTTTTATAGTTATTCAGTTAAAACTTCTCACATCTTTGTGATTATAGCGGATCTCCCTTCTACTTAAATTTAAACATCCTAGCTTTATTTATTCGCCTACGTAATCTATCTTGCTTCCTTAATTTCTAAGACAAATACCAGAAAATCATGAATTTCAACTAAAATTTTAATTTGTGAGATCCAGAAGACTGTTTCTACTAAATTATTATGCAAAAGGAATCCAAATATAAATTTTTAAGTTTCTAGCTCTTTTCTGTTGCGCCAATGATTTTTACAGAAAAACGTCCAAATTTCGAAAATGGTTGAAGTTATTGAACTGATATTCAACACATATTGATTTAGTATTACTCCTGACATGCTAGAAACGTTTCATGTTATTTACTTGATTTTTAAAGTATTGCGCAACATTTATGACTACAGAGCTAGTTACAGCGGACTGGCTGGCACACAATCGAAAGACTGATGCGAATTTTATAAGGCGAGAGTATGCTGCTTCCCTACAGACGGCAGCAACAACACTCATTTATGAAGTTATGAGATTTACCTTCCTAGCTCGTATTAGAGGGGAGAACTGCTTTTCACGTTGAGTTGTGTGGACTTCAGCGAATAGAAATTGTAATTACTTCCATAAACTTCTCTTTCCTACACTTTAGTTTATTGTGGTTTTCCACTACTTTTACAAGCGGCGGAAATGTCCTCTCCACACCCACTTCGCTGCCTCCAGCTGGTTGTGTGGTTCGTTTCATGTCCTAACATTTATTTACTCTCCTACCTACAACCAGTCCCCTCGGTTGCAATTATTTTCCATCTCCCTCTGTCTCTGTTCAACAGTTTGTTGCTCTCAACGAACGGGAAGCTGGTTTACTTTTCACATGACTAAAAGTGGAAAAATCCTATGTTTTGAGGACAGCCTGTTCTCTCAAGCGGCGCCAGGTTTTTTGGCTTGGTCATTTCATTGTTGTGACCTGGGGAAGTGAGCATTATATCTGGCGCGCAATGTGTCCGAAGGCGCTGTGATTGCCCGCTCCACCTCGCGCTTCCGACTTGAGACCAGGGAATGTAAGCGTCCATGGTCGTACAGCCAAGCTGGGATACCCCACACGAATGCACAGACTACCATTAATTAGAACTTCAAGTTAAATAAATGAATCGTAATACTGTCTAACCAACCTCCTACCAAGTGAGATTGTATATCCTTCGGCTCAATTTCGTATAACTTCATAGCTCCGGGGCGGAATAACACTCTCTGATAGACATACTCAGAGATACTATTAGAAAAATACACACTGTCTCGCTTCGGAAGGAATGACTCCATTTCTTTAGCATTGAGCGACATTGTCACACTTCGTTGTATTCAAAGTTACTATTATTTGCAGCAGACGCAGCAACTGCACTAGTTGGGACTGCGTGCACAGTATTGCCTCCGAAGAAATTATTGTGTTCCTCTGGCACCTAATAACATTATGCTGCCACCTGTTAGTAGCCACACTTACTACTGTTTCCAGCTGTCACCCCATCTATACAAGTTTCGGAGGATGTCGATAAAGTGTTGATAGATCCTCATGGGCACAGCATCGCTTAGAAAAAAAGGAAGAAGTATATATCTGAACTGAAGATTTTGTTGACGAAAGAGCCAAGAGTTCATATTGCCCAAAAATTGGAAACCCAATCGCTTATTGTCATTCCAAACAATTCATCCTAAAACATTCCTCACGTCTACGTCATTTCATCTTGTTCAGTCCAGCACTTTTTTTATTTTTACTGATGCTTATTTGTGTGCTAAAGCAGGAGACAAAACGGAGTGCACGTGGCAATCAAGAATCGTGCACGTACCCATTAAAGAGTGCATCTGGCGTGAAGTTAATAGTGTACGAGCGCTAGATGAACTTTTGACGCTGTTGGGTCCCATAGTGCTCAGATCCATTTTTGAACTTTTTGAATGGCTTAAGGGAAGCCTAGTTCGAGGAAGAAATTGCTGAGGAAGTAGTGTGAGGCACCGCACCTTTACAAGTGAAAGAGCCGCGAAAGTAGCGAACTGTTTGGTGGGATACTTCACAATTTTTTCGTGTTTTATAAACATACCTCCAACGTTTTGAATCCAGTCACGTTTTAAGCTGCAAAATATGGATTTTCCCAGACAGGCTTTGAAAGCAGTATACTCATATAGGAACTACAAAATAAAACTCATGACTACCAGTGCTAGTGTTAAGTTCACCAAAGAATGTCTAGCATGTGATTTTCGCCCTAATTACGCCAGAGTAAAGATCAAAAACAAGTCTGTTGCAACACAGATTGCGTGAAGGAAATTTGAGTTAATGTGGATGAAGTGTGAGGTTAAATCTCAGTATAAGAAGAAAAAAGATATTATTAAGTGCTGTTACATCACATATTTACAATAAGCTAATACACTACACCCATTAGGACTAAAAGCTGCTGAAGAGTACGTTGAAAGAATTGTAAACAAAATGCAAACTGAAATCACACATAGGCACCAACAGAAATTAGAAGCCATGTAGCTAAAACTGCATCAGCAACAGAACCACCAACCATTCAACAAAACACCGTTTTATGAATGAACCATTAACCAAACTGACATCACCTTCAGTGAAGAGGGATAACATTTACTCAAGAAAAGGGGTAAACACAATTTAAAACCCAGATTACGTAACAATAACCTCAAAAATCTTATCATACACACTAAAAAAAGCAGCTGATTCAGCTGGCGTACATAACACTGGACAGACTGTCTTAGCACACAACATAAAATTATTCATAAAAGCGTAAGTAACCATAATGAAATCTCCAAAGCAGTTTTTCAAGAGAGAAAACTAGTAAAGAGCATAAACATGAAACTTAATAACAACAATGCCATAGTTCTGAAAGCTGACTTACGCAATTATGCAGTAATTATGGACAAAGATGAATACATCACTAAAACACTGACTTTTTTTCTGGAAACAACGTAACAGATATCAAACAAGATCCAACAAAATTGCAAAACAAAATCAGAAAAATGGACAATAAATGCAATTTCCTCCTCACAGAAAAACAATTAAAAACATGCATTTTAATGAACTTAACAGCCCCAAGACGAGGAGCTCAACCTAAGACCCATAAACCCCATGTTCCATTAAGACCAATTGTTAATTCTAAAAACACACCTGCCTCCAAAGTCTCCCAATTACTGAATGAAATTCTGAAACAGCACTATACATTTGATAAATTATACTCAGATAAGAACTCAAATGAAGTAGCAAGTAAAATTAAAGGCATAAATATTCCTGCACGTGTCAGGTTTTCCTCTTTTGATGTAACTAACGTATTTACAAATGTACAAAGTGAAGAAACAATACACATAATGTTTTAAAACTTAATAAAACATAAAAAATTGTCAATTGCAGAAATATCAAAAGTCAAAGACATGTTACAGCTAATATTCTCTCACAATTACTTTACTACCAAGAGAATGAGGGTCTTGTCATGGGCAGTAGCATTACAAGTTTTCTGACAGATATATTTCTCAAACATCTGGAAAGAAAGTTCTTTAATGAAGACAATGGACTCAAAAGTAAAATAGTATCTTACTGCAGATACGTTGATGACACCTATTTGACGGGACAAAGGATGAGCTCGAAGAACTACTAGCAGTAGTCAATTCTTCCAAAAAAAACATAAAATTCACAGTAGAACATGAGGACAACAAAAGCCAACACTTCCTGAATCTTAAAATCGCCAACCACCAAGAAAAACATAAGTTCAGCATACAAAGAAAGCGCGCATACACAGACATAACAATGGACAACTCATCAGGCCATTCTACCACACAGAAACATGCTGCATTTAGGTCCATGTTACACAGAGTACACTCCCTTGATTTAGAAGGAAACACTGTCAAGAATGAGATAGATACAATAAAGAGCATTGCCATAAGCAATGGCTACACAGCGAGAACAATTGAGAATTTACGCAGACAAATACACAAAAGGAAAACAACGAATGGACACATTGTGAAAGAAGATAAACTATTCGCCAGCATCCCATACCCGGGCCCCATATCACAAAAAATCGCTAACCTTTTCAGAAAAACAAACGTAACAGTTGCAATATTAACCAATAATGAGTTAGGAAACCTACTCATTCATAGCGTAAAATCAAATACACAAACATACAGCAACAGCGGAATATACAAAGTATCATGTCCCTGTTATACTGCCTATAGGAAAAACAGGCAAAATCTTCGAGACCCGTTTTGAAGAACATATAAATGCTTTCAGGCTCAAGAATTTCGAAAAATCAGCCAATGCACAACATATGTTGGAAACGAAACATATCATCAACAGTGAAGAAAACAATTTGGTCATACTACATAACGAAGCCAATGGTAAGACCCTAAGTTTGTTTGAACAATTGGAGATAAACCTCCACAAAATCAAAAATCCAGAATCTATGTTAAATGAACAAACAGATTTCGGAAGCCATAGTTATTTCAGTTATTTTAAAGACCTGTTCTAAAGTTATTCCTTTCATATGTCAATTTCTTTAATAGCTATATCTTTGGAACTACAAATAAATTCATCTTTGACAACACCACATCTGTAAAGTGTTTATAAACATGTGTGTGGAAATCTACATCTTGAATGAAGTGACATGTTTTAAAACGACCGAGAAAAGAATGTTTGCCGGCAATAAAACGTTAAAAATGCTTTCCTTGGATAATGTGGTAAGTTTACTCTGTTCATTTTCCACTATTTTGCACATATTTTACGAGCTCGACTTACAAAATTCATAACCTAACATTAAACCTTTTTGTGACAGGAATATGCATTTCACCTCATTCAGGAGAAGAAATAAAACATGTATTAAGACTAATTACACCTGTTGATGGACCCATAGAGCCCGAAAGGTATCGCGTAGTATATAAAACACGAAAACGTTGTGGCTAAAGGCGTAGTTCAATTCATACCTCCAATGCAAATGTAAAAGGTGCTTACCCGAAGTTTGTGTATCCTGTTCCATGCAACGGTTGGTTATGTGTGGATGAAACACAGTTTCCAACCATTGTAACAAGTTGTACTTTCATGGCCACAAATAGGAAACAGACGTAAAGGATTAAGAAACGAACACATTTGTATTTTAAATGCTACAATATATTTACACAGACGCGTTTAGTTAAGAGGAGGAGTACTACGTACGAATAGGACATAGGTATTAATTTGCATCATCCTGGATGTTTTTACAATGATTTTGAACTAGCAACTCGATTTTTGTTGTGAAGTTACTGGTCATTAGGCGCACTGCACCAGTAAGATGAACATCAGTAAGACAATTCCTAAGCTCTTTCAAATAACAAAGGAAACTATTCACGCGGGTAACTTTTGTAGAAGGTTTCCAAGGTTTCCAAGGTTTCTGCAGTGCGAAACGTCTCCTTCAGCACATGATTGCATTGAAAGTCAATGTCTTCCAACTGAATTTCAGACGGCACATTTTCAACGTTAACTGCAAAAGGAGTCGCAAAAAGGTTGACAACGCATTGCAGTCAACTCCTCAAATTTACTATCAAAAATGCCTTCGACAGACTGTAGCACCGTTACAAACTAATCAAAATGTTCTTTGAGGATCTCCTATTCCAAATTGTTTTCACTAACAACTAGTGCAAGGCTCGGGAAGTGTACACACGACATTTATGACAGTTGCTTTGCACACAAAGTAGATTTTCTTTAATGCCAAAATAGAGTGGAACAGTTCGCTGATTACCTTATTTCTACCTTGCAAAGCTACACTCAAGCTGTTCAGAGGTTTGGTTACGTCAGTTAAAAACGCAAGGTCTAAAATCCACTGTGGGTGGTCTTATTCTTTCATCGGTTTTCCTTTCGCATTCGTGAATTACGCCATATCTTTACGTAAATTAAAAAATCATTCTAAAACGACACCTCGACTCAGCCAGGGTACTTCCACAAAAATATAGAAAATCGTCGTATTCACAATCGAGATCTGTCTGAAACGATTTGAATTGTCTGTGTCGCAAATCGTGCGATCTGGGAATGTTAACTGTTTTCATAACCACGTCCATGACGCCAACTGGTCTGGAACATTTTGCTAGCAAATTAACATGGTGAAGAACGCAATGTATTGCTGGTAATTCCCGCTGGACACCGACGGCTTTCAACGTTTTTAGTATCAAAGCAACGACACCAGACATATGACCTATCATTGCAGGAGCCCCATATGTTGCATTCGATGAAAGTTTTTCCCCAACATAGTTCGTATTTCTCCGTTGCATGTTCTACGTACGGAAATATATCGTCGGCGGTTGTTGTGTAATGCATTGGCACTAAATCGAGGAGTTCCTCAATCACAATAAACTGAGCATCAACACCTCGCAAAAAGACTGCAAGTTGAGGAAGATCATATACATTTGTGCTTTCGTCCAATGCTAATGAAAACAATACCAAACCTTTGATCCTCTTTCTCAATTGAGCTGCCACATCGTGTGCCATTTCTTCAATGTGCCTGCAAACCGTTCTCCGAGAAAGAGCAGCGATTTCAAAAACAAATGGCTCTGAGCACTATGGGACTTAACTTTTGAGGTCATCAGTCCCCGAGAACCTAGAGCTACTTAAACCTACCTAACCTAATGACATCACACACATCCATGCCCTAGGCAGGATTCGAACCTGCGACCGTAGAAGTCACGCGGTTCCAGACTGTAGCGCATAGAACCGCTTTGCCACTCCGGCTACCTTTCAAAAACAGGAAGGCTTGCTGGGCACAAAATTGTTGAGGCAGCATCAAAACATTCTCACACAAATTCTCCATCGTCAAGGGACCGTGATGTTTTAGTTATTTTAAGAGCTACATGATAAATTACCTGTCATCGCTGCATCTCTGTGGATGATGATGTTTTCGTCTTGTAAATACGTACAGAAGAAGGTAAAAGTGGCAAAAAATGCACGTAACAGATTATTAATAGCAGTAACAATGTGATTCAACGTCATAAATATCTACATGTATACATACGTCTTTCTCCTTTTTCTGCTTCATTTCGTTAACTTTGGCTTTTATTTCTTCATTATTCAAACCGACTACATCCTTCTCGAGAAGCAGTTGATAATGTCGTTCACATTGTACTTCTGCCGTGAAGACAATGTGCATTAACTGTATGGGTTCAAAGGACTTTCGTTTCAAACGATTTTAGCTCCTCCTCAGACATTTTCCACCAACTAGTTCCGTTTTATGAAAACACGGAACGCGATTTCTACACAGACAAGAGAAACGACAGGAAGTAAACGAACCGGGTGGCTCCGTACGGTGCAGTGACGTGCGTGGCTAGGCGATTAGATGTGGGAGTACTGTTGGCTGGGAGTGGGGAAGACCCGTGGGCAGGCCTTGCGGGCATCTGCGAGCGCCCGCGCTCGCGGAACGATATTTGTCCACTCCTGACTTAGAAGAACTGTGAAGTCATCTGGGCTGACGTGTGATGGACACGTGGCATGAAAAATGTTCAGATGTGTGTGAAATCTTATGGGACTTAACTGCTAAGGTCATCAGTCCCTAAGCATACACACTACTTAAACCTAAACTATCCTAAGGACTACAGAAGAATGCTGAAGATTAGATGGGTAGATCACGTAACTAATGAAGTATTGGATTGGGGAGAAGAGAAGTCTGTGGCACAACTTGACCAGAAGAAGGGATCGGTTGGTAGGACATGTTCTGAGGCATCAAGGGATCACCAATTTAGTACTGGAGGGCAGCGTGGAGGGTAAAAATCGTAGCGGGAGACCAAGAGATGAATACACTAAGCACATTCAGAAGGATGTAGGTTGCAGTAGGTACTGGGAGATGAAGAAGCTTGCACAGGACAGAGTAGCATGGAGAGCTGCATCAAACCAGTCTCAGGACTGAAGACCACACCAACAACAACAACATCCTAAGGACAATCACACACACACACACACACACACACACACACACACACACACACACACACACACACACACACACACCTACGCCCGAGGGAGAACTCGTACCTTCGACGGGACCAGAGCCGCATAGTGCATGACTGCAGCGCCTCAGACCCCCTGGCTAATCCCGCACGGCCGGAAATACCAAAAAAATCGATTTTACAAGCAAAGCCAAGTGGACGGAGAGGACGTGGTAGACCTAGAACTAGATGGGAGGACGAAGTCATAGAAGACCTTTGGACGATGGGCTGCAGGAAGTGGAAAATGCTAGCAAGGGACCGGAATAAAGACAATACTCATGAGTTGCACAGACGTAGGAAAGAAGTAAGTTTGGAATGAAAGTAACAGAAGTAGCAGAAATTAGAACAGTAAGAAACTTAACGTCAAATTGGTGAACCCGAAGTAGAAGAAGTTATGGAATTCTGCTAACTTGGGAGCAAAATAACCCATATTGTAACAAGCAAGGAGGATGTGAAAAGCAGAGAAGCACAGGCAAAGAGGGGATTTCTGGCCAGAAGAAGTTAATTAGTATCAAACTTGGGCTTTAATTTGAGGAAAAAATTTATGTACATTTGGAAAACCATGGACAGTGGGAAAATCCGAACCTAATGAAATGGAAGCGTTTCAGATGTGGTGATACAGAAGAATGTAGACGATTAGGTTGACTGATAAGGTAAATATCGAATTGTCACAATCGTCGAAGAAAGGGACAAAGAAAATATTGACGAGAAAAAGGGACAGGATGATAGGACATCTGGCGAGACATCGGGGTATAATTTCCATGGGACTAGAGTGAGCTGCAGAGGGTAAAAACTGTGGAGGAAGACAGAGATTGGAATTTGTCCAACAAATAATTGAGGACTTGGGGTGCAAGTGCTACCTTGAGACGAACAGGCTACCACAGTGTAGATCAGGAGAGGAATCCGTGTCGGGCCGCATCAAAGCAGGCAGAACACTCCTAGTTAAAAAAAAGAGAAAGGTCCTTTTACTCGAAAGTTATTGAGACAGCATGCATACTATCAGCCGTTCCTGATCCTCAAACCCTATCATAATGCAGTCTAAGTGAGGTTTCAATTGGTACTGCACCGGCGACCAACGCCGACAAGTTTATTTGTGGATCGATCGTATTTCAGCACCTCTCTGTCTTTACAGCTTAAATCAAATTTCCAAGGAAACTATTAGTTCAGACAGGCCGTTTTATTTTGTCTTCAATAAATATATGTCTATTATATTTGTAATCGTTAATTGCATCAAGTGCGACTATTGTTAGAGGCATAGAAGCACAGTTCACGAAATAAAACATGTGCAAGTTTGTCGAGAACCTCCCCTGTATATGCAGATGTGTTATTGTGAGGGAACGAGATTCAGAGAATGTAATGGGTAGAAGTTAGTGTTATGGAAGATGGACTTTGTAACTAGTTATGTGAAGAAACAAGTGCAAACAGGGAGTGAGAGAGCGGACTGTAGTTGTGTCGTGATAAAAGAGACGAGTGGCGGCCTGCGACCTGACGCGCCGTGTCGCACCAGGATTTAGGCCGGTGCTCGGGTGGGAGCGGCGCCTAATAATCGGCGGTTAATCCATTAGCTGCCCCTGGGGCGCCCTCCGGTAATCCTCGACACACAGGAGCCGCCGCGCCGCATTGTCCGCAGCTTTTATCTGCGCCGGCGTTCCGCGACCATTCAACTGCTAACGACGTAGTCTCGCTTCCAGGCCGCACCCGACAACGGAACGCAGGCGCCTGCCTTGTATGCAGCCCGCGCAACCAGCTGCTACCGGGTACAGGCTAGGGAGGTAACGCACGTGCTTTCAACTGAACCCGAGAAGGAGTAGTAAGCTGAGCAAATGAAGATCTGACTACAAAAACAACACAAAGAGCCCTAGTCAAAAACGTACGTTTTTTGTGAGTTCAGTGAAACTCTGTAAATCGTCATACATCGCCTAATTCTCTATTACATTTTGTATCACTATTTTATAATGCTTCCTAGGCATACCTTTCAATTTTTTTAATAACATCGTGGTACGCTAATGTAACACGGAAGGAAAGATTAAGTAACTTCAGCCGGCCGGGGTGGCCGAACGGTTCTAGGCGCTACAGTCTGGAACCGCGCGACCGCTACGGTCGCAGGTTCGAATCCTGCCTCGGGCATGGATGTGTGTGACGTCCTTAGGTTAGTTAGGTTTAAGTAGTTGTAAGTTCTAAGGGACTGATGACCTCAGCAGTTCCATAGTGCTCAGAGCCATTTGAAGCAACCATCATCAATGGCTACATTCTCTTTCTTACGTGAAATTAAGAAGAAATTCTGGTCGTTGGAGGGTAGAAAAATTGACCGCCCCTTGGAGAAAAACAATTTAACGACGTAACACACTTATCGTAATGTTACGTCACCCACGTCACGCCAAAACATTCCACAACGCATTTCCAACTACGGCATGACACAGGCCGTCAACGGTCCGTCCCACCACGTCTCATCAGCGTGAAGATTTCCGGGTAAAATGTGTTGACTGTATCATCGTCTGCAAACATCGGAAATTATCCTATTATGACTGAACACATTCATGTTATAGCATTGGATTTCGTGGTAAACTGCAAAAGTTCTTCGATGACGTGGATATTTTTCCCATTCAGTAATATTCGGTAAGTGAAGTCAGATATCTGAAAAATTCTGCTCTAATGAAAGAAAAATGGAATACTTCATATTATTATTTACACCAGGAGAAAAACATAGTTATCAAGATAATCAGCCTCTATGTATTCCCTTATAAATAGTGCCTGTATATATTTTAGCTGACAAACGAATTTCGATGTTTTTGAAATGTTGGTTTGTTTCTCAGTACTGTACCACACAAAGCTAATCCAAAATAAACGTTCAGAGCTTTTCTTCTAATTATATTCGCAGTCTTCAAACTGCTGAATAGGTTTAAATGTGTCAAATGGCTCTGAGCACTACGGGACTTAACATCTATGGTCATCAGTCCCCTAGAACGTAGAACCTCTTAAACCTAACTCGCCGGGAATCGAACCCGGGAACCCGGGCGTGGGAAGCGAGAACGCTACCGCACGACCACGAGCTGCGGACGCTGAATAGGTCGTAGAGGAAAAAGTAATTCACTGGATGGAAGCTGCCTTTATCATTCCAATATTACGCGCTTCGGACTTTTCCATCATCAGATACCCTAGAACATCACATCGCACATAGCCACAAAAATTACGTGTTGTAGTAGTAACGAGCAGTCTGATTATTATCCTTACTGTTACAGAATGCAAATTTTGTACTTATGTGCAACGTGATGTTCCAGGATATCTGATGATGGAAATATACGAAACGCATGTGGCTGGACATTCATCCAGAGAGAACAGATATCAGTTCGCCTACATACTTTCCTGTCAAGAAGAGCAGACGGAAATATTTGCTATCGGAGAAAGTCAAAGAAAGAAACGGTGTTTCGTGCAGTCATTTCCAATACGTATGGTGGTAATGCTTCTGCTGAAGTGCCTGACGACTTCCTAGCCCACTGGCTCTTTCTTTAACATTTCAGTATCTTTATTCAAATTTCTGCACACTGACCTTACAGTTCTTTACAGAATTACGCTGTACTTTAACTAAGTAAAGACTAGGCTGTATGATCACACTTCGCCAGTTTTGCACTGGACAAGACCTTGTCAAACAATAGAAGATGATTCTGTCACAAACGTTTCTAACAAGGACTGTTTTTGTAAACCACTCTATCTTTGAGCAGCTATCTTTGAGCTGAGAATGTACGCTTGGAGCACAGAAGCGTATGGTAGTCAAGCATGGATTGCGGGAAAACCGGAGCAGAAGAGAATCGATTAATTGAGATGTGGCGCTACAGAAGAACATTGGAAATTAGGTGCACAGGTAAGGCATGCAGTGAGGAGGTTCTCCGCAGAATCGGAGAGGAAAGCAATATGTGAAAAACACTGACAAGAAGAAGGAACATAATGGTAGCACGTCTGTTAAGACATCAGTGAATAACTTCTATAGAGGAAGGCAGATTTTAATGTATCCAGCAAATAATTGTGGACGTAGGTTTCAAGTGTTACCCTGTGATGAAGAGGTTGGCAGAGGGAAGAATTCGTGACGATCCGCATCAAACCAGATAGAAGACTGACGACTCAACCAAAAAATTTAAAAAAAATAAATAAAAAAATAAAAAATAAAGACGGGGTTGATTCTGTCAGTTCTAATCAATGCAAATGGTGAGTCATGAGCAAGGCTGCCAGAGGCTATGAAAATAAGAAAAAACTGGGAAAGGGTTGTTTTCATAATGACAGTGCACTTGTTCTATATGGTTCAAATGGCTCTGAGCACTATGGGACTTAACATCTGAGGTCATCAGTCCCCTAGAACTCAGAACTACTTAAACCTAAGGGCACCACACACATCCATGTCCAAGGCAGGATTCGAACCTGTGACCGTAGCGGTCGCGCAGTTCCAGACTGAAGCACCTAGAACCGCTCGGCCACATCAGCCGGCCCACTTGTTCTGAGTAGAAGTCGTTAGTGGGCTCGATATTAACGTAACTGTCATTTCCGCGCAGCAACATTACGGTGTAAAATTGTCAAGTCAGTTTGTGAAACAAAACCAGAATATACAAGACATGCTGGAAACAACAGGAAGAGATTGTTTTTCTTTGAACATACTTACAGCATAGATTATGACAGATTATCCAAAAGAGTCTTCATGTATCTTGAGGAAAACAATGAACTGAATTCAAGATGGAATGCAGTGGTGGTAAACCTCTATGGTGGGTAGGGAAAGGTTGTTGGTAGAGATCAGGAGGCCAGCGGTCCATCTTCCTGGGCTGGGTAGCAGTAAAATGGTGAGTTGATGTCTAATAGTTGCTCGACGTGTCATGCTTACTTTATTTTTGTGTGTCTTTCAGCCCAGTACTGTACCACGTTTAGGGCTTCTTTTTTGTCCAGCCACATATAATTGAATTTGAATCTGTAGGAACGTTTTGGACACCAGGAGAGATGTTCCACGTCTGCACAGCATCATAATCGCACTTATCATCTACGTTACTTGATCCCACCTGATCGTGTTTGTTTTCAATGGGGCTATTCCTGTTCTTATGCGCTTCAACGTCCTCCATGTTAGTCAGTTTGTCGTGGTGTCGCCTACCTGTCGTAGGTGGTGGTTCTTCTATGGCTGTGCATTTTGCGGGATTTTAGTCGTACAAGCTTTCACTCAGTACCAAAGAGAGGATGTCGGTCATCGATGGTTTGTCTGAGCCTCTCCCACAATTTGTGAGATGTGCTTCAGGAACTAGTCTCTCAAGACCGGCAGCTCTGTAAACCCTCGGTATTAGATTTCCTTTGGGGAGAAATGCCCTCTGTCTGTTCTTGCCTGCGTCTCATTCCTCCTTGCTTCATTCGCCATATTCTATTTCGCTTCGAAGGTAACAAAAATCCTTCATTTCGTCTGCTGAAAGGTTCTCAGTTTAAACTTGTTAGTCTCCAGTCCTATTTCGGCTACTCATATGACTTGGCTTTCTTTATTTTACCCCTCAGCCCATATTCTGTGCTCATCAGAATGTTCATTCCATGTAACAGGAGCTATAATTCTTCCTAACAATCTTTAAGGGTAGAAATATCAGCTGCAAACACTATCATTGACATCCTGAGGCCCTGAAGTTTTATCACACATCTGAGGTTTCAGTTCCGTCATATCTTCTTCTGTTGGACAGTAGATAAACATTGCATTATCGCCCTACGCCCCCTGCCATTGAGTTACGTCTCTCCTGATCACTCATTATAGCTGTTTAGTCTTGTCAGTTGCGAATATTGCATAATACAGGAATTATTATCCCTCTTTCGATTCTTTGTGGTCTAGTATAGATCGTACAGAATTTACGAGGGTCATTACATACGAAGTACAATTTTCTTTTTTCACAAATTCCGCTTTCGTTCTACATCTTTGTCATTCATGAATGTCACAGAAATATTCAACAGGTTTGAATTCAGTTCAATTACACCTGTTTTCACAACTCGAGTCGTCATATCACATCGTCAAAATCGCTGCTGCACTTGACATTCTTCTAAAGCAACGTGCCATTATTTCCTGTGTTGTGCGAACGAGGCTGTGGAAAACATTCACAAGAGATTTAAGGTGTATAAAGATGACTTTGCAAAGTTAATGTTGGGCAAGAGGGTTCTGTGGTGAAAGTGGCCACACAAAAACTCGGCACCTCCTGCCCAGCGGCAGATCGACCCCTGGACAGACTCCTGACAATTCCCAGCGCACTCAGAATCCGAATTCGGTTGCCGAACACACAACACTGTACAAACTTTCAGTACGGATGGGGGACAAAGTGAGTTTGTGCAAAACACTGAGACAACGTTTAATAATGTCTGCGTCTGGTACGTTCCGAGAATGACCACTGAACACGGTGTGCAGCGAATTTGGAACAACACGATAATTCTGTTGTTTACAGATTGTTGTTTATAGATTGTTGTTTATAGATGACTGGTGTTTACTTTAATGAACACACTATTTTTCACTCCTAGTCATGCCACTATCCTTAAAACCAAGTTGGTGACCAGAGATGAAGCCAAGTTGCATAACTGGAAATGGAAAGGCGACCGATGGAATAGTATTTTGCGAACTCGTTTAGTAAGAAGGCACTGAGAACAGCGGCCTTAGCAGAATAAGTGTCGGCTACTGATTTTTTTTTTCATTTGTTTCAGAATGACTATTGATTTTGGGCATCGTGCCACACACAAGCACCATCAATTCTGGCGCCTATGTGTTAACCCCTAAAAAACTTCATGCTGGAACATGTCAGGTTGGATAACGTAGGAAAAAACACGATGTCTTGCTGTTGCACAATAATACCAGACCGAGATGACAAAGCTTGTATGGACAACATTAAAACACCCACTTTGCAGCCCTTAAGTAGCACAGTGAGTGTTGCTTGGTTGGTGGTTACTTAGTTTTCATGTTTCATAGAAAATGTGAACCATTATTTCATTAAAATGATGTTGTACGAGTCAGCTTACAGGATATTTATAGATGACTGGTGTTTACTTTAATGAACACACTATTTTTCACTCCTAGTCATGCCACTATCCTTAAAACCAAGTTGGTGTTTATTATAATCTTTTCAAGCTACCAGCTGTTAGAAATTCGTCTATGGAACAGATGGAGTTAGCCAGCAGAAATGATTTACGTTACATTTAAAACTTGCTTCGCTACATATCAGACATTTTGTATCGCTGGGCAAATGATCAAAAATATTTCCTGTTACTTATTGAACTCCTTCCTAACCCACTGACAGCTTTAGTAAAGGTAACTTTCTACTATTGCAGGCATCGACGTCATGTCAAATGGCGATGGATTATCTACAACGAATTTCATTACCGAATGTAGGTATTGTGATGGTGCAATTAAAATGCCTAACTACTTGAAGACATACCCACATGACGACCGCGTGTGGACGCCACATCTTATTCATACTGCTCTCTTTTGTGCAACCAGTATTTTCTGTCTAAGTGCTGAGTTACCATAGAAAATTATTTAATAGGACCTTATTGAGTGGAATTACGTAAAAGATGTTAGCAGGTTGATTCGTCTGTTTCCAGGACCAGCAATTATACGAACAATAAAACTAGCTGAACTTCATTGTATCAGAATGTCAGAAATTTGATTCTTCCAGTTCAAGTTTTCGTCGATGTGTGCATGCAAAAATCTGCAGCATTCTACTGTACTTATTGAATCCTTCTTACGTACGACATGAATTGTCGGTATGACTATTTGTTGTCCAGAACTGAACATACTATTGTGTTTTCTCAAAATGTAGAAGTATTTTATTTTCAAAGAACCGGATTACGCTGCAAAAAAACCAGTTCCACTTTTTATCATCAGCTGAAAATCTGGCGCTGTTGATGCAACACGTATAAAAATGTTTCCATATGTAAAGCGTTAGGAACGGGACGTGGGCACAAAGGATCCAACAGGTGAAAAAGGCATAATGTTGATTCTATGATAAACCGCTGCTTACACAGTTTTCTGAGTGTGAGAATTGGAGGCGTCGGCGAGATGCTGCATCAGTAAAAAGACTTGATCAACAGTTTCTTGCAATAGTACTGGTGCATTCTGAGCGACGTCTTCCTGTATGCTAACCGTGAAATCAGGTAGAGACCTAACGTGTCCGTGGTAACTTTTAAAACATTCCAACGCCAAAAGTCACATGAATTATGGAATCACATGCTGTACAGGAGGTCTCGATAGCATACAATCATAACGGTACAAGTGACAGGTCTTCTGGGTGTGTTCTCTTCAAAGAAGGACGTAGCGAGAATATTGGTGCTTGTGAAACCAAACCACACGGTCACATACTTCGAGTGGAATGACTCCTCGTGTACAACATGCGATTTAACAGCACCTCAAATCCGGAAGTTCTGTTTAAACACCCTACCGTATAGAGTAAAATGTGCCTCGTCACTTTATAAATATTGCACGGGTCATGTTCATAAAAATGGTTCAAATGGCTCTGAGCACTATGGGACCTACCATCTGAGGTCATCAGTCCCCTAGAGTTTAGAACAACTTAAACCTAGCGAACCTAAGGACATCACACACATTCATGCACGAGGCAGGATTCGAACATACGACCGTAGCAGTCGCGCGGTTCCGGACTGAAACGCCTAGAGTCGCTCGGCCACCGCGGCCGGCCCATAATCATCAACTTCGATCCGTGCCAGAAACCGAAAAACCAATTCAGAGTGTTTCTGCAGATCATGTGGATTCAGTTGCTGCACTGCCTGGATCTTGTACGGATACAAGTGTAAAAGAGATGGCAAAACTTTCCGCACTGTGGACTATGGAATAGACTTTCAGCACTGTGGACTATGGAATAGACGATACTCGTGACGCCGCAAGAGCGCTAGCACAACAAGGGCACGTGCTGCGTGGTCAGTTACAGCAACAACAACCTCGTCAGTAACTTCCATGTGCTACACCAAGCCCACCCGCGTTTCTGAATTTCATTATCTTTTTTAAACCATTTAATGACGTCTTGCCTCTCCTCAGACCTCTCACTTGGCGATACTCTCTCAATGCAGCGCTGTAGCTGCTGTTGCTCAGATAAAACAGTTTCTCTGTTCACCGTCACTCTTCTCGATGCCTTAGTGTTCACTCACGATGCGGCTTGTCAAATGACGACGATACTCTCGTATAATCATATAGTGAAAAGAACAAGATTTGCACCAGGTGGCCAGAATTAGAAATAATTTTTTTTCTAACGTAAATGGGATCAGCTTTAAGGCAAATTTCGCTGTGCGATAATTACAGTCCACACTAGGTAGTTGAACTTCAATAAAAGCCACCCAGTGTAAGGAATAGGAGTGGGTCCAAAATTCATCCCTGTGGGACTGTCTTTGTGATTTCTCCCCTGCCACTAAAATTTTTATCCTTTCAATACAGTTCGAATTATTCAACACGGGTTTTTGCATTCTGTTAGTGATGCGATGACTCCCTTCTGAAGACTGTTACACAGTAGCTCTAACGTTTTGTTCCTGATTTCTAGTGTAGAGGTATACAGGCATTCCATGGAAGCGCAAAGCAGTTTAAAAAGAAGATGTACAAAAATGACGTCCTCCTTATCCTGCAAATCAGTATGCTCTGCAAGTATCAGAGGTACGGAAAATGAATGTTACAAAAAACGCAAAGTATTTCTTTTACAGCGATCTTTGCAGGATGCACAAACACTGACAACGAGGCGACATTTCGTCTCCATTTTAAGTTCTTTGTCGACAGTAGAAGAGGGGTTTCTCATCCGTCCACTGTACTGTACGCAAAAAATCCTCGCGTGCTGCGAGACTGAAAGAAGCGAGGCCCTTTGGCTGCCCCTGGCCGCCTCGCGTTTGTGCGTTGCACGGCTTTGTTTCCTTTATCGACGGGTTCGCCGACCGCGGCTCCGCCTGCGCCTTTGACGTGGCAACGCCACCGCCTTCAGGCCTACAGCGGTCTGCGCCTTGGCGATAAGCGACGCAGCTGATCCCGCGGGAGCGCTCCTCAGGGCGCGGAAACGTTGCCGTGTTGCGCGCGCCGCCGGAACTGGTCGCAGCCACTGTGGCCGCGGGCGCTCGCCGCGGGCCACGTCTGGCGCCCGCTTCTTTCTGACACGGTTTGTCACGTAGACAGTACACACTGACACACAAATTAGCCCTGTCGAATGGAAACCAAGATCCACGGACGAGATTGAAATAAACAGCATTTTTTTCGTGTTATGATCGTTGTCGTTTAGCGAGGTATATAGATAAACGCAGAAATGAATTATTATAATTATTTAGCCAGATTGCAGTAATGCTACAGAAACACTAACTGCAGGAGTAATAAAGAATGAGAAAACTAAAAAGGAGAGTAAGATTCTGAGGAAAACAGAGGTAGGTAGGCAGAACTTCAGATGAAATTAGGAAAGTAAGAGTAATATTCTGTCACCATACCCAAAGAATTGTTGCTACCAGCCTGACACAAGAAAATTTACAGCATTTAAAAAAATTTCATTGGGGTTCAACTTTTCGTGTAGAGGAATATGAGAGGCAGTAGAATGATAACGAGAGAAATGGAAGAAAGAAAGTTGTTATTTTATAAATAATCACCATAGCTGTTAAAAAAATTGTGGTCTGGTCCACTTGTTGCCAAGGTTGTACACTGCAGAAATTTCTCTGAGAAGTCCTTATACATCCTCAATCCAGTCTCTATCTCTTGGAGTCCTGAAGAAAGACATTCGAGGTCATCGATTTGCTTCTTATGACGAAGTGCACGCCTTCGTACCATCAAGCTTCCGTGGGCAACGGCAAACATATTACCATGAAGACTACGGCCGTCGTTTCTCACAGTGCGAAACATGTATTATCAGTTATGGTGGTTACATTTGAAATAATAAACTGCTTACTTATCATTTTCTGATGTGTCTTTTAAGACGAGGATAATGGAATTTATTCGAATTAAGTCGGGTGATGCTGAGGGAATTAGATTAGGAAATGAGACACTCAAAGTAGTAAAGAAGTTTTGCTATTTGAGGAGCAAAATAACTGATGATGGTTGAAGTAGAGAGGATATAAAAAGTACATTGGCAATGGCAAGGAAAGCGTTTATGAAGAAGAAAAATTTGTTAACATCAAGTACAGATTTAAATGCCAGGAAGCCGTTTCTGAAAGTATTTGTATGGAGTGTAGCCATGTATGGAAATGAAACGTGTACGATAAATATCCTGGACAAGAATAGAAGCTTTCGACATGTGGTGCTACAGAAGAATGTTGAAGATGAGATGGGTAGATCACATAACTAATGAGGAGGTATTGAATAGAATTGGGCAGAAGAGGAGCTTGTGGCACAACTTGACTAGAAGAAGAGATCGGTTGGTAGGACATGTTCTGAGACATCGCGGGAACACCAATTTACTATTGGAGGGTAGCGTGGAGGGCAAAAATCGTAGAGGGAGACCAAGAGATGAATACACTAAGCAGATTCAGAAGTATGTAGGTTGCAGTAAGTACTGGGAGATCAAGCAGCTTGCACAGAATAGAGTAGCATGGAGAGCTGCATCAAACCAGTCTCAGGACTGAAGACCACAACAACAACTTGGAATCAGGCAAGCGATGTGTTGGCTAACCACTGACGCGTCTATGCAACACGCGAGGGGGGGGGGGGGGGGTAGGGGGGGTAATGCTGTCGTATCAGCAACGCGATGCTGTACAATCGGAAGCTGACTGTGTTGCTTTACGATGTAGCACAACGCAGCGTTTCTACAGGCGAGTATGTGGCAGGTGCTAGGCACCGGTGATATGCCAATGGCCTTGTCTCGAATACACAGCTCCTCTCCTGCGGCAGCGCGAGTTGGACCCGTACGTCCACACTGCGGAGCGTTGCAACCGCGAGGTCGTTTACCTCTTGTGCTTCTCGAAAGTAACTATGTTATCGACACAATATGGCTAATTTCTGTAGGACTATTACTATCGGTTTGGTACCGGATTCGCGCGACCCAAAACCTTTGGAATCGAACGCTTCGTATGGGAAGATATCAGAATAGATCCTCAGGACCTGATAGGCATGCACCTCTCTATCATGAATATTGGCTAAAACTGAAACTTCTGATGACATCGTGGGGACAGTGCCAATAGATCACTCGGGACTAGGCTTTTTGAACTTCCCTTCGAGGTTCCGGAAGACGTCGTGGCCAGTGCGTTACAATGGGAAACCTGAGTTTCTCCTCGCATATACAGTTTTCAAACAACATATGGGAATTCAGGCAGGTAATGTTTACAGCGACTGCCGATATCTCGGCGGGAGTACACCCCACCTTTTCAAGTCACGAGCTGCCAGTTTTTTGCCTTTAACACGGCGGGGTGTACTTCCGCCGAAATATCGGCAGTCACTGTAAACATTACCTGCCTGAATTCCCGTAAGTTGTTTGAATGCGTTACAACCATACGGAAGCGTCCGCAGTCACGCCACCGAAAAATGGAGCACCTTTGCGACATACCCCTTCCTGAAGGCAGTGAGTCAAGTTTTGATAGTGCTTACAAGGCATTTCCCATCTTAGCTTCTTATTGGTGGATACAGAGCGATAATTACTTACGACGGGCACCCAAGACCTGCTCGTGTTATGGCAAGGGGAGTCACTTACAATCAGACTGCGTTCAAAGGAGACTGGCGAAGCTGTACTGCCACCCACAAAAGCGTCCACATGCCTCTTTAGTACGCTGCCGCCTTCCGAAAGGAGTCCAACCTGCACAGTACCAAATCACGGACGACCGCTTGGAACAGACGACACATGTCGTCGCGGGAACAGAATCGAGTATGGAAATCGGCCGGCAGGTGTTACCGACGGCTGTTTTTGTAGCCGACTTCCAATATAACTGGTTTCCAGACAGAATTCGGATATGGAGATGGACGTGCGAAAGCGCAAACAGAGGTCATCAAAATGGCGAAAGAGAAGACGTCGCACGCCATCGGACGATTGCTTCCTATGTATGGGAGACGATCAACGGGAACAGGCATACGGTGACGACGCCACAGTAGAAAGTGCCGGGGTCTCCGGCGACGACCGACGTTATACCATCAAATACGTTCTCTCCAGGCAGATCCCAGGATGTCCCAGAACTCGGCACAGTAGAAACAGACATGGCCATAACAGCAGAAGATACGGATGTTCCGCCTCAGAAGTCATATCGCCAGAACTGATACTGAGGGAATCCAACTTCCTATAGCCACAGGAATCACGGTTGAGGCAACTCCTCCGATAGAGCCCACTTTCTAACTAACGTTGGCCGATTCACTCGCACCACTGAGCTAGAGCGGAACGACCAAGATGAAGTGCGCTTTACATGCACGCCCCAAAACGCAGGATTGAGAACAATGGTATAGGATCCGCAGTTGGTTGATTCGTGGGCACATATCCTTGGCGACCGAACACGTATGTAACAGACTACTCTGCCAGCGGCATCGATCGCGTCTGTGTCACCGCGCCGCCTCCTACGTGACATCCGTTGATTCATAACTATGACCTGTCACTTTCACTGACCACTCGGTATATATCTTCATTGACCGGTTTATACGCCGGAGAAGAACACGACAGGACGGCACTAAAAGATGTTACACGCTCTTTGGAGCGCTCGATGAATAGGTGGGAACCATACTACTGGAGGAAATTAGCGAGGGCGAAGTGGAAGAAGCTTTAGGAGAGGGGACGTCCAATAGGTCCCAGGGGCCGGACGGAATACCTTGGAGTTGTATAGGAAGTTTCAACACTTGATGGCCCGGTGGTGGACTGAAATTATCCGCAAACCAATGCCTCCCGACATGACATTTCCGCCACTGTTTGTGGAGGAGCTGATCATCCCAATACTAAAACCTTCAGAGGGCACACGACTTAGAGACTACTAACATTACTTAACTGTGATTTGAAGATTTTTACCAGACTGATGGCGTCAAGGCTTACTTGATTACTGCAACGCGAAGTATCACTTGATGAGACATCTCTAGGCGGTGATAGTAATATCCAGATGGCACTGGGCGAATACTGCGTTTCTATGGCACTGGTGAAAGCGTATCGACTACGCAGAGCTCTGATATCCATATATTTCGATCAAGCCATTGACAGGGTCAGCCATAGCTACATTTCGGAAGTGTTGACGCAAATGAATTTCACGCAGTGCTACATTGAACGATGATGCGGTTACTATATGGAGTGCTTATTAATGGCCGAGTGGTGGGAGCCCCTTATTATTAAGTTCCTTATCCAGAATCATACGTGCACTGACCCTTGAACCACTTCTCAGTGGAATTCGCCAACTCTTGACAGGACTTACGATAAGGAGCCACACTTTTCAGTGCAAGGCGTATGCAGACTACTTACTACTGATGGTGAGGGCTGGCAACGGCACAAATGCGGATTTCGTAGGGATCACTATGGGTAGACATATGAACGTAGACAAATGGGTCATCCTGAATATTGGTACTAGACTACAACTACTGAGTGCATTGCACCCTTCCGGATACGGGACAATATAAAACGTCTGGGGATGGCCTCTACAAATGACGTGAGATGCAAGGCTGCGATGAACTTCAAGAGCTTGCTCTAAGCTGTCCGGAATGGTATTAGAACTCACACATCGCGCGTCTTTGACATGATTCAGCGGGTCGCCTACATAAGTACCTACTTTGCGTCACTTTCCCCCACTACGCCTAGATTCTTCCGGTGCCAAAGATGATCGCTCGGCGCATAGTAGCAACGTTTGGATACTTCGTCAGTGCAGGAATCGATACGATGCCTTAACCCTACCCGTTCGTATAGGAGGCCTCAGGCTCGTGCTCGTTCACGATCATACGGTGGCGGTTCACCTCAGTGCGATGTTTAAAATATGGGACAGGCAACAACGGAACCAGTCGGGTGACGATTGACGAAATAGCTCCAGCTTCTCGAATAGCGCCAGTGACGGTGAAGAACATTTGCCCACCATTTCATCATATTAGAGATTTTTCTCTTGAATGTAGCTACGTTACGAAAAGTCTCCCGGCCACTAGAACGGCGACAGTGCGAGACACCTGTAAACTACTAACGAACATTCGCCCTGCCAACCCTGTGGAAGCACGGAACCTCACAATTCATAGGCCGATGCTATGGCGGACAAATTGCCATACTACCCTTGACACAGAAATATGAACGACGGGGTACCTGGCAGCTAACGCTAAACAAGTCACAGCATCCAGCCTGCACGCCAACAATATGCTGAACTGCCCGTTATCCCAAGCGGCCCTCGATTGTGTGGCAACTAGTAACGAATATGGTTTCCTTCCTTCTCTGTGTAGGACAACGAGCCATTGATTTTGCTACTGTTATTTTTCCGGGTAGTACTACCCACAAGCCAAGAGGAGCGCGTTGACAGGTACGAGTCCAGGCGGTGTATTGCCTGCTACACCGCCTGCCCGAAGAATGAGCTGGCCTTTTGGAACCACCTGCATGAACGACATACGGCAATTGTGTGCAACCCAAAGTACCAAAAATATTTTTCTAATGTCACGGGATGTGCATTACGAGATCTCCCGAGCAGCTGGAATGTTCCGGGTATGAGAAGCTAATGGTGAACACGAAGAGGCATACACTGACCATGACGAAACGGTTATTTCCTTCAGTTCTACGAAACGACGCACACGGAGGCAGCAGCGCCGGTGGTCGGAGATTTTATTTTTCTCTCTTTTTATTCGAGAACACGTGTTATTTCCTTCATGAAGACGACCTGGTGGATGATATCGCTGTAAACTTAACAAAAAAAGTGTAGTTCGTATCATTTGAATTATTTGCTCTTCGAAGTGTTTTGATTTCCCTCCTGTTCCTGAGCCGTAATAAAAAGAAAAGAAACTCAAGAAATGCGAAGATGTGCCTAGCTGCAACATGAGCTACAACGGTATCGGCGAGCAACGCAGCGACAGAGTGATGAAGTCCATTATTGTTTTGTACTGTATGTAGCCGTGGTCTAGGGGTCAGCCGGCACGGTAGCTCAGCGTGTTCGGTCAGAGGGTTACGTGCCCTATGTAATACAAAAACTGAGTCAATCGATCAACAACGAACATAAATGGATGTCTTACGACGTCCGCCCCGAGCAGATGCAACGAACACATGCGAACAAAATGAGATAAAAAAAAGGTAGCGTCTTTGATTCATAATCAAAACGTCTTCGGTCCTTGGTTCGATCCCCGCAACTGCCTAAATTTTGATAAGTAATCAGCATTGGCGGTTGAAGACTGCCGGCATAAGACGTCAGCCTCTTTCTGGCAACGGCCTTGTCAAAGAGGGCGGAGGAGCGGATAGAGGTTCAGGGCACTCTCTTGTCCTAGGGGTGGGAAATTGCCCCTAAAGGCGGAAGAATCAGCAATGATCAACGACATGAGGATACAGAAGGCAATAGAAACCACTGCATTAAAGACACGTAACGTGTATCCACAGGACATGTGGCCTGTAGTTGAAGAAGTGTCATGATGATCTCTCCATTGGCAAAAGATTCCGGAATAGTCCCCCCATTCGGATCTCCGGGAGGGGATTGCCAAGGGGGAGGTTACCATCAGAAAAATATTGAATAAGCACAGAAAGGATAATGTTCTACGAGTCGGGGCGTGGAATTTCAGAAGCTTGAACGTAGTAAGGATACTAGAAACTCTGAAAAGGGAAATGCAAAGGCTCAATCTAGATATAGTAGGGGTCAGTGAAGTGAAGTGGAAGGAAGACAAGGATTTCTGGTCAGTTGAGTATTGGGTAATATCAACAGCAGAGGAAAATGGTATAACAGGTGCAGGATTCGTTATGAATAGGAAGGTAGGGCAGAGGGTGTGTTAGTGTGAACAGTTCAGTGACCGGATTATTCTAATCAGAATCGACAGCAGACCAACACCGACAACGATAGTTCAGGTATACATGCCGACGTCGGAAGCTGAAGATGAACAGATAGAGAAAGTGTATGAGGATATTGAAAGGGTAATGCAGTATGTAAAGAGGGACGAAAATCTAATAGTCATGGGCGACTGGAATGCAGTTGTAGGGGAAGGAGTAGTAGAAAGGGTTACAGGAGAGTATGGGCTTGGGACAAGGAATAAAAGAGGAGAAGACTAATTGAGTTCTGTAACAAATTTCAGCTAGTAATAGCGAATACCTTGTTCAAGAATCACAAGAGGAGGAGGTATACTTGGAAAAGGCCGGGAGATAAGGGAAGATTTCAATTAGATTACATCATGGTCAGATAAAGATTCCGAAATCATATACTGGATTGTAACGCGTACCCAGGAGCAGATATAGACTCAGATCACACTTTTGGTAGTGATGAAGAGAAGGCTGAAGTTCAAGACATTAGTCAGGAAGAATCAATACGCAAAGAAGTGGAATACGGAAGTTCTAAGGAATGACGAGAGACGTTTGAAGTTCTCTAACGCTGTAGATACATCTGTAAGGAATAGCGCAGTAGGCAACACAGTTGAAGAGGAATGGACGTCTCTAAAAACGGCCAACACAGAAGTTGGAAAGGAAAACATAGGTACAAAGAAGGTAGCTGCGAAGAAACGATGGGTAACAGAAGAAATACTTCAGTTGATTGATGAATGGAGGAAGTACAAACATGTTCCGGGAAAATCAGGAATACAGAAATACAAGTCGCTGAGGAATGAAATAAATAGGAAGTGCAGGGAAGCTAAGACGAAATGGCTGCAGGAAAAATGTGAAGACATCAAAAAGATATATTTGTCGGAAGGACAGAGTCAGCATACAGGAAAGTCAAAACAACCTTTGGTGACATTAAAAGCAACGGTGGTAACATTAAGAGTGCAACGGGAATTCCGCTGTTAAATGCAGAGGAGAGAGCAGATAGGCGGAAAGAATACATTGGAAGCCTCTATGAGGGTGAAGATTTGTCTGATGTGATAGAAGAAGAAACAGGAGTCGAGTTAGAAGAGATAGGGGATCCAGTATTAGAATCAGAATTTAAAAGATCTTTGGAGGACTTACGGTCAAATAAGGCACAATGGGTAGATAACATTCCATCAGAATTTCTAAAATCATTAGAGGAAGTGGCAACAAAACGACTATTCACGTTGGTGTGTAGAATATATGAGTCTGGCGACATACCGTCTGACTTTCGGAAAAGCATCATCCACACAATTCCGAAGACGGCAAGAGCTGACAAATGCGAGAATTATCGCACAATCAGCTTAACAGCTCATGCATCGAAGCTGCTTACAAGAATAATATACAGAAGAATGGAAAAGAAAATTGAGAATGCGCTAGGTGACGACCAGTTTGGCTTTAGGAAAAGTAAAGGCACGAGAGAGGCAATTCTGACGTTACGGCTAATAACGGAAGCAAGGCTCAAGAAAAATCAAGACACGTTCATAGGATTTGTCGACCTGGAAAAAGCGTTCGAGAATATAAAATGGTCCAAGCTGTTCGAGATTCTGAAAAAAGTAGGGGTAAGCTATAGGGAGAGACGGGTCATATACAATATGTATAACAACCAAGAGGGTATAATAAGAGTGGACGATCAAGAACGAAGTGCTCGTATTAAGAAGGGTGTAAGACAAGGCTGCAGCCTTTCGCTCCTACTCTTCAATCTCTACATCGAGGAAGCAATGATGGAAATAAGAGAAAGGTTCAGGAGTGGAATTAAAATACAAGGTGAAAGGATATCAATGATACGATTCGCTGATGACATTGCTATCCTGAGTGAAAGTGAAGAAGATTAAATGATCTGCTGAACGGAATGAACAGTCTAATGAGTACACAGTATGGTTTGAGAGTAAATCGGAGAAAGACGAAGGAAATGAGGAGTAGTAGAAATGAGAACAGCTAGAAACTTAACATCCGGATAGATGGTCACGAAGTCAATGAAGTTAAGGAATTCTGCTACCTAGGCAGTAAAATAACTAATGACGGACGGAGCAAGGAGGACATCAAAAGCAGACTAGCTATGGCTAAAAAGGCATTTCTGGCCAAGAGAAGTCCACTAATATCAAATACCGGCCTTAATTTGAGGAAGAAAATTTTGAGGATGTACGTCTGGAGTACAGCATTGTATGGTAGTGAAACATGGACTGTGGGAAAACCGGAACAGAAGAGAATCGAAGCGTTTGAGATGTGGTGCTATAGACGAATGTTGAAAATTAGGTGGACTGATAAGGTAAGGAATGAGGAGGTTCTACGCAGAATCGTAGAGGAAAGGAATATGTGGAAAACACTGATAAGGAGAAGGGACAGGATGATAGGACATCTGCTAAGACATGAGGGAATGACTTCCATGGTACTAGAGGGAGCTGTAGAGGGCAAAAACTGTAGAGGAAAACAGATTGGAATACGGCAAGCAAATAATTGAGGACGTTGGTTGCAAGTGCTACTCTGAGATGAAGAGGTTAGCTCAGGAAAGCAATTCGTGACGGGCCGCATCAAACCAGTCAGTAGACAGATGACAACAACAAAAAAGTGTGTGTACATCGTCCGTACCTCTCATTGCTGATTATTCTATCGAGTTTTTGAGGTAGCTTCAATTTAGATGTTGTAACGTAGTAGATGTACTGGAAAGTATATATAGGAAGAGGTTCAAGGTGTAACTTATTAGTGAAGTATTTCACTTACACTGAAAATTTTTCTTCGTTAAGAAGGAGAGGGTATGAACCCAGTAGCTCAGTAAGTTTACCTTTTAATATTACATTAAGTCAAAAATTCTACAGTGACGGTATCAACAAACTTGGTCTCTCGTTGGGAGGAATGTGTTGGTCGCCATCGTGACTACATTGAGGAATAAATACTGTATTTAGATATGAAGAATAAAGATGACCAAAAAAAACTGTACGTAGCAGTTTATTACTGTTATTTGTTCCACCATTGCAACGTGTTATCACTTCCTAACCTTAATATATTAAACATCCACCAGGCTGTGGCTAAGCCATGTCTCCGCAATATCATTTCTTTCAGGAGTGCTAGTTCTGCAGGGTTCGCAAGAGAGCTTCAGTAAAGTGTGGAAGGTAGGAGACAAGATACTGGCAGAAGTAAAGCTGTGAGGACCGGGCGTGAGTCGTGCTTCGGTAGCTCAGATGGTAGAGCACTCACCCGCGAAAGGCAAAGGTACCGAGTTCGAGTCTCGGTCGGGCACAAAGTTTTAATCTGCCTGGAAGTTTCAAATATATGGTCATTATTGTTACATTGGTGCCTCAATGGGCAAGTGACAGGCAGCCACTCACTCCACCACTCACCCTTGTCCTGGGGTAGGAAGCACATTTCTGATACTAGCATCATTAAAGTGACTCATGCAATCGACCGATGCAGCTCTGCATAGCTCATTTCCATGGCCAAGCTACTCTGGCATCACGGAGCAGCGTCACCAGGTGGATGAAGCTACGTCTCAGAGCCGGACCTTACTACCATCAAGATCAAGTGCACAGTTACCTGGCGCCACTGGCCACAGGCAGCAAACAGCGCCCATTGGCCTTTTCGTGCTGCGCGGCTGACACACTACTGGGTCAGCATGGGGATGCCGCCCGTCATCATCCTTCCACATATACGGCCGTCAAAGTAATGTAATAAAGGCTCCAATAATAATACTCCTGTTGAGTAAGCGTTCGTGACCCAGTGCTCGTCCCGATACTGGGGATTCCGTCCCCTGCTTTCCAGACCACAATAGTAACAAAGAAATTCAAGACAAAGCAAAATGTAAAAAAACAAAAATAGTAAGAAAGTCCCATAAATAGAGAGAAAAATAATGGACAGCAGAAGAAAGAAAAGAAAAAAGTGAACGTGTAATGCAGTCAAATATTTTGGTAACATTTTTGGGAAGCAGCGATCTGTATAAAATGAGTCTAGATTACGATGGTAATTTATTGACGTCATACAGCACAAAGACAACCTCACCAGATGTATATAACGCAGAGCTGCTAACCAACAGCAGCAGTTTCAGCGACTGACATCAACTGGCTGATGTACGCTCATCAATTTCAGCTTGTGGGTAACGACTCTTCTATTTTAATATGTATAAATTACTTTATGTCACTGCTTCTTTACGTAACTACCAGGTTTTCTGTCATTCCCAATGCTGTCTGAAGATATTGAGCGACCTTATTAAGTATACACCATGCGGAGGTGATTTTAGAGTACTATCAAACAGGCTTTGACAAGAAGCAGTCAACTTGACAGGAGTTCATGACGGTTTACGTAATGGTACTTCTGTTTTCACTGTGGTTTATGGTACTTCTGTTAGTCTAAAGAGATAGTGTCGCCTTTCATTGCCTGGACACCGAATCAATTAATTGAAGACGGAAGCTTACACACAGCTGGTCACCAATTTAGATCGTCTCCACGTTTTTATTCCACAAGTAGATGTGGCTTTTGCTACTCCACAACGATGTACTTCTCAGACTTTCTGGAGAAATCAACGATCAAAGTCTTAGGAGGCTGTTGAATATCGTCCGAGAGAACCGGCATCAACCTGCGGCGTTAGAGTAACCGACTGAGGTGGCAGACAACAGGTCTACTTGCGTTACGTTCGGATCTCGAACTTTATTACTGATGACTTGTATAGTTACAATCAGTCATGTTCCTTAGGAGTAGAACAATAATTATGATGATGATGATGACCATAATAATAATAATCATCATCATCGTAGTGGAAGGTACATGGCGAGATATAATCGTGCTTTAATAAGGAATCCTGATGAAATGAACTTTTATTAAGCGACTCATTCATGCGCGTATTAAAAATTTACGGTAGAGAAATCATTTAGCACTAAACGCATCTTTGCAGAAATGAACGACCGTAATGATCTGTTGTGAACTGTTGTAGATCTCGATCACTTCTGGCATCAAATTAGTGTGTTCTGATACTCAGTGGGTAATAAGAATGGAACACCGAACGTTCCACGAACAGAAAAATGTTTAAATGTGTGTGAATTCCTAAAGGGCCAAAATGAGGTCATCGGTCCATACACCTACTACTTAAAGTAACTTTTGCTAATAACAACAGGCGCACACACACACACACACACACACACACACACACACACACACACACACACACACACACGAGGGAGAACTCGATCCTCCGGCGGAAGGGGCCATGAAATAAGTGACATGATGCCTCTAACCGCGCGGCTCCACGAACAGAACACAGCTGCCTGCTGCTCGTATTTCATAAGCAACAAAAATATAGTAAACGTTATTCAAAGCAGGTATAGCCCGGCACGACTTTACTGCATTTTGCACATGAGTTCGTCGACAAATAAGTTCAATCACGACACGAATGTACCACTCCTAGTATTATTATTATTATTATTATTATTATTATTATATTATTATAATATCATCATCATTATTATTATTAATGTTCCTTTCCTAAGAAACATGATTCACTGTGACGCTACAAGACTCGAATGCAGTACGCGAAAATTTCTAGAAAGGAGCGTTATCGGGTTGCTCCATCGTTGCTGCTCGACGGCTCGCTGTCTTGTATGCTATTCAACAGGTTCTTATGGTTTTTGATCTCGATTTCTCGAAAATATTTGAGAAGGGCATCATTCTATGGCAGCAACTGGTGCATCCCTTGCGTGTAAGCTTCCCTTGGCAGTATCATGAAAGGGTGTTTAAAAAAGATGCTTGGATGTACATGATTCTGTTTGTGCAAAATAATAGTGCTGTCTTTCATTACCAGGTCACAGGCTCAGTTAATTTAGAAGCATGAAGAGGAGCTTGCTTTATTATATGTGGTGCCAAAGAGTCACGCATGTGTCTCTGCACCAGGGCAGCGTGAGGAAGACCCCGGAAATTCATGCTAGTCAGGTACTCTTTGGGGGGATATCAGACTAGATTTAGGTAGCCAAGTTTGGGTACTGCCAGCGAGCAATTCACAGGTGTTTGTCGTCACATGGTCTGCTTGATCCTTCGGCTAATACCAACTGTTAAACTGCAACTATAATGTGGCTGTGTATTAATGTTCATTTTTATGGTTCACAATATTTCCTCTCTGAATGTATTTGCGTGTGTTGCACAGTGTAGAAGAACGCGTAATGGACTGCGCAGTTTCTTTAAAAAAAAAACTTTTTGTATCTACTTTTTCGGTTGACCGTCTGTTATCGCGCGCTTCGGCAGAAGTCAGATTCACCTAAGTGTTTTTATTAGCATCGGCGGACATCGGCGGCACCACATCAATCAAGATACAAGACGTATGCATCTCTGAATAAGTTCAGAAGGCAGTTACGATTTCTGCATGGAACACACTCACGTTGTAAGCAATGGACAACGGGTTTATTTAGGAAAACTTATGAGCGTTTACGGATATTTATGCCGTGTACAGTTGCTTCAGAAACCCCTCTTCGCCAATTTAATATTATGAACCAGTTCAATATCCACAAAAAACTGATCAGTTTAAAAGCGCCGATATTGCCACTGCTTAGATGTGGAGTTAGGCGGACACTGTTAAAATTACTTTATTTACAAACTATACGACTGCCTTTGTAAATTTTCATTCGAAGCAGTTCTGACGTGTGCCAAAGCGCAAAATTATTCCGCTTGAAAAAGGTCAAAGGCTGAAATAGGAATAGTAGGTTTTGTAAATAAAGTAATCTCAGCGGTCGAAGGTGACAAGGAGGTCTTTTAAGATGAACGGACAGTATATAAAGGAAACCACCTTAGATGACATAGTATTTGTCGGAACTCGATAGCACTAACTAAAAACCATAGAAGAAAAATCAGTGGAGCAAGTCACAAAAATGAGAGTGGAACGGTGGAGAATTCAGCGACTGCAGGTAGATAGTATCGGTGGTATGGAAAGGACGTCCAAAAAGCTATGTAAAGACTTATGGGGTGGGACGGGGTGCGTGGTGAAGAGGGAGCAACAGAAAATACACCATCTTGGGCCATCTGAGAGAGGAGCTGGCAGGCAGCTTGAGGTGAGACGCGACGTCCCTGGCAGTTTCAACTGGTTGGAACAAATGTGGACAAGGCTTACAATGATAGAGGCGAGTTTTTGAGCAGTCCGTGCTATACAGACTCCTTAATAACTGAATTTTGATACATTTTGTTGACAGCTGAATTTTTAGACCAAAGAGAACGAATGTTTGAGCAGATTTGTAGTACTTGTGACATGTAGCGGCGGTTTTACGACAAGAGTTTGTGTGGAATGTGTTCAAGTAAATGTGAGGCAGAAGATGTTCAGCAGCTTCCGGTTTGGAGAATAAGAGACAGGGATGGAGTCTTGTGTGATGGTTGCTAAACAGGGAGTGAAGCGGAAGAAAACTTCTGAAAAGCAAAGGAGGAGGGAGCAGTCCTAATATAAGAAAAGGAAGCACTGTTAACCAACATCGATTACATGAGGAACTGTTGTGCTAAGCATACGTAGATTATTATAAGAAACGATAGTAGCACAGCAATCACTCGCCGTCCTGTTATTATTGCATATGGCTGAAGAAGGCTATAGCTGAAATCTGGTTATCCAAGGATAGCATAAACCACAAAGTTTCGAGGCTGAACACATGATTGTTCGAAATTCTTAGGTATTCGTGCAATATTGTCTTCAACTTTTCTTCCCAAAATATAGGTGTGACCTTCAAATGGATGAATTCTTGGTATTTTGAATATTGATTTTTAAGCAATATATTTCGTTACCACTTTCTGCACAATATCGTCATCGGTATATCAAAGTGCAATGAAGGTATCAGTATGTCGGCTAAAGAAGCATACACTCCGGTAACAATCTTGTAATCTAGTGCTGTTGTCCTCGTACGGCTCGTAACTGAGGCAGAATACCAAAGTATTTCTATTTGTGTAACATGTACGTCAAAAAATCTGTACTGATAGATCACGTGTCATCTATCACATGCTGATCGTAATTTATAGAATGACAATACACTCAGTTTAACAAACTGTAAGTATTTAAATAGTATATATATTATATGTACAGTGTTTAAAACAGCATGAACGCTGCGGAGAAACAAGGCAGTCGACAGATGTTAAACCATTTCTCGGGAGAAATGGTTAACATTTCTTTAATATGTGATGAAGGAGAATGTTGGGCATCTAATTGTTTTACCATTACATAGCACAATGGTCCAATAATACTCCAATTCGCAATTGCAATAGCCTTAGATGTCATTTCATTCTCAAGCTCATCAAATCTCTGACATTTTCAGAGTACTTAATGTGGGCTCTGCACTCTTTGATGAAATTTGTTACAGTGAACAATGTTTGCAACAATGGAAACAGTTATTACTGATTCCGAGACTTTTAAAAACCCATCACCTTTAAGTGTGGCAGTAGGGTCTTTTTCTTAACATGGTATAGTCTCCTAAAATCAACTAGAATTTCTTGCTTCTCAGTTCTAATATGTTTGGACTGGTCGATTCTCCAGTTGTTTCAGGGTTCAGTAATTAACGTTTTGTGTTCCTTAGATGAATAAAGCATATTGCATGTAATTACCTATTTTGTAAGTGATCTGGCTATAGCACTTAATCATGGATATTGCGCCTAAGATGTTCCCGTTGATACATTGATCTGTGCGAGTTAAACTCAAAAGGCACTTCCAAGCTATTCATCTTGTAGTGTTTCATTCAGTAAGTTTAGATTTTGATACAGTATTGTCTTTAGCATAGCAAGTTTTCGCTTGACAATGATTACTAACATCGAAGCTAACAAGTTGCCCTCGATAACGATGGCAAATTTGTGACTGTTGTCAAAATGTGTCAAATATTCAGAGTGAGTTAACGCAGAGCAGCGGCGAATGTGTTAATTTGAAACCTCCTGGCAGATTAAAACGGTGTGTCAGGTCGGAATTCGAACTTGAGGCCATTCGCGTGTAGGGGCTGTGACAACTGAGCTTTCGCCTCACAACTCACGATCTGTCATCACAGTTTTTCTTTCACTTGTATCTCTTCTTCTAATTTCCAAACTTCACAAAAGTTCTTATGCGCATCTTGCGATGACTAATAAGCGATAATCGATATTTTTTCCAATAGTAGCTCAAATCATCCCAAACGTTAAGCTACAAGCAGAAACTTGAAGACGTCAAAAAAACTGAGTTGTGCTAATCCGCTGCTTGACTAATAAAGTTGACTTGTAAGTCTTTTTAAAAGGGATTCCGAAATCGTTTGAAAGGAAGGATTTGTGATTATGGTTTCAATTGTTCTTCAGAGACGAAGTAGAGACGAAAGCCTTACTCGGATTGAGGAAGGAATTCACCCCTGTTTTTTCAAAGAAACCATTTATGTCAGCGGCTTAAGGAATCCATCGAGAGCATACATTTCAACAGCCAGACAGGAATTTGAATCGCTTTCATGCAAAATGTGGGCCCACTGTGTCGCATGTCCAGGTATGTGTGTACAGCTGCGGCCAATAACTATAAGGAAAATACGAAAAACTCTTCCTTTTACGAAAATGCAATCGTAGACAAAAGTCATTGCGACGAACTACAGCTACATCGTTAGCAACAGTGTCTTGCAAGCTCACTTCATTAGACGACGGAAAGAGTTTCAGAATTTATCGATCATTTTGTGACATCAGTATTGAGGACATAGTATGATTAGAGAAGCAAACAAAGATAACCTGAGTATTTGAGAAATATATTACCGCCTTGAGCTGCTGGTAAAATACTTTATTTATACAGTCAGCTTCAGTCGTGTGAACATCACCAGGTTCATAAAGGAGTGACTACACTCCACAGCACAGCTTTTACAGATCGGCTACGTAATTTTTCACCTGACGGTAACTACTTTATATTTCGCCTAACATGATGATATGGATATTTTTATGAACCTGTGATGGTCAGACGACTGAAAGTAATTGTGTAAATAAAGTATTTTACCAGCAGCACAAGGCAGCAATACGACATTTTTCCAATATTTAAGAGCTGTAGAGCATCACCTTCTAAAAATGTATTGACATCCCAAGTAGATAGGAAAAATTGTCAAGCGCAATTCCTACTATAAGCTTTAACAATGTCTTCTTTTCATGATTACCGTATTAGTCTCCAAAACATGTTTAATAAATAATTAGTGTATTGAAGAAATGCGAAATGTATTAGAACCTAGCAAATTAACGACAAATGGACTTCTATTGTTTGTCATTGTTTGTAAACAAGACTAAATAAATTTTCCCTGTTCTGCGTGCTGTGTCAAACAGTTGTTTTTCACCAGTTTGATGGTGAAGGGAGTAAGTGAGATAAAAGCCGATGCTATTAACGAATTTCATTCAATATATTCATTTGCCTGGCCAATATGCGCGCATATTCACTAAAGTTTACTGTTGTCTGTTCACGGCAATACAATTTAGAATATGTAGCTTTCGGACCAAACGCTTGCCGCTTCATTGATTAAAATATCGCCAGTGTTCCGCAAATAAATTGCATGTTTTGCTACGAATGGCAGATTGAAAGACTGCAGCTCATTTACTGCTGTATTGTTTGCTGTGTTACAAACAGGTAGTTTGCAATGTAACCTGTCAGTGTTCGTGGTCCCAACTGAATTTCGTATAGTTCCATGGTCGTTATACTGCTTTATACCCACTCACTAACTAGTTATTAGTTTTTACCTTAGCTGTCGGACGTATTTTCTGTTTGGCGACATGTTATGTCTTCCCTGTGAACGTACTGATTCCGTGGACAGACATATTTTCCATTTTTACTACTCAACATTTTCTCGTTGTGTAGTATTTGTCTCCGACTTCACTATTACATCAGTGATGGAATTGCGCTTTTATTCACATGTAGTGTGTGCTCTGCATCGGCCTTATGTAAGCAAAATTTTCAGTCCGGTTACGATGCAGGACTTCTGTGTTCGCATTGGTAAAACTGTGATTATAGTACCTATGATCCTCAGAAGAAAGAAAGAAGTGAGATCGCAAGGCAAGAGGAACACCAACCACATCCCCGCGTCACCATCTCTCTCGTTAATGTTGCCAATTTTTGCTGGCCACCCAAAAAGAATTTTGCCCTTCCAGTAGTGTCAGCTTTGCTGTGTTACGCTGCGTTGTTCGCCACATATACACCGTAGATTTTTGAATTTGTATGTGTGAAAGGCTTTTAAGTATATATTGAGACTGTTTCTCGTACTATCGTTTCTATATGAATTACAGGAAAAACACAAAATATGAGTTCTGCTAGTAAATTTTCTCTTCACGCTTCCGAAAGAAAGGATTCACGTTATGAAGACTGTAGGGTTCCTCGTGACAACTGCTTGAAGAAGGTGCTGAGAACGGAATTCAAATCCGGCGTAGCTTTGAAGAACCATAGAGGTAAATAAAATTCTTTCGACAGGTGTGAGTTTAGCGAAGTCCATTATGTGTTAAGAGATTGTGCCTTGGCCTCGACAAGCGAAGCACTGTACTCATGTACCAAAGTTACATCAGCAGCCATAGCCAACTGCTGAAGTCGGTTGTATTTGCATAGAATCCTTCATAGTTCCAAAATTACAGCTAAGACAACTGTTCGTAGTAATTTGAAAAATCTAACTACCACTGCAAACAATTACATAAATTTAATCACATAAAATTTCTTCCTTCAAATTAAATTGATAAAATAATTCGACTATGTAGAATAATACAAGTGCGTATACAATAAATTAGCGTGGATGTTGAAATCTGGTTTCGCAAGACAGAGCGGATCAGGTTGTGGAAAGGGGCCAACGTCAATTACTGTTAGTTATATAAGAACACACACAACTTTATTCCTTGAACCAAAGCACAAATTTCTGTTAAAAACAACAAAGATCAAATCACGGCTGATGGCCCGAGTAACTTCTCCAGAATAAGTTTAAATGATTGCTTTTAAAACGCCAGGATTTAAAGCAAAGGCTGAAAGCCTTATTTAAGTAAAACTACAATATCTTCTGGCTAAAGACTACATTAAGGAAATTTAAGTTAATTCTTCGGCTGAAAGCCCAATTAAAAAAATTTCTTTACGTAATAAAAGAGTCTTCATGAAGAAGCCTTTACACAGTACAATAGAAAAACATCATAAGAAAACTTGAAGTATCTTGTCAGCTGAAGGCCCAAGCAATTACTCAAGAATAATTAATGTCAACTTTAAGATAAACATTTACATAACAAGTTCTGCTGAAGGTCATATACTAAACATAATATTACTACACGGCTGAATGCCTGTCACAATACCTGCGACCAGATAAAATGAAAATCACAAACAACAAACAGTGGTGTTCAGAAGTTTTCCAAGGTTTGGCCTGGGGACGAGTCTCTAGCCACAGTTTAGGTGAGACAGCCAGCCAAGCATAACACTGAACAACTGGGTTGCAGCACGACCTCCAGACGGCTGACGAACCAACCAACCGCCTAATCAATTCCCTTCCACCCGACCAGCAGGACGACAGCCAAAGATACCAGCAAAGGCGAGGATCACAGCAGGATTATGTCTCAATAACTGGCGTATAAACACAGTCAAAGCAGAATAAAAACTCGAAGAGAAAAAGAGAACAACACCAAGCTGTCTAACTACATGCCGTGCTGGACAGCATCAACACGGCGAGAAAAACACACTGCCACGAAACTGCGCAAACGACCAGGGCAGGTAACCGGAACGTTAGTGGCCACAAGGCAGAAGATACCGCTGGTGCACTTGACTAATAAATTCTAATCATTTGAAAGTTAAACACAACACAGTGAGACAGCTGCAAAATTTTGCCAACTCCAACACACCATCACGTTGCTACTTGTGGGGACAGCCCAGGATGCAGCAACCAGCAATCAACGAAGAGATGTCACAATGGTTGAGCTTTCACGACAGGTTCACTGACTACTCAACTCTAGTGTGCTGGTGTGGTGGACGACGAACTTAGCAGTCCTCGCAGCTGGTGCCACACAACTCCGACCACACGTGAACGCCTCCAGCGGCCCCGGTCTGATCACACGCCGCAGAGGCTTCCTCGCTGCTGCGCCTTAACCGACCAACTGCCACACGCACCATGACACGGAAATATAACTGCCACACCAAAAAAAGTTACAGCAGTAACAGTATCGATAAACGCTGCTACTTCCACTGACGGAGCAAGTGAGCAATTCGTTCAGATAGTAACTGAGGGAGGAATAAGACGCCACTCGATGGTGATAAAGTGCCCAAAAGGAAAAACGGCATTAAGGCGAGCAGACCACAGCTCAGATGTCACAGCGTTCTTAGGCTGATTTGTTCACATTGTGTATACATAATTATTTACTTCGGTTGCAGGACTTGTCTATATAGCTTTGTCAACAGTGGAAAGTAGTACGCCGGCCGCGGTGGTCTCGCGGTTCTAGGCGCGCAGTCCGAAACCGTGCGACTGCTACGGTCGCAGGTTCGAATCCTGCCTCGGGCATGGATGTGTGTGATGTCCTTAGGTTAGTTAGGTTTAAGTAGTTCTAAGTTCTAGGGGACTAATGACCACAGCAGTTGAGTTCCATAGTGCTCAGAGTCATTTGAACCATTTTTTTTAAAGTAGTACAACAGTATGATTCAAGCCGTACCATGGTACGAAGTTACGTAGGGTTAAATATATTATTTGGCGACATGCAGGCAATTTTCGTGTCACGCACGTACGGAGATAAGAATATCATAACCTCCAGACCCTGAACGGAGAAAATTTTCTATCCGGTTGGAGGTGAAACCAGAGACTCTTCGGTTAGAATCTGCAGCGCATTTATAACTCAGAGTACGTTGTATGATTGGCTTATAATAGGTCGTGATCGCGAGTATAATGACCACGAACAATGTATGTGTAATTTTCAGGCGAGATGATTTATTTCCTGTCTGTGCGGATGTTCTTTCGGATAGACACAACACATTATATAGTAATTCACAAAGATTCTTTGGAGAGGGTGTTCATAGACGCAAACACTCACGGGTAAACATAAAATAGCGATCCGTACAGACAAATTTATTTAGAAATCGCAGTTGCGCAAAAAAATTGTGACAATACTAATAACATACCACCACAGCTGTGTTGATACAGATTTATTAAGTCGCAACAGGTTTTGTTGAAAAAACATCAACACGTTACACTGCCAACAGTCTTCATAACAAGTCCTCACAGAGTTATGCCAATATGACTTCAGAACTATAGTAACTTTACGTAACGCTAAAGGCAAACTCTGCAACATGACGGTAGATAAACATTCCGTCGACCACCTGGAAGAAGCACTGCGTGCAGTGAGTGCAGGAAACTCTGAAATCTGTGTACCCAGCGTCAATAAAGTTACAGAAGTGCAAGCTGATAGGGAAGCTTGCCGACGGTCGTCTGTCATCACACACACGGTTAACGAATGAAGCAGGTAAGGGGATAAATTAGTTACCAAATGTACCATGTCACACAGCTTACGTGACGAGCGGAGTACAGATGTAAATATAGACACCTAAGTCAGCGGAGACTAAATGCTGGCTCCGATTACACGATGCTAAGTAGTAGTGTAGAAATTCCTCTAGTGAGTCTCTGGAAGCCGTATAAATCCATAAAATCGTGTGAAAGTGACTTGATTTCTCTCCTGGACAATGCTGTGCGACATCTCAGTATGCGCGGATACAAGCTTTGGTTCTGGGGAAATGCGGAAAAGCGTTTGTTTCATTCCCTTTTTCATTTTAGTTATTTTCCGAACTAGTTATCTCAGCATGACTGCAAAGATTATTCTGTGCCCAGTATAGAAAGCAAACACTGCTTTTCTTTGGAAGGTTTTTTCCTGTAAGGTTTACGGAAGGCATGATCAGCAAATTCTATATGTCCCGGTCAATGAGTGAGTTGTCCGCTCGCAAAGCACGCTGGAACATACAATGGTGGTTTAAAAATTTTATTAAATAAGAAAAAGAAATAATGGTTTCTTAAAAAACTCGTTTTACTTCTCGATACAGTCCAGTTCGAGGGAGATACGCTTGGTCCTGTGATACTGCAGTTTCTCATCTCTGTGGAGAAACAGGTCCTGTCAAACTCTGCAAAACACTTGTTGACTGCAACTATCACTTCCTCATTGCTGAAAATTTCTTCGCATCAAGTTTCAAGTTAAGGAACAGGAAGAAAATCTTTTGGGCTAATTCTGGCGAGTAGGGTAGATGAGGAACCAATTGGGATCCCAACTCATGCACTTTCGCCAATGTTCTCGCTAATGTATGGGATAATGCACAACGCTGGTTTCTTAAAAAACTCGTTTTACTTCTCGATACAGTCCAGTTCGAGGGAGATACGCTTGGTCCTGTGATACTGCAGTTTCTCATCTCTGTGGAGAAACAGGTCCTGTCAAACTCTGCAAAACACTTGTTGACTGCAACTATCACTTCCTCATTGCTGAAAATTTCTTCGCATCAAGTTTCAAGTTAAGGAACAGGAAGAAAATCTTTTGGGCTAATTCTGGCGAGTAGGGTAGATGAGGAACCAATTGGGATCCCAACTCATGCACTTTCGCCAATGTTCTCGCTAATGTATGGGATAATGCACAACGCTGGTTTCTTAAAAAACTCGTTTTACTTCTCGATACAGTCCAGTTCGAGGGAGATACGCTTGGTCCTGTGATACTGCAGTTTCTCATCTCTGTGGAGAAACAGGTCCTGTCAAACTCTGCAAAACACTTGTTGACTGCAACTATCACTTCCTCATTGCTGAAAATTTCTTCGCATCAAGTTTCAAGTTAAGGAACAGGAAGAAAATCTTTTGGGCTAATTCTGGCGAGTAGGGTTGATGAGGAACCAATTGGGATCCCAACTCATGCACTTTCGCCAATGTTCTCGCTAATGTATGGGATAATGCACAACGCTGGTTTCTTAAAAAACTCGTTTTACTTCTCGATACAGTCCAGTTCGAGGGAGATACGCTTGGTCCTGTGATACTGCAGTTTCTCATCTCTGTGGAGAAACAGGTCCTGTCAAACTCTGCAAAACACTTGTTGACTGCAACTATCACTTCCTCATTGCTGAAAATTTCTTCGCATCAAGTTTCAAGTTAAGGAACAGGAAGAAAATCTTTTGGGCTAATTCTGGCGAGTAGGGTAGATGAGGAACCAATTGGGATCCCAACTCATGCACTTTCGCCAATGTTCTCGCTAATGTATGGGATAATGCACAACGCTGGTGTAAGAGCACATTTTTCATTCCAGCCTTGGTTGTTGGTTTTAGGCCAACGCAGTTTTCAAACGATCCAACAATGAAGCACAATTCGATTCGTTATGCTTCTGCCTTTTTTCCAAGTGTTGCATGAGGAAAGCTCGGCTGTTGTTGAATGAGCTGGTGGCTGAGATGCTGCTTGATGAGATGGTTTCTGCTATTGAGGTTAACCGCTGGCTTTGAATATCTGCAATATTAATTCTTTAATCATTCTTGATTTACTTACATTTCATGATTAAGTTTTCATTAATGACAGACTCATGTTTTGATCAGCCGGCCGTTGTGGCCGAACGATTCTAGACGCTTCAGTCCGGAACAGCACTGCTACATGCACATGCACATGTTCGAATCCCGATTCGGGCATGGATGTGTGTGCTGTCCTTAGGTTAGTTAGCTGTAAGTAGTTGCAAGTCTAGGGGACCGATGATGTCAAATGTTAAGTCCCATAATGCTCAGAGCCATTTTAGGGTTGCTCAAATTGTCTCCTATACCATGGATGCCGAACATCTCCTTGGTAAACGACAGAAATCACTTGTGTTTTACTCGGTGACTTTCCATCAATTACTACTAAATGTGCGCTATAACGGTATTGGTTTTTGTGAAATGTGCCAACTGATTCTAAATAAAGAACAGCATGAGGTCATCCACGTGAAAATAAAAGTTAAGTTTTTGTTACACACAAACCTAAAGGCTGTCAATTCAACTAAATAACTGGGAATAAAAAATACGAAAAACTGAAATAGGAACGATCACATTAATAATGTCCGTAAGGTGAACTAGAGACTGAGTCTTACTGGCAGAACACATACAAGATGAAAGAAATCGGCTGAAGAAACTGCCTACACAACGCTCATCGAACCTTTACCTATTGCTGTGCGGATTGGACCCTAACCAGATAAGATTGACGGAGGACACGGAAAATGTTCAAAGAAGGGCTGCTCGCTGTGAGGTATTGCAAAATCCGGGAGAGTGTCACGGATATGATACACGAAGTGGGTTGCAAATCATAAAAAAAGACGACGCTTTTCGTTTCAGGTAGACTTTTCACGGAATTTCGATCGTTATCTGTTTCCTCCTGATGCGAAAATATTCTTTTGACGCCCACATAAATAAGGAGAAATGGTGATCATAATAAAATAAGAGAAATCAGAACTCGCATGGAAAGATTGAAGTACACGTTTTTCTCGTGCACTGTTCGAAAATGAAACGGTTGAGAATTAGTGAGAAAGTGGTTCGACGAATCCTATACTAGACACTTAAGTGTGAATTGCAGAGTAGTCTTGTAGATTTAAGTGTAGATGTAGATGCAGATGCAGATTTAAATGTATTTAAATGCTTTGCATGAGTGGTACTCTGAAATATGCCACCTTTGGCAATAATAACATTAATTCCACTACTTTTCACATGGCATTTCATAACAAAGGAAGCATATAATGTTTTGAATATTACGTATCCCTTTACTTGCATGCATTCTATAGAAAAAAAGGTAAATCGTGACACCGAGGCAGCTTGCAGAGACACTATGCTTGACTCTGTACAGGTGTACATATTCGTAGTTTACAGAGGGAAGGGGAGGGGGAGCGAAGTGGTTAGCGCACTGGACTCGTATTCGAGAGGCTGACCTTTCAAACCCACGTCCGGGACTCCTGATTTATGTTTCCCGTGATTTCCTTACATTGCTTAAGGCAGCTATGGGGATGATTTCTTCGAAGGTGAAAGGGCACTGTCGCTTTCCTTCTCCATCCTTAATTCTAGCTTGTGCTCCGTCTCCAATGATCTTGTTGTTGATGGAACGTTAAACAATCTTTTCCCTCTTCCTCCTGCCCTATGTTTCATATTTGACTGTTATAATTTCAAATGAGGATTCACATCTCAATGAGCAGTAACTGACTAAGTTGAATTTTTAAGGCGCATTTACTGTTGCTGAAATTTACGGATGACTTTTTTTGTGCACTTGAGATCAATTTCCTTTTGCTACGCCTGTTCTACACCATTACGCTATTAACGTAAGTGTAATCCGTACACTTAACTTCCTCTTAAGTTGTAGTTAGACATCATTCGTAAATTAACGGCTCACAACTTCATCTCTACTAAGATAACTTCTCTAGCAAGTGCAGGTTAGGATTTACTTGCGCTAGTAACCTAAATTTAAATAGGACCGCCTTGTTACAACGCATATATGCAGATCTTATCTACACGCTAACATTTAACATACCATGCACGCCTACCGTTTTTATAATAATATTATGTATATTAAACGTTTTTTATCACCGGTATTTATTTTCATATTTTCTGAATAATGTCCAAAAAAATTTCCTTAGTCTGTAAGGCAGTCTTCAATAATTTCAGAAGTACATGCACCATACAACTGATTGAAAAACGACAGTACACACTGACAGTAGCATAATTTGTGCAACAGAAAATCGAGATGTGGGCCCACCACAATCACTACTGGGTAAAGAAAACTGTTCCAGAAGTAAAAACGAACATGTTTATTGCCGAGTGCATGCGAAGAATAAAATCATGGAAAACATGTGAGAAATTGTGAGACCTTAACTTTTCCCAGCGAATTGAATGTTCAAATAACTTACGGATTTGCTGCTGAGTGACGTCGACCACCGCCGATATTTCGACAGGAGCGCACCCTGCCATTCTCAAGGCACAACTGCAAGGAGGAAGCAATGCGCAAGGGAATTTAATACCTCGGTTCACAGAGGAGAAACAAAGAACATACCACACACAGAATAAGTAACCGCAGAGTCAAAACATAACCAAAGATAACCAAATATCGATAGTGGCTATTAATTAGAAGGTGAGGTAGCACTAACTCTGTCCCCCTGTTTCTTGATTCCAAGCAGCATTTAAACAAAATCCACCGTCTCTGTTTATAAAGCTCCTTGATAGTTTGATTTCAATAGCTTCCTTAATAACACTATCCTAATAGCTGGACGTGCAAGCCAGAACCTCCATGTTGTATTTAATAGGATGACCGGTGTCAAGGAAATGTTCTGAAAGAGCTGATTTGCTTGGCTGTTGTAAGCGTGTGTGACGCTAATGCTCAGTACACCGGTCTTACACAGTCCTGATTGTCTGACCAATATATGACATGCCACAACTGCAAGGAATGCGATAGACACCAGCCTTACGCAAACCAAGATCGTCTTTTACGGAAGCCAACAGGCCCTTAATGTTAGAAGGTGGTCGAAAACCACATTCCACATCATATTTCCACAAAATGGTTATCATGAGAGCCAGACAATACGTGCGGTGCGTTATCAGCCTTCTGTGCAACGGGTGAGTGACGATAGCAACGAAGTGGCACCTAAATTTGCGGCCTTTTTGCCTCACGCAGGAAGCATTTACAACAGTATTGGCCGTATTTTGCGGAAACATGACGCGAAATGTGTTTTTTGACCACCTTCTAAGATTAAGGCCCTGTTGGCGTCCGTAAAAGATGATCATGGTTTGCATAAGACTCGTGTCTATCGTATTCCTTGCCGTTGTGGCATGTTATATATTGGTCAGACAATCAGGATTGTGGAAGACCGGTGTATTAAACATAAGCGTCACACACGCTTACAACAGCCGAGCAAATCAGCTCTTGCAGAACATTGCCTTGACACCGGTCATCCAATCGAATACAACAACACGGAGATTCTGGCTTGCACGTCCAGCTATTGGGATGGTGTTATTAAGGAAGCTGTTGAAATCAAACTATCAAGCAACCTTATAAACAGAGACGGTGGATTTTGTTTAAATGGTGCTTAAAACCCGGTTCTGTCTCTCATCAAGAAACAGAGGGACAGAGTTAGTGCTACCTCACCTGCTAATTAATAGTCACTAACGATATTTCGTTATCTTAGGTTGTGTGTTTTCTCTGCGGTTACTTGTTCTGTGTGTGGTATGTTCCTTGTTCCTCCACTGTGAACCGAGGTATTAAATTCCCTTGCACACTGCTTCCTCCTAGCAGTTGTGCCTTGAGGATGGCAGGATGTGCTCCTGTCGAAATATCGGCGGTGGTCAATGACGTCACCCGGCATCAAACCCGTAAGTTATTTGAACATGTGAGAAATTGCTTGTGGAAGAGTTTAAGAACAGAGTTATACAGCACAATCTACGATGTAAAGCAAAATGAAATGAAACGCACTCTGTAGCAAATGAAACCCGTAAGAATAACAAAAGAGTTCGAGCACGAGAAACTACTGGTAGAGTGATGAAATACCTGGAGCAAAGTCCAACGACATGTAAGGCCGGTTATCTTCGCATGTGGGAATTATGAGGCCGTCGTGCCGAATCATTAAAAAAAATATGCCTACACCAGTATCATTAGAAATGTCCAATTAATAGGTCATCATGTCAAAACACTACAAAAAGCCCTACATCTGTATCCTCATATATTTCCTGTTACCCTCAATTTAACTAGTCCAGAGGAAGTTTCACACGTTGATTTCTGCCGATGGTTTCTCAGTTAAGGAAAATCAGTTTTGGAAACCTAGCTATTCATTTCTTCAGATGAGGCCTGGTTCAGCCCGTGAGGATATGTGAACTTGTCGAACATGCATCTTTATCCATTACAAAATCTCCATCGCTACGCCGAAGAACAACTGCATAATCATATAAGTGGTGTTTGTTGCCGAATATCTGGTGCGTAAGCGAATCACGATAACTTCACCAAACAGTTAATGCTCTCTGGTAGGTCCAGAAACTGTTTACTCTATACATTGATCAAATCTCATAGCTCGAACGACTGTTTGGTTATTTCCAGTTAAGACAGCGCAACAATAAATGCCACCTTGACGGCCTTGTTACGACTGGGGGAGGTGTTTGGTAAGGACACATCCAGTAGAGGCAGAAGAGTGTCGTAACCACCTCGATCGCTTGACTCTCCATTGTGATTCGTACTTGTTGGAAGATTGAAGGGTCAGATCTACTCAAATAATTCTCACATTCTGGAAGAGCCACAGCAGAACAATGAAACACTATTGTTACTATCCTTCAGGCAGATCTGCAACCCACATCCTCTTATTTCCTCGATACATTCCAACCTGTGTTTTCCTCTAGAGCTTTTTTCCCTCTGAATCTCCCTCTAGTACCTTGGACGTTATTCTATGTTATCTTAAAAGACGTCCTACTATACTGTCCTTCCGGTTGTCTGTGTGTTCCCTTTTTCTCGCCGATTATCTGGAGAACTTCCTCATTCCCTACCATAACAGTCCCCCAGTTTTCAACATTCTGCCGTAACACTACATCTCAAATGCTTGGATTCTCTTCTGCTCCTGATTTCCCACAGCCCATACTTCACTATCATACAATACCGTGTTCAAAATTAGATTCTCAGAAATTTCTTTCTCAAATCAAGGCCTATGTTTGATATTAGTAGACTTCTCTCGGGGAGGTATGTCTTCTTTGCCAGTGCTAGTCTGCTTTTGGTGCCGTCCTTGCTCCGACCATGGTGGGTTATTTTGCTGCCTAGGTAGCAGAATTCATAAACTTCATCCACTTCTTCAATCGTCAACCCTTATATAAAGTTTCTCGCTGGTCTCAATTACTTTCGTCTTTCTTCGATTTATTCTCAATCCTTACTCTATAATTAGACTATTCATGTCACTCAGCAGATGCTGTAATTCTTCTGCACTTCGACTGAGGACAGCAAGGTCACCAAAGAATTTTATCATTGATATTCTTTCACCTTGCATTTTAATTCCAATCTTGAAGCTTTCTTTTATTTCCGGTAGTGATTTTTCGGGATATAAATTGAACTGTAGGGGTGAAAGATTGCAACCCTGCAAAACATATTTTTTAACATTTTCTTATCCCACTCTCATTTTTCCCTATTGATTTTCTACATATTGCGTATTACTCGTCCTTCCATAAATCGTACCCCTACTCTTCTCGGAATTTCGAACATTTTCCACCATTTTACGTTGCTGAACGCTTTTTTCAGGTCGACAGATCCTATGAATGTGTCTTGATTTTAATTCACATTGGCAGTCCCCTCCCGGAGATCTGAATGTGGGACTATTCCGGAGTCTTTTGTCAATGGAGAGATCTTCATGACATTTTTCAGTAACAGGCCACATGTTATGCCAATAGGAGTAATTTGTTGTATTTACTTAAAAACAATGTCACGTAGAAAGCTTTGTTTTATCCAAGTAAGTTCATGTGACTAGCAGCTTTATGTTAGCATCTCTACAAGTTGCTGGTTGTTTTTACTTTCAGCAAAGTATTTGGGAGTGTTACCATCCTTATCACTCGCCAACCTGTCGGCTCCCGCTTCCAGCAGTGCAGCTGTGTTCTCTGTGTGGCCACGATCTGCTGCAAAGTGGAGCGGCATACACCCACAACAATTGCTGGCATTGGGGTCAGCACTGGACGCCACGACAAACTGCACCATAGCTGTGCCACAGTTTGTGCCACACAGTTTGACAAATCCATGCACAGCGCTGCAACTATGTCAGTGTAGGTCATTTTAAGTAGCACCTTTGATGTTTATTAACAAGTCAATTGTACTTCATTTTTAATGTAATTACACCACGCAACATTAAAGAAATACTGTCTCGGAACCCCGCAACTGTCTCCCACTGTGTCAACGGTGTCTACGACTTTGTAATGGTGAAAAAGCGTGACGGCAGCCGACATCATCCTCGGGTTCGACGACGCCTCAAACAGCAAGGTGTCGACACATGTGGAAAAAAAACAGAGTGCAAAGTTCATGAGACGTGTGAAGTGGAATAATGATTCCCACTGGTACCAAATGTCACCACAGTTCTGCCCAACACTGCCGTGGGCACGTCACACATTGGGAAGGTCGTCACAGCTACTCTTACTCCTCAGTATGAAGGCTATGCAATGGGGGTCAGAATCGCGAAGCTTTGAAATCACGCATTTTTTTGTGAGCGACCGAGGGGGACGTTGATTCCGACACCTTTGTGACAGCTGATATCTCCCTGACGCTACGACGGTTCCGTACGGATATCGTATGCTAGCAAGATCATTGCTCGTCATTTCACCCCTTTGGAGTGCAGTGCGACCCAAATTTTGCTCTAGTCTACTGGGTGGATTCAATAGGGACCATTTGGGAAATTTGAACGTGAGTCGAAGCAGCAAAAGGGTTTCACGCTCTTTTATGGCGTGATCACAAAGGGCTGTGACACTGAAGCTTATGTAAATAAAACGAGAAAAGGTATTTCTAGGATCCCAAATCTGGCAAAACCCTCGGCGGCAACCGGGGCTAATAATTGGGGATTTTAAAATAATGGCTCTGCAGAGAAAACGGATGTAGTGCTGTGCGCCTATATGTAAGCAACCACTTGATACACCTCAGATGCCAGTTGCCATCATGCATGCGCCTAGCAGAGGCGTCAAACTAAGGGATGAAATGTGATGAAGAGGGCGTGTGCCGACCTTCCCATCGTGTGAGGCGTCCGTGGTGGCGTTGGGCAGAATTGTGGTGAAGTTTGGTGCCAATGGGACAGCGTTAACCCCTCGTCACATGAACTTCTCACCTCTGGCCGTTTTCCACATGTGTCGCCACCTTGCTGTCGGTAGCGTCGTCAGACTGATAGTGACGTTGCAGGATTCCAGCTTTTTCGTGAACACCTTCAAATTTATGATTTGCAATGGGAGATAATTATGGCGATTCTAAATAAAAGTATTCATTAATTTTATTGTGCAGTACAGCCAGTTCTATTCTGGCCACCCCGTACAAAAGTATACACTAAAATGATGTTTTGATTGGAGTGTCATGACCCACGTCACATCCGTCTTCCTCCCTCCACCACCACCCCCCTCCCCCCCCCCCCCCCCAACCACCACCAGTAATCAGCGCCTGCAGCTTGTTATGCTGAAGTGTACGAAATGCACCGCGAGAAACAGGCAGAATACCTCGTAACTCCATCGCCGTCGTTGGAACGAAATCTCCTAGGCCGCGCCGGCCCTTCGGCTGGCTGCGGGCTGCTTTACTTTACCGTATTACGCGGCCGTAATGGTGGGGCTAGGCGATGATGGCGCCAGGGGTGCCGGTCGGCTCGGTTATTACACACCCCTCCGCCAGAGGCCGGCAGCCGAGCTGCGTAATATCGCAGCGGCGCCTCCCTGCTCGCAACCCCGGCAATCGCCCTCCCTCAGACGCTAAAGCTGCCATGATGTACAACACTGCGAAATTATCGGTTTAATTTAGGTGTGCCGGGACGCGTCGCGCCGCACCGCACTTCTGTTGCCGATAACATCCCGGACAAATGTTCGCCAAATGACTACGGCGGCGGTTGACAAATAACTGGGACACATTAAGCCGTAGCTGCAGTAACTTCAAACATCTCCACTCGGTTACTAAGATACGACTTTCTTGAGGTTATAGTTGATTTTCTCATTTTGAGAAGACGGAAGGAGCGATCTAGTTTACTTGCTAAAAAAATTCAAAAGAAAAAATGGCGCAACCAGATTTTTAGACACTGTGATGTCGTCTTCAGACCTTAAAAAATCTTTTTCTTATGAAACATGCTATTTTAAGTCGGACCTCATGCCACGTGACAACTTTTCGTGGGGTTCAATTTACAATGACAACGTTTCTAACACAGAGTTTTTTAAGATCTGAAGATGACAGCAAAATCTGTAGAGACCGGTTGCTGTAAATATTTTTCTTTTATTATACTTGTATTTCTTTTTTCCATCACATCCTGTTTCTTTGTGATTCCCATTGTGACATTTCTAGGCTGAACTTTCCCAAGTTGAAGCGATCGATGCCGAGCTCTTCATTCATCAATTCTTCGATTCCATTGGTGGTTGTACTGCGTGGTACATGATTTTTACAGAGAAGCTGGGTTTTTAATTGCATTTATACATTATTTTCATTTCTTGATCCTATTTCGTATTTACAGGAAGACTAACTGATTACCGAGCATACCCCTGATATGTATTCACCCCACTTTTCTACTAATCGATCATCGTCTCCCCCTGTCAATCTTCTCCTGCCCCTCTGTTTATTAGCTCCTTTCTCCTCTGTCCAAGTCATCCTCCCCCTTTCTCTACTCATCTCATCGTCACCTCTCTCTCCATTACCAACCCGCTCTTCCCTTTTTATGCCCATTTCCTCCTCCCTCTCAGTCTCCTCATCCCCCCCTCCTCCTACTCCTCTCTCGCCTCTCTCCCCACTACCAAACCCTTCTGTGCCAATCTCCTCCTCTTTTCTTTCTCTGACCATCTGTTTCTCTCCCCTATTTGTGACCATCTCTTCCTTCCCCTCACTGTCTGCCCGTCAATTCCTCCTCTCTTTATGTCATCACATTTACCCAGGTAGGAAGCTGGTGGTTCTTACCCCACAATATTTCATTCTAGATTATGATACGTATACCTAATTTTATAGAAATCGTTCCACGAGTTTCGAATGAGCTTTTCGTCTGTGGCTTTGCCCACTTACGCGCAAGAAAATACATGTCACGTATATTTAACATTTTTCATCTGTATTTGTACGCATATTTCACTTGAGCCTCTAGTGACTTTTGTCTTGCAGTTTCATTTTCACGCATCTCAATATTTATGATGTCCTGTCTCCCGAATTATGGGGTGTCCAACGACATAATTTTGCAGGTACATACAGTGGTATATGTAGCTACTGTCTGCAATGTGAACAGAATTATAAGCAAATATGTAATAAATTTAAACGTCATCTTACCGGCAGCTTTCCACGCACCTCAGTGTTTATGACGTCATATCTCCAGAACTATGTGTCGTACAATGATTTAATTCTTCCGGTACATTCAATGGTACATGTGCAAAATGTGTCGCGAAAGTAAACAAGTAATAAATTAAAACACCATAATTCATGCCATAGCTTTACTGCATGGACAACGAAAACATAGTAAGCTTTAAACTTGTTTCGTTTCATGAATTTGTGGCGGTCGTCAGATTCGTGAAGGTATGCAGAGTTTGTTGCCAAGTTCTGACTGCTGCTGCTTTAACATTTTTTAAGCAAAGTTATATGCACGCCAGGAAGTTAGTCGCCCTCGTATTCACTACGACCAATTTAACTGAAAATGAATAATGTGATGTATCTTGTAGGGTGAAAATATATATTGAAACGAATTATTGCATCAATAATTTTTTTTGATATCATCGTAAAATCACAGAGAACATTTTATTTTCGTGCAGACAGTGAAAATATACATATTTGGTGTAAAATTGTCTTTGGAGGTTGTTGCCGACATGCTCGGCGCGGAATCGTTGTTGTTAAGTCGTGGCATATGTACACCGTTGAGACGGTTAAAACTGTGAATCTGAATTGAAGACCAATGTCGACGAAATTATAGCAACTTGTTCTAAAGTATGTTGTGAAGCCTACGTTCATAAAAACTTCGTACACTCGGACATCTTAACTGGACAAAATGAATACATAATTGCAGCCAACGGACAACTGTAGTCATCAGAGAGATAAGCAGAGATTGAGCTTTTATATAATTGTCACTCAATAGACTATTTTTGTGTAGAAAGACAGCAATGATTTTCTAAAACTGCATTTTACAAATTTTGTCCATTTTTGTCAGTAATACCATTGTACCAGGATAATTACTCCCTGATTGTGTTACCATCTTCTTCATCTGTTTTCCTACATCGAAGGAAAGTTCTGATTTGAAGATAAAATTTTGTGCCTATATTATGTTTATTTCTTAAGGCCTCATACTAAAATAAGATCGAAAGTGCGTGAGTAAAATGATTGAAGAAATAAATAAATACCTGTTCTGAAGGAAAACTGTTTCTGGAAAACCATGTTGTGTAGATCTATACACACTCAATAGAATATCATTCTTTGTCGGTTCCTAATAGATTACCTGGATATATAGACAGATTAAATAAAAAACTGATTAAAAAGTCTTGATGAGATATACGTCGTTCGCTGTTCTCTCTACGACACTGCGAAACCTCCACTCTATGACGTAAGGTTGGAGCCCATACAATCGACAGAATTCTAAGAGCTTTGGAACACCGGTCTCATTATTAGCTAAAACGCAGGACCGGCCTGTAGTGCATTAGCTGCAGCTTTCCTCACCGAATATAATAAGGACTTAAAATGTTGCTTATGGTCGCTTGTTTATCACACGCACCACAGACGAAACAAATCTTGCCTGAACAGGAAGTCATGCATTAATGGATACTAGCCTACTCGGATGTGGGTCAGGGCGGCTTCATCCGGTCAGAGTGATCGGTATGAGGTGCTCCACGCCCGGATAACTCGCTTCTGTTGTTTATTCTCCCACTTGCATCCCACTCTTCTGCTCACAGTTGCGTGGCTTTTTGACTCAACAGGGTGTTCACAGCCTGCAGTGGTACACAGGCTGACACATCTGATAGCTCATTCCTCTAAGTTTATACATGCGCTGGTACCCAGCAAATTGTAACCTGCTTCCACCAGCTGTTGGAGAAATGTCAGTTTATCGTATATTGATTGGATCATTTTTCTTTTTTTCTGTTTACATTTGTTGCAATGTTTGTACTGCAATAAGGATATCGAAGCACATAAGAATTTTCTTTTATGATGACGACTCACCTGTTCCATTGATCTCGATAATACGTAGAGTTAAGCATTAGAAAACAACTTTTACACGTTGGAACAATGTGCTCTCAGCACAAAAATTTTACTGCGTGTACGACACTGAGGTTCTTTCTTTTTTTAATTTCGATCTAGAAGATGTCGTGCACCTGTGTTGTAATAAATGACCATTGTAGGTTGGTGCCGTCCGCTGTTGTTATCATCCCGTGGTGGATGACTGGTAAAATTTTTGTCCCCTTTGTAATCAAGATGACGTTGAATTTCACGTGCTTATCCTGCCGAGGAGTGTTTAGTCATCTCTATGGTGTTTCTGTGCAGGATTTCGTATTGTCTATTCGTGGTTGCTGAAACCTGAGTCATAAAATCAAATCCGATACTGTGTTGTCTACAAAGCATGTTCCGCAACAGCTGATGTCTATTTTTCCCACTGATCCCGGCTGATGGTCGAGTCTTCCCTCGGGCACGGGTGTGTGTGTGTTTGTCCTTAGGATAATTTAGGTTAAGTAGTATGTAAGCTTAGATACTGATGACCTTGGTAGTTAAGTCCCGTAAGATCTCACACACATTTCAACATTTTTTTGTTTTTCCCGTTCTGCTATTTTATGAGTTTGTCGACCATTCTTTTAGTAGTACAACTCTCCACGACTATATCGATTCCTATAAATCCCACTTCCTTTTTCAACGGTTTTTCTGTGTTCTTGGTCGACTTAGAGTGAAATCTGGTTTTCATCTAGATTTGATATAAAGACATTAGTGAATAAATCGAAGAAATCTGCGAACAGGCGCCGCTTCAAACGGAAAAGGAATTCTGGAGGATGGATGATCATCTTCTGAGCTAAAAACAGCGTCAAGGCATATATAAAAAGATCATTTCGCTCTACAGGCGTCTGCGAAATTCAAGGTTTCCCTGCAGTTCAGTAAAGACGTCCCTAACCGCATAGGAAACGACCCCTCCTCCCCTCCCAGCAGGAAAATACTTTAACATCTAAAGTCTCCCAAGGATGCTCCCTAACCTCTCGAAAAAACAGCAGTTTAAATGTATAGCTGCAGAGAGATGTACGTGGATATTACGAAAAGAACGCCCGATGAACGGCTATAAGAGCACAATGGTAACTACAGAAGGAGAGAGAAAAAATATCAGCTGTTGAGCGATATTCTTCGTATCCAGGAGGCCACTGGTTTCCATTTGATAAAACGCAGGCGTTGGCAGCCGCAAGCGGAAGCTATGAAAGTATGAGAGACTACAGAGATTACTAAAGACCTCAGTAATTTCAGTGGGAAGGACGAAGGTGTGAAAGTGAACGACATCTGAATTCGGGAGCTGAAAGAGGTGCATACCTGTCTTCCAGCGTGGGGAATACTGGACGACAGCAACCTATAGTGGCCAGCTGCCCTCGAGATTGAAGCACTCCTCTGCGCAGGAGTATGTGGAAGGAGAAATTTACTCAGCTAGTGAGGATATGCGTCGGACTTCCGAAAAAGTAACAATCCCCCTTGAAGATGTGTTTTGCAGATGGGAACGAAACATTGCCTTCAACAAGGAATTCTTCCAACCACGGCGTAATCACATGGAATGTTTTAATAAGTCTGACATCAGCCACCACAGCCCAGTAGTTATTGTGACGAACATCAAAATGTTACAAATTCCACCATCTGGCATCCGAATCGAACGAAGGCCTGGGAATTGCCTGCAGCTGGCCTGTCGCAAATGGCCGTGGCAGACAGGCGGCCACCATAAATCTCTGCACGCCGCCCATTTCATTACTTATTGAAGGCGCTACAGGCACATAGCCCAATTAAGCGCACATCGCCAAGGTACATGCCTTCCTGTGAGTGCCGGGGCATTAATAACACCAAGGTGGCATCCCCACTACCTGCCACCTAATTCAGACACATTGTGAGGTGGCTTTATGGTCGTCGTCAACAACTGCAGCATCAGTACAACGGATAGCTTTCGTGCGATACACACGAGGCACAGATGTGTTGTTGCGACCCGATTATATTACAAACGACCGATGTCTTATCTTAATATTCGTAGCATTATAACACCATTCCGTATTTAATTTTGTCCTCCGTAGGCCCAAATTCCTAAAGTTCGTTAAGAATTATCAGAGAAACTGTGACAAGGAATAGTCACCACTCCGAGTTCATCTTCAGTTAGCTGTTTCACGTTGTTTTCCGGTACCAGCGTGTTGTATACAGGCTGTCTCAGGAGCAACAGTAAATATTTTGGTAGCTGGTAATATAGGCCAGTTTGAGTGAAACCTTGAATATATCATGTGTCCAAGTACAGCTGAAAGAATGTAATCCAAACAAATACGAAAGGTGTTATGCAAAGGCAGTTCATTAAGTTCAGAGTTAATCCAACCCGTTTGTTGTGTTTACTTATTTCCTGCAGAATTCGTCTTCTATCTCCTGAGACAAAAATCCAAGAAGTCCAAGGATCTTGCTAGCTAAGAAAAGTTAGCTTTTTTGCAGATCCATCTTTAGGTGACCATCAGCTTCATAGGAGGCGTAACCTGACGATTTGATGTGCAGAAGGACCTGCATGCTGGAAGAACGTTCCCGTACCTGTATATGTAACACCTTCTTGATTTAGGCTCCTTGCCTGTTTATCGTGATATTGTAGACTATGCGGCAACATAACTCAGTATCTGTTGAACTTAACAACATGTTTACAGAGAAGCTTCTTCAAAATATCTCTCTTAAAAGGGACGAGTACTTTGTAGGACAACCGATGGGATTTACGGGTATTATTAGTACCGTCACGAGCGAATGTAGCTTTATCGGTAATCAGTGTTAACGGGACTGTAAACCTATTTGTTACTAACCAAGCGATTCCAACCGTCTGTCTATATCAAATTCTCGAAAGCTTTTGAATTCGCCGTAAAAACCGTACAAATGTAACGTCCGGCGAACCTTGAATGTTGAACAAAGATACAAGTAGAAATTTTGTGTGTGCTTGTCGAAGGACTACGTTCGACCAGCCGGATGGTATCTTTTACTTCCGTCAGACTGTGGTGGATTAGCCAGCAGTTATACCTCATCTTAACGCATTAACAAAAATGTTAAGGGGAAGTCTTTTGTGTACTCTACAAGCAGTAACAACATTTTAGTTACATAAGTACATAAATACTATGCCAGCAATGCAGAATTTGAAAATACGTGCTGCTTGTTTAAACGATACTATACTATAACGTTTCACAACAAATCACAACCACAATCACAGTTAAAAAATTAAACTACGTTAAGTCAAGCAAGATTTCACAACTTGAAGTTCAATACAAACATTACAATGGATAAATGAGTTCGTAGTAACTGGAAACACAAAGTGCGAAATAAAATCTTATATCATCAACTATTTTTGCAGTAAAAGGTGGGTCTCGAGGGATAGTTTCACCTTCTACAGTGTAATATGCGCTCACTTTTTCTGTTGAGAGGTTGGAAATTTATTTTTTGTCATCAGTATTCTGACTGTTTTGCTGCAGCCTGCCTCGAACTCCGCTCTTGTGTCAACCTCTTCATCTCAGAGTAGCCCTTGCAACCTACGTCTTCAATTATTTGCTGGATGTATTCCAATCTCTGTCTTCCTCAACAGTTTTTGCGCTCTATAGCGCCCACTAGTCCCATGGAAGACATTCCTTCATGTCTTAACAGATGTCCTATCATCCTGTCCCTTCCACTTATTATCCCTTCCACTTATTACTGTTTTCCACATATTTATTTCCTCTCCGATTCTGCGTAGTACTTCCTCAATCCTTACCTTATCAGTCCACTTAATTTCTAATTTTCAACATCCGTATGTAGCACCGCATCTCAAATGCTTCGTTTCTTTTCCGTTCCAGTTTTCCCACAGTTCGTGTTTCACTACCACATAATGCTGTTCTCCAGACGTACATTCTCAGAAATATTTACTCCTCAAATTAAGGTCGATATTTGATATTAGTAGACTTCTCTTGGCTAGAAATGCCTTTTTTGCCATAGCTAGTCTCCTTTTGATGTCCTCCTTGCTCCGTCCGTCATTGGTTATTTTACTGCCTCGGTAGCAGGATTACTTAGCTTCACGTACTTCGTGACCATCAATCCTAATGTTAAGTTTCTCGCTGTTCTCATTTCTACTACTACTCATTACCTTCGTCTTTGTTGTTTGCTCTCAGTACATACTCTGTACTCATTAGACCATACCGTTCAGCAGATCACGTAATTCTTCTTCACTTTTACTCAGAATAGCAATGTCATCAGCGTATCATATCATTGGTATCCTGAAACTTTGAATGTTAATTCCTCTACTGAACCTCTTTTTATTTGCGACATTGCTTCCTCAATGTACAGATTGAACAGTAGCGGCGAAAGGCTATCTCCTTGTCTAACACCCTTTTTAATGCGAGCGCTTCGTCCTTGGTCGTCCACTCTTATTATTCCCTCTTGGCTGTTGTACATACTATATATGACCCTTTTCTCCCTATGGCTTACCCCTCTTTTTTTAGAATTTCGAACATCTTGCACCATTTTACATAGTCGAACGCTTAATAACTATAGTTGCCAGCCGTGCACAGGCAGGCTGACGACTCCAGCGAGCGACCAAATGGTGTAAATTGCCTTGAAGATGACCCCATCGCCATTTGAAACCGGTTGGTGGAAAAATAAATAATGCGATTGTGACTGTCATTTTGAATAATTGATTATATAGATATAAAAGATTTGTTAGATTTTGTTCACTCTCTCTGCGCTAGATGCGTGCGCCCTCTGAAAGATAATCTTTATTTTTCAAAAGCCTGAAGTATGACAAAGTTACTATTAATATTTAGATCAAAGTTATATAAAATTGAAAATTACAGAATAGATCGTTAAATCAGTGATATAACATTACAGATCAAGGAGAAAACATTGCTACAGATGAAAATAGGACTGCCGGCCTTTGTGGCCGAGAGGTTCTAGGCGCTACAGTATGGAACTGCGCGACCGCTACGGTCGCAGGTTCGAATCCTGCCTCGGGCATGGATGTGTGTGATGTCCTTAGGTTAGTTAGGTTTAAGTAGTTCTAGGTTCTAAGGGACTAATGACTTCAGATGGTAAGTCCCATAGTGCTCAGAGCCATTTGAACCATTTTGAAAATAGGAGCAGCAGTTGTAGAGTGTATTTCTGACTTTCGATGTAGCTGTATTTCCGGCTGTTGCCTGTTTATGCCGCTGTCCATTAACACGGCAGGGGCAGGACGACGAGTGTAGTGCTCAGCTGCACGTGGCTGGCGCGCTCCTCCGCCTTAAAGGTTATAGACATCAGCTGCGGCCTGCACGAGACAGCGCAATGCTCGACCTCCGGAAGGCTCCATCCTCAGCTGAAGTTTGTAGTAAAAACGATTCGCTCAGATAAACAGGTCGTCGTAAATGTTGAAGTATGGGTCTGTTGCAAATTCATTCTGTTCATTGAGGAATTATCAGGTTCTCTGCGTCTCGTAACATAAATCTCTAGTTGTTCTAAAATGTCTAATTGTTTACTTTTTGTAACTTCATGTAGAAGTTGAAGCTGTTCGTCGATGTTACCAATTTTATGACTCTCCTTTTGCATATGCAAACCTGGTGCTGTCTTATTACTGGGATGTAAGGTTTAATGAACACAAGTATCCCAGTAGTAAGACAGCGTGATTAGAACTACGATTTCTGTACCACTGTACAAAATTCCATTACTCTGCGGTCATTCAGTCTGTAGTGCCCTAACGTTTCATATTTGGGAGGAAAGTATCTGCCGTAATTAGTATGTGCTAGGAACGGTTCACATCAAAGTGCGTTGTCCCTACAAGTGAATATTGTTTACAGTAAGGATATGTTTATTGTTACCTGCTCCGTGTATAACTGGCACTTGGAGCGACATCTCGTGGGCTACGACCTGGTCACCGTCAGTGGGGCGGTGTCTGACCGGAAAAGCAATGAAATAAACAGTCTCTGCAACCAGAGAGCAATGAAGATGGATCACAATATTTTTGGAATCAGTAAATTATTCAATTGTTGTAATAATAAAATGTATTGTAGTAACGAAATTGAAAACGTTGTTCACTGTTATCTAATTTGGAGAGCGTCGCCTATAGTGTGACATCTATAGAAGGCGTGTATTCATGCCACAGTCGCACACCCTTAGTATTTTTGCGGTGATCTAGAACACTTCGTTTGTCCCAAATCAAGATCGATATCATCCCAACTGATTAGTAGGGAATATTTTTGGGATGAGATTGGAGTGTACAGATCAACAGATTGTGTCTAAAATGGAAGAGGAAAATTCTGTATTGCAGGGGAAGAGTGGTGCCTTCTGCTAGCGACAATTATTTTGTCGCTCGGATTGCTATACTAAGGCTGTGGGTGAAACAAGAAAAAGAAATGTGTATGTTCTTTTAAAGTGGCAATAATGAATTTTTAAAAACTTGATAACAACCATGAACATTTTTATCCCCGGTTTTGTAATCATTTATTTTCATTGCATGTTACTACAGAACTGAATTGAATTCTTCAGCTGTAAATCCGAGATGATGTTTTAAAACTGGTGAAATGTTTGTTAGTTAAATAAAAACAAGGCAATGATTAATAAAAATCTGATATCTGCTTAAGAGACTCCCATCGCTATTTACGTTATGAAAGAACAAGCCCTTGTATGTGAATATCAGCATCGAATTTTTTTAAATAGTAGCCTATTTTTCAGGCTGAATTAGTTTATCTTCAAAAACTTGTGAAGTACAGAAAAATAAAGTCTTATGAGAAACTGAGGGTGTTCTACTTTTAACAACAAGAGTGCGTCAAATTGGAGTATTGTTACCTCCTCAGTGGCTGCCGACGATCAGGTATATTAAGTGAAGTTGTCATGGCGTCACAAACTAGAAGCAGGTCTGCCACCTCAGCTGGACCGAACATTAGGTTCTCGTGAAAGCGTTTTGATCAAAATTGTTACCATGCGTTCTTTTAATGGTGTATTAACCGTTTAGATTATAATCGAAAATCTAAGGTAAATACGTTTCACTCTTTAGTGGACTCGTTCAGACGATATTTTCCTTTATATACACAAGTTTTGCTTAGCTGTTCACTTTTATCGTAGTGCTTTTATTCATGTCATTTGGCTTTAGATACGTTATCAATGCAGTTCGAGAAGCTCTCTGAGTAACTCTGTGGGAAGTAAAGATTGGAAATCGACCAAAAGAAGCAAAATATGTTCTCAGCTTTTTCGGGCAGAGGACACGGACCGAACGTGTTTCGTCTGTCCGTATTTTGAAAAATTCCGGATTATGTAGGCAGGGCTATGTGACGGGAAAAACGTCTGAACATGCTTTCCCGACAGTGTGTTATTCCCGAAAGCACTACAAGATTTTCTATTATTTAAGAGCTTTTGCGTTTACATCACAGAAATTTAGAAAAGGAAGCAATCGTAAACAGTAATCTGCCAATGTTTAGGGGCTTCTAACATGGCAGCGCCGGCGTCAAAGCAACGTACAGCGTTAACTCTGTAGCAACATCTCCCGTTATTAACAGAGGGTCGTCCAATGAGCACTGCAACACATGTTTCTTCTGGAAGCTGGGTGGTTATATTCAGGATGCCAATATACCAAGCATTAAGGTGAGAAAACTAAGAGCACACCTCTTAATATCGTGCTGGATCTTATTTTGCCCTGCGTAGTGCAGCAACTCGACGTGCCAGGGACTCAACAAGTCTTTGAAAGTGCCCTGCAGAAATACTGATCAATGCTGCCCCTATAGCCGTCTACAATTGCGTAAGTGTTACCGTCGCATGATTTTGTGCACAAACTATCCTCTCGATTATGACACATAAATGTTCGATGGCACAACGAAAAATCAACCAAAGTTGAAAATTTCACTTGGTTTACGTACTCGATGACTATTTTCCGTCCGAGACCAATTTTCAAATCATCGTAACAGCTTACCGTTCCCATGAATCAGCTGCACTTCATAATACCCATATATTTTTGACAGGGGTCTTGGTTTTTCAGAAATATCATTTTGACTGTCTGTTACGATGATTTGGCAATGGGTTCTGGTCCGAATCAAGTCATCGGGTGAAAAAAAAATGAAATTTACAACTTTTCCTGGTTTTTCGTTACACTAATTAACAGAAATTGCCGGCCTGCAGTTATTCCTGCAGGCTGCAAATCCTTAAATGTTGGTTGGGATTCGTGTCAGGCAATATGGATGGCCAAATGATTCGCTCGAATTGCTCATAATGTTCTTCAAACCAATAGTGAACTATTGTGGTTTGATGACATCGTTGGTTGGCAACATAACATCCAGGAATGCAAGTATCTGACCATAGAAATATCCAATGAGCGGATCAGTTGGACCGGACGACCCAGCCCACTCCATTTAACACAGCCCACACAATTATGGAGCCGCCACCAGCTTTCAGAGGGCCTTTTTGACAGCTTGGGTCCCTGGCTTCGTGGGTTCTGTGCCACACTCGAACACTATCATCAATTCTTGCCAACTTAAATCTCTACTCATCTGACTAGACCACGATATGGTCACCGGCCCAGGAGAGGCGCTGCAGGCGATGTTGTGCAGTTAGCAAAGGCACTCGCGTCGGTCGTCTACTGCCACAGGACGTTAAAGCCAGATTTCGACACACTGTCCTAACGCATACGCTTGTCGTATATTTAACATTGATTTTTGTGGTTAGTTCACGCATTGTTGCTTCTCTGTTATCACTGACAACTCTACGTAAACGCCGCTGCTCTCGGTCGTTAGCCGCGAGGGATAGCCGCGCGGTCTTGGCACCTTGTCACGGTCCGTGCGTCTCCCCCCGACGGAGGTTCGAGTCCTCCCTCCGGCACGGGTGTGTGTGTTGTCCATAGCGTAACACAGTTCTAATTAGATTAAGTAGTGTGTAGGCTTAGGAACGACCTCAGCAGTTTGGTCCCGTAAGACCTTACCACAAATTTCCAAGTTTTTCTCTGTTGTTAACTGAAGGCCATCGGTCACTGTGCTATCTGTGGTGAGTGGTTAAGCCTGCAGTTTGGAATTCTCGGTATCTCTTGACACTGTGGATCTCGTTATATTGAGCTCCCTAAGGACATCCGAAATATGTCCCATGTGTCTAGCTCCAACTACCATTCAGTGTTCTAGTCTGTTCATTCCCGTCGTACGTGAGTAATCACGTCGGAAAACTCTTCGCATAGATCATCTGTGTACAAATGACCTCCCCGCCAGTGCACTGCACTTGTATACCACGTGTACGTGATACTACCGCTATCTGAATATGTGCATATGTACTATGCTTTTGTCAATTCAGTGTGTTATTCCCCATTCTTTTGGCTTCAAAACGCTAATTTTCAATATAATCTCTGTTTAACGCTACTGATTTAGGCACCTAATGTGGTTGGCCTGTATACCCGCATGGTATCACTGCACTGGTCGACTTGAGAGTCAACGTCTTCCTGGGTCAATAACCACACCATCATCCACGTACGGCTCCCGCAGGATGCGTCCTTCATTGAGCCAAACAGATGGAAGTCGGAAAGTGTGAGATTCGGGAACACACCCCAACTGGTGAACGAGTGTGTCACCACTACCAACGGAGACGTGCAGTTGTGCAACGAGATGTGTGTTTGTAATCCGTCGATCATCTCGAATGAGAGTCTCCGAAAATACCAACATTGTAAGTATCACTGATGTGAGCCGCCAGCCCGTACACGGAAGATAGGACGAGTTAGCGCGATCTTGTTCCGATGGTGGCATACGCCTCGCACAACGATTCACTGTGCTGTCGTCCACCGTCAGGTCTCCGAAGACATTCTGCAAGCGTCTGTGAACATCTGCGATGCTCATTTTTTCCGTCAAAAGTAACTCAACGACAGCCCTCTCTTTGTAATGCACCTCGTTTACAGACGCCATTTTGAAGTCTACGTATAGCGCCGCCATCTATCGCAATTTCACGAAACTACTGGAGCTGAAGTGTGACTATTCCACGATTCCCGCAACATATTCCTCAATTTTCAACTGAATCTGGTCGATAAAAAAAAGTTGCATTACTTACTGAACGCCCGTCGTAACTCCACAACTGACACTGTACCACACAAGCGGCTCGTAGTGAAATTGCTTGCTTATGGAATATCGTCTCAGTTATGTGACTGGATGTGATATTTCCTGTCAGAGAGGTCACAGTTTGTTGTAATTGATGGAAAGTCATCGAGTAAAACAGAAGTGATTTCTGGCTTTCCCCAAGGTAGTGTAATAGGCCCTTTGCTGTTCCTTATCTATATAAACGATTGGGAGACAATCTGAGCAGCCGTCTTCAGTTGTTTGCAGGTGACACTGTTGCTTATCGACTAATAAAGTCACCAGAAGATTAAAACAAACTGCAAAGCGATTTAGAATAAATATCGGAATGGTGCGAAAAGTGACAGTTGACCTTATATAACGAAAAGTGTGAGGTCATCCACATGAGTGGTAAAAAAAAAAAAAAAAAAAAAAAAAAACGCGTTGAACTTCGGTTACACATAAATCAGTCTACTCTGAAAGCCGTAAATTCAACTAAATACTAGGTATTACAATTACGAACGATTTAAATTGGAAGGAATACATAGAAAATGTTGTGGGGAAGGCTAACCAAAGACTGTGTTTCATCGGCAGGACACTTAGAAAATGTAACAGACCTACTAAGGAGACTGCCTACACTACGCTTGTCCGTCCTCCTTTAGAATACTGTTACGCGGTGTGGGATCCTTACCAGATAGGACTGAGTACATCGAAAAAGTTCAAAGAAAGGCAGCACGTTTTGTATTATCGCGAAATATGGGAGAGAGTGTCACAGAAATCATACCGGATTTGGGACGGACATCATTAAAAAGAAGGCGTTTTTCGTTGCGACGGAATCTTCTCACGAAATTCCAATCACCAACTTTCTCCTGCGAATGCGAAAATATATTATTGACACCGACCTACATAGGGAGGAACGATCACAAAGATAAAATAAGGGAAACCAGAGCTCGTACTGAAAGACATATGTGTTCATTCTTTCCGCGCGCTATACGAGATTGGAATAATAGAGAATTGTGAAGGTGGTTCGATGAACCCTCTGCCAGGCACTTAAATGTGATTTGCAGAGTATCCTTGTAGATGTAGAACTGCATCTCGGTGCAGTAACATTACAGGCGTGGGTGACATCACATGATACATATGCAACGAAGATTAAGGACAACCAGCATGCAGATTCTTTTGAGTTTTACTTCAAAGATATTTTTTAGCGGTCAGTTCCGCAGAGGTTAGCCCCCCCCCCCCCACCGGTGTAATACGTTGAAGCTGTGCTCTAAGCAATGAAATGGAAAGGAGAGAATCCAATAAGTTCCCACCCGGTAAGCACCAGGCGGTAGTGACAGGAACTGCGGTACGATAGTTGCATTGTGAGCGGCGATAGCGGTGAGAGGCTCTTGTGCAGAATGGCGCCAGTGGTGGTTCCGCACGGCAGGTCCCTCATTTAAGCGGGCCGGCAGACACTGGGGTGAGCGCGTAATGAGGCGGGACGCAGGTAGCCGCCACCCCCCCCCCCCCCCCCCAGCCTTTCGCTAATTACTTTCCGCCCGCCCTTAATTACTGCCGCCGCGGGATCACGTGACAGCCGCCGCCGGCCGATTCGCCTGGCCGCTTTCTGCTCCCCGCCGCTGCTGCTGCATGGCTGCATGCTCCACACCCACGATGGGAGCGTCTCGGTCTGACAGGAGAAACGTGGTCTTTCTTTTGGTCCAAAGTGCACTGGTCTCCGATTGGTTTCCCTTGGGTCGCTGGAAGACAATGATGGAGATTTCAGTGCTGTCCCTGAAGTGAGATACCGGAAAGCCCGGGGCGTATTTAGCATTTTTGAAATTGCAGCTCTCATAATTACATGGGCTTCCGGGGCCAGTGTCAGCCCCTTTAAAAGCTTTCTGCCAGTGCTACCGTTTTATCTTATAAAAGTTACAAAGCTGAAATACTAAAATTAGCTATTTCGCGGACGCGCATGGGGAAAATGAGAGAGCCAAATGAAAACCCCAAGCAGCTTGACAACGTGTAACATCATAGAGTAAGGGTCGACCTGCGACAGCAATCGCACAACTTGGGTATGGGCCACTAGACGCCGCCGCAAGCGCTAGAGTGCATAGCGGTCGCAGGCGCGCGTGTTGCGTACGAGCCGCGAGGCGCCGCCACGAGCGCAACCGTATATAAGTGTCGACGGAGTTCGGCCAGCTCTCATTTTGTTGGGCTATTCTCTTATTTGCTTAGTTGCTTAGCTCTTATTCGTTTATTGCTCATGTTATTGTGCTCTCTTTCAGCTATTCTCATTGCTTTTATGTACTCCCAATTGAGAAGTGCTCATTGTGGCATTTCACTTTTGCATATTTCTCATTTTGCTAATAATATGCTCCTTAACTTTATACAGTTGAATGGATTAACATAGTCTCATGCACTGTTTGTTCATTTCAGCCTGTTCATATTTTGATGTTCTTTACATACTGTAATAATTATCGGAAGCATTTCTTCCCTTAAACTTGTGTAAAGTATTCTCGATGTAGGATTTGTTCTGTGACACAGGTGTAAGGTTTTGAATATATGTTATATACGAAACTGTGCTTTAAAAGGAATTTATTTTTTCAGTTTGTACTACATCAGACGACAATTTTGTGACATGAGGGAGAAATTTGAGGGGCGAACCCATGGAAATAGTCTTAAATAATCCCCTTTAAATATAAAAATTTGTGTGACACTGAAAGACGTGACATTCTAGGCACGCCAATAGAGAGGATCACTGCAAGCTTCCAACGTCCTCCTGATACTGATACGATGGACCGAGTGTGATCGACCAGCAGCACTGCCATAACCAATATTTTCTTTCGGCCCACCACGAAGGCCTCTCCTGTGTCAACCTTTTCATCTCACTGTAGCAAATTATTATCGCTTAAGTACCTATTTACCCAAATGAACTATTAAAGAAAGTCAAAGCTATCCCTGCTTGGTGTCGCACTTCTTACCTACCATAAAGAAATTAACTATCCCTCTTGAGGCGTCACCACTAGCTATTCCCAAAAATTCTCCCTAGCCTACAGAATCCACGGTTCTGTAAGTTTCATAACATGATTGCAGTTAGTAAATGTGTATAAAAGAAAATCCCATGAAACAATGTTACAAAAAATACACACATCAAAAGTTTCCAGAACTCCTGAAGATAGACATTGACTGTGGATATTGTATCACAGACACAGTCCCTTTGACTGTTCAGAGATGTCACTAAACCACCCATCAGCAGCGCCTACGAGACGGAGCGGTCCGACAATCTATCAGTTCCAGTCATTCCACCAGGAAGGAGGTACACGGCTCGTGTTTTCTGTAGTTCAACTCTCCCTAGACGGTCAATACCGCTGTTCAATCGCGTCCACATTGTTCCTTTGTGCCAGAAAGGGCTCTCAACAAAGGAAGTGTACAGGCGTCTCGGAGTGAACCAAAGCGATGTTAGTCGTAGATGGAGGAGATACAGAGAGACAGGAACTTTCGATGACATGCCTCGCTCAGTCCACTCAAGGGCTACTACTGAGGTGGATTACCGCTACCAACGGGTTACGGCTCGGAGGAGCCCTGACAGCAACGCCACGACGTTCAATAACGCTTTTCGTTGCAGCCACAGGACGTCGTGTTACGACTCAGGCTGTACTCAACAGGCTGCATCATACGCAACATCAGTCTCGACGTCCATGGTGAAGTCCATCTTTGCAACCACGACACCATGCTGCGCGGTACAGATGGACCCAAAAAACATGCCGAATGGACCGCCCAGGATTGGCATCACGTTCTCTTCACCGATGAGTGTCCCATATGCCTTCAAGCAGACAACCCTCGGAGACGTGTTTGGAGGCAACTCGATCAGGCTGAACACCTTAAACACACTGTCCAGCGAGTGCAGCCTCTTGGAGTTTCCCTGCTCTTTTGGCGTGGCATTATGTGGGGCCGACGTACGCCGCTTGTGGTCATGAAAGGCACCGTAACGGTTGTACGATACGTGAATACCATCCTCCGATCGATAGTGCAACCGTATCGGTAGCATAATGGCCAGGCATTCGTCATGGACGACAATTCGCGTCCCCATCGTGCACATCTAATGAGTGACTTCCTTCAGCGTAACCACATCGCTCGACTAGAGTGGCCAGAATGTTCTCCAGACATGAACTCTATTGAAAATCCCTGGGATAGATTGAAAAAGGCTGTTTATGCACGACGTGACCCACCAACCACTCTGAGGGATCTACGCCGAATCACCGTTGGGGAGTGGGACAATCAGGACCAACAGTGCCTTGATGAACTTGTGGATAGCATTCCATGACGAAAACAGGCATGTTTCAATGCAAGAGGACGTGCTACTGGCTATTAGAGGTACCGGTGTTCTTGTAGTATGGATCGCCACCTCTGAAGGTCTCGCTCTATGGTCGTACAACATGCAATGTGTGGTTTTCATGAGCAAGGGCGGAAATGATGTTCATGTTGATCTCTATTCCAATTTTCTGTACAGGTTCCGGAACTCTCGGAACCGAGGTGACGCAAAACTTTTTTGATGTTTGTATTTTTCTAAGGAAAAACACAGATAACATTTTAATATTACTTGTGCAGCTTTATCTGAAAGAATGTTGGTTCAAATAATGGTGCAACTCTATCTTTCGTGTACATTGCCATTGGCATTTTCTGTTTCCAACAATTCCGTGTAAAATTATCTGCAAAAGACTAATTCCGCTTTGCTAATGCCTCAGTGAATGCCGCTTTCTATGAATCAGCCAATCGCTTTCCTTGTTCAATACCTACAATGCAGGAGTTTGTGTCTTCGGTGTGATGCTGGGCGGAACGTCAAACTGGAGTTAGCACTCCCCAATCGGGAGGGTTAACGAAAACACTGCGTAAAGAATTTCCGAAGAGGGTACGTTTCTTGGTGTTTGTTCAAAGCCGTTGTTTCACAGGTGCCACCAAGAATCAAGTTCCACTTTCTCCCCTTCGCCTTGACCCTTGAACCATGTGATCACATGATATTTATAGGGGAGGGGAGGGGGGGGGGGGGGTTGGAAGTAATAGTGATCTCGTCGGACGAGTGTTCGACAGTCAGTCAGGTGTGATGTGGAGATAATCTAAGATCTTTGAGTGATGGGTTGCCTGTTAATGACAAAAGGAGGAGCAGCACTGATCTTTGAAGTAGAAATCGTTATTTCAGTTGCAAATCAGTTTCAATCAGTGCATTATATTGAGCTGTGCTGTAGATAAAACAAGAATAAAATAATCAGACTGCGCTATAACGTACTACATATGCTCGCTTATACAAGTAAGAACATATATAAGAGATCGTTTCATCAACCCACTTAGTCCTATAACCCTATGGATCCATAAACACAAACAGTAAAACTGCAGTATCAGTACGTGTCAATGAAGAGTGCTTCTCAGACCGAAGGTAAAAATGCAGCTGGACTAGCTACTAACAGTGATCTACGCACCTAAGCTCATTGCCAACACCGGACGCAACAGCGTCCTCTTTAATGATCACTATTATAAAATCCTTTATTAATGAAAATATAACAAAATATAGTACCTAATCCATGCACACATCGAGAGACTTAAACGTAAAAATATGTAGGTTTACTAATGAGAATGATAAACACGTGTTTTATGTGTACAGAAAAGCCACTTTCACAGATGTAATCTTTGATTATGGTTCCCAGCATCCGAACCAACACAAGAAAGCTTTCTTCCACTTTGAAGAGATTATTTAGGTTAGCACTTTCCGAACAAAATCATGATAAAGAACTAAAAGTGATACAATGTAGAACCAGAAATAATAACTACCCAATGCAGTATGTGATGGATTTTTATAACACAACTTCGAAAAAATATGAACAATGTAATAAGAACCAAATGCGGAAAACAGTAAATGATTCAAAAAAAGAAAAAAAATCTGTAACTTTACCATACTACGCTGATTTCAGCACTAAAGTAAAAGCAACTTTTAGAAAGCGGAATATTAATGTGGAATTTTCCATTGCAAATATGTTGGGTTGCTTGATAATAACATTCATAAGTATGAGCAGTTACAGGAATCAGGTGTATAGAGATTGGTGTGTTCCACAAGTGAAGCTATTTATGTTGGACAAACTGAAAGATGGCTTGAAGTTAGGTTCGGCGAGCACGTGACATTGGGTACTACTGATGTGGCAGACAAATCTAATTTTGGGCCACATTTGACTGCTAGTGGCCATACACCACACCTGAGCTCACAGAACAGTTAGAATTGTTGCACGGGAGTGAAAAAGAAAGATATCTTCATGTTGAGAGGATGGATATATTTTGCAGTTAAAAGTCGGACAGATGACGCTGCTCAGCGAGCAGACGTCAATGGAAACCATTCGCTTTAGGGAGCGCTTCGCATCACTTCCGGTGTCGATTACGAGAAATGAGACCTGTCAATGCAACAGACGGGCAGTAAGGCTTACGTAATTCCCGTTATATGAGGCAACTGCAGCACAACACCATGCGACAATAAAATTTGTCTGGAAGAAATGTATACAATTATCCTTTGTTTCTTCCTTTATTGTTATTTCATCCCAAGCGTCCCATATGGGCCAGGGGAAAGGGGGGGGGGGGTGAACTGTCAGCAGCACAACTCTCCGCTCTTCAGCCACGCGAATTAAATACGTTTTTCGAATAATGTAAACAAAACGTGGTCTTTTCTATTTTAAACTACAAATCGATGACGCAAAATTAAAAAGACCAAAATACATACAATTTAAACGAACATCATAGGAAGATGAAATTGTTATAAAAACACTGAAACTCAAAAACTGAAGCAGCTGCACTAGGGTGAGAGGTAATGCCAGAGGAAAGCATATGTTCACTAGGGTTGAGTAGAAAAACGGAGGTTTATTAAATATGAAAAACTGTGGAGATTAGAGGTGGGAGCGCAGGTAGATAATGAGAAATTGGAAAATACAGTGGGTGGGAAAGACAGAGGTGTGTCATGTGGATAAGGCAGTGGTTGCGAGATGGGGGAAGGTTGGAGAGGGAAAGGAGAGAAGAGCCCCTGTTGTGGAGTGAGATGGATGAGGAAGAGTTCAGGGTGATAGGATGGATTAATATCGGGGCGGAACTCAATGTCTAGAAAAGGGAGTTGGTTGAAGTTGCATTGGGATATGATATGGAATGCACGTAGCTATAGGGATGTGCTTGTGAAGGCATGGAGACGTACGAGGGTTGGTGGTCGGAGGGGAGACAATGGAGCGATTTGAATGTTATTTTCGGACAGTATCGGAGATGCGGAAGCGTTCAATGTGGGTGAGGAGGGGTGATAATTTGGTGAGATGGTAGAGGATCCAGGTGGGGGAAAGTAAACGGATGTGGAAAGCGACATAGAGTGCCTGGCGTTTGAGGATTTTGTGGAGCAAACGAAACGATTTGTGAGATGGGACAGTTCATGGTTTTGTAAACGTGGAGAATAGTGGAGGGGTATATTTTTAGTGTGGTGTGTACTTAGTAGATGAGGTATAGACTTTAGTTGGCGGTTGAGGGTTAGTCCAAGGTATTTTAGTGTACAGTTTTGAACATGCTGCACACAAGTTTCAATGGAGAAATAATACAGCCAACCAGTTGCAAATAATGGAATGGTGTGAGCAGCTGCACTGGAATTTTCCTGCTGATCATTTTTCGCCACCGAACACTGGCAGCTGTACAGTGCCTGCCCCAACGTTCGTTCCACAGGGATGGAGTCAGTGGCAATGTGTCAGTCTTATGGTTGGCAATGGCTCTGAGCACTATGGGACTCAACTGCTGTGGTCATCAGTCCCCTAGAACTTAGAACTAATTAAACCTAACTAACCTACGGACATCACACACATCTATGCCCGAGGCAGGATTCGAACCTGCGACCGCAGCAGCAGCGCGGCTCCGGACTGGAGCGCCTAGAACCGCACGACCACCGCGGCCGGCGCATTTTCTGAGATGATCTTTCTGCACAAAGTGGGAGCTACCGTTTTCCAACAAGGCCCTGAGCCAGTGCTTTCAGAGTTTAGTGTTTCAGTAAACGTCGTTTTCGTGTATGGCCTTCTGTCTTGGATGACGCCTCGCCTGCACAGAGGCTTTAGTTGGTACGATAGTGAATCGACTACCATTCTGCTGTCGGCGGTGCTTGGTGTTTTCAGTGGTATTGATGGTGTTGTAAGCAGTCTGCCATGGTCCAGGCTGACTTATGGGCAGGCTTCGTATGCGGAGGGTTATTTTGGTACAGTATCGTCAGTCAGTTGTGTCTGGACAGGCAGAGACTAATGAACGCCGCCACGTATGTCACTAGGAGGATCGTCGGCATAGGTTGAGGTACCATGTTTTGCTTTGGAAGTTGTGTGATCCGACCCTGGAGGCACTCAAAATGTAGATGACCTTTCTTGCCGCATCCAGTTTAGGCTGGCCGTCATAAATAACCATAGCCTGCCAGCCTATTTTCCGGATGTGTGGTCGGAGTTCAAAGCTGACTTGGCCTACTTTGTTGAGAACTGGATATGTCTTAAATTGGATCCAACTTTCTGCCACATGTACTTGTACCGTGTTGTACGAGCGGAGTCCAAATGGTTCAAATGGCTCTGAGCACTATGGGAGTTAACTTCTGAGGTCATCAGAAGTTAGAACTACTGAAACCTAACTAACCTAAGTACATCACACCCATCCATGGCAGAGGCAGGATTCGAACCTGCGACCGTAGCGGTCGCGCGGTTCCAGACTGTATCGCCTAGAACCGCTCGGCAACCTCAGCCGGCACACCTTGTGTACCAGTGGAGTAAGACAGTAAGAGGGCTGACATTAAATGAGGAAGTTCTTCACAGGACTGACGAGGAAAGCAGTATATCGACAGGAGAAATAGGCCATAATGATGTGACATGTGTAAGGACATCAGGGAATAGCGGTAACGTACAAGAAATAGCTGTAGTCTGCTACTCTATGATGAAGTACAGAAAATACTGGCGTGCTGCAAGATTATATATTGTTTCGCAAGCCTTCATAGGGACTTCTGGTACGACTGCCATTTCGCACCTTCTATTAGCGAGTAATGTTTGAATAGTGCATGAGAAGAATGACTGACTGTAAGCTTTCATGATAGTCTCGTCTTGATCATTTCGCGAGACGCACATGGTAATAACAAGTTGCCTGACTATTCTTGAAACGTACTCTATCGACACATTAACAGTAAACTTCTGTGCCATTCTCGATGCCTCACTATTAAAGTCAACCGTGAAAGTTTGTTGAGTACTGCCGCAGCCTTCTGTAGCTTATTAAACGTGTTTCTGGAGGTCAGCGCCAGTAGCGACGAATAGACCAGCAGGCTGTTAGGCAGCAAAATCGCTCTCCCCTTTCGCTGTTCTATAATCAGGTAAAGTTTTCTTTTTTTTTTTCACCGAGCTCAAAGCTCAGACGACGTTTTCATCAGAATTGGCCCCCCTGCCCACGTCATCGATATATGAAGCGCGTCTCGCCGGAAGACTTTAAATAACGCAGCTCGTATATAGCTAACGGGAGACTGGTTTCGGGATCCAATTAATGTCCCGCTTACTCAGCGCCCCCTGTGGACGTTGCAAGATTAATTGAATGTTTTCGATCGCGACGTCAGTTATGCGTGCGCCATTGTTAGTTGGCGCGTCCATCACGCGCGGATCCAGTTTCCTTCCGCGACGCGCGATAAATAGCCTCGCCCGGTCATCGGGCCGCGTAAACCCGAGCCAGACTGCGCTCCAGCCAGCACGGAGTGTGGCTCCGGCTTCCTTTTTTCCTCTTTTTTTTTCTTTCAACGAGGCCTGATGTGCTAACGTTATCCGCATTCATTCAAGAATTTGTCATAGTTGTTTACAATCTTCGTGCGAGGTATGAAATGACTATATTGCATACTTGGTCGGGAGGCCACATCTGTGGTTGTAATTGGCCTTTCATTACACGCTTAATGGTGGAACCGCGTTTGCTAGCCTAATTTCTTCTGTTGTCCACTTTCTCTAGATAGAACCTGTTACTGAGATACATATATAAGTTTGCGGAGAATGTGATATGTTATTTTTATTCAGTACATATGATTAACTTTTCGTGTAGTTTACTGTTCAAATACTTTTCCGTTCCTTCATGCATTGATACTGTTGAGGTATCCTTTATGCTGTACTGCATACACGCAGACTATTTCCACTCGTTTGTGTATGGTGTGATGTACACTGACTGCGTGTGTTTTCTAGCGGGTATGTTTAGCACACAAACCAAAACGGCCTTGCTGTGCTGGTACTGCGAACGGTTGAAAACAAGGGGAAACTACAGCCGTAACTTTTCCCGAGGGCATGCAGCTTTACTGTATGGTTTTTGATGATTGCGTCCTTTTGGGTAAAATATTCCGAAGGTAAAATAGTCCCCAGTCGGATCTCCGGGCGGGGACTACTCAAGAGGACGTCGTTATCAGGAGAAAGAAAACTGGCGTCCTGCGGATCGGAGCGTGGAATGTCACATCCCTTAATCGCGCAGGGAGGTTAGAAAATTTAAAAATGGAAATGGATAGGTTAAAGTTAGATATAGTGGGAATTAGTGACGTTCTGTGGCAGGAGGAACAAGACTTTTCGTCAGGCGAATACAGGGTTATAAATACAAAGTCAAATAGGGGTAATGCAGAAGTAGGTTTAATAATGAATAAAAAAGTAGGAGTGCCGGTACGGTACTACAAACAGCATAGTGAATGCATTATTGTGGCCAAGATAGACACGAAGCCCACGCCTACTACAGTAGTACAAGTTTAAATGCCAACTAGCTCTGCACATGACGAAGAAATTGAAGAAATGTATGATGAAACAAAAGAAATCATTCAGATAGTGAAGGGAGAGGAAAATTTAATAGACATGGGTGACTGGAATTCGGTCGTAGCAAAAGGGAGAGAGTGAAACGTAGTAGGTGAATATGGATTGGGGCTAAAAAATGAAAGAGGAAGCCGCCTGGTAGAATTTTGCCCAGAGCACAACTTAATCATAGCGAACACTTGGTTCAAGAATCATAAAAGAAGGTTGGAGATGCCGACAGATTTTAGATAGATTATATAATGGTAAGACAGAGATTTACGAACAAGGTTTTAAATTGTAAGACATTTCCAGGAGCAGATGTGAACTCTGATCACAATCTATTGGTTATGACCTGTAGATTAAAACAAAAGAAACTGCAAAAAGGTGGGAATTTAAGGAGATGGGACCTGGATAAACTGACTAAACCAGAGGTTGTACAGTTTCAGGGAGAGCGTAAGGGAACAAATGGCAGGAATGGGGGAAAGAAATACAGTAGAACAAGAATGGGTAGCTTTGAGGGATGAAGTCGTGAAGGCAGCAGAGGATCAAGTAGGTAAATAGACAAGGGCTAGTAGAATTCCTCGGGTAACAGAAGAAATATTGAATTTAATTGATGAAAGGACAAAATATAAAAACGCAGTAAATGAAGCAGGCAAAAAGCAATACAAACGTCTCAAAAATGAGATCGACGGGAAGTGCAAAATGGCTAAGCAGTGATGGCGAGAGGATAAGTGTAAGGATGTAGAGGCTTGCTTATCTCACTAGGGGTAAGATAGATACTGTCTACAGGAAAATTAAAGAAACCTTTGGAGAAAAGAGAACCACTTCTATGAATATCAAGGGCTCAGATGGAAACCCAGTTCTAAGCAAAGAAGGGAAAGCAGAAAGGTGGAAGGAGTATATAGACGGTCTATACAAAGTCCGTTGTACTTGAGGACAATATTATGGAAATGGAAGAGGATGTAGATGAAGATGAAATGGGAGATATGATACTGCGTGAAGAGTTTGACAGAGCACTGAAAGACCTGAGTCGAAACAAGTCCCCGAGAGTACACAACATTCCATTAGAACTACTGACGGCCTTGGGAGAGCCAGTCCTGACAAAACTCTACCATCTGGTGAGCAAGATGTAAGAGACAGGTGAAATACCTTCAGACTTCAAGAACAATATAATAATTCCAATCCCAAAGAAAGTAGGTGTTGACAGATGTGAAAATTACCGAAATATCAGATTAATAAGTCACGGCGGCAAAATATTAGCACGAATTCTTCACAGACGAATGGAAAAACTAGTAGAAGCCGACCTTGGGGAAGATCAGTTTGGTTTCCGTAGAAATATTGGAACACGTGAGGCAATACTGACCCTACGGCTTATCTTAGAAGCTAGGTTAAGGAAAGGCAAACCTACGTTTCTACCATTCGTAGACTGTGAGAAAGCTTTCGACAATGTTGACTGGAATACTCTCTTTCAAATTCTGAAGGTGGCAGGGGTAAAATACAGGGAGCGAAAGGCTATTTACAATTTGTATAGAAACCAAATGGCAGTTATAAGAGTTGAGGGGCATGAAAGGGAAGCAGTGGTTGGGAAGGGAGTGAGACAGGGTTGTAGTCTCTCCCCGATCTTATTCAATCTGTATATTGAGCAAGAAGTAAAGGAAACAAAAGAAAAATTCCGAGTAGGTATTAATATCCACGGAGAAGAAATAAGAACTTTGATGTTCGCCGATGACATTGTAATTCTGTCAGAAACAGCAAAGGTCCTGGAAGAGCAGTTGAACGAAATGGATAGTGTCTTGAAGGGAGGATATAAGATTAACATCAACAAAAGCAAAACGAGGATAATGGAATGTAGTCGAATTAAGTTGGGTGATGTTGAGGGTATTAGATTAGGAAGTGAGACACTTAAAATAGTAAAGGAGTTTTGCTATTTGGGGAGCAAAATAACATGATTGTCGAAGTAGAGAGGATATAAAATTTAGACTGGCAATGGCAAGGAAACCGTTTCTGAAGAAGAGAAATTTGTAAACATCGAGTATAAATTTAAGTGCCAGGAAGTCGTTTCTGAAAGTATTTGTATGGAGTGTAGCCATGTATGGAAGTGAAACATGGACGATAAATAGTTTGGACTAGAAGAGAATAGGAGCTTTCGAAATGTGGTGCTACAGAAGAATGCTGAAGATTAGATGGGTAGATCACGTAACTAATGAGGAGGTGTTGAATAGGATTGGGGAGAAGAGAAGTTTGTGGCAAAAGTTGACAAGAAGAAGGGATCGGTTGGTAGGACATGTTCTGAGGCATCAAGGGATCACCAATTTAGTATTGAAGGGCAGCGTGGAACGTAAAAATCGTAGAGGGAGACCAAGATATGAATACACCAAGCAGATTCAGATGGATGTAGGTTGCAGTAGGTACTGGGGGATGAAGAAGCTTGCGCAGGATAGAGTAGCATGGAGAGCTGCATCAAAGCAGTCTCAGGACTAAAGACCACAACAACAACAACATGTTTAGTACGGCATAATCATCTTAACATTTGTCTGTCTGTCTGTCTGTCCCTCAGTTACCCTTGCAGCCTTAATGCCCGTGGTGTTTGCTGTCATATTATTGACTCATTTTTCACTAATTATACAAGTTGTACAGGGTGTGGTGTTGTATTATACCGTTACACTTTTCGCGACATTACGAAGTAGAGAATTTTATTTCCATACAGGCATTCCATGTTTTGGCTTATAGCATTAGTATTCGGTAAAGGGTATATAGAGGGGTCACATATTTTTTCTGGTTCTTGTGTATTGTAGCTGTTGACCCTTTTTTCTGGATAGTATTAGTGGAGTAAATACATATTATTAGGTATAATAGATTTTTCATTGGTATCTGTTTATTTGGTACAACGTTGAGTACGTGTGGAGTACATTTTCACCTTTGATATTACTAATAACTTATCATATGATGCACAGATATGGCATGTGATGTGGATGTATGTTATTAGTTTCTGACATTCATATAAGTTAGATAGTCGTTCTGGTTCTATATTTGTTCTGTGACAGTACCTGATATATGGATGAATTGACACATGAATTCTATCTGGTTTTTTTGTTTGTGCATTGTGTACATGTTATTACTTAAGTGGTTTTCTACACTTGGTCTTTTGACACGTTTTGGGCACTCATTTTACGCAAATGATATAAGTATGCCCCTCTATGACCTCCACCTCAGGACTGTATAACTTTCACATGACAAATAGCTGTACTTAAACTGTCATTTTGATAACTTTACCCATATTGATACTTAGACCATGTTGATAGTGCCCATTTCCAAGGGCTGCTTGCACATATGTGCATAGATGTTGTTCATCATGAACATTATCTTTGGATTTTCATATTTTGTGTACGGTGTGACACAGGTGGTTTTTTAAATGTGGTTTTTTGACGCCTTCTTGGACGTTCATTGTATGCGTATGACATAAAGAAGCCCTTATTTGGTTTTCACCTCAGCATTTTACAACATCGACGTGACATAAAAGACACTTCGATATTGTTGATGCTGTCTTTGTGCAAGGGCTGCCTTACAAATATTTGCACATTCTTTGGTTTACATATTTCTGACGTCGTTGTAGTTTCTTTCGTACATGTATCATTTTCTGCACTTAGTTTTGGAGATTGGTAGATTACTTCAGGATTTTGCAGTTTAATCATGGAATACTTAATCACTGATTTTATTAATAAATAATGTCTTTGAACAATGCGTAGATTGGAAATTATGGTATACTATATACAATTCTATTTTATACATCTGACAATAGATATAACTGTCACTTTCTATCAAACGATCACTTTAAATTCTCTTATATAGTATTCTCATTGATCCTTATTCTGTTTTTAATCTGTCTTTGTATTTGCAAGGTCACTAAGTGCTATCATTACTGTCACTAAGTGCTATCATTACTGTTGATGCTTACGGGTCTGAAGATGCATACAGACCTGAAGAAGGTGTAAGAGTGACTGAAACTGATTGCCATATAGCGATATAACACAAAAAACGACGGTTGCAGGTGTTTCATTTTATTGCGTAAGTGAAATAGTTGAATTCCTGCACACCATCAGTTGCAAGGACGGACGTACAAAACACTTGGGGTGGTTCAACCACCTCATGGGAGTTTTTTTATGTGCACGTCTTTGGCTACTTGCGCGTCGGTGATGACGATAAAAACGATGAAGAGGGCAACACGACAAACAGTTCGTGAGGTCATAAAATCCGGTCGGGACTCGAACCCAGGCCCGTCAGATCAGCTGCACTGACCACCCGTCTATGAAGGCAGACTTCCTGACAGAAGTCGAATAGGCACAATTTCTCTTATATATGAGCTCATCTGATCGTCTCTGAGCTAACGTCGTGGAACGGAAGTAGCCAACGCCTGCTATTAAAAACATGTAGTATACGCTAAAATACCATACAACAGATACTCTGCAGCAGGCTAAAACTATTTACCTGCCTCCACTACTCTGCACCCCTATCCGCAATCCATTCCATAGACACTCCTTTGTATTACAAACAGTGGCCCCATACAGGGAGTAAAGCAATTTGAGAAGAAAATTACAAACTCAAGGACTAGCTGTAGAGGTTATATCGATGGGACTTATTCGGAGCGGAAATAATTAATAATGGTCACTTGCTTATAAGTTACACACTAAGAAATCACTCAGTGAACCGTTAACCAAGAAGAACATTCAGGATTCTTGCGAGCCTTGGAGAAAGTAGATACCTTACGAGAAATAAGTTTTGAAATGGCAGCTGTAATAAGTATGGACAGTTGAATTACGCTCTAATCTAAAAAAAAATCCTGAACTCGTAAGTATTTAGTAGAAGAGATCAGAAACGAAGTTGCTCAGTTCCATCAGAGGAAGTGCCATGTCACTTAAAGTGGATGAAAAGCCATGTAGAAACCCATGGAAATGAATTGGCTTACAAGCTTGTCATACAATCATCTGGAGTAAACGCAAGAGAAAGCTACAACAGAATTGCTCCGACAGTCGTAAGGAAGAAAATTAAGATTCACATCGAACGGAAAACGAGAAGGGTATGGACAGGAACTACCAAGGGGTGGTCATAAAGACTTTTTCCGGATGTTAATCGTCTTAATATTTACTGGCGTTAGATAATCACTATCTTACTACCATTGCTTCAGGCTAGCCCCAAGCGCCCCGTGAACACATACAGAGTCTGATGGAATAGCCGATCACATTATGCGAGTGCCGTGAACTTCGTAATGAGAGTGGCGCATTACGGAAGGCCATTACAGAAAAGGGAGGTAACTGGTCCATTGATAACCCACTTTTATTAAAGCTATACATGAAAGAAATTTACAAATTTTGTAATGCAAGAGTGTTTCACAGCGTCCGAATAATTGTATTACTTGAAGCTAAAAATAATGTTGTTGTACCTGCTAGCTTTATACAGAAGTTTATTACTGTGAATATAATTAATTGTATACTTTTAATCTGTGCTATAGTAATTTGGTATTCCTGGCAGATTAAAACTGTGTGCCGGACCGAAACTCGAACTCGGGACCTTTGCATTTCGCGGGCAACTTTCGCAGGAAAGTTTTTGTGAAATTTTTGATGGTAGGGGCACGAGAGACTGGCGGAAGTAGAGCTGTAAGTGGGGGTCGGTAGTCGTGTTTGGGTAACTCAGTTTGTAGAGCACTTGTCCCCACATATTTTTAATCTTCCAGAAGTTTCATATCAGCCCACACTCCACTGCAGAAACCAAATTTCATTCTATTGATAATTTTTCTATGTTTCCGTACATTAATGTATGTTAAATGTTCAATTCTGTTAAATGTACACACTTTATGCTCAGGGCTCAGTGAACTTTGATTGTGACAGCACCATATATGGCCTGCACTGGTAATTCTCAAAATTCTCGGACAGCTTATAGTCGGAATACTGAAAGGGTCTCAGATGTTCTCTTGAACTACTACATATCATTTCCAAATATTCAAAGTACACTTTTGACTTTATTTTTAAGCCATAGCAATAAATGATGTCTGTTCTATGATACTCATCATTTTGTAATAAGTGGAATTTTAAGTGCCAGTTCAACAGAGGCTGTAAAAACATACTTTTGTAATTCTGAAATTGTGGCTAGAAAAATTGACAAGACTGGATTGTAGAAATAATTTATTGTTTACTAACAAAAATACCACAAGGAAAAATATTGAAAAATGTGTTATAGGCGCCATCATGTTGTATACAGCGCAACCCAAGTGATTACACAATCGCTTCTGGCAAAAACACATGAAGTCGTACTGTACAAGCCTCTAAAAACAGGGCTCTTCCGCAAAAACCCCACACATGTCTAGCAAGAACACCACTAGTCAGTGGTACTCACAAAGCTTCCGCCAGAGCGCGTTGCTCATCTTCCGATAAGCTGTTGTTAACCTACGCATGGTTCACAACGACCCTTGTTCTTTTAGATTATACTCCTGTTCTACAAGGGTTTTCGTTAATGTGGAGACAAATGGACCAGAGTGACCGCAAAAGGGAGCAAGGTAGACAAAAAAGGAGGATAATATTAATGACGTCAAAGTACACTGGGAAGAACACCTTAGTCACGGACGGAAACGGGTTCCAGCTTGCATGACTGGAAAGAACTCCAAGTTCGTAGTATTACGAATTTATTGTATTGGCTTATCATAGCGTGACCATTTTTTTTTTAATTTTGGGTCCATACTGTGCGTATTTGAGCTTTCCTTTGCTTAAACAATTCCTGTTTCACACACGAATAATAACATGTAGCTACTTAGTGCGTTCTGACTACTTAACTGTCATTTCTGGTAACTGAAATTGTGCAACTAGAGCCGGCCGGGGTGGCCGAGCGGTTCTAGGCGCTACAGTCTGGAACCGCGCGACCTCTACGGTCGCAGGTTCGAATCCTGCCTCGGGCATGGATGCGTGTGTTGTCATTAGGTTAGTTAGGTTTAAGTAGTTCTAAGTTCCAGGGGACTGATGACCTCAGAAGCTAAGTGGCATAGTGCTCAGAGACATTTTCTGTGCCACTCGATTGCGTATAACGAACCGTAATTGAATAACCAACGAAAGGTTAATGTTCTACTAGTCGGGGCGTGAAATGCCAGAAGCTTGAAGTTGTCAGGGGAGCTAGAAAATTTGAAAGGGAAATCTAAAGGCTGAAACGTACATAGAGTAAGAGTCAATGAAGTGAAATGAAAAGAAGTCAAGGATATCTGGTCAGATGAGCACAGGATAATATCAGCGCAGCATAAAATGATATATTGGGAGTAGAATTCGTTATGATTAGGAAGGCATGGCAGATAATGTGTTACTATGAATAGTTCACTGATGAGGTCGTTCTCATCAGAAACTACTGCAAACCAATAAAGGCCACCTTAGATCAGGTGTATACCGTGACGACACAAGCTGAAGAAATAGACAAAGTATATAAGGATATTGAACAGGTAATCCAGTACCTAAAAGGAGATGCAAATGTAATAATCATGCGGGACAGGAATGCGGAAGAGCAGAGGAAGGGGTTACCGGAATACAAGGGCTTGATACTAGGAATGAGAGATTATAAAATGTAATTGCATGTTGCAACAAATTTCAGCAGGTTACAACGAATACTACGTTCACGTATCGCGAGAGGATTGTGAGTTAACGAGCACTGCGCTCTTATTTAAGTATATGGCCGAAAGAGTCAGCCTTCAGGAATTGTGAAACCCTGTCGCGCAGGACCGGATGCCACAAAGGGCGCAGATTCACCACGAGATGGGGAGACTCACAGGCGTCTATTGTCTATTGAGGCCTAAGTGCTATAGTGTGTCAATGAGACAGACGAAAACCTACGTCATAGGGAAACCTAGTAGAAGACTTTTGTGACGAAGGAGACGTAGCAGTGTTAAATATGGTGGACCTAAGATCGGCCATAAAGGGAAACATTTATGAAAACTATTTAATTCTGTAGTGATTCACGGAATAAAGCCACAGTAATTTTAAACTGCCATCCTCCATAAATTTTCATGGTGATCCAAATTAAACTTGAATATTGATCATATTTATAATAGTTTTCGATTTACTGTTAAAGTGAAATGAACAAGTTTTCTAACAAAGAACTGAATGCTGAAATCTGAACGCTTTGGTTGAACTTAACGATCGACATTTCCTATAGAAGCTCATAATTAAAATGACAAACGTCGCAAATATCAACTCTGTAACTTTATTTGTTAAAAAGATAAAGTAAATTTAAATTATCAGTATTTACAGTTAAGCATCAGATCATCTTTTCCTCCACACAAAATGCATTGAATGATGACAGAATGACCCCTTTTTGAATCATTAGGTAATAGAGTATTTGTTGTAAAGATTAGTGGATAATAATTACTTTTGTTCTTTGTTTATTTTTCAGAAAGCACATTGGTGCAAAGCTACTGGCCGTGGCATTCAAAGCTAAGAAGAAAATTTTGTTGGTCTTATATAAAAGAATTTAACGTTTATTATGTGTATTGGAGGTTGTTGCTACTTTATTTAGAACGTGAATGTGGTCAATCCTTGATTAAATGGTTCAAATAGCTTTGAGCACTATGGGACTTAACATCTATGGTCATCAGTCCCCTAGAACTTAGAACTACTTAAACCTAACTAACCTAAGGACATCACATAACACCCAGCCATCACAAGGCATAGAAAATCCCTGACCCCGCCGGGACTCGAAGCCGGGAACGCGGGCGTGGGAAGCGAGAACGCTACGGCACGACCACGAGATGCGGGCAAGCCTCGATTATTTAAATATTTTAAAATGTAAAATAATGTAGAATAAGCTGTGGCCAATCAGATGGACGGCTTCAGGAAAGGAAACTGCCCTAGTCATTTGAGTGACGATGTTCGGCGAGCGGGAAAACGCGGCCGGATTCGGGCATAGAGGGACACTTCATGTCGAGACACCAAAGGCGACAGTGATGGTGCAGGCGCGAAAGCGGACAGTCCATCTTTAGGTAGCAAGGAAGGAAACGACTTAGAAATTTCCGTGTTGTGTGGTATCGTGGGACTTACTCTCTGAGCGATGAGCAGCCGCGCGCCTGGTGTGAACACTAACTTTTCGTGTAAATATCGAGGTGTAGTATTGGACTTGTTTCGGGATGAGATTGTGAATAATCGAACTGTGTCAAATGGATTTGCGCGCGAGTGTAATATTAATTCTAAATACGACCACTTTCGTTGTTAGTTTCCTTTCTGAATAAACATTATTCTAACCAAATCAAAACTTTGTGCCCTACATCATTTACGGGTCCGTAATTTAGTTCCCGATATTATTATTACGGTTATTATGTTACATTAACAGTGTATTTCACAAACTTGCCATCAGACAGACGATTTAACCAAAGGGTCACAAGTGTCTAACTTAGGGTGTGTAATGCGACACGTGTGGTTTAACCCCTAGACGAGTTTGAGCCAAGACATTTCGACGAAGAGGAACTGCATGTGAACCCGAACATCTACGGGATGTTAGCTCGTAGGATGAGGTATACTTGGAAAAGACTCGGTATTAAGGAAGATTTCAGTCAGAATACATCGTAGTCAGACAGAGATTTCGAAATAAGACAGTGGATTGCAAGGCGTACCCATGTGCAGACATAGACTCAGATTACAATGTATTAGTGATGAAGAGTACGCTACAGTTTAAGAGATTAGTCAGGAAGATTCATTACGCAAAGAAGTGGTATACGGATGTACAAAGGAATGACGAGATACGCTTCAAGTAATCTGACGCTTTATATACTGCAATAAGGAATATATCAATAGGCAGTACAACTGGAAAGGAATGATCTCTAAAAAAAAAGGCAATCACAGTCGTTGCAAACGAAAATATAGGTAGGAAGAAGGTAACCGCGCAGAAACGTGGGAATAGAAAAAATACTTCGGTTGATGGATTAAAGAAAGAAGTACAAAAAAGAGCAGGGAAATTTAGGAATGCTGAAATACAAGCCACTGAAGAATGAAATAAATAGGAAATGCAGGGAAGCTAATACATAATCACTGTATGAAATATGTGAAGAAATCGAAACTGAAATGACTGTCGGAGGGAATGGCTCAGCATACAGGAAAGTCAAAACTACCTTCGGTGAAATTGAAAGCAAGGATGGTAACATTAACGAGAATTGCACAGAATAGATGGAAATAGTGGATAGGTGAAAAGAATACAATGAAGGCCTCTATGAGTGGAAGATTTGTCTCATGCGATACAAGAGGAAACAGGAGTTGATTTAGAAGAGACAGGGGATCCAGTATTTGGAAGGCTTAAGATCAAATATAGCAGAAGGGATATACAACTTTGCGTCAGAATTTTTAAAATGAGTGAGGGGAGTGGTAATAAACGACTGTTCACGTATGGGCTAAGAGCCGGAGATACAAATGAAATGAGAAAAACAGATTTTAACCCAAACATAGGCAATTCTTAGCACATAACATCTATTTCGGTCGTTACCACTAGTCAGAATTCCTATTTTTGAACAGTTTAGCTATGTACCTTATAATTAATCATACTGTTCAAAAAAGAACTGATAAAGTTTGTCGTGAATGCAGTCACATTGTCGGGAAAAAATTGCTATTTTACGCGATCATTCTGAATTCAGTTTATGTCAAAGCATCCTACGTTTCCTGATATTTAAATACTAAATTAAGTTGTAAAACTATACGACTACTCTCTAATTCAGACAAGTGCTTTTTCAGAGAATTCGTATTACCAGTTTCAAACTATTTCTCGGCTGTTTCATTGTAGAACAGCAAGTGCGAATAGTGATCTCAGTCTTTCCTTGCGAGCTGTGATTTCTTTTATTTTATTGTCCCTTTTGTAAGTGGTTCTCAACAAAACATTTTTGAATTTTCTTTCGACCTGACTTAGAAGTGGCGTTTTCATATCAGTTGCTTGTTGTCCTTCCCTTTTCATGAACAACATTCATACGAATTCGCTGTGTAAGAAAAGTAAGTAACTATTGTTTTTTTATATAAAAAAGCATACTCGTACTCTTATTTGAAAGTTTTAGTTGAAACACGGTTGTTGCAGAAACATATTAAAATGTATTCTTTGCATTTTAATACTTACGTATGCGTCCCGCAAGTACCTTAAGAGGCGAGTGTAGCCGTTTCCAAATCCTACTCTCCATCAAACGGTTCTTCTTGTTTGTGAGAGACAAATATTAGGTAGGGAGACATCCCTTGTCCAGCTTATAGGTCACTGATATCTGTAAAGTATTAGAGTAGCCATTTCTTATACCATGAAAACAGATCAGGCTGAGATTCAGAAATGGCAGCGAACTAAGTCTCGTCCTCATGTAAGATATATGTCCCAAATGCTTAGATGGCACCATAGTAGCGGCGAATTCAACTTGCTCAGGCATCCGTCGAGCAAAGCAACGAATTTTCAAAAGCAGCAACTGCTCTTTGAAAACAAACAAAATAAATCTCAATAAAACTTTCAAAGCGCAGTTTAGAATAACAATAACTATGTTCCGTAATATGTACGATGAGGAAATTATTTTACGCTGTTGAATTCGTTCGTAATAATACTTGACTGATAGGGGACACCACTTTAGCGAAAGCACCTTCAGACCTGGATAGTACGGTTCGCGAGCTTCAGTGAAGTCTAACGGGGTGAAGGCATTAGTGTGCGAACTCACCTTAAATTTTATAAAGATATGTCGTTACCACCATTGCTATGTGGAAGTGGATCTGGAGTAATAATAAAAAAAAAATATAAAAAAATTGAATAAGATTCTTGGCCGACGGAATGAATATTCTCTAGAATATGTCAAAATGCACAAAATTATAGTATAAAATAAATACAGGATATTAGGGATATAGGTACAGATAATATGATCAATAATTGTTTAATATGCAGCTGCTTCTGTGAGTTAGTTGTTTTTTCTCTTTGTCTAAAAGTCTTCTCGAAAATACACGACTTAATTTACCGCACCGTCGCTACCACCGTCGTTACTGCGCCACGGAGCAGACTGCTACGCCTGTCAGTACAGACTAACGCTTGTGTGTCCACGCGTCTGCATTTTAATATCTGACCTGCTGTCCAGAGGAAAATAAACGTTAGTGGTTCACTTGTACCTTTTGTACTTGGAGATGCTGGCCAATATAGCACATAGTATTCGTAACAGTTGTAATTATTAGTCTTCAAATGAAATAAATACTTGATACATTGCTGTTCATAACACTTATCAGTCACCAATAAAAACGTCTGTATTTTATACCTAACACTTATATTCACTCCTGGAAATTGAAATAAGAACACCGTGAATTCATTGTCCCAGGAAGGGGAAACTTTATTGACACATTCCTGGGGTCAGATACATCACATGATCACACTGACAGAACCACAGGCACACAGAAACAGGCAACAGAGCATGCACAATGTCGGCACTAGTACAGTGTATATCCACCTTTCGCAGCAATGCAGACTGCTATTCTCCCATGGAGACGATCGTAGAGATGCTGGATGTAGTCCTGTGGAACGGCTTGCCATGCCATTTCCACCTGGCGCCTCAGTTGGACCAGCGTTCGTGCTGGACGTGCAGACCGCGTGAGACGACGCTTCATCCAGTCCCAAACATGCTCAATGGGGGACAGATCCGGAGATCTTGCTGGCCAGGGTAGTTGACTTACACCTTCTAGAGTACGTTGGGTGGCACGGGATACATGCGGACGTGCATTGTCCTGTTGGAACAGCAAGTTCCCTTGCCGGTCTAGGAATGGTAGAACGATGGGTTCGATGACCGTTTGGATGTACCGTGCACTATTCAGTGTCCCCTCGACGATCACCAGAGGTGTACGGCCAGTGTAGGAGATCGCTCCCCACACCATGATGCCGGGTGTTGGCCCTGTGTGCCTCGGTCGTATGCAGTCCTGATTGTGGCGCTCACCTGCACGCATACGACCATCATTGGCACCAAGGCAGAAGCGACTCTCATCGCTGAAGACGACACGCCTCCATTCGTCCCTCCATTCACACCTGTCGCGACACCACTGGAGGCGGGCTGCACCATGTTGGGGCGTGAGCGGAAGACGGCCTAACGGTGTGCGGGACCGTAGCCCAGCTTCATGGAGACGGTTGCGAATGGTCCTCGCCGATACCCCAGGAGCAACAGTGTCCCTAATTTGCTGGGAAGTGGCGTTGCAGTCCCCTACGGCACTGCGTAGGATCCTACGGTCTTGGCGTGCATCCGTGCGTCGCTGCAGTACGGTCCAAGGTCGACGGGCACGTGCACCTTCCGCCGACCACTGGCGACAACATCGATGTACTGTGGAGACCTCACGCCCCACGTGTTGAGCAATTCGGCGGCACGTCCACCCGGCCTCCCGCATGCCCACTATACGCCCTCGCTCAAAGTCCGTCAGCTGCACATACGGTTCACGTCCACGCTGTCGCGGCATGCTATCAGTGTTAAAGACTGCGATGGAGCTCCGTATGCCACGGCAAACTGGCTGACACTGACGGCGGCGGTGCACAAATGCTGCGCAGCTAGCGCCATTCGACGGCCAAGACCGCGGTTCCTGGTGTGTCCGCTGTGCGGTGCGTGTGATCATTGCTTGTACAGCCCTCTCGCAGTGTCCGGAGCAAGTATGGTGGGTCTGACACACCTGTGTCAATGTGTTCTTTTTTCCATTTCCAGGAGTGTAGATACCATGAAGGAACGGAAAAATTTGATCCTTTACAAAAAGGGTTGAAAAAAAGGCAGAAATGGAGGAATCAAAATCACCACATCTTTGGCAATGTCTTTCTCAAGAAAAAATGTGAACTGTAAGACCAGCAGAAAGATGGGAGGACCAAATGTAGATTCGAAAGGCCGAGGAAGGCCTACCACATCCCAGAAGAAGAAGAATACAGTGCAAGCTTGCCTCCAGTTCTACAGTCGGTATATTTTTCTGTCGGATGAAAGCGACAAGAAGTGTGATAGGATATTTATTCTCTGCACAAACTAATTGAAACGACCTCTTTATTCAACACGAAAACTATACTAGTATCTAAATTTCATTCTCCTATCCATGAGGATATGAAGAATTAAGTGCTTATGCATTCCGTGATACAGAGTGACACGCTGGAACACACAGTATTTTCCCACAACGGCGTTCTCGTGTAGTGGCATTCAACGTTATCGTTTGACTCTCGGCGCAGAGAGATTGCTGCAGGATAACATTTGGGTTTCCAGCTTAATGCAAATGACATTTAAATGGAAGCTGCAGCTTACAGTGCCTTGTCCACACACCTTTCACCGTAATTACTTGTGATATTTGTACAGTGCTCTCTGGGTTTAAAGCTGAATTGTATTGTGTCCAACGTGTGCAGAAAGAGATGTGGAGGACGATGCGGAGTTAATGGAAACGTTGATCACCGCTTTAAATGAAACGGAATAGGAAGATACTGCGGAAAACATTGCTTTTCGTGAACTGTTGGCAGATAAACCCGACATTTGTTCGTTATCGTAGTCGTACTGCCACTGTGATAAGACAATTTACAACACAGCACTACTCAGCTGTCCTCCTTCGTGCCATTTCTTGACACACGCCTTGCAGCTGTGGAGGAAGTATTTAGAAACAGCGTTAGTATTTTCCCCTGGGTTTACTTTTCTCGTAAGCCATGACACGAAAATAAGTCTCATTTGAGAGCAACTGTCTTTCCTGAAATTAATCATCCACGTCCAGCTTTTTCATTTGCTGCCAGAATACAAATAGTAACCATCGGATCTACTCTTTTAGTTCTTACACTGGCTACAGCTAGTTCAAATGAAAGGTCAGCAAGAAGGATGCTGAGAGCCTTATTAGACCTACATTTTTAGAAACTGTTGGTTGGAAGCCGAGTGAGAACGAAAATCGGACAGCCTCAATAATTTGAGGAAGACATGAACTATTCGATCGAGACAGTCTATCCAGTTTCCCAAGAATGTGTAATTCACATTTTTGCACCAAGTTTCTAAGGTATTTCATCGTGATACGTATCTACGACAAAGAATGTGATCTTCTGTGTTAAACTTGCAATCTAATGCGTGCACAAAACGCAATTGCACATTACAAAGAGGGAGTGATAACAGTATTTATTTGTGGTGGTAACTGTGAAACAGTTCTGATAAAATACGCTTTCTCGTCTTAACGCTACGGAAGTACAGTTACGGCTTTATTATATGAAAAAGACAAATATAACATCTAGTTTTCGAATCACCCACGTAACACACACTGAACACGTCCAATAATGCTTTACTTTTTTTTTTTTTTTTTTTTTTTTTTTTTTTTTTTTTTTTGAGGCATTAGTCTTCTGACTGATTTGATGCGGCCCGTTACAAGTTCCTCTCCTGTGTCAACCACTTCATCTCACAGAAGCACTTCATTCCAATCTCTGTCTTCCTCTAAAGTTTTTGCCCTCTACAATCCCTCTAATATCATGAAAGTCACTCCCTGATGTCTAGACAGATGTCCGTCATCCCGTCCCTTATCCTCCACATGTTCCATTCAGATTCTGCGCAGAAACGCCTCATTTCTGACCCTATCAGTCCACCTAATTTTCAACATTCGTTTGTAGCACCACGTCTCAAGTACTTCGAGCCTCTTCTGTTGGAATTTTCCCACAATCCATGCTTCACTACCATACAGTGCTATGCTTCAGACGCACATTCTCGAAAATTTCTTCCTCAAATTAAGGCCTATGGTTGATACTAGTAGACTTCTCTTGGCCACGAATACCCTATTTACCAGTGGTAGTTTTGTTTTGATGTCCTCGTTGCTCCGTCCGTCATAGGTTTTATCGCTGCCTAGATAGCAGAATTCAGTAACTTCTTCGTGATCACCAGTCCTGATTTTAAGTTTCTCGCTGTTCTCATTTCTGCTACTTCTCATTACTTTCGTCTTTCTTCGATTTACTCTCACTCTACGTTCTCTCCTATCAGATTGTTCATTCCATTCAGAACATCCTGTAATTATTCTTCGCATTCACTTAGAATAGCAACGTCATCAGTGAATCGTATCATCGACATACTTTCAGCTTGGATTTTAATTTCACTCCCGAACCTTCGTTATATTTCCATTATTGCTTCTTCGATGTACAGACTGGATAATAGGGACGAAAGACTACATCCTTGTCTTACACCCTTTTTAATTTGAGCACTTCGTTATTCGTCGTTCACTCTTGTTACTGCCTTTTGACTCTTGTACATATTGTGTATTACCCATGTCTCCCTACTGCTTATCTCAATTTTTCTCAGAATTTCGAACATCTTGCACCATTTTACATTGTCTAATGATTTTTCCAGGTCCACAAAACATATGAACGCGTCTTGATTTTTATTCAGTCTAGCTTCCATTATGAACCACCTTTACCTTTTCTAAAGCCAAACTGATCGTCATTTTCCACATCCTCAGTTTTCTTTTCCATTTTGCTGTACTTTATTCACGTCAGCAACTTTGATGTTTTATCTGATTGTGCAGTAATTGTCACACGTGTCAACTCTACTTATCGAAGCACAAAACCACCATTACGTCTAAAATGTAAGTATACGTTGGCAAACTAAATACCGAAACATTGTAAAATCGAAAACGAAATGTTGAAAAGTCTGCCACATTGCAGCCGCAAGTTAACTGGTTGATACGGGATACACAAGCAAGGGTCTTAAGCAACGCTGCTGTGGAAGTTGAAGAAGAATATTTTAAAAAATGAAATTGTATAAATTGTCTGGCTACGAAGACCCTAATCTACATCTACATTTACGTAGGTACTCCGCCAGCCATCGTACGGTTCGTCGCGGAGTGTACCCTGTACTACAACTTGTAATCTCCTTTCCTATTCCACTCGCAGATTGAACGACGGAGACACTATTGCCTGTATACCTCCACATGGGCCCTAATTTCTTCACGGCTCCTTGCACAACGTATGTTGGCGTCAGTAGTTTCAGAAGCCAGTTCTCTAAATTTTCTAAATAGTGTTCCTCGAAAAGAATGTCTCCTTCTCTCCAGGGATTCCCACTTGTGTTCCCGGAGCATCTCCGTAACATTTACGTGTTGTTCGAATCTAGTGGAAACAAATCTAGCTGTCCGTCTCTGAATTGCTTTGATGCCTTCCTTCAATCCGACCTGGTACGGATCCTAAACACTTGAGCAGTACTCAAGAATAGGTCCCACCAGCGTCCTGTACATGTGAAGCATTCTTTCCTAAAATTCTCCCTTCAAAACGAAGTCAATAACTGACCTTCTCTACCACAGTTCTCAGATGCTCGTTCCATCTCAAATCGCTTTGCATTGTTATGCCCAGAAATTTAAACGACTTGAATGTGTCAAGTAGGACACTAGTAATACTGTATCCAAACATTACAGGTTTTATCTTGCTACCCACGTGCATTAACTTACGTATTTCCACATACGGGAGCAGCTGCCATTCGTCACACCAACTGGAAATTTTGTCTAAGTCGTCGTCTTTCTTTCTACAGTCACTCAACTTCGACACCTTACCGTACATCACACCGTCATCAGCAAACAATCTCAGATTACTGCCCAATCTGACAGCCAAATCATCTGTGTATATAGAGAACAACAGCGGTCCTATCACACTTCCCTGGGGCATTCCTGACGATACCCTTGTCTCTGAAGAATACTCGCTGCCGAGGATAACACACTGGGTTCCAATATCTAAGAAGCCTTCGAGCCATTCACGTATCAGTAAACTTATTCCGTACGCTCGTACCTTTGTTAACAGCCTGCAATTGGACACCATGTCAAATGCTTTCCGAGAATCTAGAAATCATGTGATAACAGGGCAAGCTGAGTTCCGGATGAGAGATGCTTTCTAAAACTAGGTTGACTCGTGAATATAGGGTTCTCTGTGTCAACGAAGTTTATTACATTCGAACTGACAATACGTTCAAGGATTCTGCAGCAAACAGAATCTACGGATATTGGACTGTAATTTACGCGTTCGTTCCTTACCTTTCCTATGAACGGGAGTCACCTGCCCTTTTTTCTAGTCACTTGGCACTTAACGCTGGGCGAGAGATTCACGATCAATGATAGCTAGCTAAGGGGCCAATGCCGTAGAATACTCTTCAAAAGCGAACTGTGATTCCATCCGTTCCTGGTTATTTGTTTGCTTTCTACTCTTTCCGTTGTTTTCTACGCCTAAGCTTATTACTACATCGTCCATATGGGAGTCTCTTCGATGGTCAGATGATGGTACGTTTGTACGATCCTCCTGTGTGAACGATTTCATGAACATGAAATTTAAAACTTCAGCTTTCGTTTTGCTGTCATCAACAGCCACCTCAGAATGGTCAACAAGAGACTGAATAGAAGCCTTAGACACGTTTAGCAATTTTGCGAATGACCAGCATTTTATCGGGTCTGCCAGATCTTTTGCTAAGGTGTGACGATGGTGGTTGTTGTATACATCTTGCATAGTTCTTTTCATACACGCAGGAATCTCTACTAATCTCTGCTTGTCGTCATTCATGCGCTCCCTTTTGAACCAAGAGTCAACAGCCTCTTCTTCCTCAGCACTCGCCGAATTTCGTTATTAAACCATGGTGTGTCCTGTCCATCCTTTGTGCCTTACTAGGCACATAACTGTCCATACCACGATTAACAATCTGTTTAAACTTTACTCATAATTCCATTACATCTATGTTATTGGAACTAAGTGATGCCAATTTACGGTCTAAGTGCGATGCTAATAACTGCTTATTTGGTCTATCTAGCAGAAACACACTTCGGTAATCGTAGATGCTACACTGAAGCGCAAAAGGAACTGGTAAAGGCAAGTGTTTTCATATTCAGAGATATGTAAACAGGCAGAATACGGCGCTACGATCGGCAAAGCCTGTATAAGACAGCAGGTGTCTTGTCCTCCTAATGGCAGGTTGTCAAGATTTAAGTGAGTTGTTTTATACTCGGTGCATACAGCATCTCCGAGCTAGCGAAGAAGTGGGTATTTTCCCCTTACGATATCTCAAAAAACTGGTAAAACGTCAAATCCTCGACATCGCTGAAGTCAGAAAAAGTCCTGCAAGAAAGTGACCAACAACGACTGAGGAGAATCGCTCAACGTGACAGAAGTGCAACCTTTCCGCAAATTTCTGAAGATTTCAATACTGGGCCGTCAACAAGTGTCAGTGTGTAAGCCATTTAACGAAACATATCGATGTGGGCTATCGGTGCCGAATGCTCTCTCATGTACCGTTGACGACTGCACGACACAGAGCATTATGCCTCGCCTGGGCCCGTCAACACCGATCTTGGACTGTTGATGACTGGAAACGTTGCGTGGTTGGAAGGGCCTCGTTTCAAATTGTATCGATCGTATGGACATGTACTGGTATGGAGACAACCTCATGAATCCATAGACCCCGCATGTCAGCAGGGAACTGTTCAGTCTGGTAAAGGCTCTGTAATGGTGTAGGGCGTGTGCTGTTGGAGCGATTCGAGACCACTGATACGTCTAGATACGACTCTGACAGGTGAGAGGTACGTAAACATCCTTTCGGATGACCTGCATCCATTCATGTCTGTTATGCATTCCGCGGACTTGGGCAATTCCAGCAGGACAATGCGACACCCACATGTCCAAAATTGCTACAGAGTGGCTCCAGGAACACTCTTATGAATTTAAGCACTTCCGCTGGGCATGAAAACCCCCAGGCAGAAATATTATTGAGCATATCTGGGATGCCTTGCTACATGCTGTTCAGAAGAGGTCTCCACCCCCTAGTACTATTAGGATTTATGGACAGCCCTGCAGGACTCATGGTGTCAATTCCCTCCAGCACTTCTTTAGACACTAGTCGAATCCATGCCACGTCGTGCTGCGGCACTTCTGCGTGCTCTCGGGGGCCCTACATGATATTAGGCAGCTGTACCACTTTCTTTGGCTCTTCAGTGTATAACGACACAATGATCTCTAATTCCCATTTCTATACCAACATTTTCGATAAGGTCTTGCCTATTTGTATACACAATGTCCAAGATATGAGGATGAAAGTGCGGTCGGTCGGCATCATTGGTCCCTCAGACGGCTGTCGGACGGAGTTTCAATGCGAAAAATGTTTAGAAAATGTTTGAAATTTATGTTTAAAGTTCGTTGGAAGTCGCTAAGTTCTCTCTTTATCAAACGCTCGACGGAAAAATTACGAGTATACCTGGACCATCATACAGAGTGGGCAGAAAAACTATGAAATGTGTGTGTGACAGGGCCGTATGTTGAGCTGAGAAATAATGGCTAAGAAACAGATTCGATACGTTGCGCCACGTCCGACTTAGTTACCATTTAAGACAGGCACTGAGGCCGTTGCACGTACAAATTCAAATGACCCACCAAACGTGTGCTCCGTTTGGTTTCCTAGAACCGAACAAGAGCGATAAAAAAAAGGGCCAGTAGTGAGGATATAATCCGAGCCAATGGCTGAGCAGTCTCGTCCGCTTTCATCTGCCGTATAAGATCAACGACACTAATAGAATTTGGCAGGCTCCTTGAATTTGCGCTCGCAACGACTAACTTCAGTGCTAATCAAATCGGAAATGGTGCAGCGTATCGATTTTTATTACATTTGTTTCTTAACTAAACCTACCCTGAAATGCCGTTACGAGCTTTCCAGACAGTTTCTAACCACACTGTAACACATTTTCTACCTGTAATGTCTTATTTTATTATACATCTGACAGAAGAATATCGCACTTAACGAGTGGGTAATGACGGCATTTTAAATTTTAAAATACATAATTACCAAAAATATAGAAAATTATTTTTGTCCCTGGAACGTTTAGGCAGGCTATTTGGAACTGATACTGGGTTCCGAGAGTTTTAATTGAAGTTGGTTTATTGTAATTTCCATTTACTCTTGTGAAACGCATTGATTAAGATTTTAATCCAAGTCAGCTTCACGAATTAGTTATAAAATGTGATTCGTTGGGTCGTAATCGTAAGTATGCTATCGTAGTCGTAAGTACGCTGCATTTTAACATATAAAATGGTTCGACAAAAAAGTGGTTAACTCTGAAGGTTACAAAGTTCTATTTAAAAAAGTATGAACTATCTTTCTTTCAAAATAAAAGCCTTTATGGGTCTGCTTACGTAGCAAAAGGTTAAAGAGTTCAGTGAGGTAGCAGCCACATGTCAGCATAAATACATTAGCAAGACTAAGGCGAAGGATCTTCTCCTTACAGCAAATGGTTGATACAGCTTTCCACAAAATAGTCTTTAAACGTGGCAGAAAAAATAGCAATTGGGCGTGTTTGCGAAAGGGTGGTAAACTGCTGAAAAGGGAAAATAGTTTCACTCACAGTTTATGGTGGCAGTAATCGACCGCCGTTAGCGCTTGCACGCCATCGGTCATAATTTTTATATTTGTACAGCTTGTCCCGAATTTAGCGTCTCGGCTAAAAGACGACATTTCTGATTCATTTGCATTGTAAAAAGCAGAGCAGTGGCGCGGGAATAAAGTAGCTTCCAATTTGGAGGAGCTAAGCCCGCCACGGGAGAGCGCTTCGCTGGAGCGCCAATTAATTTTAAGTTCTTCATAACTCTTAAAATTTCTAATAAGTGCGAGGGTCTAGATTCTTCTCCAGTTATTAAATTTAAATCGCTGAGTGAGAAATTCGTTGTTCTTTCAGTTCAGAAGGCAGACATTTTGAAACGAAATCGCATGCGACATTCGATGTCTCCAATATTACCTCATCGTCAACAGGCAAATTAATGTAAGACTGGGTGACATTCTGACAAGCTTTTCATAAACGTCGGCAAACAAGTTCTTTTCCCTGTTTTATTTCTGAATGTTGTATCCAAGTAGAAAAGACAATCTGCTGTTGAATTTGTTTTTCCTCTTTCTTCTTTACGCCAGATTCCTGGAGAGTTTAAACTGGAATAAAGGTCGTATTCAGTTGAGATTTTAAACGACAATTGTCAGTTCGAGCTCAATAGATCAGAAGGCAGGACTGAACACGCTCTCTCATTTCTGACACTATGAAACTGTAACGTTCCGTTTATTTCAATAAAAGTTTCCTGTTATGCACACCTTCCAGTCTATATAAACTTTCACTACAACAGTGCATAAAAATATGTACCGATCATCTGTTGTGTTCAGGCAGGTTCTAATATGTCGGTTGTGTAAAAATATGGCAAAGTTAACAAGAGAGAGAAATAGATTTTTAATTAGCAATTCTTTTTCCTGCTACGACTAATACTACTGCTACTAGTACTACACAACCACCACCACCACCACCACCACCACCACCACCACCACGAAACCACCACACCTCCACATCCTCCTCCGATCGGGACTACAGAATTCGAGTCAGGAACAGCTTCCAACGCAAGTAGCTTAAAAGTAGATATCCTTGGTGCAGCGAAGCTGTTTAAAACGCTTAAGAAAGGTAAGGCTTCCGGTCTTGTTCCTTTCACAGAATGCTGATACAATAGCTCCATACTAAGCAATCATACACAACAGCTCACTTGTAGAAAGATCCGCACCAGTAGACTGAAAAGTTGCACACCAATACCCAAGAAAGGAAACAGGAGCAGTCTACTGTATTACAGAGCCACATCACTAGCGTCGATTTGTAGTAAGATTTTGGAACATATATTTTGTCCCAACATTACGAATTACCTCAAAGAAAACGATTTACTGACAAATAGCAAACACAGCTTCAGATAATATCGTTCTTGTGAAACACAACTAGCTTTTTAATCTCGCGAAGTGCTAATGTTCAAATGTGTGTCAAATCTTATGGGACTTTACTGCTAAGGTCATCAGTCCATAAGCTTACAAGCTACTTAACCTAAATTATCCTAAGGACAAACACACACACACACACACACACACACACACACACACAAGACCGAGGGAGGACTCGAACCTCCGCCGGGATCAGCCGCATAGTCCAAGACTGCAGCGCCCAGCCGGCCAGGGTGGCCGAGCGGTTCTAGGCGCTACAGTCTGAAAGCGCGCGACCGCTACTGTCGCAGGTTCGAATCCTGCCTCGGGCATGGATGTGTGTGATGTCCCTAGGTTAGTTAGGTTTAAGTAGTTCTAAGTTCTAGGGGACTGATGACCACAGATGTTGAGTCCCATAGTGCTCAGAGCCATTTGAACCATTTTTTGCAGCACCCAGACCGTTCGGCTTATCCCGCGCGGTTCTCGCGAAGTAATGAGTGCTATGGACAGGGGTGTCAAACTGTTTCCATATCTTTAGATTTATTGATGGCTGCTGACACTGTTCCCCACAACCGACTTCTAATTAAATTGTGTGCTTATGGAACATCATCTCTGTGTGACTGAATCCATGATTTCATGCCACAAATGTCATAGTACGTAATAACTAACGGAAAGTCATCAAATAAAACAGAATTAATATCTGACGTTGCACAAGAAAGTGTTATCGGCCCTCTGTCGTTCCTTATGTACAAAAACGAGACAATCTGAAAAGTTCTCCTTGATTCTTTGCAGATGACGCTGTCATTTACGATCACATAATGTCACCCTATGATCCAAAGAAATTGCGAAATTATTTAGAGAAGATATATGTGTGGCGCGAAAAGTGGCGAATCTAAATCAGGAAATGCTGAAGTCATCCACAGGAGCACTAAAGGGGAATCAACTGAATTTCGGTTACGCGATAAATCGCACACATCTAAAGTTTTGTAAAGTTTTCATCTAAGTGCTTAGAGACTAAGTGACGAATAACTTTAAGTTGGAACGATCCCATAGATAATTTTGGAAAGCAAACCAAAGACTTCGATTTACTGGCGAAATACTTAGAAAATGTAACAGGTCTACTAAAGAGACTACTTACACGACGCCTTATTACAGTGCAGTGTAGGATCTGCATCAGTTAGGATTGACGGAGGACATCGAAAAAGTTCAAAGAAGGGCAGCTCCTTTCGTATTATCTCCAAAAAGTAAGAGAGTGCCACGGATATGATACACGAATCAGGTGGCAGTTATTAGAACAAAGGCGTTTCTCGTTGCGGAAGCACCTTCTCTGAACTTTCTGCTCAGTGTGTGAATATATCTTGTTGGCACCCACCTACATCGGAAGAACTGGTAATTATAATGAACCAAGAGAAATCAGCGCTGGCACCGTAAGATTTAAGTATTCGTTTTTCCAGCGCGCTATTCGAGAGTGGAACGGTAGTGAAGTAGTTTAAAGGTGCAAAGTTTTGTAAATGGCTGCACGTTCAGAGACCGTGAATAGTTATAATTGAAAGAAAATCAGCCCTCGGTCACTATTTTTAACGAATTAACCGAGTTTCAACACCGCCAGGAGTGTATACCTCAGAATTTAAAACAAAGAATGGTCTATAACATGGTCACAGAATTATGAGCAAAAACATATGATACAGAGTATAAGTGCAGAATCATCGTGAAAGACTGGCATTACTTACATGTTATTTTAAAATAATAAATATACCAAAAGGGCATTAGTCACAAAGATGTTTAAGAAAATAAATTGTGATGACGAACCACTAAGGGCTGCTCGTTACTTAAGCGGTTACAGGTTGCAAACGGACTGAATCCATAGTGGCTCGCCATCACAAATTTTTTATTCTAAACATCTTTGTGACTAATGCCCTTTTGGCCTATTTATTATTTTATAAATGACATATAAGTACTGCTAGTCTTTCACGATGATTCTGTACTTTACTCTGTATTATTAGTTTTTACTCATGATTCTGTGACCATGTTATAGACCATTCTTTGATTTAAATTCTGAGGAGGAAACTCGTAGCAGTGTAGAAAACCGGTGAATGCGTTAAAAATAGTGACCGAGGGCTGTTTTCTTTCAATTGTATTTTAAAGGTGGTTCTTCAGCCAGGCACTTAATTCCAACTGCAGAGTGATCATGAGATGTAGATGTATTTTGCCCTGATCATAATTTCATTACGAACGACGCGCCTATCGCTGAAAGAAATGGCCCCAGACGGTCGATCGTCCCCAAGGGAACTCACAGCTAGCTGTACTATATGCACATTTAATTTTTTTTTAAATTGCATGTCTTTTATAAAGTTTCGCTTTACGCTGTTAATTGAGCCATCTTGGCTATTAATAAACCATTTCAGCTGTATTTAGTCCTTTATTATTGAATCACCATCGGTAGTGAACAGATAATGAAAGACTAATTACAGTTGAAGCGGTGTATTAATATCCAAGATGACAACTCCTGCGGTAGCTGTGAGTTCCGTACCTACAAGGTTGTCTGTTAATTGAGTGCTGAGACTTGTTCCATAAAATGAACCACAACAAGTCTTCCTAACACTTACGCGATCATGACACTCGTTAAAAAACTAAGAGCATGTCGCACGTTTCTTCGATGAAACAGTCAACAATCTGCCGTTTTATCTCAAAATCTACATGCGGAGTCCGTATCTCTGTACGTAGAAAAAAATTCACCTCCATCTGAGTTACGATTAAAGAATGTGAGAGATGAACCCATTCTGCTGCATAAGGAAATTTGGCTACAAAAACTTCGATATTACACTTCCTACAAAGCAGTTAGTGGAACATGGCCGAACGTCAGACAATTTCGCAGCTACCGTCAGCCACAACATAGTTATTAAAGGCTAATGGTGTCAGAACATTTACCTTCAGCTTCAGTCACTGAACCGTGGACATCTACACCCATATGGCCGTATGGCCTCATCTACAGCCATTAACCATTGACATTTATAGCCACACTGCATATGGTGGTAACTATCTTCCAAGGACATTGTATATTGTTCGCAATGGTAAAATGCCTAAAGTTGGGAGAGGAAACTTTCGAAACCAGGAGCCACGAATAAGGACACTGTGGCATCGCCCAGTTATTACTTCGGTTGAAAAAAATGCGGGATTTGTTGTGGGCAAAATCCCATTACGGCCCGTATAGTTTCATGAAGTTGCGATCGGTGTGATGATGATGGTTGGCTTGTGGGGCGCTCAACCACGTGTTCATCAGCGTCCGTACAAAGCCCCAACACAGTCCAATATTTACACTGTCCACTCTAGTCACTGACACTACTGATGATGATGATGATGATGATGAGGACAACACAAACACGCAGTCCCTGGGCTGAGAAAAGCCCACGCCCGGCCGGGAATTGAACCCAGGACCACCCGTGATCCAGAGACAGCAACGCTAGCCACTAGAGCACGAGCTGCGGACGTTCCGATAGGTGGCAGCACTATATGTAGCTTTCAAAATCGCGTCAGTGACGGAGATACTGGAGTAGCAGAGAGCTGTCGTTGAGTTTTTTTGGCGGAAAATAAGAGCATCGCTGATATTCTTAGGCGTTTGCAGAATGTCTACAGCCCTGGCATTGAATGAAAGCACACTGAGCTGTTGCGCGAAGCGTCTGTCATCGCATCTGTTCTTCCTCATCCACCCTTCAGCCAGGATCTCGCACCTTGCAATTTCCATCTGTTTGGCCCAATGAAGGATGCACTTCGCGGGAAGCAGTACGGGGATGATTGGGCGGTTATCGTTACAGCAAATCGTTTGATCCGACGTCAACCAGTAGAGTGGTACCATGTGACCGTAAAGACCGTCCCACTAAGGTGGCGTAAGGCCGTCGCATTGAACGGCGATTATACTTAACAGTAGGATTTTTTTAGCGAAGAGCGAGAGGAATAATATGGTGTGCTGAAATTCTGAATAAAACCAACTTGCTTTCAGCTGACATGATCAGGTCACAAACGGACATAGAAATAATAAGATGCTCCAGTTTTGAATGTTCCATTCTTTCCTTTATGAATCATGCGGAAGCCAGTGTCAAAATTAGAGTATAATTACACAGTGCGCGCACGGTGTCTCCCTAGAGCGACAAATTTACAGTGCCATGTGCTTGTTTCTATACAGTGGATTTCACTATGTAAACTCATTGGTGGGCAGTATGGAGAAGGCAGCTACTTTCCGTCTTGGCCACCGCATAAGACATTTAAGAGTCGATATTTACGGACGACGTATCTTTCTCTTACATGTGTTCTTTGTGTTCTTCATGGACATTAATGTATGGGCAACAAATTACAAAAGAAATTAGTTATTATTTGTTCTCCGTCTCACGTTTACTGCAGTTAATTAAACAGTAGTTTACACTAGTCTCTTGTTTGGTCGTTCTGTAAATATGGATCATATGGTTGTATATTTTGTCTCTCTCTCTCTCTCTCTCACACACACACACACACTCCGCTTCTCTGTCTCCCTCTCTCGCTCTTCTACACAAACACACACACACACACACACACACACACACACACACACACACACACACGAATTATGCAGTATGTCATTAAAAAGAAAGTAGTTCACAGACTGACAAGGCTCACAGCCTACACGAAAAACAAATGAACAAACATGAACACTGTTAAGACTGTGCTTTAATGTGAAGAGACATAATTCCAGTTCTGTTTACAAACGTGAGACAGTACGAATAAAGTCAATCCAGCGTAAGGGAAAGTGCAAAAAGGCGAAAAGCTTCCGAGAGTATTTCTTTCCACCTCAACCTCCGCTAACAAAGAAGGAAGAAGCAGTGGTTTGCAGAATATGTGAACAACAGGCAGAAACACGAAAGTGAATTGCACGCCAAGAAATATTGTTTTAATCTATAACAACTAAAGTGTAGAAACATATCCATCCATATTTACAGAATGATCACAGCAGATTTTTTTATAGATCAAGGCGAACGCTTCTGATGTAAAATTCTCTTTAATCAGTTGCAGTAAGCTGAAGACAAAGATACCAGTAATTGATTTTAACAACTAGTGCAGAGGATGATGTAACAAACACACATACTACGCAAAAGAAATGACTGCTGCCGCATGAAGAGGAGTTGTCAAGACATCGTGTTTGAAATAGAAGCTGGAGCTCCAGATTGGCTGCTGGACTCCAGGTCTGCTGATAGCTGTTCGCAGACACAGGACCCTCACCACCGGCGAGTGGTGCAGGAGCCGCTGCAGGCGGGTCGAGATGTGTACTGACGGTGACAAAAGACGGCCGCTTGTGCTGCCCCTGCGCTGGGGGCGGCCAGCTTCTAATTGGGGAGCAGCCGCGCCGGACAAAGACTGATGACGTCACGCCAGTCCAGGGCGGCAGGCGCCGCAGGCAGCGGCGGGCACGAGGGTCGGCGCGGCCCGCCTCCAGCCTGCACTTGTTAGCTCGCCGCCCGGGGCTGCGGCACTCCACACAACTGCTACACGAACACACAACGCGCCGGCCGCGCAGCTAATTCGGCACGGCAAAGAGTGAGTTCTGTGCCTGCAGCGGACGACGCTACTAACGAAGGGCTCGACTTATAATGAGCCTCATCCGCATGTAGCTCCTATCTTATCAGTGACAATGGAACGACGGAAGCCTCTGAAATAATGGCAGCGTTTCAGTGTACCAACAATGTAGAGTCTGACGGTCGCGCTGTAACACTGTCTGAGGAAAGTTCCTGCCTACACGCTGTGTCGTGTCAAGATACATGACTTCCTCACTAACTGAACACGATTCACACTGAGGCAATACGACGTTGCCCTGCATCAAGATCAGTGGTGGCGATAGAAAAAGCAACAAGACAGCGCATATAACAGTTTTGCTTCTGTTGCAAGCATGAGCTCTTTCCTGACACATGCGTCTACAGCTGCCTTTTGGCCTTTTTGCATCTGCTGATCGCTAAAGGAGACACTCAATGGTCTGAAGATGATATACGATTGAAACTGGTTACCACGAATAAAATATTTTGCAATCAAGACACTCCACTTTATTAAAATTGTATTTAAATCGCTGTTTTACAACTATGTTATCAAAAGTCTTTCACTATATCTTCAGTTCAAGTTACATATGGAATGGAAATGAAGTTCCACGCTTCTTATCAGAGCGTGGGGGAACGATGCGGTAGACCCGCACCGCCGTACTGGGCAAGGTCCTCATGGAAGCACATCTAGTGCCCAAAATTGTAAGTAAATGTAAAATAGAAAGAGAAAATTCACTTTAACTGGCTTATACTTTCCCAGTAAATTAGATCTTAGTTATGTGATCAGCTTCTGAATGTTGCAGCTTCTTCTTATTTCCGTGCTTCGTAAGGAAATTATAGGGTAATTCCGCCTTACGCAGGACACCTTTGTAGTTTTATTTTCACCTTGACATGTTTCACCACTATTTGTGGCTTTATTTGTTTATTTTTCTTCTACAAACACTCGTTACATGTTAACCTTTACAGAAATTTCTGGTAAAGTATTTACGTTTGTAAAACGAGCGATTGTGGTCAATCATTTTACACTGGTTAGCATACAGTACAGAGCTGAGACGATGTGTCACTGGACTGAGCGACTCCGTGTTGTTTGTTCACTATATGTGTAAAGGTTATAGTTTTGTAGTACATTTGGAAATAAAGTGGATGTATGCATCTGTTTACACACCTGTGAGGTATGAGAACCTTTAAACGTATCGTAAATAAACAACACAGAATGCTTCACCACACGACACATGCCTCAACTCTTGTACTGTATGCAAACCAATGTAAAATATTTGACAATCATCCCTCGTATAAAGATTTTTACCAAATTTACAAGATTAACATGTAACAACAATTTTGCAGAAGAAAAATAAACAGATAAACCCACTGAAAATACCACAAAAAATGCTGAAACATATCAGGATGAAACAAAACCCTACAAAGGTGTATCGCAGAAGGTGGAATTCCTCTCCAGCTTAGTTACGAGTGGAGAATAGGACACTCTACTTAACGAGAGGTACGTGATTCAGGGAAATGCAAAGCGATATTCAAGTGCCTTAAAGGCTTTCGCGATTACTCGTTCATTGTTAGCGACTATCGTATTAATGTTCGAAGTTAACGTGCAGTAACTACTCACAGACGGCAAGGGGCACCCATGTCAGAGTATACAAAGCGTGTCTCGGGGCCGCGGAAAACAGTGCAATCGTCGTCGTATTGCGAAAACGGAGCGATTAATATGATGTCCAAAGGAATACGATCATAGGCTTTCGGGCAAAGAGTGGATGTAGTAGACAGTTGAAACTGCAGTGAAAATTGAAGCCCAATTCCAGGAGCACGCCCACTGGGATTAGCTCGTTGGGCATGGCCATTACACAGTAGGTTTGTATTAGCTGTCACAATCTGTAACGCTGCAGGTAGTGTAGTACTTCATTAATGTGGAATACTGTTAACGGACAGTTAGTAACTAAATTAACAACGTATACCGCCCGTAGCAAATAATCACTTGAACACTTCTTGTAGACCGTAGAATAGTTGCAATAATTAATCAATTATTGTAACTTCAATAAGAACCATACATAAGGTATTGGTTTATTTGTAAAATAATAATAAAGATTGAATAATAAAAAACAAAGAGTGGAAGTACTTCTGAAACGTCTAAGTTCTTGAACAGTTCGCTTGGCGCCGTTGTTAAAATGTATCGTGCACGGCAAAACTGCGCTATGCGAAACCAGCGCCGTGGCTACTGTGATGCACCAAGATCCACAGATGACTGGGATGAACGTCGACTGCGGAGACGTGTGAGGACGAATATATGTGCAACTCTTGAGTAACTCCCCGCATCAGAAGCCTTTCAGCGAACGTTACTGCTCATGGGTCCCGGCAGCAGGCCCCTGGTTCATGCATCCATGTTGACTGCTGTCCATCGGCGACGAAGGATGGACTTTTGCACCCCAACACTGCAGCTAGACTTCTACTGAGTGGTGACAGGTGGCCGCTTCAGATGATTCACGTTTTAGCCTCCATCGGTCAAAATGCAAACACCCTGCAACAATCGTCGGAGGGGTCTAGGGTGGACGAGAAAGCTTTATGATCTGGAGAATGTTTTCGTGGCATTCCTTGTGTCATTTTGTTGTTCTGGTAGGCACCACGGATCATCATAGTATGCATCTATCATTGGGGCCACGCCACCTGTGTCGTTTACCCTCGGCACGACGGCATCTACCAGCAGGACAATGCAACGTCTCATGCAGCTTGTAGTGTAGGTACTTAGTTCGAAGATCACCAGGGTGAGGTTACCGTGCTCCCCTTTGCACCAAATTCGCCTTATTTAGAGGCAGTCCAGAATTTCTGGTACCATCTCGACCGGACTGTTCGCACCACGGATCCTCAACCGAGAAACGCAACTGACTCACTTCCTCCATTTTCTCACAGCGGTCTGCTACGGCATTTGACAGGTGGTTGCTGTAATGTGTCTCGACAGTGTACTACCTAGGGCGCAACGTAGCGCTGCAAAGATACAGTTAGGATCTGATTTTCTCTTCAAGATTGGAAGCAGATTGCAGTTTCAACTATGTTGAATGTGCCGTGAGGTGCTTCGGGCGTATTCAAAGATAAGATTATTGTTAGAGGTAGGGCACTAATTGTTAGCAGATCAAGTGTAGAAGGTCGACATAACCAGTTTTTGATCATGTGTGTAAGTAGGGTATAGCACTGAAAAAGATAGTGAGGCAGATCTGTAAACCTACTACAGCCCCAAGCACTCTGTAGATGAATTCCGACGTAAGTAATACTCCAGAAACTAAAACGGAAGAATATAAGTACCTTATATAAGCCGGCATGTGTGGCCGAGCGGTTCTAGGTGCTTCAGTCTGGAACCGCGCGACCGCTACGGTCGCAGGTTCGAATCCTGCCTCGGGCATAGTTGTGTGTAATGTCCGTAGGTTAGTTAGGTTTAAGTAGTTCTAACTTCTAGGGGACTGATGATATCAGATGTTAAGTCCAATAGTGCTCAGAACCATTTGAACCTAGTATAAATGACGGCATTTGTTGATGTAACACGATTGTATTAACCCTTACATTAGTCACTGAACATTTAGCTTGTGTTCTGTTGCAGCTAATATATAATCTCTGAAAACTAAAATGTACATAATAAGAAAAAATCCCGGAACGAAGAGCTCTAACGTAAACTACAGATTACGAGAGCAGGAGTTATGTTTTCATAGTGTAACATATGTTTTCGATACATGACGTTAATTCGCTTTTTAAGAGGCAGAGCATTCTGGATAACCAGTAGCACAGACCCCCGACGCCGGCGTTCTTCCGCTGCGTGAACACTGAACCGAGTCGGTGCTCGAACAGCGATAACACTTCCAATTGTGGACGCTCGTAACTCAGCCGTTGCGGAACTTAACGACAGCTGAGAAAACTGTGGCGGAAACTAGTTTGGATGTGATAAAAGTTGCCCTCGCTCGCCGCACTACTCGTATATCATTGTTAGCGTCTAACTCGAGCTATTTAATAAACACTCGAGCTATTCCGCAGTTTAGAGGAATATTAATGAAGCTCCACAAACTCTGCGCAACTCATACAAAATTTACCCTGCTATGGACTTTGGTAGCACAAATGTCCTGTGACACTATTCGTCTAGCCATGTGGTAGGGTCTGTATCGATTTACTGAACTCCCTCTTCTTTCTCACCTTTCTCTCTTTTCGATCTCTCGTATCCATGTTTAGTTCACCACTTAAACTCACACGGCACACGACTCACGAAGCGTCGTCGTAGTCGTATCTGCAGTACACCCCTTGTTGTGGAGTCACTCAAATTAGAAGGGCTATATGTCCACCTTTATCGATTTATCTCCCCGTGGATAGTTAGGAAAAACAGCTGCAGTAGTTCATCTACATCGACATCTACGTGATTACAGTGCTATTCAGAATAAAGTGCCTGGCAGAGCTTTCAATGAACCGCCTTAATGCTGTCTCTCTACCGTTCGACTCTCGAGCGGCAAGCTTGGAAAAACGAGCACAGAAATTTTTCTGTGCGAGTCCTGATTTCTCTTGTTTTATCGTGATGATAATTTCTCCGTATGTAGGTGAATGCCAACAGAATGTTTTCGCAATCGGAGGAGAAAACTGGTGATTGAAATTTAATGAGAAGATTCCGTCGCAACGAAAAACGCGTTTGTTTTTATGATTGCCACTCCAATTCACGTATCATGTCTGTGAGAATGTCTCCCCTTCTTTGTACTTTTTCGATGTCATTCGTCAGTCCCACCTGATGCGGATCGCACACGGCACAGCGATACTCAAGAATAGGACGGACAGGCGTTTTGCAAGCAGTCTTTCGTAGACTTGTTGCACCTTTGGTTTGCTCTACCCACAATATTATGTATGTGATCGTTCCAAATTAGGTTATTTGTAATTGTAATCCCTGAGTATTTAATCCCTGAAACATAAGTTTTTCTTGGGGTATACACCACGTTATTTCAGTACGAATTATGTTGTCCAGTACAAGTAGGAATACTACACGTTGTCGTCCTCATTAATGTATTTATTAAGCAGTATTAAACGGCATGAGGTCGTTTATTGCGGTAGGAGGCCAAAAACAAATTTCTTTGCGTTTGGTTCAAAAATGGTTCAAATGGCTCTGAGCACTATGGGACTTAACATCTATGGTCATCAGTCCCCTAGAACTTAGAACTACTTAAACCTAACTAAGGACACCACACAACACCCAGTCATCACGAGGCAGAGAAAATCCCTAACCCCGCCGGGAATCGAACCCGGGAACCCAGGAACTGGAAGCGAGAACGCTACCGCACGACCACGAGCTGCGGACTTTGCATTTGGAATTTATGAATACGTATGTTTGCACAGCGTTAATTTCAATCTGCAATTGAAATCTAAATTACTCAGTGGGATTATGGCCAAAACAGAAAAATAGACGTCTGCGGAAGAAACTTCAGTTGCAGGGGTGGTTTATTTTTTCTTCTCGTTAATCCATTTATTGAAACAGAAAGCCCTGAGAAGGATGATTCGTAATTTCAAACATCCATATTCCAACAAATATTCAGCACAACGTATGTTATTGCGCATTACCAAACGTCATAATTATCAAAGTTGTTGAGTTGGAAGTTACTTTTAGGAAAGTCAAATGAAGAAGGAAGAATAAACTCTAACGTCATACCCAAATAATGAAAATCAATCAAATTAAAAAAAACTTGTTTGGTTCTGTATAAAATTAGCTGTCATGTTTGTTGAACTCGTTAATAGGGTAGTTAGCCTGTCGTAAAATATGACAACGTGACTAAACATTAGAACAGCTGCGCCGTTGAGCTTTAACGAACTGGTTTACGTCACCAGAATAACAATCAACATAATTATAGCAATTGTGCAAAATCTGCGAATCTCGAAAGGAGCTTATGGTGACTGTTACGGTGTATAGTGAAGCCCCGGCACGCCAGTCGGAAACGAGCGAGCAGAAAGGGCTGTGAAGAAGACACCAGCTGATTGCACTCTGACAAACCTCTCTCCAGGACGACAACGCGGCAACAGCGGCCTCCTATGCAGAGAGAACATAAGCGTCGCACCCGACTGGCCGCGGCCCAGTTCAAGAATAGCATGAAGATTAGTCATTTCACATCTACTATGTAGCACTGTCTATTGTGTTGTTAATGTCACCCTTTGCCTGCGTCTCATCTGTGTAAATACAAAATATGTATTGTAATCCTTTTCTTTTGTAATAAAACGCATTCATACGATTTGCTTGAATTGCTGTCTAGCGATCCGCGAAAGCAGATTTCCTAGCCACCCCATATTCGACGACTAGACAGGATTCAACAGTGACATACCGTCGTGTCAGCTATTTGTTCACATGCTTGCTAACGATAGGCAGGTATTTTATGCTTGAAGGAAACACATGAACCTCAACTGCCGGTCGTTAATTCCAACAACCGCATACTTCAATCTCTTTCCTACGAAGCATATTCTTGTTTCACACACGTAGATTGATAGGTTATTGCTAGAAAGTCATTGGTGCCTAAACTGTTTGTTGTCGTTAAACTGTCATCAGATAAATGAACGATTATGCACCTTCACGTATTGAATTACCGTCTTGAAATTTGTGGTACCCGCTTCTCTATGAGGCCGTAATCCAGACTTCTTCATGCTTTATGATTTTCACCCAGTGCCCTACACATCCACGGTGGTCTCACATCTTGTGTCATGTGACTTATCATCCTGTCAGTAGTTTCGTATCTCTTGGAAGTTGACAATGAGAGCTTGCGGTTATGCTGTTATCCACGCAAATTGGCAGCCGTTAGATGACTCGTACTTAAATGGATACATACTGTAACAAAACAGTATGGTCGACAAAAATTTAAATAGTGTAAATGACTGTGTGTTCAAATGATGACCTAATCTCATTGTGTTACAGAGAGTGAGCTTAAGTGTGAAAGTCAATAGTGATTGTTTCCTCATGTGGGGTTCTGAGGTGAAAAACATATTGTGCAACACAAAAGCAAAAAGCAATGGTAACGTACTCGCCCTTTTCCTTCACTCAAATGGGCAAAAAGCAGGCTCAAGAAAATTACAGATAGTTGGCTGCAAATACTGAGAAACCCCACATACGTGTGTTTTCTTTTTGACAAAATTGAGTTATCTGTGATTTTGTGGTTTAATGTAGTTTAAACGTAAATGCCAATAATACGTTTCGGCATTTTATATGATGTAATGTACACAGCGTATAACCTAACCTGAAGAAAAGCCGCAAATGCACAAAATATATGGGTTTTCTCAAAATTTTAAGTCAGCTCTGTTCTAAACGGAGAGAATAATTAATTTTGCCATCTCTGTTTTCACCGATGTCTCTTGTTATTGGCAGTAAAATGTCAGACAGTGTTGATACTAGTGACATATGTCAGGAAATAATTAAAAAAGGAAAAACTGAATTGGAGTTTCTGAAACATGCAACCATAAAACGAGCAAGAGTGGAAAAACAAGCATGTATAAACTGGATGAGGGATACAGTTATGACTGCAGGTGAGTACTGCTAGAAAATTACTGGTTAATTATCACAGTGAACATGATAATGTAGAACATTATATTCAACTGAATATGAAATTCTGCTAATAGTTGCCAGATGAAATGCATGACAACTAAGATAATGGGTGGCATCGAGATAGAATTATTCATATAATTTATTGATTTCCAAACTAATTGAAATCTCTGGACTAGCAGGACAGAGCGGGTGAGGTTATATTTATGGAAAGCGGCCAAAATAAGTCGCTGTCAGTTACAGTAAACATAAAAAATTTTACTACTTAAAACCACAGTAACATAATCAAATATTAAAAACTCTCAAGATTTTAACGACTTAATTTAAATCGGCTGAAAGCTACATACAAAAATCCAGGGCCCAAGCCCTAACCAAGAAATTGAGGTACAGGAGTTATTCTGGAAGTTTCTCCTCTTTCAAAAATTTGTTTTTACTTCAATAAAATAGGCTAAAGACCACACATTAAGCAAAAACAGTGTTATTGCTTAACGTCACAACAAAGATTTTCAGTGTTAATTCTAAATAGACTGAAACCCGGCTGAAAGCTACATATCAGCCAAACAATTTAATGGCTTAAAGCGTAGGAACAAAAGGCTTTTTGAGTGGGTATTGTGTGATGTCCTTAGGTTAGTTAGATTTAAGTAGTTCTAAGTTCTAGGGGACTGATGACCATAGATGTTAAATCCCATAGTACTCAGAGCCATTTGAACCATTTGAACAAAAGGCTTCCAATTTAACAGGCTGAGGGCCTTTGCTTAAAACATTTCATGCAACATTGGGTGAAGGCCTCATACTAAAGAATGACAATGTTATGACTTAACAGTAAGAACACGATTCTGAATTTTAAGTTTAAGAGTTTAAAAATCAACTGAAGGCCACACACAATGGAGAAAACAATTTCATGGCTTTAGGCCTAAAGAGGAAAAAGCTTACAATTTTAATAAGCTGAAACTCGTCTGAAGGCCACACAGAGTACTTAAGACTACAAGGAAATCACCATGTGAAACATAAGGAGCGACGCACAGGAGGTTCCAAGGGTCGGCTTGGGAAGTAACATTAACGCACGTTTAGGTGAGACAGGCAGCCAGACCGACAACCTGTTAACCGGAAGGCAACCCATCCAAAGGCCAGCTGAAAAATCAACGAAACAAATTAGTTCTGCTCCACCCGATGAGCAAAACGACAACGAGACGTCAATAGCTCAACGTTCTGGATACTGTGCCCAATCCAGCCACGTCAGAATAAACGCCCAAAACTACCAACACAACTCTGCTGTCTAACTACAAGCCGCGCTGGACAGCAACAACACGACGAGGAAAATACACCGCCAAAACTTACGTCAACGCCCACGACAGGTAACTGGAACGTTAACGGCCACAAGGCAGAAGATACCGCTGGTGCACTTCACTAATGAAGGAGTGAATTAATTAAGGCCCATACAAGAAAACGGCTGCAACTCTAACCCACTTCAATGCACACACGTTGTTGCTCATGGGAATCTCGCAGAAAGAATCAAACGAAGAGAAGTGATAGCAGTTGAGACTTGATAGTAGTTTAAGTGAGCACTCAACTTTAGAGTCCAACATCGGTGGATGACGAACTTCGTAACCCTCACAACAGGTGCCTCAAAATTCCACCCGCGCTCGCACGCTGCCAGCGGCTCTCACCCGACTACGCGCGTCGGGGACCACCTCGCTGCTCTGCGCCAACCGACCGACTGGTCAACAACCGGCAACGGTCAAAAGACCACATCCCCGTCGGCCGATGAGATGAGATTACTGAGCGAACGACCGACCAACGGTCGTTGCCGCTCCAGTCTTCTTCAGTCGGACAGTACAAGTGTGTCGCCAGTGGTCGGCAAGTACTGGCTGTCCGTATCTCACTGGCGCTCGGTGTCCGACGCTGCTTCCTCCCCGACTGCAATGCTTGCCCATCTCCAACTGACTCCACTGCTGATCCGTCCGCAAATCGGACACGCAATGACCCGAGACACTGACGCGGACCCAACCATTCAGAGGGAACACCACGCGACATCTCTCCACAGGAAGTAACCGACCGACGTTCCACAAGAGGACCAACTGAAGGAGCCGAGAGACGGTCTGTCGAGTACCGGCCCTTACTATTGCTCCATTCCCAACTGACTTCTATACCTGACTTCACTGCTGCTGCCTCCCAACTCAGATCCATACTGAACTCCCGACACAGGCCGACTCGAAAATACTGTGGGTCGCTCCAGAGATATTTCGAGAGTGCACTTATCGATAAGCGCTGCTGCTGCTGCCACTCACGGGCAGGTAAGGCAGGAATTTAGTGATGCCAGAAAATTGAATAAGAAAACGAGGCGACAGTACCGTAAGAGAAGATGACAAACAATAAATGGCGTGAACACTTATAACGTTAGATAACTTGTTAAACACTTACACTTGTTCTCCGATTCTTGTGGAGGCCAAAATGAAAACACAGGTATGGCGAGATTTTGTTTGATGCTAGCAGCACGGGGAATATTTCAGTTCAGCACCCGTTAGCTTCCCACAAAATACCACTCTTACCTCCCATGCGACAGATATTCCAGCATGGTAAAAAGTGTAAGTTGGCTGTTAATAACGCGTAGCGTTGCGCAGTTGGAGGTGAGCTGCCAGCAGTGATGGATGTAGGGAGAGAGATGGCGGAGTTTTGAAATTTGTAAGACTGGATGTCATGAACTGCTATATACATTATGACTTTTGAACACTATTGAGGTAAGTACATTGTTTGTTCTCTATCAAAATCTTTCATTTGCTAACTATGCCTATCAGTAGTTAGTGCCTTCAGTAGTCTGAATCTTTTATTTAGCTGGCAGTAGTGGCGCTCGCTGTATTGCAGTAGTCCGAGTAACGAAGATTTTTGTGAGGTAAGTGATTTGCGAAACGTATAGGTTAATGTTAGTCAGGGCCATTCTTTTGTAGGGAGTTTTGAAAGTCAGATTGCGTTGCGCTAAAAATATTGTGTGTCAGTTTAAGCACAGTCATGTATAATTTTTCAAAGGGGATGTTTCAAAAGAAAAACTGGAAGGGCGTAAATGTTGCATTTGCTAAATAATATTATAATTAATAATAGAATCCACCAATAAGACGAATTTTGAAGTGAAAATAACAATGGAGGAAGTGCTGAGTTTTAAGGAATGGTGGCTCGTTGCACCAGAGGAATGCTATTTCCGTTGAAACTCAAAGAAGGACTACACACAGAAAACCCATCACCACTTCCGTGTAATACAAATCATGCTGTTTCTGCTTTCACAGGAAAGTGTTAGTGTTATTAAAGTAAGGCTATTCATTGATGGAGTAGATAATCACACATACCAACTGCCTGATCCATCTGTAATTCCACCAAGTCTCTCAAGGTCATGTACCTATAACTGAGAAGAAAATGCCTTACCTAAGGGAATTTCTACCATTCCTACCTAAAGAAGAAATCATCCAGAACTTCTAATAAAAGGTATACAGTTTGCCAACATGAGCAAAGAATGAACCATATGTGGAGTATAATGTCGAAGCCATGGGAAAACATACGTAATTTTTTTCACTTTTGTCCGTAGTAGCAATAAATTATGAGTTAAGTAATGACTGACGCTTATTTGTTACAAGATATTGAGAAACTCCGTATGTTCACTACATAGATTATAACATAATGTTAAATTTTTTTATTAAGATTGTCTGCATTGCATTGACATTCTTCGCTCTACATTCATTTTGGCCAAAAATTAGAAGTAAGATCTAGAATGTTCTCTGTATCTCCCGAAAAGTTTAGTTTTTTGGACATGTGGAGTTTCTCAGTATTCCCGTTCAGTTGTCACAAGTAAGCAGAGTGTAAATGATGACTGTTTACGATGTACCGCAGTCTGCAGAGGAAGTCGAGACGAGCAATGTAATATAAGGGACTTGTGTTCTATCCAGCAGGGAGACTACTTCTAACTGGCTTACAAAATCAACATGTGCGCCGCGCAAGACTTTTCAATATACTCTCGCCCTCTTATGCACCCGGCTTTCATTAACGTTAGTAATTTAACCTTTTCTATGAGGATAATGAAAGGAAAAGACTTCGAACACGTTATGCAGGAACTCATTACGTTTCCAATTCCATATAAGCTTAACCCTTACGGGCGCAGTCGTTTTGTAGGAAGTCAGCGAAGCGCAAAGATTTAACTGTCAATTGTACTCCCTTAAATTTACAAATTTGAGAAATAAAGTTTACAAAAACATCAGTTACAACTTGTAAATGAACGACAAAGCTCGTGGCGTAAGAAGGCGAAAGGATATTAAAAATCACACATGGCGCGCATGATCTTTAGCTCAAGTGGCTTTTGTAGGCCCGCCTTGACAGTGTCCTGCATCAAATTGTGCGTCTCGACAGTCTCTATACTGCTGTAATATGTTATAAACAGTTACCATTTACACCACGAATGATGCCAGTGTTGTTGAATAATAAGAATGTTTTCACACAGAAATGTAGTCAGTCACCCGAAATACATTCACGCGCTCAACCCACGTAACTCGCGTAATACTGTAAACATCCCAGTCCCAAACAAGTGTACGCTAGCTGTTACAGTCGAATATAGCGCAGGCTACTATCCTCAATAAATTAAAAGAACGCAAATTTATGTCAGTTTCGTACAGACAGTTTGTAATTGTGCTTGCGAAAAGTTGATCACTTAAGAAAGCTTTTTTATGTACTACGTAAGAAGTCAGAACCTGTAAAACATGAAAGAATGAGAGCATGCGCGACTACTATTTTACAAGTTAACAAAAAATTGTTGGAACAAATACTACGTTTAGATCGTGGAACCGCTGAAACGGCAGTGATGTAGATCGACAAATTACAACACTATTACTGAAAATACATTTTATTTTTCAGAGAAAACACTTAATACGTGGCATTTTGAAACTGAATGTACTGTTAACTTGCCCCAAACATCGTCGGTAATAGAGAAGTGTTTACCCATACAGTTCTTTAAAAGTAGCAGATTGTATACTAATTAATTGAACACTGGCTTGATAATATAGTACTCTCGTACAGTTTGATGCTTGGTACTTCATGTTCTGTACCTAATGCAATGGAATGTCAACATCTTTGCTGTCTCATGTCAGCCTGTGATATCGGGACTGTATCTGGTATCGTGGTCGTGCAGTAGCGTTCTCGCTTCCCGCGCCCGGGTTCCCGGGTTCGAGTCCCGGCGGGGTCAGGGATTTTCTCTGCCTCGTGATGACTGGGTGTTGTGTGATGTGCTTAGGTTATTTAGGTTTAAGTAGTTCTAAGTTCATGGGGACTGACGACCATAGATGTTAAATCCCATAGTCCTCAGAGCCATTTGAACCATTTCTTTGTAGCTGGTAGTAATGACGCAGACACTCTTGGTTGACCTATTGCCCCTGAACGTGGGCTTTCCAAGACAGTTTACTATCTATCTGTACACCGAGAAATTTGAACAGTTCAGTTTCACTAATCATATGCCCATTCCGTGAAATAAAACCGTCAGATTTTGTTGAATTGTGTGTTAGAAACTGTAAAAACTGAGCCTTACTGTGATTCAACGTTAGTTTCTTTTCTACAAACCTTGAAGTTAGGTCATGAATTGCACTATTTAAAACCGAGTCAATGTTGCACACAATATTCTTTACTAGAAGCTAGTGTCATCAGCAAACTGAAATATTTTTGAGTTATCCGTAATACTAGAGGGCGTATCATAAATAAGGAACATGAGTCTCCCCAACACTGATTCCTGAGGAACCCCCCACTTGACCGTACCCCACTCAGATCCCACATCGTAGCCATTCTCAGAATTGTGAATAATGACCTTTTGCTGTCGGTTTCTAAAGTAAGAGGTGAACTAATTGTGAACTACTACCCGTATTCCGTAAGAGTCGAACTTTTGGGGCAAGATTTTTGTGATCAACACAGCCAAACACCTTAGTTAAAAAATATGCCTAGCATTCGAATCCTTTTGTTTAACCCATCCATAACCTCATAGAGAACAGAGAACATAGCATTTTCTGTTGTTAAGCGACTTCTGAAACCGAACTGTACATTTGCTAGAAAATCGTGTGATACAAAATTATCAATTATCCTTTCATAGCCAGCCTTTTCAATAAATTTAGCAAACGCTGATAGCGTAGAGATAGGACTAAAATTGTTTACATTATCCCTTTCACTCTTTTTATAAAGCGGCTTTGCTACTGAGTGCTTTAATCGTTCAGGAAATTGACCATTCCTAAAGGAAAAATTACAAATATGGCTAAATACAGGGCTAACATGTGCAACGCAGTGCTTTAATATTCTGTTAGGCACTCCATCGTAACCATGAAAGTCCTTAGCATTCAGTGATTTAATTATTGAGCCAATCTCCCCCTTGTCAGTTTCACAGAGGAGTACTTCACACATTAATCACGGAAAGGCATTTGCCAAGAGAGTTATATGATTCCCTGCAAAAGCTAAATTTTTATTTGATTCACCAGCGATGCTCAGAAAATTGTTTTTAAATATTGTACGTATACCTGATTTGTGAGTAACAGAATTATTTTTACTGTGAACTGACTTTATATCGTCGACCTTGTACTGCTGACCAGACACTTCTCAACTACCCATATGGTTTTAATTTTATCCTGTGAATTAGCTGTTCTATTTGCATGCCACATATTCTTTGCCTTCCTAATAACATTTATAAGCACCTTACAATACTGTTTGTAATGGGCTACTGCAGCTTGATTGTGACTACTTCTATCATTTTAATATAATTCCCTCTATGTTCTACATGGTATCGTCAACCCACTAGTCAGCCACCCGGGCTGCCCATTACTGCTAGTACCCCGTTTAGAACGTCCTAATGGAAAGCAACTCTCAACGAGCAAGAGAAAAGTGCTAAAGAAAGCATTATATTTATCATCTATGTTATCGGCACTATAAACATCCTGCCACTCTTGCTCCTTAAAAAACTTTCTATTGCTGTTGGATTAACTTTCCTACGTAGTGTAAGTAGACTGTTTACCTTTTTATGTTGGTAACGCCACATAGCGCTCTGAATGAAAATCAGTGACTGTGCTGGTTAGCATTGTTGGAATATTCGCTATTGTAGTGTTGGGCGTTGGATGTGAACAGCCCGTAGCGTTGTGTAGTTGGAGGTGAGCCGCCAGCAGTGGTGGATGTGGGGAGAGAGATGGCAGAATTTTGAGAGCGGACGATCTGGACGTGTATCCGTCAGAAAAGGAAAATTTGAAAGACTGGATGTCATGGTCTGATATCATATATAGACTTTTGAGCACTATTAAGGTAAATACATTGTTTGTTCTCTATTAAAATCTTTCATTCGCTAACTATGCCTATCAGTAGTTAGTGCCTTCCGTAGTTTGAATCTTTTATTTAGCTGGCAGTAGTGGCGCTCGCTGTATTGCAGTAGTTTAAGTAACGATGATTTTTGAGAGGTAAGTGATTCATGATAGGTATAGGTTATTGTTAGTCAGGCCCATTCTTTTGTAGGCATCATTGAAAGTCAGATTGCTTTGCTCATCTGTTTGAAAATCAAATAACGTAAGAGGTTTATCAGCACAGTAATACATAATTTTTCTAATGGGACATTTCAATAGTTTCTAGTTACAAGTGACTTTTGTTTGAGTACAAAAGATTTTTAGTGTTAAAATTTGTGCATCATGCTTTGACAGGCCATTCACCCTTTTACTAACAGAATGCCCATCTAGAAATGAAGAAAGAATAAAAATATGGTCTATGGCTCTGCTACTGTTCCCCTGAACCCTAGTTGGAAATAACACAGTCTGTATCAGAAAAAAATGGTTCAAATGGCTCTGAGCACTATGAGACTTAACTGCTGTGGTCATGAATCCCCTATAACTTAGAACTACTTAAACCTAACTAACCTAAGGACATCATACACATCCATGCCTGAGGCAGCATTCGAACCTGCGACCGTAGCAGTAGCGCGGTTCCAGAAAGAAGCGCCTAGAAGCGCACGGCCACCTCGGCCGGCCCAGTATCGGATCATATGAACGTAGGCCATCTACCAACATCTCCTTCCTTGTACCAACATATACAAAAGGTATATGTAAATCACCACATACAACTAATTTCTGGTACTTCCTACAATATGAATCAAGAGCCCTCTCTAGCTTGAGCAGAAATGCTCTGAAGTCGGAATTATGGGACTTATAAACAACAACAATTACAAGTTTAGTATCAATAAATTAAACTGCTCCTGCACAACATTAAAATATCTGTCAGTGCAGTGCCATGACATGTCTGTGGACTCAAATGGAATACTGTTTTTTTCCGTACAAAGCCACTCCCCCATCCCGCTAGGAACTCCTTGAAAACCAGCCAGCTGGTAAAGGAAGCCTCTGAATTTTCAAACTATTTAAGTGGTGCTCCGACACGCCAATAATTTCACAGTCAACATCTGTAAGCAGTTCACTAACTTTATCACTAATACCTCTTATATTTTAACAATTTGTCCATTTTATTTGGACTGTTGAGGTCAGTGGCCGTGGATAATTATATTTCACTGTAAAAATAAGATAAAAAGAAAAAAAAAAACACGGAGAGGAGAATGTAAGTAAAATGAACAACTGATAGTGCGTAACTTTAAACTCGCGAAATTGAAGTAAATGATTGGAATCGTTGCTTTTGCACAAGCCAGCTGCAGCGTCCGAACTGCTGTCGAGATTGTACCACTGAAGATACATGTAATTTGCCAGCTGAAGATGAGTGCAAACCCGAAATGCATATTGGCATAAATAAAACGCACTACAAAGTGCCTGGTTGCTGTATTTTTATAGCGAAAAAACTTATATTTTGTTGAAATATGCTAATTCCTTCTCTACTTTGGAGCATGACATCCTCTGAAGGTGCGCCCTTAGAGGGACTCCCTTTAAGCAGGTATACCTATCACCCGACTTCAATCTAAAACAGGCGCCCCTGTAACACCAACTACTACAGGAATTTTTCTATGAGTGATCTCGCCACCACCCACTACACCGTCACCTATAAGCTTTGCCAGCCTCCCCTTCCCATACCTATTGAAGTGCAGGCCATGCCTAGTGAAATCTGATCTGCTGATAGATCCAACTGGCACCACTGAATTGTGAGCCATGCCCTCTGCCATCAGCGCCCCCTGCAGCCCCATGTTAACATGCCTAACAGCCGCATTAAGATGAGACCGATCATGACGCTAAAACAATTGCACGAAATGCACATTAGTGCCACCAGTTTGAGTTGCTATCTTTACCAGGTCACCACCTAAATAATATTCCCCGTCCCTATCTAGACTGTTCTTTGCTCCACCTACTATCACTACCAGATCCTCCTTTGTAAAATTCCTTCAGAACTCCCTAAGCTGTGAGTCACTTGAGCCAACCCTGCACTAGTCTTCACAATGCTGGTGACCTGGTACTAACTCGCCAACACGTCCTGCAACTGCTGGCCCACGCCCCTACCGTGCGAACTACCTAGCAGTAGAGTCTCCTTCCTTCTGTTTGATTTTGCAACTAACCTAGGCCTCGTAATTGAGGAGGGCTGCTGCATGCTACATGCACCTACAGCTAAGAGTCTCCTCTCCACTCAACTCAGTTGGTCAAAGCTATTGCATATACGCAAAGTAGAACTGTCTGAATTCCTCTTACTTCTCGCTGCCTTCTTTCCAACTGCCAGTTCCCATTCCCCAAAACCCTTCACCTTCCTTAATCTATCTATTTCGTCCTTTGTACGTTGTAACTGCACCTGAAGGACATATGTCTTACACTCCTGCTCCTCTATCAACTTATTTCTACTACAAATTGTGCCTTCCCGGGGGAGGATCTCCCTAGAATGCCCACGGGATTCCCCACTGTATTCCTCCTAATGAAAAATTCTTTGAACAAATCCCACACCGTAATGCACTACTCACAAACCTAAGACAGAGCACACGCTTCTCACTCATTGTAAAATTTTACAGTTACTGAAAAATCTTTACGTCTACGTTACCTAAGCTCAGTTACACCAGTAGAACTGTTTATAGAAGAGCGGTCTCGAAATTCTCTACTAAGTCTCGAAATTTTCTACTAAGAAAGCAAGTACTTGTAGTAATATTACTATACCACAGCGAATACCAACACCAACAAAACTTCACAAAATTATTGTATAAAAGGAAAAACTCAAGTGGCCACTGGATGCGTATGAATTTAGACTGATATTCGAATTCATCGTCTGGGTGCTTCACGTTTTCTTTTAGGGGAATGTATTTCCTTCAAGTGAGCACCTAATCGATTTGCAAGAGACGTGAACGAAAAAGTGTAAATAAATTTTTTAAAGGCTGCTTTGAAAATGACTAAACTAAATTAACTAAATTGTGTCTTAGCTGTTGGAAGTGTAACATTAAGACTCAGATACCTTATCCACTGCACCATCCCGAGAGAGACTGCAATATGTATTTGACCTGTGTAAGATCAGAATGAGGAAATAACGAATTTTTCTCATTTAATGCACCTTGTCTTTAATTAGACACTTTGTGTACAGAGGCGCAAATATGTAAATTTTTAAATTTATTCTGAACAATGTATATTTACAAGAGTTTTAAGTATTTGAAACAAAAAATGAATATACGAGTATGTATCCTGTCTTCGGAGCATAAATAGAAGAGTGTAAATGCTATAATTCAAACTTTTTTTTCTCTTTGAATGTGGTTTTTAAGGAAGCAGAACTGGTAGAGGTTTCGGTCTAGCAGAAGTAGACTTGTCGCTGTTCTCGTCATTCAAAGTACTTAGAGGGGACAGATGAATCCCTCAAGCACGTCTTGCCGCTTTCTCCTCGTTCTGTCTGTTTTTCTTCCCCTCCCTCGCAAGATTTATGAGCCTCTAAGGCTCTGGCAGTCCCGCTTCAGACAAGAAATGGCATGTGTTGCTGTCGTTTCCAACTAAATTCGAAAGACGGAGCAAGAGTAGAAAGCAGTTTCCAACGTGGTCTACTCTCATAATTGACCAATCAAGCCTTGGTCATTGTCTTTTTTCTGCGTATACCACGCGATATATTTTTGAAGGTAATTGGTTACCTCCGATACCTCTAAACATGGAGGTAAAAAGCTAACTCGACTGTCGTGTTATGTAACAAGAGCATTGATACTAGCGACAAGAGAGGTCTCCTTTGTTACCGAAGGTCCTTGCCTACCATAACTATGAGTGGCTGTATCCGATTTCATTGCGTTAGAAATTTGTGAAGGTGTAATACTGCTTTAACGGGAAGTTTTTGTAACATAAAAATATTTTGAGAATAATTAAATAAAGAAATTTCATTGTATTTGTATATTTAAAACAAGGACAATAAGGTAATGCAAAATGGTGGGTGTAAACAATCTAAGGGAATAGAGTGGCCTATTGCCAACAGAACAAATGCTGTGGATATACAAATATCACCTAACGAGCATTATTTACCAACTGTGATTCATTTCCATTGCGCAACATTTCTGAATGACGTGGAATCGCAAAAATCTCGGTTGTATTACTTAACGACTTGAAAAACAGCTTAATGACTCTTCGTCATTAATTTTGTTTGTGAATGTATGTTGAAACGTGTTCATCCACCAGGCTTTCTGGACCTTTACTTTTCTTCAAAATCAAACGGCTTTCTTTCTTTTTTATTTAAATTATTATTATGGTTAATCAGATTTCACTATGCCCATGTATACTACGGTAAAGTGGAAGAGTATCTCACTGAATGGACGAGTGGATCGTATAATTTCAAACATCTTGCAACATTCCACATTGTAGAATGCTTTTTCCAGGTCAACAAATCCTATTAACGTATCTTGATTTTTTTTAGTCTTACTTCCATTATCAACCGCAACATCACAATTGCCTCCTTGGTGCCTTTTCATTTCCTAAAGCTAAACTGATCGTCATCTATTACACTCTCAATTCTCTTTTCCATTCGTCTGTATATTATTCTTGTCAGCAACTTGGATGCATGAGCTGTTAAGTTGGTTGTGCGATAATTCTTGGGCTTGTCAGGTCTTGCAGTCTTCGGAATCGCATAGAAGGATTTTTTTCTGAAAGTCAGATGGTATGTCGTCCTAGTCATACACTCTACACACCAACGTGGATAGTTGTTTCGTTGCCACCCCCCCCCCCCCCCCCCCAATGATTTTCGAAATTCTGATGGAATGTTATTTATCCCTTCTGCCTTATTCCGTCGTAAGTCGTCCAAAGCTCTTTTAAATTCTGACTCTAATACTGTTCATCTATCTCTTCCCTGTCGACTCCTGTTCCCTCTTCTATCACATCTGAGAAATCTTCCCCATCATAGAGCTTTTCACCTATCCGCTGTCTCCTCTGCATTTAACAGTCGAATTCCCTTTACTCTGTTTGTGTCACCAGCCTTGTTTTTGGTTTCATCGAAGGCTGTTTTGGCTTCTCTATGTGCTGAGTCATTCCTTCCTTCGATTTCTTCATATCTATCGTGCAGGAATTTCTTTTTAGTTTTCCAGCACTTCCTATTTATTTTATACCTCCGCGACTTGCACTTCTGTATTCCTGAATTCCTCTGAACATTTTTGTACTTTCTTCAGTCATCGATCAACTGAAGTATTTCTTTTGATATCCGTGGTTTCTTCGTAGTTATCTTCTTTTTACATATGTTTTCCTTCCCAACTACTGTTAATGCCCATTTTAGGGCTGACCATTCCTCTTTAACTGTACTCCCTAATGAACTATCCCTTACTGCTGCATCTTCAATTGTATGTCTTCATTCCTTAGCACTTTCGTATCCGCCTTCTTTTCCTTTACGTATTAATTCTGCCTTACTAATGTCTTGAACTTCATCCTATTCTTCATCACTACTACAGCTGGGGAATAGGAGGTGGTTACAATTTCGGCGGGGAAAAATAGATAAGGCATGAAGGTGCATGGAAGGTGGAGTTTGGATGTAGTGGCGCAGCAGAGTATCTTCTGGATTGGTTGTTAGTGGGTATGAAACTGGGTGCTGGAACTGCGTTTTGCGATAAATGTATCGAATCCGAAGGTGCTTGAAGAAGTGAAGGTGTGGGAAATGGATGCGAGTTGGGGAATGTAGGAGGATACGGAAGGCGAGACAGAGCGCATGCCTTTCCAGGAATTCAACGGACGTAGAATTTAGGCGAGGCAGAGATCCAGGCACCGTTGCCATAGGTTAAGATGGGAAGGATAATGGGTTATAGGTGAGGATATGGCTGAAGTATGTAGACCCCCAGGTACGGCTTGTTAATAGATTAGTAGTTTTTGTCGGTTTTGGGCTTTGTGTCAGACGTGTGTTCCATGTTAATTTTCTAACGAGAGTTAGTCCTCAATACTTTAGTGTGTTAGTGAGAGGGATGTTTTGACTGTGGTTGGAGAGATTGAAATCTGGACAGTGAAAAGTCGAGTGGTGCGACCAAAGACGGTAGGTTGGCTTTCACGTATTATAACACTCGATCACAAGACATATGTGGTGCTCGAGGGAGTCATGGAAAAGTTGAAGGGTATTGTGAGTGGTCTAGGGGTTCAGCCGGCACGGTAGCTCAGCGTGTTCGGTCAGAGGGTTACGCACCCTCTGTAATAAAAAAACTGAGTCAGTCTTTCAACAACGAACATAAATGGATGTCTTACGACGTCCGCAGATGCAACGAACAAAATCGAACAAAATGAGATTTTTAAAAAAAGGCGGAAGCGTCTTTGATTCATAATCAAAACATCTTCGGTCCCAGGTTCGATCCCCGCCACTGCCTAAACTTTGATAAATAATCAGCATTGGCGGCCGAAGACTTCCGGCATAAGAAGTCAGCCTCATTATACCAACGGCCTTGTCAAAGAGGGCGGAGGAGCGGATAGATGTTAAGGACACTCTCTTGTCCTAGGGGTGGGAAATTGTCCCTAAAGGCGGAAGAATCAGCAATGATCAACGACATGAGGATGCAGAAGGCAATGGAAACCACTGCATTAAAGACACGTAACGTGTATCCACAGGACATGTGGCCTGTAGTTGAAGAAGTGTCACGATGATCTCTCCATTGGCAAAAGATTCAGGAATAGTCCCCCATTCGGATCTCTGGGAGGGTAGTGCCAAGGGGGAGGTTACCATGAGAAAAAGATTGAATAATCAACGAAAGGATAATGTTCTACGAGTCGGGGCGTGGAATCTCAGAAGCTTGAACGTGGTAGGGAAACTAGAAAATCTAAAAACAGAAATGCAAAGGCTCAATCTAGATCTAGTAGGGGTCAGTGAAGTGAAGTGGAAGGAAGACAAGGATTTCTGGTCAGATGAGTATCGGGTAATATCAACAGCAGCAGAAAATGGTATAACGGGTGTAGGATTCGTTATGAATAGGAAGGTAGGGCAGAGGGTGTGTTACTGTGAAAAGTTCAGTGACCGGGTTGTTGTAATCAGAATCGACAGCAGACCAACATCGACAACGATAGTTCAGGTATACATGCCGACGTCGCAAGCTGAAGATGAACAGATAGAGCAAGTGTATGAGGATATTGAAAGGGTAATGCAATATGTAAAGGGGGACGAAAATCTAATAGTCATGGGCGACTGTAATGCAGTTGTAGGGGAAGGAGTAGAAGAAAACGTTACAGGAGAATATGGGCTTGGGACAAGGAATGAAAGAGGAGAAAGACTAATTGAGACCTGTAACAAGTTTCAGATAGTAATAGCGAATACCCTGTTCAGGAATCACAAGAGGAGGAGGTATACTTGCAAAAGGCCGGGAGATATGGGAAGATATCAATTACATTACATCATGGTCAGACAGAGATTCCGAAATCAGATACTGAATTGTAAGGCGTACCCAGGAGCAGATATAGACTCAAATCACAATATAGTAGTGATGAAGAGTAGGCTGAAGTTCAAGACATTAGTCAGGAAGAATCAATATTCTAAGAAGGGGTATACGGAAGTTCTAAGGAATGACGAGATACGTTTGAAGTTCTCTAACGCTATAGATACAGCAATAAGGAATAGCGCAGTAGGCAACACAGTTGAAGAGGAATGGACGTCTCTAAAAAGGGCCATCACAGAAGTTGGGAAGGAAAACATAGGTACTAAGAAGGTAGCTGCGAAGAAACCATGGGTAACGCGAGAAATACTTCAGTTGATTGATGAAAGGAGGAAGTACAAACATGTACCGGGAAAATTAGGAATACAGAAATACAAGTCGCTGAGGAATGAAATAAAAAGGAAGTGCAGGGAAGCTAAGACGAAATGGCTGCATGAAAAATGTGAAGACAACGAAAAAGATATGATTGTCGGAAGGACAGTCTCAGCATACAGGAAAGTCAAAACAACCTTTGGTGACATTAAAAGCAACGGTGGTAACATTAAGAGTGCAACGGGAATTCCACTGTTAAATGCAGAGGAGAGAGCAAATAGATGTAAAGAATACATTGAAAGCCTCTATGAGGGTGAAGATTTGTCTGATGTGATAGAAGAAGAAACAGGAGTCGATTTAGAAGAGATAGGGGATCCAGAATTGGAATCGGAATTTAAAAGAGCTTTGGAGGACTTACGGTCAAATAAGGCAGAAGGGATAGATAACATTCCATGAGAATTTCAAAAATCATTAGGGGAAGTGGCAACAAAACGACTATTCACGTTGGTGTGTAGAATATATGAGTCTGGCGACATACCATCTGACTTTCGGAAAAGCATCATCCACACAATTCCGAAGACGGCAAGAGCTGACAAGTGCGAGAATTATCGCACAATCAGCTTAAGAAAATTGAGAATGCGCTAGGTGACGATCAGTTTGGCTTTAGGAAAAGTAAAGGCACGAGGGAGGCAATTCTGACGTTACGGCTAATAATGGAAGCAAGGCTAAAGGAAAATAAAGACACGTTCATAGCCTTTGTCAACCTGGAAAAAGCGTTCGACAATATAAAATGGTGCAAGATGTTCAAGATTCTGAAAAAAATAGGGGTAAGCTATAGGGAGAGACGGGTCATATACAATATGTACAACAACCAAGAGGGAATAATAAGAGTGGACGATCAAGAACGAAGTGCTCGTATTAAGAAGGGTGTAAGACAAGGCTGTAGCCTTTCACCCCTACTCTTCAATCTGTACATCGAGGAAGCAATGATGGAAATAAAAGAAAGGTTCAGAAGTGGTATTAAAATACAAGGTGGAAGGATATCAATGATACGATTCGCTGATGACATTGCTATCCTGAGTGAAAGTGAAGAAGAATTAAATGATCTGCTGAACGGAATGAACAGTCGAATGAGTACACAGTATGGTTTGAGAGTCAGTCGGAAAAAGACGAAGGAAATGAGAAGTAGTGGAAATGAGAACAGCGAGAAACCTAACATCAGGATTGATGGTCACGAAGTCAATGAAATTAAGGAATTCTGCTACCTAGGAAGTAAAATAACTAATGACTGACGGAGCAAGGAGGACATCAAAAGCAGACTTGCTATGGCAAAAAAGGCATTTCTGGCCAAGAGAAGTCCACTAACATCAAATACCAGCCTTAATTTGAGGAAGACATTTTTGAGGATGTACGTCTGGAGTACAGCATTGTATGGTAGTGAAACATGGACTGTGGGAAAACCGGAACAGGAGAGAATCGAAGCATTTGAGATGTGGTGCTATAGACGAATGTTGAAAATTAGTTGGACTGATAAGGTAAGGAATGAGGTGGTTCTACGCAGAATCGTAGAGGAAAGGAATATGTGGAAAACACTGATAAGGAGAAGGGACAGGATGATAGGACACCTGCTAAGACATGAGGGAATGACTTCCATGGTACTAGAGGGAGCTATAGAGGGCAAAAACTGTAGAGGAAGACAGAGATTGGAATACGTCACGCAAGTAATTGAGGACGTAGGTTGCAAGTGCTACTCTGAGATGAAGAGGTGAGCACAGGAAAGGAATTCGTGGCGGGCCGCATCAAACCAGTCAGTAGACTGATGATAAAAAAAAAAAAATTGTGAGTGGCTAGTAAGGCGGTGTTGTCAGCGGTTTGTAGGAGGTACTTTGGAGGTGGCGGTTTGGGAACGTCTGCATTGTACAGGATGTAAAGGAGAGGTGAAGGGCCAGAGCCTTGAGGCACACCTGCGGCTGGGTGAAAGATTCGCTAGCAGGCGTGGTTGTGTGTGGCATACGTAGGACGTCGGTGAAGGAAGGATGCTGTAAGGTGACATAGTTAACTGGGAGTGCATAGATATGTAGCTTGAAGAGTAGTCTAGAATGCCGTACCTCGTCGAAGGCTTTTTGGATATCAAGCGAGGCAAATATGGCGGACCTCAGTTATTGATATGATGGGAGAGTAGGTGGATAAGGTAAAGAAGTTGATCGTCGACAGAATCGTTGGGCGAAAGCAACATTGGTTATTGGGATGGGTAGATGGGTTGCAAGGTTCTGATGGCTTCGTAGGGTAAGAATGGTTTCAAAGATTTTACTGAAAGCTGATGAGAGGCTGCTAGGTCGATAGGATGCGGTCTATGAGGATAGTTTATCAGTTTTCAGGAAGTGGATGTTGAGAAAGAGACGCCACCGCCATTTTTTGGCAAGTGTGCGGGAGCGAATCGGCTGCTGTTATGTAAAAGGTAAAGATGCGTACCCTGGCTCAACTTGCTTTATAGTGTGGTCGCGAGCACTAATAGACCTGCGAGGTGGACGTGGCCCTGGAGCACTACGAAGCCAGCGCCTAGTAGAAGGTACTAACGCTCGCAGTTGTAGCAGTGCTATTAGCAGCCTTCATCGAGTACCATTCTCTCTGCCGAGCTTTCAGAATCGCATTGGTGGGCCTCAGAACGCCGTCTTGCGTTGTTTTCTTGAAAGATTACTTCTCATAGATCTCAAATTTGAGTTCAGATACGTGTCTCAAACCGTCAGAAGCTTAGCATGTGACGGTAGACCGTATTATCAGTTACGCGAACCAGATATAATCGAGACTTTTACCCCTTACTGATACCAGGTTCACCGTCCGATAAGAGTGCTATCTGGCAACACTCGTTCTTCTCGTGGCTCCAACATCGGATATGGCCCTGATAATGTTCTACGCAGAATAATAACTCTTATGGAAATAAGATGTGGTGCCTTTGTGTGTGGTCTTCTCATAAACAACCAGCATTCTACTTCTATTTCTGAGTAAGAAAACAGCTCCGTAATCTTTTCTTACATAGAGAATGTCGATGGTGTTATCCCGGCCGACTCTGTACAAAATATTTGCATGTCCAAGCATTTAGCAGGCTTCGCGGGCTCTGAAATTGAGAACTGAAAAAACTTCATGTTGTTGCAAATGCAATGGTCAGCAGTTGATTAGCGTAGTACATTAGCGTGCTATAGCAGTCTAACACGTTCAATCCGATACTTCTGTTCATTTTTATCATATATCTCGACAGCAACCCTCCAGACGGACAGAAAGCACACTTCGGAGTACGATATCTGGCGGGCAGTGTCGTTTATATTGATTTGTAACACAGGTTTTGCAACAGACAACATATGTACTATTACAAAAACCGGCTCCAACTAAAGAATGACATCACATTCGACTTCTTAAGTTTCCTGAGGGCCCTTAGAAGTATGAAACGGTACATTACAGGACAGCTAATATACGGTTCTCTTGTAACCTACAGTTATTTGCTGGCAGCTTTATTGTAAAAAGAAGAAAAGAGTAGTAAACAGCAGAAGACCTAAAACTTTCTGGCAGATTAAAACGGAGTGCCGGACCGAGACTCGAAATCGGGACCTTTGGCTTTAGAGGGCAAGAGCTCTACCTTCCACGTTTTCATTCTGGAAGAATGCAGGAAGTGCATCTGCTCCATAGCGCGAAGTATTCTTCACCACACTTACAGTCAAATCAGTAAATAAGGAACATAGGAAACTTGTACGAAATGCATTAACTACATTATTTAATGCGTTAAATAAGCCACGACAACTGTAACTGAACGGTGAACCACACAGACTAGATGATAAAATGTGAAAAGAAATAAAAGAGTTTCCCAACAAAGAAGAAACCGGTTCCACAATTGTTTCTACACATGAGCCACAACCAACAAGAATCTTCACCACATTCGCTTTTGAAGCTCAGTAATTATATGAACAAAAACGTTAAATGAGGTGAAAGAGTGGGCGAGTTATTAGACTCCACACAAAATTGTTGCTTGTCATGTCTATTATGATTTCAGTGTAGTACGCTGCAATTATACACACATCCGAGAGTATTTCTTCATGAATAAGTTGTATCTTACTGTCCCCGAATCAGAGTTGACTTTTTTTACAAATTTTTCTGTATCATTCATGTCTCTTGATAATTTACTAATGCTTACACGCAAAAATATAATAACTGTTTCGTGAACTAAGTAGAAAAGTAATTAAAAACAACCATTAATCTTGAGGCTGACTTTCTCACCGCTAGGTGCGCTAGTGTCATTCCAACTTCAGACAGTTACATTTTTCACAGCAATATGAGTTGTGACTGTATATGTCAGACTACGGTACTATTATGTTTCGACATTGAGCCCTTCCTTATGCTGTAACACATTACAATTTGCTCGATCACCGGCTCCGGACGAACATCTTGCAACGAATGTGTTCTCAACAGGCGTTATAACGCAAAAGCCGTGTAGCTTCCTTCCAGCCTGCTGAAAAATATGTAAAGCATCTTTGAGCAGCGGAAGGAACCTTTATTTACCGATATTTGTGCATCCTGCTTTAAGGTGTCCCCCATAATGAAGTATATTTAGCAAAAAGACAAATTTGCGGCGCCATTCCCGTTCCTTTGGTATCAGACACCGTACGTATCATTTTCCTATGCTGTATAACACCAAGGCTGTAGTAGACTATTAGCCCATTGTCACTGGTTTCACAGAAGCAGTCACTGAGTTAAGAAACAGTACAAGATTAGGAAACACGACGATCCGCTACGAAAGTAGTTCTTCCGTGAAAAGTCCTTTTTCTATTAGATATCATATCAAGAGGTTCTATATAGGGGAGCAAATTGTAACTTTCATCGGCTGAAAAATTCTTGGAAAGTCCGAAGGTAGTGTACAGCTGGAGATTTGCGTCAAAGACGGAATGAACCTGTTACAACACCTGCACAGCTATCAAGAGCTGCTAGGCTAGGTGATACACGAGTTGGGATGGAAGTCATTACAGCATAGACTTTTTCGTCGCGGCAAGACCTTTTTACGAAATTTCAGGCACCAACTTTCTCTTGCGAATGCGAAAATATTTTGTTGAGCCCAACCTACATAGGTAGGAATGATCATCAAAATAAAATAAGAGAAATCAGAGCTCGAACAGAAAGGTTTAGGTGTTCGTTTTTCCCGTTCGCTGTTCGGGAGTGGAATAGTAGAGAGATAGTATGATTGTGGTTCGATGAATCCTCTGCCAAGCACTTAAATGTGAATTGCGGAGTAGTCATGTAGATGTAGATGTAGATGTAGATGTAGGCAGATGCCGCTGGTTTCCTACGATGTATTGAAAGATATGGACGTTACCAGTTGCTGTGGCTAGATAATTGAAAGCCGAGGTGATCTCTGGTCTCTGGACCGGTAAAGGTATCCGCGTTAGGTGCCAGACTGATTCTGTTACCTAGTTAACCAGCGAATTTCGGATTACTAAAATTGATCTCCCCCCCACCATGAACCATGGACCTTGCTGTTGGTGGGGAGGCTTGTGTCCCTCGGCGATACAGATTGCCGTACCGTAGGTGCAACCACAACGGAGGGGTATCTGTTGAGAGGCCAGACAAACGTGTGGTTCTTGAAGAGGGGCAGCAGCCTTTTCAGTAGTTGCAGGGGCAACAGTCTGGATGATTGACTGATCTGGCCTTGTAACATTAACCAAAACGGCCTTGCTGTGCTGGTACTGCGAACGGCTGAAAGCAAGGGGAAACTACAGCCGTAATTTTTCCCTAGGGCATGCAGCTTTACTGTATGGTTAAAAGATGATGGCGTCCTCTTGGGTAAAATATTCCGGAGGTAAAATAGTCCCCCATTCGGATCTCCGGGCGGGGACTACTAAAGAGGACGTCGTTATCAGGAGAAAGAAAACTGGCTTTCTACGGATCGGAGCGTGGAATGTCAGATCCCTTAATCGGGCAGGTAGGTTAGAAAATTTAAAAAGGGAAATGGATGGGTTGAAGTTAGATATAGTGGGAATTAGAGAAGTTCGGTGGCAGGAGGAACAAGACTTCTGGTCAGGTGAATACTGGGTTATAAACACAAAATCAAATAGGGGTAATGCAAGAGTAGGTTTAATAATGAATTTAAAAAAAAGTAGGAGTGCGGGTAAGTTACTACAAACAGCATAGTGAACCCATTATTGTGGCCAAGATAGACACAAAGCCCACGCCTACTACAGTAGTACAAGTTTACATGCCAACTAGCTCTGCAGATGATGAAGAAATTGAGGAAATGTATGATGAGATAACAGAAATTATTCAGATAGTGAAGTAAGAAGAAAATTTAATAGTCATGGGTGACTGGAATTCATCAGTAGGAAAAGGGAGAGAAGGAAACGTAGTAGGTGAATATGGATTAGGGGGAAGAAATGAAAGAGGAAGCCGTCTGGTAGAATTTTGCACAGAGGATAACTTAATCATAGCTAATACTTGGTTCAAGAATCATAAAAGAAGGTTGTATACATGGAAGAATCCTGGAGATACTAAAAGGTATCAGATAGATTATATAATGGTAAGACATAGATTTAGGAATCAGGTTTTAAATTGTAAGACATTTCCAGGGCAGATGTGGACTCTGACCACAATCTATTGGTTATGAACTGTAGACTAAAACTGAAGAAACGACAAAAAGGTGGGAATTTAAGGAGATGGGACCTGGATAAACTGAAAGAACCAAAGGTTGTAGAGAGTTTCAGGGAGAGCATAAGGGAACAATTGACAGGAATGGGGGACAGAAATACAGTAGAAGAAGAATGGGTAGCTCTGAGGGATGAAGTAGTGAAGGCAGCAGAAGATCAAGTAGGTAAAAAGACGAGGGCTAATAGAAATCCTTGGGTAACAGAAGAAATATTGAATTTAATTGATGAGAGAAGAAAATATAAAAATGCAGTAAATGAAGCAGGCAAAAAGGAATACAAACGTCTCAAAAATGAGATCGACAGGAAGTGCAAAGTGGCTAAGCAGGGATGGCTAGAGGAGAAATGTAAGGATGTAGAGGCTTATCTCACTAGGGGTGAGATAGATACTGCCTACAGGAAAATTAAATAGACCTTTGGAGAAAAGAGAGCCACTTGTATGAATATCAAGAACTCAGATGGAATCCCAGTTCTAAGCAAAGAAGGGAAGGCAGAATGGTGGAAGGAGTTTATAGAGGGTTTATACAAGGGCGATGTACTTGAGGACAATATTATGGAAATGGAAAATGATGTAGATGAACACGAAATGGGAGATAGGATACTGCGTGAAGAGTTTGACAGAGCACTGAAAGACCTGAGTCGAAACAAGGCCACCTGGAGTAGACAACATTCCATTAGAACTACTGACGGCCTTGGGGGAGCCAGTCCTGACAAAACTCTACCATCTGGTGAGCAAGATGTATGAGACAGGCGAAATACCCTCAGACTTCAAGCATAATATAATAATTCCAATCCCAAAGAAAGCAGGTGTTGACAGATGTGAAAATTAGCGAACTATCAGTTTAATAAGTCACACCTGCAAAATACTAACGCGAATTCTTTACAGACAAATGGAAAAACTGGTAGAAGCGGACCTTGGGGAAGATCAGTTTGGATTCCGCAGAAATGTTGGAACACGTGAGGCAATACTAACCTTACGACTTATCTTAGAAGAAAGATTAAGAAAAGGCAAACCTACGTTTCTAGCATTTGTAGACTTAGAGAAAGCTTTTGACAGTGTTAACTGGAATATTGTCTTTCAAATCCTGAAGGTGGCAGGGGTAAAATACAGGGAGCCTAAGGCTATTTACAATTTGTACAGAAACCAAATGGCAGTTATAAGAGTCGAGGGACATGAAAGGGAAGCAGTGGTTGGGAAGGGAGTGGGACAGGGTTGTCGCCTCTCCCCGATGTTATTCAATCTGTATATTGAGCAAGCAGTAAGGGAAACAAAAGAAAAATTCGGAGTAGGTATTAAAATTCACGGAGAAGAAATAAAAACATTGAGGCTCGCCGATGACATTGTAATTCTGTCAGAGACAGCAAAGGACCTGGAAGAGTAGTTGAACGGAATGGACAGTGTCTTGAAAGGAGGATATAAGATGAACATCAACAAAAGCAAAACGAGGATAATGGAATGTAGTCGAATTAAATCGGGAATTAGGGAATTAGATTAGGAAATTAGACACTTAAAGTAGTAAAGGAGTTTTGCCATTTAGAAAGTAAAATAACTGCTGATGGTCGAAGTAGAGAGGATATAAAATTTAGACTGGCAATGGCAAGGAAAGTGTTTCTGAAGAAGAGAAATTTGTTAACATCGAGTATAGATTTAAGAGTCAGGAAGTCATTTCTGAAAGTATTTGTATGGAGTGTAGCCATGTATGGAAGTGAAACATGGATGACAAATAGTTTGGACAAAAAGAGAATAGAAGCTTTCAAAATGTGGTGCTACAGAAGAATGCTGAAGATTAGATGGGTAGATCACATAACTAATCAGGAGATATTGAATAGAATTGGGGAGAAGAGGAGTTTGTGGCACAACTTGACTAAAAGAAGGGATCGGTTGGTAGGACATGTTTTGAGGCATCAAGGGATCACCAATTTAGTACTGGAGGGCAGCGTGGAGGGTAAAAATCGTTGAGGGAGACCAAGAGATGAATACAGTACACAGATTCAGAAGGATGTAGACTGCAGTAGGTACTGGGAGATGAAGAACCTTGCGCAGGATAGAGTAGCATGGAGAGCTGCATCAAACCAGTCTCAGGACTGAAGACCACAACAACAACAAAGAAATGTATAAAAAATGCGTTATACAGTGTTGAACTCTATAATTTTCTACTGTGTAAGGTAACTCTTCACAACACCTTTTAAATAATGCATGAATCATCAAAATGGTTCAAACGGCTCTGAGCGCTATGGGACTTATCTTCTAAGGTCATCCGTCCCCTAGAACTTAGAACTACTTAAACCTAACTAACCTAAGGACATCACACACATCTATGCCCGAGGCAGGATTCGAACCTGCGACCGCAGCAGTCGCGCGGTTCCACCTCGGCCGGCCCATGAACCTTCATTAACTCTAAACAGACCAGTCAAACAGAAAATATCAACTAAAGTCCCTTGTTTCAGAGGTCCAACAACGTATCTGTGCATTTAATATCGTATTCCCTCCTGTTATCACGCAGAAAAACCTCTTTACCACTACAGAAACGAGCGAGATTTTTATTAGCATTTAGACGAAATGTAACTAATGAGCCATTTCCTTATGATACAACATGCCAGCGCTACTCATTAACGCTTAAGAAGTTTCAAAGAAGGGAATGAGGAAAATTAGCAGCATTTCACAGCCCTTTGTCTTTCGTACAAGCTTTTGTCTTTTCCTTGGCTGTTTTGTTGACGAGACAATAGCGTTAACTCAAAAGCCAGCCCTATGGAAAAGCTGTTCCCTTTCGCAGCGTAATTCTAATACTTCAGTCTGACATCGAAGAATGTGAGCAATGGAGAGGTGATCATTTCTATTTTCCACATTAATGAGGTATAACATTCCCGGGCATCGGACCGCTGCCCTAGTCAATTCTCGTAAAGTTCTTGTGTTTTGTTTGGTCAGTAATCCTATGGAATCTTTGATAAAGCTCTCCATGTTAACCCACGACAGCTATCTTCAGCATTTCAGCATTTGCATCCTACTTCGCTGCGATCTACTTTTATATGGGTCTGTCCTAAGGTGCTTACCATCCGTCACCCCTTCAGTAGTGTTTTCAGCCTCGATTCATGTCGTAATATGTGGCGACACTTTCCCTTTTATCGTTTCGTTATGTTCTTCACTAGACTTGTTTCCCTGGTTGTCTCTTCCTTACTCTATCAATCCATCAGCGCACACTATGCCACAGAGTGAAAATTCATTTTGGAATCCTTCTGATACTTAGCAGTCTCTTGTAACACCACGTTCAAAGACAACTGATTACGCATATAGGTAGCTGTGATTAAGCTTTGCTTTTCATTCATGTTTCTTCTTGACTTTTTCTATTTCTTAGGGAGTTACATTTTTTTAAATATTTAATTTAATCGTCTCAGCTGCAAATAGCGAGTCTTGACTAACACATACAAAGATTTAAGCTTCGAAAATAAAATGAAACATGAATAAATAACTACTTTTGTAGTTAACATAGGCTGAAACATTTAAAATTTAAAATTCTTAAAAATTTACCATAATGAAGTGATAATTTTTAAAATCTAAAATTTTAATATTTGTAGCTGACGAAGCACGAATTGTGAAAAGCGAAAATTTTTCAAAAAGAGCTCAGTGATACACTGTAAAACAAAAGGAACTATGACAACATTCCATGGCATCCAGTAGTTTACTAAACCAGCTTGCTTCATACAGACTTCTACATCGTGAACGGTGGGTATGGGAGGGAAGAAGTGGGAGGGAGAGGAAAGGCACTGATATTGTGCTGTATTAAAACTGAGCAAGGATATTGTGTAAAATATGTAATAAAAACATTTAAAACTCAAAAGCAGTTTAGATAATGCACATAAACTGATACGTGATTACCTTGTTAATATTCAAAATTAGATTGAACCATCGATCTAAGACAGTGACAGTTTTCACCAGTAGATGTGTGAGGTTTTCTTTTCAGCTGGTGTACCTTGGCCTCAGTGTGCCTGCAGTCACACTGCAGATCAGTGCGGCAGGCTGCTAAGGTCTTATTCTGCCAGTCTGGGGCGTGGCAAACCAGGACCGGTGTTGCCGACAGGGCCTTCTACGAATGTTGTCAGAATTCCTGAAGTACATCGAATTCTCGAAGTCACACTGGAGACTAATTTATCCGATTCTTTCAGGTGATGTCCACATACTGGGTAGTTTTAAGTGAACTGACGGTCTTCCCAGTACTGCATTGCGCATATTATACATCGCAGGATGCAGAAATATCGTACGTTTTGTCATTAATCAGTGCTCACTCGGAATACACTGACAAAGTAACTGTTCCGTTTTCCGTTAGCAGGTGAAAATATGATGCTGTAGGCAGCTAGAGTATTGTGTTGTTGCAGGCGAAGAGGAGAAACGTCCAAACACATGACAGCACATGTTAACATATGATAACAGTATGGTCTTCCGCCCATCTCTCAGATATCGGCACAACCAAAAGTCACATGTATTTAGTATGGGGGATCTGGAAGCCCACACATCTTGAATCTGCCTATATATGACGTGGTCGTTACCGAACATTTCTCGAAGCAAATCTTTCACCTGGGAGCGACATGTGGTGCCATTTCATTCTGCACGCAAAGAGTCTTGCGGACAAAGATGTTTTCTTGCAAATCTGGAATCACATTTTGCACAAGCAGGTCCTTGTAACGTACGGATGTCACTGTAGACCTTACACTCTTGTGAGCTGTCATCTCCTTGAAGCAAAACGGATCAACAAAGGAGGCGCTTGCGAAACCATACCATACCATACCATACAGTCACATAAGCTGATTACAATGGATGTTCTTGTAAATCATGTGGTGGAGTTGAACCCCATATGCGACAATTCTGCAGATTCACCCACCGCATAGAGTAAAATTTGCCTCGTCTGCCCAAAGAACATTTCCCAACCACATGTCATCCATCTCCATACGCGCTAAAAGATGAAGGAAACAGTCACGGCGTTTAGCCTACCTTGGAGTTCATTCGGTGAACATTCTGAATGTTGTCGGAATAGAAATGTAAAATAAGCGACAAAAACTTTTGAACTGTTGACCAGAGGAGAGAGAGTTCCCCTGACAAAGCTCGAGTACTGATTGCAGAATCTGAGGCATGTGCTGCAGGGTGGCTGTAGATACGAAAACCTCATTAGCAACTGCCATGGGAATGGGCTGCGTCCCACTCCCTGCTGCACCGTTTGATTCACTTGTTTCTTCAACTTCTTGATCATATTATTTAGGCCATTTATTGACAGTGGACCTGTTCGCTGCTGTTTCTGCCGGCGATATTTCGCCACTGCAGTGCTGCTTTTGCTGGCGTCCTGAAAAACAACTTTACCAGCAGTGCACGGTCTTTTTTCTCAGTAGCCATTGTGTTTGTATGCAAAATTTCAAGCTTCTCAAGTCTTTACACCATCAATCACTTCACAAGGAAAACGTGCATCGGCAAGTGACATACAGCTTACTGACGTCCAAACAGGAAATATTTCATATTCTGACATCGCCATATTTTTACTTTGTGGAAGAAAGTGCAACTGTTATTTTTTCAGCATTGTCTCCGAGAGCACCGATTAAAGAATGCACCTATGTGGTGTCAGCGCCCTGCGAAGCATACAGCCCGCTCTGCAGCACTTGGAAATATAGCCAACTTATATAAAGTTCTTCCAAGATCTTTATTGAACGTCCCTTGGACGCCGTGTTTAAAATTTCAAGATATTTGTATGTCCCCCGGAAGACTAGTTTCATTTAGATGGTCATGCTGTCTCATTCAAGTTTTCCCATAAACAAGCAAGCCAAGGTGCGCCCCCGAGAACCGCCCCCCTCCCCTCTCCCCCCTCTCCCGCCCGAGACCGATCCAGCGATCCTGGAATGTCTGCGTCAGATCTTGCTTGAACCACATTTGCTATTCGTTGCCGCAACGGCACAGCCTCTAGCACAGTAGGCAACACATTGGTGGGCAATTCCAGATAATGCATCCCAGTTGACCTTTGTGGCAGCACGTGTGGCCTGGTTGGTTTCCTAGCAATACGCTGATTAAGAATGGTTTTGATGGCCTATTTACTGAACTGCTTGAGGATTTACATCTACCCATAAGTGCTCGTTATGGAGATTCACAACATCATCTCATGTGAACCTTGCCTCATCGGTACATAAAATGTTGGACGTGAACAGTGCAACTGCCATTGACAGAACTGCCATCTATCAAGATGATACTGTGTCCTTAGGGCATGAATGCGCTGTTTGATCACATGGTTACAGAAACTGTTCATGAAGTACCCCACAGATGATATAATGAGACATACCTTCTGCTGCTGCTAATCGTCGTATAGTGGTTCCAGGGATTTCTGCCATCGAATGAAGCACTCACTCCTTCATATCACACATGCAGAGAGTGCGGGGCCTTCCACTGCCTGTCTTTCGAGGTTCAAGGATACAAGTGTCCCTCACATGCTCGAAAAGTCTGCCGAAAAGCAGAGGCCACTCTGCGTTGTGGATAATTTTCGGGGTAGAAGGCATGGGTTCGCCGGTTACGACCATTTGCCAAACCGCAGCTGAATATCATTTCTGCCACTGCACTGGCCGAATAGCAGGTTTCCATTGGTAACAAATAGTGACATAGAAAAAAAATTAAATTTACTACACCATCTGTACGAACAAACAGTGCAACGACAGTAAACACGTAAGAGAATCCGCGTTTGGAAAAAATTAAAACACCGTGATACGCACCCAGGCTAGACAGTACTGTACAATAAGGCACACAAACACGATGAAAACCAGATCACGACTCCAACTACACAACTGATTGCAGACCACCAAATGGCAGGTAGAGTACTGTGAGTAAGACATCGTAACAACCTGCCGACACATTTGACGCAGGGCCAATGCAACGACTGTCCTAATATCCCCAACCACTCATCGCGGAGCCCTTCCTATAAACATCTGTTTATCTCGGAAAGTATACTTTTCAGGACCGACGCTTACCGGACATATTTTTCTTGTTTCAAGGAGTACTACCACGTCTCAAAGTATTCGACGCTTTTTTTTAAACATCTTGTATAATTTTCGTGATAGAAAGCATGGGTTCACAGATTATGACCATTTGCCAAACCTCAGCAGAATATAATTTCTGCCACAGTACTGGCCGTGCAACAGTGCCTTGGGTATTTATACGTCTGAACATTTCTCTCCTTTAAGACTGAAGTATTGTGTTCTATTCTCAAGGATACCTCCAATCTAATCTCAGCGCAGATATTTCGTTCGTTAGGGGACAATGCAGAACTCCATCTGACGCCTCACGGAAGTCAAGAAACACAACATCTACTGCCTTCTGAGTGTGTAACACACGATTTTGTTTGCTGAGTGTTGATTTCTACAGAATGGTCTCAATAAGCAAGCATAAAACGTATTGAAAAATTCTACAATAGACTGACGTGTCCAATACAGTCCTGTAGCTTCGTACCTCTGTTCAAGGAGCCTTCTTGTAAACGTGAATGACCGACTAGTCACTAGTAAGGGATCCCCAGCGACCTACGGCAGGCGGCTGCTGCAAGAGGATTAACTTCTTTCGCATAGTTTTTGCGGCATCGTATTTGTATATCAAGTTCAGATGAGAATCCTCTCCTCTGTTGAGCGATTTCAATAACTTTTCTATTCTGTGGTCACATATTTAGATCTCCGTTTGAGAGGAAGAGCCGTAGGAAGATATGCCTCTGTGAATCAATTTTGGGAAAAAGAATACAGTATTTCGGCCCTCTCTTTCACATGCGCCGTTTCGATGCCGTTTTGGTCACTGGGAGTCTCGTTAGAGGATTTGATCAATGCACTGATTTATCGTAAGGCCAAAACGTTTGAGGAGCTTCTGCCAATTCTTTAGCTAGAATGTTACTGCCCAATGCACTGAATGCTTCTTTCATGACTCTACTTGCGTTAACTTTTGTTTCGCCCAGTATTTGTCTACGGGGTTTTGGCTACATGCTGACCCGTGTTGCGGCTCGATTTGATAGTGTGGTCGATTAGAGACACTTGATATCTTTGTTACACGTATTTTTGTCCCGGTCGCCGTGTCGACACTGGGAGGCATGGAAGCAAGAGTGTACCGGAGTCGGACGCTTCTAAGTTACGATACGGGGAGGCCAGGCGGTGGATCGAAACACAGCTGGACAGGAAGGCGACGCTCGCAGCTGCACTTCCTTGTTATGGAGCTAACTGTTGCTTGGGAGTTCTCGGTCGACCCCAAGTCACTCCCACGCTGTACGTTACGTGACTGTTTATCTATAATTTATGCCGTAATTGAGACTGCTGAGTGTTTTTCGCTGGGAAAACCTTTTGACTGGACTGTGTTCTGACCCGTGGGTCCTTGTAATGCCCCTGGCCGTACTCTGGCATTTATTTCCTCCACGCTATCCTGCTTATTTTGACTCATCAGTCTTCTGGCTGACATGATACGACCTGTCACGAGTTCCTCTCCTGTTCCAATCTCTTCATCCCAGACTAGCACTTGGAAGCGAAGTCCTCAATGATTTGTTGGGTGTGTTCCAATTTCCAATCTCTTCCTCTGCAGTTCTTGCCCTCTACAGCTCCCTCCAGTACCATTGAAGCTATTTACTTGTGTCGTAACAGATGTCCTACCATACGTCTATGGATATGGTGTCTGTTCTTTCGGACATGTCCTACCATCCTGTCCCTTCTCCTTGTCAGTGTTTTCCGCATATTCCTCTCCTCTCTGATTCTGCACAGATCCTCCTCATTTCTTACCTTAACCACCTAATTTTCAGTATTTGTCTGTAGCACCACATCTCAACTATTTCGATTCTGTTCTGGTTTTCCCACAGTCCATGTTTCACTACCATATAATGCTGTGCTCCAAACGCACAATCTCGGAAATTTCATCCTCAAATTAAGGCCTATCGTTGTTACTAGTAAACTTCTGTTGGCCAGGTATCCCTCTTTGCCAATACTAGTTTACTGTTGATGTCCTCCTTGCTCTGTCTGTAATTTGCTATTTTGCTGCCCAGGTTGTATAATTTCATCTGCTTAGTGACCATCCATTCTGATGTTAAGTTTCCCGCTGTTCTCATTTCTGCTACTTCCAATTACTTTAGGTTTTCTTCGATTTACTCTCAATCCATATTCTGTACTCTATGCTGCTCATTTCATTCAGCAGATCATGTAAATCTTTTTCACATTCACTCAGGATAGCAATATCAACAGCGAATAGAATCATTGGTATCCTTTTACCTTAAATTTTAATTCCATTCCTGAACCTTTCTTTTATTTCCATCATTGCTTCCTCTGTGTAGAGACTGAACAGTAAGGACGAAAGGCTACATCCTTGTCTTACACAATTTTTAATACAAGCACTTCGTTTTTGGTCGTCCTCTCTTATTATTCTCTCTTGGCTGTTGTACATATTGTATTTGACGAGTCTCTCCCTATGGCTTACCCCTACATTTTTTCAGAATTTGGAACACAATATACCATTTTACATCTCCGAACGTCTTTTCCTATAAACGTTTGGTGATTTTTTAAATTTTGCTTCCATTATTAACCACAACGTCAGATTTGCCCCTCTCGTGCCTCTACTTTTCCTAAAGCCAAACTGATCGTCATCTAGCACATACTCAATTTTCTTTTCCATTCTTCTGTATATAATTCTTGTCAGCTACTTGCCTTCATTAACTATTAAGCTGATTGTGCCGTAATTCTCGCACTTGTCAGCTCTTGCATCCTTCGGAACTGTCTTGATGCCTTTTTTTCGAAAGTCAGATGGTATGTCGACAGACTCATACATTCTACATACCAACGAGAACAGTCGTTTTGTTCCCAGTTACCCAATGATTTTAGAAGTTCTTCTTGCCCATTGTACACGTTTGAGTGCTTGCAAAGCAATTAGTTGTTTGCCCGCCTTGGCAGTTGCGCGGCTTTTTGCTGAGCGCAGGGGACCGGGCTTGACTACCGGCCCAATCGGAGATTTTCTTCTCTCGGGGAGTGGGTGTTTTATAGCCCTGACGTTCCCATCGTCATCATTAACATTCCACTACTGAGATGACAGAATGGGCATGTCCCGAAAGACAGTAAACTGAATAAAGAAATTCTCGCTGCTTTTTTTTGACAGTTATTGGCAATAGATACAGCAGGCAGTTTCCGCATTTTTGTTCTGCTCCAGCTACCTTTTAATACCATTTGTACAGAAAACTGTTAAAATTTTGTTGCCTTTTTTGCTTTCGCAATTCCGCAGTATCAATAGTGAGCTGCGGTAACTGTTTTGGTACTTTGTTTTCTTCTTCCGTGTTGCTGTAAGTGAAGTGTCGTGTGATCCTTTGTCTGTTTGAAGGTTGGTCCCGCTAATGGTTGGGTGAGTGTGTAAGCAGCAAACAGCACCACACCGTTTTGCTTCTTCGTACGGAAGCCTGTTCATTCACCAATTTCATTTAAATGTTTCTTATTATTAAATTTTCCCGCTGTGTAACAGATGTCTGTCCGGTTAAGTATATCATAAGAGTTTGTAAAAATATCTTAAAATCAATTCTAAGTAATAATGCTTTCGGTGTCCTAAGTTTTATATGCTTAATTAAGTTTTATGTAAATTTATATTGAACGTGAAAAGATTTCAGTTACAACGCGCTACCTTTTTTTAGTTCTATCTGCGTTTTGGCTGAAAACATTTTTCAAATTAAGATAAAAGCAGTAGTAACTAAGTTCAGTCATTGGTCTAGTGATTTCATTACTGTTATCGAACAGTTGATTTTATATATGGTTTACTTCTGCGCCAAATTTCCTTTTTAAAAAAAAAAAAAAGAAGAAGAGAAGAAGCAGAACGACTTTGGGAAAGAAATGTGATAAAATTTCATAAGATGTTTTCGTTTCTGAGTATCCAACACTTGACACATCGACATCCGTACTTTTGCTATCTATGACTACTTAACCTGTGAAGGTTCCTTTGCTTCGGAGTACCTTTCTTATACGACTGTCAAACCATCTCTCACAAATTTGCTTGTGACGTGCTTGTCTAAGACGTATTGTACAATACTCTTGAACTTTTTTCCATTTATGCTAAGTATTTCCAGAGATGAACGACTGTTTGATGTTAATAGCTCCAGATACGCTATATGCACTCCGAGTCGTTGTAACTGAATAGCTCTTGAGCCTTGGCGAGGAGCCGTAAACTAATATCATCCTCCAGCAGCGGCCACCCATTGTGTCGACGGAACATAGCGTGTCTCGAGGAGTGCGGGCTCTTGGCCGACTGATCGGCAAGATGATACAAATGTCAATGCCACAGACGCGTCCATTAGGTAATTGGTTGTTGAGGCGAGCATTCAGCAAGAGGCAACCTCCAAGGCACCTGCTGCACTCTAGCTTTATCGACACCAATCGGGGTCACTTACTTAATTTAACAAAAGACCTCTTGGGCTTTATTCTCCTCAGTAAAATGAAGCGTCTTGTAACATAGTATCGTAAATGACTGCTATGCCGCAACACTCGCCCTCGTACGCGATGTGATTTGATATGAAAATTTGTTTACTGATTTTCAAATTACTTACTTCTCACCTGTATGTATTAAACAATTTGAAAGAATACTGAATAATGTGAGGAGGAACTCATTATTCCACAGTGACATTCGCTGCTTTGGAAATTGTTGCCAAATAATTATTTAATTTTTGGATTCCAAGCATCAATAAATGATCTAGAGATGAATTACTGTGACGTAAATGTAAAAACAAACGAATCTCACAGTCAGCCACATAAGGGACTAAGAAATACTTTCAAATATGTATAACTGCAGCCTACTCCGCTGAAAGCAAGAGAATGTGAACACAGATTTGATGTATGTTGTTAACAATTCTTATTCTGCTTAGCACTTCCCTTGTTTAACGGGACATAGTCCTCTAGCATCACTTTTCCTCAACAGCAGTTGTCGATGATTGTTTATATTTTGTACAAAAATGGTTCAAATGGCTCTGACACTATGGGACTTCACAGCGGAGGTCATCAGTCCCCTAGAACTTAGAACTACTTAAACCTAACTAACCTAAGGACACCACACACATCCATGCCCGAGGCAGGATTCGAACCTGCGACCGTAGCGGTCGCGCAATTCCAGATTGTAGCGCCTAGAACCGCTCGGCCACTACGGCCGGCTATTTTGGACACGTCAGTATTATCTCAGCTGCTGTTCTGGTAACTTTCATATAATTTTATACTCAATATGTAATATTTCATGCTAAAATTTATGAAAATGATTTACTTTATTTTCGATGTTACAATCGGTAAGTACTAGCTCTGAATGTACATTAAATTTTATTTTGAAACATTTGAAATTACGAATTATTTGGCAAGCTTAAGACGTCTATTATAATTACGCAATCTAGTACTGTTTACTATCTTTATTTCTAGAATCACTTATGGAATAATAATCGAAATCAATAGAAATTCGTTGTACAAAAAATATTGTAAACCCTTTGGAATATGGTTATTACCGCAGAGTGAAGTAGTAGTAAGCATGCCTCTGGTGTGATGGGACGTACTTTTGTATTTTGGTAGAACAATGTAAGTTCGGCTTTGTTAATGTGAGAATTGAAAAGACTGTACGATACACTAAAATGTGATAAAATATATTAGCGTAACAGCAAAAATTCTGCAACAACAATCTTCAAATTTACTTAGATCAATTAAACCACGATGACCTAAAATGTGAGAATTTCAGTTTCAGGCATCAGACGCCTAGGCAAGAAGAACTGGAGCCAACTCTACGCGAAAACCTAAGTTTTCGTAGAACTCTTTGCTTACTGAGGACAATAACTGGAATTAGAAAGGAGGGGCAGATTACACTTGACACGTAACAATTTTTTATAGAGTCTAGTGTTTCACACGTTATTGCAGTGCACTCGACTTTCTAAAACACGAATATTTTTGCAAACAGAAATACTTTTGCTTCAAATGCCACTGTGTTTTATAATTCTTACCTTTTGTGGCTAAAATGTGCCAACAGCTGTGGAATTAGTTTTTCTATATAGGGAAATGGTTTTCTAGTTTTCGACGTTTTATTATCACGTCTGTGTAGTTTTCCTTGACCTACATATGTAGTGTTACAACTGTGGTGTTAAATTTGGTACGCTAAATAATGCGGTGTTGCATTCCGTACATGTTTCCTACGTTCCACGCTCACTGACCTGACTGGAGGGGTAGTGAAGAAAACTTTGCGTCGTTGAGTAGATATACGACGTCTTTAAGCAAAAGGTCAGTTCTTCTGCAGTTTACTAGCCATGTTTCGTTCATATAACAAAATGACGTTCTACATTAAATGTCTGTAGACGTAAGTAAACTGGCCTCTAATGTATGGTTTCGTACTTCCTAGGGACCACAGGAATCTAAAAGAAAGATGTGGTGTCATTTTAAAGTCAGTGTCCATTTTTATGGCACTGCATACGTTTCCTGTTGCAAAAATTATGTTGCAGATCCGTGTTTAGATACAATATTCGCACTCATCCGATATCGTATTCAGAAGAGTAGCATTCTGTCTGCAAGGAGCGCTGCTGTCCCTGATCAATGTTTCGTAACTGTATGTGTTAGACTGTTATTATTCCATGAGTTTGTAATTAACATTCTGGATTTTGGTATTTTGTAGCTAAAACTGTAGGTTGTGTATGCTATTTATGACAGAGTACATACTGCTAAAGCTCAAAAGAGTGAAGCATTGATTCATTTAAAAGTGTACATGTGTGGAAAGTCTATACGAGAACTTCAAATAATAAGACTGGCGCAAAATCGTTAGTTTGCGACGTGACAGCGGAGCCCAACTGGATCATATAAACTAGCAGCTCGTCAGCAGCAAAGCTGTCTGCTCAATAAAATACTTTTTACATGGATTTTACTGATGTGTACAGTTAACTAATAGTGTTTAGTGTGTATATCGATAGCGTGGCATGTTTAATTCCACAGGGCTGAGTACAGAGAAGACTTCTGCCTTGTAATGCGACACAAGGAACGAGTCCACATCGTATGTACAAAACGTTTTTATACTGATGAAACAAAAGGAAGTGATATCTAAATATCCTTCTGTAGATTGAACAATAGGCCTGGAAGAAACATAATTAGTGAAGCTACTACGTCGCGTGAGTAACTGCTTGCATCTAAACAAATGCTGACTATACACCAGGTAAAAGCCCAGTTATTGCACAGCTACCCAACGCTCTGAGTTGTAATCCTGACTGATTCACACACAGGCCTCTGCTGGTTACATGTGCAGTAGTTTTACAGACAAAAGTATGTCTTAAACGGTCAGTGGCAAAATTGAAACAAAAGGAAGATCAACTTGTCGCTCGTGTCAGCGTCGACTAGCTGCTGCATCTGATAAAAGTGGGGTCACATTACGGTGGGGTGTACAGGCACCATCAACACGATATTCTTGTCCAAAGTTACATACAAATATTTCAAGCAAACTTCAGAGTGGAGAAGAACTGAAGGTAAAGACCCGAGGTAGGAAAAATGTTCAAATGTGTGTGAAATCTTATGGGACTTAACTGCTAAGGTCATCAGTCCCTTAGCTTACGCACACACCCATGCGCGAGCGAGGACTCGAAACTCCGCTCAGCTAATCCCGCGCGGCCCCGAGGTAAGAATTATATAACAAGAATAGAGCGTTCATCGTTTATTAAGAGTTTCGGATCAGTCCTGGATTGACAAGTGATGGGGATAAATTCATCAACGAAGCTCTTGGCAGTTCAAACGTGGGGCAAAGAACTGGTACATATTCTTGAACAAATGTCTCAACACCACCAGGCATAGCAACATTTACTAAGATATTAATCCAATAAAAGTTATTAAGCGCGGTAACTACTCCAACAACAGCGCTTTCATTCCGTTGCTCCTCAATGATATCAACGTCCCCTCCGCTGAATGAACAGGTTGTACAAAAAATGAAACAGAATGAAACGGGGACGTACCATCCTATCTTGCAGTTCTTGATTTGTCAAGAATATACGATGAGAGTGTTTGTCTAGAACACGTGACAAATTATGTTTGGCTTACAGCGTCATCCATTGTTGCGATGTGATCTGAAGACTGGTTTGGTACAGCTCTCTATCACGTAAAAGCTTCCATATACCTGCATTATTCCGTTTCAGAAACAGACAACGAATCGTTTCCAGTTCTTCATCTCTGCTGCAAAGAAAACTGATAAAGAGGATACAAGCGAGACAGAAATAGCAATGGACAGTAAGATAGTCGTAAAATGGCTCCCATCCTGTAGTGGAATGCAAACGGTTTTCGAATTCATGTGCATAAACTGCAGTTCCTAGTCTCTACTAATGCGAGTTCTACATTAACGAGGACGACACCCACAGAAAGGTAAAACCCATGTGAGATCAAGTTGCACCGACACATACGACAATGCCGAACACCACTTCTCGTCTCTCTCTTCCTCAACGGTACCTTGCAAAATAGTACTGCAATAGTGTATGTACTGAATGGTATAACAATTGCAACGTATGCATTTGATGTCCATCATTTTATTTCTCACCCTGGGCCACTAACGAAGCTAAAACCACTAAATCTCTCAGTATTCCTAGTACACGTATATTATAAAATGGAAATTGTAGCGTATGTAATGTGCTGCAGGTCTCCCCAACGTATGAATCCGTAACAGAGGTTTTCCGCACGCACATCAACCTTAGTATGAGATCTTCCTTTGTCATTGATTTCTCGGTAAGCTCTCCTGACCTCACACACATACTGTGGAAGTTGGAGGTTTGTGCATCAGCAAGTAATTTTTGTATCCGGCAGTACAGTCCGAGAAAGGTAATTCTCGAATCGTACTAAGTAAATCAGGGCGGTATATAGCCAACTCGTGAAGAAATATGTGAATCACTTTAGACTGGGTCTACCACGGTAGTTATGTGTCTAATCCAGTGTGTTTCCCCAGCGAAAATTAATTATGTTCCATGGATAACTGATGGGCGTTTGGCAGCCAGTTACGATTCAAAGGAGCTAAGAGACTCTCGGACGGTGGTGGCCAAGATCATTCGAATTAGGAATGAAGGAGGAGTATATCGTGGCGTCAATTCTTTAACGCTATCCAGCGTTCCACAAAGGTCACATGAATGTGAGAGATTTTTTGAAGATTCGTGACTTAGCTTGCACCCAGGTGCTGGTGTAAAATTCAAGACCAGGGGATGGTTGGTTGGTTGGTTTTGGGGGAGTAGACAAGACAGGGGGGTCATCGGTCTCATCGGATTAGGGAAGGATGGGGAAGGAAGTTGGCCGTGCCCTTTCAAAGGAACCATCCCGGCATTTGCCTGGAGCGATTTAGGGAAATCATGGAAAACCTAAATCTGGATGGCGGGGCGCTGGATTGAACCGTCGTCCTCCCGAATGCGAGTCCAGTGTGCTACCCACTGCGCCACCTCGCTCGGTCAAAGACCACGAGACATAAGACAGACAAGGGCGAAACAGTTGACTGAACTAGGCGTAATTTAACATGAACTTGAATAGCATCCACGCTCTAATCTCGCATTTTCTTACAGGAGTGATACTTTTGCCAGTGGCGGTAAAGAGTTGGAGTAAGGACAATAGATACTTTTTGCATGGTGAGAATCCATACGCCGTTCCGTCGCAAAATAGTTCACTGGTGAAAACAATGGTGAGCCACTGTTTTAGGACTGACAATGTGTTGTAATGCTATGGCTTTTCCAGGTTTTCATGTGATAGTGTAAATTCCACATTTATCTGCCAGCAAGTCAGCAAGTCTCCTTTCGTTGTAGTTCATAGACACTTCTCAGTACTTCGAGAGCATAAGGCTGACCACCGATGCTTACAAAATTTGCCCGGTATTTGTCCTCTCATCTGACTGGTGAGTCACTACTATCCATCATGTGACCACTCTTCTTATCGCAGTAGACATAGTTAATCTAAGCTAACTGCCTCTGTGTCAGTTATTGGAAATTAAGATATCGGAAAACAAAAATCTTTGCATTAGAACAAGACCGTGAGCATTGGAACTATATTTATTTATACATATTAAGAATAATTCTAGTCCTAATATTGAAATAAATTTATGTTCTATAAAAAAATTATTCATAATAAATCTTTGCCACCCATTTCCTTTTAACCACAATATGCACCTGTGGTTATCTTCAGCAACCTTTGTCATCAGAGAAAATAATTTTTATTTATATTTTTCATTGACCTCGTATAACTTGTGCCATGGCAAACGGAATGTCCATGTCTCTCGGCACCAATGATATTGTTCTTAGCTTTGTGACATTGGCGTTGGTGATCTTGTGCTTAGTAATGTGGAACAGGTGGCGCTAGAGTGCTATCTTATTCTTGGCTTTGTGACATTGGCGCTGGTAGAGTGCGATCTTGTTCTTGGTAATGTGGCACAGACGCCGATTGAGTGCCATCTTGTTCTTGGTAATGGGGCACTGGCGCCAGTAGAGTGCGTTCTTGTTCTTCGTAATGTGGCACTGGCGCCGGTAGAGAGCCTTCATGTTCCTAGTAATGTGGCACTGGCGCCAGTAGAGTGCGTTCTTGTTCTTGCTAATGTGGCACTGCCGCTGGTAGAGTGCAATCTTGTTCTTGGTAATGTGGCACAGACGCCAGTAGAGTGCGTTCTTGTTCTTGGTAATGTGGCACTGCCGCCATTAGAGTGCAATCTTGTTCTTGGTAATGTGGCACAGACGCCGGTAGAGTGGGTTCTTGTTCTTGGTAATGCGGCACTGGCGCCGGTAGAGTGCGTTCTTGTTCTTCGTAATGTGGCACTGGCACCGGTAGAGTGCGTTTTGTTCTAGGTAATGTGGCACTGGCGCCAGTAGAGTGCGTTCTTGTTCTTGGTAATGTGGCACTGCCACTGGTAGAGTGCCTTCTTGTTCCTGGTAATGTGGCACTGGCGCCGGTAGAGTGCGTTCTTGTTCTTGGTAATGTGGCACTGCCGCCAGTAGAGTGCAATCTTGTTCTTGGTAATGTGGCACAGACGCCGGTAGAGTGCGTTCTTGTTCTTGGTAATGTGGCACTGCCGACAGTAGAGTGCAATCTTGTTCTTGGTCATGTAGCACAGACGCCGGTAGAGTGCGTTCTTGTTCTTGGTAATGCGGCACTGGCGCTGGTAGAGTGCGTTCTTGTTCTTGGTAATGTGGCACAGACGCCGGTAGAGTGCGTTCTTGTTCTTGGTAATGCGGCACTGGCGCTGGTAGAGTGCGTTGTTGTTGTTGGTAATGTGGCACTGGCGCCGGTAGAGTGCGTTATTGTTCTTGGTAAGGTGGCACTGGCGCCACTAGAGTGTGTTGTTGTTCTTGGTAATGTGGCACTGCCGCCAGTAGAGTGCAATCTTGTTCTTGGTAATGTGGCACAGACGCCGGTAGAATGCGTTCTTGTTCTTGGTAATGTGGCACTGCCGCCAATAGAGTGCAATCTTGTTCTTGGTAATGTGGCACAGACGCCGGTAGAATGCGTTCTTGTTCTTGGTAATGTGGCACTGGCGCCGGTAGAGTGCGTTCTTGTTCTTGGTAATGTGGCACTGGCGCCGGTAGAGTGCGTTCTTGTTCTTGGTAATGTGACACTGGCGCGAATAGAGTGCGACCGACAGGATTGTCGCCATGGTTGCGTTGGGGAGAGGCACGGACAGCGACGAGCAGTCGCGCTGACTCAAGTAGAACTGTCACATGTCCTGGGAGCAAGCACCGAGTCTGTGATGGGGCCTGTTGGCGCACTGGTAAAAGTTGTCACGGAGCAAGGAGGGCTGCGGTGGTGACTGTGGCCGGTCGCTGTGGTCGAGCGGTTCTAGGTGCTTCAGACCGGAACCTCGCGGCTGCTACGGTCGCAGGTTCGAATCCTGCCTTGGGCATGGATGTGTGTGATGTCCTTAGGTTAGTTAGGTTTAAGTAGTTCTAGGGCTAGGGGACTGATGACCTCAGATGTTGAGTCCCATAGTTCTTAGAGCCATTTGAACTTTTTGGTGGCTGGGGCTTGGCTCAGGCTTAGAGATGGACAGTCTGTGACGGGAGTTGCTTGAGAGATACCAAGGGAAGCAGTTCTGTTGGAAGCCAAGTTCACCAGCATCATGTTGGAATGCACATTCCATTGGCAGTCCATTTACTGAAGTCAATTCTAGCTCGCTTCTTCTTGTAGTTGTGAGTGTTGGGTTGTTGTTGATATGGAAGGTGGGTCTAAGCGAAGTGAATAATGTGTTTGCACACGTGGTGTACTAAAGTGAGTATTGTGTTATAAAGTAAGTCTGCGCATATCAGTTGAAAACTACAGGCATGCTTAATACAGACGGCGCTGGAGTGTTCACAACAACCTGTTGGTGCGGGAACCATTTTCTCCGATCTCTCACACGGCATTACACGAAGACAAGCTCAATCGTAGTGATTTTGAGTTATTGTTAGTGTCCTGGTGCACCTGTGTTCGGTTATCAGTGTTATACGCAAAACTGAAGTCAATTGTATCACGCTTCGTAGTTGTGAGTGTTGACTTATAATGGCTATGTCAATACTGTGTACTCCACACAGGCCGTACTCAAGTGGATGTTGTCTCGTAAATCAAACAGGCGCACATCAGTACGCCCAGTACACCTGATGCTACAAGAGTTAAATGTACTGTAATTTAAACTCTTGTTACAATTGTGCCGTACTGTGTGGTTTTCATGTTGATTTAGTATTGATCTTCTTCGCGAACAATTCGTTTACTTATGAGTATTGTGAACTGCTGAGCTCTTTTACGTGAGTGAATTATTTATTTACGAGCATGTACCCTGAGAATTGACCGGCCGGCCGCGGTGGTCTCACGATCTAGGCGCGCAGTCCGGAACCGTGCGATTGCTAAAGTCGCAGGTTCGAATCCTGCATGGATGTGTGTGATGTCCTTAGGTTAGTTACGTTTAAGTAGTTCTAAGTTCTAGGGGACTGATGACCACAGCAGTTCAGTCCCATAGTGCTCAGAGCCCTTTGAACCATTTTTTTGGAGAACTGACCAGTTAGACTTAAGCGTGGGTAGCATATTGGTAGCAAGTAGTAGGCAGACCGCTTTACTCAGTTTTCTATTGCAGGAAAGTGAATATACAGGGTGATCAGAAAGTCAGTATAAATTTGAAAACTTAATAAACCACGGAATAATGTAGGTCGAGAGGTAAAAATTGACACACATGCTAGGAATGACATGGGGTTTTCTTAGAACAAAAAAACTTCACAAAATGTCCGACAGATGGCGCTGGACAGCAAAACTGCTACCGTGACGGGTGAGAGGTACGCTGGTGTGTTGCAGAATCGCATCATCCCTAGCCTGGCTGATAAACACCTGCTGGAACGTACGATGTTTATGCAGGGTGGCGCTCCACCCCGTATTGCTGGAAGCGTGAAAGATCTCTCGCACATTTCGTTTGGTGATGATCGTGTGCTCAGTCGCCACATTCGTCATGCTTGGCCTCCCAGGCCCCCAGACCTCAGTCCGTGCGACTATTGGCTTTATGGTTACCTGAAGTCACAAGTGTATCGTGATCGACCGACATCTCTAGGGATGCTGAAAGACAACATCCGACGACAATGCCTCACCATAGCACCGGACGTGCTTTAGAGTGCTGTTCACAACATTATTACTCGACTACAGCTATTGTTGAGGAATGATGGTGGACATATTGAGCATTTCCTGTAAAGAACATCATCTTCGCTTTGTCTTACTTTGTTACGCTAATTATTGCTGTTCTGATCAGATGAAGCCCCATCTGTCGGACATTTTGTGAACTTATGTATTTTTTTTGTTCTAATAAAACCCCATCTCATTCCAAACATTGAAACGGTACAGTAGTTTCCGTTCTATAAGCAGCAGGTTTCGGTACTCGCTCGCACCGGGAAATAGAAACAGAGGCGGCTCCGCAGCCAATTTTGTTACACGGCGCGGCCGGCCGCGGGTGCACCAGAACCCATGTGGACGGGTGGAAAGAAATGTGTCAGGCTTCATAATACATATTTATATGTGTCGTGTATTATGAATTTCTTGTACGTGGATGTGAATCTGCATATGAACTTTCCTAATCCTTCTCACACCTTTCCGTAAAGTGTGGCCAAATCTTTGTCGGGAAGTACACTCCCGGAAATGGAAAAAAGAACACATTGACACCGGTGTGTCAGACCCACCATACTTGCTTCGGACACTGCGAGAGGGCTGTACAAGCAATGATCTCACGCACGGCACAGCGGACACACCAGCAACCGCGGTGTTGGCCGTCGAATGGCGCTAGCTGCGCAGCATTTGTGCACCGCCGCCGTCAGTGTCAGCCAGTTTGCCGTGGCATACGGAGCTCCATCGCAGTCTTTAACACTGGTAGCATGCCGCGACTGCGTGGACGTGAACCGTATGTGCAGTTGACGGACTTTGAGCGAGGGCGTATAGTGGGCATGCGGGAGGCCGGGTGGACGTACCGCCGAATTGCTCAACACGTGGGGCGTGAGGTCTCCACAGTACATCGATATTGTCGCCAGTGGTCGGCGAAAGGTGCACGTGCCCGTCGACCTGGGACCGGACCGCAGCGACGCACGGATGCACGCCAAGACCGTAGGATCCTACGCAGTGCCGTAGGGGACCGCACCGCCACTTCCCAGCAAATTAGGGACACTGTTCCTCCTGGGGTATCGGCGAGGACCATTCGCAACCGTCTCCATGAAGCTGGGCTACGGTCCCGCACACCGTTAGGCCGTCTTCCGCTCACGCCCAAACATCGTGCAGCCCGCCTCCAGTGGTGTCGCGACAGGCGTGAATGGAGGGACGAATGGAGACGTGTCGTCTTCAGCGATGAGAGTCGCTTCTGCCTTGGTGCCAATGATGGTCGTATGCGTGTTTGGCGCCGTGCAGGTGAGCGCCACAATCAGGACTGCATACGACCGAGGCACACAGGGTCAACACCCGGCATCATGGTGTGGGGAGCGATCTCCTACACTGGCCGTACACCTCTGGTGATCGTCGAGGGGACACTGAATAGTGCACGTACATCCAAACCGTCATCGAACCCATCGTTCTACCATTCCTAGACCGGCAAGGGAACTTGCTGTTCCAACAGGACCATGCACGTCCACATGTATCCCGTGCCACCCAACGTACTCTAGAAGGTGTAAGTCAACTACCCTGGCCAGCAAGATCTCCTGATCTGTCCCCCATTCAGCATGTTTGGGACTGGATGAAGCGTCATCTCACGCGATCTGCACGTCCAGCACGAACGCTGGTCCAACTGAGGCGCCAGGGGGAAATGACATGGCAAGCCTTTCCACACGACTACATCCAGCATCTCTACGATAGTCTCCATGGGAGAATAGCAGCGTGCATTGCTGCGAAAGGTGGATATACACTATACTAGTGCCGACATTGTGCATGCTCTGTTGCCTGTGTCTATGTGCCTGTGGTTCTGTCAGTGTGATAATGTGATGTATCTGACCACAGGAATGTGTCAATAAAGTTTCCCCTTCCTGGGACAATGAATTCACGGTGTTCTTATTTCAATTTCCAGGAGTGTAGTTCTGTAGTATAGTAGTGCCAAATTTACTCCTGGCTAGGGGATCAGAGAGACAGCACAGGCAGGGAAAAGTCAAAGACTTTTCAGTGTGACAATGTTTGGGATGGAGAGGTTCGTAACGGCCAAGTGGTTCGACCACCCCCTCCACGGGGGCCCGGGAAGACCTCCGGGTGCCCGCCATATAGAGGAGTTTTACAGAAGACGGGTAAGTGAGCAGACGTGCCTCCAGTGCGTCTTCACGCACGGAAGAGAGGTATTTGAATATTTGTACTAATTCTTTTATTTCCAGCTTCGGATTGTGTAAGGAAATGAATTATCTCGTTAATTTAGGAAATTTGACCCCCTGTGTTAATGTATCTGGTCCCCAGTTTGCCCGTTATCCTCCTCACATAGTGGATGTCCTATGTAAACTGTTGGTAGACTTTGCTGTTTTACATTTGGCCAACGCTATTCCGTCTTATCTGTAGAAATGTGCGTGCAGATTAATATATAATATACCCGAGATATATGTTGAAAATTTGTAATATCTGTAAACTGAAACAGTTGCTGCTATCGGTGTAAAGTCGTGAGATAATGCTTAAAATAAATAGCAAAATCAACTGCCATCATTCTTCAACATGCCTTAAAAAGTCACAAAGAAGTCAAGTTAAAGGAACTTATTTAAAATAAAAGCTATAGAATGCAGTAACCCACACATCGGCATGTCAGCCCTCCAGCCCCTTGCCTAGTGACGTACAGAAAGAACACGCTCTCTCCGTAGCGCCCTCAAGCTCGTCTCCCCAGTTATCCGTTGCGCAATTTTGATTCAGGGCTTGACATCAACTTTCGTCTGGCGTCCCGAGGCAAGAAGGTATGACGATAAGCTTTCAGCATTTATTCAGTTTTCAAATTTATAGTGACTTTTTGATCACCCGGTACTTTGGTGTAAAGAGTTACTCCAGCTGTAACTATTAGAGGCTAAGGGCCGGCCGGCCGTTCTGGCCGAGCGGCTCTAGGCGATTTAGTCTGGAACCGCTCGAACGCTGCAGTCCCAGGTTGGGTTGTTATCTAGGACGTAGACAGAACCACAACATCCTGCGGGCTTCGATGTTGCCCCGACGTACCTTCGACGCGACAGAATGTTTGCGAACGACGCCTTCCAGCGTCTGGCGGGTGTAAGTTTGCTCTCCTCGAGCCGGAACACTTTCCCGCAGCGCTCAACTATTCCAAGTTCGCGAGACATTTAATTAATGACCAAGTTGGCCGGCGACTGGGAGCGCGGCGTCGCCCTGCGTCACTTTTCTGGCGACAAGCGGCTCGTCACGCAGCGGCAGGCAGGCAGGCGGGCGGGCGTAATTAAACTTGGCGGCAGCGGCTGGCGCCGCGGTTGACGTTCGTCCGCCGACACACTGGGAGGGGCCGGCACTGTTTGCGCAGAATCGGGGACGCTCGCTGTGTAGGACCGTAGGTAAACAAGCGAACGCCGTACTGAGGGTAGCCTTTGCCAGCCGTGGATCACTCATCTGGGCGGAAATTGGCTGCCTGCTGCACGCTGCTGGCAAATTCCGCACCCCATGAACTTGATATAGTGGGAAGTTTCTCGAAAGCCTACGCCCCTGTATCAAAGATTCACCACAGAGCACAAGTATTTTGTCACTCGCCCAAAATAACATGTTGCGCAAATAAATAGGTGCAAAGTGTATACTTTATCTGTGCAAGGCAAAAATAGCCACAAATGTACATCTACGCAGTCTGTATGTGCACGATAGGACCGGGTAAACTGCTAGATACAAGAAAAGAAAAGATAATAATGTAAATAATGATGAGCCTTCAGCGCTCCAAATCAATCGCGCATCTTGATATAAATTGTGCAACTAATGGTGCGTGTTTGCCTTTCTATGTTGTCGTTGTTTGTTATAATTCCCATGTAGGTAATATAACAAATTTTTTATTATTTACATAAGATTAATTAAAGGATGTATGTATAGCCATACCGATTGCACAAAATTGTTGTCAAATTGTTTAGACAGCACTAAGGCAGTCTTCATCAGAATAAAAATTACACAGCATTACCTGTAATCACACCACGGGTCAAAAACATCTCAGCAAAAATGCACTCGTCAAATAGAAATTGTCACAAGAATAAAGATTAAACTATAAAACTGTACATGTTACATTTTTACAGTTCAGTTTTTATTCTTGTGACAATTCCTGTTTTACTAGAGCATTTTTGCTCAGACATTTTTTCACCCATGGTGTGATAACATAATCCTATGATATTTTTATTCTGATGAATACTGATTTAGTGCTGTCGAAACCATAATCTATTTGACAATAACTTTGCCGGCCGGGGTGGCCGAGGGGTTCTAGACATCTACATCTACATCTACATCTACATCTACATCTACATCTACATCTACATGACTACTCTGCAATTCACATTTAAGTGCTTGGCAGAGGGTTCATCGAACCACAATCATACTATCTCTCTACTATTCCACTCCCTAACAGCGCGCGGGAAAAACGAACACCTAAACCTTTCTGTTCGAGCTCTGATTTCTCTTATTTTATTTGGATGATCATTCCTACCTATGTAGTTTGGGCTCAACAAAATATTTTCGCATTCGGAAGAGAAAGTTGGTGACCGAAATTTCATAAAAAGATCTCGCCGCGACGAAAAACGTCTTTGCTGTAATGACTTCCATCCCAATTCGTGTATCATATCTGCCACACTCTCTTCCCTATTACGTGATAATACAAAACGAGCTACCCTTTTTTCCACTCTTTCGATGTCCTCCGTCAATCCCACTTGGTAAGGATCCCACACCGCGCAGCAATATTCTAACAGAGGAAGAACGAGTGTAGTGTAAGCTGTCTCTTTACTGGACTTGTTGCATCTTCTAAGTGCCCTGCCAATGAAACGCAACTTTTGGCTCGCCTTCCCCTCAATATTATCCATGTGGTCTTTCCAACTGAAGTTGTTCGTAATTTTAACACCCAGGTACTTAGTTGAATTGACAGCCTTGAGAATTGTACTATTTATGGAGTAATCGAATTCTAACGGATTTCTTTTGGAACTCAACGGATTTCTTTTGGAACTCATGTGGAACACCTCACACTTTTCGTTATTTAGCGTCAACTGCCACCTGCCACACCATACAGCAATCTTTTCTAAATCGCTTTGCAACTGATACTGGTTTTCGGATGACCTTTCTAGACCGTAAATTACAGCATCATCTGCGAACAACCTAAGAGAACTGCTCATATTGTCACCCAGGTCATTTACACTCCTGGAAATGGAAAAAAGAACACATTGACACCGGTGTGTCAGACCCACCATACTTGCTCCGGACACTGCGAGAGGGCTGTACAAGCAATGATCACACGCACGGCACAGCGGACACACCAGCAACTGCGGTGTTGGCCGTCAAATGGCGCTAGCTGCGCAGCATTTGTGCACCGCCCCCGTCAGTGTCAGCCAATTTCCCGTGGCATACGGAGCTCCATCGCAGTCTTTATCACTGGTAGCATGCCGCGACAGCGTGGACGTGACCCGTATGTGCAGTTGACGGACTTTGAGCGAGGGCGTATAGTGGGCATGCGGGAGGCCGGGTGGACGTACCGCCGAATTGCTCAACACGTGGGGCGTGAGGTCTCCACAGTACATCGATGTTGTCGCCAGTGGTCGGCGGAAGGTGCACGTGCCCGTCGACCTGGGACCGGAACGCAGCGACGCACGGATGCACGCCAAGACCGTAGGATCCTACGCAGTGCCGTAGGGGACCGCACCGCCACTTCCCAGCAAATTAGGGACACTGTTGCTCCTGGGGTACCGGCGAGGACCATTCGCAACCGTCTCCATAAAGCTGGGCTACGGTCCCGCACACCGTTAGGCCGTCTTCCGCTCACGCCCCAACATCGTGCAGCCCGCCTCCAGTGGTGTCGCGACAGGCGTGAATGGAGGGACGAATGGAGACGTGTCGTCTTCAGCGATGAGGGACACTTCTGCTTTGGTGCAAATGATGGTCGTATGCGTGTTTGGCGCCGTGCAGGTGAGCGCCACAATCAGGACTGCATACGACCGAGGCACACAGGGCCAACACCCGGCATCATGGTGTGGGGAGCGATCTCCTACACTGGCCGTACACCTCTGGTGATCGTCGAGGGGACACTGAATAGTGCACGGTACATCTAAACCGTCATCGAACCCATCGTTCTACCATTCCTAGACCGGCAAGGGAACTTGCTGTTCCAACAGGACAATGCACGTCCGCATGTATCCCGTGCCACCCAACGTTCTCTAGAAGGTGTAAGTCAACTACCCTGGCCAGCAAGATCTCCGGATCTGTCCCCCATTGAGCATGTTTGGGACTGGATGAAGCGTCGTCTCACGCTGTCTGCACGTCCAGCACGAACGCTGGTCCAACTGAGGCGCCAGGTGGAAATGGCATGGCAAGCCGTTCCACAGGACTACATCTCGAATCTCTACGATCGTCTCCATAGGAGAATAGCAGCCTGCATTGCTGTGAAAGGTGGATATACACTGTACTAATGCCGACATTGTGCATGCTCTGTTGCCTGTGTCTATGTGCCTGTGGTTCTGTCAGTGTGATCATGTGATGTATCTGACCCCAGGAATGTGTCAATGAAGTTTCCCCTTCCTGGGACAATGAATTCACGGTGTTCTTATTTCAATTTCCAGGAGTGTATATAGATCAGGAACAGCAGAGGTCCCAGGACGCTTCCCTGCGGAACACCTGATATCACTTCAGTTTTACTCGATAGTTTGCCGTCTATTTCTACGAACTTCGACCTTCCTGAAAGGAAATCACGAATCCAGTCGCACAACTGAGACGATACCCCATAGTCCCGCAGCTTGATTAGAAGTCGCTTGTGAGGAACGTTGTCAAAAGCTTTCCGGAAATCTAGAAATACGGAATCAACTTGAGATCCCCTGTCGATAGCGGCCATTACTTGGTGCAAATAAAAAGCTAGCTGCGTTGCACAAGAGAAATGTTTTCTGAAGCCATGCTGATTACGTATCAATAGATCGTTGCCTTCGAGGTGATTCATAATGTTTGAATACAGTATGTGCTCCAAAACCCTACTGCAAACCGACGTCAATGATATAGGTCTGTAGTTAGCCGGATCACTCCTACTACCCTTCTTAAACACTGGTGCGACCTGCGCAATTTTCCAATCAGTAGGTACAGATCTATCGGTGAGCGAGCGGTTGTATATAAGTGTTAAGTAGGGAGCTATTGTATCAGCGTAATCTGAAAGGAACCTAATCCGTATACAATCTGGACCTGAAGACTTGCCCGTATCAAGCGATTTGAGTTCCTTCGCAACCCCTAAGGTATCTACTGCTAAGAAACTCATTCTAGCAGATGTTCGTGTTTCAAATTCTGGAATATTCCATTCGTCGTCCCTGGTGAAGGAATTTCGGAACACTGCGTTCAATAACTCCGCTTTAGCGGCACAGTCGTCGGTAACAGTACCATCGGCACTGCGCAGCGAAAGTATTGACTGCTTCTTGCCGCTTGTGTACTTTACATACGACCAGAATTTCTTCGGTTTTTATACCAAATTTCGAGACAATGTTTCGTTGTGTAACCTATTAAAGGCATCTCGCATCGAAGTCCGTGCCAAATTTCGCGCGTCGGTAAATTTTAGCCAATCTTCGGGATTTCGCGTTCTTCTGAACATCGCATGCTTTTTCCGTTGCCTCTGCAACAGCGGTCGGACCTGTTTTGTGTACCACGGGGCATCCGCTCCATCTCTTACCAGTTTATGAGGTATGAATCTCCCAATTGCTGTTGCTACTATATCTTTGAATTTGAGCCACATCTCGGCTACATTTGCATAGTCAGTTGGGAAGGAATGGAGATTGTCTTTTAGGAAGGCTTGTAGTGACACTTTATCCGCTTTTTTAAATAAAATTTTTTGCGTTTGTTTCTGATGGATTTGGAAGAAACGTTATTGAACCCAGCTACAAAGACCTTGTGATCACTAATCCCTGTATCAGTCATGATGCTCTCTATCAGCTCTGTATTGTTTGTGGCTAAGAGGTCAAGTATGTTTTCGCAACCATTTACAATTCGCATGGGTTCGTGGATTAACTGCTCGAAATAATTTTCGGAGAATGCATTTAGGACAATCTCGGAAGATGTTTTCTGCCTACCACCGGTTTTGAACAAGTAATTTTGCCAACATATCGAGGAAAGGTTGAAGTCCCCACCAACTATAACCGTATGAGTGGAGTATTTATTTGCTACGAGACTCAAACTCTCTCTGAACTGTTCCGCAACTGTATCATCGGAGTCTGGGGGTCGGTAGAAGGATCCAATTATTAACTTAGTTCGGCTGTTAAGTATAACCTACACTCATACCAATTCGCACTGAGTATCTACTTCGACTTCACTACAAGATAAACCACTACTGACAGACACAAACACTCCACCACCAATTCTGCCTAATCTATCTTTCCTGAACACCGTCTGAGACTTCGTAAAAATTTCTGCAGAACTTATTTCAGGCTTTAGCCAGCTTTCTGTACCTATAACGATATCAGCTTCTGTGCTTTCTATTAGCGCTTGAAGCTCAGGGACTTTTCCAGCACAATTTACAACTATGATTCCGACTGTTCCTTGATCCAAGCACGTCCTGTATTTTCCATGCACCCCTTGACGTTGCAGCCCACCCCGTACTTTCCCGAGACCTTCTAACCTAAAAAACCTCCCAGTCTACGCCACACAGCCTCCGCTACCGGTGTAGCCGCCATCTGAGTGTAGTGAACTCCTGACCTATTCTGCGGAACCCGAAACCCCACCACCCTATGGCGCAAGTCAAGGAATCTGCAGCCAACACGGTCGCAAAACCGTCTGAGCCTCTGATTCAGACCCTCCACCCGGCTCTGCACCAAAGGTCCGCAGTCGGTTCTGTTGACGATGCTGCAGATGGTGAGCTGTGCCTTCATCTCGTAAGCAAGACCGGCAGCCTTCACCAAATCCAAAGAGAATTTCCTCAGATCCAAAGCAACACACGTCATTAGTGCCGACATGTGCCACCATCTGTAGCTGGCTGCACCCTGTGCTCTTCATGGCATCCGGAGGGACCCTTTCCACATCAGGAATTACTCCTCCCGGAATGCACACGGAGTGCACACTGGATTTCTTCCCCTCCTTAGCCGCCATATCCCTAAGGGGCCCCATTACGCGCCTAACATAGGAGCTCCCAACTACCAATAATGCCACCCTCTGCGATTGCCCGGACCTTGAAGGCTGAGAATGATCCTCTGAAAGAGGGCAGGCAGCTGCATCTGGCTCAGCCAGAGACAGTGCCTGAAACCTGTTTGTCAGACGCACAGGGGAGGCTTTCTGATCAGCCTCCGGGGACGTCTTTCGCTGCCTGCCACGCCTTGGAACGACCTCCCAATCAACCATAGGCGAGGGCTCAGCCCCACTGCTGGCAGCAACCGTGGCAACCACAGTGGCAGACCGATCTGGGGACAGACGGGACAAGGTTGACATCCCCGTGATACCCAAGTCCGGCTCCCGACAGTGGTGCCCATTGGCAACAGCCTCAAGCTGCGCGACCGAAGCCAGCGCCGTTTGCAGCTGTGAGCGAAGGGACGCTACAGTCTGGAACTACGCGACCGCTACGGTCGCAGGTTCGAATCCTGCCTTGGGCATGGGTGTGTGTGATGTCCTTAGGTTAGTTAGGTTTAAGTAGTTCTAAGTTCTAGGGGACTGATGACCTCAGAAGTTAAGTCCCACATTGCTCAGAGCCATTTGAACCATTTGACAATAACGTTGTGCAATCGAGGTGGCTATACATACATACTGTAATTTAAGTAAACGCACGGTTGCTGGACCTCAGCCAATGAAAATGTTTAAAATTGAAATAAGGTTTCAGAATATTTACAGCGTCACTAATTATTGCTTCGTCAACGGCACTAGTCCCTTCTAGAAATTTCAATATTGTCAAGTACACAGGCCGCACTGAGGTAAAGAAGAACATGTCTATATGTATGCATGTTCTTATTGATTCATCTTTAATCCTTAATTCTTTCCATCTGTTATGACTTGTAGGTCGTGCGACAATGCATCACACTAAAAATAAGTTAAATTAAACCACGCAACACACAATCGGCTACATTATGGGTACTTACTGTAGAATATCAAACGGAGCCACAATCATATTATGAACTATATACCACCCTGTGATGGTAGCAAATTAAATGCGAACTGCACTGCGTGTAACTGAAAAATGTAATTTCAGTATTCTTTTCTTATTTATCTGTTTCTTTTCTAACAGCTGATGAAGATTTGTAGTAGAGAAACTGAGATTAAAATGGGCTTGTATAAGTCAGCTTTTCATGCAGGCAATCTAGAAAATAGACACTCGTGTGAACACTTCACTGAATGAATAGTCCTCCGCTAAAACATCCACGAGATCACAGCCAACTATGTACAGCGTGTCGCATTTACCTCCTAGATACTGAATGTTTATTGCTGCATTACTAAAATTTATTACAAGAGAGAAAACATAATGTTCTATTTAAGATATTATAACTTGTCGATTTAACACCCTGGAAACAACAAAATAAAAACAAAGCTCTTAACTATGCAGAAAGAGTGACGTTGCTTACGAGTAACTTTCTTAAGAAATATTGCTTTAAGTTATTCACTTGTAAGAAAGAAAACAAGTTGTCTGGAACACACTGTGTGTAGATGTAGGTACAGATGCAAATGAGGACGTAGAATCTGATTATTATGAGTGTGTGCCGGCCGCGGTTGTCTCGCGGTTAAGGCGCTCAGTCCGGAACCGCGTGACTGCTACGGTCGCAGGTTCGAATCCTGCCTCGGGCATGGATGTGTGTGATGTCCTTAGGTTAGTTAGGTTTAAGTAGTTCTAAGTTCTAGGGGACTGATGACCACAGATGTTAAGTCTCATAGTGCTCAGAGCCATTTGAACCATTTTTTTTTTATTATGAGTGTGAGCTCGCTGTTACATACAGCGCTTCAGAGTGCGTCACTACCAGTATGATTGTTGATTATTTGAATCCTTAAGGCATATGTTGCTGTAGAGCACGACGGAAAGCAGTGATAAATTGCTTTAGATTTTTGTACGAAGCTCTTGAACGGATATGAGAGTGAAGCTTTTGCGTAAATGAATTAGAGACGCCGGTTTGAACAAAACTTATTTTGACTCTACGTGCAGCCCTGTGGAAAGCCGAAATTAAATCCGCGCATTTAATCTCCAGGCGGGTGTCCCCGGCCGCCAGTGAGAGGAGGCCGAGATGCAGGCCGCTGTGGGGCGGCCAGAGCGATGATCAAAGGTGTGCGACTCGCGAGCAGATTACCTGCGGCCGGTCTCTGTCTGACACAAAGCGCGCCGCCGTTCGGCAGAGCGGGGCGCGCCAGATCTGCGAAAAGGCGACAGTTGCTGGGCGCGCCTGGCTCGTGTGCAGAGGGACTTGCGTGCAGGTTATGGTACGCGAGAAAGAGGCGGCGGAGGCACCGCTAGGCTGAGGGCGAGGTGGATGGCGTCAACAGGTGTGGCTCTGATCCTCAGCAGGGGACTTCTTGTCTGATGTACTGTGTCTCACGCTCACCAGCAGTGTCCGCCTACCAGCTGATGTGCATCAGGTGGAAGCATCTTTCTCGTCTGCAGAGCGATTTTGCACAAGAACTGTGGTAACAATAGCGAGCCAGAAATAATTAGAGGAGCTACTGGCTACTGTAAAGATATTAAATTACTGCAAGCTCTCGTTTGAGCACTACTTGGCCATTATCAGATCGTTACTGTCAGTTCTGTACTTCATGTTACTTTCAAATTATTTTACTGTCTCTTTTTTCATCGTGTATTTAGAGATGGCTGCCTGAGTGTTGGCTCATTGTATGGTTAGTGACACGGTAACCGAATGCCATAGTCGCTGGTAATGGGACTTATGGACTACCAATTTCAGATATTTGGCAGATGATTACCAGTTGCGGCGTTTGTCTTGCAGCCAAGGGAGCTGTAGCTAGTCCTGGGACAATATGTCATATGTTATATCAGACTTCACTACAACTGGGAGATAAATGATTCATATACACTGGTGCAATATATTGTGAAAGGTGACATATCGTTTCCCAAAAAAATGTGATTTCTTCGTTTTCTCCAGCAGTGGGTAACAGTCCACGGAGTTCGTAACGGAAAATTCCAGTGTGCTGTCACCCGTTTATTTTTGAGCTTGCGGTGTCTGTATAGTGACGTTTGTGACGTTTGTGGCATTAGTCTAGAGATCAGTGTCAATGGCTGGCGAAACTCTTCTTGAAATAGTGATGCAGCTTCCTCCTGGTTGGGTTCGACTCCACTACTTCCGACCGTCTGATTTCAACATCAAGAGATGTCATAAGCCCTCGCATTACACTACTGGTCATTAAAACTGCTACATCAAGAAGAGATGCATATGATAAACGGGTATTCATTCGACAAATATATTACATTAGAACTGACATGTGATTACATTTTCACGCAATTTGGGTGCATGTATCCCGAGAGATCAGTACCCAGAACAACCACCTCTAGCCACAATAGCGGCCTTGATACACCTGGGCATTGAGTCAAACAGAGCTTGAATGGCGTGTACAAGTATAGTTGCCCATTCAGCTTCAACACGATACCACAGTTCATCAAGAATAGTGACTGGCGTATTGTGACGAGCCAGTTGCTCGGTCACCATTGACCAGACGTTTTCAATTGGTGAGAGATCTGGAGAATGTGCTGGCCAGGGCAGCAGTAGAACATTTTTTGGTATACAGAAAGGACCGTATAGGACCTGCAACATGCGGTCGTGCATTATCCTGCTGAAATGTAGGGTTTCGCAGGGATCGAATGAAGGGTAGAGCCACGGGTCGAAACATTTCTGAAATGTAACGTCAACTGTTCAAAGTGCCGTCAATGCGAACAAGAGGTGACTGAGACGTGTAACCAATGGTACCCCATACCATCACACCCGGTGATACGCCAGTATGGCGATGACGAATACACCATTCCAACGTGCGTTCACCGCGATGTCGCCAAACACGGACGCGACCATCATGATTCTGGAAACAGAACCTGGATTCATCCGAAAAAAATGACGTTTTGCCATTCGTGCACTCAGGTTCGTCGTTGAGTACACCATCGCAGGTGCTCCTGCCTGTGATGCAGCGCCAAGGGTAACCGCATGGTCTCCGAGCTGATAGTCCACGCTGCTGGAAACGTCGTCGAACTGTTCGTGCAGATGGTTGTTGTCTTGCAAACGTCTCCATCTGCTGACTCAGGGATCGAGACGTGGCTGCGCGACCGTTACAGCCATGCGGATCAGTTGCCTGTCATCTCGACTGCTAGAGATACGAGGCCGTTGCGATCCAGCACGGCGTTCCCTACTACACTCTTGAACCCACCGATTCCATATTCTGCTAACAGTCATTGGATCTCGACCAACGCGAGTAGTAATGATGCGAAACGATAAACCGCAATCGCGATAGGCCACAATCCGACCTTCATCAAAGACGGAAAAGTGATGGTAAGCATTTCTCCTCCTTACACGAGGCATCACAACAACGTTTCACCAGGTGACGCCGGTCAACTGCTGTTTGTGTATCAAAAATCGTTTGGAAACTTTCCTTATGTCAGCACGTTGTAGGTGTCGCCACCAGCGCCAACCTTGTGTGAATGCTCTGAAAAGCTTATTATTTGGATATCATACCATCATCTTCCTGTCGGTTAAATGTCGTGACTGTAGCACGTCATATTCGTGGTACAGCAATTTTAATGGCCAGTAGTGTAACATTGCGGGGCCTTCCATGACTGTTGTCTGTAAAAAAATCGATAATGTCGAAATTGCTTACTGGTGTGCTGACACCACATGATAACGTCCCCTGTTGTGGTGAGTCCTTCAGAAGAACCTATCTGGAGCCAAACACTCACTGCGTGCAACTGTGCCGCCTTCCTTTGGCGTTTGGCTCTGTGTTTCAGTTGGTCATCAGCTGTTCGGACCTGCTGCTGGTTGTTAGCAAATTTTAACCTAATTTCCGCCCACCTCACTAGCCTTTTCTTGACGCTATGCAAACTTGCTTGGCTCTACCCTCCAGCTAAAATAACTTTGTTGAGACACACTGTGTCATGCCATCCGTTGTTTTTATCTACACGCAACACGGTTGAAACTCTTCAGCTCTCTCGTCGGATTCTGGTCAGCGTCTCCCAATAACATTGCTGGGTTCTTGACTCACCAATTCTTTTCTGTACATCGACAAGACGACAGTGTGAACTACAGGAGAAACACAAAGCTTTGTCCGATTCTTGCGCATTATACCTACGCCTTTTGTGTAAAGTTTGTCGGGACGCATCGATGTCGCTATACGAGATACCAGGCTCATCTATCAAAATGTGTCTGCTGCTTTATCTCCTTACATAAACTGAAATCTAAGTAGTCTGAGTATAAGTTGAGTCTAAGGAGGCTACGAAATTTAGAATCTCTTCCAATTCTGAGAAACATGGATCAAATAAATCCAACCCAGTAAGTTCCAAATTTTTTAATTAACAATAATAGTCCTAATCTTTGGTGTGATTGTAATTTTATTTTAGAAATTAGATAAACCAGTGATAAGGTAAATGTTTTTCCTTTCCTGCACCAGTATTTAAGAACTGGATCAAATAGTAGCTCAGTCAAATTAGCAGAAATATTATCGGTCATTTTCTTTAAGGCAATGCTCACCTTTATTACAGTTTTCTCAGTAATTAGATTATCATCCTCTTCATCTACATTGTCATCGAGGGCCACCGAGTAAAAGTGCGAAGAATAGCAGCGATTTAAGCTGTCATTCATATCTTTGGCCCAGTATGCAATCTTATCAGATATTTAATTTTCCTTTAAAAGGGAGTAGTTTATTAACCGTCTTAATACCAAACCGAAGGTAGGGGGTACTTTGTGCCAACCATTTGAAAATATTGTAATCTAGTCAGATGGTTCGTATTCTAAAATTTTGAAAAGGTATTTATTGTTCTTAATGAAATTTTCCACCGATTCTATAAATGGTTTAAGGTTTTACCACGGGTTAAAAATACCGGTACAGTTAAGTTATTTTATGATCACACGACCGGTTTCGGGCTCTTATACGCCCGTCTGCAGATGTGTTGCCAGCCGTTAGGGCCAAGTGGTTCTAGGCGCTGCAGTCTGGAGCCACGCGACGGCTACGGTCGCAGGTTCGAATCCTTCCTCGGGCATGGATGTGTGTGATGTCCTTAGGTTAGGTTCAAATAGTTCTAAGTTCTAGGGGACTGATGACCACAGACGTTAAGTCCCATAGTGCTCAGAGCCATTTAAACTACTTTAACTTGGCGCTGTGACCCCGGAGCGCCGCGGTGGACGTGTACAACGCGCGATGAGCTACGTACAAGCGCAGAGCATTGAAACTCCATGAACTTTACAACTGTAGTGGTAATTTTAACCTCTGATTCAGTACTCAGTTGTGGATGTTCCTCCAATAGTATTGCTTGTTTAAATTTTTAAGTTATGTGTAAGTTTCAGTAGTAGATGTGACTTTTCACAGTTAATATTTTATTCAATAATTTCAGGTTTAGTACACTACTTACATATCAATATCTTTTTAAAAAGTATGTTGTGAGTAGAAGTGGACAATATTTAACGAAGTTTGTATTTCTAATTCCTTTGTGATGGCCACAAAGTGCGTTTGGACAGCTTGGATGGGGGGCGAACACATCAGAACTATGCTTATCTGAACTGGCAGATACGTGCGGGCAGCTTTCTTACTCACCATCGTTCATCGTAGCAAAGCTACTGATATGTGAGTGCAGCCGTAGGTGACATGTAGTACAGCAATAATAGTAGAATTATTGCCTCTAAAAGAATAACAAAACAAACAATTACATAAGAATTGGGTCAGGACACGTCAGTAGGATCTAAATTGACTGACCACTAGAAATGCTGTAAAAATACAAACCAATAAGACAGAGGAAGACAGTAAGATACTAAACCAGATGGAATAACTCAGGCTAATCTCTGTTCGTAGACTTCCGCATAAGGCTTCCAACACTGACCTTTCGTACGGAAGTGAAAGATGGATAATAAGCAATTCAGACAAAAAGACAATAGAAGCGTCTGAAATGTAGTGCTCCAGAAGGATGCTGGAGATTGGACAGATAAACCGCGTAGCGAATAAGGAAGTACTAATAGAACCGTTAATGAAGGAAATTTGTGACGTAACTTGACTAATAAAATGTATCATTTGATTGGGCACGCTCTATGAGATCAAGGAATCCTTAGTTTAGTGTTGGAGGTAGGTGGATGTGTAGAGGGAAACCAACAAACGAATACAATAAGCAATTTCAAATGGACGTAGATTGCAATAGTTATTCGGAGATGAAAAAACTTGGACAGGATAGAGTAGCATGGAGAGCTGTATCAGATCAGTATTCAGACTTAAGACTACAACAACACAGAAAAAGTGTAATCTCCCCAGAAGGTAATGGTAATGGAGATATGGGAATCGAACCAGTGATCCACATGTCACTCAATAACTACATCTCCTTGGAAGATGCATATCACTTGGCAATATGTTGTATGAGGCCACATTATTTCTTCCATGCTCAAACAAATTTTCTTTGCTTTCGTAATGTCTTCAAAATAATCTTTCGGTTAGGTCCGGTTAAACTGTAAGCCTTTGGTTTACCACCACTTTGACACACGTATAACGGGAGATGGGGCAGTTACCTGGCGTTCACTTTCGCCAGACCTAAATCTGTTAGATTTTAAATTGTGAAGGAATTTGCAAGCTATTGTGCATCGAAATCGGGTACAAGATGCAAAGTGTTTTGGTGCCCTATTGTGGAAGCCATTAGGATTCACTGATTTATCAGTGCATCCAAGGTTCAATGCAACACCCTATCGACGTGGGTTATGTGCTACAAGGAGAGCAATTTCAACATTTCATGGTTGAAATGGCTCTGAGCACTATGGGACTTAAAATCTGAGGTTGGCAGTCCACTGGTGACTAGAACTACTTAAACCTAACTAACCTAAGGACATCACACACATCCATGCCCAAGGCAGGATTCGAACCTGCGACCGTAGAGGTATCGCGGTTCCAGACTTAAGCGCCTAGAACCGCTCGGCCACAACGGCACGCAACATTTCGTGAGAGGAGAGTCAAGCGGTATGCTGGTAAATTGTGATGATGTGTCTATATTATGTTTTATGGCCGTGAAGAGTTTTTAAAAATGTACTGTAGTATAGAAATAATGTGACACCCAGTAAGAGCTCATTATTACGGCGAGCATTGTAAATCCTTATACAAGGAAGCGTTCAGTTTTGCTACCACGCGCTTTTGGTTTTATTGGTATGAAATGTTGTCAGTGATCCGTAATGAAAAATAATCACAATTTGGCTTTTTTCTAGATCTAATGTCGTATATCAGTAAATTAAACGTGTCTGGCTACAAAAAACACACACTTTCTTGAAGTTACATAGACGGATTGTCAGTACTTTCAATAACGGTGAAGTAACTGCTGACGCTCTAGCCATACAAATGATTAATACATACACGTTATGTTCTTCTTAATGTGAAGGAAGATGCACTGTAAGTTTTGGGCGTGCCTTTCAATTTCATCCATGTTCACATGATCGTAAAGTAAGTAACACTTTCATAGTAACAACCTTAAATTCTGAAATTTGCTGATTTCTTTTTCTGGTAATTGACCATTGGGGACTACGAAGTGGATACCGAGAGAGCTAAATTTAGCTAGTGTTCACACAATTAAATGCTGTCTCATAAGTGGCAGGTGAACAAAAATTACTAATACAGCATCTTACTAAATTTTTGTTTCTGATGGTCATGGGTATGTCCGAGCTCTAGCGATTCGCGCTACAAGCTCGTGAAGGTGCACTTAGGTTGTGTCTACAGACGCTAAAAGCAAGTAGCGGGCTCTACTACCTACGACTCTTTGCGGAGCGAACTGCAGCTCTTAGCCGGCACGTAAAATTGCGTTTCAACATCTCTCCGAACAATCTCGAAAACATTTACGCTCGTCCTGAAAAGTTTCCAATTAAGTCGTCAGCCGCAGCGCTTAGCTGGGAGGTCGGCGCTCTTCGGCACTAATTGAAATGAGCGCGGAACTTTCCGCTAGGCTGCTACGCCAGTTACTCACAGCCGACCCACTTTCGAAACGTAGTAGAATTCCAAGCTGCTGCAGTAAACCGCAGCCGCAGACGTCTGCAGAACACGAAGACTGCAGGTAAATGGAGAGTAGGCGTTGGTTTAAAATTTGCCAATTTTAATAACAAGTCAACAGTCTCCTCCTATGGAAGCTGTATTTAAGAATTCTTGTTTCGCTGCTTGGAACGACAAATTCATGCTTACGGATGAGACATTAACTATGATTATTCTACTCACATGCTCTGCTAGTTATTTCTTCCCTCCTGAACTAGACATAGTTCAGTCTATGACTTCTCCATATTTCCTTCTCTGTCTCTCTCACCCCAGTCACCTAATTTGTCTTTTCTTTTTAGCGTGGTACATTGGGCATCCTCCCCCCATGAACCATGGACCTTGCCGTTGGTGGGGAGGCTTGCGTGCCTCAGCGATACAGATAGCCGTAGCGTAGGTTCAACCACAACGGAGGGATATCTGTGGAGAGGCCAGACAAACGTGTGGTTCCTGAAGAGGGGCAGCAGACTTTTCAGTAGTTGCAGGGGCAACAGTCTGGATGATTCACTGATCTGGCCTTGTAACAATAACCAAAACGGCCTTGCTGTGCTGGTACTTCGAACGGTTGAAAGCAAGGGGAAACTACAGCCGTAATTTTTCCCGAGGGCATGTAGCTTTACTGTATGGTTAAATGACGGTGGCGTCCTCTTGGGTAAAATATTTCGGAGGTAAAATAGCCCCCCATTCGGGTCTCCGGGCGGGGAGAAAGAAAACTGGCGTTCTACGGATGGGAGCGTGGAATGTCAGTTCCCTTAATCGCGCAGGGAGGTTAGAAAATTTAAAAAGGGAAATGGATAGGTTAAACTAATAGTAGGAATTAGTGAAGTTCGGTGGCAGGAGGAACAAGACTTCTGGTCAGGTGACTACAGCGTTATAAACACAAAATCAAATAGGGGTAATGCAGGAGTAGGTTTAATAATGAATAGGAAAATAGGAATGCAAGCACGCTACTACAAACAGCATAGTGAACGCGTTATTGTGGACAAGATAGATACGAATCCCACACCTACTACAATAATACAAGTTTATCTGCAGATGACGAAGAAATTGAAGAAATGTATGATGAAATAAAAGAAATTATTCAGATAGTGAAGGGAGACGAAAATTTAATAGTCATGGGTGACTGGAATTCGGTCGTAGGAAAAGGGAGAGAAGGAAGCGGGCAAAAAGGAATACAGACGTCTCAAAAATGAGATCAACAGGAAGTTCAAAATGGCTAAGCAGGGTTGGCTAGAGGACAAATGTAAGGATGTAGAGGCTTATCTCACTAGGGCTAAGATAGATACTGCCTACAGGAAGATTAAAGAGGCCCTTGGAGATAGGAGAACCACTTGTATGAACATCAAGAGCTCAGATGGACACCCAGTTCTAAGCAAAGAAGGAAAAGCACAAAGATGGAATGAGTATATAGAGGGTCTATACAAGGGCGATGTACTTGAGGACAATGTTATGGAAATACAAGAGGATGTAGACGAAGATGAAATGGGAGATATGATACTGCGTGAAGGGTTTGACACAGCACTGAAAGACCTCAGTCGAAACAAGGCCCCCGGAGTAGACAACATTCCATTGGAGCTACTGACGGCCACGGGAGAGCCAGTCCTGACAAAACTCTACCATCTGGTGAGCAAGATGTATGAGACAGGCGAAATACCCTCAGACTTCGAGAAGAATATAGTTATTCCAATCCCAAAGAAAGCAGGTGTTGACAGATGTGAAACTTACCGAACTATCAGTTTAATAAGTCACACCTGCAAAACACTAACGCGAATTCCTTACGGACGAATGGAAAAACTAGAAGAATACGACCTCGGGGAAGATCAGTTTGGATTCCATACAAATGTTGGAACACGTGAGGCAATACTGATCGTACGACTTATCTTAGAAGAAAGATTAAGGAAGGACAAACCTACGTTTTTAGCATTTGTAGACTTAGAGAAAGCTTTTGACAATGTTGACTGGAATACTCTCTTTCAAATTCTGAAGGTGGCAGGGGTAAAATACAGGGAGCGAAAGGCTATTTACAATTTGTACAGAAACCAGATGGCAGTTATAAGAGTCGAGGGACATGAAAGGGAAGCAGTGGTTGGGAAGGGAGTGAGACAGGCTTGTGGCCTCTCCCCGATGTTATTCAATCTGTATATTGAGCAAGCAGTAAAGGAAACAAAAGAAAAATTCGGAGTAGGTATTAAAATCCATGTAGAAGAAATAAAAACTTAGAGGTTCGCTGATGACATTGTAATTCTGTCAGAGACAGCAAAGGATTTGGAAGAGCAGCAGAGCGGAACGGATAGTGTCTTGAAAGGAGGATAGAAGATGAACATCAACAAAAGCAAAACTAGGGTAATGGAATGTAGTCGAATTAAGTCGGGTGATGTTGAGGGTATTAGATTAGGAAATGAGACACTTAAGGAAGTAAGGGAGTTTTGCTATTTGGGGAGCAAAATAACTGATGATGGTCGAAGTAGAGAGGATATAAAATGCAGACAGGCAATGGCAAGGAAAGCGTTTCTGAAGAAGAGAAATTTGTTTACTTCGAGTATAGATTTAAGTGTCAGGAAGACATTTCTGAAAGTATTTGTATGGAATGTAGCCATGTATGGAAGTGAAACATGGACGATAAATAGTTTGGACAAGAAGAGAATAGAAGCTTTCGAAATGTGGTGCTACAGAAGAATGCTGAAGATTAGATGGGTAGTTCACATAACTAATGAGGAAGTATCGAATAGGATTGGGGAGAAGTTTGTGGCACAACTTGACCAGAAGAAGGGATCGGTTGGTAGGACATGTTCTGAGGCATCAAGGAATCACCAATTTAGTATTGGAGGGCAGTGTGGAGGGTAAAAATCGTAGCGGGAGACCAAGAGATGACTACACTACGCAGATTCAGAAGGATGTAGGTTGCAGTGGGTACTGGGGGATGAAGGGGCTTGCACAGGATAGAGTAGCATGGAAAGCTGCATCAAACCAGTCTCAGGACTGAAGACCACAACAACAACAACATTGGGCACTAAATCACCAAGTCGATTTGTCCACTTATTGGATCCCACAAGCTTATGCGTCTAAGGGGGGCAATCTTCTTGCATGTTTTAGGTGGGTTATAATTCCAAGCCAAGCTTGTATTTAACGGAAGTCAAACATCTAAGTTACCCCTCACACGCAACTGTTAAGTGTTTTCCGTTTCCTCCTCCTAACACGAAATGAAGCTGAATTTCCGTTGGCCGGTGAACTTCTTTGCTATCAACAAGCAGTCCAAAACTCCAATAATTTAAAACACTCAATCAAATTGCGACTCCATGAAAATTACTCAATTAATTTACTATGTTTTCACACCAGCGACACTCTCCTCAAATCGCTCGGCCAAACACAGGATCAGTGTGGTACGTGGTTCCCTATTCGTACCACGCTTACCCACCATATCTTAGATACGTACCATAAAAATGTCTCGTCGAACATCGAAAACAGCTGTGCGGTGACAAGCAGTGGATAAGTTTGGAGCCGCCAAGAAATATGTGGATGTTGACGTCCCACTGCCCGCCTCCAATTCTGGTCGGCCAAAGGGGTAATGTGCCCTCTCTGGTTTGTGGTGCATGTCCATCGTGTCCAGAAGACGCTCAGCCAGACAGACTTGTGAGTCAGACGTTGTCTCACAGACCTGCGCTGTTCGCACTGCTCCATGCACTGGCTGTCCCGCAAAACGGCCTCAAAGCCACTCGCGGCAATCCTGCCACACCCCCTTCAAGCCAAAATCCGTGTTCCAGGAGGCGTGGCGCATGCTATCGATCGAGCATCGGTTCGATAGGATTTTCGACCTGGAAAACACGTTCGCGAATGTCAAACGATGCAAGAAGTCTAAATTCTGAGAAAAATAGGGAAAGACGGGTACTATACAATATCTAAAAATGGGCGTGATTGCCTTGACCAGTTACCTATAACTTTTTAACGACCTATTACAACTGTTTAGTCTACGCAGCCAGCGTGTAATTTGACGACTTAAGTATGTACTCGTTTTATTCAAAAGTTACTTCTCTGTTTGTCAGGCTACAATTGTATGTTTATGCCTTCGGGAGTGTACCATCTGGTTGCTCAAAGGAGGAGGAATCTGGTGAGCTGCGTATAGGGTCTGCCTTAAGTAACTTGGGGCCGTTCGTCCGGCCACCGAATTGCCCATGCACGGTTCAACTGTTTTTTTTTTTTTTTTTTTTTTTTGCTCTTAATAAACTCCTTCTAGGTGAACTTGAATAATTCAAACACATTCTACAGACCATTACTGCCTGACTGTTTTGAAGAATGCTTTCCTATCACGTCATATTTGTTATAAAAGAAGGCTATGTGAGGGATTCTTGAGTTTTGTAACTAAAGAGATTGTTTCACCGAATATCAGCAATGCAATTGTTCTCAAATTGTTTTATTAAATTGGTTGCTTTTGTCTCAATACGCCAAGGTTCTGTTACTGTAATTGATAAAGTACTTTCCCTGAGGAGTGTTAATTAAAACTCTGATGTGAATGGTTTTCTGGCCTTATTTTGCCCAGTCCTTCCACTATCAGGCAACCTTACGCTAGTAGTGAGTACCACCTGTGAATGTGCCTTGATTGTACTTTAATCATTCTAATGTTATCTATCTCAACATCAGAATAGCTCCCGGGCCTATTTACATTTCCTAAAGCCAAAACGATCGTCATCTAACACGTTCTCAAATCTCTTTTCCATTCTTCTGTTTATAATTCTCGTCAGCAGCTTGAATAAATGAGATGCCAAGCTGATTTTGGAATAATTATCGCTGTAGCCCGCTCTTGCAATCTTCAGAGTAGTGTGATTGTTGTTTCTCCGAAAGTTAGAAGGTATATTGCCATCCTCATACATTCTACACACCAACGAAAATGGTAGTTTTGTTGTCACTAAACCCAGTGATTTTAGAAATTCTGATGGAATGACATCTAACCTTTCTGCTTTATTTGACCTTACGTCTTCTTTTACATTCTAACTCTAATACCGAATCCCCTGTCTCTTTCATATAGACTCCTGTCACATCATCAGAATGTCTTCCCCATCATAGAGGTCTTCAGTGTACTCTTTCAACTTATCTGCATTTGTGGATTCACAATGTACACTTAATGGTACCATCCTTGCTTTTAAATTCACCGTAGGTCGTTTTGACTTTCCATTATGCTCGGTCAGTCCTTGCGACAATCACTTCCTTTTCGATTTCTTCACATTTTTCATACAGACGCTTCGCCACAGCTTCCCTGCGCTTCCTCTTTATTTATTCCTAAGTGACTTGTATTTCTGTATTTCTGAATTTCCCTGAACATTTTTGTACGTCTTTCATCTGTCAACTGAAGTACTTTTTCTGTTACCCACGGTCTCTTCGCAACTACCTTTTTTGTGGCTGTTGATATACTTTCCGGGATGTGAGGTCGTGGTCCAAGAACTTTTTCTGCTCCTTACGTTTCGCCCAGGACTGCGCTGGACTTCCTCAGAGGCGCTGCTCCGCTGAGTCAGTCGGCAAGACTCAGCGGAGCAGCGCCTCTGAGGAAGTCCAGCGCAGTCCTGGGCGAAACGTAAGGAGCAGAAAAAGTTCTTGGACCACGACATCACATCCCGGAAAGTATATCAACAGCCATGTCACCCGGTCGTGAAAGCCTTCATTCTACCTTTTTTGTACCTAAGTCTTTCCATGCAACTTATGTGATTATCCTTTTTAGAGACGTCCATTCCTCTTCAATTGGACTACTTACTGAACTACTCCTTATCACAGTAGCTATAGCCTAAGAGAACGTCAAGAATATCTCCTCAATCCCTACAACTCCTGTGCATCACTTCCTTGCGCAGTGATTCTTTTTGATTAGTCCTTGAACTTCAGCCTAATCTTCACCATTACTAAATTGCGATCTGAGTCTATAATCTGTCTTGGGTACGCCTTACAATCCATATTTGATTTCTAAATCTATGCCTGACCATGATGTAATCCAACTGAAATCTTCCAGTGCCTTCCGGCCTTTTCCAAGTATACTACGTCGTCTTGTGTTTCTTGAACATTCGCTATCACTAGCTGAAATTTGTTGCAGAACTCAGTCTTTCTCCTCTCTCATTCCTTGTATGTTTTATTTTGATTTCCTAATGTATCCTAGTTCACTAAACAGTCCACTGCTTTGCAATAAGAACATATGCTCTGCAGCTGTGTGCAGTTTACTTGATCTCTGTTACAACATTGCACCCACCCCCCTCTCGCCCCCTCCCTGCGCGAGACATACGATGAAGGCAGTTGGTTGTTACACATACTTCGTCGAATACCACCTTCATAAACTGAATAACTGAGTTTTGCGAAAACAAAATTATGTCTGTAATGAGATTCACGTCTACTTATTATCTGAGCATCTCTGTCCCACCATCGTATGGAAGGTATTGACTGTCCTATTAGTGTAGCAGTGCTATTATAAATTCGTCAGCTGTCTGTCATGTTTAAATGACAGAAAAAACAAGTATTCAGAAATGGTCGCACTGGTGATTTGTCTCGTACATCAACAGTCTCAGTATGGTTTGCAATCGGTGTTGCATGCTCGCTTAGGCAGATATTGGTTGGTACCCAATTTCCGCGTCAGAAAATACAAAACACAAACTGTTAAATGTTATTGTTATACATAAACAGATGGCGCAACATCTTATATACAGGCATATCACAACAAAGAATTCAAGCTTGTAGACTGAAAATCAATGGTCTTCGAAATAATTGGAACAAAAAAGTGACATTGTTTGGATGATCATATCCAGGGAACCTTGACTAGCTCGGTTTATCATAATTCGTCTTAATAATGTGGTGATGTTTCAGATGTACATTAGTGCGTATCAGAAATGGTGAATTATAAATGAGTCGACCACACAAAGTAAATCTTACAAAAAGTGCACCGCCTGCCCTGGTATGATAGAACGAATCTTTGGCTCTCTATAATAAAGTTCGATCAATAAAGAGACATCAGTTTCACGAATTTCCAAATGTGTTTCGCATAATTCGATTTCATAGCAAATGCATTACATGGTTCCCGTTGGCTGCAACGTTTGTGAAGGGTGTGATTTTTACACATAGATGTGAGTGAACACAGCAATTCCTGCCCAATGTAAGAGTGAGACCTTCGTTGAGATGTATAATCCGTGTGCAGACGCATTAGCAGCTGTGCAGTCTTGTCCCATACAAAGAAAGAGCGTTTACTTACATAATAATTGTTTCCAATCGCGGATGCATACAGTACACGTAATCACGATTGCAGCTTGCACATCTACTCCAATGTTTACATTTACATGCCTAGTGGAGCACATCTTGGAACCTTCTAACTCTAACTACATAGTGAAACTGAACGACACTGCCATGCCAGGCCATTTAGTTGCACTCTGTATTTCGAATGTGCAGTTTTGTTATATAATGTACGTTTCAACAACTGATAAGCATCAACGGAGTCCTATATTTATATATATAGACAACCCAAGTTCCACGTTGCCTAACCTGGGTGGAAAGTTCAATCTATTCTCCACTACCATATTAACACTGCGTGAGTAATGAACGCACAAAGTTACATGACGTACAACCAAACACTTTTTAAAGATGCGAAGTCAACAGTTTAACTGTCAAAACCACTCTCTAAAAAGCAGTTTTGAATGCGATCTTGGCTCTAAAATTTTTTTTTGAAGTACATAAAGACCTCTCCTTCGCATTTCTCATTATGAGAAACTTAAATCAGAATTCTCATTTATGTTTCAAAAATTGTCCAATGTGTCCTCCAATAAACTCGTCTCATACCTTTGCTATCATTTCTGCACATATTGCATTCACTGTTCACCTTACGTGGCGTCGCAATTCACGCTAAGTTGTTGCAAGGGAAGGCACGTCGGTGCAGTCTTTCACATTTATTAACAAAAATCAAATCACATACTGTGCGATCAAGCGACCTTGGAGGCCAATGGTACAATACAATACTTGAATGCCTCGTATGATCGATCCATCCTCGAGACAGCACACGTTGAAAAATTCTCTTACATACAGTGCCAGTTCTGTGATGTTCTATTCTATTTAAAGATAGAAATTTCGATATGTCTCGCAATTAAGCAAAAAAGCAATATTTCCAGGTTCTTGTTTCTTGTAACTCTCTTTACGCCATAAAGTAACAGGGAGCAAATGTTTTTGCAGGAAATTGCACCAAACACTACATGAAACTTTGCAGAGTCTCTCGCGTGCTCGAATGTGGCACCTGACTGTTTGTATTACCCAAATTCTGATGTGTTAGAGGTATGCCTTCCCTGTCCTACAGACAGCTTGTTATTTAGTAATGCCTATAGCGGTATCGGAAGTGTAGACTACCACTTCGAGTTACCAAATCAAAGAAATTCTTACAGGCAAAGGTTCAAGTGAACCAGATGTTGAGATTATATAATGTGTATCTCCACGTGTAATCATACGTATTATAAAAGTGGATGCACGTATGTTTGTACGTGTAAACCATATCTCTTCCTAAGCCATTGTATAGATTTCGACCAAACGTGGTACACATACACTATGTGATCAAAAGTATCCGGACGCCCCCCAAAACATACCTTTTTCATATTATTTGCATTGTGCTGCCACCTACTGCCGGGTACTACGTATGAGTGACTTGAGTAGTCATTAGACATCGTGAGAGGGCAGAATGGCAGCTCTGTGGAATTCACAGACTTCGAACGTGGTCAGGTGATTCATACTTGTGCACGCAAGATTCCCACCCTCCTAAACATCCCTAGATCCACTATTTCCGATGTGATAATGAAGTGGAAACGTGAAGGGACACGTACAGCACAAAAGCGTCAAGGCCGACATAGTCTGTTGACTGACAGAGACCGCCGACCGTTGAAGAGGGTCGTAATGTGTAATAGGCAGACATACATCCAGACAATCACATAGGAATTCCAAACTGCAACAGGATCCACGGCAAGTACTATGACAGTTAGGCGGGAGGTGAGAAAACTTGGATTTCATGGTCTAACGGCTTCTCATAAACCACGAATCTCGCCAGTAAACGCCAAACGACGTCTCTCTTGGTGTAAGGTGCGTAAGTATTGGCTGACTGAACAGTGGAGAAACGTTGTGTGGAGTGACAAATCACAGTACAGAACAAGGCGATCCGCTGACAGGGTGTGGGTATGGCGAATGCCCTGTAAACCCCATCTGCCAGCGTGTGTAGTGCCAACAGTAAAATTCGATGGCGGTGGTGTTATGATTTAGTCGTGTTTTTCATGGAGGGGGCTTGCACCCCTAGTTTTTTTGCGTGGCACTATCTTACCAAAGGCCTACATTGATGTTTTAAGCATCTTCTTGCTTCCCATTGTACAAGAGCAATTCGGGGATGATCATTGCATCTTTTAACACGATCGAGCAACTGTTCATAATGCACGGCCTGTGGCGAAGTGGTTACACGACAATAACATCCCTGTAATGGACTGGCCTCCACACAGTCCTGTCTTGAATCCTATGGAACACTTTTGGGATGTTCTGGAACGCCAACTTCGTGCGAGGCCTCACCGACCGACATGGACAGCTCTCCTCAGTGCAGCACTCCGTGAAGAATGGGCTGCCATTCCCCAAGAAACATTCCAACACCTGTTTGAGCATATGCCTGCGAGAATGGAAGTTGTCATCAAGGTTAAGGGTGTGCCAACATCATACTGAATACCAGCATTGCCGACGGAAGGCGCAATGAACTTGTAAGTCTCTTTCAGCCACGAGTCCGGATACTTTTGATCAAATAGGGTATTACATAGAGTCTGGAAAGAATCATTGTGGGGGGCGAAGCACCAACCTCCTAAGGGCGTGGAAGTGCGCGTGAAAAAGAAGAGTACACCAAGATATACAAATCGCCAGAATTAGAGCACTTAGTAATTCGCAATCAACTTTATACATAATTTCAACCCTTTATGAGACATTTTCTCGTGAACCCCCTTCCCTGTCCCACACACACACACACACACACACACACACACACACACACACACACACACACACACACATGCATTGTACATTCGCTGTTTGTACAGTAAAACTGCCTCATCAGAAATGACATCCTAACTTATTGCACCTTTGGTTCAAAATGGTTCAAATGGCTGTAAGCACTGGTCATCAGTCCCCTCGATTTACTACTACTTAAACCTAAGTAACGTAAGGACATCACACACATCCATGCCTGAGGCAGGATTCGAACCTGCAACCGTAGCAGCAGCGCGGTTCCGGACTGAAGCGCCTAAAACTGCTCGACCACAGCGGACGGCTATTGCATCTTTGCTATTAACTCCATTCACAACACATTTTGCAGACAGTAGCCACACATGTCTCTGGTGAAACTGCAAAATTATATCGTTGGGCGGCACATACGACAGGAGTGATGAAGTAATAAATATTAAGCTGCGTGAAAACGTAACCGCAGGCCGAATTTCGATAGATATACAGTTAAAGTGTGTGTACAAACGTATGCGAAATACGTTAAATGTATATGATATTTGAATACTCGAGCAAAGTCACAGCTAAAAAGTTCCTCCTCAAACCTTATATCGATTTTGGTAAAGGCACTACTTACTACCTGATAAGAAATACTGTGAAGGTAAGAATCAGCTACCTCCTTTTGGGGCGGTTGTTAAAACGTGGAGTAAGAGGAGGAGAGGGGATACGAGGAGATGGACAGACAGAGAATGACTTCTTAAGTAATACAACCCAGTACGTTGTCCTCGATGGTGAGTGTTCATCGGAGGTGAGGGTATTATCTGGAGTGCCCCAGCGAAGGGTGGTAAGTCCGCTGTTGTTTTCTATCTACATAAATGATCCTTTGGTTAGGGTGGACAGCAATGTGCGGCTGTTTGCTGATGATGCTGTGTTGTACGGGAAGGTGCCGTCGTTGAGTGACTGTAGGAGGATACAAGATGACTGCAACAGGATTTGTGATTGGTGTAAAGAATGGCAGCTAACTCTAAATATAGATAAATGTAAATTGATGCAGATGAATAGGAAAAAGAAACCCGTAATGTTTGAATACTCCATTAGTAGTGTAGCGCTTGACACAGTCAAGTCGATTAAATATTTGGGCGTAACATTGTAGAGCGATATGAAGTGGGACAAGCATGTAATCGCAGTTGTGGGGAAGGAGGGTAGTCGCCATCGGTTCATTGGTAGAATTTTGGGAAGATGTGGTTCATCTGTAAAGCAGACCGCTTATAAAACACTAATACGACCTATTTTTGAGTACTGCTCGAGCGTTTGGGGATCCCTATCAGGTCGGATAGAGGGAGGACATCGAAGCAATTCAGAGGCGGGCTGCTAGATTTGTTACTGGTAGGTTTGATCATCACACAAGTGTTGCGGAAATGCTTCAGGAACTCGGGTGGGAGTCTCTGTAGGAAAGGAGACGTTCTTTTCGTGAATCGCTACTGAGGGAATATAGAGAACCAGCATTCGAGGCTGACTGCAGTACAATTTTACTGCCGCCAACTTATATTTCGCGGAAAGACCACAAAGATAAGATAAGAGAGATTAGGGCTCGTACAGAGGCATATAGGCAGTCATTTTTCCCTCTTTCTGTTTGGGAGTGGAACAGGAAGAGAAGATGCTAGTTGTGGTACGAGGTACCCTCCGCCACGCACCGTATGGTGCATTGCGAAGTATGTATGTCGATGTAGAGGAGCAGAAAATAGATAGGCTGAAGAATAAAACTGTTAGAGAAAAGAGGCGGGGTAATGGACAGAAGGGGAAGAGGAGGAGATGGACAGATGGAGGGGAGAGGAGAATGTGGGCAGAGAGAGGGGAGGATGAAATGTACAGACAAAAGAGATGTAAGGATATGGGTAGAGAGAAGGGAGAACAGAAGCTGAACAGTGAGAAGGGGAGGATAACATGGACAACGAGTGGGAGGGAGGAGGAAATGGACTTACAGGAGGAAAAAGGAGATCAACTGAAGGGGAAGCAACATAGGGACAGAGAGCAGCAGCAGTTGGAGGAGGAGGAGGAGGAGCAGATAGACGCAGAGAGGGCAGGAGGAGAGAGCGGCATGGGGGATTAGAGAAGGGGAGGAGGAGTAGACTGACAGAGAGGGGGGAGGTCAGGAGTTGTTGGGTTGTTTGGGGAAGAGACCAAACAGCGAGGTCATCGATCTCATCGGATTAGGGAAGGATGGGGAAGGAAGTCGGCCTTGCCCGTTAAAAGGAACCGTCCCGGCATTTGCCTGGAGCAATTTACAAAAATAACGGAAAACCTAAATCAGGATGGCCGGACGCGGGATTGAACCGTCGTCCTCCCGAATGCGAGTCCAGTGTGCTAACCACTGGGCCACCTCACTCGGCGGAGAGGGGGCGGGGGTGGTAGGAGGAGGAGACGGACAGAGAGAGAGGGAATCTGATGATGAGCACTCAAGCTAGTATAACATGCACGATAAAATTAAATCCATCAAGTACTCAGAACGGATTTCCTATTAAAGAAACTGGTGAACGATACACTAATGATGTGACTCTGAGTCCCTTTACCTTCGGCCGCTCCGTTCGTTCCGTAGCGTGCGCACGTTGTTTTGGAATGTCCGGCTGAACAGAGCCAGCGCAACACGAAACGCCACCCTGAACGGATGGGCGGTCACGGCCCAGTCACCCAGGAACATTCCGGGCGCGCCCGACCGCTGCGGCGGCCCAGACAGCCTCGCCAGCCACTCCACTCTCCAGCCCCCACCCTGCAGGTTTTAGTGCGCGCAGTAAAACACACGCGACGACCCGCAGCGGTCGGCTAACAGCGCAAAGTGGCACCCGCGGTACGGCACTGTGCAGCACGCTACAGTTTCCGGCGTGCACCCTGAAACGTCCTCTTGCTGTGGAAGTGCCCGCTCTACAGCTTCTGTTGTCGGAACATAACTCACGAAGAAAATATTAGAGTTAACGGTACTTCCGAGAGCGCTACATTCACAGTTGACGGCCAGGTAACCGATATCTTTCAATTAGATAACCTAAAACCACGCTCCAGTGTCAGATAAGAAATTAACGCCTGTCGAGTGGTTTCAGAACGGATTTTCATTCTACAGCAGAGTGCGTGCTGTTTCGAAACCTCATGTATAATTAAAAGTGTGATTGCTTTTGTTGATTTGGGGCGGTGGGGTGGATGGGGGGAGATGAATGGAGAGGTTAAGAGGCAAACACAGAGATCAAAGAGTGGTGCACCTGGAAGCAGAGATGTCTACCGATAACACTATGTGACCTAGTCGGTAGATTCATAATGGTAACAGCGAGAAGGCTTAAAACGTAACGGACTTTTGTACCCTCAATAATAGAAGCTAGATGAAGGGGATAGGGAAGTCAGCAGGTGGACATGCCCGGGGCTCTTCAGGCGACAGCAAATATCCTACTCACAGCACCAACAGAGATGCCCCAAGTCTGATCCATTACAGTCGAGAGCGCCCACTTGCGACAAAGTGCGACACCCGTAATAGAAAATCGAAAGCGGCAAAAATGAGGCAAACCGCGTCTAGAAGTGATTGATGCAGAGTAAAAGAGGGATGAAAGAGTAGCCCGGTCAAGGGGTTGAGGTCAAATATTCCCCAGGCTTAATACAGAGCAGGACCCGCCGTACCTTTAGCCATCCTGCCCCTGCTCCAGAATTAGTTTAAAACCTTATAATTGAGAATAAAAACCACTTTCAGGAGAAAACTTAAAACTGGTTCAACAGTCAGTGAACCGTTCGATAATATTATAGGGAAAAGTTCTTGAAGTCCATGATTTAAAATGAACTGTATCAGGACTCTAATCTGGTGCCTATGTCTTTCGCGGGCAAGTAATCCTATTCCACATGGAATGGAAGGGAAGAGGTACTGGTGGGAGTAAGCTAGTGAGAGCGGATCGTCAGTCGCGCTTGGATAGCTGAGTGTTTCCAGCTAAATAGGAAGGTCCCGGGTTTCACTCCCAGTTTGCACACATTTTAATCTGCTAGGAAGTTCCAAATGGAGAATGGATCGTAAGGAGTCTTCAGTAAACACGCACGTTACCAACGCTCTCACTGCCGACAGAGTTCTGGAAGGAATGTCGAATGAATAAGTTCATTTAAATGAAATTATAATTTGTTAATTACAGTTGTCTTTCTTTAAAATTCGGCGACACTTTAGTTACATTCAGGAGGGCTCTAGCGACGTCTTCAACACCATAGCGCGCTTTCGCAAGGTACCTAGTTGAGATATGGGGTAGAGGGAGCGTTCGTCAACGGCGAATGACGTTGATGGTCGGAAGGGTGGTGTTGGAGGCGACGGGTCGTAAAAAGGAAAAGAGGGAAGTAAAGGTTTAACGTCCGTCCTGAGAGACGGAGCAGAGGTCAGGTAGTAATAAGAAAAGCAAAGCGACAGTGTCTTTAGCTATGGAACTATCCTGCCATTCGCCTTAATCGATTTAGGGAATCCACGAAAAACCTAAATCAGAATGGGTTAGGGTGGTTTGAACTACTCCTGAATCCTAGTGCGCTCTGTTAGAAATACACCACATCGCAAGCATCAGGTATTTTTTCACAATCAGCACTATCGGACATTTCTCCCTCTTAAGGCTTTTGGTTTACTTCTATAATATTTTTGCTCTTTGTAATGCTTTTAATAAAGATTTATCTTCTGAAACGCGTGGGCGCTTTTAAGCAATAAACGGCTGTCAACAGCTTTCAATCTGACAAACATCCTTCACACTTTTTGATGTATTCTGGAGAATATACGGGAGATGTACTGGAAAGACTGAAGCAATGTTAGTACATCACGTGGCCGGTCTGGCCAGTTCAGCCTTCAACAATAAATCCAGGCTTGAAGTGTGAACTTGTAACTGTGCTTTGTTTCTGGTAATGACGTGACTACGTGTCTTAGCTTTCAACTGTGCTCCTGCGCTTGATGGTTAAAATACCGCATTACGCGAAGTGCCAAATGGGAGAATAATTGATTTTGTTGTAATTTTCAGATATCAGCGAGATTCACGATCCGCTAGCCACAGTCCCTTATGATGTACAAAAGATATAAAATTCCTAAAGATTGAGGGTAATAAGTAAATCGATTGACCTCTGCGTGTCCGAGCATTTAGGTCAAATTTCCACTGGATTTATAGTGATGTCCTTAGTTAAACAAATTTTTCATTTATGTAAGCATGCAACCACGTATAATCGAATCAGCATTTTGCTAAGAAAGACTAGCTCCACCCAGTATTACAGAAAATTACCAATAAAACGCTAACCCCCATGCGTACGGTGAATTTTGACCCGTTAGTTATTTACAAAAAAATGTTCAAACGTGTCTGAAATCTTATGGGAGTAAACTTCTAAGGTCATCAGTCCCTAAGCCACAGCATGGACAAAACAGTGGCCGATGGCCTTCACTTAACGACCGAGAGCAGCTGCGTTTCCGTAGCGTTGTCAGTAGTAACAGGCAAGCAACAGCGCGTGAAATAACTACATAAATCAATGTGGGACGTACGACAAACGTACGATAATGCAGTATCTGTGTTATTCTGAATTAAGATGTATAGTTCCTTTGAACATGCATGCATGCCAAACGGTAAGGTGACCGCTCGCTATAAGCGGGGAATCCGGCTTCGATTCTCGGCCCGCATAAATTTTCAATGTCGTTATTCCATTCTGTAGCTGTTCGTAGTCCACATTTGCATTGTGAATACATTTGATATGCGACTAACGTATCAAATGTTTAAATGTGTGTGAAGTCTTTTGGGACTTAACTGCTAAGGTCATCAGTCCCTAAGCTTACACACTACTTAACCTAAATTATCCTAAGGACAAACACACACCCCAATGCCCGAGGGAGGATTCGAACCTTCGCCGGGATCAGCTGCGCAGTCCATAAGTGACTAACGTACGCTTTAGGACAGTGCAGCGTAGTTTGGCTTTAATGGGCTGTGGCAGCAGACGAGTGCCTTTGATAACAGAACAACATCGCCTCTAGCACCTCTCCTGGGCTCGTGAACATTTCGGTTGGACCCCAGTCCACTGGAAAACCGTGGCCTGGTCAGATGAGCCCCGATTTCAGTTGGTAAGCGGTTAGAGTGTGGCGCAGACCCCACGAGGCCATGGACCCAAGTTGTCAATAAGGTACAGCGCAAGATAGCGCTGATTAAATAATGATGTCGGCTGCGTTTACATGGGATGATCCAGGCCGCCTTGATGTTCGGCTACTTTTAGAGACCTTTTGCAGCCTTCCATAGACGTAGTATTCCCACATAACGATGGAATTTTTATGGATGAGACTGCGCCATGTCACAGTGACACAATTGTTCCCAATTGGTTTGAAGAACAGTCGGGACAGACGGGCGAATGATTTAGACAACCAGATGGCCTGACGTGAATCCTATCGAACATATACTGGACGTAATCGGCGGGTCAGTTTCTGCACAAAATACTGCTCTGGCAAGACTTTCAGAATTATTGACCGCTATACAGTGTGAGGTAACGGGCGAGTTGCGGCGCCCTGGAAATATTCTAAGTTCAAACTTGACGGCCACCGCTCGGGCCACGTGGCAGGGCCAATCTCATTAGCATCCACATGGTGCCTCACAACATCCGGAACCCGTGGTCCATCGAGTACGTGGCTGGTGACGTTGTGCGCCGGGAGGGCCAAAGATGGAGGACTTTGTGAAACCTTAATGGCAGACATTTCACAGTTTGTATAGGAGTTGATAGTAGCCAGATGAATCATGATACCTCAAAAAGCACATGTAGATTATTGTAATTTGCACGACGATCCTGATGGTGTAATCAGATTTTCAATATCTTTTTTAGTTTAAAGCATAGTATCTGACAGTAAATTATACAAGTAGTACCCAGCAACGAATTTCCAAAATTTAAACGCTTCATCCGATTTCGTCGATCGACGTGTCTTCAGAAAGCTATTAGTATAAACCTAAACGGGTATAAATAACAGGCATTTAATTGGAAGAGTACATGAGTTATTGGAGGTCAAAGTGGCTCATTGTTATTTATCGCGTCAGGCCATAAGTACTCCACAGTTACACGAAAAAACGGTAGCAGCCTGCTTATAAATATATTTATTGATCTATGTTTTTGTTTATATCCGATATATACTATTCATGAAGAAATTGTTTAAATATTTATTGTGTTTTCGAAAGCACAGAGACACTAGGCTACTGGCTTTTGTTGCTATTCCTTTGAAATATGATTATTTAATTTATTTATGTATTTAATAACGTGTGTTAGAACCTATTTATGGTCAAGCCATAGGAATATTTATTTAATTTCAAGTTATTTCAATGTAAATCCAGTATTTCGACCGTGTTTCATTATGTTTGTGTGGATACGTTTTTTGGAGAGATGGAGGGAGCGCTCTAGCCAATAACAGCGTTCGTTACTAAGAGAGACGTATGGAGGGTGGGGAGGAGGATCGTTTCCGGAGAGGACACGAGGTAGTTCGGAACAGTGGGCAGTTCGGGAGAGTACGGCAGAGGACACGGAGAGTGCTGGACAGTACAGAGCGGGACAGGACACTCGCGGAAGGATTTTGACACTGGAGTAGTTTGTGCGTGGTCGCGGATGACGGAAATATTTCCGTGCCGACCTGTGTTCATGTGTGATTTCCGTGGCTTCTGCAGTGGAGATGTAGTATGCGTTCGATAGTGAATATCTCTCGAGGCCGGCCAAGATGGCCGAGCGGTTCTAGGCGCTACAGTCTGGAACCGCGCGACCGCTGTAGTCGCAGGTTCGAAACCTGGCTCGGGCATGGGTGTGTGTGACGTCCTCAAGTTAGTTAAGTTTAAGTAGTTCTAAGTTCTAGGGGTCTGATGACCTCAGAAGTTAAGTCCAATAGTGCTCAGAGCCATTTGAACAATTTTTGTTATGTCGCGAGCTATGTTGTTGTTCGTAACTAATTACGTGAAGTAGGAATCAATTGTTTCCCTGTTACTCAACCTATATTTTATTTAATCGCTGGACCATCGACACTAGTAAGTGTTTTGCAGAAATATACCGCATTCTGAAAAGTACTTCTGCTATCGAGCTCATCATTTAAAATCGTTAAGATAGCACCTGCAGATTTAATTTAATTGCAATCTTTGATTTATAAATGTATATATTCCTTTCATAATTTGCAAATGCCGAGTCATAAAAACCTTCGATCATTCGATTTATGTGTGTATTCTTGTCGTGTACTGTAGACTCAGCAGTATTTGGCCTGTAATGCGGCAACTACGTATGCTAGCCCCTACACAACGAAACAGGCCAAAACATTTAACACTGCAACGTTGAGTCAGAGGGTGCGTAGCTGAGGGCCGCCTCATCATCTCACATTTTCTATTTGAAAGCCCGCTAGAGGCAACAGGGCCAGTATTTCTGCAGGGGACTTCCAACTACTCGGTGAGTCCACGCCAGTCGAGTTGTTTCATTACGCCGGGCGAAATGGAGGTCTCCCACGATATTAGGAGGCATCCCATAACTTTTGTTACCTCAGAATATTTCTTAGAACGGAAAATGTAGATGCCACCTTCTTACAACTGTTAGGTAACATGGTTTTTGCCTTTTACATATGTCTTACGTACGTTATTTTATGTGTTTCTGTACATAACGCTTTTAGTTATGTTAAGCCAAATTTAAAACTGTACTGCAGTAATGCTGGACGTTATAAGAAATTTAGGGACGTTCTTCATGAATATACATTGAGTGGAGCCACACATACAACGGAAAGCTACAGGCGCCGCACTCCGTCTCATAAATCAGCCGGCGCGATACTTTTATTTCTCATGGAAATACGAGGAAGCGGGATTCCTGAAACTGTAAATCGTGGTGGGCCTGGTAACAAACTTTTCTCACTGAATCCCGGGGGAGCACTTGGGAGCTGGAATCTAAAACTCTCCACCAAGTTTGCTGCGGCGATTAGTTCGCGAAACAGAGGGTCGGCCGCGAGTTTAATCAGTCAGCGGCGATGCCGGGGACACGGCGGTCCGGCCGCCGCCCCACCTCGGCCGCCCACGCCTTTTAACTGATACCCCAGACCCTCTCCCACTGCCTCGCACAGCGGCGTTCCGGCGGCCAGCGTGCGCACTTTCAACGAGACTCGTAAGTGCAATCACTTAAGAGTCTACGCTAAATCCTACAGACTCACTGCCCATCATCGATATACCTGCTTGGCGTTTCTTTTCTTTTGTTCTTCATATCTCCCCCTCACGCTGAAAAGAGGGTGGGGTTGGGGGGGGGGGGGGGGGGTAGAGGAAGGTGTGGCAGCCCATTAATAAAACAGAAGAAAGAAGACACATAGCTTTTGACAGGTACACTATTGGCCATTAAAATTGCTACACCACGAAGTTGACATGCTACAGACGCGGAATTTAACCGACAGGAAGAAGTGCTGTGATGTGCAAATGATTAGCTTTTCAGAGCATTCACACAAGGTTAGCGCTGGTGGCGACACCTACAACGTGCTGATATGAGGAAAGATTTCTCATACACAAACAGCAGTTGATCGACGTTGCCTGGTCAAACGTTGTTGTGATGCCTCGTGTTAGGAGAAGAAATGCCTACCATCACTTTTCCGACTTTGATAAAGGTCGGACTGTATTTATCGCGACTGCAGTTTATCGTATCGCGACATTGTTGCTCTCGTTGGTAGAGATCCAATCGGTGGGTTCAGGAGGGTAATGCGGAACGCCGTGCTGGATCACAATGGCCTCGTATCACTAGCAGTCGAGATGACAGGCATCTTATCCGCAAGGCTGTAACGGATCGTGCAGCCACGTCTCTATCTCTGAGACAACAGATGGAGACGTTTGCAAGATAACAACCACCTGCATGAACATTTAGACGACGTTTCCAGCAGCATGGGATATCAGCTCGGAGACCTTGGCTGCGGTTACCCTTGACTCTGCATCACAGACAGGAGCGCCTGCGATGGTGTACTCAACGAGGAACCTGGGTGCACGAATGGCAAAACGTCATTTTTTTTTTCAGATGAATCCAGGTTCTGTTTACAGCATCATGATGGTCGCATCCGTGCTTGGCGACATCGCGGTGAACGCACATTGGAAGTTTGTATTCGTCATCGCCACACTGACGTATCACCCGGCGTGATGGTATGGGGTGCCATTAGTTACACGTCTCGGTCACCTCTTGTTCGCATTGACGGCAATTTGAACAGTGGACGTTACATTTCAGATGTGTTACGACCCCTTAATTCGAACCCTGCGAAATCCTACATTTCAGCAGGATAAGGCACGACCGCATGTTGCAGTGCTGTACAGGCCTTTCTGGATACAGAAAATGTTCCACTGCTGCTCTGTCAGCACATTCTCCAGATCTCTCACCAATTGAAAACGTCTGGTCAGTGGTGGCCGAGCAAGTAGCTCATCACAATACGCCAGTCACTACTCTTGATGAACTGTGGTATCGCGTTGAAGCTACATGGGCAGCTGTACCTGTACACGCCATCCAAGCTCTGTTTGACTCAATGCCCAGGTGTATCAAGGCCGTTATTACGACCAGAGGCTGTTCTGGGTACTGACTTCTCAGGATCTATGAACCTCAATTGCGTGAAAATGTAAGCACATGTCAGTTCTAGTATAATATATTTGTCCAATGAATACCCGTTTATCATCTACATTTCTTCTTGGTGTAGCCATTTTAATGGCCAGTAGTGTATCTTTTCTCATCAGTCTTACGAGTGACTAGAAGTGGGCCGCTACTGATTCCTCTCCTGATGCTGAGTTCTTCATCTTAGAATAACACATACAACTAGCGCCCTCAGTTATTTGTCGGATATAAAGTCTCTTCCTTTCTCTACACTACGTCTCTCTCGTACAATGCAGGTTATTAAGTTTGTAATTATGTGTAAACACACGTCCAGATGTCCTGGTCCTCCCTCTTGTCAACATTTTACGAATTTTCCTCTCTTCCCCAATTCCGCTGGAAATAGCTTCATTTTTTTATGTTTCCACTTAGTATTAGACATTCTTCAGCATCACATCTCAATTGCTCCGAATTTTTTCCTTTCCATGTTTTTAAGCATTTATAACCAATAAAATAAAGTGATAAAATACAACAAAAGATGATTCCGATTGGCAGTGTTATTATATTAAAAAACATGGTTGTGGTGTGGATGGCGCTACGAGGAGACGATGCTGACTGCAATAGGTAAGTGAAAAATAGGAAACAGTGTGTGTGGGGACGACTGGGGTACTGGACTGATGAGCAGCACAAATACGCCGCTGTGTCTGATGTTGGCCTGTGAAGTATCCGGCGGAGTGTACGTCTGGTCTTTCTGACCCCCCCCCCCCCCCCCCCTGCTTCTCCTCCCGTTCCTTATGTTTCGTTCGCGAATGCGAATGTTGAATTGGATGAATAATGTCGGTAAACCTTCGTATGAAAATCTCGTAGGAAGTCACTTGCCTGCGTGGGCTGCTGTTTTCTTTTGAAATAAACACTTCATTTCACACATTAGCTATTAGATTATTTCATTCTTTTGTGCATTACCAAGGTACATAACAATAACAATTGTTGTGTGTAAAACACGATATATTCCACTCATCACTCTTGGGAACCAAACAACCGAGTTTCTCACAGTCATTGTGCATATGGGCACAACTAGCCCAAACCTGAAATACATGTGTAACACGAAAATAAAGGCAACCATTTTGTGGTTACTGTCACTGTACCAACGTAAAACACATTTCTGATTTAAATATGGTATCCACATCTGAGGTAGTTCTTCTCGGAGCCCCTATGGTTATGTGAAACTACTAGTGACCTATCACATGTTGCTCCCCAGGCTAAAATTTGTGGGATATTTTACGCTATACTAAGTTAACTATGATGTAGCTCTATAATTCCCAAGTGACTAAAAAAAAAAAAAAAAAGAAAATGCCCTCGCAGGAAAATTGCCTTATTCAACAAACTCACAGCTGCTATGGACCCAAACACAAAATACTTTGTATAAGCTCTAATTTCTCTAGCTTTCTGTTGGTAATCATTTATCGAGACGTATACATGAAGGTGTAATACGTTGTCCGGGTCTTGATGGAATATATGGTCCCGGTATTTAAATAGAAAATCTCTCGGTGATGCTTAATGTCCCTCCTGCAGCATCTCCCTTGTGATCATCAGGCTGTGAGAGCCTCTGGTGTGTCATATTTGTCGTACATTAAAAGATTAAGAGATATTGTTCGCCTCCACATATATCTACATCATATGAGCTATAGAGCAGAAATACGAAAGGTTTTAAAGTAACCATGTTGTAATTGTTGCATAAGCACTTTGTGTTGTAGATGTCCAGATCGACAGACGGCTCAAAACCCCTCAACTGTGTAGTAAAGCAAAGATTGGGCAGCTGCGACGGCGGAGTCCAGGGTCGGTCCACCATCATAGATATCTGGCCGCTATACGACGCTGCGAGAGCTATTTTCTGCAATGCGAACATTATTTTGAACTCAAAAAACCGTTGCTTTTTGTCTGTGATTTGGTTATGGGGGATTTCGACATTGTCAGACGGTTGATGGAGCCCCGTTTTGCCATAGGACGCAGCGGATCGTCCGACGGGAACAGTTTGCCTGAGTCGGTAAGTCTAACTGGTGAGAGACACCGCGGCTACCTCGTTCCGAAATTCGGTTTAGGAAATTTAGTAGTGTTACTAACTGGGAGGTTCCACTTGTGAATGTGATTAAGCTGCGAATGCAGTTACGAGGATTAGGGAGACCGCCTGTTTGAGTTAGGAGCTGGTGCAATAAGCTGCGTATTTGTGAGGCTGGATAATTTCAGTGGAAGTTCGTTTATTTAGGCTTAGTGGTCCTACAGTTCCGTGAAAGGGTTTTAGCGAAACTGCTGGCCGACTCTGGAGTGATAGAGTCTGTGCTTATTTGGTGGTTGTTGGTTGTAGGATTATTGTGGTTTCAGAGCGGAGATCTCGAAGTAATTTGTATTTTGTTTGGCAGTCGCTAACGATTCATAGTTTGGGAACTGCGCCTCATTTTGCTACTGCATACAGCGTGTTATGTCACGCTTGCGATCCACTCTAAAGTGTAAAGAAAAGGAGGTGAATGTTAGAAAAGTGTGAGCCATATCACAAGGCACTGTACTGAGTGACTTTCGTTATTTGTTTGAAGTAATGGGACCGCGTAAAATCAACGTCTTAAGTGGCTGAGCATTAAATTACCATTTAGTCGCAGTATTTAAAGCGACGGTGACACGTAGGTCTTTTTCTCTTGTTCTGTTCGAGGGACATAGTTTTCTTGTAACTCGATCACACATGTATACGAAGTGTGTAAATGATAATTGAACTTTTGTCAATAAATAGAATAAGAGGATAGCCGAGACTGGGAAAAGAAAATAAAACTTAAAAACTCGTCTTCTACTCTCTTACTGTGAGTGCGTTAAAATGTGCTGTGAGAAGCAACAAATTTTAAACAGTGGGGGTATTTGTCTTGTTATTTGCAAAGTTTTTTATTGATTAAAATTGTAGCAATTCAACCTAATTCCATAAACAGTTTCTAGTTATTTGAAAGAGATTTGCATATGAGAAACTCTTTGCGAGTGCGGTTGACGTATATAAGCGTTCTGAAACAAATGTACTAATTATTCTATTTGTCACGTAAAAATGAACTCTCGTTAATTAAAAAAATTAACTTGAAAATTATTAAAAGGGGTCATATTTGCTAGAAAGTAGCACAAAAGTGGAGATAAAAGAATAAAATTAAATGAAATTATCGTTAATATTTTAGTAATAAGAATTCTAAATGAGAGACACTGTTTACGTAATATGACACCTGAGTGAGAAATATTATCATATCTTTGAGTCGACTAAATAAGAGATATACTCTTATTTTTATGCTAAGTAGCAATACTCGACAAATAATTACGTGTAAGAGGTATTAAAGCAATTTAGTCCTAGTTATTTTAACAGAGATGCTAATATATTCCGCAATTAGTAATAGTATATGAGAACAAAACGACGATCCCTTAACATTTTGCTGGATTACTTCAACTGAATTACGTCGTACTATCGTAGTGTGAAGATACGAGTTTGCATTAATTTCAGTGGTTTTCTGTTGTGAATAGCTTTGTTATAATTAAAAGGGTTTTTGAGAGTCTTTGCAAGTAATAGAATTGCCGTTAAAGCAGTAGTTTTGATAATACGTCACGTGACTGAACCTGTTACGTATACATGTGTGCGTAGGTTTGAAAGTGACAATACCGGTACCTTCACTTAACACGTAAATCACGGCTGTTACTTGGTGTTATTGACTCTTCAAGTCATTTTCAGTAGAGAGAGTCTAACCGAGTTTAGGAATAACGGTTAGTCACCTCATCTGAACTACTCTCAGAAAGGTTGCCTTTTTGGTACGTACTGGTCACTGTGAAAGTGATCGAATTCGATTCCGCATCGCGTATAAAAATTATTTTCTTTTGCTGGGTATATGTGTGTGAAATAAAAGCTCGACGAGTGTCATTCTCGTAGTCTGCTGCATAGTAACACTACTTACCTAGAGTTACAGAGTAAGCTATTCTAGCTAGCGAGATAACGTTCGGCACAGGGCAGACATCATCACATACGTACCCGATCGTACTTTGACATAGTTCAAGCCTTGATCTAGGTACGGCATAGGAAAGCTACAGATACGGTTTGTAATTTACTAAATGTCAGTATGGAGTTAAAGGTTTCTTTGGATTAGATGTAGAGGATGTGGGTGATAAGCGACTTAGAAATGGTGTAGTTCGCATCGGTAGCAGCAGCATCATCAGCACGGGATTGTAGAGCATAGGGAAGGCAATGGCGTTTCAGTATTCAGATTTATAAGATTTATGGTATTTGTGGAAAGATTTGAATAGTTTTAGGAGTGCTTTTAATATAATCAGCTGGTAAAGGACGCGTGAGCTGAAGAGGAGATGAAGACAGAACTCGCTACACCGTGTAAGATGTAAAGATGAGGATGCATCGGATAATGGCTTTTCATGTACAATGGATGCCGTAAGGACGTAATCTTTATGTACATTCAGTAAGCTGTTTAATTAACATTCTTATTTTACGGACTCTTTCTTTGATAGTTGTTATGTAGTGACATGAGGTGACTTTGCTACCGACGGTGAATCAAAGATATTTTAGTGCGTTTGTAAGCTTGTTAGGATGGTCTTAGGTGGATGGATATGTGGGAATCAGGGGATCACTAACATCGGGTGGCTTGTCTTATGATTATTACCTGCATTTTGATGGGATGGGTACTGAGGCAGCCAGTTTCAGTATTTTTCAGTTGCTGGTCAGATTAAGCGATTGATCACTAAACTACACAAGTTACAGTGTCACAGTCAGTCACGTGTGGTGTAGAAATGCGACTAACTACACGACGGAGTGGGGGAAAGTAATTCAGAAAAATCTTAAACGTGGCTGCGAAACAGCAACTGTCTGGATTTGAAGAAGTTGAAAAATCAACCAACTAGTTGCAAATAAAGGTTTATTAGCCCTTGACCTAAGTTTCGATATTTGTAAAAACATCTTCTTCAGAACTAACAATGCCCACTGCTTCTGAAGAAGATATTTTTTACAAATGCCGAAACCTAGGTCAAGGGGTTGTAAATCTTTATTTGCAGCTGGTGGGCTGATTTTTCGATCTCTTCGAATTTGGGAAACCGCCAAGGTAATGCCGACATCAAGGCTAACAGAAGGAAGATTTGGTTTACATGTCCCATAAACAACGAGGTCATTAGGCGTGTAGGACTAGTCTGGATTAAGGAAGGAAATCGGCAGCGCCCTTTTCAAAGGAACCATCCTGGCCCTTACCTAAGCCACATTAATTCTCGCAGGTTCGTGCATCTTCGAAGATAATTTGTGGAAATGCGAACATACGGTGTCTCATAATGGCATAAACGAATTTTTAAGGACACGAGCCTAGGCAGGTGGTCTCGATGTCGTAAGGCAGGGCACTTGCGAAAATACGGTGACGCAGCATTGCGCCACATTTCTCTGGGCGTCTCCCTCCGACTACCGGCCAGTACCGAGGCGATTACTTAAACCAGCGGCCGGCCGCTGTGGCCGTGCGGTTCTGGCGCTGCAATCCGGAACAACGGGGCTGTTACGGTCGCAAGTTCGAATCCTGCCTCAGGCATGGGTGTGTGTGATGTCCTTAGGTTGGTTAGGTTTAAGTAGTTCTAAGTTTTAGGGGACTTATGACCTAAAATGCTGAGTCCCATAGTGCTCAGAGCCATTTGAACCATTTGAACTTAAACCAGCAGACACTTCGACATGTGAAATTAAATCGATTCTGGCAAGTCATCGAGTTGTCAAATGTTGTAGCGTCGGCATCCAGTCGTAATACTGACAGGACAGCCAACCAAAAGGGTCCTGTAGGTCCTGAAGACCTCCCAGCCACAGAGCCAGCGCAACGCTCACCAGCGCCAGTCGCTGTCCGCCAGTCAACTGTTCAGTCAGATGTTCGAGGTTTTCTACTGGGACGTCTGTGTTTCTTAATTGCGGTTGCTGGGCAGGACTTGCGAGCCGCACTCAGCAGTGACAGGCTGCTGTATCAGTATCTGACGTAGCTCCAGTTGCCAGAATTGTCTACCGCGGAAGGTCACGCCGCGCCCGTGCTGCACTGGTTATACTGTGGCCGGCATCCCACAACAACGCTCCGCTGCCACGAGGTCCTGGCGTCGTGACTCATCTTACAGCCGCCGCCTGGAGCCCTATTCTCTATCGTTCATACCGATCGGTGTAGTAGGTTAGTCTCGGTAGTGACGTCATTTTCGGTTCTTTATCGAAATATCCTATTCAGTAAGCTTCTGAGACCTGTTACCGAAAGGTCCTCCCACCGATTTTATGACAATTGTACCGACAGGTTTTGGATTTCGGCTTGGCCCTGTCGATCAGTGAGCTGTGGTTTATGCACACCTATAATTTGTTATTTTAAACATATTTAGTGGTTTTAACTTTGGATTTAGTGATTGTGTTACTAAAGAATCACTAGAGGACGCACCTGGTTGGAAAGTGAGTTCATAATAGACTATTTTCCTTTGTTAGAAATATGGGTAGGTTAGGTTGTTACTGTGAATGATTAAATAAAAAAAACGTTTTCTGTCAATATTTTCTCAAATTACGTGTTATTTTTATGCAATTAAGAGTTCAAATATAATTAAATATCAAGATATCGGCTCTGCCTACATATATTGCAGGAGTGTGAACTGACGTTACTAGTGACTTTGTGTACTTTTTTCCAGAAATGGTTTAGTTAGTAACTATCGAAACTTATTTACAACTTTCAAGCAACAATGGAAAGGAAGAATGTGAAGCCTGATATTGGAAACCTTGCAAACTATAACGCGTTTATGACGTAACGCAGCACCGTTTGCAACGAAGTCAGCCTATGTTCCTCTACGCAATAGTGCAAGAATTGAGCGCTATGTTTCTGTTGTTTGGCGTGGCCAAAATGTTAGCGTGTGAGAATGCGATGCAAAAGTACACGGGTTCGGGAACGGATGGAGAAGAAAAAAAAAATTTTTCTCCTCTTCATATATGTAACCCATTCTGAGACATTGTTATTCGCGTTAACTTCAGATTTTTCTGCCGTGTTTGTTATTACTTAGATGGAAGAACGCACTTCCGCAGTAATAATTTCATGATTTCTATGTGTTTAAAAAACCGAAATATGATATTGCCGGAGATGAAATTACTGTGAGTGAAATAACTAACAATGACCTTTATTGCCGGCTGGGTGGCCGAGCGGTGCTAGGCGCTACAGTCCGTAACCGCGCGACCACAGCGGTCGCAGGTTCGAATCCTGCCTCGGGCATGGTTGTGTGTTATGTCCTTAGGTTAGTTAGGTTTAAGCAGTTTTAATTTCTAGGGGACTAGTGACCTCATAAGTTAAGTTCCATAGTGCTCAGAGCCATTTGAACCATTTGACCTTCATTTTTTTTCTTGTCAGAAATAATTCACCATTTTTACCGAATATGCAGCGATTTCCGAGTATGCGATTAGACAGGAATCTAACAGCGCAACTTAAATTACTGGTAATGTAACTAGCAGCAGTCATCTTTATACTCTTGCTTGCCACAAGTATTTATCTGCGATCGAATCCTCAACAACAGTAGACAGAGATGAAAGATCTCCACCGTAATATTTTTAGACTGTAGCACCATATACGAAACATTTTCGTTCATGAGATGCATTATAAACTTCGACGAACTGCAGGAGCTCTCGAAAATGTGTTTCTTCAGTTTTGTTTTTAAGACCCAAATCGTTGACGCATCATATAGAGAAGTGGGCTACACAATCATTTGGATCTCTAGGAGCGAGTTATAACCACATTCTGTTTATCTTCTTATTCTTTGAAGCTCTCAGAATCAATTTTTCGGGTGTTTTTATAGATGTATTAGTACAATGTGGTACTACACAGTATTCCTAACTCATGTTCCGAAACGTAAATTCCAAAACACGATCTCAGTGTGAATGAGAATAAGCTGACATAATGCGGCAGTTACGACAATCTGCAAAATACAGTCAAATACGATATCGTCATTATGCATGGAAACATGCGATCAGGGAAACTGTAAAAATTTCTATGCATTTCAGCTGAGAATCATGGAAATGGATATACTATGCCTGATACTGTTAAGGAGGAGGCCAGAGAGAAGAAGGCGGGCACGTCACTCGATGGAATGCGGCGTCATGTGTTATGGCAACGTAAACACAATTTTCGGCACTTCGAAGAATAGCGCTCCTGTGTCGTCTGCTGGCCGCTTTGTGTTCGTGGCATTGTGCGGGCTGCAGTGCGCATGCGCCCATCTGCGGCCGCTTGCTTTTGATTGGTTTGCGCGACGCTAACCGACAACAATGCTTCGGTTCTCTACACCCACAAGGTATCGCTTACGAAATGTATACTGAAGGAGGCAGGGGATCTCAGAAGCTTACTGAATAGGATATTTCGATAAAGAACCGAAAATGACATCACTACCGAGACTAAGCTACTACACCGATCGGTACGAACGATACAGAATAGGGCCCCTGGCGGCGGCTGTAAGATGTGTCGCGACGCCAGGACCTCGTGGCAGCGGAGCGTTGTTGTAGGATGCAAGCCACTGTATAATCAGTGCGGCACGGGTGCGGCAGGACCTTGCGCGGTAGACAATTCTGGCAACTGGAGCTACGTCAGATGCTGATACAGCAGGCTGCCACTGCTGAGTGCGCACGTAAGTTGCGCTCAGCCGCCGCAATTAAGGAACACAGGCGTCCTACGAGCAAAGCTCGAACATCTGACTGAACAGTTGACTGGCGGACGGAGACTGGCAGTGGTGAGCGTTGCAGTGGCTCTGGGGCTGGAGGGGGGGGGGGGGGGGGGAGTCAGGACCAACAGGACCCCATTGGTTAGACCGTTCGGTGCTCTTCAGTACCGAAACGATCGGCACAATGGCGGAAAGATATGGAATAGGCAACCCAGATGAGCGTCTTCCGAATCACCACCGTCCTCCAAAAGAGCACACCTGCAAACTGTGTGTCTCATCGACAACGACAAAGAAGCCAATGATAGCCAGGTGATATTGCACCTACAGCTCTGCTCGTATTTCCCGCAGAACGTCTGTGGCGTGTTGGAAACGTGGCTGTGTCAGTGTGGAGACGGCCGCACGAGCCACTGTTTGGCCCGCCAGTGGGCGCTGGCAGCGGTCGCCAGGCGGCGGTGATGGATCAGCTGCAGCGGCGACACCGCGCGCAGCGCAGCCTCCCCCGGGGTGGGCATTCGTCACCTGTCGCCGCCACTGGACGGCCCGGCTGCCGCACGTGTATGACCGGCACTCGCGCCACGGACGGCTCGCTCGTTGGCTATCTGCCTCGATGGTTTCACGACACAGACACCATGGTTGAACAGCAGAGTAATGGCGGTTTTTCAGAAAGTTATTATTTCCCCTTGTCTCATTAGTCACTGTGTAATTAGTGCCAAATAGATTCCAGAATGAGATTTTCACTCTGCAGAGGAGTGGGCGCTGATGTGGAACTTCCTGTCAGATTAAAACTGTGCCGGACCGATACACGAACTCGGGACCTTTGCCTTTCGCGGGCATGTGCTCTACCAACTGAGCTACCGAAGCACGACTCACGTCCGGTACTCACAGCTTTACTTCTGCCAGAACCTCGTCTCCTACCTTCCAAATAAACTCTCCTGCGATCCTTGCAGAAGTAGCACTCCTGAAAGAAAGGATACTGCAGAGACTTGGCTTAGCCATAGCCTGGTGGATGTTTCCAGAATGAGATTTTCACTCTGCAGCGGAGTGTGCGCTGATATGAAACTTCCTGGCAGATTGAAACTGTGTGCCCGACCGAGACTTGAACTCGGGACCTATGCCTTTCGCGGGCAAGTGTTCATCATCGAGCTACCGAAGCACGACTCACGCCCCGTCCTCACAGCTTCGGTAGCTCAGATGGCGAGCACTTGCCCGCGAATAGCAAAGGTCCCGAGTTCGAGTCTCGGTCGGGCACACAGTTTTAATCTGCCAGGAAGTTTGAAAATAGATCATTGCCCCGATCTCACGAGGATTTTTGATGATAGAATGCATACTTGAAACACTGTCAGAGACGTTGTACTGTTTCTCCTGGGTGGACTAGGATTTAAAAAAAAAAAAAAAAAAAAAAAAAGAGAGAGAGAGAGAGAGAGAGAGACAGAGAAAGAGGGAGAGAGAGAGAAAGAAAAAAAGAATACATTTAAATTAAATATGACGATAAATTTTATAAATAACCGACAAGTACGCCAAAGAAGAAAAGATAGAACTACAATGGACATGTTATTGCGTGGACTCTTGCGCTTATACGCATGAAGTATCTTTCCTCTGTCTTTCACTTATCTGCTTGGATTCAGACCTAAGAGGACGTTCTTGTGTAAAGCTAATCTTGCTGTACCACATGATAATGTCAGTTGTACTTAAAACCTGAAAAATATTATGGTTATTTTGTGAAAAGAATCTGTGTATGTGGTCAATCAATTGGTAGTCTCATACCTGGATTCTCTTAAGTAGATATGGGCCTTAACAAAGAATTTTCATTGTTAGGCGCCATCTTAGAAAAATCTTTAACATTTTTCTTTTAGCTCATCTACGAGACGGGCAGTCGGTTAGGACAATTAGCTTTATTTCAGATCCCACGAGACCGCAGAAAGCTACTTGTAATTTAACAATTTTACGTACAGATTTTGTTTATGTAACGTGATAACATCCCAGGCGGAACAGGTCTGGTCACAGGATTCCAGTTCCATTATAGGATTTCTTATATTGGGGAATCGAGACGAAAGCACGATATGTTACGTATTGCAGTACTGTACATCGAACAGACTTGCCATATGTTCTCTGGTGCAATAAGCACACAACGTCTGACGACCCTGGAGTAATATCTGAAGTGTTGGGTAGATAAGAAAAGGACAATTAATTATCGACGATTGCGTAACTACCCTGAGAACTGAGCTAGTTTACTGAATTCTTACACACGTCGGGCTACATTAAACAACATATTACACTGTTAATAATATTTCTACATTAGTTTTGCTGAGCCGCTGCATTAATGCCCAGGCGTATCAAGGCCGTTATTACGGCCAGAGGTGGTTGTTCTGGGTACTGATTGCTTGAAAATGTAATCACATGACAGTTCTAGCATAATATATTTGTCCAATGAATACCTGTTTATCATGTGCATTTCTTCTTGGTGTAGCAATGTTAATGGCCAGTAGTGTATATAAGTCACGGCTCATGTTTCTATTAAATTACACTGATATCAAAGAAAAAGTCACCAATAACTTTTATTTTATTGCATTACAATTTATTGGTGGTGTGTGATCTTATAGTTCCCTGCATGTAACAAGTATAGATGGATTCCTTAGATAGTTCTCCTACGTAGGAGGAAGTCTATTTCCACTAAAATCCTTTTGGCGTCCCACTGCATCATCTTACAAAATACGTAGTTGTGTACAACTTTGTAGAGAATGGTGCGGCAACCGTAGTCATAGAAAAGGTGGACAGGAGCAGAAATGATAAGCGAGCAAGTTAACACTGCAAACAGAAGATTTACTTAAGTTGTATTTTCCCAAGCACATTACAAATAATGCAGCAAGAAATAGAGTGCAGCACTAATAACAGCAACTGGGATCAGGGTCTCGTTGTAAGTATGAACGATGGTCCGTAGCGAAAAGGTTCAAAGTGCAAATGGGAAGACTGACTGTCGCCAGCCATCCTATATCGCAGCAGCAGAAGACGCTCGTGGTACAGAGCAGCTGGAGGAATGCTGAGTGAGCGCACACCAACGCAAGATTGCTATCAGCTTCTGATGGGAATTTGCAGTTTCATGTCTATGACGCCTGGGGATGTTATCGATAAATAATACGTCCACATCTACATCGATACTCTGCAAATCACATTTAAGTGCCTGGCAGAGGGTTCATTGAACCACCTTCACAATTCTCTATTATTCCAATCTCGTATAGCGCGCGGAAAATATGAACACCGATATCTTTCCGTACAAGCCCTCATTTCCCCTGGTGATGGTTCATCCCTATGTAGGACGCTGTGAACAAATTATTTTCGCCTTCGGAAGAGAAAGCTGCTGATCGTAATTTCGTGAGAAGATTCCGTCGCAATAAAAAACGCCTTTCTTTTAATTAGGTCCAGCTTAAATCCAATCATTTCAGTGACCTTCTCTCCCGTATTTCCCAATAGTATAAAACGTTCTGCCTTTCTTTGAACTTTTTTGATGTACTCCGTCAGTCCAATCTGGTAAGGATCCCACACGGCGGAACAGTATTCTAAAAAGAGGAAGTTCAAGGGTAGTGTAGGCAGTCTTCTTGGTAGGTCTTACATTTTCTAAGTTTCCCGCAAACAAACGCAGTTTTTGGTTAGCCTTTCCCACAACATTTTCTATGTGTTTCTTCCAATTTAAGTTGTTCGTAATTGCAATACATAGGTATATAGTTGAATTTACGACTTTTAGATCAGACTGATTTACCGTGTAATCGAAGTTTAAAGAGTTCCTTTTAGCACTCATGTGCATGACCTCACACTTTTCGTTATTTAGCGTCAACTGCCACTTTTCGCACCCGGGGCGACCTCCCACTCGACCACAGGTGAGGGGTCAGCCTCAGTGCGAGCAGTAACTGGGCTGGCCACCGGTGAGGACCGATCGGAGGACTCTGACATGCTGGACGTCCGTTGGATCCCCACAGCCGGCCGACACACGGTGGTGCCCATCCACTCCAGCCTCAAGCTGTGTAACCGAAGCCATCGCAGCGTGAAGCTGAGAGCGAAGTGTCACCAACTCGGCTAGCATCCGCACACAACAATCACAGTCCCTGTCCATACTAAGGACCGTGGAAAGCTAAACCATGCACATAAACGGACTATCGGCACGTGCTCCGCAGCTATAAAGTAGACCATGACGAAAACACACGAACTGTGTCTAGTAATACGCAGATATTCAGAAACCTAACTACCGAAGCACTCAGATGACACTAAATAATATAACATACTTAAGCTACTAAAGTAAAAGTATTTTATCCATAATGGATGCAGCTGCTCTCTGTGACTGTTCATTTATACAGTGTAGAATAGCAATTGCTACCAGTCACAACTGAAGCTGATTTTATTTTAGGAGTCGAGTGCTTAGAAGGCTCACGAAGCCATGCACTGAAGTTGTTAAAAAGCACAACGAAAGCTGGTGATGGCTCCATAATTGAGTGGGCTGCGCTTACATGGAATGGGCTGGGTCCTTTGGTCCAATTCAACAGATCATTGATTGTAAATGGTTATGTTCTGCTATTTATGGACCATTTGAAGCTAATCATGGACTTCATGTTCTCAAACAATGGTCTACTTTTTATGGATGACAATGCACCATGTCACCGGTGGACAGTTGTTCGCCAATGATTTGACGAACATTCTGGACCATTCGAGCGAATGATATGTACACCCAGACCTCACGACATGAATCCAATCACACATTTATGGGACATAATGTCAGTTCTTGCACAAAATCCTGCACCGACAACACTTCCCAATGATGGGCGTCCGTAGAGGCAACATAGCTTAGTACTTTTAGGGGACCTCCAACGACTTGTTGAGCCCTTCTCATGTGCTCCTGTTGCACTAAGCTGGGCAAAATGATGTCCAAAACGCTATTAGGATCTATTCCACAACTTTTGTTACTTCAGCGTATTCACCCAGCTTCTTAAATGGCAAGAATATAAAATCCCATTGCGTGATTTGCGATGACCTAACATAGTGTTGTATCCTTATTGAAAAGTGGAAAGCAAATATTGTTGCTGCTGACCGAACTCGCAGAAAGGCTTCGCCTGTAGCGTCTTAGTTCTTTGCGTGACGCACTGCAGTATAGCTTTGGTACAGCTAAATTTGTGATAATACATCGTTGGCAGCTATAAGGATCTAACGAGGTGAACGTTCGTCGAAACTGCGCAAAGCTGCCACCGCTTTCATTACATGCACATCTGAGTTCGCCGTTTGCACTCAGCGGGAGCAAAGCCAACACAGCGAAGCGAGTATCACATATATTCTGTGCGGTCCACTTGTCGACACAGTGGTTGTATAGAACGGCAAAATATGCTCCCAAATGTTTGCCGACACGGAGCGGTAACTCTCAGTGAAACGTTCGACTGTGTTTGCTTTTTGGCTTCATTTTGGCGTTGGTTATGTTCGAACTTCAGTTTCTCTGCTATCTGCATAATTTTCGTCGTGGCTACAACGCAGTGGTTGAAGGGGAGAGTGCGATTAACATCACCCTCTTTGGACAGCGTGCCAGACATTTACTCCAGGAATAAACTCTGAATCAAAGAGAGCGCTAGCGCGCTGGGCTCACACCAGTCTCAAAGTAACGCAACTAGTGAACAACTGTAATGTCCGAACCAGCAAGTCAAACCAACAACCGTTATTCCATCATTATGAGGAGAACATTATCGAATCGCATGTTATCTGCAATTCCTCAATCCTGGAAACCAAGTAATGTGGCTAACAACTTTCGTACAGAAAGTTTACATGTTGACTTTGAATCACCATGCTACGTTTTATGTTGATCAACGCAATGGTCTTCATAAAAAGTGTTACACAGTGTTTCATCAGTCATTCGTGCTCTGTGAACAGTTTTAACCACAATACTTTATTATCACAAACAGACAGCATTACAAAACTTCACGTGTAAATGTAAGCGTAAGTTCCGCGACCGTTGACGCTGTCACTAAATTCTTCTTTGCAGCTGACTGCAGCACGAAACTCTGAGGAAGACCATTTGCGATTTGTCAGTGCAATCAACTGCCCAGAAGAATTTTATTGACAGTTTAGGTGTAAATGTTTTCCCTCTCGACGTTCCCGAAAGAAATTCATGTGTTCGGTTGTATCTCAGATACTGCGAAACTGCAGCTATTTTTTTCGATTTGAATACAAAAGATATTCACGATACTAGAGAGTACATAGAGAGAAGAACAGGAGGATGGTCACCCACTCGTTTAGATGGCGAGAGGACGAGAGAAATGCTGGAAGCGTGTTAGGGGCACTTCGTATAAAGGTCGGCTAATAATATCTGAAAAGGTGGTTAGAAAATTTCTGCAATCTGTTTTCAGGGTGAGATATACGAATATCATGTGACTGGGCATAAGTGCCCTCCATCAAGCATTCTACAATGAATTTTAGAGAATAATTATGGATGCAGAAGCAGCCACAAAGCTCTACGGTGCAGGATATCATTTTTATTTAAAAAGCCAAATCAATATCTTCGACCTCACATTCTCTTAATCGATAAGGTAATAAGGTCTCTTACAGCCTGCTGCTGGACACAACTGGCATATTATGCAAATGACAAAAGGCTAAGGAGGATGCCACTTGCTGTGTGTGTGTGTGTGTGTGTGTGTGTGTGTGTGTGTGTGTGTGTGTGTAAGAAAGAGAACAGAAAGACATCAGCGGGATTATTCTCTAGTACAGCAGCATAAGCAAAATCATGGTTAATGTAGAGCCGAAAAACTCATGGGTTCCGAAGGCTAAACTAACAGTCTAAAATACATGGTCCTAATAAATTAGATATAGAAAAGTAACCTTTAATTGCGAAAAGGGCAGTGTTTGATAGAACACTGAATGCAATATATATTCAGTTTTATTTTCACTTAACACTGTTACTTCCCGATGTTGCCGCTAGGTGGAAAGTGCAAATGGGTTATTCTAAGAGTGATCGTGAAGTCGTATAATGGTGCAGAGCGTGAGCTATGTTGTTTATGCTTTCATGAACTCAAATCCGCTACTACGGTTCAGGAACAATTAAAGATTAAATATAGCAAGCCACCACTTCAAATACAAACTATTATTAATTGATACAATCGTTTCACCGAAATTGGCTGGGTATTACATAGGACGCAGCATTAGGGTCGGCCAGAAATCTCTGACACAGTAATTGAACAACTTCGGCAGTCCTACATTCGTAGACCTGGTAAATCAACTAGATATACCAGCTTAGTATTGAGTAAGCCTGATGTTACAGTGTGGGAGAGATTACAGAAACACCTGTCATTCAAACCCAACAAAATGTAACTGTTGCAAGCTTTAAGATAAAGGGATAAAAAAACAGTTGAATTGTGTTTAGAAATTTTTAACAAAACGCAAACTGAAGTTGAGTTTCTTAATAAAATTGTGTTTTGTGATGAAGCCACCATCCATATCTGTGGTAATGTGAACGAGCACAATGTTTTCACTATGGGGTTGCCAGAAACCACGTCTGGTAATCGAACAAGGACAGGATTCGCCAAAACTGATTGTTTTTTTTTTGTCGCCGTAACGGTCCTTTCTTGACGAGTCCACAGGTATATCGTATCTGGACATGCCTGAACATTATCTAACGCCTCAGATAGGAAAGGATATGGGCATAGAACTTACTTTCCAGCAAGATGGCGCGCCACCACATTATCATCGTGAGATGGTCTCCGTAGGAATATGCCAACTTGGTGTGGGGGTGGTGGAATAATATCCTGGCCCCACAACGATCACCTGATTTAATCTCAAGCGTCTTCTGTGTATGGGGTTACATTAAAGACAGAGTGGTTGTCTCTCCGTTTCGGGGAAACGTCGACGCTTTGCGACAACGGGTAACACAAGCATTTGCAACCAAACATCAAGCCTTGCTTGCTGATTACAAATAAGATGTTGGTCGTGTTACAAATGACAGCCACACTGAATACTTGAGAATAAAACTTAAGGGTATATATCTCTCAGTATTCAGGCAAAATTCAAACGGGAAAGCATTGTGTAAGGAAACTGAATGGAAGTGTGAAAAGCATGGAGCTACAGTTTTTCCGTCTCGATTACATCACGGTCAGATACAGATTCAGAAATCATATATTGGTTTATATGGTGCACTCTGGAGCAGATACGGGCTCAGATCACAGTTTTTTATTTGCAAAGAGAAGATACAAGTTCAAGAAAAGTGACCAGTAGAACAAGTGTATAAAGAAATGGGATATGGAAGTACTGAGGAATGAGGAGATGCATTTTAAGTTCTCAGAGGCCACAGTTACTGCTATAATACACAGTATGGAATTCAGCTGAAGGGATATGGACGTCTCTTGAAGCTATAGTCTCAGCAACTCGACAGCAGAAGTTAAGTATAACGAAGGTAACAGCAACGAAACCATGGGTAACAGAAGAAATACTTCAACTGGTCGACGCAAGAAGAACAAAAAATATCCTGGAAAATTCAGGAGTATAGAAATATGTCAGAATGAAATACGTTGTAAGTGGAGGAAAGCCAAGTGAAAGGACTGCAGCAAAAATGTGACGAAGTTGAAAGGGTAATGGTCGTGGGAAGAGGCGATTAAGCATATAGAAACTCAAAATTATCTTCGATGAAATAAATAGCAATGATGTCAACATTAAAAGAACAATGTAATTCCCTTGTTAAGCGAAGAAGAGAGAGCAGATAGGCGGGAAGAGTACACTGAAGACCTCTACGAAGGGGAGGGCTTGTGTGATGACGTGAGTGATGATGAAATGGGATGTGAAGAGGCAGAGGATCCAGCAGGGCTTGTAATCAAATAAGGAATATTTGTGAAATCATTAGGGGAAGTGGTAACCAAGCGACAATTCAAATTGGTGTGTAAAATCCATGAAAGTCGAGATTTTGCAGCAGGCTTCCGCAAAAAATTCTTCCGAATATAGGAAAGGCATATATGTGCGAGAATACAATCAACATAGCAACTTATTCATCTACGTTGCTAAGAACGGTAGTTGGGACACACAGGGCAGGACGGTAAAGCTAACACTAAGATGACTTTTTTTTAGGTCATCAGTCTACTGACTGGTTTGATGCGGCCCGCCCCAAATTCCTTTCCTGTGCTAACCTCTTCATCTCAGAGTAGCTCTTGCAGCCTACGTCCTCTATTATTTGCTTGACGTAATCCAATCTCTGTCTTCCTCTACAGTTTTTGCCCTCTACAGCTCCCTCTAGTACCATGGAGGTCATTCCCTCATGTCTTAGCAGATGTCCTATCATCCTGTCCCTTCTCCTTATCAGTGCTTTCCACATATTGCTTTCCTCTCCGATTCTGCGTAGGACATCCTCATTCCTTACCTTATCAGTCCACCTAATTTTCAACATTCGTCTATAGCACCACATCTCAAATGCTTCGATTCTCTTCTGTTCCGGTATTCCCACAGTCCATGTTTCACTACCATACAATGCTGTACTCCAGACGTACATCCTCAGAAATTTCTTCCTCGAATTAAGGCCGGTATTTGATATTAGTAGACTTCTCTTGGCCAGAAATGCCTTTTGTGCCATAGCGAGTCTGCTTTTGATGTCTTCCTTGCTCCGTTCGTCATTGGTTATTATACTGCCTAGGCAGCAGAATACCTTAACTTCATTGACTTCGTGACCATCAATCCTGATGTTAAGTTTCTCGCTGTTCTCATTTCTACTACTTCTCATTACCTTCGTCGTTCTCCGATTTACTTTCAAACCATACTGTGTACTCATTAGACTGTTCATTCCGTTCAGCAGATCATTTAATTCTTCTTCACTCTCACTCAGGATAGCAATGTCATCAGCGAATCGAATCATTGATATCCTTTCACCTTGTATTTTAATTCCACTCCTGACCCTTTCTTTTATTTCCATCATTGCTTCCTCGATGTACAGATTGAAGAGTAAGGGCGAAAGGCTACAGCCTTGTCTTACTCCCTTCTTAATACGATTACTTCGTTCTTGATCGTCCACTCTTATTATTCCCTCTTGGTTGTTGTACATATTGTGTATGACCCGTCTCTCCCTATAGCTTACCGCTACTTTTTTCAAAATCTTCAACAGCTTGCACCATTTTATATTGTCGAACGCTTTTTCCAGGTCGACAAATCCTATGAACGTGTCTTGATTTTTCTTTATCCTTGCTTCCATTATTAGCCGTAACGTGAGAATTGCCTCTCTCGTGCCTTTACTTTTCCTAAAGCCAAACTGATCGTCACGTAATGCATTCTCAATTTTCTTTTCCATTCTTCTGTATATTATTCTTGTAAGCAGCTTCGATGCATGAGCTGTTAAGCTGATTGTGCGATAATTCTCGCATTTGTCAGCTCTTGGCGTCTTCGGAATTGTGTGGATGATGCTTTTCCGAAAGTCAGATGGTATGTCGCCAGACTCATATATTCTACACACCAACGTGAATAGTCGTTTTGTTGCCACTTCCCCTAATGATTTTAAAAATTCTGATGGAATGTTTTCTATCCCTTCTGCCTTATTTGACCGTAAGTCCTCCATAGCTCTTTTAAATTCCGATTGTAATACTGTATCCCCTATCTCTTCTAAGTCGACTCCTGTTTCTTCTATCACATCAGACAAATCTTCACCCTCGTAGAGGCTTTCAATGTATTCTTTCCACCTATCTGCTCTCTCCTCTGCATTTAACAGTGGAATTCCCGTTGCACTCTTAAGGTTACCACCGTTGCTTTCAATGTCACCAAAGGTTGTTTTGACTTTCCTGTACGCTGAGTCTGTCCTTCCGACAATCATATCTTTTTCGATGTCTTCACATTTTTCCTGCAGCCATTTCGTCTTAGCTTCCCTGCACGTTCTATTTATTTCATTCCTCAGCGACTTGTATTTCTGTATTCCTGATTTTCCAGGAACATGTTTGTACTTCCTCCTTTTATCAGTCAACTGAGGTATTTCTTCTGTTACCCATGGTTTCTTCGCAGCTACCTTCTTTGTACCTTTGTTTTCCTTCCCAACTTCTGTGATGGCCCTTTTTAGAGACGTCCATTCCTCTTCAACTGTGTTGCCTACTGCGCTATTCCTTATTGCTGTTTCTATGGCATTAGAGAACTTCAAACGTATCTCGTCATTCCTTAGAACTTCCGTATCCCACTTCTTAGCGTACTGATTCTTCCTAAGGTCTTGAACTTCAGCCTACTCTTCATCACTACTATACAGTGATCTGAGTCTATATCTGCTCCTGGGTACGCCTTACAATCCAGTATCTGATTTCGGAATCTCTGTCTGACCATGATGTAATCTAATTGAAATCTTCCCGTATCTCCCGGCCTTTTCCAAGTATACCTCCTCCTCTTGTGATTCTTGAACAGGGTATTCGCTATTACTAGCTGAAACTTGCTACAGAACTCAATTAGTCTTTCTCCTCTTTCATTCCTTGTCCCAAGCCCATATTCTCCTGTAACCTTTTCTTCTACTCCTTCCCCTACAACTGCATTCCAGTCGCCCATGACTATTAGATTTTAGTCCCCCTTTACATACTGCATTACCCTTTCAATATCCTCATACACTTTCTCTATCTGTTCAGCTTGCGACGTCGGCATGTATACCTGAACAATCGTTGTCGGTGTTGGTCTGCTGTCGATTCTGATTAGAACAACCCGGTCACTGAACTGTTCACAGTAACACACTCTCTGCCATACCTTCCTATTCATAACTAATCCTACACCCGTTATACCATTTTCTGCTCGTGTTGATATTACCCGATACTCATCTGACCAGAAATCCTTGTCTTCCTTCCACTTCACTTCACTCACCCCTACTAGATCTAGATTGAGCCTCTGCATTTCCCTTTTCAAATTTTCTAGTTTCCCTACCACGTTCAAGCTTCTGACATTCCACGCCCCGACTCGTAGAACATTATCCTTTCGTAGATTATTCAGTCTTTTTCTCATGGTAACCTCCCCCTTGGCAGTCCCCTCCCGGAGATCCGAATGGGGTACTATTCCGGAATCTTTTGCCAATGGAGAGATCATCATGACACTTCTTCAACTACAGGCCACATGTCCTGTGGATACACGTTACGTGTCTTTAATGCAGTGGTTTCCATTGCCTTCTGTATCCTCATGTCGTTGATCATTTCTGATTCTTCCGCTCTCAGGGGCAATTTCCCACCCCTAGGACAAGAGAGTGCCCTGAACCTCTATCCGCTCCTCCGCCCTCTTTGACAAGGCCGTTGGCAGAATGAGACTGACTTCTTATGCCAGAAGTCTTCGCCCGCCAATGCTGATTATTTATCAAAATTTAGGCACTTGCGGGGATCGAAGCCTGGACCGAAGATGATTTGATTATGAATCAAAGACGCAACCGCTAGACCACGGATATACTACAGTTCGGGTACAACGGCAAAGAAAAAGATTTTAAAAAATCTGAGTGACATTTAATATATAATTTAAATAGTGAAACAAGGAAATGAGATCTAAAGGCACACAGGCGAACATTATAAGTAAGTTTGTAAAAGACGAATACTGGTCCGTTATCTCCCTAGCCTGAGGAAGAACGATAATAACTCTGACATAGTGGAAGGGCTATTACTGATTTACATTTCTTTGTAAGTTTAACTTTAAAAGATAATAATTTTTACTAAAATCTTCAAAACACAATAATCACGTCAGTTTAAAAAGTGGCAGAATGTTAGATTCCTCGAAACAAGCTAAATCATCCATTGTCTCCAAACTTGCATCCAATAATCTCTAGCCATTTTCAGCTCTTTATTAAAAGGGCGCTTCAGCTTATTTATCTTTGCCGATTGAAAAGCTAGCGCTTTGAACTCCTTCATTATCAGTCCAAACAATCTGCCATCAAAAATAAATAAATAAATAAATAAATAAATAAAAATAAATAAATAAATAAATAAATTGTTCAAATGGCTCTGAGCACTATGGAACTTAACGTCTATGGTCATCAGTGCCCTAGAACTTAGAACTACTTAAACCTAACTAACCTAAGGACAACACACAACACCCAGCCGTCACGAGGCAGAGAAAAATCTGCCATCCATGTCTTTCAAATAACCAACAAGCTCTATCTCTTCTTCATTCCAGGAAACACAAAATTTTCCTTTTGATTTATCATTTTGATATTTGTTTTGAACTGCTGTCTGAAGAACTGTTTTCGGAACTGTAACCTGAATTCTAGCTTTAAAAAATCCGATTTTCTTTTTCACTACCGTTGCCTCTTCCATGTATTCTGTAGAGAAACTCTGAAAGTTAGTTTTTCGTTCGAATCTTCCATCCAACCACGTAGGAACAAAAGAACTGCCACTAGCTACAATATCAAAAACTTTAAAATATTGTAAGAGTTCTTAGAAGTGTGAGAATAAACATGAATCCCAAAAAGTAAAGACCAGGAAATGATGTTATGCTATATGAGGCAGAACCGAACCTTGGTCCGTTCCGCCCTGATCTGCGAAGTCGTGTAGTGTTCAAAACCCACAAAGCGCTTTAAAAAATAAACCTCTAAATGCACTAAAACAAAGGACTGAGTATGCGATTTGAAATTTTAAGAAAGAGAAAACTGGTAGTCAAAAGTTTTATTAACTTGCACATAAAGAGTTATCAATATTGCTATATGTAAGCAAAAAACAAGCGTAAACGCGTTAATGGTACAACAGTCAAAGTTAAACTCCTCTCAGTGGCTTCTTACCATCCTTGTCGCTGGGATAATAGTTCAAATTGTTCAAATGGCTCTGAGCACTATGGGACTTAACATCTGAGGTCATCAGTCCCCTAGAACTTAGAGCTTCTTAAATGTAACTAATCTCAGGACATCACACACATCCATGCCCGAGGCAGGAATCGAACCTGCGACCGTAGCAGTCACGCGTTTCCAGACTGAAGCGCCTAGAACCGCTCGGCCACAGCGGCCTGCTGGATAATAGTTCCTGAAAGTGATTTTATAGTGTGTACCACTTTGCAGCCAAAGTAAGCCCGTAGCTCCATCCTGCCCTGTTTTTCCGTTCTGCTCTGGCTTCCCCTGCTTTGCCGGTTCAATTGAGTAAGGCGCGTTTTACAGTTAGAAAATGTGTCTATCCCTTGGGGCAGCACAACTCACGACGCACAGATTACACAGACTATACACAGAGTGTCCCAGTTCCGTTAGGGAAGCTTGTGTGAAATTCCAATTGCAGTGCTACAAGTCGTGCCGAGCTGCAGCCGCACGATCTCGACGAATTTCAGAAACAGCAATGTAGAAAGTCAAAGCGCTACCGATGCTGCAGCAGGCATCTTGGTCACGAATGTAACAGTACGCGTCTGACACTCGTTGGAAAATGGTGATGGAGCAGTGAGGCAACATCAAGGGTTTCTGATTCCTGAAGCGTCGGAGGGCAAGAATTCGTAGAATTCGATCAGAATACCGGGAGGCATGTTCCTAATTGCTGCTCTATGACGACATCCCAAGCCACAAAGATAAGACTGCACGAGTTTTTCCCAAGCAAGTAGATTACTCATGGCTCACCCACTGTATTTGAGAAATTTGGCCTCAGCCGACGTCTGGTTGTTCCCGAAATTTAAGCTGGCAATGAAAGAACAGCATTACCATGCCAAGAAGAAAATCCAAAAAAATTTAACTGCAGTACTAAATGCAACTCCAAAATAGAACTACAGCTGCTGTTCCAAAACTTAAAGTAATTTCTGCTATGTTTTGATACGGGGGTGGAGGTGGGGGAGGGTGTGTGTTAAATGAATACAGTGATTTTGGGAATACTGAATTTTAATATTCGTAGCCACAGTCCTGACGGAAATGTGACACACTGTGTACTCATCCAGTATTTGAGATCGAGAGCGCTTGGTGACTTCCAGGTAAATTTTACACATTACTGTAAAACCTCACGAAACAACCTCCTACAAAATAATGAAAGGGAATAACTTGTGCATTATTACATTTCCACTGTTCATCCAATAAAACTTCGGAATCAGGAATGACGTTTCAGTTTAGTACTTCTTCTGCTCGCAGCACATTTTGCACAACAGTACCCACAAATACTATTGAATGTACCTGCAAAATTACAGCAGTTTACAACACATAGTGCTGGAGATATGGCATCAGAAACAAACAGATACGTGAAAAACTAACTTATGCTAAATACGGAATGCGAAATACACAGACAATACTTACACAGTGTATGATAATGAAAAATTTTAGTGATGTGTTTAAACGTGGTTAAAAACATTTTCTAAGCTTTTTCTCACTTACATACTTAACGAAAAATATTTATTGCATTAAATCGTTTGCAGTCAGACGTTTGAGGCTGATTTACACATGTTAGTAAGATTTCTTGAAGAATCTGTAGTGGGGATTTAGTGGTAGAATTACTCAGATTGATTTTCAGGGGAATTCCAGAGGTAAATTAAATACTTGTCACCTCTGAAGACAGTGTGAGCACTTCCGAGGTGGAACGGCTAATAGGTCTAATTAATTATGTCAGAGGTGGTAATGACGGCGACGATGATGATTATGATGATCTCCCTGGTGTGATGGTACACCGCAGACGGGGAACTCGGCGAGTCGTAAGGAAGAAGCGAGCTATCTGACGTCGCCGGCAATCACGGCAGGGTGTTGTAGCGGCGGTTAGGACGTGATGAGAGCGTGCCTCCGATAAGGGCGGTTTAGGGGGAGTTTGGGGGACGGGGGATCGGCACGCCGATACGGCGGTGTAAGCTAGGGATTAGCTGGCCTATCTCCGGCGGCGACTTCCGCCAAATTCCGTCGGCCTTGTCCGCTGATCAACAAGTAGCGTAAACTTGCTGAGCTCTCGGCGACCTAATATACTGCCGCTCGCCAGATGCTCATCGCCGCAATACGTCAGCCGCGACGAATAAACTGCCGGCCCGCTGCAGCCAGGTGCCGCGCCGCCCGTACATACTTTACCAGCCCGTGTGGACCGCTCGATACCAGGCAGATATATTACCGGCGGCCCGCCACTGCCGTCAGCCGGGGCTCCCAGCCCACAGCTCTAAATGTTTCCTGAGCTCTTTGCCACTGACTGTCACATAACTGCTGGTCTTCATGTGATTCAGGAGTTGTGCAGTCAGACAATACTAGATCAGTCAGATTAGGACTCAGTATTTCAAAAACGGTGCTTACGATTTCACTAGCCTATATCTTCTACCTGAGCGACGATGGAAGCATGGACTCAGTTGGTCCATTACGACCAGGCGACATCGGCTGCTACATGCTTTTCAATGTCAATAAACCTTACCAACACAGCCGTACACTTTAATATATTTTATTTTATTCTGGTTGCCATCAGTTTCGGAAATTCATTTTGACATCTTCAGACCCCACACGCACTTTTCAAATGAACGACACCATAAAAAGCAGCTCATCTGGTAACATGGAAAAGTCGATTGGCGCTCTGATGTCTTCAGCAGTGATGAGAGTAGGTTCCTTCTGTACGTGAGTGACGGGGATACAAATGTCGGCATAGAGCTAGTGAGCCATGTAGTCCAGAGTGCACTAGAATACGACACACAGATACCACAGCAGGCTGTATGGTGGAGGGCGCTATCAGTTTCAGCTCACGGTTAGATTTAGTGTTTCTGCAGGGTAAAGTAAGTAGAGCCCGCTGCACTGAACAGGTAGTTATGGCATTATTTCGGCAGGAAGATAATTTCCTTTTTCAGCGGGACAATGCACGTCTCTTAACAACTGAACACCTTCAAATGGCTCTGGGCACTATGGGACTTCACTACTGAGGTCATCAGTCCCCTAGAACTTAGTACTACTTACACCTAACTAACCTAAGGACTTCACACACATCCATGCCCAAGGCAGGATTCGAACCTGCGACCGTAGCGGTCGCGCGGTTCCAGACTGTAGCGCCTAGAACTTCTCGGCCACTCCGGCCACTGAGCACGTGTGGGACATGTAGAAATAGAGACTTACTCGTTCCCCAGAGTATGCAAGAAACACTAGCGAATTGCCACGATAGGTGTAAGATGCTTGAGATAATCTGTCGTAAGAGGACATTTCATTCATTTATGATGGTTGGCATGCGAGACTACACTTCTGAGTTGCCTCCAGAGGAGTGTACACTGTGTATCGATGAAACTATTTGGACACGCTTCACTATGACTAGTGAGGTTCATTTGGTCTCTACTTATTGTAATACACTGCTACAACCAATAACTATCTCTCACATTACTTGCCAATAAAGTGAACTTGCCCTCGTACGTACTAGCATTTTTAAGGGCCTGTATAATAATACAAGAAAATACTAAATGAGGTAATTGGAGACAAAATGACGACTACTGTGGAAAAGAAAATACAAGTCTGGAATTGCAGGCGATTCAGGGCTGCACAAATTAAAATTTCACGCTATCTACAAAGAAAAACAAAAAGGAATTATACAAGCCGTAATGAAACTCGTCTACGAAAGAATTAAGGCGAGCTGTTAAGTAAGTATTAGTCACTGAGATAGAGCTTTACCGCGTAACCCAAAAGGAGCCAGCTGAAGGAGTTCAATAACAAGAGTTTTTGAACGTACCTGTTGGTAATAGGCTGCTTCCTATGCATTCCAGAGAAAAAATATTACAAACAATGGGAGATTACGCATTAGTTGGCACTGAAGAAGTTTTCACCTTGCGCATTCCTCCTCTTCTCTGATCCGAAAGTCTTTCAGGCCTCTTCCACCTCACTTCCGCACTGCTTGCAGACCTACAACAAACACTGCAATGCACTACGGAATTGAAGCAGAAGGACCGCTATGACTGCGCCGACGGTGAGGTCCCGCATCCGGTCTTCACCTGCAGTAGAAGTTGATTGTGGTCTATGAAGATCTCAGGGGATGCAGCACGGCGTACGCCCTTCCTTTACTGGCCACATGCGTGAAGAGTTAACAACAGATTTGCATACCCAAGGTGGAATTGACGAACTCTTATAAAATACCTAATTTAAGTAAATATTGATCCTTCTGCCCAATCTCGCTACACTATTAAACAATAACAACAATGACCTGCAGACAAACCGCTTAGTTGTCCTCTGCCTATACGTCGCTGTTCGTCAGTGTGGAAGGATTTTGGTTAGCATGCCCCTCTTACTATCGTCAATGACAGACTCTCCAAACCAGAGCCACCTACTCGCCTTACCGTGGCTCAGATAATTGGCTATCAGGAAAAAAATGAGGCCGTAAACATATACGAGAGGCACATCTTCACAGTAGATTTTTAATCACTAAGATATGCTCATTAACATAAGCTCCTCTGAATGACTTCCATAGAATACACGAATAACGTGTAGTGCACATAACTGTTTATGTTTACGTGTAATGAAACTTTAAGAAAATAAGGGAAGCACGTATCCTCAAGCAGTAGTACTGGAATGATCACAATGATGAACATTGATACTCTAGTTAATGATTTGTTTCCACAAAGGAAGCGTGTCTCATCAGAAAGTATTAAGTCCCGCATGTATTTACTTTTCAATACAGATGTTTAGTGACTGTCTGAATTATAAACAATTATCTCTCCTAAAATTCTATGCAATATGTTGTATAACACTTATTTGTTGATTTATTTAACAAGACAATATCAGGCTGTCTCTAACCTATTATCAGGACTTCTGCATATGTTACGTTTCACTCATTACGATAAACAAGTTATGATTTTCTTCTAATACAGATACAGCTATTAAAATTACAACAGCGAAAAGAAACACATGATACATTCATTCACAAGAAGCACAACTACAGAGGCAAATTACAGGAAGATACATTTAGACTATGACCGCTAACAGAAATAAACGAGAGAAAAAGCAGGAGAGAAGGTGATAAAACACATTTAATGAAGGTAAATGGAAACAAAGTGATATGACTGAGAAATGAAAAGAGAATCGTCTACCGAAGCAATGATGTTTATTTTTTAAATTTATTTAAATGTGGGTCCGCGGTGAAACACTATTTTGTATTAATTAACCAAAACTAGTTTGCCTTGTTTCACTAAACTTTACTATTTTTGTACGACTTTCGTTTCCGGTAGATTGGGCAATGGGATTATAACAGGAAAACTATGTCGTATAATAACAATAAAGCTTTTTGAGGAAAAACAAAAAAAAGGTTTCGATTAGTAAATACAATATGAAGTTTATTATCTTTACCAACTCCACGTTATTAAGACGGACAGCAGGATTGGGAAACACTGTAGAAGACGAGTAGAAATATCAGACAAGAGTTTTAATCCCAAGTGACTTCAGTACGACTCTAGTGCCTGAACGAGGCATCCACCATGTTGTCGCCTGATCAGATAAATGACAGATAAATGAACAGAAAGACACGTATCCTAATATAGTTTGGCACTCGCTAAACTGTAACTGCATTTAACGTCAGTATAATATATTCGGGTCGCCAGTCGCTTGGTGATTTTGCGCATTTGCAAAATTAATGTTGTTCCAAACAAGAATGTGCGTTGGTTGGACTCTATAAGCAATTTGAGCTACTGTATCATTAAGTATGTAAATATGTAAAAAAAATTCCGTTTGATAAATTGAGGACTTACAAAGACGGTGGAAACTTCGTTGGTATAGCTGTTTCAGCGACTTTTAAAGATACCGGCGAATGTCCACAATAAATTTACTCAAATTAACATCGATCTCATAAGTCTACATTCTTAAGTTAAGCTACTAAGTTTTCATCAAAAATAGTAGCACTGCAAGACCGGAATACTAGCAACTATTTCAGATGTCTCCTTAAACCCATGAAGTCAATCAATTTACTGCTAATTTCGATGTAATCGTTAGATAAATATTTTTTTCTTCTGCAAATCAAATGATAATTTCGTTTAATAGTTTTTACTGGTTGGACAGTACTTTTAACACCTATTTTATCACTTACTTCATGATATATTCTACTGTTTTATCACTTGCTTTTTGATGTATTTCTGTTTCCAAAACAAAATAAGTAAAATTTAGAAATATTAACCAGTCACGCTGTGAGAGGAATAGTCACACATGTACAGCCGGTAACAGATGCTTGCCATCCGAAACCGGTCGGAAACATATTGTAGCTGTAATCTACATTCTGACTATTTTCTGTTGCACTATTATTGGGATGATATGATGTATGGTTTGTGGGGCTCTCAAATACGTGGTTTTCAGTGGCAGTGCAAATTCTCGATCGATTTACTGTCCAGTCTCTCCACCTTCCCGAATGATAATGAAATTATGGGGACAATACAAACACCCAGTTCCCGGGCGGAGAAAATCCCCGACCCGGCCGGGAATCGAACCCGAGACCCTGTAATCCAGGGGCAGCACCACCATTATTGGGAATGAATCATGTCTAGGAAAGCGGTATTAGTAAACTTCAATAGAAGACAGACGAGAGTAATGGGATGTTGTCAAATTAAATAAAGTGAGACAAAGAGAGATTAGGAAATAGTGAAGGAGTGTTACCATTTGGACAGAAAAGTAACTGACGTTAGGCCAAGCGGAGAGAGAGGATATAAAATACAAGGTGCATCAGCAAGAAAACTTTTCTGAAAAGGGGAAATATTTTGACATGTAACACATATTTAAGAATTATATGCTTTTATGTGGGAGGTTTTAGAGTGAATTATTATGTGAAAGGGAAACGTTGATGATATATGATATTGAGAAGATGAGAATAGGAGTTTCTCAAATACGGAGCAATAGATGTGTGCGGATGGTGAGATGGATCGTGTTTATGTCACGGTGTTATGCAGAGATGAAGAGAAGCAGAATATCAGATGGAACTATATAATTCTAGAGGCCTTATGAAGTTTCAGACATTTACGACATATATACGCACACTGAAGAGACAAATGAAAATTTGTACTAAGGCCAGGACGTGAACGCAGGTGTCCTTGCTCACTAGGCAGATGCACTAACAACAGTCGACTTCTCCTGCAGCTGAAGACTGGATGCAAGACCTGGCACAGTGTCTTTGCGTAACTCGTGGACTACTCTAGCATGCCTCACTGCTCAGTCCAAAATCCCATTCAGGTCTCATCCCACCTGGTGACTGCATAGTTTCATTTGATTAAAGCACGTTTGCCTGTATTCCAGGCAGAATCCCCCGTTTCTTTCGATGCTGAGGTACAATTCTAATACAGGTGGACGTACTCTGAAATGCAGTCCGAGTTGTGGGGGAAGCACATGTGGGCTGAGGTGCGAATGGGAATTTGGATTGGGAAGGGAGGCGTCCTAGAGTACTTCGTACAAATGTGCACAGAAGTTGAGACAGAGTGCTGTACTGCTTAGCGCGTATGAGCGGAAGACCCAGGTTTGGATCCTGGCCTTGGTACAAATCTTTGTTCGTCGCTTCAGCCTACTTCCACTGAGGTGACAAAAGTCATGGGACAGACGTATGCATGTATACAGATAGTGATAACACTGCTCACGAACTGTATAAAAGCGCAATGCACTGGCGGAACTGTCATTTGTATTCTGATTCATGTAGAAAGGTTTGAGGAGTGATTATAGCCGGACGACGGGAAGCAACAAACTCTGAACTCGTTGTTCAGAACATAACCATTATAGTTGGCGCTCGACGCATGGGACATACATTTCGGATGTCGGTAGAGAATTCAATATTCTGAGATCCACAGTGTGAAGACTATGCCGAGAATACCAAATTTCAATCATTACATCTCACCATAGAGAACTCCGTGGCCGACAGCCTTTGCTTGACGACCGAGAGCAGCGGCGTTTGCGTAGAATTGTTAGAGCCAAGAGACAAGCAACACCACGTGAAATAATCGCAGAAATCAAAGTGGGACGAACGACGAATGCATCCGCTAGGACAGCGCTCCGAAAATTGGCGTTAATGGGCTGTGGCTGCACTTGACCGAAGCCAGTGCCTTTGCTAATAGCACGACATCGCCTGCAGCGCCTTTCCTGCGTTCGTAACCATATCGTTTGAACCCTGGACTATTTGAAAACCGTTGCCTGGCCAGATGAAGTGATGGACCCAAATTTTCAACAAGCCAGTGATGGCTCCTTAATGGTGTGGGCTCTGTTTGTATGGAATGGACTGGTTCTTCTGGTCCAGTTGGAACGATCATTGCCTGGAAATGGTTATGTACCGCTACTTGTAAACCATTTGCGGCCAAACAACAATGAAATCTGTGACAATGCGCCATGCCACGAGGCCAAAATTGTCTGCTGTTGCTTTGAAGAACATTTTGGACAATTCGAGCGTATGACTTGGGCACCCAGGTTGTTCGACGTGAATCTCATCGAAGATCAGTGAGACATAATTGAGAGATCAGTCAGTGCACAGATTCCTGCTTACGGATGGCTATAGAGGCAACGTGGCTCAACGTTACCACAGAGGACTTCCAGAAACTTGTGGAGTTCATATCACGCTGAGCTGCAGGGCAAAAGGAGGTCCGACATAATACTGGGAGGTATCTCATGACTTTTTTTCACCTTAGTGTATGTACACCTGAAACAGGATAGATTAGTCAAACCACTCTCTGTACTGGCGCCCACGATAACAACAAAAGCAACAGTACATCGTAAGTCTTACATTTCTTACTGATCAGTATCACCTATACACAGGTACATTAATTCATGTTAAACTTCACGGAAAGTGTACCGCTTTAATCATCGCAATACATTAACACTGATCGTAAAAAGGTTCTCAGTATCGAGATTGAGCATGCAGAAACATAAACCTGCGACGTAGAATAATAATGTATTTATTGTAGAAGTGTATTCAGTAATAGTGTCAAACAAACTTTAATTTAATATTTGGACGATGACATTCACGGCATTGCTTTGTCGAAGAACATTAACCTTTAAAATCTTCAATGTAGCAACATGCAATAAGTGCTATCACTTTTCGGGGGTGCAACAGGGATATTCTTGATTCTTGTTCATATATTTCGGCTGACAACCTTTCAGCCATACTCAAGGTCAATCGCTTGCAAGTCTTTAAATCACTTTACTCAGTGTGAAGTAAATGCCCATAAGTCAGAGATACCACAGCGGTAATAAGGGCGTCAGTCATACATTAATCTTGGGTATGAGATGGGGAAAAAAAAGAAGCAATGCAGAATCAGCGACTCCTCAGTGCCTACGATTGATTACTAAGGATGGTATTGAGTCATAGAAGAATAATTCCTTTGAGAGCGCAGACTGATTTGAGGGATTTCCAAGATTTTTCGAGCTGGAAACATTCATCTCGGCTGAGAAAATTTTCTGCTAATTATATTTCCACAGCTTCCTTGATCACTGAATCCCAGTATGATGAGATTGTGATCATTATCTTAACTTTTCTTCAATCCACAGAATGGCCAGTGGAAATACAATATTCAGCAGCTGTATATTTATTAGGTGTATTACTCACGATCATTCCAACCTTCTTTTAAATTGCGTATTATTTGACATATGTACTACAAACACATGTGATTAATTGCATAACTGGATGAAAATTTTTACTAATTTCTTTTTTTTGTGCTTCCGTGCAATAAACAGCATTAAAAACAATTGTAGCGTAGAGGATTCAAAAGTCATGTCCCATAGGACAAATAGGGTGAACCAGAAGTACACCGACAAACTTTCAAAGATGATAATAAGGACCAAGACAAGGAAAATATGTCCAGTATACATGCATGCTAAAATGCATACATTACGAGCAATAAGGAATTCTTCATGTTGACTACTGTGAAACACATGTCATTTACTGAACAACTGCTCATGACGCTTTAAGTATGGCCCTTAGAATCCTCGTTTACTGGACATTTTTTCCATTGCTTTGGTCCATACGAGCACTTCTCAAATATGAAAAGCTAAAAACTTGCAGATTGCTTCACTGTATTGAAGGTGAAGAAGTTCTCAAAGCACTACAGGTATGCCTCTTATATACACAGGGTGAGTCACCTAACATTACCGCTGGATATATTTCGTACACCACATCCAATACTGACGAATCGATTCCACAGAACGAATGTGAGGAGAGGGGCTAGTGTAATTGGTTAGTACAAACCACAATAAATGCACGGAAGTATGTTTTTAACACAAACCTATGTTTTTTTAAATGGAACCCCGTTAGTTTCTTAGCACATCTGAACATATAAACAAATACGTAATCAGTGCCGTTTGTTGCATTGTAAAATGTTACTTACATCCGGAGATCCTGTAACCTAAAGTTGACGCTTGAGTATCACTCCTCCGCTGTTCCAACGTTTGTATCGGAGAGCACCGAATTACGTAGGGATCCAAAGGGTATGATGATGGACCTTAGGTACAGAAGAGACTTGAACAGCACATCACATCCACATGCTAACATATTTTTATTGGTATTTTTCACTGACGCACATGTAAACTCTGACATAAAACTTGCTCGGCGGCCGGCCGCTGCAGAGGCTAATTCTACACCAGTCGTGACAAACCGGCGAACTCGCTAATTCTCTAAGTCCGGTTATCAGCACAATCTGGCAACGCTGTAGACTAAGGCACTTGCTGGAGGAAGTCTTGTCCCATGTTAGAAGAAACCTAGACCGTTTATGGACGTGGTCCAGCGGTAGCATGCGTTAATTCTGTATACGATGTCTGTGGATCGAGACCAGCAGACGCCAAAGATTTTTATAGCCTGCTTTGTCTGAATGATTAAGACGTGAATTTAGTGGTAGCGCAGATTCAATCTATTTCACTTTCTGACACACCGATAACAAAATTGTATCCACTAACCATTTTACGCCCGCTACCGCTCATCGCTTTTGATAATTTAAAACGCTTTATTATTATTAAATGTTGCTCCACAGAAAATTTCTACGATTTCCATTCTCGCTCGAAAGCAACGGAGATTACTGTATTACATTAATCGGCAAAAGCTGACTATGGCCCGAAATTGATTTTATAGACCGGGACGAAATTATACCACCTCACTACATTCGATGAATTTATAAATGCTTCATACCTCGTTTCTTTCTCTATCAAAGTCGGTTATTTGTGCAACTTTTGGCCAATATTGGGATGTTTTCGTCAAAGCAGATTGAGCGTCTGTGGTGTAAAGTGTATTAAAGTTTTTGTTTCATTCCTTATGGTAAGTGTATGCGATAAACTGTGCGAATACCTTGCAATGCATACTCTGTGCAGGAACGCAGCACATTTGGAGTTCCATGAGTGGATTCAAGAAGTATTTAACGTTGATCGGAAGTGATGGTTAATGTCATCAGCTTTAAACCAGAAAAATGTATCGTTTTTGAGGTTTCAGAGAACGGAAAGGAATTGCTAACGCCGGTGTCAGAAATCCTCTACAGTTGAATGCTATTGCAAAAATTTAGAGGAGAGGAACAATATTAATCAGCACGTTCACTTCATAAACATCCTCCTGACATGTTAGATCTATATGACGAACAAAGCTCAAATTCATATCGTTGACAGTCGGTTTGAATCTTTTGAGAAACTCGTTTACAGTGAAGCACCTTGGCATTTGCAAAGCAGACATCCGTGATATTAACATAATTTACTAAGTCGCAATTGCACAAAGATTTGTGTGTAAATGCATTCTTCAGATTTCGATAAGGAATTTTTACTAGCAGTTTGCAACTCCATTAACTAAAATGGAAAATAAAACGTTGTGTTCAGCTGCTTTCACCGAGATCGGAACTGCTCTCTCATATAGCACTAGCGTCGCAACGCATAAGGAGCCACTGAGCTAACGACACACTGCCGGCAATAGGCGGTCTACAGTCAATGCGATATTGCCTGATCCTCAAAACGCAACATTAAACACACAAACAGGTGTTACTTATGTGAAAAACGCCGATCTTTGAGTCCAGAAATAAAATATACTTTCTATCTCATCTTACAGTGGATTATATCGTATGAGTCTTCGATGCGAAAAACGAATACCAAGTGAATTTAGCGAGGTATTGCCGGGCTACACCCGGAAGTCAATGCACTATCACAGTGTTGACAAATACTTGCTACGACGCTGCCAATTCTAAGCTCTCATATGAGGCGCTCTTTAGCGAAATTCTTGTCGTGATTGTCCAATACGGTTCTTCAGAGGGGGGGGGGGGGGGGGGGGGGGGGGGGGGGGAGGGCGGACATTTCATTTTTATCCGGCGTTCTCCCCTGATAGTTTCTACACTAGATCGCGTGTTTATGTATTCATTTGAGGGATTCAACTATCATTAATCAAGAATGATACAAGTTTCAGCTTCCGGCGTGGAAGGAGGCTGTTTACGCCTACATTATATCTTTCAAACATAGGGAAATCAAAGCGGAAGATTCAGTATTTCTCATTCAGCATAAAGCATGTGAGATAATTTTCCGTAGCTTTCATAATCATATCAAAATACAAACGAAGTAAAAATACATAGGAAGCTTATTTGAATTAAATATAATGTAAGATATCAAACGCTTTTCACCTCGATGTCGCATGTGCGCACGTGCAAATTTTTGAGCATACATATAGAATGTCATGATTAACACGAGAATGAAGGAATATGTTGGTAGAGATGGAAGCAAGAAGAGATGCAGTTAACAAATATTCGATTCCTCATGGCATTCATTTCATTTGATATTTAAGAAGTGGTAAAGCGGGATATTACTTCTGCTAACGCGAAAGACACGCCGCACATAACTATAACGAGGAATTCTGCGTCTTTGTACGTTTCCTCCTTCCAATCTGTATGGTCTATTATATACTAAGCAGCCTGATCATTGTTTCCGTAATGTTACCCTCTTGTTCGGGCATGCATTCCAAATTTATGTCTCTGAATGAAAGTAGTTGTTCGTTCCTTCCTTCGTTGTTATTTGTGTTCTTTTTTTGTTTGGAATTCATTAGTCAGACCTCTGAGCCTCCCCCAGCCCCTGGAGGGTTAGGTCAAAAACCTAAACCGTTTTCATGCACAGGCATAATTAATTCAGATACAATCAGCACAAGACTATCAAACAAAGCCTTCCATTTACAGTTGCAACACTCTAACCAGCAGCTGAGCCAAGGGTAATTCACGGTCATTGTCCGACGTTAGAAGCTCTCTGCTACTGTGGCGAAGTACGTACTACATTTTCGATCCCGAAGCACCAGTTTATCTGGTAACACTGTATTAATCAACAAGAGCAGTTGCAGAGTTGTGCCAGCGTATCTGTCCTCCCATTGTCAACTTTATGTATCTCACTTCTCCTGTAGCGTTGATCAAGAGGTACCGAAGTAAAGGAGTGTATTCCGCATGACGTAACATTCATTATTCCCTTCTTTCATAGCCACTCTTCATGTGCATCGATACCTAACCGGGGCCGGCCGGATTGGCCGTGCGGTTCTAGGCGCTACAATCTGGAGCCGAGCGACCGCTACAATCGCAGGTTCGAATCCTGCCTCGGGCATGGATGTGTGTGAAGTCTTTAGCTTATTTACATTTCATTAGTTCTAAGTTCTAGTCGACTGATGACCTGAGAAGTTAAGTCGCATAGTGCTCAGAGGCATTTGATACCAAATAGGGATGTGAAACCTATTGCGAGTGACAGAATGGCAATAATAATCGTAACAATAACAAACAAATAATGAGTGAGTTTATTGCAATGCAGAACGAGAATGTCTGTGAATATAAAAATCTATAAAAATAGGTTGATCGTTGATATGACACAATACAAATATCTTCTTAGCATTTTGTTACTGAATTTAGTTCTGGATGTTTGCACAGAAAGAAGAAAATTCGGTACTTCTCCCTAGTGTAATATAATGTGAACCAGCAACTACTCTTTCCTTAGAACACGACTCAAGCAGGTCCCCAAGTAGAGAGCAAGGCATTGCTGCAATCTGTTCCCTGACATTGCTCTGCTGACGGCTAATGCAGATAGTCCCGATTATGAAATACAAAACGTATTGCAGGTTAGTTCCTAGGATCGTAATATTAAATTTGCGATGTGTCGACTATCTGTATTACTCTTCAATATAAAAAGAAAATATTTTGGGAATTGGGCTTGGTACCACGGCCATTTCCTCTTTTCCACCCTATATAGCCCCTTCCCGGTATTATTTCCATCAGCGTCCATTTATTTCTCAGTGGAGAAACGAAGACTCACAAACGTAAAAGAATACTTTTCAGTTATCTGACCACAAAAATATATACTTAATTAAAATGCTTTGTCAAGAATCACTATTGAGAAAGAAAAGACAATCATTAGACAAGATATCAAACGATGCTGTTGTTCATTTTAGTCGGACCACAAATAAGCAATAGAAGGTAAATTAAGGTTTCTGTCCCACTTATAATATTCATGTAATCCATTTGAGTTATTACTTGAGTAACATGTTGAAAAAACACTGCGCCCTCCTGACACGGCCACTCGCGGCATGTGACCTGATTACCAGTGTGCTTAATCACGTGCCGTTTGTGTTGACGAAGCAAGAACCCTACGGCAGCCACTGTGATGTAGAAGTAGCAGTCGGTCTTGACCATGGTCACCCAAAAACTGACTCCCATTCTCAAATCCAACGAAACTAGCGAAATCTGTCTTAACCAAGTTTTTACCATCACAAAAACACCCTTCCGATAAGCTACCAGACTCGAAAGCATTCATGAAATTAGTTTTTCGAAAAGCATATAAATCACTTCTGCATCTTGTGAGGTAAAACATGGGCATTGTTACTGGCCACAGTGTTGTATTCCAGAAGTTTCTGCCAGCAGGCCCTTCTACAGAAGTGGTCTTACGTACACTCCTGGAAATTGAAATAAGAACACCGTGAATTCATTGTCCCAGGAAGGGGAAACTTTATTGACACATTCCTGGGGTCAGATACATCACATGAGCAAGCTGACAGAACCACAGGAAACATAGACACAGGCAACAGAGCATGCACAATGTCGGCACTAGTACAGTGTATATCCACCTTTCGCAGCAATGCAGGCTGCTGTTCTCCCATCGAGACGATCGTAGAGATGCTGGATGTAGTCCTGTGGAACGGCTTGCCATGCCATTTCCACCTGGCGCCTCAGTTGGTCCAGCATTCGTGCTGGACGTGCAGACCGCGTGAGACGACGTTTCATCCAGTCCCAAACATGCTCAATGGGGGACAGATCCGGAGATCTTGCTGGCCAGGGTAGTTGACTTACACCTTCTAGAGCACGTTGGGTGGCACGGGATACATGCGGACGTGATTGTCCTGTTGGAACAGCAAGTTCCCTTGCCGGTCTAGGAATGGTAGAACGATGGGTTCGATGACGGTTTGGATGTACCGTGCACTATTCAGTGTCCCCTCAACGATCACCAGAGGTATACGGCCAGTGTAGGAGATCGCTCCCCACACCATGATGCCGAGTGTTGGCCCTGTGTGCCTCGGTCGTATGCAGTCCTGATTGTTGCGCTCACCTGCACGGCGCCAAACACGCATACGACCATCATTGGCACCAAGGCAGAAGTGACTCTCATCGCTGAAGACGACACGTCTTCATTCGTCCCTCCATTCACGCCTGTCGCGACACCACTGGAGGCGGGCTGCACGATGTTGGGGCGTGAGCGGAAGACGGCCTAACGGTGTGCGGGACCGTAGCCCAGTTTCATGGAGACGGTTGCGAATGGTCCTCGCCGATACCCCAGGAGCAACAGTGTGACTAATTTGCTGGGAAGTGACGGTGCGGTCCCCTACGGCACTGCGTAGGATCTTACTGTCTTGGCGTGCATCCCTATGTTTGAAAGATATAATGTAGGCGTAAACAGCCTCCTTCCACGCCGGAAGCTGAAACTTGTATCATTCTTGATTAATGATAGTTGAATCCCTCAAATGAATACATAGACCACAAGGCGACGTCAGAAACTATCAGGGGAGAACGCCGGATAAAAATGAAATGTCCGCCCTCCCCCCCCCCCCCCCCCCCCCTCTGAAGAACCGTATTGGACAATCACGACAAGAATTTCGCTAAAGAGCGCCTCATATGAGAGCTTAGAATTGGCAGCGTCGTAGCAAGTATTTGTCAACACTGTGATAGTGCATTGACTTCCGGGTGTAGCCCGGCAATACCTCGCTAAATTCACTTGGTATTCGTTTTTCGCATCGAAGACTCATACGATATAATCCACTGTAAGATGAGATAGAAAGTATATTTTATTTCTGGACTCAAAGATCGGCGTTTTTCACATAAGTAACACCTGTTTGTGTGTTTAATGTTGCGTTTTGAGGATCAGGCAATATCGCATTGACTGTAGACCGCCTATTGCCGGCAGTGTGTCGTTAGCTCAGTGGCTCCTTATGCGTTGCGACGCTAGTGCTATATGAGAGAGCAGTTCCGATCTCGGTGAAAGCAGCTGAACACAACGTTTTATTTTCCATTTTAGTTAATGGAGTTGCAAACTGCTAGTAAAAATTCCTTATCGAAATCTGAAGAATGCATTTACACACAAATCTTTGTGCAATTGCGACTTAGTAAATTATGTTAATATCACGGATGTCTGCTTTGCAAATGCCAAGGTGCTTCACTGTAAACGAGTTTCTCAAAAGATTCAAACCGACTGTCAACGATATGAATTTGAGCTTTGTTCGTCATATAGATCTAACATGTCAGGAGGATGTTTATGAAGTGAACGTGCTGATTAATATTGTTCCTCTCCTCTAAATTTTTGCAATAGCATTCAACTGTAGAGGATTTCTGACACCGGCGTTAGCAATTCCTTTCCGTTCTCTGAAACCTCAAAAACGATACATTTTTCTGGTTTAAAGCTGATGACATTAACCATCACTTCCGATCAACGTTAAATACTTCTTGAATCCACTCATGGAACTCCAAATGTGCTGCGTTCCTGCACAGAGTATGCATTGCAAGGTATTCGCACAGTTTATCGCATACACTTACCATAAGGAATGAAACAAAAACTTTAATACACTTTACACCACAGACGCTCAATCTGCTTTGACGAAAACATCCCAATATTGGCCAAAAGTTGCACAAATAACCGACTTTGATAGAGAAAGAAACGAGGTATGAAGCATTTATAAATTCATCGAATGTAGTGAGGTGGTATAATTTCGTCCCGGTCTATAAAATCAATTTCGGGCCATAGTCAGCTTTTGCCGATTAATGTAATACAGTAATCTCCGTTGCTTTCGAGCGAGAATGGAAATCGTAGAAATTTTCTGTGGAGCAACATTTAATAATAATAAAGCGTTTTAAATTATGAAAAGTGATGAACGGTAGCGGGCGCTTTCGATGAAGAACGGGGTAGTGTAGCGCCGCTGCTGACGCCATGACCGCTACCGGTAGCCAGCAAGTGGATCCCGGAGGTTTGCCGCATACGGAGTCCAGAGTAGGACAGTCTGCGAGAAATCTGCCCCAAAATGGCTACTGGATAATATTTTGTTATCGGTGTGTCAGAAAGTGAAATAGATTGAAAATTGCGCTACCACTAAATTCACGTCTTCATCATTCAGACAGAAGAGGCTATAAAAATCTTTGGCGTCTGCTGGTCTCGATCCACAGATATTGTAGACAAAAAGAACAAATGCTACCGCTGGACCACGTCCATAATCGGTCTAGGTTTCCTCTAACACGGGACAAGACTTCCTCCAGGAAGTGCCGCAGTCTACAGCGTTGCCAGATTGTGCAGATAACCGGACTTAGAGAATTATCGAGTTGGCCAGTTTATTTGTCCCATGTCACGATTGGCGTGGACTAGGCCTCTGCAGCGGCCTGCCGCCGGTCAAGTTTTGTGTCAAAGAGTGTACATTACCATGAGGGGTGAGGTACACGTACACACGTGGTTTCTGTTTTCAATTACGGAGTGGAATAGAGTGTGTCCCGACATGTCAAGCCAATAGATGTTCAATGTGGTGGCCATCATTTGCTGCACACAATTGCCATCTCTGGCGTAATGAATGTCGTACAGGCCCAGTACATCTGGTGTAGTGTTGCCGAAGGCTGCCACAATACGTTGTTTCATATCCTCTGGGGTTGTAGGCACATCACGGTACACATTCTCCTTTAACTTACCCCACAGTAAGAAGTCCAGAGGTGTAAGATCAGGAGAATGGGCTGGCCAATTTATGCGTCCTCCACGTCCTATGAAACGCCCGTCGAACATCCTGTCAAGGGTCAGCCTAGTGTTAATTGCGGAATGTGCAGGTGCACCATCATGCTGGCACCACATACGTCGACGCGTTTCCAGTGGGACATTTTCGAGTAACGTTGGCAGATCATTCTGTAGAAACTCGATGCATGTTGCAGCTGTTTCGGCCTCTGCAATGAAGTGAGGACCAATGAGGTGGACGCCAATGATTCCGCACCATACATTTACAGTCCACGGTCGCTGTCGCTCTACCTGTATGAGCCAGCGAGGATTGTCCACGGACCAGTAATGCATGTTCCGTAGATTCACTGCCCCGTGGTTTGTGAAACCCGCTTCATCGGTAAACAGGTAGAACTGCAACGCATTTTCTGTTAATGCCCATCGACAGAATTGCACTCGATGATTAAAGTCATCACCATGTAATTGCTGATGTAGCGACACATGAAACGGGTGAAAGCGGTGACGATGCAGTATGCGCATGACACTACTTTGACTCAGTCCACCGGCTCTCGCAATGTCCCGTGTACTCATGTGAGGGTTCATGGCAACAGCAGCTAACACACCAACTGCACCCGCGTCTCCTGTGACGGGCCTGTTACGGACCCGTTTGCGTGCTACGACCATACCTGTTGCATACAGTTGGCGGTAGATGTTTTGCAATGTGCGGCACGTTGGATGCTTTGTGTCCGGGTACCGCTCTGCGTACACCCTGCAGGCTTCAGCTGCATTTCGTCGACACTCGCCATAGATGAGTATCATCTCCGCCTTTTCAGAAATCGAATACACCATGGTCACAGTTTCTACAACACTACACTATCACAGACGTCTGGTAACACGGTGTACTACAGTTGGTCTGCGTGCGGAGACGAATGCAGAATAACAATAGCAGCAAGCGCTACATGGGGACAATGCGACAGCTAGACCAAACCACAACAGTGCACTACAGCCACACTCGTAAACACGGCCGTCATCGTAAACATGTCCCTGCAGATGCTGCTCGCCGACCGTGGCCCGTGTTTGTTACAACACGCAACTGAACGTCGGAGGTTTCAAGCGTCAACTTTAGGTTACAATATCTCCGGATGTAATTAACATTTTACAATACAACAAACGGCACTGATTACGTGTTTGTTTATATGTTCAGATGTGCTAAAAAAATAACGTGGTTCCATTTAAAAAACGTAAGTTTGTGTTAAAAACATACTTCCGTGCATTTTTCTATGGTTAGTATTAAACAATTACACTAGCCCCTCTCCTCACGTTCGGTTTGTGGAATCGGTTCGTCAGTATTTGATGTAGTTTACGAAATATATCCAGCGGTAACGTTAGGTGACTCACCCTGTATATGTGTGTGTGTTCAGTTGAAAGGCTTATAGTAATCAGAAGATATTACAGTTTTTAATAGGTCATACGCATGTATGCAACTCATTTTATGAACTGAATATTTTTTAATAAAAGTAGTATGGGCACCAATAGCCAGAAGAGAATGAAAAATATTTCTTCTATAGTGACTAGTTATATACTGCGCAAATTGATTAAAAAAGCTTCGTATTCACGAAACGTAATGAGACATTATTTGTTGTTATCACAAGTACATTGTTCCTCGGTGACTACAACAGTACATTTAACAGACAATGGAGCGGAATGTTTGGGCCTAATGGGCGACCCACGTCAATTGCAGCGCCCCTCAGAGCTGACATTAACGCCACTTTAGTACTAACAGCAGCCGTATACTCTCTCGAGGTAAGCTGCATACATATGTCGCAACTAGCTGTCCATGTCCTACAGATAGACAGGTTGTGTCCTGCAGATAGACAGTGTATCGGAGGTCATGTTCGCGCTATAAGACAGTACATTCAGCACGAAATGGCTAATGGGATGGTGCTGGGCAAAGAAATTCCTTATTATGAAGAAGAATATTGTAGGCAGGCCCTTAGCGGAGCTGTGATTGAGCTATTGTCTGGTAGCACCGGGGTTCAATTCTAGCCCAACGTGGGTCATTCGTTCCTCCCTTAGTGTCAGCATTTTTACACCAAGAAGTCCGTATCTCAATGCCAATACCGGTGTCTATAATCAGATTTCAAAAGGGAAGTCTTCATTTCTTTGTTTTACGAATTTGGAATTGCTGACCACGACTTCACTTTGTCAGAGGTGAAATGAAAGAGTAATAGATATCTGTTATAATGTGTAACGGATCGCTGGTGCACGCGGTCTCACTAGATTATACAGCAACATGTCGTTCCTAATGACTATTTCATTGTGGTATCGCTGGCAAAGCCACGTATCGCTCTGCAATATTGGTTGTATACAACATCCGTGTTATTAGTGAATCGAGATTCATGAGTGAAATGCAGGGTCGTTTGTCTTACAACTCAGTAGCCACAACTGCTTGAGTCAAAGAGTTAAAAAGGTATCACACTAATCATATGGGAGACTCCCGCTTACAATGGATGAATATCTTAAAGGCAATGGTCTTTCTTTCTTCAACATAATAATCGTTCTTGTAATCACAGAGTAAAACAAAGAATAATTATTTCTTTTCGTAGGTGATGACTTAAATTTCATATTCTATGCTGCTTTTGATGTAAAGAACTTTTTTTTGTAGCTTCAATTCAATAAAAAAACGATCTCTGCACATAGGAGGTACTCTTGTCACCCCTGACAGCAGTTTACTTCTATTTAAGGCTTAGCAATGACTTTTAGTACTTGCCACCCCTACTTTGGAAGCGAGCATGGCGACTGCGTGACAGACGCAACGGACTACTTATACCAAAAAAGAGTGCAGGGCAGGGCTCAGAGGGTGGACCACAACAGGCAACTTTGACATAGCAACCCATGTCCCCATCCTTTACCATTCGGGGATAGACACATTTCATAGCGTCGCGCGCTGCCTGTAGATAGGCGTGCAGCCCGCAGTCCGAGTCGAAATGGTAGCAGGTATTCCACGTGCAGCGTGCTTAAGGGGTTGGGGGGAGGGGGGGGCGGATTGAAATGCTCGCTGCTTAACGGTTGTACATTCAGTGGTTACCGAATCGTCAAATCGAACGTTTACCGCCATCCACAGCTCCCTAATAGAGACAGGTGCACTTGAGGTAGGTTGTCCACTGACAAGTTATCGTAATGGCGCATGTGCACGTAAGCCCTACATCGAACAACGATGTGTTCACTTTTTGGTACAAGTGTGAAGCATTGCGGGTACAACAGAGATTGAAATGGAGGGTTTAGCACTGCTGCTAACCACATCCGCAACAAACTCACGAAGTGTTGCTCGATAAGTGGGTATGCCATTCCGTGGAATGAAGTGTGTGGAATGAAGATTTACGTCATTACCGCCTTCAGGTAGTTCAACCCTTATCCCAGAAGATGTTCCGGGTCGCATTTTTTGCCAGCGGTTTATATAGAAGTGTGGTATTCAGTGTGAACTACCATACTTTCTACTCAATCTATTGTTTTAGAAGCACGGATACGGATGAAGAGCTGATAGCGAAAATTGTGGCAGCCTCTGATGCAATTCCCACTTTTACAGGAATATTTGAAATGATGCTACAATCAGGCGTCGCTGCAGGGAATGCGTTCAAGTAGGAGGGCGTGATTTCAAACTGTTTTATAAGTATGGAAATAAAGCTCTTGAAGCGTCAAACAATCTCTCTTGTAGCTTGATGTCACAAAGAAATTGAAAACGTTTCCCTGCAGACCTGCCAACATGTCGACTCGGATGGAGGGTTGAAAGCCTTTCTTCCATGGGGTGCGCGGCTCTGTTAAATAACGTCTAGAGCCGAACGCTAACGGATGCGCGTTTTTTATCATAGAGATAAAATAATTTCTAAATAGATCTTACACTGTTGTTGTAACTGTGTAATGAAATTTTTTGATCGTACGATGGGCTGAGAATGCTGCTGTGTACGGTAACAGGTAGCCTACATGTAAAATAAAAAAAATCAGCTACAGATTAAAACAAGTATTTTCATTGTTGAACTAAATTTATTAAATACTAATTATGATTGACCAATCGGATAAAAAATAATAAACAAATAGACATGAGATGACCGTAAGATAGCTCCATCGCTATTACTGAGCAGAGTTGCTGCAAACCCTAATTGCCTAAACAAAATATTCCTTTGTGTTAAGTATTAGGATACCCGCGGGATTGAAGATACTATTTTTGGCCAACACATATTATGGTGATCACGTAATTGGCTTCGTCAAGAGCTAAAAGTAATGGTTCTTCTGTTGATTTGCTGGCGGGACTCCAACCAATAATCAGCCGTCCAAGTTGCGACATGCCGGAGTGTCTGCTGCACGCGCTTTCTCCTCTGACTAGCGGATGATTACCCTACGCAGTTACCACAAACACGTTTAATTCAGTTCACACTGCTGGATGACTTCACCATGCCTGTGCTTCTGACAAAATTAAACATACAGGGTAGTTAGTATTAGATTACACTTCAAGATTTTTCAGCAGAAAACTAGGTCCACATATCAAGGGCCTTAAACCATTGTTGATACCTTGATTCGCAGGGTAGAGCGGATCAGGTTGTGGAAAGGGTCCAAGGTCAATAACTGTTAGCTATACAAGAACACACAACTTCATTGCTCGAACCAATGCACAGTTTTCTCTTTAAAACAAAAAAGATAAATACACGGCTGAGGGCCCAAGTAACTTCTCCAAAAGAAGTTTAAATAGTTCCTTTTTAAAACACCAGGATTTAGGGTAACGGCTGAAGGCCTTACTTAAGTAAAATTTCAATATCTTCTCAGCTAAAGGCCCAAACAATTACTCAAAAATAACTAAAGGCCATCTTAACATAAACATTTACAGAACACTACGAAGGCCGTTTCAAGAATTCAAGATAATTAAAGTGAAACCTTACATACAATGATTTACTTATTAAAGCCACAGATTCTGAAAGAAACACAGCTGAAGGCCTAAATACAGAGCAACATGAATTTTAAATACAACACGGGTGAAGGCCTAATCTTAAAATAGCTGTCATGAAGTCGGCTGAAGGCCATATACTAAACATAAAACAGACAATATTAATACACGGCTGAAGGCCTGGCACAGTACCTGCGACCAAATCAAAATGACAGTCACAAACAACGAACATTGGTGCTCAGAAGTGTTCCAAGGGTCGGCCTGGGGAGGAAACTCTAGCAATAGTTTAGGTGAGACAAGCAACCAAGCATAACACTATTCAAGTGGCAACACGATTTAGGAGCCGCTGAAGAACCAGCCAACAACCTAAACAATTCCCTCTGTCGCAACCGACCAACTGCCTACTCCAGTCCGCAGACAGCATTCATCTGCTCAGTGGAAGTCACAGAAGCTACACACAGTTCCATGAAAACACACTTGCACCTGAACTCTAACAATCGTAAAAGCAGTCACCGTGGAACCACAAAGACGAATCAATTCGACACACACAGAGTTTCCACAAGCGGTAGGCGACCAGATACACGTCGTCCGATGAGACGACCGACCGAACGACCAACCCAGGTCGTTCGCACTCAAGTTATGCGTGTCGACTGTCCGAAGATGACTGCAACTCCAGCCTGACTCAACTCCATGTCCGTTCCAAGCTCAGAGACACGGTGATCCGTGGACACTGGCTCGGGCCTATCCATGCATAGGTAACTCTTGCCCATTAGCCACGACATCTCTGGGCAAGGAAGGAACCGACCCACGCCCGGTATGATGACCAAGTGACGAGGCTCAGAAACAGTCAAAAGACTGAATACACATGGCCCGATGAGATAACCAACCAACGGTCGTCCCGCTAAAATCTCATTCCGTCGAACAGTTCATGTGTGTCACCAGAAGTCGGCGAGCACTGGCTGTCCGCGCCTCACCGGCGTTACATTGCCGACTCACTGCTGCTGCTCCCCGACTGAGCTCCCAAATGAACTCCAGACTGACGACGATCCGAAAATACTAGCGGTCGCTCCAGAGATGGTACGACAGAGCACTTATCGATAAGCGCTGCTGCTGCTGCCTCTTACGTGCAAGCAATCCAGCAACCTAGCGACGCCAGTAAATCAAATTAAAGAAAAAATGAGGTGACTGAACAACAGAAGCAAGATGATGAGCGAAAACGGCATGAGCGCGAGCCGCACACGGCTCAATTGTAGACATGTTTTAGCGAGTACGTATTACAGACATCTTTGCTCGGAAAGCATATGTCCTGGGTACGACCTGTGAGAATTTTCTGGAGTAGCTGGTGGAGACTTTCGGTGCTATTGGTTGTCTGTACTGGGTATACACGCTACGTCGGTACTCAAAAATTGTTGATACGTGGAACGAAGAGCGACATGTCAATAAAATTGGGATAATTTTTACTTTGTTGATTTGGCTCAGTTGACTCCGAGCACTATGCGACTGAACTTCTGATGTCATCAGTCGCCTAGAACTTTGAACTAACTACACCTAACTAACCTAAGGACATCACACACATCCATGCCCGAGGCTAGATTCGAACCTGCGACCGTAGCAGTCGCTCGGTTTCAGACTGTAGTGCCTAGAAACGCACGGGCACTCCGACCGGCTTTAACGTCAGCTGAAGCAGTTGTATTAATGTAACTTTGTTATATGCTGTGTTTACATATTGTTACGAAAATGACACGTATTTATAAAAATAAATTACCGTTTGTGGACCGCTTACGATAAATGAAGAGCCACGGTAAGCAGCAATTGGAACATGTATCGCACGAATGGAAGATGGATATTACGTGGCATAACAACCTCAATCAGAAGCCGTTCCAACCATACAGTGTTCCAACTTAGACAATGAACGATCGTAATATCTGAAGATTTTGATGAGGATGAGTTTCCTTTTGCTTCAGTCAGTGTCTTCTCTGTCAATTTTTAAAGGTATCAGCCTGTATAAACCGAGTGTCAATTTTCTGAAGAGTATAGGGTAAAAACATGTAAGACTCATATTTTCATTTATCTGTAAATTTACTAATTTATGTGAAGTGATGCATAAATGTGTCCATTTTGCTTGTCATTGTATTTTTTAAACATTCGTTAAATGTTGATATCCTGAGTTGTAAGTTTTGTAAATGTATTTCGTTCAAACAGTCTCTTTGGCGACTGCCACCTTCATTAGCATTTGATAATGACCTTCTGTCATTTCAGCACCCCTTGAACTTAGAACTACTTAAACCAAACTAACCTAAGCACATCACACACATCCATGCCCGAGGCAGTATTCGAACCTGCAACCGTAGCGGTCACGCGGTTCCAGACTGAAGCGCCTAGAACCGCACGGCCCTCAAAACAATTATATTCTCCCACGCCACCTTACAAGTGGTAAATTTTCACTTATACTGCAGTTGTTTGTAAAGTATAGCGTTAGATGCAATATTGGAAAATGCAGATGCTCTAGTACTATGAGAACAGAGATGTCCTGAGAGCTCTTTCACCCGGTCTGTTACACAAGTGAAACTCGCTAACAGAAATTGAGCACTCAGTAAAATATATCAAAAGTAAAATCCCAGTGTACACCTAAACCTCACCATTCTAATTTTTTTCTGGTGCGTAAACGCAAATATCGTCTACTGAAGTGCTCATCAGATCTTGGCTATGTTTGGCAGATCATTATGGACGCTGAACCTGCAACTTGTTGCCACCGCAAGCGAACATCTGTTCATTTTCACTATCTGACCTGTATCTACGTTACTGGCCACTAAGCCGCGATTTGTGGCCAAGCGGTCTCAGGCGCCTTGTCATGGACTGCGAGGCCCTCCCGCCGGAGGTTCGAGTCCTCCCTCGGGCATGAATGTGCGTGGTGTTCTTAGCATACGTTAGTTTAAGAAGTGTGTAAGACAAGAGACCGATAACATCAGAAATTTGGTCCCTTAATTTTAACTGGTCACTAAAACTGCAACACGTCGAAGGTGGCACGCAACAAACGTCAGACTGGAATGAAGTGCGTCATATGCTTGGAGTTGAAAATGTACTTTAGCGCAACGTCACAAATTAGGTAGGTCTAACGCCATGTATATTGCGGGTATAAGGGAAGATCACATAGCGGATCCCTCATTAAAAGAACTCATTTGAATACTGACTCTTTGTGAGATGATAGTACTACATCTCGTCTAACAAGGAGAAACGTCTGCTAGCACTTTCGCAGTTCAATAGCGTCCTGATCGTGACCTGCCGAAAATGTTTTATATCGTTCGACGATATCGCTGCTCGCGTTGCACGAGATCCTTGACTGTGATGCAATCTAGGAACCAATGAATTCAAGTCATCAACAGCCCCATGCGCCTAGTTCCCGAAGCTACAGGTATACTAAAACGGATCTTACAACCATTCCACGTACCTTGAGAAAATGGCTTGCTTACATCAAGACGAGTACCGACATCGACGGTGCGACGGCGTCTGGAGGACGTCGGAATGTCAATACAGTGACCATTGTTGCTTCTCTTGACGTGGCAGCAGAGAGAAGTGCTCTAAAACAGTTGTGCGCCCAACGACAACCTTGGACACACAGCTGGCACTATGTCCGTTTTCAGACGATTCCCGTTCTGTGCACAATTTTGCAATGGACATACGTATCTGAAGCCTCCGAGGAGAACGAACGTTGCCACACGCATTTTTTTTTTATGGTGGTCGAGCAGCTCTCATTATTGTCTGACATTGACAGATAACTAGATCACCTATGTTTCGCAAAGCCGGAGACCAGGTGATTTGAACCGCAGCTTTTACATATCGGACGTGGCTGATGCTGTGCCCTAACAATACCTTTCGAGACAGCATGTTCTCCTTGCTCTGCTGATCTGATTCGATACAGAAGGTGTTCAGTGGGTACCCTGGCAAGATACAGTACCCATTGAAAACACCCGGACATGGGGTTAGTGACAGAATTTGACGTCACCACTCGCCAGCCACTACGACTCAAGAACTCTGGCATTGAGATGAGGCAGTATGGAATGATGTACCCGCGTACACAGTATGTCGTCGAAGCTGATGTACAGGACGTTATAACTACCAGGAATTACAGCCCTTTGTGCTAAATTGCACATTCGGTACAGCTAATAATCAGCCAGTAGTTAAAGATGGGAACCGCGGTAAGATACGTATGAATGGCGTCGTACGGGATCTCGGTTTAGGAGGGGTCTTGCTGCTCGGTTCGTATTTGACCTAGGAACATGGGATTAAATGTTTTTGGTTGAGCCCGGTTACCCCGGACCAGCGGCCATTTCTATAGCCAAATGAACATGTGTCTTACTGCAGGTGCGTTACTGTATATTAAGCAACGTCTGAACGACGAACCAGAGCTGGCGCTCAAGCAAAATGTTTTCAATTGGGCTGAAATTGATGCTCAGCTAGTTGCCTCATTCGTATGTGAAACGTCGGATTTTACGAGGGTTCGAACTTAAATAGTGGCAACTATATATTCACAACCGATACAAAAGAGCCGGCCGCGGTGGTCTAGCGGTTCTAGGCGCGCAGTCCGGAACCGCGCGACTGCCACGGTCACAGGTTCGAATCCTGCCTCTGGCATGGATGTGTGTGATGTCCTTAGGTTAATTAGGTTTAAGTAGTTCTAAGTTCTAGGGGACTGATGACCACAGTAGTTAAGTCCCATAGTGATTAGAGCCATTTTCTTGATACAAAAGAGTTACTTGTTTGCACATGTTACTGTCCTTCAAAGTAGTCACCAGCGTTGTGTAGAACCCGTTGTCAGGGATGTGGAAGGCGTACTATACCGTTAACAGAGCCTGTTCTGTTGATGGTGCGAATGGAGTGGTCTAAAGCTATGGTGATTGTCGTGTACGTCTGTGATGACGTTATCCTAACGCATTACGTTCCTCCACGGCAGACCGACAATGCACAGTATTACTGTTCGTTTTTTGAGCATCACCTCGACCAGCTTTGTGAAAGAAGCGGCGACACTTTCTGCGCAACCCACCTATCAAATAGCCCGACAATGCGTGGGCGCATACAGCGCAAGCTGTGGCTGCTCTGTTCGGTGGATGGGACCGGGAAGTACTGTACCATCCACCGTACTGCCCGGAATTAAGTCCTTGTTACTGACTTGATTCCGAAGATGAAGAAACCACTTCGTGGTATTCACTTCATAACTGTTCTAGACATTCGACAGGCAGTAGACCGCTCCATTCGCACCATCATGAGAACAGGCTCTGCTAACGGTATACTACACTTTCCACGTCGCTGGCAACGGGTTCTACGCAACGCTGGTGACTACTTTGAAGGACAGTAACGTGTGCAAACACGTAACTCTTTTGTATCGGTTGTGAATACGTAGCTGTCACTATTTAAGTTCCAACCCTCGTATGTGCAGAATACACTCACCCTCAAATAATCCCAGAGTGTAGCCAGATTGATATTTCAAATTTGGCTCACCGGTGTATCGGTGCTAGTCTGATATAAATTTTTACCATTTGATAATTCTTCCTTCGTTTGGGCTTACGTGCGAAGAAAATAAATAAAACAATAAAACACGCTTTTCTGGGAGGTTTCTGAAGCGCACCGCTTCTAAGCTTTAAACTTGTACGAATTTGTTCCAACTTTACTCGAAGATAGATAAATAAAGTCAAAATGTTTTTTATCCAATAACGTTGTCAAGATACGATGTTTTATAGTCGAGCTAAGTGTGGCACGTATAATTCGTTCTAACGTGAAATGGATGCGCGACAAAATGAATCAAATTAATTAAAAATGCATTCTTACGATAAAATTGAACACTCGCTTTCAAAAACTGTGATTTAAAGTGAGAGTTTTTAGGAGCGCCATATTTATGTTTCAAACTTGAGCGAATCGGTTCAAATGTTGTAAGAAGCTAGGCAGATGCATGTCATTAATCGTCGTCTCGTTAGTTCTTGAGACTTTACCCGTTGACACATGTTGCGAAAGACAATAGTAAGCTTAAACCTGATGAGTCGGTGCCCCAATCAACAAAAATCAACAGCAGGAGCCAAGCTACAGCAATCTAGTGTCAAAACTACAGTAGGGTAAAAGTTGGGAACTAGAATGGTAAATGTTATTATCACAGTACAGGAAAAGGCAAATATGTCGTGAGCAGTTTTCGGGAATTAAGATAGCGGAACTATTTCCCGACTTATCTGGCAGCTTAAATACATTTAAATCAAAAGATATTGACCTATCCAGTCTTTTTTACGATATAACCCTACTTCCCAGTAGCTGTGAGCATATCTGCGTCTTGCAGTTTATGCTCCAAAGTTCCTGCCTGATCTTGTGCCCAAAATCTATAAGATACGTCATCCATTGTAAATAATATACGAGTATAACACAATATGGCTGAAGAGTATACATGTAACAGGTAAAAACGTTTTCGTGGTGGGATAAAATTTCTGGAAGTGCATTTGCTCTTGTGAGAACGCTAATTTTTTGATTTATAGACGGGGAGGTGATTGATTTTTTCTCCGACGGAACAATTTCTCCCCCAACCCGTCCCTCTGTTACATGTGTAGTGAGAGATTTTAGAACAAGTAGACACAAATTTATGTGCTGCTAGAGAGTGACACGCGCTTAAGTATTCATTATTGGGGGTGTTTCTATAACAGGAAATATATCAGAGTGGCGATGCATGGGTCCTAAACTTTGACACCCTGTGTCATGTTGCAGGACATGACCAATGCCTTGTTGGGTGACATGACGGCCTGTGACATGTTATCGACATGAGATGATGTATCATGTTGCTTTACTTAACATTACGCATTATGTTACATGACATGCGTACCAATACTAACAAGTAAAACAGCGTGAGTATGTCTAGATGTTTTGATTTAAATGTCTTTGATGCTGCTAGATAAGGAGAAAAGCTATTTCCCTTCTTTCACATACCTAACGTTACCCTTGACCTACATAAAACTCTCATGTATGAAACTGTTTCACACATCTGATTTCAAATGGATTAAGGTGTTAAATATTTGAATAGAAGGGAGAAAAAGTTTTAAAGAGGTTTTAAATTATGTTCAAAGGTTGTTGGAAGTCGCACCAATACCGGATACGGTAGTCTGGGTAATTTGCGGACCGCGGGCTACGCTTTCTCAAGACACATACGCAGTTTCTAACCTAAAACTTCACTGATTGTGTTAATCTATAACTCAAGATTATCATTCTTAATGTCTAGATAATGACAGCATTTTAAGTTCTGAAATACCAGTCCACCTACTTCTCAACTTTATTTCGTAGCACCACATCTCAAATGCTTCTATTCTTTTCCGTTCTGGTTTTCTCACAGTCCATGTATCTCTCTCATAAGGTACTGTGGCCCAACTGTATATTCTCAGAAATTTCTTCTTAAAATTAAGACGTAAATTTGACACTACTTGACTTCTCTTTGCCAGCAGTGCCGTTTTTACCAGTGCTAGTCTGCTTTCTATGTTCTTCTTGCTCCGACCTTCACCAGTACTTGGCTAATTCGTGATCCGCAGTTCTCCCTGTTCTCATTTATACTGCACCCCACCACTTTCGCCTTTCTTAGATTTACTCACAAATCATATTCTGTACTCATTAGACTGTTCACTCCACTCAATATTGCCTGTAATTCTTCTTCACTTTCACTGACGATAGCAGTGTCATCAGGATTTTAATCCCACTCTTGAACCTTTAATTCCCATCATTGCTTCTTCGATTGATAGATTGAACAGCAGGCGCAAAAGGCTATATTCCTGTTTTACATCCCTTTTATTCCATGCGCTTCGTTGTTGGTCTTCCACTCTTATTGTTCCTTCTTGGTTCTTGTACATATTGTATATTACCCGTCGCTCCCTATAACTTAATAATTTTTTATCAGCTTTTCTAAAAAATTTCACCTTTTACATTATCGAACACTGTGTTTAGGTCGACCAGTCCTATGGTGTCATGGTTCTTCTTCGGTCTTTGTTCCATTACCAAGCATAACATCAGAACGGCCTCTCTGGTGCCTTTACCTATATCCTATCCATTTTGGTTGGAGAACACCGTGGCCTTTACTTTCCTAAAGCCAAACCGTTCCCTAACAGACCCTTAAATTTTCTATTCTGCTGTAGGTTATTCTTGTAAGTACCTTGGATGCATGAACTAGCAGTGCGACAATTCTCGCACTTCCCGGCTCTTGCAATCCTCGGAATTCTCATTTGGCAATTGGCCATTTAGTAACATAGATCCTTCGTGTATACGTACAATGAGTAAAATCTCATTTCTGGTGTCGGAGTTTTAATAGTTAGCATCGTACGCCGAGGTAATTTTCTTTCTGTCTATGTTAAATTATGTAAGTGTAAATTATGAAAATCAGTATCGTCAAGAGCTTCATCACAAATTTGAGGAAGGCCTTAAAAGATTAAAATCGTGCTTCACAGGTTTCGCAAAATATATCGTACCGTAAATGGTCATCTCTGTAAGAAGCCTGAAACAACACACGAAGCAGATTGGAAGAGGGTGAGATGTAGGTAGAGGCAGAGGTAGGGGCCAACCCCTGCATGCCGGTCGGATGGGAGGCAGCGTTAACCTTTGTGAGGGCGCGCAGTGTGGGCGCCCCGTAACAGGTGTCGCGGCGAGGCAGTGCTACCACGCCTAATGGCCGCACTTAAGGCTGTAATTGCCTGCAGGCACTGAAAACTCGATCAGGCCGGGGGGCACAATTAGGCGTCCGCGGCGCCTCGTACCACGGGGAAATGGGCGGGGGCGGCAGCGACCGCATTTCACCCTCAGACCTCTGCATGGGGTCAGCGCCACAGTGGGATGTGTTCGTTCCCCGCACTGCCGTGGCGTTCGCTCTGGGTCGAGGAAGGCGTCTGCACCGAGGGGATGGAGAGAAAATAGCAGCTTTGCTGTCATTGTGGAGACAAAGGCACACACCCGTGGCATGAAGTCGTACACTATGGCTTCCTACGCCATGACGCTAGTGGTCACACCGCTGTGCCTCTGAAACACAAGAAGAACAGGACCACAAGTCACCGCTGTACTTGCCGACGACCGTCATATGGAGTAGCGCAGAACCGCAATTCTTCAGTACACCCAATGCTATGCCATTCATCGGCAGTCCATGCTTCGCGGTCACGACACCAATGCAAGTGCAGCCGTCTGTGTAGTGATATTAACAGCAGCCTACTCGTGGAACTTTAATTCCCTAGTATGGCTGCTGATAGTCTCCGACCAGTGATGCGGGATGGCTTAGAACGTTGCAGGTGTTACATTACTTGGTCTCAAATGTCAGGCACGGACGTAAAGTGGTTACGATGCTGTAGGTGCCCAATACGGCGATTCTCTCTTGTGATGGTCAGGCGTGGTCGTGACTCACTTTAGTATGCCCGTCCTAAATTTCTCAATCAGTCCGACATCGGGCCACTGTCGCATCTGAATGGGTAAGAAATCTCTGTATTCCACGATTCAACCAGCCGGCTAAATGGAGATCCAGAATGAGGCCCCTTCCAAACTCAGTTAAGTGATGATGGTGTCGTCTCATACGTCTTTCGTAGTGATCACTGAACACATGAAGCTATTCACGCCTCTTACATACCCTGTCAAGTCTGGTAACGGCACTAAACACGAGCAACAATAATACTTTCTGGTAGCCATTCTAAGTGTCACAGAGAATTGCAACTCTTATAGTTTACATACCTGTTCATGGTTTGATCGTATGTAAGTTACACGACATTGGATTATGTCTTCTGGGTGCTTCACCTTGTCAGGCTCTGTCAGGCAACGTCTGCTGTTTCTGTATGACATTTACTTTCATTAGAGAAATTTTCAGAAGACATTGTGGCCCACCAATTGTAAATATCTGTTCTAGATGCACTCCGCTCATTTCGATGCAAGCTTTGCACCGACGCTGCTTTGAAGGGCTGTAAGGGTACCACGGATTCTGTGCTGATTTCGCAGATTAAAATCTATCGGTTAGCGATGCGATTGTGCCATTGATGTGGTAGGGCTCTTTCATAGGCCACGGTAAAACGCCAATGAACTTTTCTCGCTCATTATAGCCCACACGTGCAGTCCTGTATTACCCAGCCCTTACGGTAGTACATTGCGTACCTAGATCAAGAAGACATCTACTGACCGTCTTTGTCATGAAACTGTATGGTGTTATTAATCTGTCTTCGAGGATACCAAACCACGGATTAAGCCTAAAAGAATACATCAACAGGTGTAAACTGAGAACGCTCCCGCCTTCCAGTATTAAACTATAAAGGCACTATACGATGTCAGATAGCTCTACCATCGAGGAAGAGGTGTAATGTCATTTCCATCCGCCTATCTGCCTCTGACATCTTCGTTATCATATGCGCTGGAAAAATCAAGGAAATCATTGCATTTCGAAATAAGCATAAACATATACTGTGGACCAGTACGTTTACGAATTTAAGGGTCGTGGATTCGAAAAAGCCAGCGGCTTTCTTCTTGTCAGTGTTCTCTATATGTCCCTTTTCTCGGCGATTCTGTAGAGAACCTACTAATTTCTTATCAGAGAACATACCTTAGTAGCACCAAATCCTAAACGCCTAAATTCTCATCATTTCCTGTTCCCCGTGTCCACGATTCGGCTACGGCCTTGCCGCAGTGGATACACCGGTTCCCTTCAGACCGCCGAAGTTAAGCGCTGCCCAGTGTGCCTGGCACATGGATGGGTGACCATGGCTGTTGCCATTTTTCGGGGTGCACTCAGCCTCGTGATGCCAATTGAGGACCTACCCCACCGAACAGTAGTGGCTCCGGTCAAAGAAAACGATCATAACGACCGGAAGAGCGGTGTGCTGACCACACGCCCCTCCTACCCGCACCTCATTGAGGATGACACGGCGGTCGGCCTGAAGACGGAGTGCTTATTGCTTGCCAGTCCACGAAACATTATTATACAGTGCTATGCTCCATATGTTATTTCCCAGAAAAATCTGCCACAAATTATATTTGACTCTAGCAGACTTTTTGGCCGGATGGTGTCCGCTTTCCCTGTGTTCTGTGCTTTTTATGCCATGCTTGCTGCGTCTGACATGGGTTATTTTGCATCTTTCCGGTTTTTGCTTATACGTTCTGTATAAGATGGGCCACAGCCTTAAAGCTACGTTCTACTTCTTTTTCATATTATCATTACCGTCAGATGAGGAGCGGTTTTTGTTGTGTGTGTATGCGCGCGCGCGCGCGCTTGTGTGTGTGTGTGTGTGTGTGTGTGTGTGTGTGTGTGTGCGCGCGAGCGCAAACGCGCAAGGGAGTGTAGGGACAGGGGCTATTAATTCATTCTGTGGCAGGAGGTAATGTGTTCATTCTGACAGACGTTTCTCTTAAGACTGCTGTTGGCTACCCTAATGTATAATTCCGATATTTCCATAAATCACGCACTCCAGTGAAATCAAGAGAGTGCTGCAATTCAAATTGTGAAAAACCAACTTTTTCTAAAAGCGAATACATCAGTGGAAGTTCATTTTCCAAACATATTCTTCAAAAATCTATCACTTCAAAATATCTGCCTGTAAACAGAGTATGCGTTTACTATACTACAGAAGCTAGAGACGCGGGAACATGACACAGGTATGATAGTTGATACAAAACAAAAAAGCGTGAATAGTATTCTTTCAAAACGTGTATTTCATATTAATTATCGATAATTTTCACTATTTTTGTCAGGCGGAGTTAGGAAAAATTATGTACATCGTAGCAAATCTCCATTTGACTTTTAATTTCCTTTAGTGCATTACTGAAATTTCGACTCTGTAGCCAAAATCGCACGGTGTAAATGTCATTTTATCTGTATTAAGTAGAAAGGAAAGTAACAAAGTTAACTGACCCCTCTGCGGGCATAGCGAGACAAGTTACCCGACAGTTACGCAACAGTGCTCATGTGATATTGAAATCCGCTCTTCCGGACGAGCCTCTATTTCAGTTGTGCAACAGCTATGGTTTCAGCTTCCCTCTGCATGTAAAATGAAAAATACCGAGGGGTAAAAGTAAATTTAACATTTTTTTGAAGAAAATGTCAGCTCTGTTGTTGTACTATGTTAGATTCTCAGACTGACTATTAATTACGTGAATAAAAAAAAGAGCACTTAATTTTCAGATATTAGCGTTAAAGAATGAATCGACGTGGAAAAAGCCACAGATAGAAAATCGAATGATCGAGCAGCGTTATTTGAAACTCGTGCACAGCGAGCAGTGACCATCAGTTCAATGCCTTACCTGTTACTTGTTCCCTCGCCGTCCAAGTAAAAAAAAAAAAAAACTGTTTCCAAAATGATGTACGTTGTGGATTTCATAGAGATATGAATATGTTTAGCCTTCATTTTACTCATTTCGAAAAGCAAAGGACGATCTGTGATAAAACAGTAGGGAAAATAAACTACTTTGCCAAGATCGCTAACAATAACCACTTTCTGTAATCAGTGTTACCATCTTCAAATCTGGGAAGGATTTCTGGAGTGTGGTTATATACGAAACAACTGTAATATACAGTACCCGGTACAACATAGAGGAAAATACTAGAAAGAAAAAAAAACGTACCTCGACAGACAGGCTGTTGTACACGCCTTAAAATACCAGTAAAAGTGCCGGCCGGTATGGCCGTGCGGTTCTAAGCACTTCAGTTTGGAACCGCGTGACCGCTACGGTCGCAGGTTCGAATCCTGCCTCGGGCATGGATGTGTGTAATGTCCTTCGGTTAGTTAGGTTTTAGTAGTTCTAAGTTCTAGGGGACTGCTAACCTCAGAAGTTAAGTCCCATAGTGCTCAGAGCCATTTGAACCAGTAAAAGTGCTCTTTCTCTTGAACTGCCAGGCACGTAACAGACTAGAAGACAGCTGCGTAGGCATGTCAAAATTAGGGCAACTATATACACCACGTACCAGTAAATCTGTCTTATGTCACTCACAACAGAGTACATCACTGCAGCCAGGGCGTCGATCAACTGGCAGGTGGTGACCTTAAGCGGTAGGCGTTGACAATTGGACCGACAAATTTCGCTAATTGCAACATGTATTTCTTACTTAAAGTCATTTATGTAATTATATATACAAGTTAAATATGCAAGTACGTAATTTTTTTTATATTTGATAATCTTAAAAATGCAGGGGTAAAAATTTATTTCAATTTGGGCTTCTACACTGTCATTAAAGTAGTAGTGTAAGCTGTGGTTACACCGGAAGTAACGACAGCGTACTCAATGAAAACATAAAGAAATTTTATATAGAAAAATGCAGACATATAATTATCAGCTGGTCCGATGCAAATTCACGTGGGCGATCAGGGCGTCTACTATGTCATTAAAGTAGCAGCCTAAGCTGTAGTTACGTGCCAAGTAACAACAATACACTCGATTAATAACATAGTAAAATAAATAAAAATACAAAAACACAACGAATTTTAAAATGTTTGTTTGTAAAGATGCAGGGATTACACACGTTCTATTCGTAACCATCCATGTTTCATAAAAACCTGAAAGAAAACTACTTTGGATACACAGTATATCCATTCAGTGTAATTACATCATAGTCTGATTACTGGAAGAGCGCTCTAAAGGCATTTTGATAAATCTGATTGAAAAGCAATTATTATTTGCAGAGCATAAAAACTATTCTTATAGCGCTCATTGCAAAACGTTCCTGTATAGAGGCTGGATTAATATTTGATGCAGTTACCACAACTGATGCAGAACTGATGAGTTAACAAACGTTTAGTCGTTTATAAAATCCACAATTACAGTTATACAGCCATTAAACATCGATAAAAAATTCTAAACGTATTTCTTTGACACTCCGAAAACTGCAGAGATAATGTTACAATCCAGGCAGCAGCAAAGTCATTTTAGTAGCAGTGTACGCTACGCTACAGTCTGTTATAGCGTACTTCTTTTTTATTTATTGTTAATATGTTACTATTGTTGTTACTTGGGGCATAAGCACGGCATACACAGCTCCTTAGGGATACAGGGTACTTATAAATTGTGGAAAAATCGATTTTTATGGCTTTATTAAATTCTAGAGTCTTTCCTAATTACTTTGTTATAAACATTTAGGTTTTCAAATGAAAATTGACCTATACATACCAAATTTTAAAGTTACCGTCACGTGTGCAGCCACGCCCCTTTTATATTTGTTACAGAAACCAGTATTATTTCTAAAAGAACTGTGAACTTTCTGTTTCCAGAGATTATGCGTATGATACTTTGTATACGTTGTAACAGCGCCGGTTTGTAGTGTCTTTTCTTTCGCTGAAGCAGTTTGTTCACGTGTTACTGAATGTTTGTTGCCTAAGTGCTACATATATTTGTGGAAGTACATATCCTTTAGTGTGCAGTAAATATGAACTACGCTACACATCAAGAATTCATTGAAAGGAAATTCCGTGATGAGCAGTTCACAAACAAAGTAAGCCATATTGTTGAAAGTAACCTATGTATCAGTTCTTCAGGGAAGAAACTCCCACATGGCACGCCTCCTGGTGATTCAAATTTTTGTGTTAACAATGACGCTGTTTGTAGTTGATCTGTTGTTGTTGATGTGGACATCTTATCTTCGTTGATAAAGGAAGCGCGCCGGCCGGTGTGGACGAGCGGTTCTAGGCTCTACCGCCTGGAACCGCACGACCCCTACGGTAGCAGGTTCGAATCCACATGATGTGAATTTGAAGTTAGTGTATGCAATGTGTGCAACAGGAAAAGAAAAAAAAATGGCTGCTCAAACGTTTTGTGGTTTGATGGACATACCTGCTCCTCCCAGTAGGTTGAACAAGAACAAAAAAAATGTTTTTAGATGCTTTGACGCTTGTGCGTAAAGCATCTATGAAACGTGCAGTAGAAGAAACGGTAGATATTAGTGGAGCCAGAGACATTGCTGTTGCACTTGATGGGACATGGTAACGTGGAGGATATAGTTCCTTGAGTGGTGTTGGAAGCGATACTCCTCTGGAGAATAGAAAAATAGTTGATGTTGAGTGCTTATCTAAGTACTGGCACACCTGCCATACTAACTCTGAAGGACATATTGAATATCAGTGTTCAAAAATTATGATGGTAACAATGGAGGTATGGAGTGTGATGGAGCTCTAAAAATATTTCAGAGGTCTGTACCCGTTTATAACTCTAGATATACGAAACACATAGGCAATGGGGACTCTAAAGCTTTCAATAAAATTAATGATTTCAATGTTTATGGTGATACCTTGGTGACAAAACTGGAGTGTTGTGGACATGTGCAAAAGATGATGGATGCTAGATCGAGAAAGCTACGAAGAAAAATGAAAGGAACATTGCTATCTGATGGAAAATCTGTTTCTGGTCGAGGCAGAGTGACAGAAAATAAAATAGACCTCCTTCAGAGTTATTATGGACTGGCCATTAGACGAACTGGACTTCTGAATGATCTTACAGCAATGAGAAAAGCTGTATGGGACACTTACTTTCATAAGTTGTCCTCAGATGACCACGCTGTTCAAGGACTTTAGCCTACTGGAGCAGATTCTTAGTATGGTTACCAAAAATCAGAAGAAAGTGTTCAAATATACCATCATAAGCACTCTCTTCCTGAGCCTGTTATGAATGAAATGAAACCAATTTTTAGAGAGCTGAGTGACCCTGTTTTGCTTAATAAATGTCTTCATGAGGGCACTCACAATACAAATGAAAGTTTTAACCATTGCATATGGGAAAGATTATGTACATAATAGGTGGAATTAAATAGGACTAGTACCTCAGCCATCATGTCGTGCAAATATGGTAAAAATATGGTCTCCTTCAAATGTCTAACTTTGGATTAAATGGTACTTCAATTTAAGGAAGCATTTTGGGAAAAAATGCATCAATTTCTTTGTAATGTTTTTATTAACCCTAAGCAGGTTCAAAAACATTCAAAATATTTCTAATTTGTTTAGACAGTGTGCTGAATTACCTGATATCATCAAAACATCTGTAAAACATATATATTAAAAACAATGCCTGAAAGAACTAGGTGCTGATTTCTAAGTAATATTGAGCCGGAAAAGAAGCCTGTATCCTTAAATGTGATAGAATCCCAGATTATACAAATTGATTTGTGTAAGCCTATCTGATGATTATGTTTCCGCATTGCTACACCAAATCTTTGTTACTTTTCATTTGAGTTCATTCTCGTGACTTTGGGTATTACCATAGCTTACATTGTGATTAAAATTCTTCTGGGTATTGTGCAGCGTCATAGCTAGAAGCAAACAACAATAATAAATCAAAACCGGCGTTTCGGCCAAATTGCAGCGGCCTTCCTCGGGGCACGACTGGTTTTGCATGGGGATAGGTGCCTCTAGTTATTACAGACTATCGATGTCTGACGTCACTGTAGTAAAACTTTTAAATGGCCCTCTAATATGATTCGATAGTCAAGACGTAAGGGAAGATGGAAGGAAGGAGGCTATTCGTGGATGTACATGTCGTCAACGATTGGTGGCTGTCCACCAATCAGCGTTCGGCTTCTGGTCGGCAAGTTTTCCTCCCGGTGTGGGCGGAGGTGGACTGACAGTTCTCACCAGATACCTGCGATCTGGTGCGCTACGTTCTTACATAGCTAACATGCTTCTTTAATGACATTATAGAAGCCCAGATTGTAATTTTTACCTCTGTATTTTTAAGACTTGCAATTTTTAAAACTTTTTAAAAATGTTTTAACGACATTGTAAGTTTGTGGTTTTTGCAAACTGTTAAGTTCTGTGGTAAGTAGTCTACTGTATATCCATTTGCGGTAACTGTGGAAAATATGACATAAATGATTTTAAGTGAGACACACATGTTACACTAGCTACACTTGTCGGTCCAATGTCAACGCCAATTCCTTACAGGTCCACGCCTGCCCGTCTATCGACGCCTTGGCTGCAGTGATGTACTCTGTTGCGAGTGACATAAGATAGATGTAGTCGTACATGGTGAATAACTGGGTCTATAGTTGCTATATTGTTGACATGCCGATGCACCAGCCTTCTAGTCTGTTACGTGCCTTGAAAGGGCACTTTTTCTGCTATTTTAAGACGTAATAACCCGTCCGTCAAGGTATGTTGTTTTTCAGGTATTTTACTGTATATTGTACCCGACATTGTATATTATAAGTGTTTAGTGTATAGTCACACAATGTAAATGCTTCTCAGATCTGAAGATGGTAACACTGATTGCCGAAACTGGTTATCGAGAAATAAGTTTATTATTAGCGATCTAGGCAAAGAAGTTCCCCTTGTCTAATGAATAAATTCAACCCTTGCTTTCAAAGAAATATGTTGGTTATTTTCTTTCTACGCAAACTGGTGCTTTACACCCTTGCAGCTGATAACGACGTTTCGATGGTCCCAGATGATGTTCGATGGAATGAATTAAGATACTCATTCACGGATGAAATACATCAAAAATTGCACTCAGTAATGCATTCTGACACAGCATGCTGAAAAGTAATGCCGCTGAATTTTTAATTTGAAAACGGCCAATAGCTTTTTAAATAAAACAAATTTTACTAACATCCTTACAATGTCTTTACAACGAAAACCAGCCAGTGTTTTAAGTTTCAATTTTTTTATTTAACCAACGACTGTTTTCGTGCCGGTACCCATTTTCAAGTTATCGTGCCAGATGGTCGCGAGCGGGTTTCCAAAAATACAAAACCATGTCAAAATATATACTTACCATGAAGTGCAAATAAGCAGTCAGCGCGTTCAGATTAACTACACCTTCATTCTTCACGTCTACATGTTTGTTTATTAAGTTAGTCACCTTCGCGACGAATACAATCCATCCAACAGGAGACCAATTTTTGTTGATACCGTAATTTGTTGATACCGTTATAAAGAATGTCTATCTACGTTGACGGTCCAGAACATTACCTCTGTATGCAACTCTTCAACGCTATAAAAGTGACGTCCTCGAAAGTGTTCCTTAAGTTTCGGCTACAGATTGAAATCGGATAGTGCAAACCGGGATTGAATGGAGAACGATCGAGCACAGTAAAACCAAGGTCTCGGTTGTTTCAGTTGTCGCAGCGGTCGTGTGTGGTCTGGCATTATCACGCTGAAGGGGAGGGTGTCCATATATGGATGGTATGAGGGTTTCGTAGTACACAGAGGGAGTTACGTTACACTTTCATGAGTCACCGTACATTTCGGTGCCGTCTAACGGTAATGGGTTGCAACTTGCGTCAGCGTAGAGGCAAAGTCGACCGAGTAATATGCATGACATGTATTACCTCAGTCAACATTGAGAACAAAATAGAAAATTCGGAGGGATTGGTTTCCAGTACACCCTCGTATTAGCAACTACTTGTCCTCTTTACGAAAATGACAGTTTAATGTCTGGCTTCTAAGACCATTTTCAGTGAATGAAGGTTATTTTCAGAGAGAAAATTTTGAGCTAAAGTAACTGAGCAAGGTGGCTCAACTGTAGGACGTCGGATCCGTCATCCCTAGGTGACTTAAGCAAGTGCCGGGACCGTTTCTTTGATGAGGAGACGGTCTAAACCCTTCTCCATCCTCTCAAAAACGAATTTAAGCTCAAATGATCATGTCGTCTACCGGACGAATCTCTTCCTTTCGGCCGCAAGTGCAATTACCTGCACACGGTAAAGCTACGTACCAGAAAATAGATTTTGATGAAACACAACTGGTTACATTTTGGTGTGACATTTATGGCAATTATCCATTCTTCCAGAAAAAAAATCTTGAAAACTGCTCCCATTTACCTCACTCACATGTGTGAAAGTGCGGTAACAGTGCCGGCCGCGGTGTTCTCGCGGTTGTAGGCGCGCAGTCCGGAACCGTGCAACTGCTACGGTCGCAGGTTCGAATCCTGCCTCGGGTATGGATGTGTGTGATGTCCTTAGGTTAGTTAGGTTTAAGTAGTTCTAAGTTCTAGGGGACTGATGACCACAGCAGTTGAGTCCAATAGTGCTCAGAGCCATTTGAACCCTTTTTTTTTTTTTTTTTTTTTTTTTTTTTTTTTTTTTTTTTTTTTTTTTTTTGCGGTAACAGTGTACAAGACGGTGAGGTATAGAGTAAAGTTAATGCACGACTTGCGACTAGCATTTACTGACACCAAATCGAATGTAAGAAACAAAACAAAATTGAAAGAAATTAGCGATAAATTAGCGATACTATCTATCACAATATCTCCTAATTTAGGACCATGGTTTTAATAAATCAACTACAAACAAGTGATTCAAACATGTTTGAAATGTAAATATGTTTATGGGTAAATAGAAACATAAATACATTGTGTTTCGCAGAAGGCTTCGTTTAAAAATCGAAATTTAATCCAAAAATACTGGAAACAAATGTCAACAAGTGCTCCCCACCCTCAAACACGTTTCAGTGTCAACTAAATTTCACTTTCCTTTCTTCGTTTTAAAAATGGAGTATTAATTGTAGTTCAGTCTAAACTTTAATTGGATGCTAAAGTGCTTTGGCGGTATTCGAATCTTATTTAAACTCCTTGCAGACTAATGGTACCAAAGATGTAGGAAGCCAATGTATTAAGCTTTATCGTGCGACCATAGTCCGATAACTACGTGAAATATCGGAGAAATGCTTCTCTTTCTCTGCCACTGGAAGTGCTGTGTACAGAGGTATAAATGAGTACGAACCATAACATCAGGAAAGTTTATAAACCGCAGTTAGGGACCCCTATATGCTATATAGTAGCTCGACAGTTCACGGCACATGGCGAGTAAAGTCCAAAAGTCATTCGAGGACAGTGCGTACTATTATCTCCCTAGCCTGCATGTTCGCTGATACGTTTCTTAGCGATCTGCTTTAGTCCATGGTGTACCAGCAATCAAACGAGACAGAGAAGGGTTTCCCCGGAGTGTTTACAGACCGTGATTTCTGATTAATTATGGATGTCCAATCGACACTACCGACAAAATTCATTTGCTAAGTGGCCGGTAAGCTTGCATTGCATGAAGCTATTAATAGATAGACGGACAAAACGTCGCAATACCAAGAAGAATTGTGAGGCATGTACGGAAGGCGGTAGCCGTGTTCCTACATCTGAAAGATGAAATGTGGCTAGAGCCTTCCGTTTGGCAGACCGGTCGCCTGATGCAAGTTGCACGTCGTTGGGGATGAGATGGTGGTGATAAAGACAACAAAACACCCAGTCCCTGAGTGGAGAAAATCTCAGACCCAGCCGGGAATCGAACCCGGGCCCCTTTGCATGGCATTCCGTAGCGCTGACCACATTTATTTTTTATTTTTATTTTTTGATCTCATTTTCTTCGTAATTAATCGTTGTATTTGTTTGGGGCGGGCGTCCTATGACGCTTCTTCAAGTTCAGCGTTGATCCATTAACTCAGTTCTTTTATTAAAGAGGGCAGATAACCCTCTGACCGTACACGCTGAGCTACCGTGCTGGCTGTACACTCAGCTATCGATGCCGGACTATTTGAAAGATTATGTCTATTCAATTTTCGTGGCAGCTGCATGAGAGAGGCGCTATTACTGCCACTATAAGGATGCAAATCAGGTTTAATTTAAATACACGCAGGAACGGTCGTGAACGTTAGTTACCTTTGAGACTGGACGAGACGAGTTTATGTTAGCCACGATTTCCTTTTTATGGCGACAAAGACGCCATTGTCAACATGTAACTGAGTTTGAAGAAGGTCGTATAAAAGCACTACAAGGTGCTGTGCTATTGCAGGAAGACTTGGCAGGACCGTGGTCACTGTAATCCATTTCTGGCAGCGATGGTCACAAAAATGTACGGTCGCAGGAAGACGGGGATCCAGACAGCCACGTGACGCCATCGAAAGGGAAGACCATCCTGTTCGTCGTATGTCTCTGAAAAAGCGTACTGCGTCTGCAGTAATATTTGAACAACAATCGACACCAAAGTGACATAATGAACTGTTCGAAATCAGTTACTTGGAGAACAGGTCAGATTGAGACGCCCTATAGCGTTTACTCCACTGACCCAAAACCATCATCAGGTCAGTGGAGAGCTTACCAGCAACATACCTGCGTGTAAGACAAACTGGACCTGAACTTGGAGTAGGGTCTGGGGTGCGATTTCACGTGACACCAGCTGGCTATACCATGCGCCCTGACTGCAAGTTTGTACATCAGTCTGGCAATTCGCCCTATTGCTACCACTGACGAATAGCATTCCAAGGTGTGTTTTCCAGCAGGATTACCCTCGCCCACATATCACTGTCGTCACCGAACATGCTCTACATAGTATCTCTTGGCCTGCTCGATCTCCAGTGGAGCACGTATGGGACATTATCGGACGCCAACTTCAGCACCATGCACGAACAACATTAACTGTCCCTATATTGACCGATCAAGTGCAACAGGCTTGGAACTGCACCCTACACACTGACATCCGGAACTTGTACAACACCATTCATGTACGTTTGTGAGTACATTGAACAGTCACTTGGCTACACCGATTATTAGTGTAGCAGCGTTAAACATTTGAAAAAGTTTACCTCGTGCTTTCATTAACCTGTGAGCCTGCAAATTTAATCACTTAAATATGTTACCTAGACAAATGTGTTCTCGAAATTTCGTTACTCTGCAGTCATCATTTTTTGGTGGCGCGATTTTTTTCTATCGGTGTATTTAGGTGCACCGACAGATGATACAAGAACTGCATTTGTTAGACAACCTTCCTCATGTACAAGAAACCGCCTCTACAATGCATTCCAGTAAAAATTATTCTTTTCAAATGCGTTTAAAAAACTTAATTTATGTCGAAACTCCTTGCAATACATGTCGCCCATTAAGATACTGATTATGAATTTATGTGAAAATGGGATGTGAAGAACTTTTCGATGCAGAGTGACACAACATTTTTGGAAATTATAATGTGAGCAAATGTAAAATTTGTTGATACTTTTTGTACCTTAAGATAGCGTGAAAGACAGAAACTGCTCGTCAAACAAAGGGATTTCATCTAGCAGCTGTCGGTGTGACTGTATATTATGAGCTCGATTCTGTAGATGGAGCAGGTCGTAGATATGGTCTGATTTCGTGGTTCATTATACACGCTCATGACTAATAAACAGTCTCTCCTGATTTCCTGGTTCTATAAGCATCAGTATCTTTGAAGCATGCTTTGTAGGTGTCGAAATATAACTATGTGATTACCGTTGTTCGGCAGCATGATCGAATCACTCAGTTTGAACTCAATAAACACTACCTTAAGAGAAGTACGAAGTTAAGTGCCTACTGATTGCTAATGTGGAGGAGTTGTCTTTCTTAAATGTGCTCCTAAGATTACAAATCAAGTTCAACAAAATCTCTTGACTAAATTAAGCCTGTAAAGAGAGAACTATAGTGCGCTTCTCATGAAGGACGTAAGAAATGCCAATGTGCAACGGTATACTTCAGTAGAAGAGCCATGGCGAATGAAGAATTAGGAGTTTCATTTTCCTTCTAAAGTATCACCGCTTTGGCGCATTAAGCGCATATACGGGGTACATGAATAAAATATTTCCCTGTTGGTTCTTCTGTTAGCAGTTTATGTGTTGTCCGTCACTCCCTAAGCGGTTGCACTGGATTGGTCTATTTTTCATCTTATTTTATAATTTAAAAACTTCTATATGTAAATTTTATTCAAAAAGGCAAAGATTAACTAGACACGACCTTTTACGTGTTATCCAATTGTACAATGACGCTCTTATTTTTATAACGTATCTTGTAAGTAGGCTGTTTAGGTTTTCTTATTGGTAACGCCGCTTAGCGCTCGGTATGAAAAATCACTGGCTGTGCTGTGTGCAGTCTGTGTTTAGTTTGCATTGTTGTCTGCCATTGTAGCGTCAGGCAGCGGCAGCTGGATGCTAACAGCGCGTAGCGTTGCGCAGTTGGAGGTGAGCCGCCAGCAGTGGTGGACGTGGGGAGAGAGATGGCGGAGTTTTGAAATTTGTAAGAATTGGTGTCATGAACTGCTATATATATTATGACTAGTGAGGTAAATACATTGTTTGTTCTCTATTAAAATCTTTCATTTGCTAACTATGCCTATCAGTAGTTAGTGCCTTCAGTAGTTCGAATTTTTTATTTAGCTGGCAGTAGTGGCGCTCGCTGTATTGCAGTAGCTTGAGTAACGAAGATTTTTGTGAGGTAAGTGATTTGTGAAACGTATAGCTTAATGCTAGTCAGGGCCATTCTTTCGTAGGGACTTTTGGAAGTCAGATTGTGTTGCGCTAAAAAAATATTGTGTGTCAGTTTAAGCACAGTCGTGTATAATTGTTCAAAGAGGACGTTTCACATAGACCAGTCTTGTATAAATTGTTCTAAGGGGACGTTTCATATGGCGACCCTGCCAGGATACCTCACTGGAATCTTCTGATTTTTTTCTTGTAGTTTGTGTAGTTAGTGTAGCCTTTGTTTATTGCTAGCGCATAATCATAGAGATAATTTCCTTTGTAGTTGCAGTCTTTCATTGTTGTACAGTAAAACAGTTGTGGCATGCATGTAGAGTTGCACCAAGTATTTCGCAGCTGCGCTTGCAATTAACTAGATATTATTTTCCATGTTAATGTATTCTCTTATTTTTGCTCTTCAAATTGTGTTTTTTTTTTTTTCTGTGTTGTCGTGTGAAATACTGTGACAATAATGGCGTGTGAAAAACGTAACACTAGGCTCCAAAGTAAACTGAGAAATGACAGTGAAGACGAAAGCAGTGTGTTAGCGCCACTGAGTAATGAATTAACTAATGTTCAAAGTAGTAATTTGGTAATTGTGCATAGGGAAATGGAGCGGGCTGCAAATAATGGCGTAGGCAGTGAAACAATTAGTGAACAGGGAAGCATTATCGATCGATCGGTCGGTAACAGCTCGCCTCAGGATTCCGAAATGACAGGACACAATCTTGCAAATACTGTAGATTCAGATTTAGCGTCCTCACCGTTTTCTCAAATAAGTCAAGACACACTTTCTGTTTTTCAAACTGCGAATATTGCCGGTTCAAATGCATTGCCGAATAGCACTAAGGAACATGTTTCAGACACCAGTGCATTGTTATTACAATTAATGCAACAAATGGGACAAAAGCTTCAAAAGTTAGACACAATGGAACAAAATCAGAGACAAACACAGCAAAAGCTTCAAAAGTTAGACACAATGGAACAAAATCTTCAAAAGTTAGACACAATGGAACAAAATCTTCGGAAGTTAGACACCACACTTGAACAAACACGTGAAGATTTAACTGCTGAGTTACATAACATTGAATCGAAATGTCAAAAAATCTGTAATGACGTAAAAACACAAATTTGTGAGCATTTCCAACCCATTTTTTCGCGGCATGAAAATGCATTACAGAATCACGAAGCAGCCATAAAAGAATTGCAAACTATTGTTCGTGAAAATCACGACACCTTGCAAGCTAAAATGGACTCAGTTGCATCCACCGATTCGGTTACGCAACTTGCAAGAACTCAGGAAAACTTAAAGGACACAGTAGATTCGATTTCAACACAAATGGACACTCTGAAACTTGGTTCAGAAAAACACACTGAGGAAATGTGTTCACTATCGGAGAAAGTAGCCGAACTTTCGGATCAGTTCACTAATTTATCTACGAAGGTAGATGATAATCTGAATGACACAAAACCGGTAGTCTTTAATGACACAGAAGAGTACGAACAAATTAGGAAATTCAAACAAAGTCAGAATCAAATTAGTACGCAACACCAAAGAGAAATCCGGGAAGTACAAGATCAGCTGTCACAGGTAATACAACAATTACGTATTTCAGAGGACACTCGCGCCCCATTACGGGAAGAGGGACATAGAAATACGGAACAGCCACAAAATAATAACACAGGGCACTTCGGAAATTATGAAAGAAATTGGCAAGGTACACCGAATTTTGAGATGGAACCGCCGAAACGACGTAACAATGACCGATATGCGACCCGCCGACACGATGATTTTGACTATAAGCTGTTCATTACTACACGTAAATTGAAAACATATAAGAATTCTGGCAACGACATTCATCCCCAAGCGTGGCTCCATCAATTCTCTCATTGTTTTCCTCCCAACTGGTCATTAGAACACAGATTAGAATTTATGTGTGGCTACTTAGAGAATGAACTAGCTGTAAGAATGCGATCGGTCATTCACGATTGCCACAGTGAAGGAGAATTTTACCATGCCTTCTTCTCAGCATATTGGTCCCAAGCCACACAAGACCGAGTAAAACATAGCATCATAATGATGAAACATTTGGAACAATCTGAATTTTCCAGTCTTGTCAAATATTTTGAAGACATGTTGCATAAGAATCAGTATCTTTCAAACCCATACAGCCCCTCAGAACTCATCCGCATTTGCTTAATCAAATTACCTGAACATTTACGACAGATTATTTTGGCAGGACGTTGGAAAGACGACATTGAAGCTTTTCAGGGACTCTTACAAGAATTAGAAATTGACACTGACAATCGCGGAACGCGAAAACAGAAGCACAATAATTACAGGTCATATCCATCGCAATTCCGCGATGAAAGAAATAACAACTGGACACGACAAGGCTATTCTCACAACACAAATCGTGACCAAAACAGACACCACCCGTGTGACAACCACTGGCAGAGTAATAATTACAGAGAAAAATTGCATTTCTGTAGTAATGAATATGACAGAGACAATCATAGAAACAGACAATATGGCAACCAGAACTATTATTATCATGGGAGACAGAATAACTTCAGACGCAAGGGTCCACCACGCAGTGATAATTCAGGGAGAAATTCTCCACCACATGACCGACAAACAAGAAATTACAGGAACTACCGACATGACGACAGACGATATAATCATAATGACAGACCGGAAATCCATCAGAACTGGCGAGCTTCAAACAGGGTAGGGCCCACTCGGCAAGGTGAATTTTTAGAAGTTAGGTCCCCTAATCCCATTAACGGCGCGCGCCAACAAAGAGACAGACAATGACTCGCACCGCAGGAAGCCGCGTACGCCGGCTGGCTCAGAGAAAAATAACATAAGCTAACCTTGAGCAGAATTCTAGTGTTCCTTACCGACGTAATCACATGATAATTGCTTTTCAGTTGACAGTTTGCGTACTAGGAAGAGTAAAGGTTTAAACCACATTTCACATGTGAAACCGTTTATTGAAATATAATCTGCTTTTTAACTTTGTCTTTGCCATAAAATATTTCACTTCACATTTTAGTATGCTTTGTCACACTTAGAAACTGTTAACATGCAACAATGTCTGAAGTTTACTATCCAGTCTAGAACCTACGGAACATATTATACAGTATTTACGAGTGCATTGTTAGTGTGAACAGACATCACAGTGTTATTGTGTGTGTACATTCTTGCTTGTTAGTTGCACGATTACGTAACGACTATAAGGCTCACATACTTAGAACATTTACCAGTACTGCTAATGAGATTTTAATGCAACATTTTGGTTTACTTGAAAATAAATTCTGGATTTAAAGTACTTTCTGTGAGATACCAGATGACTCAGTGGTTAGTTTATGTGACAGCTACACGATTTTATCATGACGCTACTAATGAGTGACAATTTACAATGTTGCTTTTGCAGTTTATCTGTTTTATATCTGCACAGTTTTTCTGAATTTTTCTGGAAAGTAAAACATGTTTTAGTATTAACGTTTGTGGTATAGCTACAATGAGACAGCCTTTTCTGTAACACAACAATACGTACAGTACAGTACTTACTTCATCACGGCAATAAGAGTAATAACTAAGATATCTATACGCAAAGCATTTCAATTTCGTTTATCATGAGGTAAGTACATTGACTTCTGCAGAACTTAGCTTTCGGAGGACAATAACTACGACACTTCCACAGAGATTGTCTTACAGCAAGACGCACATTTAGCGCTACAGGACACGCATTAAACTATTTATTTTTCAACATATTTGAATTACAAAGAAAGTTTTCCGTGATACATTTCATTCCATTGCTGTAATCTGTAACACCTGAGGATATAATTACATTAATCCTCAGGGGGGTACACGCTTACTTTGTGTACCATGTGTTTGGCAAGCACAAGGAGCCCTAGCTAATATGGTATTTACTTATACAACTTTACACATCGGTACCATATTTCTCTAACACATAAATTACACAGCTATCTGGTCATTTAACTGAGAGAAACAAACATTTATTATACTACATCAGTGACAGATGTTTACGTAATTACACAGTTGGATAACTTCACACTTACGAAATTGTATTTTGTCTGTACTTTGTGAACTGTTCATACATTTTCGGAACCATTGTGATACTATGAGAGCTTTGAATGACATAATTGGGTGTGATATCATGATCTTTAAAGTACTTTTGAGGTAGATGACACTTTTGACATGAGCAGAGAATTTTTTTAGGTTTTGAAATTATTGGAGGAAGCTACGACGATTTTGAGAGTTGACTGAGTTGTTACGATGTTATTATTACGATGACTATGTGTATTATGCTGTTGCGGTATGTTTATGATCATTAAGCTGATGCTATATGAGTTATTTGGTTATGCTACGTATCTGTTATGACGACATATTGAAGAACTGTCGACGAATATACATATGTGTAATAAGGTAAGGAATAATGAGTAGTGGTTAGGGACTCTGGTTTGTGATAAAGGATGTTGGAAACCGAGAATCGTAATTTAAGAGTTATAAAATGTGTGTATGTGCGTGAATGTATCACTATGCTGTCGAAAATTTTTGAACACTATTATATTTAAATGATTTTATTTCTACAGATTTGTAACGCAAATTCTTGACCTGTGAATTTTTTTATATGAGACTGCCACTGTAGCGGAAACTGGTTTTGTAAATATTTTGGTAAGAAAGTTAAATGACCACCTGCACGTAATTCGTCGTGGGCGCCCAGTTGGGCGACAGCCACCAGGAAACAAGTCACTAGTGTGTGCCTTTCAGAGGCACAAGAAAAAAAAAGGGGAGGCCATTATCCTCGCTATTGACATTCCTTTGTAGAAAGCATCGCAAAAACGACACGCTCAGTACTTGGAAAACATACTTATTTACATCTGTATACTTGATTATGACAAGCGTCTTTCTGCGAGAGTTGAGAGAACTTCTACTAACTTATGAAATGTCACATGACTATTGAATGATATTTTTGTGCTTTTCTTTTCATGGTTGCTTATTTCATTTAATGTCTGTTTTCCAGCTGTGTTGCATCATTGATTTTATAAAATAAATTTAAATGCATTTGCTAATGTGAACACTTTCTGCCAACAGATCTATTAAATAATAATTTTATGATCCATATTCTTCGACAAAGGAGCTCTTTGAATAGACAGAACAATAAGAAGGGATTAATAACAGTAACTGAATAACTAAATTTCTTTTCAAGTACATGGTAATATTTTTTTACAATAAGTTTTTGTGGTGCACCATTTTAATTACATAGGTATAGATAGGACTTTTTGGAAATAATGAAGGGAGATCTCCGAGAAGTAAAGAAAGTTTTGTGTGCAAAATACTGAAGTAAAACAAACCCTGTCCTTTCCTTCTGTTATCCCACTATGTGTTTGTATACCCTTGTGTATTTATGTTCTACCGGTCTTTATGTGTTTATCTGATAAGACTTATGTTGCAGAATTTTTGTAATACTAAGCTACATTCACTATGATGAGGAATACTGTTATATAAGAGAATGAGTTGCAATAGATTTGAAGAAATGCACTGAGAGGTTATATGAGAAAAGTACAGAAAGCAGGTATAGATAGGACTTTTTGGAAATAATGAAGGGAGATCTCCGAGAAGTAAAGAAAGTTTTGTTTGCAAAATACTGAAGTAAAACAAACCCTGTCCTTTCCTTCTGTTATCCCACTATGTGTTTGTATACCCTTGTGTATTTATGTTCTACTGGTCTTTATGTGTTTATCTGATATGACTTATGTTGCAGAATTTTTGTAATACTAAGCTACATTCACTATGATGAGGAATACTGTTATCCTCAAATATAATTTGCATTAATAACATGTTATTTACTTTGTAAAGATGTTTACACATTATTTATTCTGTTTTGTTTTAATGCTCATTTGTGAAGTTGATGTTTCAAAAGTTATTCTGATCTTTTATGTATGTACTTATGTCGTAATTTTTGTAACACTGATGTATTTGCTACTTCGATTCTTTTGTAAAGCCTGTACTACTGCAAGTGTTATCTGTATTGTTATGTTCTTTAAACATGTATTTTGTACCTTTGCTATTGCATTCTTATGTTATAAAATTGTAACTGACACCAGTTCATCAAATTAAGTAACTTGTAAATTACATTTCACTGCACACGTTTCTGTTGGTCATAGTATATGCACAATATGTGAGAAGTAGGGACTGAGAGTGTTTGCAAGTGTGTTAATAACTCAGTAAGGGACTGGATAACAGCATTGCTGGTTCTAAGGACATTTCAAAAACAATTTTTCTCAGTGCACAAGTGGTGGTTCATGTACTTGCCATATTGTCTGCAAGACTCTTCGATGGTGATTGTGCACCTGCACAGTCGCAACAGATGGCTGCTGGCCGTCTCTACAAGGACTACAGTGGGTCTGCAGCTTTGATGACCCACCAATACCATTATTTCTACAAGGATTGCAGTGGGTCTGCACCTCTGTTGGCCCACCAATAGTAATCTCTGCCAGGACTACAGTGGGTCTGCTCTGTGATGACCTACCTACCGATAGTCTTCAACGTCGACTGACTCTGCTGTGGCCCATTACCTGTCAGCATGTCAAGAGCCAGCACTGTCTTTCTGTTGGAAGGAGAACACTACTTCTTCAAGACTGCATGGAAATCCACTACTTCAGTGTGCATTTTCATTTACTGCATAGACTTTGATCAAAAACACTGCTATTTTACTATGATGTACGATTAGGACTGTCTTTATGGACTGTGAGAGAATTTTAGCTTCTGACCAACATTGTATCAATAAGTGTGTACATTTGATATCTTTGTTATAGTAATTATGAAAAATTTTATCAAATCATTATTGGCCACTGCCCAAAACCATTTGTAAAAATTTTTTGTGGGGAGCATGGGGGCTATGTAAGTAGGCTGTTTAGGTTTTCTTATTGGTAACGCCGCTTAGCGCTCGGTATGAAAAATCACTGGCTGTGCTGTGTGCAGTCTGTGTTTAGTTTGCATTGTTGTCTGCCATTGTAATGTCAGGCAGCGGCAGCTGGATGCTAACAGCGCGTAGCGTTGCGCAGTTGGAGGTGAGCCGCCAGCAGTGGTGGACGTGGGGAGAGAGATGGCGGAGTTTTGAAATTTGTAAGAATTGGTGTCATGAACTGCTATATATATTATGACTAGTGAGGTAAATACATTGTTTGTTCTCTATTAAAATCTTTCATTTGCTAACTATGCCTATCAGTAGTTAGTGCCTTCAGTAGTTCGAATTTTTTATTTAGCTGGCAGTAGTGGCGCTCGCTGTATTGCAGTAGCTTGAGTAACGAAGATTTTTGTGAGGTAAGTGATTTGTGAAACGTATAGCTTAATGCTAGTCAGGGCCATTCTTTCGTAGGGACTTTTGGAAGTCAGATTGCGTTGCGCTAAAAAAATATTGTGTGTCAGTTTAAGCACAGTCGTGTATAATTGTTCAAAGAGGACGTTTCACATAGACCAGTCTTGTATAAATTGTTCTAAGGGGACGTTTCAATCTTTATGTCACTTTAAAAATGGTACTTTCATTGGAAATCAGTCGTCAATAAAGTGTTACTCAATAAAAACAGCTTACGGTACTGACATGAATTTATTCAGACATACAGGACCAGTAAAGCACGTTAAATAAAAAGAAAAATATTTTCGGGCATTATTTCTAACATAAGATTTCATAGGTCAACCCGGAAATAGTCTCGAGGGTCTATTCAAAAACACGTCTATGCAATATGTCAGAATAACACACAAAACTGTCCTTTGAAATGCACATATCTCTTTGAAAACATTGAGGTTTCATCTCCATGGCAAAAAGCGATAGGTATTTGATTGAGAAGAAAGACATGTACACACACAAATTTCACCCCATCGCTCCCTCAACGAACAGACTGTTAGCCATTTCAGCATTTACAGAATTTCCCCACCTACTTTCAACACTGAAACATAAGTAAAGAATACTGTCATTGAAGAAAATGAAATTCAGATTTCTACAGAGTTCTAAAATATAACAATCTGCTAATTCAATTATCCATTTTTTCTTGCTGTAGCAGTTATAAATTAATTTAGACGTTAAACAAGTTGTCTAGTTTGGGAACGAAAAGCTGGTAAAACTCTTGACGGAGTTGCCCTCCATGAGCTTACCAATCAAGTCTCTGTCTATCACTAAATGAGTATTGAGTATTGGTGCAGCAGTTCCTCTGTACTCTGTCTTATAGTTGCCCCGGTGGATTTTGAAGGAAACAAAAGTAGTATCATTGTCTAAGAACGGAGCTAAAAGGTATGCGAGAAGTACAGGGGAATAATACAATTGACACAACATTGTAAAAGGATTTTAAATACAAGATGAAAAAAAAAGCAGAATTTTTGCTGGTGGAAGAACAAGTCACGTTTGAAAAGGACGATCAACAACTGGTGCTGCATTTATTTTAGGACAGTTATTGAAAAAGAAAGAGTGTTTAGCAAAGAGAGACACATTGATTTTACAGATTTTGAGAAAGCTTTCTATAATGTGGTTACAGAGAAGTTATGGGGAATAATGGAGCACAGAAGGTACCCTTTAAGGCCTATATAAGTGTCGTATTACTGTATAAAGAAATAGCTTATGTGCAGAACTGATACAAATAAAGATATATGGCAAGGTTGCAGTTTAAGTCGAACGCTGTTCAACTATTTACAGTGATGACGTAGTTAGAAGATGTTTCTAAGTTTATCCCTATCACACAGTGTTGACTTTACACTGATTTTTTTCATGAAAAGGCTATTTAGGAAAATAAATTTATGAACTAAATACAATATGTACAGAATATAATATGGAAATACATTTTAATAAACGTAAATCAATGGAATTTTTTGAAAAATATTTTGTGAGAACTAAAATGAAGAGAAAATGATAGACCAGGTAAAATTTGGTACTACCGTAGAGGTAAAATATGGTAGGAATGTGAAGAAGCTATAAAGATTAAGCTGAATAGATTTGTTGGAACCATTAACAGAAATTCAAAGCATAAAACACGCAAAGAAAAGCGACTGAAACTATATATAGCAATAGGACTCCCAACCGTAGCATATGGAACTGAATTGTGGGTTTTGATTAAAAGAGAACACAAACAAATATAAGGGGCAGAAATTTGATTTCCTAGAGCAGTGAAGGGATGTAAAGTAACAGTAAAATACGAAACGAAGATTTCGAAAGGAGAACTGGATGAAAACAAAAAGAAATGCAAAGAATATCTACAAAGAATTAATTCAGAGATCCCATCAGATTAAGAACTTCCAACCAAAAGGGAAAAGAGATCCTGCTAGACCTTTGTAATACATCTTTATATGTATTTGAGTTTATTTGGAGCTGGGAGTCAGTTACTTACGACTCTACAGCGTCGTGAACAGCGAGGCAACGGCAATTTACTTTATTCAGCAGAATCCTTCAGTCTTGTAATAATTCTTGTAAATCGGCTACGAGTGCGCAGCGGACATACCTTGATCGTTGTGCTTCTGTGAGGAGAGCACAATTTTACACTAAAGAAGTGAAACAGTTTTACTATATATAGCTCCCTCTAGTCAGACGTGGAGGGGAAAGGACGCTCAAATATCTGATAACGAGGAGAAATTAACCTTATTTTGGTGGCAGCCATTTGCTACTGTAAAACGTTAATTATGTCAGGTTCAGAGGATTCACATTGCAAACGCGTGTAATATTTATGCAACTACACCATTTTATATCGAAAAGTAAATGATAATTTCTATTCGTTTAAAGTGAGTTACATAAAATAGGGGACGACGCTTACTGTTACATAGCTTTCGGACAATGCCTCATGGATGCTCTCTGACGAATCTGCAGACGCGGTGAATACTCTGAGAAGTTTATTAACTCATGAATAATTTTCTGTGAATTTCCTATGCTACCACACGGAAATTCACGTTTCATTTGTTTTTCACCGAGCAGCTGATCTACGACATCTGAGAGACAATAACTGAGTAATTAATTTTAGGTTACTTTCGACAGTTTCTCTGAAGAATAGCATTGAGTACACTATGTCGTTGAACAAACTTATACTGAATAACAACAACAACCGTAATAATAAAAGCTCCGACAGTGTCAATATTGCGGCGATTGTGTCATAAATGTATCTCATTACTCGTCCTTTATTCAGTATACAATAATTATCATGAATTTACGAGAAGAAAAACTCCTTAAATAGAGACAAGTGAAGGGTCGTAATGCGGGAGAGAACGGCGGTGGAAGCGCATGGCAGTGAGAAACACGTCACGTGTGCGCTGCTGGTACCACCGCCTGTGTAGACGGAGAGTGGTGTAGACACACCCACGTCGGCACGATCCGTCTGTGCGGTGTGCGTGACGTCACGGAGTGCCTGGTTTTATGGCGGCCGTTAGAGGAGGTGCGCAGTGTTGTGGCCCCTGTGCGCTCTGCGCTGCGTCAGCTTTTTATGGGTCGCCGTTTGCACGACAAGCGCAGGTTCCGCGTTTACGCGCCAAATTAGCGCAATATTTCTGCCGCGCCTCACAGAGGCGGCATCGCTGGGTCTGCCTAGTTAGTCCAGGAGGAGCGCGACCCTGAGTGCACGCCAAGTGACGGACTACGTACACTGACGTGTATGTGCATTCCCTGCGAACTCGAAGGAGGTTGTGGATGGATAACCGTCTCGTCAAAAGGGGAATATTTGTGTGCCATTAGGTTTCCGTTGTGCTGTGTATCATCGAAACACTTACATATTCACATACAGAGGGTCCCAAAAAATTGCCGACAATTAACCCTTTAAGAACTTTCAACATCGCAGCGCGTCAGCAATCGTTGGTTAACATATTATAAAAACTAAAAACCCTCCTCGATTGCGAAAAAAAGCACTTAGTGTTAAGTATTAACCCTGGTTTCGGCGTAGATTACTACACCTTCTTCAGAACAACAATAAAACCCACTAGTGCTTAAGAGGACCTTTGTCAATGATTAAAAGAACACCAGAGCTATACCTTTATAAACCAAAAAGAAAAGGAAAAAACAGTACATATGTACAAAGTCAAAACCAATACTTAACTTAATGGCCCATCGAACATAGGCCGATGTGAGGTGGAGCGTACACCATTAAGTTAAGTAGTGGTTTTGACTTTGTACATGTGTACTGTTTTTCCTTTTCATTTTCGCTTATAAATTTATAGCTATCGTGTTCTTTTAACCCTAGGACGCCCAAGCCTTTTTTTTTTTTCTAACTTGGATGCTTAAGGAGGGGGTTCGATTAGCCCACAGGTATTAAATAAGTTTACTGACGATATATTACAACTTTCAAAATGGTTTATGTATTTTAACTGAGGCATCGGTTTAATAATGTTGTTAACTGTTATAAATATTAGATTTAGTGAATAAAAATTGACATATTACAATACAAAATGAAGATGCGTTCATATACAATAGACTACTCTGAGTCCTGAATTTCAAAGCAAGAGACACACTTCACAGTTTTTTCTGAATGTATGTTACACACATGTTTATGACACTGTCCACAATACTGTTTTGATTTACTTAGAATGTTGTACTTCTGCTTCTTTGTTTTAGCTTGTCCTACACAAATATGGCACCGACCCTTCCCTGCAGGAGGCTGACGTGCTTCTGTTGTCACTTCTTTGATTTTTTTTTGTAGAATAGTCTCCATTGATTGAACAATTTGGTTAGATAACCTTCTTGCATTGGCGCTTCTTTCTTCTACCTGCAATTTCACTAGTTCCATCCCAGCTTGCAGAAGATAAAGTTTCCACTTGTTGTGTTTCTTCTCATTCCATCTCGGATGTTGCTGGATGAATGTGGTAGTTGAATTGGAAGAAACAATGTCTATGAGAGAGGAAAATACAGATAGAAGCCATCTCTTTGTTGTCCTCTTCCAAGTGTATATCCGCGTCATTTGATCAATCGTATCAATTCCACATTTAGTGGAATTATAATATGCATTTATCTCGGTTTTATTCTTCTCTCCTCCAACAGTGCCCTTATCTAGGTGCATTGTTGACAACATCAGTAAGTTTTTACTTGGTTTCGTTTTTGCTGTGTAGGACACCAAAGTTACTGGAGGCCTATGTGTTGGAAACTGCACTAACTCACTGCAAGTTTACAAGATAAATAACAGCTGACTGACAACAATCACTTCCTCTGAAAGTAAACAGATTGTTGTGAATATCGAGAATACCAACTAACAAGAAACTAACTTGCATTGTTGTAGAGATGAGAAATGCCAAATCCTACTACGGGAAATTTTCTATAGTATGGAAGTCTAATTGGGGGTTTGTTGGACCCATAATAAGTTTATTTATTTTTTTCTTTCAAAGCAGGAATTTTCTATAAAATACATTGACACAAACGTTTCATATAATAGCCAACAAACAATAACTCAAAGGAAATACGTAGTATGAAAGTTACTTCGGCAAAAGCGTACTCCAAGGACAATTCAAGAGCTTTGTGCTGTTCACGGATAATGCACGTTTGCTGGAGATGGCACATTAAACCAGCACAACACTGATGTTGGGAGAGACGAAAATCCGCGTTCGCGGTTGATTCAAAATCACCAATACAGTGTCAAAATTAAAAGTGGACCAGGATAATTAGTGGCCATATCATTGTGTCAGAGACACTGAAAGACTTGGAAGAGTAGTTAAACAGAATGGACAGTGTCTTGAAAGGAGGATATAAGCTGAACATCAAAAAAAGCAAAACGAGGATAATGGAATATAGTCGAAATAAGGCGGAGCTGAGGGAATTAGATTAGGAAATGAGACACTTAAAGTAGTAAAGGAGTTTTGCTATTTGGGGAGCAAAATAACTGATGATGGTCGAAGTAGAGAGGATATAAAATGTACACTGGCAATGGCAGGGAAGGCGTTTCTGAAGAAGAGACATTTGTTAACATCGAGTATAGATTTAAGTGACAGGAAGTCGTTTCTGAAAGTATGTGTATGGAGTGTAGCCATGTATGGAAGCGAAACATGGACGATAAATAGTTTGGACAACAAGATAATAGAAGCTTTCGAAATGTGGTGCTACAGAAAAATGCTGAAGATTATATCGCTAGATCACATAACTAATGAGGAGGTATTGAATTGAATTGGGAAGAAGATTAGTTTGTGGCAAAACTTGACAAGAAGAAAGGACCGGTTGGTAGGACATGTTCTGAGGCATCAAGGGATTACAAATTTAACATTGGAGCGCAGCGTGGAGGGTAAAAATCGTAGAGGGAGACCAAGAGATGAATACACTAAGCAGATTCAGAAGGATGTAGGTTGCAGTAAGTACTAGGCGATGAAGAAGCTTGCACAGGATAGAGTAGCATGGAGAGCTGCATCAAACCAGTCTCAGGATTGAAGACCATAACAATAACAACAACAACAACATTGTGCCATATCTAGAGCCAAATAGACTAACAGGACCGAACCACCTCATATATATTGGATGTAGTGCCACTAAATATTCGGATGGACATGTGCTGCAACATGACGGATATTGATGTGTGGAATCAGCTCAACGTCGCAAACCAGTATCGATGGACTGGCAGAGGTAGGCCAATTCCATAGCCACCAAGGTCGCCAGATCTGACGGCTTTCGACTATTTTATGTGGTGCAGTATGAAGAGTATGGTATATGCGATACTTGCCAGCGGAGGATATTATTCCTCGAGTGCACCAAGGGACTAAAAGACTTCCGCACGTACTGGCTCAGCCAGGCTCAGCACCGCCGACCTAGGCTCTCCTTGACGTAGGAGGTAAGAAATTCTAAGCCCATTTGTCATGTAGACAGTGCGATGTGCTGCTCATGTTGGGTTTATTGTTTATTGGCGTAATGTGGAACGAACATCCCTCTCAGACTTACACGCCCTCCAGCGCCCAGGTCGTGCCTTCACGGATAACTCCTTCTTGGAAATCGATCTGTATGTCTTCCTGCGCAGCAATCTGAGCGCTGTAGGCTTTTTTGACACTTTGTGGCTCTTAACAATCATAAATCGTAGCATTCAACCGTCTTTTTGTTCTACACACGTCTCAGTAACGCGTTTCATGAGAAAAAGCTCTCAGGATCAGAGTACCAAACTTATCTCAAAAGGTTAAACCGCGGACGCAGAGAAACTGGGTTTACCGTGGAGCACTAAATGGAGAACAATTTGAGATTTCTTTATTTGCAGTTCAGGGTAGTAGGTAAGCATTTACTGTCAACACGAAATCGACAACTGCCGCTGTAATTCACAGTGATTCATGTCATCCACAGGCTTACACAGGGTGATTTTTTACCATCGTGTACTAGCTCTAGTGGTTGACCAATGAACTTATGTCCAGAAATGTATTGCTTCCATGATAGAGACGATTTATTCAATCATACATTGTTACAGAGACTGCGGTCTAACACGCGCTGTACCATGTAACCACAGGTACAGTGTGTGCTGAAAATGGTTTCCATATGCCTCAACGCCTGCGTGGATGCACCGCAGCATGTTCTGCCTCACACATTCACATCGACAAGGCTGCATCCTAACGGTGCCGAGGGAAACATGAATATTCTGCTCCAGTGTCTCCACAGATGGATACGTTTGAGAGGACCCCATAGCCAAAAATCGCTGGTTGAGATTCGGTGAACGAGCAGCCCATGGAACTGGACCACCTCGTCCTATCCATCGACCGATGAAGACACGGTTGTGATGCATCCGGACATTATCGGTCATGTCGACTGGAGCACCATCATGTAGCAGCCACGTTACCCTTCGAATCATCAATGGCATTTCTACCAGTTGCGGAGGCAAAATCACCCGCAAGAACTGCCGATAGTTTCAGCATGTTAGGTGACATGGAAGGAAGATGGTCACAAAATACAGTTCCCAATTATCCCAGCTCACACATTACAGCTGCTCTGATGCTGATGATTCGCTGTCGTCATACCATTAGGATTCTGAATAACATCCCACGAAAGAGATGTCGTGTTTCATTTACTTGGAGTTCTTCAGGATACCCTGCACTTAGACGACAGTAAGGAATCACACTGAACTTGGTTTCGAAGTCAATAAATACGACCAAAGTATGTGTACCAATGGCCTCTTTCATCTGCGTCTTGTGGAGGAACAGAGTGAGCTACGTTTTGCAGTTGGTGTTCGTTTTGGCGACGAAAAAGTGTAATTTCATTCCGGAAATTGCTTGTATATCATAGTGGTTTGAGTATTACAATTTTAACAGCTCACACAGTGGAAATAATATTTTTCCAGTGTCACACACTGTTTCGTAACGGAGGTTATACTGTAATATCTGATATTCAAGTGAGTAGCCGCTTCAAGTGACAAATAGATATAATCAGGTTACAGTAAAAATGCACGTTCGTTATACGTTACTAAAATGCAATTAAGTTGTCACATTTTAAAATGGACATGAAAAGCTGTGACATAACATGTCAAGTATTTGAGTATTGCTCATTAGTGTAGGATCCGTACCAGATCGGGTTGACGGAGGAGATAGAGAAGATCCAAAGAAGAAAAGCACGTTTCATCACAGGGTTATTTGGTAAGCGTCATAGCGTTACGGAGATGTTTAGCAAACTCAAGTGGCAGACTCTGCAAGAGAGGCGCTCTGCATCGAGATGTAGTTTGCTTTCCAGGTTTCGAGAGGGTGCGTTTCTGGATGAGGTACCAAATATATTGCTCCCCCCTGCTTATACCTCCCGAGGAGATGACGAATGTAAAATTAGAGAGATTCGAGCAAGCACGGAGGCTTTCCGACAGTCGTTCTTCCCGCGAACCATACGCAACTGGAACAGAAAAGGGAGGTAATGGCAGTGGCACGTAAAGTGCCCTCCGCCACACACCGTTGGGTGGCTTGCGGAGTATAAATATAGATGTGGATGTATCATTGTGCATCGGGCTAAATGCATCACTACCGATAACCGCTCACGACTACCGACAGTCGTCTGACATTGAGCGATATATGGCTTGTAGTACAGGGTTTCGCTTGCTTCTGCATTTAAATTTATATGGACAAGTCGAACAGCTGTAACACACGGATTTAGTACACCCATCACTCCTAACTTTGACATCCTATAACATACATATTATACATCTTTAAGTGTGCTATGGGGTGAAAAATCAATGAATGATTAAAACAGAGTAACGCCCGAGAGAGCAAAAAGAAGATGCATTATGTTCTTCGGAGTGCAGCTGCAGCGGTAGCGGTAGCGCAGCTTCCTTAATCTGTGCGCTCACAGCGACCCCTTTGCCGAGAATTTGGGCCGCCTTAGTGGAGCAGTTCTAGTTGACAGATTATCAAAGATACCGGGACAGGGAAGTAGGCCCATTCTCGGGAACTGGGTCCCGGAGTAACTTCCTCCAGTGGAGTGCGAACTGCAGAAATTACTACAACCTCCGGCGGAGTCCTCGTTTGTGACCTTATTTGCACAGAATAAGAGAAAATCTTTTAGACTGCTCGAGGACGGCGCGCGCAAGAGGAAATGAACGGGGCCTGCTGCAAGAGGGGCCTTTTCACCGGGTTTGTGTAAATGTCCGGAGGGTCTGCAGCCGGGGTGAGGTCGGGTCGTGTCGGGTCGGCAGCCGCTGTGCGCTACGGGTTGAGTGGTGGTGGGAGGGAGGGAGGGAGGGAGGGAGGGGGAGGATGAGAGGTGACGATAACACCGGCTCTCTACTGTACTCTCGGGCACAGCCGGCAGGCCATCTCAGCTTTTACGAGTCAGCCCTCATTACGCCGACTTGCAGCGGAAAGTTGCCACTTCAGATATTACAAGGATGGCCCATTGTAAAATTTAAGAGCGCTAAATTATTCACAATAAGTAGCTGATTTAAAATTCTTTGCATTTCGCCGGCCTCGTTACGACAGTTATCACTTATTTCATAACTTTTTAGCTCCGTAAGGGTCGAAGAAAGATAGCGGTTCTTTATACTTGCTGTCCATAGACCGCGTTCTTTCTCTCTCTCTCTCTCTCTCTCTCTCTCTCTCTCTCTCTCTCTCTATCTGGAATGAATGTCAACTGCTAATTTTCGAACGTTCTTCACTCAGCGACGGATTATTTATATGGTGAAAGAAACAATTTCTGATAATTGTGATTGCAGATTTAAACACAGTGATTTCGTAGTACGACGCTATGGTGCTGATTTTTCACTCACCAAACTCGACCTATATCGGTGACATGGGGACCATGAAACCTGTTAATGACGGATTTTGATGAGTCTTACAGATATGTTGTGGAGGGACCTGTCGTGAGTACCTGGCTATCGGCTATCCATGCGCCGGCCCATAGTTTCCGAGAAAATCGACCTTGACGTTATTGCACACCCCTTACACCCGTAACGTTAAATACTTTTCGACCGAACGAGGACGGGCAAGTAGACAAATACTGTGCTGATAGTACACGACGAAACCCTCCTCGTGTACATTGCTTTTCCATTTCATCGTACAGAATATAATAACTTTACGTTATCCAAAGTTAATCAAAAATAGCTATTCTCGCCTTACTCATCTTATTAATAAATCAATCATTACAGAAACCTTTCTTCAAATGTGTGTCCGTTTGTTAAAGAATAGACTGATAAGCATCTTTGTCGCTATCGCTTGGATCACTTCGTGCGGTAGAACAGAATTCCGGATGGTATTTGTCGCAGGTGCAAGAAGCAGCGGAAACGCAAATTCGTGGAGCACCACGCACTTTTAATGAAAGCTACTGCCGTAGAGTCAAGTGGAATTTTCCGAAGCGATACCGGAAAACACAATTCGTTTCACTTGAAAGACATTGTTCTTTCTTCGATCAACTTCGATAGGAAAAGATATGAATTCATCATTACTGTGTAAGCAGATGCACTGAATTGACGCACAATTAGATAACGTATATTTATGGAATCTTCCTTCCATGTGGTTTCTCACGAAAGAAGCAAATCGGGAGAAGCTTGAATTTTTGTAATGAAAATTTTGTTCCTGCCTGCAAAAGTAAACATCACAGAGGACGTTTGGGTGGGATAATTTTGACCCTGTAGGTGTTTGCTGGTCTTTCACATACAAAGATTTATGACTCATTCAGTTTGCTAACGCAGTCATCCGTATATAATCCAGTAGGCTTACAGGGCCAGAGTCAGCTTGGGAGCGATATAGCGTCACATAAACAACAATTACTGGTGAACCTACATACCGGCGTATCCCTCTTTGGGTCTACTGGTGTGATTTTGCTGTCCACTGTCATTTACATCTTATCACTGAGCATCACATTACGTCATAGTTAAAAAAAAGAAAAATGAAAGAAGAAAAGGTTGATATAACAGGTCACATGAGCTCTTACTTTGAGAGAGTGGCTATATTACAAGTTGTTGTCTCTTGCTTCTAGAAGTCTGAGTCCATCCTCACTGTTTACGTTTGTTAGAGTTAGTCTGTACTGCGATGGCTTCTCTACTCTTGCCTTTCATTGATCCTGATCGTTTGGAAAGTGCGCAGGATTTATTAAATTTTGATTCCTAGCTGCAGTCCTTCGGGTGTTCGGCCACAAGTCACGACCGAATTCAACATCGAAAAGACGCTCTTGAGGAAACAGTAAATTGTCAACTTCGATTGGTAAGTGTATCGTGTTCAAAGATTTGGACGTCAAGACATCCACGCAACATTATTTTGTCCCACACCATAAAACCTCGACCACCGAAACGATCATCCCCGTCAGTATTTCAGGGTGCATTTCTTGTTCATGCATAGAGCACTGTCTAACATGATCGTTTTGTTGACCAAGGTGCTATGATGTGGGAAGGCATAACATTGAATGCGCGAAAAGATCTCCAAATCCTTGAGCACGGTGCACTCATAAGTCCACGTGTTCTGACAGTACCCTGCTTCCCCATATGTGTCTTTTGAGGGATGTATTCGGGGCTGCCTCTTCGATGACAATGTGTGACCACATAGAAAAGCGCAAGTGAAGGAGTTCTTGAAACGATTCGATGTTCGGCGAATGAAGTGCCCTGCCCTTTTCCCCTACCATCGAGCACTTGTGGAAACGCGTATGGGAGACGTTCAGCAGCACCTCCCTCTCCAACCCGCCCCTCCCCCCTTCCATGTACCAAAGACCATCCAGCTATTATCAACCGCGCTGATGGAAGAATGGAACGCCCTATCACAGCATCCACACCAAACTTTTGGCCAGCATGCGAGCTCATTGAAGAGCATGGATTTCAGTCGCGGTGAACACCCACCCTATTACGAACTATTTCAATGGCTCTGAGCACTATGGGACTCAACTGCTGTGGTCATCAGTCCCCTAGAACTTAGAGCTAATTAAACCTAACTAACCTAAGGACATCACACACATCCATGCACGAGGCAGGACTCGAACCTGTGACCGCAACAGTCTCACGGTTCCGGACTGCGCGCCTAGAACCGTGAGACCACCGCGGCCGGCACTAACTATTTCCCACATTTTTTTTTTTAATTTCCAAGGAACCTTCATGAATCGTGGTGACGCCAATTACATATTGTCTATATATCTGTCTGTTGTCTGAGAAACACAGTAGTGAGTTCCAATTGGTGTGCTGGCACCGTAACTAGCCCGATCTGAAGCCAATCGGAAACATCTGGGATGTGAGCTCATCGCCCCTCTCCCTGGAACTTACAAGAAGTAGGTGACTTGTGTGTGGAGATGTGGTGCCAACTCCCTCCAGCGACTTACCGAGGCCTTATTACTTCCATGCCAAGATGCGTCAACGCTGTTATCCCTGCCAAAGGTGGACATACCGGCTATTAGATGGGTGGTCACAATGTTCTGCCTGATCAGTTAAAATTCAACGTTAAATAATCTCCAATCTCGTAAAGTAAGCGTTGATTTTGTGATACTGCGAACATCCTTTTCGTTCGTCTCATTGCGTGTTTCTTTCAGTTACGTTCTGTAGTGTACTATAGCAGCTCTATGTATGGTTCAAATTCTGTCACGCTGTGTTAATTGGCAGTGACGTATGATTCCTACAGTATATTAGTCCTTCAGTCTTAAGGACCAGTAGTAGAAAAATGTATAAATGAATATAGCAAGGAAGTTTCGCCATCGCAGCTTCGCTGCCATGTTTCAGGTCAGTGGTGCAGGGATACGTGAGTGGACGGCGCAAGTGCTACATCAACTACAGCTCTCCAAAGCGTCATTTCTCTCCTGGGGACGGGGAGAACTATATAATAATTTATACCGTAAGCTTATAATCAAAATTTAATTCCCTTTATAGTGACGCGAAATAAAATAAAAAATACCTGTGAAGGCAACAGTTTACGGATGAGAGTACTCTGCCGCTCATTTGTCGGTGTTAGCAAGATTAGACGAGAGCTTGTCGGCTGAAAGTGAGTTTTCAGAGTGGCAGTCATTACGCAGAAAGCGGCGGCCATAGGTGGTTTGAGGCAGGCACGCAGGTGGCCGCGTAATTAATGAGCGAGCCTGGTACGCCTGCTGCTACTGCTGCTGGGGCCTGTACACGTGGGCAGCCTAAGCACGCGACGTATGAAGCCGCGACCTCTCTGCATCTGCTCGTTTTGTCCTTGCAGCATCCAGCGTGGAACGTTGGCAGGCCGGTGTGCTTTTCGTTGTGGAATCGGTACTAAGCGTTTTGAGAAAATAACGGGAGCTTTCTAAGGATTTTCATTTATTAGCCTACATCAATTTTCTGCCAGTCGAAATAGTACCTATTAGATATTGTACATGGGTCTCAGCGAATTTTACAATACCCAAAACACTCCCGGAACTCGATCTTTGGTATGGTTTTCAGGTCTCCCAGTGACGCACCTTTAATGTCATACATGGTATCACCCAAACGGCATTATAATTGCAAGTTGTGGCTGGGTTAGGGGTTTGGAGAGATGAAACATCCTAGGTCATCAGTCAGTTATTCACCCATACATCCCCCCTCCTCACAGCACCTAGTGGGATGTGATAAGGAGACGAAGAACCACTTTCAGTCTCGCCTGCTCACCAGCCGTCGTTCTAAATCCATGAAGCGAATTTGATCCAAGTCAGTTTCGCCTCCCAGAGTCCTGCAAGCAGCGTGTTAATGGCCTCGGTTATACGTGTCGGTGAAGAGACTTTGTGGCAAGGACCCACGGTGCACACCTTTTTTTTTTTTTTTTTTTTTTTTTTTTTTTTTTTTTTTTTGCTCCTGTGCCAACCCTTTTATCTCGTAATATCACTTGCAACCTAAATTCTCATTTGCTGCATGTATTCAAATTGTCTTCCTCTACAATTTTTAGAGCTCCCTCTGATACCATGGAAGTTACTGAGTGATGTCTTAGCAGATGTCCTATCATCTTGTACCTTCTTCTTGTCAGTGCTTTCCACATATTCCTTTGCTCTCAGATTCTGCGCAGAATCTCCTCTTTCCTTACTTTATCAACCGTAATTTTCAACATTCATGTATAGCATGCCCGGCCAAACGCCGCACAGTGTGCACACGTGCTGCGCACGTGTTTGACAGCGACATCTGTTATTAGACATGTGTCCTAAATGAGTGGCGGCTGCTCCACTTCCCTGTTAATGTGGCACAAGCAAGAGCGCAACATACCCAGTCTCGTTTACCCCTGGTGACCGTAACCTTAGCAGAGAAGTAGGCTACTGAGAAATGGCAGGTACTGTGAAAAAGCAAAGGACGGGAGATCTATGTTCGCAGTCGTTTAAAAATGACTGGGAACTGCAATTCTTTTTTGTACCCGTCGGTGAAAACTCGCAGTGTTTGCTGTGTCGCCGAATAATAGTGTACTGTACTCAACATTGAAGAGAAGCAAAATTAAATGTCCTTAAGAAAATGGATGAGACACATCAACTCGATTTTACTGTACGTCAAAGAAACTGATACTTCTTGAACTCTTAGTTTCTTGTTTTCCATTTATGTCTGTTTTACTGTAAGCTGTACAAAGCACTGTTTTCAATTTTCCAGAATGACAACCACACTAAATCATCACTGCGCGCAAGTTTTAAAATCGCATTAAGAATTGCACAATCTGGGAAACCCTTTCCCGCAGAGGAGTTTGTGAAAGGGTGTCTGATGCTGCAGAAATAGTTTGCCCCACAAAAGTTAGCAGGTTTCAAGAAAACAGTCTGTCCAAAGAAACAGTGACAACACATATCAGTGCTATGGGCTGCGATGTTCACAGACAGCTAATAAATAAGGCTAAAGACTTTGTTGCTCTCTCTGCTGCGCTCGATGAAGCACCAGGTCTTACAGATACAGCCCAAGTTGTGATATATATACGAGGTGTCGATAACGCACTTTGTGTAACAGAGGACGTTTTGGACCTAGTACCTTTGAAAGGGGCTACTACAGGTGCGGACTTACTTCAAGCTGTCGAGTAAGCGATTGATGATGTCGGTATGGAATGGAATCAGTTAGTCTCAGTGACCACAGATGGAGCACCATCAATGCAAGGCCATCAGAGACGACTCATAGCACGGATGAGCAAATAGCTAGGGCCCACAGACGAAACGTTGTATGGAATTCACTGCATTCTGCATCGAGAGGCGCTGTGTGCAAATTCAGTAACGTTAGCAAACGTCATGCAACAAATTGTTGTGCGTACTGTAAACTATCTGAAGACACGTGGGCTTACGCATCGCCAGTTTCGGCGGTTCTTGGAGGAATTAGGAGCGGAGTACGGCGATGTACCTTACTATACCGAAGTACGCTGTCTCAGTCGAGGTAAAATGCTGAAAATACTTTTTGATTTACGTTTGGTCATGGTAACATTCTTAAATGAGAAGGGAAAAGTTAACGTATGTTGGAAGACCCTTGTTGGATACCAGACCTTGCATTTCTCGTGGACATTACGTCTCACATAAACAGCCTGAACGTCAGTTTGTAAGATGAAAATAATTTAAGTTCTGACATGTTGGAAAAAGTAAATGCCTTTGAAAGGAAGCTTGAGCTTTGGGAGAGCCAGGTATTGACAGAAAACACTGCACATTTCGCGACTCTTGTACTGGTCCACGAAAGTGCTAGATTTCAAGAATACGTGTCAATAATTGTAAAAATTAACGATTTGCAGGTGTTACGAGTTTGTCTCCTGTAATTCGCCTCTTTGCTCGACCGTTCTCATAGTCAGTTGAAGATGCTCCGAATGATCTACAGATTAAACTGATCGACCTACAGTGCAATACAAGACTGATGGACAAGTTCTTTGCTATGCGAAGTACAAAAGAATTCTACGAAAATTTTTCACGACAAGAATTTCCACGCCTGCACCGAGATGCCACGACATATGTTTATGAAAGATTTTTCTCGGTGACGAAAATGATTAAATCAAGGTTTCAATCAAGCATAACTGATGATTAACTATATCATATTTCATGACCAGCGATAAACGTGTTTGGATTTATTCCTTTCATAATTAAAAATTATTGTTTACTAACTGTGCATTATTGCCTCATTGTGCTCCATGTTACATTATTATCAGGAAAATAAGTTATTAAACCGACAGTTCTAATGTATACTTACATTTAGGGTTTTTTTAATATGTGAAGGGCTACTCTCAGTTGAAATCGATAAAACATAACATTCATCTAATTGTCGGTTATTATGCAGATTTCAGACGGAACTTATGAAAGATATAGCAATAATGGTATTGAAATAACAGGTAATCATCGAGAGGTCTGCGGTTATCATTCTGTTCAGAGGTCAGTGCGACAGAAATTATGTGGGTGTAACTGAGGGCACCGAGAATTAGTTACAGGAAACCTTGCATTAGTTTAATGTTATTTGAAATCATAAATAATATTCGTTGGAAGTCACTAACTGCTCTCTTTCTTAAATACTAGATCAAAAGCATTTCGCATATTTACGTGCCGTCAGTCAAGCTGTCTTAATAAAAACCCACGGTTGTTTACTGTATTACTTGTCTTACTGTGTTAAACTGTTAACGTAAAAGTAGAGGTCTCAATGAGTAGACTGTGACAGTATTTTAAATGTTTAATACGCTAAATACCTTCCCATAGTTGGCTTGCAAGCAGTGGAAAGAGTACTAGAATGCGCCAGTACAGAGTATCCCAGCAAGTGGATAAAGCGACATCTGTGCGTAGAAACATGCACTTCATGAACGCTGACGGCTGCGCAGTGCACGCTGTGACCCGGAAGTTGCACATGTGCTGGAGCATCGAACGCGTGCAGAATTTCTGGCCGGCCCTGATGTATAGCATCACATCTCAAATGCTTCGATTCTGTTCTGTCCCGGTTTTCCCACAGTCCACGTTGCACTAAAACAAACAGTACACTATACCGCTAAAATCTAAGTACAGAGCGAGCATTGCTTCACATTTGATCGCACTTGTCCACCTATTTTAGACAATGGCGGTCCATAACTCTTTCACTAGAGCTATTGAACCTGAATTTGGACGTCGTGTCTGTAAAGCCATGTCTCATCACCTGGTATGACACATCGCATCGTTACTGACTTCATGTGGCGACGACTGAGCAACATGCATTCGCCGTTAGTTTTCTTCGAAGTACAATAATTTTGCAAAAAATGTTTTCTGTCACACGTTTCATACCCCAAGCATCAAAAAAATTTCCTGGTTTCAGGAAGTTGACATGACTACATTGTCAAGGACTTTTCTGTGATTTGGCTATGGCTCACAATTGTTGCTATCATTTTCTTCATGCTTTCATATTTTGATAATATGCTGGGGCGTTCAGACTCTCGTCATCTTCAGTACCTTCACAGCTTTCTTCATAACGCCTATAGCATTCATGAACGCTTCTTTCACTCATAATGGACTGAATCAAAAGCAATATTTGACATCTCTAAACTTTTGCTGTGCTTTCTTTGTTCTTACATGCTTAAGCAGATATTCTGTTATTCATTGTTATACAACAACAAAAAATCGCCACTAGTACTAAGATGCATGTAACCCTTTTGACAGCTCACAACAGGCTACACATTAGATGTGGATAAATTGCCCAGAATTTTCAGTAACGAAATAATAGCATACATCTGGCTAGTACTCGTAGATCCAGTAGGGCTCCTGTTACATTTTGATCACACCTCGTATGCTCTCTGACGAATATAACTTTTTCACAAATCTGGAATGTGAAATAATTTTTACCATCATATTTGAATTGTAACCCTCTACCCTTTTGGATTTTGTTCAGAGAGTCTGAAAGTACGTTTTCAGGAAAAAAGACCCTGAATAAATGTCCCTCTTTATGTAAAGTTATGTTGCAAAAAATGATTCATAACGCAGTCTGACCGTATTTTAAAACCATATTCTACGTAGTTATGGCTTTCTTAGCGCAACGAAAAGAATAATGGGGAAAAACAGATTCTGGAGTGAATTTTATAGTCACAGTTACCGCTAGGAATTTCATAGTCTGATTCCAGAAATACGTACAGTGTGAATCGGAACTGAACCGATCAAGGTTTCGGCGGCTCGTTAGAGAGTAATACTGTAATTATGATTCACTCGATTTATCAACGCAATCATCGTTGTTTCTGTGAAAATACCTTTATAACGGTGAATAAGCCTGTAATATGCAATACCCAAAACTTGCAACACACAGCACAGAGTAATGCAACAATTCTCAAAGGCAAATAAACTGTGACGTGGTTGTGGTCGGTGGGGGAACAGCTCAACCTCCAGCCGTTGCTTTGCTCCCCCATGGCACTCGGCGAACCTGTCCACGAGGTGAATATCGGTTAATTCTTCACCAGTAAATCTATTCATAGTACTGCTGTGTATCACTGTTACCGCACAACTAACATTGCTGGAGAACAAAACCCTAAACAGTACCGAAGAACTGACTGCTAAGCTAATGAGAGCAACGAAGTAAGAGGGCAGTTACTGATCTAGTAGCTACCGTGAGTGCATAGAAACAAGACACACATAGCATACCGTCAACAACGGCACTGTTATACAATGTTTCCAGAGCGAAACAGATACAAAATTAACTGGGACAAGAAAACAATCGAAATGTAGTATCTCTGTAACGAGCCATCGAAAACCTGTGCTTCCTCATACTCAGAAAGTGTCCCTGAACAACCTTAGAGATTTGGGCGGTGGACGTTTCGTCAAGTCTGTGCGTGCACAAAGGGATCACTCAGTATGGCACATAAACACAAAAAGAAAACAGTTCAGAATCTCATTGGTTTAGATATGTAGCGCTTTGTATGTCGAAGAGCATTACCAGTAATACTGGGAATAAGAGGTGGATGCTTATATGTATTTATAAGTTTATATCCTCCTCAGAAGAAAAGAGCCTCATTCAAAAATACACACATCAAAAAAAGTTTTCCATCATCGCAGTTCCCAGAACTTCTGAAGGTAGACTTTGACTGTGAATATTGTATCACAGACACAGTCCCTTTTATTATTCAGATATGTCACTAAACCCGCCTTTCAGTCACTCCACCAGGCAGGAGGTACACGGCTCATGTATGTAGTTCAACCATGCCTAGACGGTCAATACCGCGATGCTATCGCCTACGCATCCGTGCCAGGAAGGGCTCCCAACAAGAGAAGTGTCCAGGCTTCTCGGACTGGACGAAAGTGATGATGTTCGGACATGGAGGATATACAGAGAGACAGGAACTGTCGATGACATGTCTCACTCAAGCCGCCCAAGAGCTACTACTGCAGTGGATGACCGCTACCTACGGATTATGGCTCGGAGGAACCCTGACAGCAACGCCACCATGTTGAATAATGCCTTTCGCACAGCCACAGGATGTCGTGTTACGACTCAAACTGTGCCCAATAGGCTGCCTGATGCGCATCACCCTCGACGTCCATGGCGAGGTCCATCTTTGCAACCACGACACCATGCAGCGCGGTACAGATGGACCCAACAACACGCCGAATGGACCGCTCAGGACTGACATCAAGTCCTGTTTTGCCGATGAGTGTCGCGTGTGCTTTTAGTCAGCCAACCGTCGGAGATGTGTTTGGAGGATACCTGGTGAGGCTGAATGCCTTAGACACACTGTCCAGTGTGTGCAGGGAGGTGAAGTTTTCCTGCTGTTTTGGGTTTCCATTATGTGCGGTCGACGTACGCAGCTGGTGGTCATGGAAGGCGCCGTAACGGCTGTAAAATACGTGAATTCCATCCTCTAACCGATAGTGCAAGCATATTGGCGAGGTATTCGTCGTCATGGACGACAGTTCGCGCCCCCATGGTGCACGTGTTGTGAATGACTTTCTTCAGGATTACGAAATCGCTCGACTAGAGCGGTCAACATGTTCTCCAGACATGAATCACGTCGAACATACCTGGGATAGACTGAAAAGGGCTGTTTATGGACGACGTGACACACCAACCACTCTGAGCGATATACGCCGAATCTCTGTTTAGGAGTTGGACAATCTGGAGCAACAGTGCCTTGATTAACTTGTGGATAGTATGCCACGATGAATACAGACATGAAGCTACTCGGTCTTAGAGGTACTGGTGTGTACAGCAATCTGGACCACCACCTCTGAAGGTCTCGCTGTATGGTGGTACAACATTCAATGTGCAGTTTTCATGAGCAATAAAAAGGGCGGAAGTGACGTTTATGTTGATCTCGATTTCAGTTTTCTGTACAGGTTCGAAACTCTCGGAACCGAGGTGATGCAAAACTTTTTTGATTTGTGTATATACGTAAATTTCAGCATGTTTATTTTATAGTAATTTGAATTGGTCGTTTGGGCACTGACCTCTGGTAATTGGAATTATTTTGAAAGTTGTGATATTTCCTGAGACACAATTCTACTCATGGTGCTGCAAACAATATTAACGTACTATCGGTACAATGTATACTTCGGTAATGTTGAGAATAATTCAGTTTTCTTACGTTATGTGAGAAGTGTCTAAGATATAAGGTATGTATATGAGGTTACAGTGTAATGCCATCGGTGTGAAGTTTTAGAAACCAATGTTATTCCGTCGGTTCTTATCTTAATAGAGATTCCAAAGCTATCCGAACAGTACTCCTAGACATTTGATTAACGTCTTTCTGTTCTAATCGACATTTATCTGGTGAAATAAAATCTTACATTGTATAAAGCTGTTAATTAACAGCTTGCAGTAATAGTGGTGGAACTTACGTTAGTCCAAGCGGAATATCAGTGGAATCTCTGGAGTCTTGCAATAATTTTATCAACAACTGCACTACCTGTCACTAAAAGTTAGCATCATAAATTTAGACATGATGCAGTCGGAATGTGGTTTCAGTATTAACAGAAGTATGGAGGAGAGCTTAGGGAAAAGAAAAATATTTGTTAACAGCTAAGAGATCATTAAAAATTTATTGTGGCCTTACCATTTCAGAGGAACTTACTCGGCATTTATCACAAGTGATTTTAAAAGAATCATCGGATCTTTGATACCTGACCGGAAAGCATTTGTACCACCGTAGTCCTGAATGATTCTCGAATGATTTACACTGTGCTGCAGAAATTGCATATACGGAGAGTAAATCCAGCTTGGCAGGAACAGTTCATAAATTTCTCTCGCAAGGAAGCCCTTGTATGGGATGTTGCAAAGACCATTGACGTTTACGGCATTCGACGCCCTTCATTTTGTCTGCCGTGCAATCACAATATTGATTGCTATTGGCAGCATAGGGTGGGACTGTATGTATCCAGTGATTATCACAGCATGAGACTATGGTTTATAGTTGAACTGCTTAACCGACGAGTAACTCACAACAGTGCTGCAGTGCATTAGTGTTGATACAAAACAGGGCAATGGCAATGATAAATAAACAAACACTGCAATATATATCTATAATAACAGTTCCCAAAATTGCCATTTCGTCAGAAAGGAAACGAAGGATTTTCGCGTAATGAGAAGGAAGCGACAGATGAAATATTTTAGCGTTTTTGAAGATGTGTCAGTAGAATGTTTTGTATCGTACAAGCTCGACTGTGAGGACAATATACACGAGTAGTTTGATGATAACAATACGAGCTTAAAAAGTGAAAGTGATACTGAAACAGGTGTCACTCACGTAGTTCACCATTCTTGTTGGACAGGGAGCCAGACATCCACTCTCCTGTGAAACGTAATAAAGGATAAGCGTTGTCCAGGAGCAATTGCTATACATAGTTACGTACAAGGAAGAACACCCGCAGCATGGTAAAAAGAAATTCTAGCACGTTTCAAACAAGTCCACAGAAATATGACCCTGCAGTTGTAAGGGGTCCGTAGGCCCTTACTATAACTTTGCACTCGGCACAGGTCGATAGGACGAACAATCGATTGTGACGTGTTGCGAGAGCGAGTGTCGAGATGCGCCAGAGTGGTTGGCGGGAATGGTCTGTGTGTGGAGACCATTATTGGAATACAGGGTTTTTAACCGAGAAGGATGTCACCATCTCCGTGGTTAGACCACTAAATAATAAATAAATACAGGGAAAGTGATGAAGTATCTTTATAAAATTGATCAGTGACGTTACTAACCTTGGATTGCAGTGTTGGATGCAGTGATGGATTAGTGTGTGACGATAATGGTAAATGAAGGAAGCCTGTGCTGAGATTAGCCGTAATTATATATGTATGACGAAGGCAGTGGCTGTCTCCTTTTTGTGTTTTGAGAAGAATATAAATTCGTAGTTAGTAAAACTGTGTTGGTGTTCCTTATGACCATTCATTTAGCATTATAGTACTGAACATGACGAAATGAAAAGTAACAACTTCCGTAGCAGTCAGTTCCGATTACCAGCCACATTAGGTTCACGGTCATGTTAATAATAAATATTGAGCTGCTATTCGATCATATCAGGTCGTGATAAAAACGAAGTTGTTACACAGTGCATAAAGAAAAGCACGGGTATTCGACGAAAGACAAGGCGCACTTGGTACAAAAACAAGCGGTCGCGCGTTTCAAGGATACTTGATACAAGATGTTCAAATGGCTCTGAGCACTATGGGACTTAACTTCTGAGGTCATCAGTCCCCTAGAACTTAGAACTACTTAAACCTAAGTAACCTAACGACATCACGCACATCCATGCCCGAGGCAGGCTTCGAACCTGCGACCGTAGCTGTCGCGCGATTCCAGACTGTAGCGCCTAGAACCGCTCGGCCACCCGGGCTGGCATACTTGATACAATTTACAGGATGTTCGTGATAGTGAGCTTCTACGTTTTGCACATCAAACTGCGTACGACATAGATTACAGTGATTTCAAGGGAAGTAGTGGATAGTTGCATAACTTCAAACAGTGCTACAGAATCAGAAGACGTAAGATAAACGATATTTCAATCAAAGCATCAACTTAACGATGCACACCAACTGCAGAATCGGTCCGAAAATTTGTAGGTGAGATAAACAAACTTGTCCCACCGTTCAGTAAGGAATTTGTTTTCAACTCCGACCAATCGGGATATGAAGAGGAAATACGTGTGGGAGGAACGCTGGAAATTAGAGGTACCAAGTGAGTTGTATCAATGCCTTAACGCGCTCGTATACAATTATGCCAACTTTTAATCTGGATATCAAATTGGGTGGACAGCTATTTATTGTTCTGCGATTAATTAGGGGTGGTCTATCCTTTAAGTTTCTGTCTCGTGAGCATGATCTAGCAGGGAATATTTAGGTTACAGCAAGCAAAACTGAGAAAATAGGCGTAGAGAACTATGACATGAGCACTGCATTTCGCCAGTATCTGTTCAGAATAACTTGCTTTTACTTCATTCCTTAAGTGCTTATAAAAATCGTACTCATATAGAGAAAACTATTTCTCTGGAGAGCATGTGACGTTGCAGTTCATACAACCTGTAAACACTATTCAAATTCAACCTCTCTCTGTTTGGTTTCTTCGTACCTACAAAAGTTATTATCGCAGTATCTGCAGCTACGCCTTAAAGGAAAGCCAGTTTCTCGATAAGCTCCACGACAGACTATTTCACATTCGGTTGCATGCCATCACATTCCATCATTCCTCGTAGCACTGTTGCACCAATATGATTGTACAGGGTGCAATAAAAAGAACGACAGAATTTGCAAGATACATTCCTACCACGTAGACGAAGGAATTTTGTTATATAAACATTTGTTTCCATTTTATAATTCATTTTCTCTGACTCATCAATCATGGCAATCAAGGGAACATGCACCGCCAGTGTTATGTTTCACACGTACCTGTTGCCACGTGACGTACGTCATTTCTTGTTTATAGATAACAGCAATGGTTCCAACGATCAGCACGACCGTTACAACCACACGGGTTACTACGTAGAGTTAATCATAGGCTTGGATCGTGCGATTGCAGTTGAGGCAAATACAGAGATGGGAGATGCCAATTTGATGTATGGATTAGCTGTCGGCAATGGCGGCAATGGAGTTCGCGCTCAACGTTTGTATTGGAAGAGATTTCCAGGACGAAGGTGCCCCGACAGAAAAAACTGAAGAAATTGGTCGTCATCTTAGGAAACATGGGGCATTTAAACCTAATACCTGCAACCGTGGGAGGCCTAGAAGCACGAGGACACCGCAGTGGGAGGCGGGAGTTATTAATGCAACTGAAGACGACGCTAGTATCAACAAGTGTTAGCAAGTGTTGCACGAGGACCAGCTGTATCGATACTATTTACATCATGTGCAGGCACTACCAGCAGCTGATTTTCCTGCACGGCTACTCTTTTGCGAATGGTATTCAAGAAAGCACCACAAACACTACTTTTAGTGCAACGACGCTGTTCACAGACGAGGCGTCGTTCAGCGAAATCAGGTTGTACGTTTTCACAGTCGGGATGTGTCGGCAGACGTGAATCCTCAAGTAACTGTTGCAGCAAATCATCAGCAAAGATTTTCTGTCAATGTTTGGGCCGGCATTGTTGGTGACTGATAGAGCCGCACTTTCTTCCACCCCGGTTCCACGGACAAAGTTACTATAATTTCGTAGAGAATGTTCTACTGATCTGTTAGCAGATGGTCCTTTAGCTCTGTGACAAATCGTGTATTTTATGCATGATCGAACACCTAATGTTAGTGTTAATGTCCAACGACTTCTAAATAATAGATTCAGTGACGGATAGATAGGTAGAAATGGACTAATTGCCTGGCCTTCACGCTGTCCGAACTGAAACCCACTGGACTTTTATTTGTGAGGTCATTTGAAATCTCTTCTGTATGGAACCCCAGTACGAGATGTTCACAGTCACCGTGCTAGTATTATGGAATGTTGCGAAACCATGTACAATATTCCAGAGATGAATCAGCGCATCGGCGATTCATAATGACGGGGAGTTGATGCGTGTATCAAAGCCCGCGGAGGGCTAATTGAACATCTCCTGCGAGAAAGTGTTGCATATCGTATGCTGGAGCATTCTGTTCCTGTGCGTTTCTCACTATTAATGAGTGGAGAAAACGAGTTGTAACGTTGAAACAAACCGTTTCCAGACCATTGTCATAAAACATAATTCCCTCTCTACTTGTGAAGAATGTGACCTGCAATTTGTGCCTTACGTTTTTGTTACACTCTGTGTATGCTTTCTTTAATAGTTTATACCTTGCTGAGTGCCCTGAATGGTTTGTGACTCTCAAGAAGTTCGCCTTCGATCTGGTGCAAATCTTTGTGATCACTGTGTCGCTACACTTTACATTCGGTGTTCACGGTGCAAGTTAATGGTTTGTTTTTAACTTTTCTCGAATGTCTACAATGTCCATTTTCTGAAGTGTAACACATACATCCCGTAGAAGATATCTGCATCTCCCAGACACTCATTTCCTGGAGCGCTCCTGACGCACATGGTGAGTCGTTAGCAGCTAATATTTTTCATGTCGGAGTTGTTAGTACAACACTTTAAAAAGGGTTTCCTTGTCAGTGAGAATACTGCAAAACAGTATTCCTAGCAAGCGAAAACCTCTCTACTCTCAGGCACCAACAGTTAATGTTTCATCAACACCTGAAGTCCGAAACAAAACTGCAGATTATTCGGATCAAGCAAAGTTCATTCTCATTTCATTACATTGTACCGCAACGCCTCCAGTGTTAACTGACCTTAAATGTAAAGCAAATGCAAATAATGTTTTGCCCCACGGCTGCCGGAAATAGAGCGCAATTGAATAGAGGCTTCCACCAACTGCAAAGCAAACTTCGCGTAATTTGAATATAAATTTAGCGAAGTTATTACGAGGTGCTTGTAGAATTTAGTGAATCTCTCGCTATTCCTCCGCAAACGGTACCAGTACGGAGACTGAGACTTTTGAAATATTCATACAATTGCCCAGAGCACCACGACACGCGTTCCCTGATTATATGTCACCTATCGACCCATATGAAAACTGCGATGATCTCTGAGAAGGAGAAGAAGAGGAAGGAAAAAAGAAACTACGCGCTACTGCTTGTAATCCTTTTCGTCTTTATAACATGACTCTCATCGGGTCCACACTTACAAACTACAAACGATGGTAAGCAAGCAACTGGTTACCATTTACGTATACTGCAAGACAAATTCCACCCATTGTAATAAGAAAAATAGAAGATAAAGAGCAAAGTTTTAGACGAATAACTATGCGTTATGATGGAATTATTAATAACTTTATCGACAAGCATACTCAGACAAATTTTATTTTAGTTTTGTAGAAACGTGACATTATCAACGACTTTCAATATCTTCTGTGAAGCTAAGTGTGGCAATTCTATCAGTTTTCAATAAGCTTGCTTACATCTCCCTATGCGTAAAAAAGTTTCTAGGATTGAGGATATCAAGAAATACTTGCCATTGTTCTACAATCACTATTTTTAATAACCTTAAGCAACATGTTAAGGTGGGTATAAATTAATAGAACAGTATCCATTACGAATATGAGGTTTCTGCATTGTCTAGCTCACATTCTCAGTTGGAACAACAATAATCCAGATGCTGTCGACCTATTATAGTTGACTTGATGTATCTGAATCAAAAGTAATTTTTATTTACTTCCTGGTCTCTGCATTTGGGGGGGGGGGGGGGTTATGGTATGGTGTATTATGTCATGTGTAGCCATTGTGGAATACTTTTTCGGTTGTAAGAAAAGTTATGAGCGTTAATTAGATCCACTACTAACTTCCAAATGTCGACTTTCATCTGTAATGGTGGATGTAATCTTCCATGTTTTCTGTTACTTCTTGTCTTCGTTTTCATATGTGGCCCTTGGCTCTGCCGCAAGATAAGTAAATTGGCTTTCCGTTTTAAAATGTGGTACATTCTGGTGGCATAGGTGATTAACTCTTAAGGGTAGATGCTCGGCAAAATGACCAAAAAATTTGGAAAAAATTTTCTTGGTGTACAGAGAAGAGCATTTCATGCTGATTTCAAAAATGTATAGTTTCTGGACATTATAATTTTCGGGTAGTTCTAAAATTGAGGTTGAACGTAATGTTGCACAGGGGCCACTCCCATCTGTCAGTCTGAAGTTCGTCAGAATACGTGATGCATTATTTTGTTCTTCCGTTATTTTCCACAATTAGATACGGATTGTTAACACAGGTGTATTCTAGAAGGCACTGACTCCCGGAACCACAGTACAGGCATGTCTAGAAGGCTATGATTGGAATGTAAACAAATATCTGAGAATGTATGATTTCGGAATTTCATATCGGTGCGGTTTTGTAGTTATTGTGTGTATTGTGTTTCTGCGTGCGTGCTTCTTGTGCTACAAATGCCGAGGGTGAAGAAATTTGCACAAAAAGAAAGTTTCGCAGCAACCAGTTCCAGGCACAGCCGAATAATACACATCACTTGCTTCAAAACTTGCCCTCAGGAACTGTGTCTACAGGCAGTGCTTCTAGACGTGAACAGAAATAACGTCGGACATGTTACTGTGAATTTAAATATGCTGTCAAAACTTTTGAAGAGTACTGTGAAATGTAAGTACTGCAATTGTGAAGAAAGTATTGACGTTTCTGAGGACATTTCAGCAAGGAAGGGTTTCTCAAGTCGGTTAGTGATGGCCTGTAAATTGTGTAAGATGCAAAGCGATATTATCCCATCGGCAGTAACTGATAGTCGAAATTACAGTTAAATATTCAGCTTGATTACGCAATGCGGTGTACTGGAAGGGGGAGGAGAGCTGCCCAGATTTTTTGTGTAGTGGTGGGTTTGACTCTACCTCCACTGAGGATTGACAGTCACAACAAATTGATACATAATGCTTTATGTGGTGTAAGTGAACATTCAGTGGAAAGAGGAGCAGAAGAAACAGTAGCCTTGTCTGACAATACAGACAATGTAGCAGCATTTGATGGCTCTTAGGAGAAGATAGGTCATACGTTTCTGAATGGGGTTGTAACTGGCACGTTTATTGAAACTGGTAAGATTCTAGACTACGAATGTCTAACAAAGCACTGCCAGGGTTATTGGCTCCCATGTTCGTGTAAAGAACTCTGTTGGACCAAGTGGGAACATGGAAACGAAAGGAGTTCTGAACATTTTTAGAAGATCAGAGGTCAGACGTGGTATGAGATATGCAGGCTAGCTTGGGTATGGAGACTGTAAAGGACACACTACTGTTGGGAACACTTATAGAAAAGCTTGAATATGTTGGGCATGTGCCAAAAAAAAAAAAAAATGGGGGCATGTGAGATCGGCTGAGAAAATTATGTAAGGACTTCAGTGGAAAAAAAAAACCGTCAGAAGGAAAACAAAAAAAATGGCTCTGAACACTATGGGACTTAACTTCTGAGGTCATCAGTCCCCTAGAACTTAGAACTACTTAAACCTAACTAAGGGACATCACACACATCCATGCCCGAGGCAGAATTCGAACCTGCCACCGTAGCAGTCACGCGTTTCCAGACTGTAGCGCTTAGAACCGCTCGGCCACCCGGGCCGGCAGAACGAAAACACATACGTGGTCCAGGTCGTCTCAGAAATATTGAAATTTATTCTTTGACTCAATATTATGGACTAGCAATGAGGAGACATGTAGATTTGGAGAAGATGAGACGAGCTGTTTGGGCAAAATGGTTTCACAGAGTGTCAATAGATGAAACCCCACAGCATGGTTTGTGTGCAAAAGGGGAAGATTCGTGGTGTAATTACTGGTTGAGCAATGGTACAGGCACACACTATACTCACAAGCTTTCCTTACGAATTGCTACAATGGAGGCAATTAGTTCCACGTATAGGGATCTGGCAAATAAAATAAATTACTTGTCTTTTTCACAGATCAGCATCATGGAAGGAAACTGGAGGCATAAAACACTTATGTAAATGTTGTCTTTACTCTGACTCTTTTTCCAAGTTGTGCAGTTAGTGGTTCCCAAGACAAAGGTACTGCTGTGAAATAGTGTTCCGTTTTTGATACCATTATAAATATTTTTGTCAGTACCAAAATATGATAGTTTGGGAAATGCTTTGACTAATGACCCTAATTGCACGTAGGAATTTTGAGCTAGCTCCCATTTACAGATCAGTTGCACTGTCAGGGCGAAGATAAAGTTAAAAATTGAGCCAGTTGAGGGGCGTGCCCCTTAACCGAAGTCTCGTACAACCTGTAACACAGCTCTGCGGGACTGTAGCCAGTGAGTTATCAGGCGCCACGCCGGCTGGTTACTGCCCTCTTCAGTAGCCAACGACACGCTTTACTCGCATCCCGCAATTATGTCAGGCAGCTGCCCCTCTAGCTGTCGCAGACACCTCGTTTGCATTTTAAAGGCATTTTTAATTAAATGACCTGTTGCCGCAGGGCGACAGGTCCCCGCTACTGAAAACAAAAAAGAAGATCAGCCAAAAGCGTTATTAGTTCCCGATCTTCCCAATGTGCATGCTAACGTTGCGGACACAGTTTCGTCGATTCTGCATACTTTGTGTGCCTCAAAACAACGGCAACAAAGAATGCTTGAATAAAACGTAATTTCAGAGCTATTGTCAGAAAATATGCATACTTTATTTCACATGGAAGAAGCCCGTTTAGGTTATGGATCGAACTCTGCTCATTTACATGAAATTGTGCATTGCCAATAACTTCAGTCTGAACGTTCCGACTGAATATTTTAACAAACGGCTCAAGAAACCTCTAAATTAGATGAGCTTGCACCACACAGGATGACCACGATAGGTAAATTCCCCAAAATATTCCGCTATGAACTGTGAGGTACTAGTAATATTTTTTGTCTCTCAATATCAGAAATAACGGAGGAGAAGGAAAATGACTGCAATGCGTTAAGGAACAACTCATAGGAATACGAAACGACTGTTTCCACAGGTAGTTATGCACCTGCGGCGTGTGTTGCAACAGATGTTACACTTGTGGGACATCGTTTTCTGCAGGACGGTTTAACGGAACATCAGAATACCACTGCAGTTCTGAGCGCCAGAACGGAAGGTCAGTATTGAGTATGGTTTGGTCTTAGACACAATAAGTGTAATTTAAGATGAATTTGTTGTTGCAATTTTCATTTATGTGTCGCTGACTTGATCTGTACTTGAAAGCAGGAACTGTGGAATTAAATCACGAATGCATATTTTTAAAATCATGAATAAATTCGTTATGGCTTTTGCTTTATCATGTTCAGTAGCTAGTTTTTAGAGCCTTATAGTAGTAACGCATTGTAGAACAGTTTATAGAGCAGCTGATTCTGTAATTACATAAAGGTGTCCTCCATTATAAGTGTTACAGCTGTGTAGCACCACAATCCAAAAATGTTTCAAAATTCACGACACTGTTACACAGCTTTCTTCTGTTCGGGAAGGCCATATGACTCGCCTTGAATAAATATCAGTTTATGGCATCCTTTTTGTACTATTCAACGTAACTGCACCACAATCCGTTAGTTAACGCTGCGAGGATAACCACGTGGCCTAGGTCACCTTGCCCCGGTTCGCGCGGCTCACCCAGTCGAAGGTTCGAGTCGTCCCTCAGACATGGGTATGTGCGTTGTCCTTAGCGTAAGTTTGATTAAGTAATGTGTAGGCGTAGAGACCGATAATCTCATCAGATCGGCCCCATAGGAACTTACCACCACCACCACCGTGAGTTCACGTCATTCAAAAAAAGGAAATAGTTGTTTCCAATCAATAAAAACTACGTCTGCGAGGTTGAGGAGTAAGAACTTAGTCGTCGGCCACTGTGGCGGAGCGGTTCTAGGCGCTTCAGTCCGAAACGACGCAGCTGCTATGATGGCAGGTTCGAATACTTCCTCGGGCATGGATGTGTGTCATGTCCTTAGGTTAGTTATGTTTAAGTAGTTGTAAGTCTAGGGGACTGATGACCTCATATGTTAAGTCCCATAACGCTTAGAGCCATTTGAACCATTTTTGAACAACTTAGTCGTATGTACTTCGTCGAGACAAGGCCGACTCCAGGACACTGTTTATTACAAGTAACTAACACGTCAAAACAGTACCTCGCTGTGTGACGTTTTCGCTAGGGCAGTTCCAAATAGCGTCAGTATATTCCACAGGTGTCATCGGCACTAAATTATTCGGGGGTGGGCGAGGGAGGGGGTGATGGAGGAGGGGCGGCGATACAATAGGTTGGCTGCAGATCGCACAGTAGTCTAAACGAGAAATCCTCTTGACAAAATTAAGAAGCAAAACCATTTTTCGGAGCATTCTCGATGCCTCAGTAAAAATATTTTAATGTTTTTTTTTATTTTATTAGTCAATCTTCTGATTGGTTTGATGCGGTCCACCACAAATTCCTTTCATGTGCCAGTCTTTCCATCTCAGAGCAGCACTTGCAACCTACGTCCTCCATTATTTGCTGTATGTATTTCAATCTCTGTCTTCCTCTGTAGTGTATACCCTCCAGAGTTCCCTCTAGTACCATGGAAGTTATTCTCTGATGTCTTAGCAGATGTTCTACATCCTGTCCCTTCTTCTTGTCAGTGTTTTCCATATATTAATTTTCAGCCGATTCTGCGCAGAACCTGCTCATGTCTTACCTTATTAGTTAATCTAATTTTCAACATTCGCTTGTAGCACCAAATGCTTCGATTCTCTTTTGATCCGGTTATCCAACAGTCCACCTTTCACTTCCATACAATACTGTACACCAATGAACATTCTCAGAAACTTCTTCCTCCAATTAAGACCTATGTTTGACACTATCACACTCCCCTTGGCTAAGACTGCCTTTCTCCCAGAGCTTCTCAGTTTCTTATGTCTTACTTGCTCCATCCGTCACGGATTATTTTGCTGCCTAGGTAGTAGAAATCATTAGCTTCGTCCCTCTACGTGATACGCAATCCTCATGTGAAGTTTCCTACTATTTTCATTTCTGTTCCAACTCATTGCCTTCGTCTTTCTTTGATTTACTTTCAGGCCATATTGTGGGTTCATTTGACTTTCTATTCCATTCAACAGGTCCAGTAATTTTTTTTTTTAATTTCAATGACAATAGCAAGGTCATCAGCCAGTCTTGTGATTTATATTCGCCTTGAATTTTAATCACACCATTAAACTTTTATTCCTGTCATTGCTTCTTCGATGTACAAACTGAACGGTATGGGTCTACGACAACACCACTTGTCTTACATTCTTTTTAATCCGCCCATTGCGTTGCTGGTTTTCTAGACTTATTATCTCAACAGGGTCTTGTACAAATTGTGTATTAAGCCTATTTTTTTAAGAATTTCTAACATATTGCACAATATTAAACTGCGTCGAGAAATCCTATAAACGTGTCTTGATTTTTCTTCAGTCTTGCTTCTATTAACTAGCAACCGCAACGTCAGAAATGCCGCTCTGATGCCTTTACTTTCCTGATGGCAGACTGATCATCTAACAGATCCCCAATTTTCGTTTCCATTCTTCTGTTTATTGGATGCATACGCTTTTAAACTTATTCTGCAACAATTCTCGCTCTTGCCGGCTCTTCTTACCTTCGGAATTGTGTGGGCGTTGTGTCTCCGAAAACTTGACGGTGTATCGCCAGACTCATACATTCTTTACACCAAGGTGAATAGTCGTTTTCTTGCTACTTTCGCCAATGATTTTATAAATTCCGATGGAATATTATCCATCCCTTCTGCTTGATCTAGTCTTAAGTAGTCCAAAGCTCTTTACTGATTCTAATATTGGATCTCCTATGTCTTCCCTGTCGACTCCTGTTTCTTCTTCTACCCCGTCATCAGACAAGCTTTCGCACTCGTAGAGGCTTCCAGTGTTCTTCTTCAAAAATGGTTCAAATGGCTCTGAGCACTATGGGACTCAACTGCTGTGGTCATTAGTCCCCTAGAACTTAGAACTACTTAAACCTAACTAACCTAAGGACATCACACACATCCATGCCCGAGGCAGGATTCGAACCTGCGACCGTAGCAGTCGCACGGTTCCGGACTGCGCGCCTAGAACCGCGAGACCACCGCGGCCGGCTGTTCTTCTTCCACCATCCGTTCTTTGCATTTAACAAACTGTTCAAATAGCTCTGAGCACTATCAGACGTAACTTCTGAGGTAATTAGTCTCATAGAACTTAGAAAGGCTTAGGATTCTTCGCTCTTTTCGATCTGTGACGTGCACGAACTTTACATTTCTGAGCGTTTAAAGGAAGTTCCCAATCTCTGCACTCTTTTGAAATCTTATCAAGATCTGACTCAATGTTCGCGCAGTTTCTTTCAGATTGTATTTCATAATATATAACTGCACAATCTCCGAAAAGTCTGAGAGGATTATCAATATCTTCCGCAGTGTCGTTAACGTATACCATGAATAGCAGTGGACCCCACTCACTTCCTTGGGGACACACCCGACGTTATTTCTACATCAGTCAATGATTCTCTATTCACTATAACTTGTTGCACTCTCCCTACCAATAAGTCGTCAGTCCGGACACATACTTCGCTTGACTCCTCTACACTGTCGGACTTTTTACACACATCATCACCTCGGTTCCCAGAACCAGAAGATAGACGCTGACTGTGGATATTATATCAGAGACACAGTCCCCTTGAAAGTTAAGAGATGTCACCAAACCCTCGCAAAGATGTAAACATCCATGTAAGAGGAGCGCCTATTTCACAGAGCGGGTTCGACAGCCGATCAGTTCCAGTCATTCCACCAGGAAGGAGGAACACTGCTCGTGTTGTCTGTAGTTCAACATGCCTAGACGATCACTACCGCGGTTCGATCGCGTCCGCGTTGTTAATTCGAGCCAGGAAGGGCTCTCAACCAGGGAAGTGTCCAGGCGTCTCGGAGTGAAACAAAGTGATGTTGTTTGGACATGGAGGAGATACAGGAACAGTCGATGACATGCCTCGCTCAGGCCTCCCAAGGGCTACTACTGCAGTTGATGGTCGCTACCTACGGATTATGGCTCTGAGGAATCCTGACAGCAACGCCACCATGTTGAATAATGCGTTTCGCACAGGCACAGGACGTAGTGTTACGATTGAAACTGTGCGCAATAGTCTGCGTGATGCGCTACTTCTCTCCCGATGGCCATGGTGAGGTCCACCTTTGACACCACGACACCATACAGCGTGGTACAGGTCGGCCCGATAACATGCCAAATGGACCGCTCAGGATTGGCATCACGCTCTCTTCACTGATGAGTGTCGCATACGCTTTCAATCAGACAACCGTGGGAGACGTGCTTGGAGGCATTTCGGTCAGACTGAACTTACTGTCTAGCGAATGCAGGAACGTGGACGTTCCCTGGTATTTTAGGGGGCATTATGTGGGGCCAATGTACGCCGCTGGTAGACATGGAAAGCGCCAAACGGCTGTACGATACGAAAGTGCCATCCTCCGACCGATAGTGGAACCATATCGGCAGCATAATGTCGAGGCATTCGTCCACATAGTGCACATCTTGTGAGTGACTTCCTTCAGGTTAACGACATCGCTTGACTAGATTGGCTAACATGACCTCCAGACATGAACCCTATAGACAATGCGTGGGGTAGATTGAAGAGGGCTGTCTTGGACGACGTGACCCACCAACCACTCTGAGTGATGTACGCCGAATCACCGAGTAGAAGTGGGACAATCTGGACCAACAGTGCCTTAGTGAACTTGTGGATAGTATGCCACGACGAATATAGGCATGTATCAGCGCAAGAGGACGTGCCACTGGAAATTAAAGGTACCGGTGTGAACAGCAATATGGACCACCACCTCTGAATATGTCACTGTATGGTGATACAACATGCAATGTGTGGTCTTCATGACCAATAAAAAGCGTTGGTGTGGTAGTGCAATAGAGAAATACTGCACCTACCTGACTGCCTCGATCCATGGAATACAGAACTTCATGTGGGAAAAGTTTGAGTTCAGTTTCACATGAACGTTCGTAATCTGGCTGTCTTGGAATGGGTCTGTTCTAGATACCTGAGTATGTTTGTGCTAATAAGACGGTCGAAACTTCGTATATTGAACGCAAGGGCACTTGTTGTGGAGTACAGGGTAACATCGGCGGCACACGGCGCGGAACGCAGAGCCGTCCGTAGACAGCAGGTGGTATGAGTTTACGCCACTGGCCGCCGTAATCCGGGCGTAAATCGCCGCCCGTGGGTGCTATCGCCGCGCACGGCGCGGGCGTCTGCCCGTTGTCCGTCCGGCAGGCGGTGTCGGCACTAAATTGCCGTCCCGGCGTGCCCAGCGCCCGGTCCACAGCTCAGCGCGTCCACGCCCGTGATGGAAGCTCTCCCTCCGGACTCTGCGGCGAGTAATTCCCACGCTAACTTCAGCAAACTGCCTTCCATTTCTCTGCCGCATCTTCCCACCCTCACGGATTTAACGCCCTCGCTCTAGTACTTACCATCTCACGCTGACTCAATCCTGCGAAACACGTGCACGTAATTCTACCTGGGGTGGAAAGAACTGCGGGATAACGTAATACAGAGATTAAGAGACGCTGTATGCCTTTCAAAACAATAAGTAAGTAATGACCGTAGTAGTTTTACGTATGGTTCTACCGTCGCTGTAAATTTCTTACAGAAGTTACAATTTTGTGTAGGCTGTTCCTGTATTTTTAAATTAACATTTTATTTCGTTTTGTACCAAATTTCGTCGTCTTGGGCTTACTGCACGTCGAATCGTCCAATTTATAGTGAGGAAAGAGCAACAGGTCAAGGCGTCGCTAATAAGGATTTCTTCTTTTAATTTATTGGATTTTGCAAAGTGCCTGTACAGCCACCTCAGCACGGGATACGTTTCACGACAGCTGGTCTTGACAATTCATATTATGCGTGGTATCCTGATACGAACATGAGTAAGCTTAACAAAGGAAAGATCCCGACATAAAACAAATTTTACATCCACAGTATAATGAAACGAGTAAGCAAGACGTAAATATAGTACAAGATACACAGAGTTGGTAAGCTGTAAAAATTCTACGGGTGACACAATAAGAAATGAATATCGCGTTGGTACACTTTTGAGATATTCCCGATTCAGCCCATATTAATGACCACTGCAAGGATTCCATACGCTCCCATTCAACTGTTTCAAATTATGTAACATTTGCTTGGTATCCAGCCATACTTGCAATGGCACCTAATGTACGCTTGGCACTACCGTAAGCATTGAGAGAAGAGGTCAAAGTTTCATTGTTTATTCTTGTGCATGCGTGCACATTTTCCGTGGTGTGTCCTCATTCAGTAATTTAATTTTGTTTAATTTTTTGCGTGTTTGTGTCTGTGTGAGAGAGCTTTCTGCTAGCAAGATTTCTGGTAAAGATAGTGCTGGTATATTCAGAATTCAAGTTGGTCGATTTCTGCAGCTTGACAAAAGGAACCAAAGATTTGGGTAGCGAGGCTCGATCAGCAGCAGTTAGTCAATCTGGCAGACCTCCCCAACACCGCTTGCTCGTGGAATGAACTGGCAGTTGGCGCCATTGTGGAGTGGGGACTGCCGGAAAGAAGACGCTGCTGGTAGGACAGAGCAGGTGTACTTTGTTTAGAGTTGTGAAAAAAGAAGCACTGTAAGCAAGTGAAATACTTTTGTTGTAATACTAATCAAAACGCTTCTCTTGCAGATATTATTTTGTTTTAATTGACAGGGGACATTCAGTTTGATGGGGTGTTAGTACAATAGTTAGAGTTGGGCGGTATTTAGGTTCTTTCCTCAAACCCTAACCCACTTCCTTCTTCAGGTTTCAGGAATTTGTTTTAAGACACCGTGTTTTAGAGGTACTTCAATAAGTGTTACATTTACGTTACTGTAAAACAAATTCAACATATTAATCCAAAAAATTCTTCCATTTTGCATGTAATACTTTGTTCAATGGCCAAGCACGTGTTCTGGTGACTAGCATTAGGAGTGTACGTCGTTTGCAGTGACACGACAGCAAGGAAAATACGACTTGCTTGAGCTACATCGGAAGTTGGGGAAATGCAAGTGGAGAAATTAGGTCGGAATTCGTAAATATCCGGTAATTGTCTCCGTGCAATTCATATCTGCAACTGCACGACAATAACCATGAAACGTGATAGTGTTCATTGTAGTCAGTGACGTGTGTTAGAGTTAGTCAAAGAACACCACACAGTGGAAGAAAACCGAATATGGGTGTCAATTTGTACTCGGGATCGGTTCAAGGTGAGTACATGTGCCATGTAGCCATCCGGGACGGCGTGCCAGCCCCAGGCACGTATCCGCCAGCGGCTTAGTGTTGAGATCCGGTGTGCCGGCCAGCCCGTGGATGGTTCTTAAGGCGGTTTTCCATCTACCTCGGCGAATGCCGGCTGGTCCCTCTTATTCCGCCTCAGCTACACTGTCGGCGGTTGCTAACACTGTCTTCACGTACGCGTACACCGTGATTACTCTACCACGCAAACGTTGATGTTACAATAAATCAAAAGCACCAGTTTGCTTTTCTTCTATAGTTTCGTGGAACAAAAGGAAACTGGTGCTTCTCATTTATTATAATGTTGTTCTACCAAGAACCGACGGAAGATTCTGTTAAGGTTGATGTTACACTCGTCTGGAATTAGACTTTTGTGGGGGCTCCAACGAGGCCGAACCGCACAATAACCCTGGGTTCGGTGTAGGGAGGCCGTGGGGTGAGTGGACTGCTGTAGCCTGTTGTGGGGTTGGGTTCCACTGAGGGCTCCGTAGGGGACGAAGCCTCTTCGTCGTTTCTAGGTCCCCAATTCAATACACACATACAAACATATGCCATCGATTCACGTTCTGCTAAAGACCTCACGGCCCATTAAACGATGTTCTTCAGCGATCCCTAGAATTTAATTTAAATGCTAGGGCGTGGTCTGGGCTGATATTTTTTAAATAGTGGAATAGTTTTCACATAGGTTTGTAACCATCGTCTTCCACGTGCCAGGAGGAGGCCATTTCATTGTCAGTTGAGCAGTTGATAATGCATGACCATGATTTTATTGCCCAGCAATTTGTGTGATTGATGCATGTGTGTAAATGATTTGGTTTGTGGATTTGTTGAAAGCTCTTCAAATCTTCGGCTGCGGCGGCACAATCATACACTGTCTCGCGTGTATATTGATTCCAGAACTAAAAAGAAAGGAGACACACTATAGGCATTGTTAGGACTAAATAAATGAATGCAATGAAGTTATGAACGCGTCTCTGACACATCACAGCTGCTCCACATCACGCGATATGATACTGAATCAGATTTGAGCACGGGTATATTGCATCGAGTGAGGCGAAGGCAGAGAATGTTAAATTAACGTGCCAGTAACAAAAATGTTAGTTGTTGGATAAAAGAGTCTTAAAACAAATTTTTGGGTGATTTTGAGAGACAGAATTTATCACTTTTTTCCTCTATTTTTTGTTCTTTTTGCCATGATCATAAGTCTAAGTTAACAGACGATAGGATCGCTGTTGAACATCTGACAGTGACTCTGCTATGGTTCAAGAAACATTCTCGTTCCAGATTGCGAAATACAAAATAACAGCCTTTATCTGTCACGCGACAGACAATAAGAAACAAAAGCAAAGTTACAATGTTACAAACTTGCAGCCAATCGGTTGAGAACAGAATTAAAAATTCTTTACTTTTCAATGCCAACTAGGGGCGCCTTTTTCAGAAGAAACTGCTACCTTACCTAATAATAACGCAGGAAGGTACATTAATAGCAGGTAGGCTATTATTTTGAGTAATACGATAATAAACTAGTTTTAGCTCATTGTTATCAGAATATAATCTTGTCACAGAAAATGGAACCGTTTCCATGTAGTAGCGCGTCAACGTTTATATCTGTAATGGTCTCTTACGCATCATTATGACGAGCACGAGTTAACACTAACAGGTTTTCATTTTCTTTTCATCGAAGTCAGTTGATAAGTCATTGACACTCTGAAACAGATTCACAGTGAATATTAGTCACATAAAACATACAGGCTGGGTCAGCCAAGCTATTCACCTCAACTGTTCCCGAAACCTTTTAAGATATCGTAATTCTGTGATCATGCAGACAAAAACTGACAAAGTCCTCGCTAAACGACCTATAGACTCTGTTCATAGGTTCATTAATTACGGAGGCCTTGGTATCAACGTAGCTTTCTCAGAAGGGGCTGTAATAATATCTGCGTTCTAAAGGAAGCGAATTCAGTGCAGTTTCACTATTCAGAATCTGGTAACTAGTTTCGGAATAACTACAATAATAAGACCTTAGGATTTATTTCATGTGGGACATCCTTAATTCATATCCGTTTAAGAAGTAACTTCACGTCGGATTAGAAGGAGACAATTTTTTTTTTTCATTTTAACACAACAGAGTAGCCCATCACCAGGGTTACTAAGGTGGGCCGTGTGCTACTTAAGACAAGTGACAAGCCAAACAGTGTTAGGTCTCTTAGCCGTAATTGCTGCTTGAAAGTTAGGTTAGCTTGACAAGCCCCCATTCCGTTACCGTTCCTGCCACATGGAGGAGGACCATTTTCTAATGTTTCTGTTCTGGCTGTTGCTCTGTGTGTTGGCACACTCTTTAATACATTGAGTGATGTTTATATGCAAAATAATTAATAAAAACTAATATAATTGATTAAGTATAGAATAAAACAAAATAGATATAAAAATATATACACAAAAGAAAACAAAGAAAAACAATTATAAACTATGTGGTATCTACCAAACTGGTAACTAGTTTCGGAATAACTACAATAATAAGACCTTAGGATTTATTTCATGTGGGTCTTCCTTCATTTTAGAGTGCAAGGCTATACATTTGGCCCAAAAATTAAACTCAGCTAGATTTCTTTATGTGAGATTATAAATGATGTTAAAATTTCACATGAAACATAAGAGCATAATGAATATTAATATATAATGGTATTGGTAAATTCTTGCATAAACATTCTTTGATACAGGAAGTATTTAGGTAGCTATGTTTAACCATAATAGGATTCCTCTATTCAAAATTTGAAAATTATATTTAGGCATGAGATTACATACAAATCATCAATTGTTAGAGAGAAGTGGTTACCAAAGTTAATATAATTAATACAAAGAATATAATTATACTTATAATAAAAGGAAATAAGTATAAATGGTGAGTTTTTTAAACAAAAACATGGTGTCTCCTAAAACCTGATTCCCTCACAAGCAATTCCTGAGTGTGGAGGCTATGTATGTGCCTGTAGATTGAACATAACTAGATTCCTCTATATGACATTGTAAATAAGGCTTCAAATTACATGTGAATAATAAAACGATTTGAATATTAACATATAGCAACACAGTTATACCTTACAGGCTGTTGATCATAATTGATACCAAAGTTATCCCCAAGACAAATGAAAATACAAAAATATTCAGATAGCTGAAGGTTATACATGATCAATTCCTCTATACAAGATTTTATTTGGGGCAGTAAGTTACTAAAGCAGAAAACAATGTTAATATATCATAAAAGCTAGAAGTCTATAGTAGACAAATCAAAAATTAAGTTACATAGAAATCTAAAATGTGATATTTCAAATCTAAGGTTACTTAAATTGATTACAAGTAAATCTAGTACATGTGGCAAGACAAGTGTTAAGGTTGGGAACCAGGAAGGGGAATCTGCATGGATATTCAATAAAATCTCTGATATTCTGTGAGCCAAAACTGGGAGCCTACATTATATGTATAATGAAGTATATCATCAGTTGTGTGACACAGTCATTGTATGTTTGGCCCATCTACATCCATATAGTATTAATCATTATCTGTTTCGCTGCCCTTCTACACCTTCTGTCAATATTAATCACTATTTGTTCTAGTGTCTGTGTCAGTGTCGGAGCTTGTATCGTCCCAAGTATTGTGTTGAGATTCTGTTACTGTCTGTGTTCTTTTTCTGGCAGTAGGATGTTGATTTTTGTATATGTCAAGCAGTGTCGTTGACACAGAGTCAGCCAGACTATTTAAGGCGGTCCATTTATCTGGGTCTCGAAGAACCGCACTGACCTCGTCGTCTCTTATAGGAGGTCGTGCATGGCCGAGTAAGTTACACATTAACACAACATGTTCAGGCGTTCCAAGAATGCCACATGTGCAAATCTCGGTTTGTCTTACTCCCATACAGTGTAGATGTGTTGGTATGGTCCATGCCCAGTCAAGTAGCGAACCATGTCACGGCTTGGATCTACAAGTTTTAGTTTTAGTCTCTCAGATACTTTTGGAAAAAAGGAAAAGACACGCTGCCCTTCGTCCGATGTCTCCCATTCTCTTTGCCACGTGTCTAATTTCTATTTGTGTAGCTGTTGCTTAGTTCGTATGTTTTCTCCTGCTATTTGGAAAACGCGTAATCAGCATGGCTTCAGAAAACATCGCTCTTGTGCAACGCAGCTAGCTCTTTATTCGCACGAAGTAATGGCCGCTATCGACAGGGGATCTCAAGTTGATTCCGTATTTCTAGATTTCCGGAAAGCTTTTGACACCGTTCCTCATAAGCGACTTCTAATCAAGCTGCGGAGCTATGGGGTATCGTCTCAGTTGTGCGACTGGATTCGTGATTTCCTGTCAGGAAGGTCGCAGTTCGTAGTAATAGACGGCAAATCATCGAGTAAAACTGAAGTGATATCAGGTGTTCCCCAGGGAAGCGTCCTGGGAACTCTACTGTTCCTGATCTATATAAATGACCTGGGTGACAATCTGAGCAGTTCTCTTAGACTGTTCGCAGATGATGCTGTAATTTACCGTCTAGTAAGGTCAGCCGAAGACCAGTATCAGTTGCAAAGCGATTTAGAAAAGATTGCTGTATGGTGTGTCAGGTGGCAGTTGACGCTAAATAACGAAAAGTGTGAGATGATCCACATGAGTTCCAAAAGAAATCCGTTGGAATTCGAGTACTCGATAAATAGTACAATTCTCAAGGCTGTCAATTCAACTAAGTACCTGGGTGTTAAAATTACGAACAACTTCAGTTGGAAGGACCACATAGATAATATTGTCGGGAAGGCGAGCCAAAGGTTGCGTTTCATTGGCAGGACACTTAGAAGATGCAACAAGTCCACTAAAGAGACAGCTTACACTACACTCGTTCGTGCTCTGTTAGAATATTGCTGCGCGGTGTGGGATCCTTACCAGGTGGAATTGACGGAGGACATCGAAAGGGTGCAAAAAGGGCAGCTCGTTTTGTATTATCACGTTATAGGGGAGAGAGTGTGGCAGATACGATACACGAGTTGGGATGGAAGTCATTACAGCATAGACGTTTTTCGTCGCGGCGAGACCTTTTTACGAAATTTCAGTCATCAACTTTCTCTTCCGAATGCGAAAATATTTTGTTGAGCCCAACGTACATAGGTAGGAATGATCATCAAAATAAAATAAGAGAAATCAGAGCTCGAACAGAAAGGTTTAGGTGTTCGTTTTTCCCGCTCGCTGTTCGGGAGTGGAATAGTAGAGAGATAGTATGATTGTGGTTCGATGAACCCTCTGGCAAGCACTTAAATGTGAATTGCAGAGTAGTCATGTAGATGTAGATGTAGATGTAAACCGTTTCGAAGTCACCACTCTTCAACCAATATGAGGCAGCTCTACAGCGAATAGTGAGGTCTAATGGGCATGTTCCTAGAACCACATACAGGGCTTCAACAGGTGTTGTGCTAAACGCTCCCGACAATCTGAGTAGTGCACTTCTTTGTCCTCTGCTGACTATTGTTTTGTAAGTCACTAGACATAGATGATGTGCCCAGACACTAGCTGCAAAACATGCAATGGACTCAAATAGTGCTGTGTGATACATCCGCATCGTCATTACTGGTAATCGAAACTGCACTGAATTTAATCTAGCAAGTTTATGCATAATGTTAGCAGATTTGTCTACAGTAAGTTTTATACGTTCGTTAAAGGAGAGCCATTCATCTAGACGGAGTCCTAAATATCTTGCTACCTGTTTCCTTTGTATATTAATGTTATTGAATTTTATGCTAGGATTACGCTGTCGTACTCCCTTAAGCAATAAGTAAACTGTTTTATTTCCTGCTATTTTCAATTTGTTCTGATTACGCCAGTAATTGATCATTTATTTTCCAGTTGCAGTCTATACGGCGCAGAAACAACAACCAAAAGATCATCTGCATAAGCGACAACACCTTCTGTAAGTGTGTCTCTATCCAAGATGTCCAATAGGGGCTCATTCGCTATATCCCAAAAAATGGGCCCACAGATTGATCCCTGTGGACATCCCTTGGTTATTCTCTTAACCATCTTCTGTGTTCCTGCTATCCATTCTACAATCCCTCCCCTACAGTAGTCCCTGAAGACTAGAATGCAGGGCAATAGGTAGTCAAATTTCCCTTAGTCTGGCGAATTGTGACGGCCACCAGAGATTATCAAAAGCTCCAGCGATATCAATAAGTACAGCGACCGCATATTTCTCCGTCGTAGGGCGTGGTTTATGGCGTCATCTATCGATTTGTGTTCTCTAAATCCATAATGGAGGGGAGTTAGACCAAAAACGTGCCTATGTGCCTGCAGTTTATCACACAGGAACCTCTCCTGTACCTTGACAAGTGTGTTCAGGAGACAAATAGGTCTATAGGATTTCGGGTCAGTTGGGTCCCTATCTTCAGACTTTTTAATAATAACTGCATTAGCCATTTTCCAGAGTGTAGAGATTCTTCCTTGTAGAATGGCTTCATTAAAAAGGCCAGTAAGATACGGGGTGATCAATGAACTGGCATTCTTCAATGTTTCTGTGTATACTCCATCGGGGCCTGGCGCCTTTCTATTTTTAAGTTTATCTATTGCTAAAGCTACCTCTTCCTACCAAAAGGGGGGTGTGATACCCTGATTTACATATGCAGTTTCCATTCCATCACGTAAGTCACGATGATGTCGCTCGTCCTCTGTGTATGAGTCATCTGGTAGGAGCTTGTTTAGGAGATATTCTGCTGAATATCTCTAGCTGCTTGTCATGGTACCGTCTGTTCGTTTTAACATTGACAGTACCATCGGGGTTTTAACACGATCAGTCATTAGTTTAAATGGCTGTCGCCATATATCTTTCTCTAGATTCGTTTTATCAAAGTCGGTCCAATACTTTTGTCTGGTTTTACAGAGTTCGGTTTTATACTTTTGTTCTGCATTCCGGTACTGATCCAGTCTAGAAAGAGACGGTGTCGACCACCGCGATTCCGTTTTATGATGGACAGAGAAGAAACCGGGCTTTCATTCTGTCTGTGTCGTTCACAACTGTCGAGTGCTTTTTAAATTGAAAAGTCTTTCAAAAATCAAGAGAAATTGTAAACGTTGCTTCTTTACGGAGAACTTGGAATGAATGTGAAGATAAAACATTCCGGAACTACAAAGATTTATCATTTATCGATACTGACCTTAACAAATTAAAAACGGAAAGTATGAATGTAGTTCAATGTCATTCTGCTAAGCTGTTAACCACGGACGTTGCCACAACCGTGCAGCTGGATGCACAACGAAAGTCAGAGTCTGCCGTCAGTAGATTAGAGCTAACAAAAAATAGCAGTCACTATCAGTTCTGTAAAGTACTTGCCTCGAGAGTAGCGCTCCAAGTTCCTTATTTGTAGCAACGGCGTTCACATGAAAACTAAAATTGCCGATATACTGAGTTATACGTTGTTAAGCTTAACGCTGTTGGAAGCCAGAGACAGCACTCCAAGGTGGGTAATTAGAGACACAACACAGCGATCAGGTAAATTTGTTATAGTTTAAGTTACGGGAGGTAAACAGTAACGCAAATTGCAGACGCTCTGGACAGCTGTCCCAGGGGAGAAGTCTCTCTTCAGATAATTAACTGGTAACTAACTCCATCCACCACCTGGACGCAGTGAAGATGGTCACAGACAGACACTTCTTAACAGGGGCAACAAGTTCGACCGCTGCCCCGCGATGTCAGTGAGTTTACACAGTTCAAAGTGCTACAACAGCGGTACTGCCTCACGAAAGGCCTCAGGGCAGAGCCAAGTGACGTAAAACACTGTTGTTTCTCGCCGTAGTAGGAAGAATGGTGTTCATTTTTAGGTGAACGGTGTTGCTACCAAATAATGGACATGGAGAGCGCTGCTCTCAGAGCAGGTACTTTACAATGCTCCTAGGGACTGCTATTCTTGTTAGCCCTCACCTTACTGACTGCAGACATTGATTTCTGTTGTGCATCCAGTTGCATCCTTAAGGAAACGTCAGTGGTGAACAACTTAGCAGAATCACACTAATATCTTCTATTTTTAATTTGTTGAGGTTAGTATCAATATATCTTTGTAGTTCCGGAATGTGACAGACGACACTTCTGTACCCATAAACTGTGCATGTCCAGTAACTGCCAGTAACGTGATGATGTCCGATTGCGAAGAAAGTATAAGCGATAACTGATGAGTTACTTCGCGACTACGTACGGAAATGAGACTAATCCAAGCAAAAAAAGACTCCTGGAAAGAAAATTGTGGCTTTTTATCAACTAGATGCAACAGATTATTCTGAGAACTAATAACATAAGCAAGCTGATTACAAGACGTAGTCTATCGTAACTTCTTATTACCAGTACAACTAACAACATGGGGTTGTAACTTCGCGGAAAGTAGGCACTCTTTCTTAAAAAAGGCATTATAAGAAGTGTCCTTATTATAATTACTGATTACTTTAAAAAATACATTTCTAGAGTGATTTGAAGAACTTGGTGAAACATATTGAAATACCAACCCGTGTTTTTGCTCCTTTCCTTTGTTTCACTTTTACTCAACTTTTTCAGAGAGCACATATCTTTTTCTCCTCCTAATCTGTAGCAACGCGAGTAATTTAATACGTCTGACTACTGCCTGGAGGAAATATTTCATTGTAAAAGTTTACATTTTCGGCTATCCTTAATAAAAAGCAATTTGAGCGCATCCTAGGTTTACATTTAACGTGAAATTACTAACGTTAATCTACCGTCCAGCATAATTCCTCGATTAATAGAACGTTTTCGATCATTTCCTGGTAACACTGTCTTAAATGTATTGTGCATAGTAGATGATTGATTGATGCGTGGGAGAAATCATTACGATCAGAACAAGAACGGTATTTCTCTTTCCATTCGCAGTTTTTTGAACTTGTTAATTTGTAAGTATTTGTCATGTATTTATTTCATTACTTCTCTGAATTCTTTTATGATAGCCATACGAGTATTCTCACTAAGACAGGAATGCAAAAGAATAATCTGGGTCGTATTGGTAATTGTGTTGTAAACTTTTGTTCGGTTCTAGATTCCAATCGCTTCGATTAATTGCACTCTCTTCAGTATCAGCTCTGTACTGCAATAATTATGATCGCATAGTCTACTATCGAACTCGACAGAGATCAAATACTATGTTCACATTTTTACTTCTGTTATGGAGCGGATGTGTCTGGGCATTATGCTGTGCGCAGTATGCTGTATCTGCTCACCAGACAATTTGCAGTATGTTCGTGATCATTGTTTCTGGACTTTGTCTTTAAAATTACATACAACAACTAGACCAAGTTTGTCATGCCCCTAGCACAGCTCGAAGAGGATTTAATATAAGGCTACTATCATAGTGTGTTGTCTATATCATTCGTTAAGATTCTATAGCTTTACTGTAATTCCCTGTTTTATTTAAGTGCACACAATCTGAAGATGTTCGACGAACGAAACCTCTCGTAACACAATACATGTGTAACAGTACGACTGAGGTGGTTTTCATTGATCAGTAACATAAATGCAAAAGAGTTAATGCCTTTGTAACACGGTTGCATCGGAATAGCTAGAAAAATGCCGGAGCATATACGCTGTATGCTTGTAAAGTTTGCAACAGCTGAAAATAACATGAAACAAATATTAAATTACCATGAGCGTTAATCACGACTGAATATTCAGACGATTGGTTCAGCGCAACCGAGTAGGGGTGTATAAGAAACGATTACATAGATGGTTTGTTATTCAGATATTGAGTCTCGGTCAGCCATGCAGGGTCATAAAACCATGTCACGTACTCTGAGTTGTTTGCCGCAAGTTAAATATAGACACGTGCAGGAGACATCTGCCTGTTGAACGAAGTGTCAGCGCCGATTGTGACGCGAAACTAGAGACAGGCACTGGCGTCCCAAATGTCAGCAATGGTCATGGTCTTTTCGGACGAGTCCCGGTGTGCGCACAGCTTCAGGACAGGCTTATCCGTGTGTGCAACTGGGGAGAGCGAACGCCGCCAGATCATCTCTCAACGTCCTATTGTCCCAGCATCAGGCGTGATGGTACGGGGTAGTATTGGAATTTTAGACATTGGCTTTTATGTTTCTGATTCGTTAGGGCTGCGCCCATGTTTCGAGGTCTCCGCGACTTTTTCTTTGGACAGGACAACGTAAGATTGCATGTTACTACTGTGCTGACCCGTCTCGATAAAGAGGGTGTTTGACATTATCCTGGCCATCACGTTTTCCATAGCTCTCATCCACTGCGGGAACGTCATTGCTGTCCGCCTCAATAGCTGAGTGGTCACCGCTGCAGAATGCCATCCAAGGGGCCCGGGTTCGATTCCCGGCTGGGTCGAAGGTTTTCTCGATAGAGGACTTGGTGTTGTGTTGTCTTCATCACCATATCATCCCCATCGATACACAAGCCACCGAAGAGGCGTCAACTAAAAAGATTTGCACCAGATGACCGGTCTACCTGACGGGAGGCCCTAGCCACACGACATTTAGTATCGTTACAGGTGATTTCTGAGAGTGGCACGGCAACTCTCACCATCCACTGCGATTAACTGTGGAACAGGGTTACTGTCCTGTTTTCTGTCACGCAACCTCAGTTAGATTCGGCAGCCAGCCAAGCTACAGCCGTTGTTGCTGCCTGAGCGGACAGCTCTGTATCCTCATAGCACCTACAAATATAATCATGTATTCTTCCTATTATGCTTTATACACACAATAAATGAAATTTCTTTATTTTCTGTCTTCCTTGATGCTGTAATTTTAATCTCCAACGGTGTAAATCAACTGTACGTAATAATAAACAATATGTAAGGCAATGAAGTATCTGTTTTGACAATATCAGTCTTCGATGGTTATAAGGGAAACAAGGTCCGATTCCTTATAAAACATAAATCATTACAGATTTTCTCCAAAAACTCTGTTTCCTTGTACGTTTCTCTACTTTTCTACGTAGTTTACATATTCCTTTAAACTTTTGTTATAACGTTCTACAAGCTTTTGTATTCCTAAATCATATACGTCTGCCGCTTGTGGGGATAACCAGAGACAATTTTGTGGAAATTGGTTCGACCGATGTTCAGAAATTTCAATGCTCGAGTTGAAATTGTGAAACGCCTGCCTTCACCTATCTCAGCTTCATCAAGTGTTTTGAAATCACTGGTGTTCCCCTGATAGCGGTTAGAAACGGATCTTTTCCCGTCCGTCCTTGAAAACTCTCACCCAAACTTACGCAATTTGCTGTCACTCATGAAATAGAGATCATTCAACTCACTTATCCATTTATGAATCTCCGCTGCTGTATCGTTCAGTCAATTATTGTTTTAAACCTCTTGAACTGACACTGTAAACCGCTTACTGAGACAATACCAGTGGAAACGATGACTTTTGATGAGCAATACATGCCGAAGGTCGGCACACATCTTTGTTCCATTGGTCATGTGACGTTGGATTAACCACGGCGATCCAGACGTTACTTCTCGAATAACCCTCGTAGAAACACTGAAATCTGGACAGCGAAAATTAAAGATTCATTTTCTCTACGTTATTAGTTTTAAAAAATTATTCCGAACCCGTGGCTTAAGTTTCGTTTCATTTAGCGCCAATAAGGTGATAAGAGGTCATTAATAATTAAAGGAACACAATATATTAATACCAGAAATAGGTTCTCTGCTTAAGATCCACATGGTTGAAGTAATTTCAGACATAGTACTTGCAGAAAAAAAGGAATCCACAAAGGTAGGTGAAGTATCAACCTACACTCTGCTCTTCAACACGTTGTACAGAAAAGTCACAAATGTAAGTAGGAAGCTCATGTAACCGACTATATGAAGATACTGAACACAGTAATCCATTCGAAATGTTGGACTTACCAGAAATAATGTGAATATAACTTAGAGATTACCAAAACTGTGTCTGAAAAAGAAATGAATATCCATTGTTGGCAGTTACCTCCTCCGGTCTGGTGCATCGCCAAGAAAGTTCGGTTAAGAAAACAGAGGCTTAGGGCGTTTAGCTGTTTTTAAAATCTCAATTCAGAGATTCTGCCTGTGGTTGAATTTTCCTGAATGCAGTTCGTCAGAACTTTTAGTTATAATTTGTTTCAAAATAATTTACTATATTTTACTATAAGGTAAGTAGCATTACACGCCATCCCCGTGTGCAAATTTAGCCTTTGTTCACGTTGTTCCTTAACGGATCACGTAAAACTTTTTTGAATGTAACCGAAAAACATAATTTAATAGGGTCTCTAATGCCAGCACTCTAATAAAAGCGGTGTATTTGACAAAAGAAAATTAAAAAAAATATCCTAGCGGAAAGTTCGTACCACTGGAAAAGCACAGTGTCCTTCCAGACCCGCCGTGATTTCACTCCACAAAAGTGGTGACACCCCGCTTAGCACAAGGTGCCAATGCTACAGTAGCTGTTTCGCATTGCCGGGAGGGCGCTGGTATCAAAAGTGGAGACAAGCCAGAGCCAGCAAAAATTTACTTCTCGGTAGCTGTGACGACGGGACGTCAGTATGTTGGGGGAAAAGACGAGTGCCTGAGAGTGAAGTGTACACCTCTGGAGCAGATTGGTGACTGGCGGCTGCCGAAACGAGAGGTCCCAGGACAAGGATAGGCGGACCGACGTTGACGTCATGTAAGTCTGTTCCTACCTGTTCGAATAGAGCACGCACACTTCCGGTGACAAGTGCTGTCCGTGTCGTGTGTGGCTCCGCAGTGAATCCCAAGAACCTGCACAAGTTTGTTTTTAAATCACATAAAATGTGAAACAGGCACTAATAGTATGAAGCCTACATTAGGATCGAGTATATATCAGTTGACCAGGCATTAATACTGCCTTTAACTCAGAAGATGCTTGCTTGTGCAATTAGACCAAGTTATTATTCATTGTTTGGTGTTGTCTCTGAGGGATTTTCAGCACTTGTACCGGGAGCGCAATTTCTGTTGGTTCTACAGTATGGGGAATGTACAGACATAAAAAGAAAGATTTCCATTACCCCGGTTCCAGAGTTCCGGAACCTATACAGAAAATTGGAATGGAGATCAACATAAACATCATTTTCACCCTTTTTATTGCTCGTGAAAACCACACATTGCTCGTTATACCACCACACAGCCGAGACCTTTAGAGGTGGTGGTCCAGACTGCTGTAAACACCGGCACGTCCTCTTGCATTGATGCACGCCTGTATTCGTCATGGCATACTATGTACTAGTTCATCATGGCACTGTTGGTCCATATTGTCTCACTCCTCAACGGAGATTCGACGTAGATCCCTCAGTGTGGTTGGTGGGTCACGTCGTCCACAGACAGCCCTTTTCAGTCTATTCCAGGCATGTTCGATAGGGTTCATGTCTGGAGAACATGTTAGCCACTCTAGACAAGCGATGTCATTATTCTGAAGGAAGTCATTCACAACACGTGCACGGTGGGGACGCCAATTTTCGTCCATTAAGACGATGCCTTGCCAATATGCTGTCGATATGGTTGCAAAATCGGTCAGAGGATGGCATTCACGTATCGTATAGCCGTTATGGTGCATCCGTGACCACCAGCGGCGTACATTGGCCCGACATAATGCTACCACAAAACAGCAGGGAACATCTACCATTCTGCACTCGCTGGACAGTGCGTCTAAGGCATTCAGCCAGACCGGGTTCATTCAAAACACGTCTCCGACGATTGTCTGGTGGAAGGCATGTGCGACACTCATCGGTGAAGATAGTGTGATGCCAATTGTGAGGAGTCCATTGGAATGTTGTTGGGCCCATCTGTACCGCAGTGCTTGGTGCCGTGGTTGCAAAGATGGACCTCACCATGGACGTCGGGAGTGTAGTCACCTATCATGCCTATTGCACACAGTTTGATATCCTGTGGCTACATATAAAACATTATTCAACTTGCAGGCGTTGCCGTCGGGGTTTCTCCGAGCCATGATGCGTAGGTAGCGGTCATCCACTGCTGTGGTAGCCCTTGGGCGGCGTGAGCGAGGCATGTCATCTACAGTTCCTGTCTCTCTGTATCTCCTCCATGTACAAACACATCGCTTTGGTTCACCCCGAGAGGCCTGGACATTTCCTTTGTTGAGAGCCCTTCCTGGTACAAACAATGTGGACGCTGTCGAACCACGGTATTGACCGTCTACTCATGGTAAAACTACAGAAAACACGAGCCGTGTACCTCCTTTCTGCTGGAATGTCTGTGAAACAATATCCACAGTCAAGGTCTATCTTTAGAAGTTCTGGGAACCGGGGTGATGGTAAACTTTATAGGAATGTTCTTCAGACTGTAAGCTCCAGAATTTCCGCAGTGACTGTGCTACTGTCATGAATTGCCAGTAGGCGCCAGTATGATTGAAACACAGACATTAGTGTGCATTACATTTGCCGCTGGATCTCTGCTGGGATAGACCGACGGCCAAATGAGCCAAAATTGTTGAAGAACTTACAGTTACGATGGCTGAGAATGCTGCATGAAATGTGTCGTCTTCAAACAGTGCACGAGCTGTGTCACGACAGCTGAACATTCGCTGGTCCACATGAGATATTTCGAGCAGCAGGAGAGCTACCTTCAGTGAGGTTCCAGGCTGTTGTGGATGCAGGAGCAGAAACTGGTCACAAAAATATGGGGTTCATGGAGGTCTTTCACCGCCATGATCAGCCCTGGGTAAACACTGCTATAAGGCATGTTAACACTGAGCTGAACAGGATTCTCCAGACACTGGAAAAATCTCACATAAGTGTTGTTCCAGTTAATGCTGTTGGTAGTTGGGGGATACACTACACATGGCCTACACATGAATAAGAAGGGGGAAATAAGTTAGCTTCTCTATTAGCAGAAACTGTAAGGGGGGCTACAGTCACACAAGGGATGATCTCAGTGGTTAATGGGGCCAAGCAGACAGGTTTTTTAGGTTAAATCCAAAGAACAGACAGACAACAATCAAGATAAATAGAATGAAGCATACTCCAATTGAAAATGATACAGTAAGTTCTTTGGAAAAGTCATTAATTGGTTTTCAGCAAATGGGTTTGCTCTACACTTAGAAAAACACAGTACATTAAATTTTCTGCTGCAAATATTGCAGTTCCTTCAATAAATATAACACACCAACAGAAGTCAGTATACAGGGTAGAACACACGACGTTTTTGGGTGTACATATAGAGATTAGTAAGCTAACATACTTTGCATACTTTCGCTCTCTGGTGTCATTCGGAATAATATTTTGGGCTAACTCAACACTTAGACAAAAAGTATTCAATGCTCAAAGCAAACTGGTTAGAATAATGTGTGGGTTTCATAGTCGCACATCTTGTAGGCAATTTTTAAAAGACTGGGAATTCTTACAACAGCATCACAGTACATTTACTCACTAATGAAATTTGTTCTCAACAACATCGACCGGTTTCAAAACAACAGTGACATTTATGATTATAACACCAGAAAGAAGAAAGACTATCCTTTACTCAAACTATCTATGGCACAGAAATAGGTAAAATTTGCTGGTATAAAATTTTATATCAAATTACCAGATGAGATAAAATGTCTGACAGCAGTAGTAGCTTCAAACATAAGTTGAAATCATATCTGTTTGACAACTCCTTCTGTACCATAGATGAATTCTTGAATAGGAAAAAATAAATCTATTAGTATAGTGTGTGCATGTTGAATCATTTAAGGGAATTGGGTAAGTAACAGAAATATTAATCTTTAACACTGTACTGTAATATATATTATTGTGCACTTGATACGTTCCACATAACAACGGCTTCTGTACCGTGCGATTGATCAGTGGAACATGCAACCAGCTACCTAACTAATAAAGGGTCGTCACGTTGAGCAACGTTTGTAACGTGGAACATAAAAATGGTGCGCAATTATCAAATGTTACTCTTTCGTGTAATAAGTAAGATGTGCATCTTTGAAAGGTTTCTCATTTTTCTTCCGCAAGTCCTTACAAGTATCTGCACCGATGTGCATTGTCCTACTCTCACTCGTCTTCCACGCCTCTCCCTGAAGCAGCGAAATTGTAATTGTAATCACTCCGTAGTTTTTGGTATTACTAGTATTGATCTTTTCCCTCATACAATCTTGTTTTATTCATTACATATGTGAATAATAGACAGTGAGCTATGTTAACCATGAAAATCGTTCTGCTTATTCTGCATTAACATAGGCAGTCTTTATACGCTGGTCTTGTTTATTACCTGTTGTTATTTCTGAATTTGAATTCTGCTTTCTTTATTGCGCATTATTCAAAAGGTTTTCTGTTAACGTTCAATCATTACTGTGCCCGTTACAGTATAATACAGGGTGTTTCAAAAATGACCGGTATATTTGAAACGGCAATACAAACTAAACGAGCAGCGATAGACATACACCGTTTGTTGCAATATGCTTCGGACAACAGTACATTTTCAGGCAGACAAACTTTCGAAATTACAGTAGTTACAATTGTCAACAACAGATGGCGCTGCGGTCTGGGAATCTCTATAGTACGATATTTTCCACACATCCACCATGCGTAGCAATAATATGGCGTAGTCTCTGAATGAAATTACCCGAAAACTTTGACAACGTGTCTGGCGGAATGGCTTCACATGCAGATGAGATGTACTGCTTCAGCTGTTCAATTGTTTCTGGATTCTGGAGGTACACCTGGTCTTTCAAGTGTCCCCACAGAAAGAAGTCACAGGGGTTCATGTCTGGCGAATAGGGAGGCCAATCCACGCCGCCTCCTGTATGTTTCGGATAGCCCAAAGCAATCACACGATCATCGAAATATTCACTCAGGAAATTAAAGACGTCGGCCGTGAGATGTGGCCGGGCACCATCTTGCATAAACCACGAGGTGTTTGCAGTGTCGTCTAAGACAGTTTGTACCGCCACAAATTCACGAAGAATGTCCAGATAGCGTGATGCAGTAATCGTTTCGGATCTGAAAAATGGGCTAATGATTCCTTTGGAAGAAATGGCGGCCCAGACCAGTACTTTTTGAGGATGCAGGGAAGATGGGGCTGCAACATGGAGCTTTTCGGTTCCCCATATGCGCCAGTTCTGTTTATTGACGAAGCCGTCCAGGTAAAAATAAGCTTCGTCAGTAAACCAAATGCTGCCCACATGCATATCGCCGTCATCAATCCTGTGCACTATATCGTTAGCGAATGTCTCTCGTGCAGCAATGGTAGCGGCGCTGAGGGGTTGCTGCGTTTGAATTTTGCTTGGATAGAGGTGTAAACTCTGGCGCATGAGACGATACGTGGACGTTGGCGTCATTTGGACCGCAGCTGCAACACGGCGAACGGAAAACCGAGGCCGCTGTTATATCACCTGCTGCACTAGCCGCGCGTTGCCCTCTGTGGTTGCCGTACGCGGTCGCCCTACCTTTCCAGCACGTTCATCCGTCACGTTCCCAGTCCGTTGAAATTTTTCAAACAGATCCTTTAGTGTATCACTTTTCGGTCCTTTGGTCACATTAACCCTCCGTTGAAAACTTCGTCTTGTTGCAACAACACTGTGTTCTAGGCGGTGGAATTCCAACACCAGAAAAATCCTCTGTTCTAAGGAATAAACCATGTTGTCCACAGCACACTTGCACGTTGTGAACAGCACACGCTTACAGCAGAAAGACGACGCACAGAATGGCGCACCCACAGACTGCGTTGTCTTCTATATCTTTCACATCTCTTACAGCGCCATCTGTTGTTGAAAATTGTAACTACTGTAATTTCGAAAGTTTCTCCGCCTGAAAATGTACTGTTGTCCCAAGCATATTGCAACAAACGGTGTATTTCTATCGCTGCTCGTTTAGTTTTTATTGCCGTTTCAAATATACCGGTCATTTTTGAAACACCCTGTAAAACAACCTTTGAACACTTTGTAAACACTATTTGCCCGGTGTCTTTCTTTACGGGGTACAGGATGTATAGTTCATTCGGTAAGATATTGGATAAAAAATTCTAACTTTACTTACATATTCAATTCTACTAAAATTCTATCTTTTCACTGGCTGCCGGCAACATCGTCATCTTTCTTGGAATTTTAACCGGATTTAACGCAGAAAGTAAATTTATAACGTTTTATTCCAGACGTCCTTCTCTTAAGACTGCGTAGCCATGTTGGTAAGAGCACTATCGACGAACGCCTTTGGTTTTGAATTGCGGTCCGACTCAAAGTTTTGATCTATCGGGAAGTTTTAAAATAGCCCTTACTACGCTCCAGTGTTAAAGATTCATTCTGGAAACTACATGAATTCTTCAAATATTTCCGCTCCATCACTCACTCGTCATACGACAAATACCCACCTAAAGATCTACACTACTGGCCATTAAAATTGCTACACCAAGAAGAAATGCAGATGATATATGGGTATTCATTGGACAAATATACTATATTAGAACGGACATATGATTACATTTTCACGCAATTTGGGTGCTTGGATCCTGAGAGCTCAGTACCCAGAACAACCACCTCTAGCCGTAATAACGGCCTTGATACGCCTGGGCTTTGTGTCAAACAGAGCTTGGATGGCGTGTATAGGTACAGCTGCCCATGCAGCTTCAACACGATACCACAGTTCATCAAGAGTAGTGACTGTCGTTTTGTGACGAGTCAGTTGCTCGGCTACCATTGACAGATATTTTCAGTTGGTGAGAGATCTGGAGAATGTGCTGGCCAGGGCAGCAGTCGAACATTTTCTGTATCTAGAAAGGCCCGTACAGGACCTGGACATGCAACATTGCGGTCATGCATTATCCTGCTGAAATGTAGGGTTTCGCACGGATCGAATGAAGGGTAGAACCACAGGTCGCAGCGCATCTGAAATGTAACGTTCACTGTTCAAAGTGCAGTCAATGCGAACAAGAGGTGAGCGAGACGTGTAACGAATAGCACCCCATACCATCACGCCTTGTTGCAACAACACTGTGTTCTAGGCGGTGGAATTCCAACACCAGAAAAATCCTCTGTTCTAAGGAATAAACCATGTTGTCCACAGCACACTTGCACGTTGTGAACAGCACACGCTTACAGCAGAAAGACGATGTACAGAATGGCGCACACACAGACACATCACTTGCAGCGCCATCTGTTGTTGAAAATTGTAACTACTGTAATTTCGAAAGTTTGTCCGCCTGAAAATGTACTGTTGTCCCAAGCATATTGCAACAAACGGTGTATTTCTATCGCTGCTCGTTTAGTTTTTATTGCCGTTTCAAATATACCGGTCATTTTTGAAACACCCTGTATTTTGTCACTTGTTAAGAACTGCCTTGGTGATAGTGTTGCTGGGCGTTGTGTAAATTCTGGGATTATAAAGAGTATGATGTTGTAGAAACTTTAGTATTTGTTGATCAGGGAACATGCGCTGTTCAGTACCTTCCTATGGTGGAGAGACACATCGCGTGATCAGGTGAATGCAATCAGTTATCAAGACAAGCATTATAAACAACGAACTTACAGTCCCCAGGACTCAGAGACGAAATTAGTGTAATACTTTCAGTTTAGTGAATCCAGAAACTGATACTGCTACAAACGCTAACTTTGAGGAATTTGTGCTAAGATGGACAGAGGAACCCTAAACAACGTTACCATCCAAAATGCTATTCCAAGTGATCACGGGAAAGTGATGAATCTGCTGCCGAAAATGAGATGCAGGCTAGTGACAGTGAAGAGGAAATTGTGTGCTCAAAGCAGTGCAAATCTGAAAGACTGCTAAATATTATTCCATTTTATATGCGTGTTTGGACCTTTGTCAGTATTTTACAGTTTCCCTTTAGAAGTGAATGGATACTCATTTCTTATAGTTTAGACCTTACCAAATGTATTTTCGACATTAAAGTTTTTGTCGGCTTTTTCTTGGCAAATATACGTAACAGAAAGGTTATGTATATTTTTGTAAAATTTTTAGTTTATAAGTTCCTCACTTTTAGTTTGTTTCTAAGTTGGTTGTAAATAAAAATGTTTTTTTATTCATATCTGATTGCGTATATGTCCCAAAAAACAACAAAAATAGTTACCAGGCACAATGCAGTGTCTTTTTTTTTTTGTCGCCAGAACCCGTAAAGCACTGAGTGTTAAAATTCCGACGACTCCCGTGAAGGGTTCACCGAGCGAGATGGCGCAGTGGTTAGCATATTGGACTCGCATTCGGGAGGACAACTGTTCAGATCCGCCTCAGGACATCTTGATTTAGGTCTTCCGTGATTCCCCTAAATTGCTTCGGGCAGATGTCGGGATGATTCCTTTGAAAGTGCACGATCGGCTTCCTTCCCCACCATTGACTAATCCGACGGCATCGATGACCACGCTATGTGGTCCCAGCCCCCAAATCAGGCAAACAACCAACGTTAAGGTTTGATGAATTGTATATTCTGATAAGGAACGCATACGCCCCCTCAACCCCAGTCGCTTCAGTTTCTCAGCCGGTGCTGCTGCTGAACCTGTTGTATATCAGTTTCAGAGAAAATGCAAACCTCTTCAGGAACTCGACTACTAAAATAGTTTTACATGAAGTTCTGCACGTCATTCAAACAAGAGGAAAAAGAAAAGAATCGAGGATCTATTCAACACTGATCGCTGATGTGAAAGCACTAATGTCTATAACAGCTGTGCATTTGTTAGCATCTTCAAATCTGCCGGACCTGTTGCCACATACAGTGTTGTGAAACAATCAGAAGCAGGTGGGACACTCCGGGAGGAGACGACTTGGCTGTGTGGCCTGCAGAGCGGCGGGGTCGCCGCAGCGAGAGTGAGCGTGACGTCACGGGCGGCGCCTGAGCAGATGCGGCGCAGACAGGCGTGCGCTGGCCGGCGGACGGCTTAGCAGGGCGGCCGCCTGAGCGCTGTTAACCCGCATAGCGGCAATTACCGCCCACTGACCGCTACCGCTGCACGCGTCGCCGCAGAATTCCACCACGAGACCACAGCAGAACATCAAACAGCTTATACTAACGTCTACGGGAACTGTATCCTTGGGAGCCATTTCCTATTAGCAACAATTCGACTAGATAATACTAATTACGTTACGAAAGAGGTTGATTAGGTCATCGAAACTTATTCTAGTCCAGAAGAACTAAGTATATTTATTGTACAATATCGCTTAAGTATGAGTACGAGTAGTGTTCCGTGCCAACTTAACTATGTAGATACGAATCGATATTTCATCTATAGGTTCTCATCAGTGAGTTCGCAAAGTATCGAAATATGTGACATAAGTGGCAATATTTTCTGATTTCCTTCACTTAAAATGTTAAATTATTGTCACCGCCAAGGGACTGTAGACCTTATGATCCATATATCCTATAAAAATTCATGTACATTTATATATATGTATGAGTTTGTAAATGTATGTATATATGTAAGTTCTACATCCCAGCCCCCCTAACTACTGGACCGATTTCAATAAACTTGGTGAACGGATTACTTACTGCGTGGAAATCATCGCCGTGGCTATAAGAACCACCTACCAATTAAAGGGGCCGTGGAGAGAAAACAGTATAGCACACTTCAGTCATTCAGTATTTGAGAATGACACCTCTTAGAGACTTGCAACAAGCTATAAGCATAATTTCAAACTTTTAGGCAACGTTTTCTGCCTGACATCCTCCACAAAATGATTAAAGGAAAGAAGTTTATACTCTACCACACCTTATCTGTTCTTGCAGTAAAATTGCCGCATGAAGCATGACATTTTAATTTTTTACTTCTTTACTACTGACTGTATTCGCGACGCTTTTTTCAGACAGTATACACATATACTATTGAATTTGCCAGAATAATGATATCATTGCCCAACACATACTTCACGAGCTCTGGCGTCATAAACACCGAGATTATAGTAAAACTTACGATCTTCTAGTTTACTACTTCTGTACTACTATCTTTACTCGGAACACATTTCGTAAACAGTATCCACATATGTTGCAGAAGTAGATCATTATAGAACAGAAAGTTTAAGAGAGGTGACAAACTGCGGTATCGTGTGACATTTTAATGTGTTACTTCTTTAGTATTAACTCAATTCGCAAATTATTTCGGGGACAGTAGCCACATATGTACACTCCTGGAAATGGAAAAAAGAACACATTGACACCGGTGTGTCAGACCCACCATACTTGCTCCGGACACTGCGAGAGGGCTGTACAAGCAATGATCACACGCACGGCACAGCGGACACATCAGGAACCGCGGTGTTGGCCGTCGAATGGCGCTAGCTGCGCAGCATTTGTGCACCGCCGCCGTCAGTGTCAGCCAGTTTGCCGTGGCATACGGAGCTCCATCTCAGTCTTTAACACTAGTAGCATGCGGCGACAGCGTCGACGTGAACCGTATGTGCAGTTGACGGACTTTGAGCGAGGGCGTATAGTGGGCATGCGGGAGGCCGGGTGGGCGTACCGCCGAATCGCTCAACACGTGGGGCGTGAGGTCCTCACAGTACATCGATGTTGTCGCCAGTGGTCGGCGGAAGGTGCACGTGCCCGTCGACCTGGGACCGGACCGCAGCGACGCACGGATGCACGCCAAGACCGTAGGATCCTACGCAGTGCCGTAGGGGACCGCACCGACACTTCCCAGCAAATTAGGGACACTGTTCCTCCTGGGGTATCGGCGAGGACCATTCGCAACCGTCTGCATGAAGCTGTGCTACGGTCCCGCACACCGTTAGGCCGCCTTCCGCTCACGCTCTAACATCGTGCAGCCCGCCTCCAGTGGTGTCGCGACAGGCGTGAATGGAGGGACGAATGGAGACGTGTCGTCTTCAGCGATGAGAGTCGCTTCTGCCTTGGTGCCAATGATTGTCGTATGCGTGTTTGGCGCCGTGCAGGTCAGCGCCACAATCAGTACTGCATACGACAGAGGCACACAGGGCCAACACCCGGCATCATGGTGTGGGGAGCGATCTCCTACACTGGCCGTACACCTCTGGTGATCGTCGAGGGGAAACTGAATAGTGCACGGTATATCCAAACCGTCATCGAACCCATCGTTCTACCATTCCTAGACCGGCAAGGGAACTTGCTGTTCCAACAGGACAATGCACGTCCGCATGTATCCCGTGCCACCCAAGGTGCTCTAGAAGGTGCTCAACTACCCTGGCCAGCAAGATCTCCGGATCTGTCCGCCATTGAGCATGTTTGGCACTGGATGAAGCGTCGTCTCACGCGGTCTGCACGTCCAGCACGAACGCTGGTCCAACTGAGGCGCCAGGTGGAAATGGCATGGCAAGCCGTTCCACAGGACTACATCCAGCATCTCTACGATCGTCTCCATGGGTGAATAGCAGCCTGCATTGCTGCGAAAGGTGGATATACACTGTACTAGTGCCGGCATTGTGCATGCTCTGTTGCCTGTGTCTATGTGCCTGTGGTTCTGTCAGTGTGATCATGTGATGTATCTGACCCCAGGAATGTGTCAATAAAGTTTCCCCTTCCTGGGACAATGAATTCACGGTGTTCTTATTTCAGTTTCCAAGAGTGTATATGCAACTGTACAGCACTTAGGTCGGGCGGTACGACGTCATAAACATTGGATTGCGTGAAAATGAAACGGCAGGGGGAAATTCCCTTGAGATACTACCGAAATATGTGTAAAAATACGTGTAAAATGTGTTACATTTACATGAAATATATTTCAGATATTTGCACATGGGTGAAACCATGGGTAAAAGACTCATCTCAAATTCTTGGAACGATTTCAACCAAATCTGATAAACGCTTTTTTTATAACTTGAAAGAAATAATGTAGTGGTAAGAACCACTAACCTTCTATTAGGGTGAGCGTGATAACGAGGAAAAAGAATGGGGGAGAAGGGAATGGGCAGACACCGAGGGGGACGGAGGAGTTGGTTGCAGATAGGGGGGAATAGATGGGATGGAGGGAGAAAGGGGGATGGGGAATGGAGTGAGAGAGAGGGGCAAGGGGAGAATGGTCAGAGAAAGGGAAGAGGAGGAAACGGACAGATACAAGGGAGTAAGAGAGCGCAGGAGGAGATGAACGGGTGAGAGGAGGAAATGGACAGAGAAAGGGAAGAGGAGAATATGAACAGGGAGAAGGGAGGAGGTGATGGACTAATAGAAGAGTGGAATAAATACGCATCCAGCAAACGCAAGGTTCGCAGCTACTTTGAAACAAATCTCAACTTGTTACTTCTATTCTGAGATGAAGGGGTCTAAACAGTCAGACGGACTGACAGACGTCGGAGTGATGCTATTATTATCAACTGAGGTACACATCCTTCCCAACTGACAAGGAATTATCAAAAGCTTTTTTTTATAATGGTTTCAGAGTATTTGTAACATATAACTTTCCTGGATGCAACTGAGTGCAAGTCCGTTCCCTAAGTTGATCGCAAGCGCCAGATTCCAGGGGTCTCTTGTTGGCCCTGAAGATGAAAGGTTGCTATTTCACTAATTTTCTTAAATGAGTGGTGGTCGGAGCCGTCGAGGTCGAATAATATTCTCTTCACGACCGGTGTTTACCGAACTTCTGAAAGTCTGGAGGTGTCGCAGTATCTGGAATAGAGGAGCTGATTAGAGAGTGTTCTTGATTACTATGTTGGAAGACCTGGACGTCTACGAAGTATTTCTCGTAGTACGGAAACTTCAGAGAATTGGCACCCATGAGTGGGTGTCTAGGGCTCAACGGTTTTACTGTTAGTTGAGTGTTGCCATTTAGCGAGTGTGTGTGCACGCTTAGTAGACATAATCTTGAAACTAAGTTGTGCGTCCACATAGCTAGATAGTTCTTGTTCCATTGAACGGGATGGAACTGAGGAGGTTTAATAGTAATTATGTTTTGGTTCAAATGGCTCTAATCACTATGAGACTCAACGTATAAGGCCATCAGTCCCCTAGACTTAGAACCACTTAAACCTAACTAACCAAAGGACACCACACACATCCATGCCTGTGGCAGGATTTGAACTTGCGACCGTAGCAGCAGCGCAGTTCGGGACTGAAGCGCCTAGAACCGCTCGGCCACAGCGGCCGGCAATTTGAGAGTGATGTTTTGGCGTTACCTTTTACAGTACTCGTTATGGAAATATAGTCTTGTATTGTTACGTGGAGTTCGTCGCCGCAGGTTGTTAGGTGCCAGGAGGAAGCATTGTAGGATCTACAAGCGGAGACCATACTCAAACCCAGTGGTCGGGTCTTGGGATCTTTCTGGAAGTAGTCGGACTGCTGCATGGCTTTGATTACTGGCATTGCAGTAGTGATACTATCACGTGTGTCAGAGGCCATGCGAAATGATGCACTACTTAGCACGCTAGATTTGCTTTCAGGAGGACGACTGTTGTTCAAATCCTCCTCTGGTCATCCAGATTTAGGTTTACCGTGATTTCTGTAAAGGCCTTAAGATATGTTCCTCTGTGGTTCCTTCGAAAACGGCTGGTTCGATTTCCTTCTTCAGCCTTCTGTAATCGGAGCTACGTCTCAAATGACATCTTCGTCTATGCTTTTCTTTCGTGGGTCAAAGCTAGGCTGCCGACCATTATTTAAATTGATATTCTTTTCATATTTTTCAACCATGTTCTTACAATAACATTTCAATGATATTTCCGCCATTTGACTGTGCAAACTATTTTATATTACTGTTATGACTCTGGCTCTAAGAAATTATCAAGTAAAACTATTTTGTGTATAATTAGAGTTTGTTAGGGAAGTCATAGTGAAGATCTATTGAACTGGGTGCCTCAGCATGTCGACAAATACAGAATCACCAAAATATAAGGCAGACACGTACCTGTCTGCCATACATTTCGGTGATTTTCTACTTATCGATACGGTGGGATATCCAGTGCAATAGATCTTGATGATGACTTCACTTAACAAACACAAGTTGATAATGACTTAAGGCATGTGTAGCAGAGCAGAGGATTACGGTCCACCAAAATCGTTTTCCGATTAAATCTGTGGAGGAAAACAACGCGTAATTTTCTTCGCGCACCTTACGTCCCCAAGAGTGCGTAAATTCTAGCCGCAACCGCAAGTGTGCTTTCGCGCGGATCAGCGAAAGCTCCTAAACGCATTGAACATCGGAGCTCCATTTTAACGCAAACGATTCATTTCAGTCGTTTGCGTTTGTACAAGAAATATCCTAACGCCGTACATATAATTTTCCCACCGTCAGCTATCAAAAAATATACTTAAGCGTTTGAGGCACGGTGAAACAACAGACAAGAAAGGAAATGAAAAGACGAAATATTGAAAGCCTGTGTCTTGTTTTAAGATAGAGCTCATTTGAGCGATAGTTGATAAGTATCCAGTCGATCATCACAAACGCCGGCCGCGGAGGTCTCGCGGTTCTAGGCGCGCAGTCCGGAAGCGTGCGACTGCTACGGTCGCAGGTTCGAATCCTGCCTCGGGCATGGATGTGTGTGATGTCCTTAGGTTAGGTAGGTTTAAGTAGTTCTAAGTTCTAGGGGACTAATGACCACAGCAGTTGAGTCCCATAGTGCTCAGAGTCATTTGAACCATTTTTGATCATCACAAACGCAAGTGGTTGCAACTGGTTGCGTATAGCCTGATCGCTTGCACTTACTTAGTGCACGACTTCGGACTAAGCCATGCTATTTTGGAATCAGTGCCACCTGGTATGGCAAAAAAACAGTCTGTCGCCCTGCATTGAGATGGTATTCAAAGCATGATGTGTTCATTCAATATGTCACTATATTTTGGATTGTCATGTAAGTCAAGAGTTAACTTGAAACTGGAAATAGTACCGCTTTTTAAAGCAGTCACGTATGTTGCGTTTAGATGGATGAATTTCTTTTTATTGTTTATCTTTCGAAGGGGGGGGGGGGGGGGGGAGGGCAAAACTGGTCTAAATGGCTCTGAGCACTTTGGGACTTAACAGCTGTGGTCATCAGTCCCCTAGAACTTAGAACTACTTAAACCTAACTAACCTAAGGACATCACACACATACATGCCCGAGGCAGGATTCGAACCTGCGACCGTAGCAGTCGCACGGTTCCGGACTGCGCGCCTAGAACCGCGAGACCACCGCGGCCGGCAGGGGAGGGGGGGCGGTATTTATAAAAAATTTGATTCCACATTTCATTAGCAACAAGAAACGCGTGGTAGTCTGGATTCAAATGTAGAGCACAGAACTACTACCTGGGGCAGCATCAGTGGCACAAACCCGCCTGGGAATCTACTCAACTGACCTTTATTGGCACGTATTGGTACGTTATTCTTTGCTGCTTCAAATCTGTCTAGCGTTATCGTTTTGAAAGATAGCATCACGGAGACTTCGCTGCTATGGCACGGCCACATGTGTAAACAAGTGAGAAACGCTACGCCGTTGCCCAATTTTCCGGCAGTGCAAAGCGCAAGTGATCGTGTTGTGTACTCAGAGACATCCTCTGCCAACACGCCAGGAGCTGGACTGGTTGATGATGACGAATGCATTCTGACAGCGTTCGTTTTCCTCGGATGCTCCACACACGGACACGACCATTGTGATGCTGTACGCCAAGCTAAGAAGGTATTTTCACGGGTACAATGGTAATTGGAGTAATTAATTGAATAAGTCATCATTGCGAATAAATGATAATCAATGAAAAGAACTGGAACACGACGACAGAAATAGCAAAAGCGTGTTTTAAATAATAAAACGAACGTTACAGCTGAAGCACTATTTTCTACCTTCTGCTGTCACACTTCGCGAACACACATCCATCCCATATACAACGAAATCCAGAATAAACTACCGACACGAATTCAGATAAATAAATAGTGTGCACTAGAATAACTGGAGTAAGACCGTGCTCGGTTACTGTATACTCAAAGCACACGTCATAAGTGTGTATGCTCGGAGACAGTTGCGCTGCACCGATCTTCAGTTTCACAGACTCTGCGCCTGAGCAATATGAAACGTTAGAATCGTTTAGTCCATAGGCAACATGCCGTCCAGGAAACAGTCTTCCGAGGCCTCGTTTATGTTAGGACATCCTGTATTTTCTACCTTTCCTTACTGCTTTATTTTCTTAAAATCAACAACCATTTTTTCCTGTAAATTTCATAGCTACCATAAAAAGCTGACAAGGAGATTGTAACATGTACTGTGTTTCACGCTACGATACATTAAAAACACGACCTGCTCTGGAGTACAGATAAAAAGTAAAAATTATTGTAGAAGTATATAAATGGAAGCAGATAATCACCATGTGTATCAGTCATTCGACGTTTTTAATAGGTGCTTCAGACAATTCACAGATCCAAACGGAGTTACAGCCTATCGGACATACGAAGTGAAAATGACCGTAAAGAGAGCAATGAGAGAAGCTGTCGATGGATTTGGAAGTAAAATTTAGCCAGCAGATCTGACTAAAAGTACAAAGAAGTTTTGCTATTATGTGAAGTAGTAGGCGGATCGAAATCACCTATTCTGTCCTCGGGATCGTACAGGCACGGTAGATGACAGTGAAACGAAATAATGAATTCTATCTTCCGAAACTGTTTCGCTGCAGAATATCGTAATACGTTTCTTCCTTTCAAATATCACATAAACGCCAAAATGGCAGGTATTAAGGTAAGTGATTTCGGAATACGAAAAGTACATTCTCTTAACGATGGGAAAATATCTGGACTAGATCAAGTATCCGTAAGATAGTACAGAGATTATGCAAAAAATTTGCTCCTTTGTTAGCAGTAACTTACCGTAGGCGGCTGCACCAACGAACGGTGCCCAGCGGCTGAGAGAAAGCAAAGTCGTTCCCGTGTTCAAGAAGGGCCGTAGGACGAAGACTCGTAACTACAGACCTCCGTCGCTGATGTCAGTTTGTTGTAGTATGCTCGCATGTTATGATGTTTTTGAAGAACTAAAATCTACCAATATCAAAGATCTTCTGAAACTATATCTCTCCAAGAGGTTCTTACTGCTCTAGACTACGGCGCTCAGGTTTATGCAGTGTTTCTTGACTGCAGGAAGGCAGTCTATAGAGTTTCGCAATGTCGTTTGTGAGGGGAGAAAAAACGAGCTTACCGATTATTGGTCCACATTTATGACTGGATTCAAGACGTCCTTGCAGATGGAATTCAACACATTGCCGTTAACGGAACAAAATCGACGGATGTATTGGTTTTTGAGTACTCCAACGTCGTTTTACAGGACCTTTGCTGTTTACAACATATATAAATGTTCTAGCAAACAACATCAGAAGCCATGTGAAGAACTTTGCATACATTGCGGTTGTCTGTAAGATGGTAGCAACACCAAAAGACTATAGCCAACTATAGGAAAAACCGTAGACAATTGATAATTTGTCCAGAGACTGTCAGTTGGCCCTGAACGTAAGTAAATGTAAAAAAAATGGTTGAAATGGCTCTGAGCACTATGAGACTTAACATCTATGGTCATCAGTCCCCTAGAACTTAGAATTACTTAAACCTAACTAACCTAAGGACAACACACAACACCCAGCCATCAGGATGCAGAGAAAATCCCTAACCCCGCCGGGAATCGAACCCGGAAACCCGGGCGCGGGAAGGGAAAACGCTACCGCACGACCACGAGATGCGTGCTAAGTAAATGTAACATACTGCACATAAGTAAGCGAAGGGATCCACCACTGTACGACTACACTATAGGTGACAAAACCCTGGAAGAATTAATTACCGTAAAAATTTTAAGAGGAGCCATTAGGAGCGACCTTAAGTGGTAGGAAAACATAAAATAAACTGAAAAAACAAATGTCAGGTCAAATTTATAGGAAGAATATTCAGGAAACGTAATCCATTGTCGAAATAAGTAGCTTACAAGACACTTTTTCGGCCACTGAGTATTCCTCATCAATTTAGGGACAGTCACCAGGTTCACCAACAAAGAGTGGCCTATGTCATCACGGGTTCGCTCCGTCGGCGTGAGAACATTTAGAAAATGATGAAGAAATTGCAGTGGCTGACACTACAAGAGAGGCGTTGTGCATTACGGATGGATTTACTACTGGTATTTCGACAGTAGGTTCCGTGAGGAATCGAATAATTTATAACTTCCGCCCATATTTTGTGAAATGACCGCAACGAGAAAACTCTAAAAATGTGATTTAATAAGAGCGATTGCACACGATCGTTGTTCCCACATGCCATTTGTGACGGAATAGGGAAGAGGGTAATAGACACTGTTACCAAAATTACACTGATTCGTCTACCCCTAACAATAGGTTTTATGTAACCTGCGCGACCTTTAAAATCCACACACGAAATGTTCATACTGTCTTGCTCTGTACGCCCAAACAGCTCTACGTAAAAAATGAGCAGGACGTTTTTGTGAGAAACTCAGTGTAGTTAAATTTAGCACTGAGATACGTTACTGTTGAAGGCCACGATTTTAGTGATATTCAAGAAAAACGCGTTTGAAGGCAACTTTCATACGTTTCTCTAAAATAATTCGGAAACTACGTCGAATACATATTCCAGTACAAATACTTAACTATATTAAATTCCCTGCAAAAATATCCTATTAATTTTTTTCTGTCGGACTGATAGTTTCCACGTAGCGAGTAAGAGAATATGAAAAGCGTGCGCTTGGTACACTCATAATCAGAAAGAAACAGAAAACTTTGAACCACGAGAGATAGGACGTTCATATTCGTTGGACATATACATTAGTGTGTTCTGCAGAAATGGTTAGCATTAGAATCGTATCATCCTGCGGGTAGAAATTCAATGTCGATATCGCAGCGCAACACCACCTACCGGTGAAATTTGCCTGCAGCTCAAATTATCGCTGTAAACCGAAGGTAATGGATCAGTGTGACTTAAGTAGGTGTGCAGGATACCTCGCAAGCGTACACACGAACCATAAATCAATGAAAGAGGGCGCATTACTGACATGAGAGAATGTGATCCAGCCATCTGGGAAACTGCAGCTCGTGTGGGACGAAGTGTTTTTGCGTGCAACGGGTGTGTGCATAATGGTTCACGGAAGGCTGCAGAGCGTGATGAGATGGGTCAGGTGTCACCAGCGAGACCACTTCACGAGGAGAGCCACATACGAATGGCATTGCAGGACAGATCTCGTATACTACAGAACCCACTCGCGCCTTACACGTGTCGAAGCCATCACACACCGAACAAGTTATCAGGACACTGTGCCTACCGGGCAACAGGACGCTTGCTGAACAAAGGTGACTGAAACGCCAATCATTTCTGCAGAAATACTAACGTGCAAGTGCTTTGAATATGAACTTCCTATCTCTATTCGTTCAAGGTGTTCTGCTCTACTTTTTTTTTTAACATGAAGGTATTTGAAGGCGTTGTGGGTTGTACAAAACAAAAGAGGAGCAGCTAAATCAGCTTGTCTACAGGGCGTTTCACTAAATGTATTTGCCTCTGCAAGTTACGAAGTAATATACGACGGAAATATTTATTGCGGTAGGTCACCATACGAAACGTTACACTGTCTGCGGAGCTATGAACATAGTTTATTGTGTTATTATCCAAAGAGTTACAGCAAAAAGATACAATATTTTAAATGGAACAATAGTTGTTTCTATCATGCACTGGAATAATTAACACTAGCTGTGTATACATCAGTTTAAATTACATTCCTATCACTTTTAGTTTGGGAGCTAGTTGCAATTCACCACGATCCTCATGTCAGCTTATGAGCCATTGCTGCAGTCGCTGGTGTCAGCCTTACATCTGTGTGGCGTATAATACACTGCCACAGGTTTCACCGCCTGTCACTGGCCCAGGAGCTGCATGGAAACGATTTCTGTGCGAGAGCTACATTGTGTGAATGGGCCATGCGTAATTTCACGCAGGAGTTCTTACAAGGTGGTATGTTCTCTGATGAGTCCACGTTCACAAATTATGGTGCTGTGAATCTCCATAACGTGCACTATTGGGCCGCTGACAATCCTCAATGGGTACAGCCTGTCATCCGTCAACGTAGGTGATCTGTTAATGTATGGTGTGGAATCCTTGGGGATGAAACCATCGGTCCACATTACTTTCCAGGTACACTGACAGGTGAGTTATATCAAGCGTTTATAGTGCACAGTTCGGGTGTCCTCCTTGAAAATGTGTCTTTACACACGAGGGTCCGTATGTGGATGCAGTAGGATGGTCACCCAGCCCATTCTGCGAGTGCTGTTGTGGAAGAACTAAACAACTGGTTGGCAGGAAGGTGGCTGGGGCGCCATGCTCCTCATTCATAGCCGGCAAGGTCACCCGATTTAACACCATTAGATTTCTTTTTGTGTTCATATCTAAAGGATCGTGTTTATGTCACTGAGCAGACATCCCCAGATGATCTAAAACGTCGCATCGAGGACCCATGTTGCTCCGTGACACCGGCGATGTTACATCTCGTCCGCAGATCCTTTAGAAGGCGCATTGCATTGTGCATTCAGAAACATGGACACACATTTGAACATCTCGTTTAAATCAACTCCCCACCACCAGAACATCCATCACCCACCACACAGCCATGTATATGTTCAGCGTGTGGTATCTGCCCCTGTAACTTTGAAGGGTTGTAGCTCCCAAACTATGATAGGAATGTAATTTAAATTGATGTATACACAGCTCGTGTTACTGATTCCAGTCCACTATAGAAACAACTATTGCTCCATTTGAAAAATTGTATCTTTTTGCTGTAACTCTTTGGATAATAACACAATAAACTACACTCCTGGAAATGGAAAAAAGAACACATTGACACTGGTATGTCAGACCCACCATACATGCTCCGGACACTGCGCGAGGGCTGTACAAGCAATGATCACACGCACGGCACAGCGGACACACCAGGAACCGCGGTGTTGGCCGTCGAATGGAGCTAGCTGCGCAGCATTTGTGCACCGCCGCCGTCAGTGTCAGCCAGTTTGCCGTGGCATACGGAGCTCCATCGCAGTCTTTAACACTGGTAGCATGCCGCGACAGCGTGGACGTGAACCGTATGTGCAGTTGACGGACTTTGAGCGAGGGCGTATAGTGGGCATGCGGGAGGCTGGGTGGACGTACCGCCGAATTGCTCAACACGTGGGGCGTGAGGTCTCCACAGTACATCGATGTTGTCGCCAGTGGTCGGCGTAAGGTGCACGTGCCCGTCGACCTGGGGCCGGACCGCAGCGACGCACGGATGCACGCCAAGACCGTAGGATCCTACGCAGTGCCGTAGGGGACCGCACCGCCAATTCCCAGCAAATTAGGGACACTGTTGCTCCTGGGGTATCGACGAGGACCATTCGCAACCGTCTCCATGAAGCTGGGCTGCGGTCCCGCACACCGTTAGGCCGTCTTCCGCTCACGCCCCAACATCGTGAAGCCCGCCTCCAGTGGTGTCGCGACAGGCGTGAATGGAGGGACGAATGGAGACGTGTCGTCTTCAGCGATGAGAGTCGTTTCTGCCTTGGTGCCAATGATGGTCGTATGCGTGTTTGGCGCCGTGCACAGGGCCAACACCCGGCATCATGGTGTGGGGAGCGATCTACTACACTGGCCGTACACCTCTGGTGATCGTCGAGGGGACACTGAATAGTGCACGGTACATCCAAACCGTTATCGAACCCATCGTTCTACCATTCCTAGACCGGCAAGGGAACTTGCTGTTCCAACAGGACAATGCCCGTCCGCATGTATCCCGTGCCACCCAACGTGCTCTAGAAGGTGTAAGTCAACTACCCTGCCCAGCAAGATCTCCGGATCTGTCCCCCATTGAGCATGTTTGGGACTGGATGAAGCGTCGTCTCACGCTGTCTGCACGTCCAGCACGAATGCTGGTCCAACTGAGGCGCCAGGTGGAAATGGCATGGCAAGCCGTTCCACAGGACTACATCCAGCATCTCTACGATCGTCTCCATGGGAGAATAGCAGCCTGCATTGCTGCGAAAGGTGGATATACACTGTACTAGTGCCGACATTGTGCATGCTCTGTTGCCTGTGTCTATGTGCCTGTGGTTCTGTCAGTGTGATCATGTGATGTATCTGACCCCAGGAATGTGTCAATAAAGTTTCCCCTTCCTGGGACAATGAATTCACGGTGTTCTTATTTCAATTTCCAGGAGTGTATGTTCATAGCTCCGCAGACAGTGTAACGTTTCTTATTGTGACCTAACGCAATATATATTTCCGTCGCCTATTACTTCGTAACTTACAGAGGGAAACACGTTTAGTGAAACACCGTGTATGGATGTAGACGCAGTTCTACATGTAGATATTTTGTTAAATGTACTTCGCCAGTGCATGACAGAGAAATACTCATATCTTGGAGACTACGCATTCCTTGAGTGGAAGTTTCCGTGACTCGGAACAGTTTCCTCAGGGCCTCGCATCGCAGTGGGGACGTCGGGCGTCTCACTCAGGGCCCCGAGAGGCGGCGTGCCGGGGGAAGTGAGCCGCGACGCCTAAACATAATAAAGGCCGCCGGGCCGCGGCGCCTGCGCATGCGCCCTCGCTGCAGTCTGCTGGCTGCTGCCGCTGATTTGTGGCGCCGGGGGCAGCCGCCCTCCGCCGATATCGGACAGCTGGCTCATTGCGGATTCCAAATGCGCGCCTCGCCCTGGCGGCCGTTTAATCTCCCTACCGCAAACACTACGTTACCGATGTACCGCGAAATATATAACGCACGCGAGACAGTGCGCGTAGGGCTGCTCGCCCATCATTTCTGAGCGTGCACTGTGAGCTCGACACCATACGGCAATTTGTGATCTACAGCAACGCCAATGGTCAGAGGGGCAATGTGTTATTTGAATAATCGCGACAGACTGAAAACGTGTATAAGACCTTCTCGTACACTATGGCAACGAAGCTCGTAAGAACTGCTTACTGTCTCATGAATCAAGATGCCACTCGCGGTTTTGTTTCAAAACGTCAAAACCATTACACGCCAGAGAAAGTTGTCTGAATTGCAATTCTCTTTCAGGACATAGGTTTAAACTGCGCAGGATAATTTAAAAAGAAAGAACAAATTTCATTTGTTTATTACAGAGAAAGTACGAAAAACAAACACGTTTCTCTGTATAGAAGAGGTTTCAGCGTCTGATGTTCGCACAGATACTGTTCCACTTGTTCAGTATGAGCACCACGCTTTCCTCGAGAAACATCAAAGCGGTTGTCTTATTACACACATGAATCAACAAGTCTCTGTTGACTGAATCTACAGTTTCAATGCTCCATTTCCCAGCCTTTGAAAAGTATCTGCCTTATGTGGGACAGAGAGGGTGTGTTTTCTGTACTCGCAAAGAGAAACGAAGTCGCAAGGTGTCAGGTCTGGTGACCAGGGAGACCAAAACCAATGAACAAAATCTTGTTGTCCAGTTCATCCATCCAACGTTGTGTTGCGGCGTGTCCTAGTATGATATTGCTGTTACCATTTCCTCCGCAAGAAAAGAAAGGTCCATAATCTCTGTGAACGGAAACACCACAAAACACATTCAGTTTCGGTTAGCCTCTTTCATGTTCGACATCGATTTTGAGACACGTAAATTCTTACATAATGGTGTTTTAGAACCTTCAACATCGCAGCGTGTCAGCAATCGTTTGTTAATATATTAAAAAACTAAAAACCCGCCTCGATTGCGAAAAATGTTAAACCAGGTTTTGGCCTAGATAACTACACCTCCTTCAGAACAACAATAAAACCCACAAGTGCCTAAGAGGACCTTTGTCAGTGATTAAAAGAATACCATAGCTCTACACTTATAAACGAAAAAGAAAAGGAAAACACAAACAGTACATATGTACAAAGTCAAAACCACTAGTTAACTTAATGGCCCATCGAACATAGGCCGGTGTGAGGTGGGGCGTTCACCATTAAGTTAAGTAGTGGTTTTGACTTTGTACATATGTACTGTTTGTGTTTTCCTTTTCTGTTTCGTGTATAAATGTATAGCTATGGTGTTGTTTTAGTCACTGACAAAGGTCGTCTTAGGCACTTGCGGGTTTTATTGCTCTGAAGGAGGTGTAGTTATCTACGCCGAGACCTGGGTTAACATTTAACACTAGGTGCTTTTTTCGCAATCGAGGCTGGTTTTTAGTTTAATATAAATGGTGTTTTACTTTGCGCAACGGATGAAACGTCGATTGGATAGAAAAAAAAATGAGTGGTTTGTTAAAACGAGTGTCCTCTGCTGCATCCTGGAGAAGTGAAATGCAGAAGTTGTACTTTCTGTTGTGCAACTTGTAAGGCGTCGTTTGTAGGCATCGTTGCAGAAGACATCTTACCGTTGTTTGAGGAAGCTCCTGGTTTGCCCGTCTAGTGGACTTCCGAGGTCTCCGTGTGAACGCGTCTCGGATACGCTCGCCATTTTCTTCAGACGTGAGTCGTCGACCAGTGCTCTTCCCTTTGAATATGCAACCAACTTTCAATAATCTTGTATGCCAATCATAAATCTGCTTGTGCACAGGAGGCACCTTGCTGAATCGAGGGAGTAATGGGTTGGATTCGCCCAAGTTGCAACACACACAATGATTTCTCTTGTGGTGTGGTTACCATGTTGCTACAAACAAACAATAACGTAGCTGTGTAAAAACTTTAGACCTTACTTTATCCAGTGACATGCGCAATGTCTTTCTGTATTGTATAGTTTGCCTGTAATAAACAACTGAAATTTGTCCTTTCTTTTAATCGCCCGGTATAGTAATTTCACAACAGCGTTCTTTTCGCTGCATCATGAGAGAATCATTCACGAACCAGGCTCTTTGCTAAGGTAGGAAGGAACAGTAGGCTCTAGGATGAGCATGCACAGATGAAATATTCACCGTTTCATTCGTTGGTGCGTTACATTACTTCTGAACAATGGTTGAAACTGTAATACCCCTGCCGGCCGGTGTCGCCGAGCGGTTCTAGGCGCTACAGTCTGGAACCGTGCTACCGCTACGGTCGCAGGTTCGAATCCTGCCTCAGGCATGGATGTGGGTGATGTCCTTAGGTTACTTAGGTTAAGTAGTTCTAAGTTCTAGGGGATTGATGACCTCAGATGTTAAGTCCCATAGTGCTCGGAACCTTTTATTTATTTATTTATTTATTTGTAATGTCCGTTCAGAGTTTCTAAATGAGTGTCCGACGCCCAATACCCGCTTATAGCTGCTGATTGGAATACTATGTAATCCATGAAGCCTGCTGCGGCTTCGTCTGGAGGTTGACGACACATCACCGTGACGTGTTCCAGGAATTGACAATGTGCAAGCTAAAATACGTATCCACAGGATGTAACACTACGTTCAACAACCATACAACACACAAACTGTATGAAGTTCAATCAGTTTACAACGTATTTCTACTAAGGTTACTAACACAGATATGAATGTTCAGTGCTAGGGCAATGCTATATCTTACTAACTCCGCTCTTACGAAATCGTGGCACACGATCAGAAAAGATTCCAAATATTCTCACAGTCTCCACCTAAGTACCACGCTGTGTCTCACAGTTGACATACTTTTAGGTGACAAATAAGGTAGAAATTGTTATTTTTCTGACGCACAATGCAATCCTAAAGTCCAAAACGTGGCAGTTTCAAGCCATTGTAGTTGTACATTTCCCCCAATAAATTTGACTTGCGTTCACGAAAATTTCTACGACTCGGCGAAATTCAAAGTTCCCATACGGCTGAGATATCGTCTAGCGTGTCGCAGTTTGATGCTCCGTGTCAGCCAAAATTCGAGAGGCGACAGTGTCCATGCTCTGGAAGTACGGCCGTGCGGGGTAGCTGCGTGGTCTGTGGAGCCTTGCCACGGCACAAGCGGCTCCCTCCCGTTCCCTACCCCCACCATCGTAGGTTCGAGGTTTCTCTAGGGCATGGGTGTGGTTGTGTGTTGTTGTTGTTGTTCAGAAGTTTCTCCAACACATCTGGGTGTTCCAGGTTGCGTGTTGTCCTTAGCGTAAGTCTATTAATTGGAAAACTACCCAAGATAGCCAATAATCATATATTTTATAGTAAAATTCCAAAATAATGGAGACTAGTTGTGGAAATGGTGGTAATATGGAACACTTTTTTGTTTAATTCAAAATCCTGAATTTAAAATTTTGCTATTTCGTCGAAAATATCACCTGTGTTAGTTTATATATATTAGAAAGGATGAATAATAATTTTGATTAAAAATGAACATAATAAATAATTACAATAGATTTTTAACTAGCTGTAAATTATGAGCATTTCGAAGTGGGGTGGTAATATGAAACATTTAAAATAAAATACACATTCCCAGTGCAGATTTTCATTAATGAAATTATAATATGGTATTTTGACCTCACCAGAAAAAAAGAATCAAAAATTACAATGTAAATCTATCGTAAAATAGTTTTTATGAGCAATATATAACAATTCCGGTTCACAATTTAAAGTTCTACATGAAAAAAAGTCGCAAATGAACACTTGTGTCTCAGACACACTTCACAACCTATCAGCCCATTCCTGACACATGACACATTGAACCTGAAGTTCTCCAGGTTTACACGTTTTAAATGCCTCACCATAAAACAAAGTCTGGATAATCGTTTTCAGGAACGTCTTTTCCAAGAGATTCGATCAGGTTTGAACTAACAGAATATAGTTCTATTTCCTCTTACACGCAAAAACTTTCGTCGCTACTTCTATTTGTAGTTGAGAACAGTGTTCGTTTACCGGTGTCAACAGTCTTCGCTCTTGTAGGTCTGTCTGACATTTTGGCGGCTTCTGGTTGATCTATAGAGCTATAAAAGGAAGATACCTGAATTAATGCCTTTTTCTTCTGTTCAGTATTTTGTTTCTTATATATGAAACACTTGAGCGATTTTTTATAGGGTGAACTGGGGATTCAGCTATAGGTTTCGTATGTTCAACGAAGTGCGTAAACCATTCAGTGAATAGATAGGACTGTACTCAACCTGGCACACAACATTTTTCCAATAGATCCAGGAGGTGCTCCTTTCATTAATCTGTCTGTTCAATTGCAGTGGCATAAATTTAATAAGTTCACTTTTTCAACTCATAACAAAAATAACACGGAGTAAAATAAAAAATAACATTATAACCCTCGCAGAGGGGCGTATGGTTTTAGATCCAGCATGCAGTGCATATATGAAGTATTCATTCTTATGTTCTAGAGGAGTCCATTGAATTCAAGAAACCAACTAATCTTTGTTTTACTAACAGGTAGAAGGCTTTCGATAGGATTCATTTAATCCAAGAGGTAATTACGTGTTGTTCGTACCTCACAAAAACCTTTGCAGATTTGATAATATGCTTCATTATTCAAGCAGCTCTTTATTTGGCTCACGATGCAGAGAGCGTTTCAGATTTCCAACCTCAGAAAAGAATCTGAGATGCCGGGAATCGAATACGGGGTGCAGAGCTTAGTGAAATATTTGTGTAGCTGATTGAGAATGAGTGCGGCACACTGCCTGCTCTTCTTGAAAGGCATCAAGAGGGCCATCACTCCGGGAGACTCTGTGGATGAGTTAGGAGTGTCATCCAAGACAGTGCTGAAACTTCTTGCAATCCAAAAGTGTCCGTCACAGACTCCTCCCGACTTGTGAGGCCAAATACATACTAGAGAAGAAAATTTCTTTCACATCTGGGATACTAACTGGCGTCGAGTTCCATTAAATAACACCAAAGGGATCGCCGAGCTTTCGTGAGACAATGCAGAGGTGATTAACAATTCTGGGTGTTGACGCTCATTCTAGCTATCAGGGGTATTGCAATGCCTCCCACTGATAGAAGTGATAAAGATTCATTTTTCATCAGGATTCCAAAGAACTACATGACAATGCGGCGCACACGTTACTCTGAACGTGTCCTCAAGATAAACTGCTACGTACGTTATAATACACCACGAGGAAATCATTATGTACCCAACAGTCATTGTACATGGAGGATATACGTACTCGTTGGATATAATTATATGTACTACCGTTGTTATCATATCTCGGGGAAGTAAGTGTGTTTGCAACGCTCTAGCAAGCTGGTGATTCACGTCTTGTGCTGAGAGTGAGGGTACCGCCACACTCTCACTTGCTGGAAGATGGACATGAAGGTGTCTCACGCCGAGTAGTTAACAACTGCGCAATAGCGTGCTATTAAAATTATATACAATAAACTGGGAAGGAGGTTGAGGTACACTCCTGGAAATAGAAAAAAGAACACATTGACACCGGTGTGTCAGACCCACCATACTTGCTCCGGACACTGCGAGAGGGCTGTACAAGCAATGATCACACGCACGGCACAGCGGACACACCAGGAACCGCGGTGTTGGCCGTCGAATGGCGCTAGCTGCGCAGCATTTGTGCACCGCCGCCGTCAGTGTCAGCCAGTTTGCCGTGGCATACGGAGCTCCATCGAAGTCTTTAACACTGGTAGCATGCCGCGACAGCGTGAACGTGAACCGTACGTGCAGTTGACGGACTTTGAGCGAGGGCGTATAGTGGGCATGCGGGAGGCCGGGTGGACGTACCGCCGAATTGCTAAACACGTGGGGCGTGAGGTCTCCACAGTACATCGATGTTGTCGCCAGTGGTCGGCGGAAGGTGCACGTGCCCGTCGACCTGGGACCGGACCGCAGCGACGCACGGATGCACGCCAAGACCGTAGGATCCTACGCAGTGCCGTAGGGGACCGCATCGCCACTTCCCAGCAAATTAGGGACACTGTTGGTCCTGGTGTATCGGCGAGGACCATTCGCAACCGTCTGCATGAAGCTGGGCTACGGTCCCGCACACCGTTACGCCGTCTTCCGCTCACGCCCCAACATCGTGCAGCCCGCCTCCAGTGGTGTCGCGACAGGCGTGAATGGAGGGACGAATGGAGACGTGTCGTCTTCAGCGATGAGAGTCGCTTCTGCCTTGGTGCCAATGATGGTCGTATGCGTGTTTGGCGCCGTGCAGGTGAGCGCCACAATCAGGACTGCATACGACCGAGGCACACAGGGCCGACACCCGGCATCATGGTGTGGGGAGCGATCTCCTACACTGGCCGTACACCTCTGGTGATCGTCGAGGGGACACTGAATAGTGCACGGTACATCCAAACCGTCATCGAACCCATCGTTCTACCATTCCTAGACCGGCAAGGGAACTTGCTGTTCCAACAGGACAATGCACGTCCGCATGTATCCCGTGCCACCCAACGTGCTCTAGAAGGTGTAAGTCAACTACCCTGGCCAGCAAGATCTCCGGATCTGTCCGCCATTTAACATGTTTGGGACTGGATGAAGCGTCGTCTCACGCGGTCTGCACGTCCAGCACGAACGCTGGTCCAACTGAGGCGCCAGGTGGAAATGGCATGGCAAGCCGTTCCACAGGACTACATCCAGCATCTCTACGATCGTCTCCATGGGAGAATAGCAGCCTGCACTGCTGCGAAAGGTGGATATACAGTGTACTAGTGCCGACATTGTGCATGGTCTGTTGCCTGTGTCTATGTGCCTGTGGTTCTGTCAGTGTGATCTTGTGATGTATCTGACTCCAGGAATGTGTCAATAAAGTCTCCCCTTCCTGGGACAATGAATTCACGGTGTTCTTATTTCAATTTCCAGGAGTGTATATACAAATGCAAAGTGTCATGAGCGTGAAGTCAGTACAATTAATGTCACACGAGAAAAAAGAATTTTTCTGATATAATTTTGAGTTTCCGCAAAATACAGAAGTTACAAAACCTAAATTTTTATGGTATTTGAGCAACAAAACATTCTGTTAAGAGGCTTCTTTAAATTGTCTTCTGAATTTACCCAAATTATTAACTACAGTGTATTTAGAAAACTTAAAAAAGTAAAACATTACAGATTTTCGCTTAACTTGTAAAATTAGTAATTTCAAAATCATATGGATCACTGAATATAATAAAATTGTATCAGTTTTTGTGTTTGTAATTATAATTGTTGAATGTACAGAGAGTTTTGAATCGGCACTCAAGAATGTGAAAACCTGCGAATCGTAGCTTTTGAGTTTACGGGAACAGGGGATTAAACTCAACTTCATTGTATAATGAAAACCGCACTCTACGATGCAAACATTTTGCATTAACCTATATACCTAATTGGGAACGTTATTCAGATGTTTGTTTTACGCGAGCGGCCCTTCTCAGTCTCGAGCAGAGTGCCCGCTGCGAAAAAACTGAGGGTTGCACCAGACGTCAGCGCCCACAAAATACCGGGTGGTTATGATTAAACTTTCCCTATTTAACACGTTATAATATGGAAACTAATTACCGTACGGGAACCAAACTTAGTAGCATTAATGTCAGCGACGTGGGGAAGAGAAATAATGCAGAATGAATTCGATCCAAATACTTAATGGGCTGCTACGGTGCATCATACCACTACATACCGGTACCATTACTGCTATAAAAGGAGCTCAGTATGACGCCCATAAGTGTCCAGAAGAGTCTGAAAGCACCGGATTGCATATTGAACAGCAGAATGAAGCATGTCGTCGGTATGCTGGCTACCTCACTTGATATGCTGTGCTTCAGATCAGCAAATGTGTGAATGTGACCCTGGTGAACCCTGTCCTTCAGGTAGCCCAACAACCAGAAATCACAGGTAGTGAGATCATATAATCGTGCCGGCCTAGCATTTGGGAACGATCGACTGATAATTCGATCGTTTCGAAACGTGTTTCGGGGAAGCACCTGAACTTCACGAGACATGTGTGGTGGGGCACATCACATGCTTACGAAGCATGTCGCAGGAACGCTGGCCAGTCACACTGCACGTCTTTGGTCCTTGAGCTCCAACCTGTTCAAAAGAGAATGGGCCAGTGATGAACGTAGCCGTGAAGCCACACCATAGGAAGATTCGTTCATCATACAGAGGACCATTATTCAAAGTGACTGCAGGTGAAGATGCCCCCTACTAGGCAATTATGTGTGTTCGCCTGACCCGTCAGAGGAAAATGAGATTCGTCTGTCCATAGGATGGGTCCAGGACCAGCCCTCGTCAACTTCAATCCACCTGTGGAAGTGGAGAGCGAAGTCAACACGTTGTTGCTGCTGTATGATACGAATCTTGTGCGGATACCGTTTGAGAACGGTTCGAAGCACCTTCCGTACAGAAACCACTAGGTGTTCAACTGTTGTGACACAGCACGCGCACTGCCTGACGATCGGGAACTGCGCGCAGCGTTGTCTGCCACAGCAACAGCGATTTCTTCAACCACCTTCGGTGCAAGCGGTCGTCGGCTTCTTTCCGGAGCGACGCCCAGTTCTCCAGTTGATTCGAACTACTTCATCTTGTTCCTGAAAGCAGGTGGAGAAAAGGGACCCTTCTATAATCTTTTCAGCTGGCGAAGTACAATTGCAGCATTACTGTTGTTTTGATATTAGAGCTTCACCAATAATGCTCTTTTACTTTTGTCCAAGCTCATGTTGACACATGAACAAGTGCTACTGCGACTGTGAATCACGCTGCCTGATCACGGCACCTGGTGGCCATAGCTGGAACTGGACAGTGGCTATGTGTCGCATGGAAATCATGCACCCCACAATGTGGACATTAATGCTACCAAGTTTGGTACTAGTACGGTAATTCGTTTCCGTGTTATAATGTGTGAAATAGGGTAAGATTAATTATAGCCATACGATACATTCAAATCGTCTCTGTCGTTTGAGAACTGTGATTGTCACTAGCGTGCTGATTTTTAAAAAAATGTAGTTTTGTGAAAAGGATAATTCGAAGTTTTGTGTATCTTTACGAAATTGAGTGTTTCAAGTCATCACTTAGTAGTTAGATTGTCAGTGACTGAGAGTTACGTAACAAGGGGAGACTAAAAAGTTTCCAAGTGAATTCCACACTAACTCCTTGTCTACACGTCAGTGATTACATACCCACATGGAATCGCGCTGGATGGCGAATACGCTGCAGCTTAAACAGCAACTTTCTGATCGCCCCTTTTGGTGTGGTCTGGGTACTACTTGCAAGAGATACGACGTGGCATTAAATCTTTCCACATTTACGGCAATCAAATTTACTTTGGAACTAACGTCCCAATAATTATTTCCATTTATAATGTCGAACATTGGAACATTCTTGGACTTCGAAATCTGAAGCGTGCCAGTAGCTGCTTGTATGTGTGTTGTAACAGTATTTGCAGTCGATGAGAATTTTCAATATAGCTACATCAATTTTACAAGATCCAATTTTATGTTTCGAAAAAAATACGTCACTATTCATTAAAATACTACAGGCAGTATTTTTTCAGCAAGTTGACGGAAGATTACGCTAATTCTCTTAGACGTTTTACACGTTACCCATTGAAGAGATTTGCAGACCCTTGTTGCACGCGTAGCAAGTAAAAAAAAATGTAGTTAATGGAGGGTGAACGTTAAGTAAAATCAACTGCTTAATCGAAAATGGCTACTGTTAGACACAGAACTGTAACTGAATTTCAGGTTCACTGACTGCCGATCCAGAAATGAAGAAGAAAGTATACCTTGTAAAAATAATGTATAGTCTGGATAATTTACGAGTGCGAGCAATCTGCGTGCCAGAGATTGTGTTTAACTGCCGCCGGTGGAAACGATGTTATTCATGTTCTTGGGACTACGAAGAGACTTTACTCCCAAAATTCCAACAGAGATAAGAAATTCTTCTTTGAGATTATGTTTGGAAAAGGGTCTGAATAGAAGATTTATATCGTTAAGTGACGTTATTACAGCCATTTGTAACTGTTAACCTATTGTCCAAACTCATCAGGAGATTGAGTATTAATGTAACAACAAGTATTAGGAACACGTGTTGCTGATCTATGTGAATAAAATACATGTCAAAAGGTAATTTCAGTGAATTAATTTTCAAAACCCATGATTTTGTGTTCAGTCGCTGGATAAATGGAATTAGTGGAAAGTGAATTTGTGGAACGAACTTAAGCTTCAGAAATTGTCCTGTTTGGGGAAATTTTCAGATTAACATACAGTACGAAAGCTACCATCAAGTAGCCACTGAGAGTGTCATTCTTGCGCAACGTTTGGACCTTTATTACGGGCAACTTTTCATCTTGGGAGGAATCCGCCATTCGCCGACAGCAGTCAGAGAGAATACGTAAGATAACAGCTACAATAGTTACCACAATTAGTCACACTCAAGTCTTATTATCAAAGACCAATAACCTCTATTAAAAACTAATCACAACTAAATCGTCTTGTGCTTTGCTCTCTAATCAAATTCCTATAGATTCAACACTGCTCAGTTCTCCCTGATTTGTCTGTCCGTGATTTTAAATCACCACGCCGTAATTGATCTTTCCTTAAGTGCATAATGAAAGAAAGTAAAGTTTGTGTGTTACCTGCTGTCGACGACGAGATCTACAACTACATATATACTACGCTAGCCACCAAGCGGTGTGTGGCGGAGGGAACAATTCGCACCAAAGTCATATTACCCCTGCCCATGATTTCACTCACGGATCGCGCGAGGAAAAAAAGGACTGTTTGAACGCCTCAATACGAGCCCTAATTTCCCCTATGTTTGAATGGTGATTTTTTTGTTGTTGTTGAGGTTTTAGGGCGCAGAACTACAATGGTCATTAGCGCCCAGACTAAGTTAGGAATGCACCGCGAGGCACAAGGTTAAAACAGCAACTAAAAGGGACAATACTATAAAGACAGACAGGCATAGGATTAACAAAACAGAATAACCAAATGTCCTTAGACAGGTTTGTCAAGTTGATAAAACGAAGAACGCGAGCAGCTGCTCTTGAGTCATCCGCTAAAATGGCATCCACAGTACATAGCAGGCAAAGATCAACGAGCAGTGTATAAAAATTTGAACAGAACGTTAAAATGTGGCGTATCGTCAGCAATTGCCCACATGGGCAGAACGGCGCCGGCGCCGGCGCCGGCGCAGCTGTCAGCAGATAGTGATGGCTGAACGGGCAGTGTCCAATTCGTAATCGGGCCAAAACGACCTCCTCCCGCCGAGAAGGGCGTGAAGAGGTCGTCCAAGCCGCGGGAAGAGGTTTCAAGGCCCGAAGCTTGTTGTCCATAAGTGCAGCCCAATCGGCATGCCACAGCGATAAAATGCGCTGACAAATGACCCTGCTACAATCTGATGAAGGGACACAACAAGAAGCTGTCCGAGGCTGGAGGACCGCAGCCTTGCCCTCGGCATCTGCAGCTTCGTTCCCAGGGATACCGACATGGCCAGGAACCCACATAAAGCTAACCGGAGAACCGTCGTCCACCAGCTGCTGAAGAGAACGTTGGATCCGGTGCACAAAGGGTGAACCGGATACGGATCACTGAGGCTCTGGATGGCGCTCAGGGAATCTGAGCAGATGACATAAGCAGAATGTCGGTGGCGGCAGATGTAAAGAACAGCCTGGTAGAGAGCAAATAGCTCAACTGTGAAGATTGAACAATGGCCATGGAGCCGGTATTTGAAACTGTGTGCCCCGACAGTAAAAACACACCCGACGCCGTCATTGGTCTTAGAGCCATCTGTATAAATGAAGATCATATTAATGAATTAATATTTATGAATTAAGAACGACAAAACGGGAGCGGTATGCCGAACCGGGGGTAACCACCTTTGCGAGCGAGCTGAGGTCAAGGTGAACGCGAACCTGAGCCTGGAGCCAAGGTGGCGTTTGGCTCTCGCCCACTCGAAAGGTTTCAGGGAGTGAAAAATCAAGGTGCTGAAGGAGGCGACGAAAGCGAACTCCAGGGGGTAGCAGGGCAGAGACATACAACCCGAATTGACGGTCGAGAGATTCGTCAAAAAAGGAACGATAAGACGGGTGATCGGGCATTGACAATAGCCGACAGGCATACCGACAAAGCAGTATATCGCGCCGGTAGGTTAGTGGCAATTCACCGGCTTCAGCATGAAGACTCTCGACGGGACTAGTATAGAACGCTCCGATCGAAAGACGTAAACCCCGATGTTGTATGGAGTTGAGGCGGCGTAAGATGGACGGCCGTGCACAGGAGTATACGAAGCTCCCATAATCCATCTTGGAGCGGACGATCGACCGAGATAGGTTAAGTAGGACGGTTCGATCCGCTCACCACGACAAACCACTGAGAACACGAAGGACATTTAGAGAACGGGTACAACGGGTAGCCAAATGTGACACATGTCGAGACCAGCTAAGTCTTCTGTCAAATGTAAGACCTAAAAATTTTGTTGTCTCCACGAATGGGAGACCAACGGGACCGAGACGTAAGGACGGTGGGAGAAACTCTTTGTAGAGCCAGAAGTTAATACAGACCGTTTTCTCGGCAGAAAAACGGAAGCCATTGGCGACACTCCAGGAGTAAAGACGGTCAAGACAACGCTGAAGACAGCGCTCCAGGAAAGATGTACGCTGTGCGCTGCAATAGAACGGAAGCCATTGGCGACACTCCAGGAGTAAAGACGGTCAAGACAACGCTGAAGACAGCGCTCCAGGAAAGATGTACGCTGTGCGCTGCAATAGATGGTACAATCGTCCACGAAAGGGAGCCTGACACATCAGCTGGGAGGCAATCCATTATTGAATTGATCGCTATGGCGAAGAGAGCGACGCTCAAAACTGAGCCCTGTGGCACCCCATTCTCCTGGCGAAAGGCGTCGGACAGGACAGAACCCACACGTACCCAGAACTGACGATGCATTAAAAAGGCACGAATAAAAAGAGGGAGGCGACCGCGAAGGCCACATGTATGCATGGTGCGGAGAATGCCCGCCCTCCAACAGGTGTCATAAGCCTTCTCCAAATCAAAGAACACAGCCGCGGTCGTGCGCTTCCGCAATAATTTATTCATAATGAAGGTCGACAAGGTAACCAGATGCTCAACAGCAGAGCGGCGCCCACGAAATCCATATTGTACATTGGTAAGTAGGCGTCGAAATTCGAGCAACCAAACCAAACGAGGGTTAACCATTCGTTCCATCACCTTACAGACACAGCTGATAAGCGAGATGGGTCGATAGCTGGAAGGTAAGTGCTTGTCCTTCCCGGCTTAGGAATCGGGACAACAATAGACTCGCGCCAGCGTGTGGGAACATGACCCTCAATCCAGACGCGATTATAAGTACGAAGAAGCACACCTTCACCCACAGGAGAAAGGTTCTTCAGCATCTGAATATGAATAGAATCAGGCCCTGGAGCGGAGGACCGTGACCGCACAAGTGTATTTTCCAGTTCCCGCATGGTGAATGGGGCATTGTAACTTTCACGATTCGAGGAGCGGAAGTTAAGTGGCCTAGCCTCCTCTGCCTGTTTTCAGGGGAGGAAGGCAGCGTGGTAATGAGCGGAGCTCGAAACCTCTGCGAAAAAGCGGCCGAAGACATTGGAGACATCCTCAGTGTCCACAAGGACGTCATTCGCGACCGTCAAGCCAGAAACTGGTGAGTGGATCTTAGTGCCATACAGCCGGCGCAGGCTACCCCAGACAACAGAAGAAGGAGTAAAACTGTTGAAGGTGCTTGTGAAAGCAGCCCAGCTGGCTTTCTTGCTTTCTTTAATAACACGACGACACTGCGCACGTAATCGATTATAATTGATACAATTCGCCACCGTAGGGTGGCGTTTAAAGGTGCGTAAAGCACGTCGACGAACACTAAACCGTCTCTACATGCTGCGGTCCACCAGGTGACCGGTACGCGACGTGGAGAAAAAGTAGTGTGAGGGATGGAATATTTAGCAGCAGTGAGAATGACTTCCGTAAGGTGTGCGACCTGACTATCGCAGGTTGTGATCCTGAAAAGTCGCACTGGAAGAGAAGAGCCCCAGTCTGCTTTGGAGATGTTCCAACTAGTTGAGCACGGAGAGGGGGTATGATGCGGGAGATGGATAACACACGGCAAGTGGTCGCTAGAATACGTATCAGAAAGTGCATACCACTCAAACCGGCGTTCAAGTTGGGTAGTACATATAGAGAGGTCTAAATGGGAATAGGTGTGAGATGTCTCCGAAAGAAAAGTAGGGGCGCCAGTATTGAGGCAGACAAGATTGACGTGGTTGAAAAGGTCTGCTGAGGTGGTTGAAAAGGTCTGCTAACAGGGAGCCCGTCGGGTAGGATGCTGGAGAGCCCCAAAGGGGATGGTGGGCATTGAACTCCCCAGTTAACAAAAATTGTGCACGTAGCTGAGCAATAATTTGCATCATTCTGCCCTGGTAACGGCAGACGACGATGGAGTGTAAACGGTACAATTGGAAAATTTAAAAGTGGGGAGAGTAATTCGGACGAAAACTGCCTGCAGGCCGGTGTTCAATGTGATGGGATCGTAGTAAATATCATCCCGGACCAACAACATAACCCCTCCATGAGCCGGAATACCTGCCACAGGGGGTAGGTCAAAACGCACATAGGTATAGTGTGCCAAGTCAATTTGATCGCATGGGCGTAGCCTCGTTTCCTGGAGAGCTACGACGAGCGGACAGTGCAAGTGGAGCAGCAACTTTAAGTCTTCTCGGTTGGAGCGAATGCCGCGAATATTCCAATGAAGAAGTGCCATCGTGAGAAGAAAAAGAAAAAGGATAGGTTCATCGGCCACCTTGTTACGATGGCCGGGAGGGGGAGCTTCCTCCGCCCGTGAACGGCCAGATGTTCAGCAACCAACGGTGCGGCCAGGCGAAACGGATGACGGTCTGGGGCGGCAACCGTTGGGTGGCGCAGGAGAAGAAACGCGCCGTGGCGGAGAAGGAAAACTTTGCTTGCTATGAGCCTTCTTGGAAGTTCGTTTAGTGGAAGTACTGGTCGATGGCTGGGAGTTCGAGGTACGTAGGAAGTCTGCACGGGACGGTTCCTTCTTGAAGGTCCGTTCATCTGACTTCTGGGTCTTCGTCTTGGCAGAAGCTGATGAAGGTGCTTGTGTCTTAGGGGTGACGGGAGGAAGAGGAGACGTTGACTGGGCGATCTTAGCACTGGCCGAACGGACGACCGTAGTGCTGAAGGTCAGATCGCATGTTTGCGTCGCCACCTCCCTGGTAGTCCTAGGAGAGACTAGGACAGTACTGTATTTCCCCGCTGGGAGCAGCGTGGGCTTCCTACTCGCAAACAGCTTGCGAGCAGCCGAGGTGGACACTTTCTCTTTGACCCGAATTTCCTGTATACAGCGTTCTTCCTTGTAGATGGGGCAGTCGAGGGAGGACGCTGCATGGTCACCCTGACAGTTCACACAACGAGGAGACGGAGGTGGACAGTCACCCTCATGGGCATCCCTGCCACAAGTGACACATTTAGCCGCATTGGAAAAAGACTGGCGAGTGCGATTAAAACGGTAACACTGGTAGCAGCGCGTAGGTGTCGGGACATAGGGGCGAACAGAAATAACCTCGTAGCCCGCTTTGATGCGCGACGGCAGCTGAACACTACCAAAGTTCAAGAAAAGTGTCCGGGTCGGTACAAGGTCATTGTTGACCTTTTTCATGGCCCTACGGACAGCCGTCACACCCTGCTCAGCGAGGAAAGACTGAATATCCTCGTCAGTCAATCCGTCGAGTTATCTAGTACATACCACATCACGCGACGAGTTCAAAGTGTGGTGAGCCTCCACCCGAACAGGTAACGTGTACAGGACTGTGGTCCGAAGCAGTTTGTGTCTGAAAGGCGCTCTCAGTTTCTAACAACAAGGTACTGTTACGCATCCGGGTACAAGGCTTGACAGATCCGGCTATGGCATCTACGCCCTTCTGGATAACGAAAGGTTGACAGATGAAAAATCCTTCCCGTCCTCAAATCGAGAAACTACGAGGAACTTTGGGGCAGGCGGTAGTAATTTTGTCACTGTTGGCTGGTCAAGTTTCCGTTTTTGGGCAGAAGTCGAGAGAGAAGAAGGAATCCCCCATGGTTGCCAGCGTCTCCGATGGCGCGCTCCTACCTTGTGGGGGCCCTTTCTGAGGGCACTCCCGCCTTAGGTGATTGTTCACACCTCAGGTCACACCTCCCGAGAAACGGACGAAGGGACCAATCGGCATGCTCGGAAGGTGTCAGCCCAGGCAATCGCCCCTCCCTGGGCCTGGCCTTTAGCAGGGGATATGTGCGTGCCTTACTTGTCTACCCAGGTTGGGAAATTATGCGCTACCCCGTCACTGGCTACACGTGCGAATGCGTGGGTCGGCCTTCAGGTACGCACAGGCAGAAACGAAGAAGAGGAAACAAGAAGGGAGTGAGGGAGAGAAAAGACAGTCTCAAACGCCGAGGCGGAGACCAGAGGGTGGACAACAAGGCAAGGAGAAGAAGGCAAGGAGAAGAAGGCAAGGAGAAGAAGGCAAGGAGAAGAAGGCAAGGAGAAGAAGGCAAGGAGAAGAAGGCAAGGAGAAGAAGGCAAGGAGAAGAAGGCGAGGGGAAGAAGGCGAGGGGAAGAAGGCGAGGAGAAGAAGGCGAGGAGAAGAAGGCGAGGAGAAGAAGGCGAGGAGAAGAAGGTGAGGAGAAGAAGGCAAGGAGAAGAAGGTGAGGAGAAGAAGGCAAGGAGAAGAAGGCACGGAGGAAAAGGCAAGGGAAAAAGTAAGGAAGACAGTGACAGAGAGAAGGAGAAAGAAAGGAACCAAACAAAGGAAGGAAGACACCAGAATAAGTGAAAAACCAAAATGACGACAAATATAAGTCGTGGAACCGTCCGTCTCCGGAAGCAGGCGCAAACTACCCCCTTGATGGGGAGGGACACCTCTTAGTCGCCTCTTACGACAGGCAGAAATACCTCGGGCCTATTCTAACACCCAAACCCGCAGGGGACATAGTGATCATTGTGCGATTCGAAAGTTGGAGGTGATAATATATGCTCTACATCCTTGGTAAAGATCGGATTTTGGAATTTAGTGAAGAACCCCTTACGTTCAGCCCTTTATCTGAAAGTGTGTCCCACTTCAAACTTTCTATGAAATTTGTAACGTTCTAGCGATGGCTAAATGTACCAGTCACGCATCTTGCCGCTCTTCTTTGGACCTTCTCAATCTTTTGAATCAGACCCAAGTGGTACTAGTTGTTGTGGTCTTCAGTCCTGAGACTGGTTTGATGCAGCTCTCCATGCTACTCTATCCCATACAAGCTTCTTCATCTCCCAGTACCTACCGCAACCTACATCCTTCTGAATCTGCTTAGTGTATTCATCTCTTGGTCTCCCTCTACGATTTTTACCCTCCACGGTGCCCTCCAATACTAAACTGGTGATCCCTTGATGCCTCAAAACATGTCCTACCAACCGATCAGTTCTTCTAGTCGTGCCACAAACTTCTCTTTTCCCCAATACTTCCTTAGTAGTTATGTGATCCACCCATCTAATCTTCAGCATTCTTCAGTAGCACCACATTTCAAAAGCTTCTATTCTCTTCTTGACCGGGCTATTTATCGTCCATGTTTCACTTCCGTACGTGGCTACACTACAAACAATTACTTTCAAAAATGAGTTCCCGACACTTCAATCTATACTCTATGTTAACAAATTTCTTTTCTTCTTCAGAAACGCTTTCCTTTTCATTGCCAGTCTACATTTTATATCCCCTCTGCTAATACCATCATCAGTTATTTTGTTCCCCAAATAGCAAAACATTTCCTAATCTGATTCCCCCAGCATCACCCGACTTAATTCGACTACATTCCATTATCCTCGTTTTGCTTTTGTTGATGTTCATCTTATATCCTCCTTTCAAGACACTATCTCTTCCATTCAACTGATCTTCCAAGTCCTTTGCTGTCTCTGACAGAATTACAATGTCATCGGCGAACCTCAAAGTTTTTATTACTTCTCCATGGATTTTAAAACCTATTCCGAATTTTTCTTTTGTTTCCTTCACTGTTTGCTCAATATACAAACTGAAATACATCGGGGATAGGCTACAATCCTGTCTCACTCCATTCCCAACCACTGCTTCCCTTTCATGCCCCTCAACTCTTATAACTGGCATCTGGATTCTGTACAAATTGTTAATAGCCTTTCGCTCCCTGTATTTTACCCCTGTCAGCTTCAGAATTTGAAAGAGAGTATCCAGTCAACATTTTCAAAAGCTTTCTTTAAGTCTACAAATGGTAGAAACTTAGGTTTAGCCTTCCTTAGTCTAGCTTCTAAGATAAGTCGTAGGGTCAGTATTGCCTCACGTGTTCCAACATTTCTACAGAATCCAAACTGATCTTCCCCGAGGTCGGCTCTACTAGTTTTTCCATTCGTCTGTAAAGAATTCGCGTTAGTATTTTTCAGCTGTGACTTATTAAACTGATAGTTCGGTAATTTTCACATCTGTCAACACCTGCTTTCTTTGGGATTGGAATTATATTCTTCTTGAAGTCTGTGGTCTCCCAGGGCCGTCAGTAGTTCTAATGGAATGTTTTCTACCTTGCCTTGTTTCGACTCAGGTCTTTCAATGCTCTGTCAAACTCTTCACACGGTATCGTATCTCCCATTTCATCTTCATCTACATCCTCTTCCATTTCCATAATATTGTCCTCAAGTAGATCGCCTTTGCATAGACCCTCTATATACTCCATCCGTTTTTCTGCGTTCCCTTCTTTGCTTAGGACTGGGATTCCACCTGAGCTCTTGATGTTCATGCAAGTGGTTCTGTTATCTCCAAAGGTCTCTCATTTTCCTGTAGGCAGTATCTATCTTACCCCTAGTGATACTCGCTTCTGCATCCTTACAATTGTCGTCTAGCCATCCCTGCTTAGCAATTATGCACTTACTGTCGATCTCATTTTTGAGACGTTTGTATTCCTTTTTGCCTGCTTCACTTACTGATGTTTTATATTTTCTCTTTTCATCAGTTAAATTCAATATTTCTTCTGTTACCCAAGGATTTCTACTAGCCCTCGTCTTTTTACCTACTTGATCCTCTGATGCCTTCACTACTTCATCCTTCAGAGCAACCAATTCTTCTTCTACTGTATTTCTTTCCCGCATTCCTGTCAATTGTTCCCTTATGCTCTCCCTGAAACTCTACACAACCTCTGGTTCTTTCAGCTTATCCAGGTCCCACCTTTTTGCAGTTTCTTCAGTTTTAACCTACAGGTCATAACCAATAGATTGTGGTCATAGTCCACATCTGCTCCTGGAAATGTCTTACAATTTAAAACCTGATTCCTAAATCTCTGTCTTACCATTATGCAATCTATCTGATACTTTTCAGTATCTCCAGGATTCCTCCATGTATACAACCTTCTTTTATGATGCTTGAACCTAGTGTTACCTACGATTAACTTATGCTCTGGACAGAATGCTACCAGGCGGCTTCCTCTTTCATTTATTAGCCCCAATGCATATTCACCTACTACGTTTCCTTCTCTCCCTTTTCCTACGACCGAATTCCAGTCACCCATGACTATTAAATTTTCGTCATCTTACACTATCTGAATAATTTCTTTTATTTCATCATACATTTATTCAACTTCTTCGTCATCTGCAGAGCTAGTTGGCATATAAACTTGTACTACTGTAGTAGGTGTGGGCTTCGTATCTATCTTGGCCACAATAATGCGTTCACTATGCTGTTTGTAGTAGCTTAACCGCATTCCTATTTTCGTATTCATTATTAAACCTACTCCTGCATTACCCCTATTTGATTTTCTATTGATAACCCTGTAGTCACATGACCAGAAGTCTTGTTCCTCCTGCCACCTAACTTCACTAATTCCCACTATATCTAACTTTAACCTATCCATTTCACTTTCTAAATTTTCTAACCTACCTGACATTCCACGCTACGATCCGTAGAACGCCAGTTTTCTTTCTCCTGATAACGACATCCTCCGCCCGGAGATCCGATTGGGGGACTATTTTACCTCCGGAATATTTTACCCAAGAGGATGCCATCATAATTTAACCATACAGTAAAGCTGCATGCCCTCGGTAAAAATTACGGCCGTAGTTTCCCCATGCTTTCAGCCGTTCGTAGTACCGGCACAGCAAGGCCGTTTTGGTTAGTGTTACAAGGTCAGATCGGTCAACTATCCAGACTGTTGCCCCTGCAACTACTGAAAAGGCTGCTGCCCCTCTTCAGGAACCACACGTTTGTCTGGCCTCTCAACAGATACCCCTCCGTTGTGGTTGCACCTACGGTACGGCTATCTGTATCACTGAGGCACGCAAGCCTCCCCACCAACGGCACGGTCCATGGTTCATGGGGGGCACAACCAAGTGGTAAGGGTCCCATACTGACAAACAATACTCTAAGGCTGTACAAACTAACTTATTGTATCCAGAATGAGATTTTCACTCTGCAGCCGAGTGTGCGCTGTTATGAAACTTCCTGGCAGATTAAAACTGTGCTCCCGACCGAGACTCGAACTCGGGACCTTTGCCTTTCGCGGGCAAGTGCTCTACCAACTGAGCTACCGAAGCACGACTCAAGCCCGGTACTCACAGCTTTACTTCTGCCAGTATCCGTCTCCTACCTTCCAAACTTTACAGAAGCTCTTCTGCGAACCATGCAGAATTAGCACTCCTGAAAGAGTGTAAGCTATTTCCTTTGTTGAAGGACTGCACGGTCTAGGGCGCTGCAGTCGGGCGTGTGTGTGTGTGTGTGTGTGTGTGTGTGTGTGTGTGTTTTGTGTGTGTGTGTGTGTGTATGTATTTGTCCTTAGGATAATGTAGGTTAAGTAGTGTGTAAGCTCAGGAACTGATGACCTTGACAGTTAAGTCCCATAAGATTTCACAGAAATTTGAACATCTGAAGGACTGGATCGCTTAAGGATTCTACAAACAAACCGCATTCTAGAGATTGTCTTGCTCGTTACTTGTGTTATCTAATCGTTCCATTTGAGATTATTTCAAATAGTCACACCCAGATACTTGACGGATGTTATCGCTTCCAAAGACTGGGAATTTATTTTGTACTCGAAAATGGGGATTTTCACCTTGTTATACGCAGTACGTTACACTTACCAGCATTGAGAGATAACTGCCAGTCATTACACCACTCATTAATTTGCTGCAAATCCTCAATGATTTGTTCACAATTTTCGTGTGATACTACTTTCCTGTAGACTACAGCATAATCGGCAAACAGTCTAATGCCGCTGTCAATACCATCAACCAGGTCGTTTATGTAAATCGTAAAAGGAGGTGGACCTATCACTCTGCCCTGGTTCACACCTGAATTTAAGCTTGTTTCTGGTGAAGTCACCCCGCTCAGGTCGTCATACTGCACCTTGTCTGTTATAAAACTTTCTGTCCAACCGCATATGTCATCGGATAGACCGTAAGTGCACACATTTTAGAGCAAGCGACTGTGTGGAACAGAATCGAACGCCTTTGGTAAGCCGAGAAATATGGCATCAACCTGGAAGCCGGTATCTAGAGCCTGTTGCATTGTTGTTGTTGTTGTCTTCAGTCCTGAGACTGGTTTGATGCAGCTCTCCATGCTACTCTATCCTGTGCAAGCTGCTTCATCTCCCAGTACCTACTGCAACCTACATCCTTCTGAATCTGCTTAGTGTACTCATCTCTCGGTCTCCCTCTACGATTTTTACCCTCCACGCTGCCCTCCAATGCTAAATTTGTGATCCCTTGATGCCTCAAAACATGTCCTACCAACCGATCCCTTCTTCTAGTCAAGTTGTGCCACAAACTTCTCTTCTCCCCAATCCTATTCAATACCTCCTCATTAGTTACGTGATCTATCCACCTTATCTTCAGTATTCTTCTGTAGCACCACATTTCGAAAGCTTCTATTCTCTTCTTGTCCAAACTAGTTATCGTCCATGTTTCACTTCCATACATGGCTACACTCCAAACAAATACTTTCAGAAACGACTTCCTGATACATAAATCTATATTCGATGTTAACAAATTTCTCTTCTTCAGAAACGCTTTCCTTGCCATTGCCAGTCTACATTTTATATCCTCTCTACTTCGATCATCATCAGTTATTTTACTTCCTAAATAGCAAAACTCCTTTACTACTTTAAGTGTCTCATTTCCTAATCTAATTCCCTCAGCATCACCCGATTTAATTTGACTACATTCCATTATCCTCGTTTTGCTTTTGTTAATGTTCATCTTATATCCTCCTTTCAAGACACTGTCCATTCCGTTCAACTGCTCTTCCAAGTCCTTTGCCGTCTCTGACAGAATTACAATGTCATCGGCGAACCTCAAAGTTTTTACTTCGTCTCCATGAATTTTAATACCTACTCCAAATTTTTCTTTTGTTTCCTTTACTGCTTGCTCAATATACAGATTGAATAACATCGGGGAGAGGCTACAACCCTGTCTCACTCCTTTCCCAACCACTGCTTCCCTTTCATGCCCCTCGACTCTTATTACTGCCATCTGGTTTCTGTACAAATTATAAATAGCCTTTCGCTCCCTGCATTTTACCCCTGCCACCTTTAGAATTTGAAAAAGAGTATTCCAGTCAACATTGTCAAAAGCTTTCTCTAAGTCTACAAATGCTAGAAACGTAGGTTTGCCTTTTCTTAATCTTTCTTGATGCATATCATATACAAAGAGGGCCAGCTGTGTCTTGCATGACCACTGTTTCCTAAAACCGTTCTGGTTTCTGCAGATGAGCTTCTCAGAGTATAGAAAGCTCATTATGTCTGAACACAAAATATGTTCCATGATTCTATAACAAATCGATGTCAGTCAAATTGGTCGGTAGATGTTGCATGAGGTCAAATACAACAAGTGTAAGAGGATGGTTGGAATCAGTTGTGACTTTTTCCAAACGAACCACTACGTCATTAACATAATCGAGGATAAGGGAAACCAGAATGCCTGACCTGTGATTTGGACGTTGGTCCTCCCAAATGTGCATCCTGTATGGCCTACCATACCACAAGCGACACCTCATTCGTATTTTTCCTTTCGATTGATGGCTAGAATCCATACAGGAGCCTTTTAGAAATGTGTATTCCATTTTTTCCTTTAACTCTCTCACTGTATTAGCATCCCTCACAATGCAAAATTACGTAAATGATTTTGTTGTAGCCGGCTGGAGTGGCCTTGCGGTTCTAGGCGCTACAATCTGGAGCCGAGCTACCGCTACGGTCGAAGGTTCGAATCCTGCCTCGGGCATGGATGTGTGTGACGTCCTTAGATTAGTTAGGTTTAATTAGTTCTAAGTTCTAGGTGACTGATGACCTTTGAAGTTAAATCGCAAAGTGCTCAGAGCCATTTGAATCATTTTGTGTTATAGTGGCAGACACAATGTAATTTGAAGTCGAGAAATTCTGTTTATCAGGAACTTTAAACACTTTCTCTCCTTATCATCATATCACGAGTGTGTTAAAAAAACGAGGTGAGGATTGGACAAGAGTAAACACAGGAAGAGGTGGGGAAATAGGATTGGAAGGCGTTCCAAATAGGTCAGGCCTGGGGCTGTAAACTGTTAGAAAGGGTGATGATCATCAGCAGAAACTGAAACGCAATACTTCGATTCAGATTCACAGTTCCGTGTCATAATATCCTGATACTACGAAGAGTTGATACTTGTGGGTAATTTAGAATGTTCAGAAGCCTAGAAAAAGGTTAAATTGCTCTGTCGAATATGTTTAATCCGCAGTCATTTTTCGATGTTCATCCCAGCACATAAAATCTACTGTCAAACAGCTACACTACGACCAGTTTACTTTTTAACTAAGTTTCTGCCTCTCTTCAATTAATGCTGTCTCTGTCCTTATATAAATGCTGCTACTTCTGGCTCGTTCGAAGACTGCTCTGTCTTCGGGACTACTATGTATTTTAAATTAATAATCTTCATATGGTGCCTTCATAGTCCTAAAAATTACTGTGTTTCATAATTTAAATGACGACTCATAAAACAATACAAATTTATGAACTACGGCACATATTTTGAGGGTATGACTTTAATTTCTGCCTAAAATGATATTGGTAAATGATGTCTGGACTCCTACTTAGAATTTTTCTTAGTACATGACTTTTCTATGACTAATTTTTACTGAGTACTATATCTTTAATATTTATCTTTCGTATTATACTATTATAAAGTATCAACTATTCGTTATACAGTCATATTTGCAATATTGAAACTCGTAACTAAATTACGAAAGTTGTGACAAGAAATGTATCCCCATAGAATTACGAATTATGCATTTTCAATCTTTGTCTGCCGTATTTTTGTGCTCAACAAAGTTTCCAAGGTGGCCCACATGGTATGCTGTTTTAACGTATGATTTAAAGAAGTCAGAATAAGAAAGGACACACGAGTACGTCATAAATCGGCTTTTACGGTGTCTGGTATATGTTATCTGTGCCTCTTAACCGCAATATCGTAAAACGAAAGCGAAAGAAAAGCGATTAAGTTTCAGCATGCTTGAGAAACTTCAGTCCTTCGCTGCTACGCTCATGTCAGTTTATTAAGCCTTTAAATTTGACAATGGGATCAAGTTAACGATTTCGTTACAAGTGTAAGCTAAAGGTAATTCTACGAAACTCAACATACTTTCTTGAACAAAGTGAAGGTATCTTATATCTGCGCTTAAAATTTAGTAGCGACTTCATTTTTCATGTCTCTGTATCGAAAGCAGCTGCACCGCGAAGTCGTGAAACTTTACGCTCCAACTTCGATCAGTGGCCTCAATTTCAAACTTCTATCTCCACGTACAAACAACAGATTGTGTGGTGGGATAAGTTTTTATTAAGTTCGTGGAGTATGGTTTACAGGAAAAATTACACGAGTTCGTAAAATATATATTTAGCTCAACTAGACAGTAACCTATGCCGCTTCAGGTGTAAGCTTTGCAGGGTTGCTGACTAACATCTATTGGATTATTATCTTATATTTCATACCAAATACGATATATTATTTAATGTATGTATCTCAATCAGCTACAATAAATTTTTGCCAGAAGCAATAAGTAGAATAGAAAACCGAATCAAGGAAATTTTTTGGCTAACTTGGCCTCATTAACAATAGCCCGATTAAAATTACCTGACAGCTGACATCTGTCACTTACTGTTGCAGTGTTGCCACATCAGTTGTCACCCGGTTAAAGGCAACACTTAAACCCGGCATGTTACTTCCCAATTGCTTGTAATGTGGAGCACTCTTGGAACCGGCTGCTGTCAGGTCTGGCGGGAACGCAAGAAACTCCGCCCACAGTTGATTTTTTGCGACCAATGACTCAACTACGGCAGTCGACGCGTTTTGTAACCTGATAACAAGCTCGTGATGTGCAATGTATCTGAGAGAACCTGAGGAAGCGGTCAGTAACCTGCTCCAGAACTATTATTACCATCGATTTGTTCATGGCAGTTGTTTAAAGCAGACCTTTATGAGTAAACAAATGACAGAAAAAAATTCAGTTTCAGCACTGAAAGCGTACTCTGACTTATCGCTTTCATCGGCTGCCTGAAACTACCTTCATACAGGCTGTAAGAGCTGACATAATATCAGCTTATGAGCAGTCCCGCTCATCGCTTCGTACTTCATTACGGTAATAGGTGACACGGGCAGATCACAAACGAGGAAGTAATGACTGGAAGAAAAAGTCAGAACTAATCAATAAGTCATCCGATGATGAAAACGGCGTGACAAAAATTTAAAAATAAAAATCTGTTTATAAACTAATTAATTGAAAATAATAATAATGACAGTCAATGTAATGGAGAGCTACAAATTAAAAAGAATTTTGTCACCGCCCAACATCTGCGCGTCGAGACTGCAACTTAACATGTTGCTTAACACATAATGAGTTCCAAGTGCCAGTCTTCAGAAAAGTGAGTCGTTATGCGTTGTTTACCGCGAAATAATTGCCAATTTGTGAAATCTTCAACAATGTTAATGACGCTTCTCTCTCGAGCGAGATTTATATGAAAAAAATATCGCTGTAGCAAACCTGGCTTCGCGTGATTTTCGTGGTGTTTGGAATTTCTATCTTTCGAATGTTTCTATAGTCGGTATCATTCGAAAGAATGCACCAAATAATCTTGAAATATAAACGGAAAAACAAAATATAAGAATAAAGAACTGATATTGAAATGAAATATAAGAATATGAGAATTTAAAAAGTTCTAAAGCTTGAAAATACCACGTAGACACGGGTTATGTTATGTAAACACTAAATGTATGGCACTTATTCTGAAATCCAGTTGTAATTTTACAATTAATTTAACGACCTTGTATCACGTAACTTGAAAAGAAATATTCGTGTAGCAATACACCATGGACATGGATAGACAAATGAAAAGAATGAAATTAAATCAACATAAACAGTAATCGGACTTCGAAAACTGTAAGTCCGCGACGCTAGCCGCTTTTTTTTTATTTATTGAAACCTTACAACTTTCTGCTAAAAAAAAGTGGAATAAAATTGCAATTAATCCTACATGATTTCAGTATTTGGAAAAAAACAATTATTTCCAGTCTTGGTGTCATACATTTTTTTTGTTTTTTTGTAAATTAAACAAAGAAAAAGGCAAACGAGGTCACAAAAGATCTTTTATCTGTTTTTGGTCAAATTTACCAGAAACAAGGTAACAGGAACTAAACATTCGGGCAAATTCTGCGAAATAAGGTTGAACCGGGACGTAGGAGAATCTCGCTGGGGATTACCACTTCCATCGTCCTAGCAAGAAAGACCAACTGTCGGTGAAGCCAACTTCAGTGTGTGTGTCCGCAGTCGACCAACCGATGTCATAATGTATCCGTCTCATGGTAACGACGGCATCGGTCCCTCTCGCTAAGGCCAATGCGAAGAAGTCGTGCGTTGATGGGGAGAAGATTATGTAGACTTGCTACCATGAAGGCACCACTTCCATCGGGAAAGCAGGTGGGCTGACGTTGGATCAGATAACCTAGGAATCTGTTTCTGGCGATAGGAACTTCACAGAGGAAGCGCTATTTTGAAGCGTCCATCGATATAACAGAATTTTTACAGAGAGATGCCACAGGGAAGGAATATCAACCCCTAAATAACTAAAAATTGTAAATTTACGGAATATGCCTTAATTTATTATTTATTCTAACAACATCCATTGGAGGAGTTAAGTTCGCAGATCGAAGGCATGTGCTAACGGCATGTCTTAAGTGAATGGGGCGCGAATACACGTTAAAACAGTGCGTCGAAGAAATAAAGCGAAATTCGTGGCCCAAACTTCAGGGAGGTCCAAACCGTCCATCAGCCGGGGTCTCGCCATAACCTCATAGAACACCCGAAAAATAAAGTTTCGCCAAATACAGCAACCCGACAATCGAAACTTTCGGAACATTATCGCAGAAAGGGCAAACATTTTGGCAAAAATGCAGGCTTCACTCAAAACATAAGTTTTCAAGGTCCGAACCTCATGAAGTAGCAAGAGGGAGCGACGCTCGTTTTCAAGGGTCTCTCCTTGATTTCTGTCCATGACTGATTTCCAGTTTAACGCAGCTAACGATCGATGGCGGGTGACCGCCACGGCTCATGGAATCTTAATCGCGTCAAATCCCCGCAAACTGAGTAACCGATACTTCCGGCCGTTAATCTGCTTTCCCGAAAGACGTCAAAATGTATCAAAAACATCGTTGAGCACCAGTATGTGGTCATGATTACGAAGAAGTACCATAACGTTATCAGCATACGCGTGAACAGAACATTTCTCAGGATAACCTCCAACCGCCCAATCGATATTGACGAGACTACTGTGACTGTTTTGTATAAATTCTCCTACAGCAGTAGTTACAACTATGATTTGCTGCCTTAAAAATATCCGGCCTCATGCAATATCGTATGAAGCTTTCGCTGCTGTAGGCCAATCTCTGTGATAATGATAACTAAATATGTGACGCTGAATTGCGTCCTGTGTGAAATGATCCGGTATTATTTCCCTAATGCTATGAACGAACGTTCTTCTTTCGTTACCATCGTTTCGTGTGTGTATGCTGTTTTGGGGATGGTTATTATGTTTGAAGAAATGCAAAATAAAAGGGCCAAATCCAGGGCTCGGGTTCTAACGTACATCAAGAATAAAAGGAGAAACGCCACACAAGCAATTGGAAGCAAACTGACTATTTATTGTGGCAGTTAGGGGGCAGCGAGTTCGGGTGTGACGTTGAGGAGCTGAGACTACAATCGTGTGTGTGTGTGTGTGTGTGTGTGTGTGTGTGTGTGTGTGTGCGTGCGTGTAATTTTGATCAGAATGTAACGTGATTTCCCTCCTATTTTTGATTGTCACGAAGATATCAGTACTGTACAAGATATAACTTTATAACTTACATTAATACAAGAGAATCATTTCCACCTTCTCTTCATTAGTATACACTTTAGACACACAAATCTTCAGTTAAAGAGTATCAACTGAATGACTGGTGTGAATTTTACTTGCTTTACAACTTGTTTACAGTTATTAAAGAAAATGGAAGTGTTACATAACCGCGGGTAGGTGTGCTAATGCAGGAGGGTCAACGTTGATTCTGTGTTCAATTTTTAATAACGTCTTAGTTCCGTGAATGGTACTCTGTGATACGCTGCTGAACAGCTGTTGAGTACTAGAAATGGATTCCAGAATAAATGTCTAGGGTGCTATTTAAAATATACTTCATTTCTTCGTAACGAAATGGAAGAAAGGCAGCTATGCTGGCTAATGTCTTCTTGCTGGCTAGACAAAGTTTACTTCATATTTTTTTATTTTTGTGCTGGACAAGATGTTATCTGTGGCGATCAAAATAAATTGGAGACGCTGTATAATTCATATTTAAAATATATTTTGCATTCACAAACAATATTAATCATTAAAAAGCAGTAGACATACAAAATAATACAATAGGGAGGCTTTTCATAACTTCGTTAAGGCCGAACAATGAGGGAATTTTAAATTTAAGGAGGACAATTACTACGCCATAATTGCGTTGATCATAATCATATACCAGCTTTTGTACATGCTCTGCAAAACGTCTGCCACTTTGCTGCCGAGCAATGACGTTGTGTCCGTACTCCTCGTTTGAGAGAGCCACAAACTCCCATACTTGTGTGAAGACCACGCCAGTTCATTCAGAGCAATCAACAACACCGTTTGGTATCTCTCTGTAACAGGTGACAAATAGCTGCTGCATCATTTGAACAATGTTTTCTAATATTCATACAGAAGGGAAGATGGACGAGGTAGTGGAATGAATCAGTGTAGTGCGGGCCGCGGCAGATGTGAACAACCTTTAACGCGGAGGAGCGTGCCATCCACCTGCAGCTGAGCACTTCACTCATCGTCCTACCCGTGTCGTCCGTGCGTACCAATGGACAACGACATAAACAGGCGACAACCGGAAATACAGCGCCCTCGGGCGTCAGAAACACACTCTACAAGTACCACTACTATTTTCATCTATAGCAATGTTTTCTCCTTGATCTGATATGTTATTTCACTGATTTAAAGATCTGTTCTGTAATTTTAAACTTTATGTGCATTTTACTTAAATATTAATAGTAAATGTCATATTTTAGGCTTTTGAAAAATACAGACTGTCTTACAGAGGACGCGCGCATCTTGCGCAAAGAGGGTAAACAAAATCTAACAAATTTTGTGTATCTATATAAGGACGGTGTTTTATATTTTATAGCTAGTTTGACAACGCATAAACCTGTGTTCAGTGTATGCCGCCTTTAGGTATGAACCATATCTATTTCGAATATTTCAGTTACATTACTAATAAGCCTGGTTATATATAGCACTTATTTTTAGATTTTAATATAAATTTTCTCTTGTATTGTTTTAGAATCTGAAGATGGTCATTGCATGGCCGAAACCGGATGTGACTGTCATAAGAATGTGATTGCGTCTATAACTAAAAAAAATTACAAAATATTGAATCACTCACTCCACTGACAAAATGCCGTTTTTCCAAAATCTTTCTGTAGTCTACCACAAACGATGGTTCTCTTATGTTTCCGAAATTCGTCTTCCCTCCAAGGATTCCGATCTGAATTCATGGATTGTTTCTGTAGCTCTCATTTGTTGATAGGACTTACAAGTTAAAAATCTAACAAAAGGCCTTTGAATTGAGTGTGTATTCCTTTACGCCGACCTGATGGGGTTCCCAAACAAACGAGCAATACTGAAAAATTGATTGTTCAAGTGTTCTAGAAGTGACTGCCTTTACGGATCTACTTTCCTGGGATCCTCGCCTTCCCTACTACCGAACTTATATGCTCGTTCATCTTCTATCTCCTTACGAGTTTACGCCTGGATATTTACTTGACTATATCAATGTGTTGATCACTAACAATGTTTTCGTACAATACAGGCTTGGTTCGCTTCTCATCTGATTTAACTTACGTTTTTCTAACAATTATAGCAAGCATTCATTCATTAGACTTAAGTGAAATCCTTCCTGTCTCACAGCGTTTTTTCTACTGTCACTCAACGGCGACATCTTCCGTAAACTACAGTGCCAACAGCAAAGAGTTCTCATTGGTCCTCACCCTGCCATCAGATCGTTTTTGTATACAGAGAATAAGAGTGGTCCTACGACAATTCCCTATCTCACACCTGACAATACTATTACCTCTGAGGAGTACTTGCCGCCGCCCGGATTCGGTTTCTTAAAAAGTCTTCGAGTCACTAACATATCTGAGAACTTATTCGGTATTCTCGGACCGTTGTTAACATCTGCAGTTGGTCATTGTGGGAACGCTTTCGGAAAATCTGGAAATATGGAAATTGCCTGTCACCTATCAACCATCATTCGCAGGATATCGTGCGAGAAAAGTGCAAGCTGCGTTTCGCACGAGCGTTTCTTTTTAAGTTAGTGCTGATTCTTGTACCGAAGATTTTCTGTCTCAAGGAAATTTATTGTATTTTACACAGAAGACATTCAAGGATTCTGCAATGAACTAACGTAAAGGATATTGGTCTGTAATTTTGCGTATCCTTTCTTATACACAGGAGTCATCTATTTTTCCAGTCACTTTTGATATTGCATTAAGCGAGAGATTCACGATAAATTCAGGTTAAGTAATGAGAGAAAGTTGAAGAGTGCTCTCCCTAAAACCGAACCGGGTAACTCTGCGACAGTTTTCGGAGTTTAAGTAAGTAGAAGAAATAGGAATGATTCATATGTAAGGCAGATGATACGACGTTAGAGGGTGTACGAGTGGCTGCATGGAAAACTAAAACGCAGAGCCTTAAAGATGTCAATAGAAATTCCATTCCCTCCAGGACAGTGCACATTAAAGCCACCAGAGTAGCATTTCCTTCGAAGTGGGAATAATATTGACATAAACCAATTAATGTAATTCTTGTGATCAATTGCGTGAGCAGGCAGTAATGGTAAGACAGCACTGTTGTTTAACTTCGACAGGTGTGTGTTTTAGTCAGTCACTTTTCATGTGTCCCACTTATTTACTCGTTGACTACTGGCACACACTTTTGCTTTGTATTGATAAATGGGCTCTGCTTGGGTCATTACCTGTTGTCTTTGGAGCCGGTTTTGGCTCAGCCTTACTTGGGCAGACTAGTAAGTGGCAGTTGTAGTGTAGCAGGCAGCTGGAGTGTGTTTGTTGTTGTGGTTGCGAGCATGCAATTCAGGCCAGGACATGGTAGCTAGAAAAATTTGGAAATTTGTGCAAAGTTCCTATGGGACCAAACTGCTAAGGTCATCACTCCCTTGGCTTATATGCTACTTAATCTAACTTTAACTTACGCTAAGGAAAACACACACACCCATACCCGCGGAAGGACTCTAACCTTCGACGAGGGGAGCCGCGCGAACCGTGGCAAGGCGCCTCAAACCGTACTGCTACCCCACGCGGCCTGGTAGCTGGAAACTGTGTATGATGGTAAGACAGTTGTTTGGTATTTTCTGTTTCGAAACTGTAGCAGACTGACATTTAGGGCACAATCAATGTCTAGAGGATCTTGCTCTGTTCCTGAACGAAATTTAACTCATGATGGGGTGTAGTAAGTCGTTACTTCATTCATCAAATACTTACTGAATTTTCATACTCTTTTTCACGCGTATATTAAGAAATCGACCTTCCTATCGTTAGTCCGCAGCTCGTGGTCGTGCAGTAGCATTCTCGCTTCCCGCGCCCGGTTTCCCGGGTTCGATTCCCGGCGGGATCAGGGATTCTCTCTGCCTCGTGATGACTGGGTGTTGTGTGATGTCTTTAGGTTAGTTAGGTTTAAGTAGTTCTAAGTTCTAGGAGACTGATGAGCATAGATGTTAAGTCCCATAGTGCTCAGAGCCATTTGAACCATTTTTTCTTCCTATCGTTATGTGGAGAGCAGCAGGTGTTTGCATATTAATCAGTTGAACTGTGTAAGGCGTTAGTAACTTCTGACGTACAATAATTAAAAAGTTAGTGCAAATTTCATGTGTTCATTTCAAGTTCAAACCTTTCATGAATTTTAATTAACTGAAGCATGAATTTTATCAGATCACAGAAGACAGCAAGCGTGAGGCTTGGGACCATTGCCTTCGTGGAGGTACTTTAACTAAATATCTTCGTATCTTATCTGACTCTGTGTTTTCACTCAATTTTTAGACTAGCACAATTTAAGGTCACCTATTTTGTAGTGTTCTGGTAATGAGATGTCATTTCGAATAAATATAACAACATTGTACGCGAAAGCATAAATTAGAGTTTCTGTCTTGCTAAACTAGGAGATATTACACGAACCAACGTTGCGCTGTGTAAGTAAGGATGTCTGTAGAATCCCAAGGGAGAACAGGAAAATTGGGTTTTGTTAAGCTAGTCATTATTCGTTTTTGAAGGCAGTCATATGCATTGATTCTAAAAATTTAACAGACGCCGTACAACTTTGAATCATTATTAACGCTGGTATCGGCAGATATAACCGCGGATATCCGCGTTGCCGCAGGCTTTTGTTAGTAGAGTAGTTGTTATTACAGATATACATGAAGATCTCGGGCCGTGCAGACTTTTGAATCAACGATTCCTCGACTTGCTGATTTGAAAATTTCGTTCAATATTCTACATCTACATCTACATTCATACTCCGCAAGCCACCCAACGGTGTGTGGCGGAGGGCACTTTACGTGCCACTGTCATTACCTCCCTTTTCTGTTCCAGTCGCGTATGGTTCGCGGGAAGAACGACTGTCTGAAAGCCTCCGTGCGCGCTCGAATCTCTCTAATTTTACATTCGTGATCTCTACGGGAGGTATAAGTAGGGGGAAGCAGTATATTCGATACCTCATCCAGAAACGCACCTCTCGAAACCTGGCGAGCAAGCTACACAGCGATGCAGAGCGCCTCTCTTGCAGAGTCTGCCACTTGAGTTTGCTAAATATCTCCGTAACGCTATCATGGTTACCAAATAACCCTGTGACGAAACGCACCGCTCTTCTTCGTATCTTCTCTATCTCCTCCGTCAACCCGATCTGGTACGGATCCCACACTGATGAGCAATACTCAAGTATAGGTCGAACGAGTGTTTTGTAAGCCAACTCCGTTGTTGATGGACTATATTTTCTAAGGACTCTCCCAATGAATCTCAATCTGGTACCTGCCTTACCAACAATTAACTTTATCTGATCATTCCATTTCAAATCGTTCCGCACGCATACTCCCAGATATTTAACAGAAGTAACTGCTACCTGTGTTTGTTCCGCTATCATATAATCATACAATAAAGCATCCTTCTTTCTATGTATTCGCAATACATTACATTTGTCTATGTTAAGGATCAGTTGCCACTCCCTACACCAAGTGCCTATCCGCTGCAGATCTTCCTGCATTTCGCAACAATTTTCTAATGCTGCAACTTCTCTGTATACTACAGCATCATCCGCGAAAAGCCGCATGGAACTTCCGACACTATCTACTAGGTCATTTCTTAGAAGGAATGAGAGAGCCCACATATTTATCGTAAGATGGTTGCCACCTATTCATAATATGCAGTAAGAGATCCCAGTAGGAACTCTGAAGTTGCGTAGAGAGACAGATTTCGCTGCTTCTGAGTAGAAAACCCCTCGAGACGACCAAATGGGTGCAGAGCATCCACGGGATTAAGCGGATCGGAAATTTCGAACGGTTGCACTTGATCAGAATATTTTACGCCTGATTCGCTTCCAAATTTCATTCACCGATACAGGCAGTGGCTTTGTAATTGCGATAGACCGGTCTTCAGTGGAGCTAACTTCTAAAAGCTGGAACTACAGCAGTAAGCACGATGGGAGCTAGCGGCTTGCGTAAGCACGTGACGTCACAGTCAGAGGGGGGGAGAAATCCCAGTGGGCACCGAGTTCGCTTCGTTGCTACCTCGCAGACAATGCGACCAGTTCCGTGCCACACAAAAGGATTCTCTTCTGCACGTCGTAGAGCGAGTCAGCGAAACTTCCATCCTGACAAATAGAATATTCTAATGTGCGCTGGCGAAGCACAGGCTTTTTACAGAGCACGGTATACAAAAAACCGAGTTACTTGTTACACGCGTTCTGTATCTCTGTTTCACTCAATTCCTGTTTTATAAATCAGGAAACGCTTTCACCTCTCCTCTACCGCTGAAGAACGAGGAACTGATCATACGTTACGTCTGTCACGACACGGAAATTAATCACCCTACGTGCTCTTAACAGTATGCTCTCTTGTATATGAATACATAGACTAAGAATGGAGATTGTCAGAAAACGTTCTGACTTTTGAAATTTACCCTAATTACAAAGAGTTATAACTCTTATTACTTTTTGTGATAATAACCTCTAGAGGTCCTATACATTTTGTAAAAGGTATTAGGTAAACCACATAATAAGGACTTTCTGTATAGGTCGCCTGGGCAAAATAGAGCGATTATCAGCACTGAAAGGAATAGAAGGTACTGTTGAGCACAAAAATCCACTGTATCTATGAAGTAAATGTGCACTTAAGTTGTATTGATAGCATAAATAAGAAATCACATACAGTTTCCATCAGTTTCAAAGAGAATTACACTCAAACCGTTCACCATACGCACCTGCATAATCGGCATGGTACAAATCTTCACATACAGTACATTGCACCCACTGTTCACGTTGCACATCGTCAGATAATTTTTCCTGAGCGGTATACACATGTTGCATCTTGCGTTTGTGCGACTGCATTTGTGGACATTGTTTGGCACAATAATGCTCACATTTTTAGTTTTTTTTTAATTTATAGCAGAATTTTTGCGTATCTATTGTGAGTTACGAAGCAACTTGCATTTACACTGCCCGCATCTCGTGGCCGTGCGGTAGCGTTTCTCGCTTCCCACGCCCGGGTTCCCGGGTTCGATTCCCGGCGGGGTCAGGGATTTTCTCTGCCTCCTGATGGGCGGATGTTGTGTGCTGTCCTTAGGTAGTTAGGTTTAAGTATTTCTAAGTTCTAGGAGACTGACGACTATAGATGTTAAGTCCAATAGGGCAGTCGCCTTTCGGCCGTGGTCGCGTGCGGACCGGCTCCGCGCGCCGGACAGCGCACCGTAGTTTGTTTACTTCCGCGTCGCGGTATTTCGTGTTGTGTAGCGTCCATTCCTATTGCACCTCATGGCGCACTGTTACCGCCGAGCGACAGTTAAAGTAACATTCCAAGCCGAACATGCTAGACCACGCGCTTTTGAAATTGAGCAATTCATTCGCGAAGAGCTACGTCTGGACCCTCAGGAAGTGATAGGTATTCATTTCTCTATCACTAGCAGCATCGTCTATATTAAGATGACGACGGAGGAAGCGTGTGCTAACGTAGTTCGACAACACGCACGCGGCCTCAAGTTCAAACATTCTGACGGGCATATTGGAGAGGTGACGGTCGATCACGCTGGTTTCGGACTTCGAACAATCCGGGTTTTTGAGCTCCCTTTCGAAGTGCCGCAAGATGTGGTCGTCGAAGCTTTCCGACCCTATGGCAATGTTGTGGGGCACATCGCGGAGAAATGGCAGACATTCAGGACATACAACGTGTTGAATGGTGTCCGCCAAATCAAAATCGAACTCTCCAAACATGTACCATCCTATCTGCTGATAGGTGGCGTGCGAGCCATCGTTATGTATGATGGCCAGCCGCGGACGTGTGCCGGTTGCGGACAGGAGGGCCATGTTCGGTCAGAATGTCTCCGCCGACGTTTGCTCCAGGTCCCGACCAGTGACTCAGCTCCCAAAGTGACGGCCGCTTCTTTACCAGATAGCTACGCCACAGCCGTACGCAGCCCCGATGCGTCACTTCAGGAAGCACCTCTTCTCCACCCGGCACTCCCCACTGGAAATGACGGTGCTGCCATGGCCTCACCGACACCATCTCCTCTGACGGCTACGACACCACCAACTCTCCAGAGCTCGATGGACATCGACGCGAATGCGGTGCCTACCTCTGCCTTTCTTCAGACTGGCGCGACCTCGGACATCGAACATCCACATTCTGATTCAGAACAGCACCTCCGAAAGCAACGGTCGCCCAGAAAACGGAAGAAGAGGAGTCAAACGCCATCTGACGACACACTTCTTCATGTGGCATCACAGGCAGTGGAGCTGATACACGACAGTGATCTCCCTTCGAGCGTTCTGACGACAGGAGAGGCTGCTCCTGATGTCCCATCTGAAGAACGATCTCACACGAATATGACGGATTCCAAGGAGGGTGCCTCCCTGGACCCCACTACAGCAGCGTCGCTACAACTCGCCCTCGAGGAGTGTGACAGTCGCTCACCGTCTGTTCCAGTCTCCTGGGCTGATGATATCGACGAAGGAGCAGTTCGAGATGGTGGTCCTCCCATCAGGCAGTGCCCCATGGAGGTGCCTGACCCACCTTCCAGCCAGTGATTACGACAACGGTGACTACGTCAGATGTTACACGCCAGCCAGACATCTCTGCCGGAACATCTGTGCCAATGGTGGGAGCACGCCCCCAACATTACCGCATAGCGACGATGAATCTGGCCACCATTCGGGCCCCCCATAAACTGGCAATGTTCCGTGAGACCATTTATGCTGCTGATGTCGACATTGCCCTCCTCCAAGAAGTGTTTGTCGCCGATTTCCATGCCCCCACTGGCTACGTGGCACACATCTCCCATGCTTCTGACAACGGTAGTGGAGTTGCCATCCTCCTCCGTTCTGGACTCCCTGCTGAAGATGTAGTGTACCTTGCTAATGCTAGGGGTATGGCTCTCACGCTGTTCGGCGTCCGTATCCTCAATGTATATGCGCCGTCCGGCTCCAGTCGACGTCGTGATCGACACACTTTCTTTGCTGACGAGGTAACGCCGTTGTTTGAGGGTCCCCTAGATGATATGGTCCTCGGTGGCGATTTCAACTCCACGCAAAGGCCTGAAGATCAATTACCGCATCATTCCCCTTGTGCGGCCCTCTCCGTCATCATCGACAGACTCCAGCTTGTTGACACATGGACAAAGGTGCATGGCACCCGTGCAGGTTTCACATATTATACGGCGCATTCATCTAGTCGTCTCGATCGTATATACCTCACACGTTCCCTTGCTGCCGACACTCGACATGCCGAAGTATGGCCTCTGGCTTTCTCTGACCATGACGCCTACATCTGCGATGTCGTCCTCGCCCGCCAACAAGTGTGGCACAGCCGCGGCTTGTGGAAATTCAACGTTTCTCACCTGACTGTCCCTGACTGCCGACGAATCGTTGAGGATGCGTGGGCACTCTGTCATCGTCGTCGCCCCGCCTACGCATCCACCTTATCGTGGTGGGTATCATGCGCGAAACCAGCTCTGCGCAGGGCGCTGATAGGATATGGCAAAGACTTCAAAGCCTGGCAAGCGAGCACCATGGACTTTTATTATGCAGTCCTTCGTGACTGCACTTCGATGGCCTTCTCTCCTGATCGTCAGATGATGGTGCATCGTGCTAAAGCGCAGATCACTTCCCTCACGCGACGGCGCTTAGAAGGGACTCTTGTCAGATCCTGCACCCGTGACCATATGCCTCATGAAACGCCATCGATGTACCACCTTCTCAGGGAACGCCGACGTCGTCGTCGAACCCTCATCCACGATCTCACAGATGCGGAAGGACGACGACACACTACGCAATGCGACATTGGTCACGCTTTCTATTCTCATTTCCGTCAACTGTTCGCTGCCGTCCCTCATCCCCCGACCTTAATTGAGGAGGTGGCAGCAATGACTGTCAACACCATGCCAGAGGATGTGGCTCAAGAACTTCAGGAACAAGTGACCTCTGATGAAGTCCTAGATGCTATCAAGGTGGGGGCTGCCAACAAGTCCCCTGGACCTGACGGCCTCCCCCTCGACTTTTACAAGTATTTTAGCTACCTTTTGTTACCTGCTTGGACGTCCATCTGTCGTGGATTGATGTCACCCACAACGATGATCCCAGCCACCTTCCTTGATGGGGTCATCATCCTGGTCCCTAAGCCACATGGGCGATCACGGATCTGTGATTACCGGCCCATCACTCTACTCAACAGTGACATGAAAATTTTCACCCGTTTGTTGGCCTCACGCCTCAAGAAGGCAGCAAGATCCGTCACCTCCCTTGATCAGACTTCGTTGGGCGGTGACAACAACTTCCATACGGCCCTTTGCCGTTATAGGGACATGATTGCGCTCGCGCGCTCGCGACATTTACCTGGCGCATTGGCATCGCTTGACTTCCGTCAAGCTTTCGACCGTGTCGACCATACTTTTCTGAAATCGGTCCTCCAACACATGGGTTTTCCGGTTCGTACAATCACCGTGGTAATGCGGCTCTTGAGCGGCGCAACTTCAAGAATACTCTGTAATGGTCGCCTCACCGCGCCTCTAGCGATCGAGCGCTCTGTCCGACAGGGATGCCCACTTTCCACGATACTGTATGCTTTGGCATTAGAGCCCCTCCTACAGGGGCTTCGCCAACGCCTGGTGGGCCTGACATTGCATGGGCACCGCTTCTGTTGTACAGCCTATGCTGACGATCTAGTCCTCTACCTCCGCAATGTAGACGATGTTCGCGCTGCTCTGACTTGGGTGACGACTTATGGGGAGGCATCGGGCAGTTCTCTTAACATTTCCAAATCGAAGGTTCTGCTCATTGGTGAGGGTCTACCAGAAAGATCTGTCGCTGCTCTAAGTGTGGCCACCAGCGTCCGCTGTTTGGGCATTGATTTTATGAATGACCTCCGTCGCTCAGCGGCAACCAACGGTCGACGTCTCCTACAAACGATCAGAGCTGGCCTTGTGGACCACCGGTTTCGATCCCTCGACATTATACAGCGCGCGCAATACGTGAATGTTTATCACGCCTCACGCATCCCCCATGTGGCACAAGTGTTCCCGGTTCCGATTACCCTCGCACGTCGTATGTTGATGGCGATGGGATCCTTTGTCTGTGCCGGGATGTTATTTAAAGTTCAATATTCCTCCCTTGCCCTCCCGCGGGAGCGTGGTGGAGTGGGCTTACTCCATGTGCCAGACAGAGTTACCGCACTTTTTGTTAGCTCCCAACTGAAAGTCTGGCGTCGCTGCCCGACGAGCCTGACCGGACTGCTTTTGCGTGAATACGCACCAGTCTCCATGTCAGCCCCGGTCATGTTATCCGACATTCCACCCCCCTTTTATCACTTTCGGTACTTCTTCTTTGAAATCAGTTACATTCTGCACTCCTTACCCCTTCTCCGTATACTCCAGACAAAGACTGTATACGACACCTTACAAATGTGTCAAACCCCCAACCCCATTGAACACAAGTTTCCCCAGATCATATGGCGCCGTGTGTGGAAAGCAGTGCATGCTGGTTACCTCGACACCAGCGTTCAGTCCACCTGGTATATCACCGTCAATGGCAAACAGGTCAACCAGTCTCGTTTGCACCGCATCCGCCTTGCTGACACACCACTTTGTGTTCACTGTGGTGTAGAGGACACGGACGCTCATCGGTTCTCATGTGGTCCGTCTGCTGACGTCTGGAGGCTCGCGCAGCGTATCCTGGCTTTCCTCACCCGACAGCCGCCTGCTCAGATTATTTTCCTGACGCTTCTATTCCCGGATGTGATTCATTACCCCACAACAAAAACTAATGCCGTGAATTGGATACGCGGTCATACAGTCCGCTACCTTTTTGGGCCCGATGAGAAATCAGAACTAGGTTATTGGACGTACCTTAACGATCGACATTGTGCACTTGTTCGCAACCCCAGATACAAGCAGTTCTTTTCCAATTTTCTACGGAGCGCCTTTCATGACCCGCTTTCCAGCTGGAACGTCCAAGCCATGAGATGCTGATGCTTTTTTGCCGATATGATGTTCTGAACGTACTACACACGGAATCCCCACTAAAATTTCGAGAAGACACGTTTGGATGTTCCGCCAATCAGACGGCGCAAGCGACTCCTAGAATTCTGGTGCAACGACTGCCATAATACAAAAAAATGAATACATAAAAACATACATAAAAAAAACAAAGAAAAATAAAGAAAACAAAAATGCAATACAATTAACTAAAAACAAAAAACAAAGTTCCTGTTCACAACAAATTTCATTTTTTTATCGCTACTCTCTATGTTTCTTCCCCCCTACTTTCTTCCTTTCCTACACCTTTGCAAAAAAAAAAAAAAAAAAAAAAAATAGTGCTCAGAGCCATTTGAACCATTTTTGATCATTTCTGATAGAATATTATTAACGCCGACCACCTATCGATATAAAGCCATCCAGGCGATACCAGTGTCATCTGACGAGAAGTGGCTGCCAGTCAGACAAAATCACGCTGTTGTATCAGTTGCATCATGTTGCATCAGTGAGTGTGCTACGTGTGTATAGAACGGGGAAGGCGCGCGATCTGAATATGACAAAGGGCAGATTGTGATGGTCCAGAGGATTGGCAACTACACTACTTGTTGGGTGTTCGAGATGTACTGTAGCGAGCGTTACCACACCTTGGCAAAAAACCACGTCCAAACGTCATGGGGCTGGGGGACCACCTTAGGTTACATATTTCGGACGTCGTAGGCTGAGCAGACTGGTAAACAGGACAGGCGGCGAGCTTCGGCCAAACTAGCATCATACTTAAATGCTGGACAGAGTGCAAGTGTGTCTGAACACACAATGCACCAAACACTCGTAACGATGGACCACAACAGCCGACAACCCATGCGTGTGCCAATGTTAACATTACGACATCGGCTACTGCGAATGAAATGGGCACGTGACCATCGGTTCAAATGGCTCTGAGCACTATGCGACTTAACATCTGAGGCCATCACTCCGATAGATCTTAGAACTACTTGAACCTAACTAACCTAGCCCGCAGGTGTGTCCGAGCAGTTCTAGGCGCTATAGTCTGGAACCGCGCGACCGCTACGGTCGCAGGTTCGAATCCTGCCTCGAGCATGGATGTTTGTGATGTCCTTAGGTTAGTTAGTTTTAAGTAGTCCTAAGTTCTCGGGGACTGATGACCTCAGATGTTAGGTCCCATGTGCTCAGAGCCATTTGAACCATTTTTCTATCCGACTCTACAAGACGTATTCGACAATACTCTGCCTTACTCTACACGAAACAACTTCGGTTTAGCAAATTGCAAATGAAACTTAGTATATTTAATAGCTCCATTGCGTTGCTGAGCTGTTAATGTGTCTGAAAGCCAGGCGATGGTTCTGGGTTTGATTCACATTGCTACCAAGAAATTTCGTGTGCAAGTACTGGATGGCGAGGATGCTATCTCACGAAAACGTCTGAGAATCTGAATGAGAGGTGGCTTTTGAATGCAGTATAAATTCTCTGTTCTATGAATGGTTAGGGAAGCATACCACCATCATTCAAAATAGTTTAGACATTGAGTTATTAAAAAGTAGGGGAACGTTAAGATGGAGCTTTCAGTGGTTCAACTGTTCTTATACAGAGTGGTCCATTGATCGCGACCGGGCCAAATATCTCACGAAATAAGAGTCAAAAGAAAAAAAAAAACTATGAAGTCTTGCTTGAAGGGGGAAACCAGATGGTGCTATGGTTGGCCCGAAGGATGGCTCTGCCATAGGTCAAACGGATATTAACTGCGTTTTTTTTTAAAAAATAGGAACGACCAATTTTTTACATATTCTTGTTGTACGTAAAGAAATATGAATGTTTTAGTTGGACCACTTTTTCTCTTTGTGATAAATGGCGCTGTAATAGTCACAAACATATGGCTCACAATTTTAAACGGACGTTTGTTAACAGGTAGGTTTCTTAATTTAAAATACAGAACGTAGGTAGATTTGAACATTTTATTTCGCTTGTTCCAATGTGATATATGTACCTTTGTGAACTAAACATTTCTGAGAACGCATGCTGTTACAGCGGGAGTACCTGTAAATACCACATTAATGCAATAAATGCTCAAAAGGATGTCCGTCAACCTCAATACATTTGGCAATGCGTGTAACGATATTCCTCTCAACAGCGAGTACTTCGCCTTCCGTAATGTTCGCACATGCATCGACAATGCGCTGACGCATGTTGTCAGGCGTTGTCGGTAGCAAATATCCTTCAACTTTCCCCACAGAAAGAAATCCGGGCACGTCAGCTCCGGTGAACGTGCTGTCCATGGTATGGTACGTCGACGACCAATCCACCTGTCATGAAATATGCCATTCAATACCGCTTCAACCGCACGCGAGCTATGTGCCGGACATCCATCATGTTGGAAGTACATTGCCATTCTGTCATGCAGTGAAACATCTTGTAGTAACATACATGGAACATTACGTAGGAAATCAGCATACATTGCACCATTTAGATTGACATCGATAAAATGGGAGCCAATTACCCTTCCTCCCAAAATACCGCAACATACATTAATCCACCAAGGTCGCTGATTTTCTACTGGCGCAACTATCATGGATTTTCCGTTGCCCAATAGTTCATATTATGTCTGTTTACGTTACCGCTGTTGGTTAATGACGGTTCGTTGCTAAATAGAACGCGAGCAAGAAATCTGTCATCGTCCCGTAATTTCTCTTATGCCCAGTGGCAGAACTGTACGCGACGTTCAAAGTCGTCGCCTTACAATTCCTGGTGCACAGAATATGGTACGTGTGCAATCGATGTTGATGTAGCTTTCTCAACACCGACGTTTTTGAGATTCCCGATTCTCGGGCAATTTGTCTGCTAGTGCTGTGCAGATTACCCGCTACAGCAGCTAAAACACCTACTTGGGCATCATAATTTGTCGCAGGTCGTGGTTAATGTTTAACATGTGTCTGGACACTTTCTGTTTCCTTAAATAACGTAACTATCCGGCGAACGACCAGGACACGTGGGTGATGTCGTCCAGGATACCGAGCAGCATACATATCACACGCCCGTTGGGCATTTTGATCAAAATAGCCATACATCAACACGATATCGACCTTTTCCGCAATTGGTAAAAGGTCCATTTTAACACGGGTAATGTGTCACGAAGCAAATTTCGTCCGCACTGGTGGAATTTTACGTGATACCATGTACTTATACGTTTGTGACTATTACAGTGCCGTCTATCACAAAGCGAGAAAAGTGGTCCAACTAAAACATTCATATTGTTTTACGTACCACAAGAATATGTAATAAAAAATGGGGGTTCCTATTTAAAAAAAACGCAGTTGATATGCGTTTGACCTATGGCAACTCCATCTAGCGGGCCAACCATAGCGCCATCTGGCTTTCCCCTTCAAGCTAGACGAGTTTCGTTTTTTGTAGTTTTTAGTTTGATGCTTATTTGGTGAGATATTTGGCCCGGTCTCTATCAATGGACCACCCTGTATAGTTTCCCCTTCCCCATCCTCTACAGTTGAGTGCAATACACCCAACGTTCGGACAACCAGGTGAAACAGCCAGAAAACGTATTGTTTCAGACGTTGTTCAACTCGCGCGTCGCACTGCCATGAATACCGGTCATTTCGTCTGAGCGAACACCAGTTCCCTATAGCCGTGATTATTTTTCGCGGAAAGCAGTTTTTCATTTAAACCAAGTCGTGACAAGCATCCAAACGTATTTGAGTTTTTTCGGTAGTCAAAGTATGCGGAACAAACCTTACAGACACTTTTCTCTTCTTCAAAGCGTTACGGAGAACCTCGTGAACACTGGTTTACAGACATTCCACTGCGAACAAGAACGTTGCCTTACTGTAGCCGCATGAACACTACTTAATACTACCTGCTCACCGAGAAATAGTGGGATGCACATCTTTGGTTGACAGTTGTTAGTTCAAGTCGCCTCGTTAGTTACTATTCTGACGTTGTTCATGCACCAGGAATACAATCAGTCTCGGATGTTTTTGAGCTGGTGGTGCATAAGTAGCCGCTCATCGATTTTTCTTATCTTCCACGCCATTCTGGTGTATACTCTGTTCTAGTAAATGCTCCTCTAATGTTACGCACTTTCTCTAGCGATCCAGAGAATTCTATGTCCAAACATTAACGATCAGTTTAGCACTGGCTCTGGCTGCAGAATCGGAGTCCGTACATCTGTTTCCACCAGACACTTTTATCACTACAACGAATCATATATCTTCAGATAGGAACGATAATAATGATAACCATAGTGATGCACTCGTCGCTAGGTGTAATCGGGATATATTAATGAACGCTGAAGAAATTATTTATTTATTGATACATTTATGCAATAACCTCAGTCCAAGCTAGAATGATGGTTGTGTCTCTTTTGGTAATTAATTATGAAGATACTGTGTCCAATATTCATAGAACTGCCTGATTTTCTTGTTGCGTTGCAGAGCGCTTCATTTCGCTCAGGACACTCGTTCGTTACTGTATGCTGCAAATAAATGATTACTGTGTTTTTTGAAGTGGATCCGCTAGTAACACCTTCGATGGCGGCTGGAGAACAGCCACACATTTTTTCGTGGAAGGTCATGGGTCAGGAAACGAGACTCGTAGTGCGGTCAGATTGCTGGTCTCCGTTTTGGCCGCTTGACCTCACGCCACTTCTCAACCGATTCTGATTTCTCAGGATCGCTTGAGAAGCGGGTATTATTAGAGCAGCATTCGTTACACCTTGCATAAGATAAGTCAGCAGCATAGTCTTCGAAACTGCCAGCAGCGGAGATACCATTAATCACGATTCAGTATAGTGGGACATACCTTTCCTTCAACGTGAAGGTCAAGAAACAAGTCTCTAGCCAGTGAAATGCCATATATAAGGGGAAACGATTAAACACCTTTTTGAGATTGTGGATGATCAACACAAGCGCTCCGCTTCTTCCAACAGACGGAAACGTCTATTACGTGATCGCTGACCTCATGTCTAATACTCATGGTTACTCTCATTTTTCTCCGGTTTACTTTCAGTCGACAATGTGCGCTCATTGGGCAGTTCATTTCGCTCAATGTAGCCTACAATTCTTCTTCGCCTTCGATGAAGATAGCACAATTATCAGGAAATATTTTTATCTACCTATTTTCACAATGAATTTTAATACCACGACTGAACCTTTGTTTTGTATCTATCACTGTTTCTTTTATATATAGGATAAACAGAACTTCGAAAAGCTGCATCATTCTATTACACCCTCCTTGATTAGTCTACAAATAGCCCAAAAGTGACTATCTGAACGTTGGAAAGAAGCTTTGCTTAAGGAGTTTAACGGAAATCGAAAGACTATGTTACAAAAATTTAAACCTGAAGTGAAAGACTGCAGGAAATATTTGTTAGTTGGCAGCGATATTTCAGCTTGTATTTTATATGTTTGAGGCATGTCATTAAATAGCGATTCGCATCACAGTCGCAGTCTCGAGCTGATGACGATGATGACGATGTTGGTTTGTGGGACACTCAACATCGTTTTCATTAGCACCCGTACAATTTCCCAATCTTTCCAGTTCCAATCTCGCCACTTCCCGAATGATGATGAAAAGATACGGACAACACAAACACCCTGTTCCCGAGCGGAGAAAATCCCTGACGCTGCCGGGAATCGAACCTGGGGTCCCGGGACCAAAATGTAGCAACGCTAGTCACAAGAGTATTCTCGAGCTGCTTGACTCCATTGGTGTTACCATCCACCACGGTCGAGGTTGCCTGCTACTGCGAAACTGCCACTCGCGGTGCCACGGCGAGTCATGGAGTGGCTTGCTGTCACAGCGAAGAGCGGTCTGGTGTATCGGAGGAAAACGGAAACTTCAGCTTGGAGCCAATATCGGGAGGCCATGGACAGCGGCAGACAAGACCTTGCATTCGGCGACAAGGTGCGCCCGATGAGCTTGTTTATGTACAAGAGTGACTCGCCAAGAGAGCCAGCTGGTGATAGCTACACCTTGCCGTTGGATTTTGGGTCAGCTGCTGTCGTCATCTCCATGCTCTCCTCCAGTGTGGAGTATGAAGATGGCCAGCTATGATAAACACAGGTAACAACTTCCGAAGAGAGAAGCCAGCTGGGCATGGCGGCGTAGGAAGTCAAGAGCAAAGCAGCGAGGCAGCCTGATGGACTTGCAGTCAGAGCTGACGGTGACTTGCTGTCAACACCGGGAATTGTTCGAGCGTCGAGCTGCAGATGGTGCTCGGCTTCGTGGCAGCAGGGCAAGGAGTAAAATGTTGATGTCTGTAGTGTGTTTTCCGCTATGACGGTTAAAGATTGTCGGTTGTGATCAGTGCAGTCTTTTAGTGCAGATGCGAGTGCCTGCATTAGTCATATGAGGCTACCAAGAGATTAATATTTTCAGTTATGGCGAAGTCGCTGTAGGGGCTAGTTTATTAAAGTTCGAAATGTTACGCTACTGTTGTTTTTTTTTTTTTTTTTTTTTTGAAATTTTAAGGTGTGCATGTTGTTGTCCTTCATTGTCTGGTTGTTCTCGTGTATTTTGTCATTCAGGCGGTAACTTGGGCTTGCGCACTCTGTTGTTGATACTCTCTCCTTTATAAACTGCTACCTGAGCTGTGCTGCGGCTTGCATTGATGCTGTTTTTAGGTTTCCGCCCTCTGTTGGAGGCCAGACGGTATCGTTTAGTTGGCATGGTTGCGGTTGTTTGTCGTCTTCTCGTGTTGACTGGCGCCACTCGGTTTAACAAGCGACGCCTGTCCGCTAGTGGCAGCAGCCGCAGTTATCGATATGTAGTAATTGTTGCCCTATCTTTGCGGCGACGTCGTTGTTTTTCGGGGTCGTGCGAGTGGGCCATTTCGGTTGGGGACTCAGGAGGAGCCAGGTCCATGCAGTGCCAGAACACGCCAGGACCGCTGGTGGCATGCATGGACTGCCGGATGGAAGGGCTGTGGTCATGACGCTGTACGACCTCGTCGTAAATCGGAACCAGGAAGCTTTAAGACGAGTGCATTTCAATCCAAGTAGAGAAACCACCACCAATGTGATATCTCGCGTTTCTCTAGTGACTTCGGTTCATGTTGCCGCTTGTAGTGTCGCCGAAGCGAAGAGAAGCGGTGGAGTGCTTGGGGAAGGCGGATCTGATTAGCTTTCCTCGACTTCTTATTACTATTTACTGCGTTCAACTTGTTACAATTTGTTAATTTAAACCAGCGATAATTTTTCTGTACTGGTGGCCGCTAACGTCCCGGTTACTTTCCCTAGAGGTTAGGCCTTAGGTTTAAGTAGTTCTAGGAGACTGATGACCTCAAATGTCAAGTCCCATAGTGCTCAGAGCCATTTTTTGCATACTTTGCTATCTGCAGTAACTGTTTAGCCAACCTGTTATCAACATTTGTTCATTTCTTTATGTTTTCTCTATCAATCAGCGTGCACATTATCGAAAGTCATTAGTGTGTGTATTTTTTGTTGCTATTTGCGACGATTGTGTATAGCTCTTGTCTCTCTTAACATATACAGAAAAGTACTTCTGTGTTGTTTACTAACTACTCTGCACGTCTATTGGCAAGACGAACCACTTTGCCAATAACAATAGCGCCAGTACACTTATGAACAAGGACTCGAGTCAGCTGTCCGTCTAAAGTGAGAGCACATATAGGGCCAACTAGCGACGTTGCAAATTATTTCTTGTATGCGTGCAGGCGCAGGAAGTTTCGCTGTTTTGGCTTGGTCCAATTCGGTGATAGATCAAACTGAGAGCGACATATAATTAACATTCAAATCTCGGCGCCTCAAAAATTGTATAAATTTCAGGAACGACATCTTATTACGAGGAACATTTGTCAGCTGCGTTAAAAATGTTGTTGTTCGGTGATCATCATCTGCCTCTACATGGATATTCTATATATATCACACGTAAGGGCCTGGCAGTTGGTTCATCTAACCAGGTTGACAACACTTCTCTATTATTCCACTCTCGAATAGCGCACGGAGAAAACGAACATCTATATCTTTTCGTGTGAGCTCTGATTTCCCTTATTTTTTTATTATGATCGTTTCTCCCATTGTAGGTCGGCGCCAAAAAAAAGTTGGTGACTGAAATTTCGTAGGAAGATCCCGCCCCAATGAGAAACGAATTTGTTTTAATGATGTCCACTCTAAATCCTGTATCGTGTCCGTGACACTCTCACTCCGCTATCTAGCGATAATACGGAACACGCTGCTACTCATTGAACTTTCTGAATGTACTTCGTTAATCTATCAGGCAAGGACCCCACACGGTGGAGCAGTACTCCAAAACAAGACGGACAAGCGTACTGTAGGCAGTCTTTTTAGTATATCTGTTGCTTCTTCTAAGTGTTCTGCCAATAAATAGCTGTCTTTGGTTCGCCTTCCCAACAACATTTTATATATGTGTTTTCTAAATTAATTCCTAGGTATTTAGTTGAATTTACGACACTTATATTTGGCTGATTTATCGTTAACCGAAGTTTAACGGAATCTTTTCTGCACTCATGTGGATGACCTCACCCCATACTTTCATTATTTAGGGTAATTGCCAACCAACACTCACTGAGGATATCTTTTATAATAATTATGCAGTTTGTTTTGATCTTCTGATAGCTTTACGAGTCGAAAAGGAAAGCATCATCTATGTGCAAACCACGTAAGACAGCTGCTCAGATTGTCTCCTAAATCGTTTGTATTGATAAGGAACAGGAGCGGGCCTATAACGTTACCTTGGTGTACGCCAGAAATCACTTCTGTTTTACTCGATGAATTTCCGTTAATTACTACGAACTGTGACCTCACCCATTAGGGTGGCCGAGAGTACTAATGCGCTGGTTCCTGGTCTGGGGTAGGCGCGCCAGTCCCAGATAGAATCCTTGGTCTCGTTGTTGCAGGATCTTTTCCGGCCGCTGTGATGTCGGAGATTTGATGTTTTACCTCATTTCTGATATTCAAGGAACACTTGTGAAATGCGTGTACGTGAAAATCCCCACTTCATCGCTACCTTCGAGACACGGAGACACTGTGTTCAACCGTTCCTGCGGCGATTATAACACAACCTTCAAACTCTTTTAAATCTTGATAACCTGTCCTTGTAGCAGCAGTAACCGATCTAGCAACTGCTCCAGACGATTGTTGTCTTATATAGGCGTTGCCGACGGCAGCGCTGTATTCTGCCTGTTTTCATATCTCTGTATTTAATAAGCAAGCACATAGCAGTTTCTTTGGAGCTGCGGTGTATTAAATGCGTGTGTATCATACACATTATTCACAAGTTAATGAAATTTATCACCGGATCAATAGGTAACCGACCTGATAAATGTTGTGTCTGGGGGCTATTTCATGAAATGAACAACCCCAAGATGCGATACTTATTGTTGTTCCGGATACAAATAGAGACACTGATAAAGCAATTTATTTAGACCAGTGTCAAGCGCGAAACAGAATATCGAGTGGTAGTGTTGCGGGTAAGCGACGCGGTAAGGAGCGAGGCACTACCCACTGGTCAATCATTTTAGCGACGATACGAACCGCAGAGGGGAAAAATATCCACCGACGTAAGCAAATGTGTCACAGAGCATATTTTTGTGGTCAGGCGCCCAGGATATTCCACTTTGGAAGGTTTAAACGGGTCGACTGTTCATGTGCTATTGCTCATAGTATCTATAGAAATTGGACTTAGAGACCTAGAGTAGGCGACAACGTGTTGGATGTCTACGCCTCATCACAGAATGCAGAGGTCGGCTTTCCCGCTCTGTAGGAGAGGAGGGGCAAGTCTGAGAACAGAGTACAATTTCGAAGAAGCACCAGTGTTTCGCAACAGTCTGTAACACAACAACCCAGAGACTCGCGTATCCTTCCACCACTTCGTGCTTCGAGTTTATAGTCACGTTTCGTAAATATATGTATTAATGAGTTATGTTTGTCAAAGATTTGTAGTAAACACAATGGCCATGTCAGGGAAGTTTTATCGTAATTTGTTGTGCTTTCCTTCTTTCTCTAGTTGCTTTAAATTCGTGGAGGTATGTTCCGTCTATGCAACTAATTGAAGTTAGTTTGTATATTGCCATACGCAATTCGCTTCTTTTATTTGGAAAGCATCTTCATTGACTTGTAATACATGTTTCTCTTTGTACAAACAATAAACATGTGTGGCAGATACAATGTGCTGCTATGCTACATTTTTTCGTGTTTTGGCCTTGGTTTTTAGATTAGAATCAACTTTTGTAGTACGAATTTCCTAATGTGAACTTATCGTCTGGTTTTACTTACGATTTCCAGCACTGTTAACACATAAGTGATGCCTTGGAGATATATTTGTAAGTTTTCATGCTCCAGTTGGCCATTTTCTGGCGTTCTTTCAACCCCATTTGTCACATCACGTATATCACTTACACTTTTCCACATAGAAAACAGAACTTTGATTCGTCATCACAAAGAAGATATACGAAATCGTTTACTGGTACAGATATGTGGATGACAATCTGTATGTTAGATGAACCAACAGAGAAAACTGATAAACTTCATACAGAAATAAATAACACACATAAAACATTCAGTTCACCATGGAAAAAGAAACACAAAAGCAAATACATTTCTTGGATATAACAATAAAGACAGACGACAGTAAACACATATTTAACGTCTTCAGAAAGCCAACAGACAAAAATATAATTACACACACTTCATCCAACCACCCGCAAAATCAAAGATTAGCGGCTCTACGTCACATGTTACACAGACTAAATAACATCCCACTGAGCAAAGGAGACCATGAAAAAGAATTACAAGTAATATAACTCGTAGCCACAAACAATGGTTGCTGTTTTTGTTGTGGTCTTCAGTCCAGAGACTGGTTTGACGCAGCTCTCCATGCTACTCTATCCTGTGTAAGCTTCTTCATCTCGTAGCAACTATTGCACCCTACATCCTTCTGAAACTGTTTATTGTATTCGTCTCTTGGTATCCCTCTACGACTTTTACCATCCACGCTGCCATCCAGATCTAAGTTGGTGATCGCTTGAAGCCTCAAAATATGTTCTACCAATGGATCCCTTCTTCTGGTCAAGTTGTGCCACAAATTCCTCTTCTCCCCAATTCTGTTCAGCAGCTCCTCATTAGTTATGTGATCTACCCATCTAATCTTCAGCATTCTTCTGTAACACCATATTTCGAAAGCTTCTATTCTCTTCTTGTCTAAACTATTTATCGTCCATGTTTCACATCCATACATGCCTACACTCAATATAACCACTTTTAGAAAAAACTTCCTGACACACAAATCTACACTCCATGTTAACAAATTTCTCTTCTTCAGAAACGCTTTTCTTGCCATTGCCAGTCTACATACACTCCTGAAAATTGAAATAAGAACACCGTGAATTCATTGTCTCAGGAAGGGGAAACTTCATTGACACATTCCTGGGGTCAGATACATCACATGATCACACTGACAGAACCACAGGCACATAGACACAGGCAACAGAGCATGCACAATGTCGGCACTAGTACAGTGTATATCCACCTTTCGCAGCAATGCAGGCTGCTATTCTCCCATGGAGACGAAATGTCGGCACTAGTACAGTGTATATCCACCTTTCGCAGCAATGCACGCTGCTATTCTCCCATGGAGACGATCGTAGAGATGCTGGATATAGTCCTGTGGAACGGCTTGTCATGCCATTTCCACCTGGCGCCTCAGTTGGACCAGCGTTCGTGCTGGACGTGCAGACCACGTGAGACGACGCTTCATCCAGTCCCAAACTTGCTCAATGGGGGACAGATCCGGAGATCTTGCTGGTCAGGGTAGTTCACTTACACCTTCTAGAGCACGTTGGGTGGCACGGGATTCATGCGGACGTGCATTGTCCTGTTGGAACAGCAAGTTCCCTTGCCGGTCTAGGAATGGTAGAACGATGGGTTCGATGACGGTTTGGATGTACCGTGCACTATTCAGTGTCCCCTCGACGATCACCAGAGGTGTACGGCCAGTGTAGGAGATCGCTCCCCACACCATGATGCCGGGTGTTGGCCCTGTGTGCCTCGGTCGTATGCAGTCCTGATTGTGGCGCTCACCTGTACGGCGTCAAACACGCATACGACCATCATTGGCACCAAGGCAGAAGCGACTCTCATCGCTGAAGACGACACGTCTCCATTCGTCCCTCCATTCACGCCTGTCGCGACACCACTGGAGGCGGGCTGCACGATGTTGGGGCGTGAGCGGAAGACGGCCTAACGGTGTGCGGGACCGTAGCCCAGCTTCATGGAGACGGTTGCGAATGGTCCTCGCCGATACCCCAGGAGCAACAGTGTCCCTAATTTGCTGGGAAGTGGCGGTGCGGTCCCCTACGGCACTGCGAAGGATCCTACGGTCTTGGTGTGCATCCGTGCGTCGCTGCGGTCCGGTCCCAGGTCGACGGGCACGTGCACCTTCCGCCGACCACTGGCGACAACATCGATGTACTGTGGAGACCTCACGCCCCACGCGTTGAGCAATTTGGCGGTACGTCCTCCCGGCCTCCCGCATGCCCACTATACGCCCTCGCTCAAAGTCCGTCAACTGCACATACGGTTCACGTCCACGCTGTCGCGGCATGCTACCAGTGCTAAAGACTGCGATGGAGCTCCGTATGCCACGGCAAACTGGCTGACACTGACGGCGGCGGTGCACAAATACTGCGCAGCTAGCGCTATTCGACGGCCAACATCGCGGTTCCTGGTGTGTCCGCTGTGCCGTGCGTGTGATCATTGCTTGTACAGCCCTCTCGCAGTGTCCGGAGCAAGTATGGTGGGTCTGACACACCGGTGTCAATGTGTTCTTTTTTCCATTTCCAGGAGTGTATTATATCCTCTCTATTTCGACCATCATCAGTTATTTTGCTCCCCAAATAACAAACCTCATCTATTACTTTAAGAGTCTCATTTCCTAATCTAATTCCCTCAGCATCACCTGATTTGACTACATTCCATTACAGTCGTTTTGCTTTTGTTGATTTTCATCTTTATCCTCCCTTTCAAGACACTGTCCATTCCATTCAACTGCTCTTCCAGATCCGTTGCTGTCTCTGACAGAATTACAATGTCATAGGCAAACCGCAAAGTTTTAATCTGTTCTCCATGGATTTTAATTCTTCCTCAAAATTTTTCTTTCGTTTCTCTTACCGCTTGCTCAATATACAGATTGAATAACATTGGGGATAGATCACAGCTCTGCCTCACTCCCTTCCCAACCAATGCTTCGATTTCATGCCCCTTCGGCTCTTAGTATTGTCATATGGTTTCTGTACAAATTGTTAATAGCATTTCGTTCCCTGTACTTGACCCCTGCCACCTTCAGAATTAGAAAGAGTGTTTTCCAGGCAACAATGTCAAAAACTTTCTCTGAGTGTAGAAACGCTAGAAACGTAGGTTTACCTTTCCTTAACCTAACTTCTATCAGTATTGTCTCGCGTCTTCTAATATTTCTACAGATTCCGAACTGATCTTCCCCAAGGTCGGTATCTATCAGTTTTTCCAATTTTTTTTACAACGCCCATTAAGTACAAAAACACTACCAGAAAATTAAAGCACAAAATAAAGAAAATGAAAACAAGCAGAGAACACAAACCCCACGGACGAAACAGCTTACACGAAACACAAAACAGAAACTCATTACATGAAAACTACAAAAAAATTGTTCTTTCTTACGAACACAAAGCAACATACAAGATTGGAAATATGCTGAAGAAACAGAGATTGAAGGACAAAGATTACAGAACGAGAAACACACTCCAGTCACATTTACAAATAACAGACAAACCAGATAAACAGCAACGAGCAGGTATATGCCAGCTAGTGTGCCAAGAATATGAATGAGTGTATTCGGGAATGACAAGCAGGAACATCAAAACTAGATTGAAAGAACAAGAAAGAAGTTAGATAAATGAAAATAGCCGTTCTGCCTTTGCGGAACACCTGATAAAACATCGACGCGCACCATCCAACATGGATAGTGCCAGTTAACAGATCAATAATCACAACAAAAAGCTCCTGACATTGCAAGAAAGTTTCCCATCAGAAGAGCCACTGCAACCGAAAAGAAGGTACTGAACGGCCACATCCGTTAAGCAAACAACTCTCTGATCATGCTAGCCGCCAAGACAATAATAAACCGAAATGCAAGCAGGATAAATAGTTAATGAATCTTCCGCCCCCGCCTCTCTCTCTCTCTCTCTCTCTCTCTCTCTCTCTCTCTCTCTCTCTCTCTCTCTCTCTCCCTCGCCCCCCCCCCACTCCACCCCCACTTCCTCTCCCATCCCCCCCCCCGACAAACACAAACACAAATCTTAAAAAAACACATTTACACACATCATAATACACACACATGTACACAAATAGCCATTTATATATTAAAAAAAGATACATTCACACACAGCAACATACAGTCACGAACACACACGCAAAAATATCCATAAAACGTAAGCACCCTCTCAAGAAAGAATGACACAATTAAATACAGAAAATACACACACACACACACACACACACACACACACACACACACACACACACACACACACACACACACAACAAACAAACAAACAAACAAAGGACGACAGACAAACGCACAACAACAGTTGGCAACACTATAGGCCGAAAACACACATATGTTGACCACAAAATGGAAAGTGATATCTGCAATGTGAAAAATGTAGGTGAAAGAACGTCAGAAATCAGCCAGCTGGACCATGAAAACTAACTAATACATCTCCAAGACCACACGCATGAGTTAACAACGCTGGAAATCTTAACACAGAACGATAAGTTCACATCAGGGAAATTTGTACTACAGAAGTTGATTCTAACCTAAAAAACAAGAGCAAAACACGACAAAACGTAACATAGCATCACATTGTCTCTACCACATAATATGTTCAGTGTATTACAGGCCCCTGAAGATGCTTCCCAAATAAAAGAAGCAAAACGCGAATAACAATAAGCATTCCTTCGATTAGTTACCTAGAAGTAACATACCTACAAGAAATTTTTATATTATAAAGAACAGAGAATATCATTCGTGAAACAGATAGTGTGGGTGGGTGCAGTCGCTGAGGTGAAGGCTAATGGCGTGGAACAGACGTATGTGTTGGCGCGCAAATTCTAGAATGTATTGCGTCGAAATATTGCTGTTGTACTATGTGGCCGGGCAAATTATAAGTCGGCCAGCAAGTATGTGAGCACAGTGTTTGGTCGTTAGAAGATTTTGGAAGTAATGAACAGTACTGAATGTCTTGTTAATCAAGAATAACCTCTTGCCAATAATGAATGTAATAATGAGCACTACTTCAAATTACAGACAACGCATCGTATAGAAAGATCCAGCCAGTATTTTGTAGCTGTCTAATAGGCATCCCAGCGTCTTAGTAACTTTGTCGAATATTATAGCATGTTTAATCAAACTTGTCGGGAGAAACTTCGCTGCCTAGAGATTAACTATCGGCAGGGTACTGTCCTTTCGCAATTTATGGCGAAAGGACAGCACCCTGCTGATGGTTAATGTCTGGTCAGTGAAGTTTCTCCCGACAACTTTGATTAAACATGCTATAATGTTCGACAAAGTTACTAAGACGCTGGGCTGCCTGTAAGACAACTACATAAGTTGATTCTAACCTAAAAACAAGAGCAAAACACGACAAAACGTAACACAGCAGCACATTGAGTCTACCACAACTGAAATAAAAAGTCAAAAGAAGCCAAATATAGGTAAATTTACAGTTGGTTTTCATCAAGTACATCTTTTGTTTAAAAGCAGTAGTAAATATAGTGGTTCACATAGCACTACACTATTACTGGAGACAATCAGCTTCAATTAAAACTGATTTAACTTAAATTCATTTTCTGTTCAAATGGTTCAAATGGCTCTGAGCACTATGGGACTTAACATCTGTGGTCAATAGTCCCCTAGAACTTAGAACTACTTAAACCTAACTAACCTAAGGACATCACACACATCCATGCCCGAGGCAGGATTCGAACCTGCGACCGTAGCAGTCGCGCGGTTCCGGACTGAGCGCCTAGAACCGCGAGACCACCGCGACCGGCTCATTTTCTGTCACAAAAGTGTGCTAGTCCTCTTATAGTCAAAGTACTTTTAAAATTGTATGTTATATTTTGTAAATGCTGTGTGTACGTCTACGTAACATTAGTATCGAAAAATAGTTGCTCTCATATATGAAAACTATTAGGGCATTACTTTGAGCCGGACGGTGTGGCCGAGCGGTTCCAGGCGCTACAGTCTGGAACCGCGCGACCGCTACGGTCGCAGGTTCAAATCCTGCCTCGGGCATGGATGTGTATGATGTTCTTAGGTTAGTTAGGTTTAAGTAGTTCTAAGTTCTAGGGGACTGACGGCCTCAGCAGTTACGTCCCATAGTGCTCAGAGCCATTTCAACCATTAATCTGAGACGTTGTCATTTTCAGAGGAATAACTAAGGAATGATAAGAGTTTTTGTCATGTTTAGATTTTTTTAAACATATATCATTGTTGTGACTTACGTAACAAAGTACAGACTTGATAAAGTGTTATTCATATCTTATTATTCATGATCCTGAAGTTAAAAAATATCACAGCCTTACAAATTAACGTCGTTCAGCGTCCATGTCACACGTGTCTTTTTATATAAGTTAGCACGTGTGCTTTTTGTCCAGTTCCTGCTTTGCCCTTCTCACACTATATTTACGTGATTTCGGAGTCATTAGTCACTCACTAAAATTAAATTTTTGCTCGTGTTGGAGCTAACGACCGTCTTATTCTGCTATCTAAACTGATTCGAACGTAATTATAGCATTCCAGATTACTGCTAACTACCGTGAAAATTTAATGTATTATTATGTTGCACGTATCTGTCGTTTACGTCGTAACCAACACTCGTGCCGTATCAATCAGGTATATATTCTGTCCGTAAGGTTTAGACTTCTCATTCGATGCCTTGATTCCATTAACAGCGGAACATGAAATACACGTGTCACAACAAAACCTTATACACAGTCAGTTCCACAAGATATTGTATGCCATAATTTTGAATGTAACGTCCCCAGTGACATCTCTGGTAAGGTATCGGAGCCATTGTATGGATCAACAGTGATAGAATCGAATGTTTTGTTTTGTCGGTTGCATTTTAAAACGAATGCAAAATATCTAAAGTGTCACGAGGCACAGTTCCTTGTAAATCATTTTTCCTGGGTCTGGTTATCTCTTTCAAACGCCTGGTGTACGAAGTGTGAAAAGTTGCTTCAACGCACTGTTGAACGCTGAATGTTTGGGGATGTTTCTCGAAGCGCGGTTTTGGTTATTTGCACGTATTTACAGCCAATTTAAACGACGAAAGAATGTGCAATATTTATAAAAATTGCCTTCTGAGGTCTTTAAGAAGCTATTTGGTTCGAACGAGGAAAACTGGGTGCTTCAAGAAGAAGATGATGATGCGAAACATCGCATATTCTGTACAGCATGTAAACTAGAAGATGGGGTGTCCACGATGGACTGTCCTGCAATGTCTCCGGATGCAAATCCGATCGGAAATGTTTGGTCGTATATTAAGATGAAGCTTACAGTAAAGCCAGTATATACTTTGAAGCGGCTGTTAAATACAATGGGGACGATATGGATATCGTTACCGGGAGAATATGCAGAAAATCTATTGAAGAGCGTATCAAGGATGTATCAAGCTATAATCAAAAATGGGGGTGACGGGACTAACTATTAGGTACTTGTGCAATTAATAATTACATATATTTTCATGTAACATATATTTGTAATACTGTCTTTTATTTTATACAGATAACATGCTTTCTTGTGGAACTCATTATACACTCTAGAGTATAGGTAAGTTACAAGACGACACCTACGCGTTCTCATGCTGATGTAACGTCCTCATTAATTACGACTGCAATGGCTATTGGTCCGTGGATCAATGGAAACTCGCCGCCTGTTCTGCTAGGTTGACTGTCTTGTCAGGATACCCCGTCAACTAGCTGAACGGGTGCTCGAGATACGCAATGCTCCATGAACACAGGTGCGAATAGTTTTATACTATGAGAGACTTCACTTGGGTTTACATCGGACTTGTGGGCCAAGTGAACGCTGTTGCAGAAAACCTACATCCCTTCACGCATAATGTCTTCGCCGACGGCGGTGAAATCTTCCAGTATGTTATTCGTCGTGTCGCAACCCCAGACAGTCGGCCGACGAGCATTATAGCGATTTCACATTGATGTCTGGTACGCCTGATTCGCCTGATCCGAACCCGAGTGGGAACATCTCTGGTACGCTATCGGGCGCCAACTTTGCGCCAGCTCTACGGCAGTAAACCACCAGCACGTAATTTAAGGGACTGCATGACTTGCGCAGAGACATCGGGTGGCAAAAATCACTGCAACCTTACAAAGGTAGTTAATTAGTTAGTTTACACTCGCACCACAACTTAGTTTTTATGTTGTTGTTGTGGTCTTCAGTCCCGAGACGGGTTTGATGCAGTTCTCCATGCTACTCTATCATGTGCAAGCTTCTCCATCTCCCAGTACCTACTGCAACCTACATATTTCTGAATCTGCTTAGTGTATTCATCTCTTGGTCTCCCTCTACGATTTTTACCCTCCACGCTGCCCTCCAATACGAAATTGGTGATCCCTTGATACCTCAGAACATGTCCTACCAACCGATCCCTTCTTCTGGTCAAGTTGTGCCACAAACTTCTCTTCTCCCCAATCCGATTCAATACTTCCCCATTAGTTATGTGATCTACCCAACTAATCTTCAGCATTCTGCTGTAGCACCACATTTCGAAAGCTTCTATTCTCTTCTTGTCCAAACTATTTATCGTCCATGATTCACTTCCATACATACTCCTTTACTACTTTAAGTGTCTCATTTCCTAATCTAATTCCCTCAGCATCACCCGACTTAATTCGACTACATTCTGTTATCCTCGTTTTGCTTTTGTTAATGTTCATCTTATATCCTCCTTTCAAGACACTATCCATTCTGTTCAACTGCTCTTCCAAGTCCTTTGCTGTCTCTGACAGAATTACGATGTCATTGGCGAACCTCAAAGTTTTTATTTCTGCACCATGGACTTTAATACCTACTCCAAATTTTTCTTTTGTTTCCTTCACTTCTTGCTCAATATACAGATTGAATAACTTCGGGGAGAGACTACAGCCCTGTCTCACTCCCTTCCCAACCACTGCTCCCCTTTCATATCCCTCGACTCTTATAACTGCCATCTGGTTTCTGTACATATTGTAAATAGCATTTCGCTCCCTATATTTTACCCCTGCCACCTTCAGAATTTGAGAGTATTCCAGTCAACATTGTCAAAACCTTTCTCTAAGCCTACAAATGCTAGAAACGTAGGTTTGCCGTTCCTTAATCTAGCTTCTAATATAAGTCGGAGGGTCAGTATTGCTTCACGTGTTCCAACATTTCTACGGAATCCAAACTGATCTTCCGCGAGGTCGGCTTCTACTAGTTTTCCATTCGTCTGTAAACAATTCGCGTTAGTATTTCGCAGCTGTGACTTATTAAACTGATAGTTCGCTAATTTTCACATCTGTCAACACCTGCTTTCTTTGGGATTGGAATTATTATATTATGCTTGAAGTCTGAGGGTATTTCACCTGTCTCATACATCTTGCTCACCAGATGGTAGAGTTTTGTCAAGACTGGCTCCCCCAAGGCCGTCAGTAGTTCCAATGCAATGTTGTCTACTCCGGGGGCCTTTTTTCGACTCAGGTCTTTCAGTGCTCTGTCAGTCTCTTCACGCAAAATCATATCTCCCATTTCATCTTCATCTACATCCTCTTCCATTTAGATAATATTGTCCTCAAGTACATCGCCCTTGTATAGACCCTCTATATACTCCTTCCACCTTTCTGCTTTCCCTTCTTTGCTTAGAACTGGGTTTCCATTTGAGCTCTTGATATTCATACAAGTGGTTCTCTTATCTCCAAAGGTCTCTTTAATTTTCCTGTAGGCAGTATCTATCTTACCCCTAGTGAGATAAGCCTCTACATCCTTACATTTGTCCTCTAGCCATCCGTGCTTAGCCATTTTGCACTTCCTGTCGATCTCATTTTTGAGACATTTGTATTCTTTTTTGCGTGCTTCATTTACTGCATTTTTATATTTTCTCCTTTCATCAACTAAATTCAATATTTCTTATGTTACCCAAGGATTTCTACTAGCCCTCGTCTTTTTACCTACTTGATCCTCTGCTGCCTTCACTACTTCATCCCTCAAAGCTACCCATTCTTCTTCTGTTGTATTTCTTTCCCCCATTCCTGTCAATTGCTCCCTTATGCTCTCCTTGAAACTCCGTACAACCTCTGGTTCTTTTAGTTTTTTCCAGGTCCCATCTCTTTAAATTCCCACCTTTTTGCAGTTTCTTAGGTTTTATAAATGGGTTATATGCTGAACATTTATAACTGTGTTTCTTTTCTTTTAAGTATTCAGATGTGAGTTTGTATTTCCTGCTCAATACCTTTTACACATTACAATAACAAAGTCTTCTATGGATTAGAAGTAGATTCAGGAAGAAGCATTTTCAGCTTTTTTTCTAGTTTCACTTCGTAATCTTCCAGGCATTTTATTAGATTTTGAAAGCGACCAAAAATCTGCTGCATTGTGCACCCTCTTTTGCGCTAAAGACAACCCCAGAATTGAATAACGAGTGACATTTGTTTCTTCTGATATTCTAATTATGTGTACCTTTTGAACTTCAGTGAATTATTGACAACAAACTTGATGAGAAGTACATATACTGTGAAAAAGTAGTGAAAATGCCAAACTCCTTATACAAATATCTGCACGGTGATCGTGGGTCTGCACATTATTCTTATAGCACGTTTTTGAGCACCGAAGACTTCTTTCCATAAAGACGAATTACCTCAGAACATTATTCCACATGACTTTATTGAATGAAAATATGCAAAATTGTCGGCATAGTGATTTGTCTAAGCGCAGATGTAGCTAAACTAGGAATGCTCTTTCCAGTTTAAATTCGCCACAATATGGACACCTAAAACTTTGGAAGTTTCCATCCAATTTCTTATCTCCTCATCATGTGCTGCACTTATCATTGGTGCAGTACCTCTATTTAAGCGGAATGAATATATTGCGTCTTTTTAAAATTGAGAATGAGGCCACTCGCAGAAAACCAGTTACTGACGCTTTTAAGGATATTGATTATGATCTCTTCTGTTGTGGCATCTGTGCTTCCATTGATTACAGTGCTCGTGTCATCTGCAAAAAGAACTAATTGTGATTGTTGTGTGTTAGACGGAAAATCGATTACATATACGATGATCATCGACCCTAGCGGCACCCAATACGAGCTTTCTCTCCAGTCATTAGCTGAATAACTACGTAGAACTTCCTAGATTCTTATGGTTAGATATGACATATTCCATTGGTTGACTATGAATTCCATAGAACTTTAGTTTATTTAGAAGATTGTTACTCACACAGTAAAAGCCCTTAGACAGTTCACAGAAAACGTCTACCGGTGCTGTTTTGTTATTTAATGTTTGTAAAAAAAAAAGAGGACCTGTAGTATCCATGCCACGCAGAACCTCTTCTTCATTCGATCAAACGGTGGTCTAACGCTCTACTAAACAGATGGTCATAACATTTTTGGCTCACTAGTGTATTCTTTTTACTCTCCTTAGAGAAGTATAAAGCTCTGAAACTCGATATATTGTCACAATTTATGGAGGAAAAGGCTGTACGCAAAATCACTCGGTTCCTGTTTGAGCTGGGAACATGGGGTAAAAAGTTTTTTGTTTAGTCCGGACAAGTGGCCATTTGTATAGCCATTCGTACATTCGTACGGCGACAAATTGGAGATGGTGCTAACGAAAATGGTACGAATCGCTTAATTCCTTTTGCAAAAGATTTTAGTTGGGGTGAAATTAATGCTCAGCTAATGAAACCATTTGTAACAGCACCGTTGGGACTTTAACGTGCAAGAACAATCATCCTAATTAACTAGGGACTGGATCGAGACTGATGTTTAAAATTTGGTCCACTGGTGTATCGAAACTATGTTTAAGGTAAGTCTAAACAGTTTAAGAACTTCTTGCTGCGTTTGAATTTTACGTGCAAAAAGACGTTTTTCTGGGAGATTTCTGAAGCGCGCCGCTTGTAGACTTTAACCCTGTACAAATCGTTTCAAACTTCGCAAGAAGGTAGATAACTGAATAAAATCAAAACAATTTTTTGTCCAGTAATCTTTAACCGCTGTTGAGATGTGATGGTTTAATTTTGAGCTAAATATCCCTTTCAGAAAGCTAGCTTCATTCGGATTTTCGTGCAAAAGGCACGTTTCATTGTGGTTTTTAATGAGGGCCATTTCTGCGTTTGAAACTTGTGTAAATCGGTTCAAATCTTGTAAGAAAGTAGAAAAATACATGTAATTGATGTTTGACCTGCTTTGTGAAAGCTTTATCTATTGCCATGATCTAAGCAGCATGGTTCGAAAGACAGTAAAGAAACACATACCGGATCAGTCATCACCCTGGTCAACAAAAATTCACATCAGTGTCTAAGCTGTAGCGGTCTAAGATGTTAAAGAAAAAGGTACAGATGCTAACGGAGACGTCTCTTATCCATTTGAGATGTATTAAGCCTTTTAAGGGAGCTATGGATGCGTTGCCACAGATACCAGCAGCATCTGTAGTACATAATGCGAAGCCTCATTGGTCAAAGAATAAAGAGGCTACCGGTGGCTAGAGTACATGTAAAATGCCTATCCTCCTGAGGCCACGTCAGCAGGTAACATTAAAGACATGTCTGGATATTCTGCGCTCCCATTTTGCTTTTGTAGATTATTACGAAGTCATCTAGTTTTATTTTTTTCTTGTATGTTTTTCAGACATTAGTCTTCTGACTGATTTGATGTGGCCTATCGCGAATTCCTCCCCTGTGCAAATTTCGTCATCTCAATTATTTGTTGGATGTATTCGAATCTCTGTCTTCCTCCACAGAGGAAGAACTACGTATTGCAGTGTAATTTATTTCCTGATGTCTTAACAGATGTCCTATCATCCTATCCCTTCTTACTATATGTCCCTTTCCTCGCCGATTCTGTGGAGAACCTCCTCATTCCTTACCTTATCAGTCCACCTAATTTTCAGCATTCTTCTGTAGCCCCACACCTCAAAGGCTTCGATCATCTTCTGATCCACTTTTCCCGAAGTTCATGTCTTACTGATATATATTCATGGAAATTATTTCCTCAAATTATGGCCTACGGTTGATACTAGCAGACTTGCAGTAGAGTAAAAGTTGGAAACCAGAAATTATAATCCTATCAAAGCAAAAGAAAGGCGAACACATCTTGGGCAGAGTTTGGTTGAATTAAAAGGTAACTAGCGTTTAGACATAACTGGGAACTTCAAAGATATTTAAATCGAAACTTTGTGGCATATTAGTGCTTATTACGAGTTAACCCTTCTTCCCAAGCGCAGTGAGCTCTCATGGCTGCACATGTTGGTACACCTGTATCTTGCAATTTATAGCTTAAAATCCGCGATCCTGTGCCCAGAATCTTGAAGATCCGCCAGCCGTAGTAAAGGGCATATAATTACATATTTCGGAAGAGCACACATGTAACAGTGGAAATATTTTCTGGATGCCAAAATTTCTGGGGGTAGGTGCATTTTATTGCACGGCAAGGGTACTAATACTAAGAAGTAGAAAAGCGTTAAGATGAAAAAATGTTTTGATTTAAGTGTCTTTTAAGGTGCCAGATAAGTCGGAAAGCAGGTTCCCTGTGTGTGTGTGTGTGTGTGTGTGTGTTTTTTTTTTTTTTTATCCCAATTGAACCCAGGACATATGTGGCTGCTTTGTGCTATAACAGCACCATTTTTCATTCCTGTCGGCATAAATGCCTAATGTGATACGCGATATTCTTTACGTGCATTCTCACGTATATGCACACATAGGTGTAGAAATGTAATTGGGAATGGAGCTCGGACGGCGGTGGCCGCTGGCGGGTCCAGTCCCATTCAGGCCGGCAGCAATCGATGTAGCGATGCGAAGGCTCGCAGGGCCGATTAGCGCTGCGGGACGGCTGACAAGGGGAGCGCCGTGTCGCGCAGAATAGCCGCGCTCTTGTCTAGCCTGCTGGCCGCGCCGGGACAGAAGCGGGGCCAATGAGACGCCTGGAAATGTAGTACTGCCGCCGCACACAAAGCGCGCACGGCGAGTTAAACGGCGACAGACTGTGTTTCCGCCGAAAAATGTGCGTTAAATCGCTCACGTTCGTTGGCTGAAGAGGTAGCTCTTGCTGCGAAGCGACAAATACGTTTAAAAAGCTTTCTCTAGTGCCACCGCTAACTACGAGCTGTCATGCCCATCTTAATATTAACGTATACCGGAAGGAGAAACAGATCGAGAGTGGACTGTAATTGTCGTATACCAGCGAATTGTGGTGTGGCAGTGCAGAACCAGTTGTAAGGTGATCATGACATTTTGGTCACGTCAGAGAGAGGGAGAGAGGGAGAGGAGGAGAGGGAGAGGGAGGGAGGGAGGGAGGGTGGGTGGAACGGAGGGAGGGAGGGAGAAAGGGAGAGAGGGAGAGAGGGAGGGAGAGAGGGAGAGAGGGAGGGAGAGAGGGAGGGAAGGAGGGAGGGAGGTCCGTAACTATTAAACAATCTTTGGTCTCAGACCTTAACTTTTCTCGGCGAACTGAATGTTCAAATACCTTACGGGTTTGCTGCCGGGTGACGTCGTCGACCACCGCCGATATTTCGACAGGAGCACCCCCTGACATTCTCATGGCACAACTGCAAGGCGGATGAGTGACAATAGTATCATTTACATTGATTTGTAGTATAGTTTTTACAATAGGGAGCGTAAAAAGTGCCATAAAAATCGGTACTGAATAAAATAAAAATTATTCAACATTGTCTTTCAATAGCTTCTTTAGCACCCTAGGTGGTTTGAAAAGGTACCTTACGGGAAAGTATGTTTACGATTCTCTTGTAACCTAGACACAATGAAGAGTACAGTTTTCCTTTAAGAACAAAAACTGGAAAGTAAACAGCACGCGACCTAAATGCTGCGGTACCAGAGTCCTGGAAAACGGCACGTCTCAAGGGTGGGCGCCGCACTGCTCCGCAACGAACTTCAGCAGTCTCGGACGAGGCGAGCCCGTGACTCAAAGCACGGGTCGGGTTGGGCCACCTGTTTGTGACCGGTGTGCGCCGGACCGGGGCTACCCTCTCAGCCCTTCAAATCTGTCCGGCCTACGGTCTGACACATTGCTCCACACTGTGCAATAGGCTTTTCAAAGCTGATTAAAATGACTTTACCTTTCATTACCACAATTGGGAACACATACTTTATTTTCTCTTTACTTTAAATACTTCTGTTACACAAATGAACTTTCACTGACAATTTAATCAAAACTACACTTCGTGGTTATGGCCTCACCTGGTATAGTAACAGTTATGGTGGGAGGAACATATCAGTCAACACATGTAACTCGATGTTGTAACTGCAGCACCTACATGCCGCTGCCACGTCGTAAGGAGCAGTTTAGATTTTTCTATTAACTTTAGCATAACAAGGTTACTGACTCTATAGGCTGCAAGGCTTGCAGTTGTGCCTTGAGAATGTCAGGGTGTGCTCCTGTCGAAATATCGGCGGTGGTCAAAGACGTCACCCGGCAGCAAACCCGTAAAGTATTTGAATCTTTGGTCTTGTCGTGGCAGAGTCTTTACCTCTGCGTAGTCTGATACATTCTTCGTTGAAGTGTGGTAGGTGATGGACGTATCGTGGCTTACGATTGTATCTGTCAAATGGTAAAGATTTATTGTAAAGGACAGCTAGGATGAATATGATATAGTGAAACACGAAAGGATATAAATTTTGAAAATTGTTATTACTTTTTGAAGAGAAGAAGTTTGAGGTACGAACACAGCACTGCGCAGCTACGAATGATTATTGTCAGCTAGTTAAATTGATCAGAGCTGAGAGAAAGACCATCTCACTTCACTGAGTTACGCATTGACATATTAACTGATTAAGCTGTTTGGCTTTTTGTAGAAATTCGCTTTTGGTATTGTACTTTCTTCAAATCACTGTTCACTTTGTTAAGCATAGATCAACGCTGAGTGTGAAGATCACGCGAAGTTTTGCTTTGTCTTTTTGAATACACTCTTCATTCTAAAATCGTTATCTTGGAACATCATTTCATACGCGCAACTACTCTCCCCACCCCACAGTTTATCTTTATGTATCATCACATTCAACAGTTTGAGTTAGTATTTAGAAACATAAATCTAGCTTAGCTGCTGCCTGATTGCTGTTTGCTGTTGTGCTTTCGAGAAATCTACAGCAATGTTGTCAAGACGAAAGGTAAAAGGAAATTGTGAATAAGGCCAGATAATCGTTTTACTTCAGTTACGCATTTAACATAGATACAAGTTGCATTCAGATTAGTTACAGTACAGTTAAAAACTGGTTCTCTTTAGTGAAAGCTTAGCTCAGTTACACTTGAGTTAAAATTTGGTTCTCTTTAGGCAAAGCATAGCATACCACTTTAAGTTCGATAACCATTTGTGGGTACGTAGTTTTGGTAATACGTAGATATTTATGGAGTGGGAAGTAAAGTTAGGCGTAATTTCAGACAGAAAAGAACACAGTGACGAGGTTACATAGTTTATGCTGAAAAAAAATAGTTTCAGTTCTGGTTGACAGTTCAAAATCTGGCATTATGTACACAAGATAAACGCACCGAGATATTTCCGTATGTAATGGATTAGGAATGGGACGTGGCAGAACATGTCAGACAACTGAGGAAGTCATTATGTTGATTCTATTAATAACCACCACACAATTTATTAAAGGTGAGCACATTAGACATCGATGAGATGTAGCATCCGCGAAACGACGTGACCAACAAATGCTATCAGCAATTCTGTTGAAATCTGGTTAATATGTTCCTGCGTACTGGCATTCTGATCAGACAGAGACCGAACGTGTCCCTGTTAAACGCATCCTTTTAGATATCTCCAGAGCCAGAAGACACAGGTATACACATCAGCTTATCCTGCAGGCCATCTGGAAGACCGGTGGAGGTAATACATTCGTGGAGGGTTGCATTAAGCAAATCTTTCACTGTGCGAGTTACACGAAGTGTTGACGCTTCTTGCATGAAAACAGTAATTTCCACACATTTGCGCTCTTCCAAGGGAGGAATGAAATTCCGTACAGGGAGGTATCAACGTGCAGACGTCACGGCACACCTGACGGGCTGTCTGGGAAAGAACAACGGAAGAAGAATGATGGTGGTCTTGTATCGGCACCACAAAGTCACTTACAGTGGCGCAATGGCTCTTAGTGCACAACACGCGGTTTAACAGTACTCTAAATTTGGCAATTCTGTATATTCACTGCACCCTGCACCGTACAATGTGCTGCTTCATTCCACAGAACATTTCCCTGCCACATCCCATAACTTCGATCTCTACCAGAAACCGAAGAACAAGTTCAGAACGTTGCTGCGGATAGTTCATTTACAGTACCATCTGGATCTTATACGGGTACCACAGTAAAGAGACCGCAGAACTTTACGCACTTTCCTACCATTGGAGGGACAATTCTCGTGACACTGCACAAACACTACCCTAGCCTCGTGCTGCATGGGCAATTACAGAAACAACAACCTCTTCAGTGACTGCCACCGCAATAAGACGCCTTCCTCTTCCAAGTGTCACACTAGCTCACTTCATACCAAGGAATCGGCGATACTCCCCCTATGCAGCAGAGTGTTACTGCTTTCGTTCACATAAAACAGTTTCACTAACAGGCTACGGTCTCTCTTCTCCGAAGCCATAGTATTCACTCACGTTATGCCTTCTCAAATAACACAGTGGAGGTCATACTGTCGTACATACAGCATACAGCGCAGGTAAGCACAACTGCAACTTTCTCTTTCAGCGTAAACCATTCCAGATTCCGTATTAACGTATTAGCATATTTACAAATTTTCCCTGTCATACGATGATTGCAGCCCACACTGGCTTCACTTTAATTATAACGGCCCGGTATGTCTGCAGCAGGGCGCCCTACCCCGCACAACGCGAGAATATTCAAATATTTAGCACCGCAACATTTGTTGTGTGGACAGCAAAAACATGCAAATGTACCTGCATCTGGTAAGATATAGGAAAAACATTCTTACTTTTTTAAATATATATATATATATATATATATATATATATATATATATATATATATATATATATATATATATATTACGATAGCAGCATTCCAAGCAGACAGAAAACAACACCTCCGAATACGATATCGGATGAGTGACAATAGTATCATTCACATTGATTCGTAGTATAGTTTTTACAATAGGGAGCGTAAAAAGTGCCATACATCGGTACTGAATAAAATAAAAAATTATTCAACATTGTCTTTCAATAGCTTCTTAAGCACCCTGGGTGGTTTGAAAAGGTACCTTACGGGAAAGTATGTTTACGATTCTCTTGTAACCTAGACACAATGAAGAGTACAGTTTCCCATTAAGAACAAAAACTGGAAAGTAAACAGCACGCGACCTGAATGCTGCGGTACCAGTGCCCTGGAAAACGGCACGTCTCAAGGGCGGGCGCAGCACTACTCCGCAATGAACTTCAGCAGTCTCGGACGAGGCGAGCCCGTGACTCAACGCACGGGTCGGGTTGGGTCACCTGTTTGTGACCGGTGTGCGCCGGACCGGGGCTACCCTCTCAGCCCTTCAAATCTGTCCGGCCCACGGTCTGACACATTGCTCCACACTGTGCAATAGGCTTTTCAAAGCTGATTAAAATAACTTTACCTCTCATTACCACAGTTGGGAACACATACTTTATTTTCTCTTTACTTTATATACTTCTGTTTCACAAATGAACTTTCACTGACAATTTAATCAAAACTACACGTCGTGGTTATGGCCTCACCTGGTATAGAAACAGCTATGGTGGGAGGAGCATATCAGTCAACACATGTAACTCGGTGTTGTAACTGCACCATCTACATGCCGCTGCCACGTCGTAAGGAGCAGTTTAGATTTTTCTATTAACTTTAGCATAACAAGGTTACTAACTCTATAGTTTTTGTAGCGTCTGAAGCTGGAATATGATGAATTCTATTGCAAGTCGAATATAATACGACGTCTTACGTATATCTGGATTGAAAAGAAAAAAAACAGTGGTATACTTCCCGACGCTGGTGTTTGTTGTCGCGCACTCGCAAATAATTTCTTCTGTTGGCGAAAGTTGTAGTTTTGTTCCACGTGTAAATAAGACTTTACATAACGATCAGTTCTCCAATGCTGGATTCATTATGGCAAAAGAAAAAAATGGTGGAACTCATACTTAAGAACTGTTAGTACATAATCATATATGTAACATATGAAATATCACACGAAATGTGAAAGATAGTCTGTCCATGCTTGAAAATTTCTTTGTTTAAACAAATAGAGGCAAATAGGTTTGGTCAGAAAAATATATCGAGGAATTTACTACTGGAGACAGAGAATTGGGAGAGTCTTCATTAGACCTGTGTCGGTATTTAACAAAGGAAATTATAGTATCGGCAGCAATTGAGAGATTTATACCAAATAAATCAACAAACGATGGAACTGATCCTTCTTGGTACACAAAACGAGTTAGAACACTGTTACAGAAACAACGAAACAAACATGCTAAATTTAAACCGACTAAAAATCCCCAAGATTGGCCATCTCTTACAGAAGCTCGAAATTTAGGGCGGACTTCAATGCGAGATGCCTATAACAGTTTCCGCAACGAAACTTTGTCTCGAATGCTGGCAGAAAATCCAAAGAGATTCTGGTGGTATGTGAAGTATGTTAGCGGCGAGAAACAATCAATGCCTTCTCTGCGCGATAGCAATGGAGATACTATTGAAGACAGTGCTGCCAACGCAGAGTTACTAAACACAATCTTCCGAAATGCCATCACAAAAGAAGAGGAAGTAAATACTCCAGAATTCGAATCAAGAACAGCTGCCAACATTAGTAACCTAGAAGTAAATATCCTCGGATTAGTGAAGCAACTCAAATCACTTAATAAAATCAAGTCTTCTGGTCCAGAATGTATACCAATAGGGTTCCTTTCGGAGTATGGTGATGCATTAGCTCCATATTTAACAATCAAATACAACAGTTCGCTCGACGAAAGATCCGTACCCATGAGTGGAAAGTTGCTCAGGTCACACCAAAATTCAAGGAAGGTAGTATGAGTAATCCACTAAATTATAGGCCCATATCGTTAACGTCGAGGTGTTACAGGATTTTAGAAAATATATTGTGTTCAAACATTATGAATTACCTCGAAGAAAACTGTCTATTGACACAGTCTGCATGAGTTTAGAAAACATCGTTCCGGTGAAACACAACTAGTTCTTTATTCACGTGAAGTGCTGAGTGCTATTGATAAGGAATTTCATACATCGATTCCCTATTTCTGGATTTCCAGAAGGTTTTTGACACTGTACCACACAAGCGGCTCGTAGTGAAATTGCGTGCTTATGGAATATCGTCTCAGTTATGAGACTGTATTTGTGATTTCCTGTCAGAGAGGTCACAGTTCGTAGTAATTGACGGAACGTCGCCGTGTAAAACAGAAGTGATTTCTGGCGTTCCGAAAGGTAGTGTTATAGGCCCTTTGTAGTTCCTTGTCTATATAAACGATTTAGGAGACAATCTGTGCAGCCTTCTTCGGTTGTTTGAAGAAGACGCTGTCGTTTATCGAGTAATAAAGTCGACAGAAGATCGAAACAAACTGCAAACCGATTTAGAAAAAAATATCTGAATGATGCGGAAAGTGGCAATTGACCCTGAATAACGAAAAGTGTGAAGTCATCCACGTGAGTGCTAAAAGGAACTTCGGCTACACGATAAATTAGTCTAACGTAAAAGCCGTAAATTCAGCTAAATACGTAGGTACTACAATTACGAACAACTTAAACTGGAAGGAACACATAGAAAATGTTGTGGGGAAGGCTAACCAAAGACTACGTTTTATTTGCAGGACACTTAGAAAATGTAACAGACCTACTAAGAAGACTGCCTGCACCTTGCTTGTCCGTCTTCTTTTAGAATACTGCTGCACGGGGTGGGATCCTTGCCAGACAGGACTGACGGAGTACGTCGAAAAAGTTCAAAGAAAGGCAGCACGTTTTGTATTATCGCGAAATATGGGAGAGAGTGTCATAGAAATAATACAGGATTTGGGCTGGAAGTCGTTAAGGCGTTTTTCGTTGCGACGGAATCTTCTCACTAAATTCCAATCACCAACTTTCTCCTCCGAATGCGAAAATATTTTGCTGACACCAACCTACATAGGGAGGAACGATCACCATGATAAAGTAAGGGAAATCAGAGCTCATACGGAAAGATATAGGTGTTCATTACTTCCGCGCGCTATACGAGATTGGAACAATAGAAAATTGTGAAGGTGTTTCGATGAACAGTCTGCCAGGCGCTTAAATGTGATTTGCAGAGTATCCATGTAGATGCAGATATTTATTAAGGACTTAACGTCGAAACGACGAGAAACGTATCCAGATGTTCACTATCTTCCTACTATGGCGTGGAAATAATATTAATTTCATTTGTTACATCCCTAGTCGTCATTTAATTATACATTTGCTACGTTTACTGCTTTAATGTAGACAGTCATACAATTATACGTTCTCTCTCTTTTCGTGATTTTCAATATCTTTTTCTAAGGCTATTTTCCTTCCGTGCACATTTATTTTATTTCACGTGCACTTTAGATCGTTATCAGATAGAAACTATCTTCCCTTCTCAGAGTATTGTGATCCTTGTGTTCTTATCAACAAACAGACGTTTTATTTGAAATACTTACGTCTCACTTTAGAGTATAATCCAAGAGGATATGACATTTTTATTAATCTATGCACAAACACTCTAAGAAAGACTGCCATTCTGCAACATATTGCTTCTTAGTTCGTTGGCGTCTTACCTCACATCGGCCGGACGCATAGAAATGAGGGGCAAATCGTTAATAAATTCTTGGAAGACGTTTAAAAAAGTTTATATTTAATCTTTTCGGAGATGGTTTGTCTTACTGTTTGTCAATAACGTGATGTTATAACAAACTTTCTTTTCTTGCTACATAGAAGAGTGCGGAAGTTGCTAGAGGTTGAAATAGAAAGGAAACGATGTCAATAAAGCAGTAAATAATACAAAAACTAATGTTCAAATGTATGTGAAATCTTGTGGGACTGAACTTCTTAGTCCCTAAGCTTACACACTAGTTAAACTAAATTATCCTAAGGACAAAAACACACACCCATGCGTGAGGAAGGACTCGAACCTCCGGCGGGATCAGTCGCACAGTCCATGACTGCAGCGCCCCAGACCGCTCGGCTAATCCCGCGCGGCTACAAAAATTAATGGCTGGCGATATCAGAACCACAGAGCCTGATACAAATCTCCAAAGTTCAAATTGGTCAGTGCTTAAGCTTATAGCACATGGTGATGGCAAAAGTGTTAATAATGTTTGTTGTGAGGAGTGCAGTTAGCGTTTTATGTTCTCTCTAAATCGGTCGTAAATTACTGTATTTGTTTGCCTTGTGGCTTTTATAAAAACTATTTTCATATTAGTGTTGATATACAGAAGCCAAATAAAGGGAACTGCTTTTTGTGAATTATTATTTCATCGTACACATCGCGGTGGTGATTTTATGCCCTCAAGTCACAATTTTTTGAAGTTAGTGCAGTGATAACCGTTTAACATGAAAAAGCTTCATTTGAATAATCCGTTAACATGAAGTGGTACTGTAGAATCGGCGTAATACCATACTAAGTTTTCCTTTAGCACAGAACAAAATGATTTGACACAAAAAAAAGCACGTTTATCAGGAAAATTAGATATTCAATACCTATTTTATGCACTTTTATCAACACTCAGAAATTTTATTTTTATTTCAGTTACTTTTGTTCGACTGAACAGAATAAACAATGCTGATTTTCGGCACCTTCATGTACTGCTAGCGACTGCACATTTCATTCTGCTGGTCAGTCAGTTTTCAGATGTGTCGAAATCTAATTTACGTGTGTAATGGCCGAGAAAGTTAAACGAATACAGTGCATCATTTGGCTTAGAATGAAGATATCAGAGCGTAAACGAACATATCTAATCAGATGTATCAGCAACTGCATATATATATTCTTAGCAGCAAATACTACTACAGAAAATTTGTTCGCATGTATTGCTCACCATTTACTTAGTATGCTTCATGTAATACGAAATTCCTTTAACAAAGAAAAATATTTTGGCCCCATCCATTTTGTGGTAAACGCTTTTCACGTTATACAAGGAAATCCGTCACAGAGGATGTTACAGCACGCCTACTGTGGTAGAGCTAGGTACGCAGCGCGGGATATATATCTGACAGGCGGCCCAGCTCGTGCAGCGCGTTGGGTTGTGGCTGGATGAGTGCGGCCGCGTCACATGAGAAGACTGGGGAGGGCAAGCCCTCAGGCCGGCAGAGCTGCGCGACGGACTCTGAGTTGCACAGTCCATTAAGTAACAGCGTGGATGGCACCACACATAGATGGTAAAAGGTATCACCTTGATTCTTTCACAGTACAGTAGAATGAACAGAAAACATTAGTTGATTTTGAATTCTTGACTGAGATACACAAGACACACGAGTGCAGCTTAAGCGTCGCGTCGTGACGCTGTTTTGACCCCAAATGTCCAAATATGGGTCATGCCACTGCGTCTACATATGTGGGGGAAGTCAAAGTAATTTTTACAAAAGTTGGTAACACGATACAAATTGATTGCAAATGTATGTCTTTGAAATTCAATTAACAGACTGTACATCCGTTCAACAGGTGAAGTTTTCCTTGCCAAACAATCATTTAAATCAGCGAATATGGGACATACGATACTTGTATGCAATGCAATACACACATTATTTAAATTACCAAATAATCCACCATAACTGCACCAGAGGGGAAAACCACACAGGCCTAATAATGTTGTCAGAAGTAATAAGATTCTTTCGCTAAGGAGAAGAAACCGGTTTGACAATTGTTTCTATATCTGAGTCACACATGCAAAAATCATTAACACATTCGCTTTTGAAGCAATATTTCATAAAGTTACGAAAATACTTGTTGGTAGAATGTCGAGTAAAGGGTGAGAATGTGCCTGTTACGTGTCAAAGTGCCTGTCATAATAAGAACGGACACCAAAAGATGTATGCAAAAAATATATGTTTACATTGTCTTGCTTTCGGCGGAGTAAGCTGTAGTCATACGCAGACGCGAAAGTAGTTCTTCACGATCGAGTTTCAGCTTACGTCACTGAGTCAACGAGATTCAGCTATTTTTACATTTATTCCACGACAGTTCAGGTCTCGTGATCTTTTCATAATGCTGGAAGCGTAGAACTATAATAACTCTTTTGACAATTAAATAGAACATAATGAGAAACAAACATTAAGCTGACGACTGGCCTTCTACCCGCTATGCGCGCTACTGTATTTCCAACAATCAGGCGGAAACAATTTTCACAGCAGAAAACGTCGTGAATTTACATTTTGTCAGACAGTGAAAAAATATATCCACTTACATGTGTCCCAGTGGGAGATGTTGCATCTAGCTTTGGTCATTGTACCTTTTTCGGATGACGCATGAAGTGTTACAATGCTAACGGCACACGTGTTCCACACCCCACTGTGGCACATAAAAGCTTCATAACATTTCTCTTGTCAATTGAAGCCTAACCCATTTGTTTCACTTTCGATGGTTTTGGTTAGTTGAATTTATAAATATTTAAGAGTTTTATTCGGAAAACCAAATTCATCTTCGTCATATTAAATGCTGCTTGAGCTTACTACTCTTATACAGAATCCAAGTTCTGATGTAAAGGTAAACCACAGAGAAGAAATTCTGAAGGAAATGTGATGTCCTTCGAGGGGTCAAATGGCTAGTTATAACATTAAAGCTTGTTTAAAAATACTGCTGATAAGCGAAAGAAATAGGTAATTTCAGAAGGAACGAAGGAAAATACTGAAAGAAAAACTGATTGTTAAAAGAAGTAATTTAATACGCATTACGTGGCAAGAAACCATTAGTAGCCCCAGAAAAAAAATCTAGATGAGCTGAGATAGAACACACTAACAGTTTAACCTCTGAAGAAAAAAATGTGTATTATTGCTTGGTTAATTACAACGTTATATGCAAATTTCTTGGTATTATTTCATCTAGAATTGTAACCTCCGAATTTTTATTTCCGTCACACAAATAATAATAATAAACGAAGGGAACAGGTACATGCTGGATAGTCTGACCAAATGAAGTTCGGCCGTAAGGCAATAACTCATAACGTGTGGTTGAAAGGTCAACGATACACTTTTCAACTTACATTCCTCATTTTCAGAACGTCTTCGTCTCTTATACTCGTGTATTTTTCCTCCATACAGGAAAGAGTATGTAACAAGATATAATCATTTATTTTTCCTTTGCTATTACTGTAGGCTATATCATAATTCCTTCTTGTGTTTAACAGTGCATCAACTGTTGCTATTGAAATAGTATGGCACAAATGAATACTGAATGACTGAGAGCGACCTTTACGCAGACTAGATTTGTTTCCTCTTCGGCGCAGGAATACAGACTAATCACACGCGAAGAACAGGATACCGCTTGTAAGATGTAAATCAAATTGCAGAACCTAGCAATGACTCTTAGTTGTCGCTTTGTTTGCAATTCACAGTTTTTGAGGGAGCTTTTGATTTAATTTGGGTTGCATAAGCCGTAAAAAAAAAAGAAAATGTACTGACAATGCACGTACCTACACAGAAGTTAATATACGTCACTGTCACACTTTCCATTAGAATTCATCACGGTAACGGAAGAATAAAAATGCACAGAGGATTCACAGCAGTCCTGAATGATGTTTCCATAACATAACTGGGAAAACATAGAAATAATATGTGTAAGTGAAAGGGTTTTCTCTTTTCTGATGACATGGTGCTAGTTACTGTAAGTACGCTTCAGCTATTAATGGAAGAACGTAATAGAAGGTCTGAAAATAAACTGCAATAAGAAGAGAGCAAAGCACAATCATTTTATCGAAAAGGAAATTACCTGAAATAATTTGGAAAAATAATTAATAAGCTAAAGTTGTAGAATAAGTTAACGTATTTAGGACATACGGAGATAAGTAGTGCACCGACAGGGAAATAAGACAAAAATGGGAAAACAGCCTTGTGTGCTTTTAATAAAGCAAATGCAGTTTTTGGAGGAAAACGTAGTTGTGAGTAATCTTGATCATTTTGTGCTCCACTGCTGATAACAGTAGCCACCACAGCGGTATCTTAGGAACACTTAAAAGTCGCCACTGGTCTCGTTCTAAATGAACATCATCAGATGAGCGATAGTTCACCAACAATTTTTCTAACTACTTCTTACAAAGCGCCAGAAATCTATTGATGTCATGATCAAAGAATATTTGGCACCGGCATGGGAGGTCTTCATCTAGAACGAAACAGTTTCTAGCGTTAAAGACGTACCTAAACACATTTGTGGTGGTTCCTGTTAGCACATAATCATGTCTTGCATAAATATAAATTAGAGTAGGTTGGATATGCAGTCAGATGAAAGCTGGAGGGCTGATGGAACAAAGTAGTGATTTGATGAAGTAATGGAGAAGGAACGGAGAGCACAAAGAAGGGCGGATGACTTCATATAACGTGGAGGAGCAGTATGAACACGTATATACGGTCATCTATAACTGAAGACTGGAGTGCATATAAGTGTCTAAAGGAGGCCTGTCTCCAATAGCGCGTATGAAATGCCTACTGACGATGCTCGTGTTGCTTACAAAGACGCCGCAAACTTATGTGTGCCGTTCTTAAGCACTCCGCTGGCCATCTACTCCGAGAATTCACTCAGTTGGTGTATGACACATGCCAACATCTGACAGGCTCTTCACATAAAGTAGTTGGTCTATGCTGGTCTGTTCTGAAAGTGTGGCACCGATGTTTTGCATTCAGAAGGTCTCCTGTCGGCTATTCCTATACGGTAGTAGACGATGGATATGATCTACACTTTAAAATTCAGCAGTGTTTTGTAAGAGCTTTAACGCGTGACAAGTTAAAATTGCGTGACGTGTCGCTATTGATGGAAAAATTTTAACATCTAATGTGTATGTCAGAATAAATTATTGTTCACATGGTTCCCTGAAACTGTTTCTCTACTATGGTTGTTTATTCGTACGTTGTAACGTCAACCCCGATATACATGCTGCCCTTTCGAGTCTCATGTTTTTGACGTGAAGGGTAATATTAACACATGGCGCGCCAGAATAGATCCGATATCCGTTATTGGACATTGCGTATAATTTATTTCGTACTGCGCGCACGAAGAGCACAACGAGCAATAAAAGATAAAAAAGTCTTTTCGCGCCATAGCAGCAGTGAAATAGGCTCTGGAATCCCACAGGCTAAAAACAATGCGACCTTTTGAGCAACGCAAATTCATGCTTCAATGGAAAACAAGGTTAGAATACCGTGGAAATAGAATATTCGTTGTTGTCTGTTATTTGCCTTTCTAGATTTCAGATAGAAAATTGGACATATTTTTAAGACGTCAGTTATTGGAAGGAAAACAGCTTTTAAATTTATTTTTGCACAGAAGTCATTGCATAGCCTGTCTTTTCGTGGAATGAACAAATATAAACTACTTTTTATGATTTGTATTAAAACATCCGGGCTGAGGGGCCGTAGTTGATGCATGTCTCTGAAGCTATTCATTGACGTTTCGTCTTACCTGCAACAATATAAAATACTCAACCACAGCCTCTCTGCCTGCGCGTTTCAACAAAACTAAGTGCTGGCCATGAATGTTTCAGCACTGTATTATTGAATAGTTTTACGATGTCTAAATTTTTGTTTATTCATGTTTTAAGTCTACTCTGACCCTATTAACACTTAGCCGCTCAGAGTCTTTCGCTTACGATATTATAGCAGGAAGCTAGTAAGAGTAACACAGTCAATCGTATACTGTTTTGTTGCTCATTTTCTAAAATACGAAGGAATTACACCATAAAAAGTGTTTGTCAGAATAATTAAGGTTCTAAGGCAAAAGTGTGAAGGTATAACTCTGTAACTTAAACAAGCCACTTACAGTGAACACGAAACTCTGATCTCGTAACTAAGAGATCATTTTAGCAGCAATTATAGAGAAAATAGTTAAGGCTTTTGTGGCCACTTATTGACAAACTGCCTATTGTCCTCCGTCTCAGGTTCTTCGGCAGACGCTCGCCTGATGATTTTACTGACGTTTCGCCACTCGTGTTGGCGAAACGTCAGTAGTCATCAGACGAACGTCGGCCGAGAAATACGAGACAGAAGCCAGTAGGCAGTTTGTCAACAATTTTAGATGTTTAAGTACTACAATTTTTTCTATGCATGCAACCAGAAGTAAATCAAGCATACCTTGGACGCCCTAATAATGCATTAGCGTTTTATGATACAAAGGTTTAGAGTCCGTAGCACTTTGTTCATGATAGAACAAGCTCGCAGCATGGAGAGTGCCTTCTCTAGATAATGTTTTAATCTGATAGTCAATATAACATGAAAGAGACACGTTTTACTACTGTCACTATATGACAACAATGATGAACCATGGATAGGGCGCTATTAACTTTATACGACGTTGTAAGCTGTTGTAAATAATGATATTGGTAATGGTCTGTGGATCTAAACTGATTGAAAAAGAATTTTTATCAATATCTACTGGTAGTCAATCATGACGTTGTATAAGTATTCAGCTGTAGTGGGGTACCACCTAAACGTTCTACAAGTCAGAAGGTGGAATGTCAGAAGCCTGAATGAGATAGGGAAGCTAGAAAACTAGATATAATGCATGTCAGTAAAATGACGTGGAATGAAGATGATTCCTGATCACAAAAACAGGGTAATATTAACAGCAGCAGAAATGATGTAACGGGAGTGGGATTCGTCATGAACAGGAAGTTACATCATGGAATGAGATTCTATAAACGGATCTGTTATAGGACTGTATTCAGCGGAATCGACAGCAAACCAAGGACAATAACAATGTGAGACCTTAACTTTTCACGGTGAACTGAATGTTCAAATAACTTACGGGATTGCTGCCGGGTGACGTCATCGACAACCACCGATATTTCGATAGGAGCACACCCTGTCATTCTCAAGGCACAACTGCAAGGAGGGAGCAATGTGCAAGGAAATTTAATACCTCGGTTCACACAGGAAAAACAAGGGACATACCACACACAGAACAAGTAACCGCTGAGTCAACTTACAACCAAAGATAACCAACATCAGAAATATCGATAGTAACTATTAATCAACGGATGAGGCAGCACTAATTCTGTCCCTATGTTTTTTGATGAGAGACATAGCCGGATTCCTAGTATCATTTAACCAGAATCTACCACCTCTGTTTATAAGGTTGCTTGATAGTTTGATTTCAACATCTTCCTTAATAACACTATCTCATTAGCTGGACGTTCAAGCCAGACTCTCCGTGTTGTTGTATTCAATAGGATGACCGGTATCGAAGCAGTGTTGTGCAATAACGGATTTGCTCGGCTGTTGTAAGTGTGTGTGACGCTTATGTTCAATACACCGATCTTCCACAGTCCGTATTGTCTAATCAATATATGACATGCAACAACTGCAAGGAACACGATAGACACCAGCCTTACGCAAACCAAGATCATCTTTTTCGAAAGACAACAGGGCCTTAATCTTAGAAGGTGGTCGAAAAACACATTTCACATAACATATTCGGAAAATACGGCCACATTAAGAACTCTGCAGATTTCTTACGTCGATTGCAGGGATTGCGTTTGAATGACTCTGATATTTTAGTCAGTTTTGATGTGGTTTCTCGTTTCACTCGCGTTCCTCTCTCTGATTCCTGCACCTAATTGAGATTAAGTTTAGTGACGAGTTAACGAATTTGTTTCGACATGTGCTGACTTCCACTTACTTTTTATTCAATGGTCAGTACTACGAACAGACTGATGGAGTTGCAATGCGAAGCCCGTTGTCACCTATTGTGGCCAATTTGTTTATGGAGGACCTTGAGGAGCGTGCGTTGGAGTCAGCGACCTTGAAACCTGCGTGTTTTTTCAGATATGTAGACGATAGTTTTTTGTTTGGCCTCATGGCAGTGAGAATTTAAACCACTTTTTGGAAAACCTGAATTCAATCCACCCGAATATTCAGTTCACTAAGGAGGTGGAAAAGAACGGACTTCCCTTCCTTGATGTTTTAGTCAGAAGGAAGACTGATGATCGTTTGGGCATTCTGTTTATAGAAAGCCTACTCACACTGACTTGTATCTGCTAGCTGATAGTTGTCACCATCCAGCTCAGCTTGAAGGAGTACTTCGTACCTTGGTTCCAGGGCCCACGCTATCGCAGCCCCTGAAAGTTTTGCAGCTGAGCTATCTCGAAGTCACCTTTCGTCAGAATGGTTATAGTGAGAGGCGGATAAAACGCGCGTTGCGCTATCAGCCTTCTGTGCAACGGGTGAATGACAACAGCAACGAAGTGGCACCTCAGTCTACGGCTTTCTTGCCTTACGCAGGAAGCATTTCCAACAGGATTGGCCATATTTAACGGAAATATGATGTGAAATGTGTTTTTCGACCACCTTCTAAGATTAAGGCACTGTTGGCGTCCGCAAAAGATGATCTTTGTTTGCGTAAGGCTAGAGTCTATTATATTCCTTGCAGTTGTGGCATGTCAGATATTGGTCAGACAATCAGGATTGTGGAAGACCGGTGTATTGAACACAAGCATCACACACGCTTACAACAGCTGAGCAAATCCGCTATTGCAGAACATTGCCTCTACCCCGGTCATCCTATGGAATACAACAACACGGAGATTCTGGTTCGCACGTCCAGCTATTGGGATAGTGTTATCAAGAAAGCTGTTTAAATCAAACTATCAAGCAACCTTATAAACAGAGATGGTGGATTTTGTTTAAATGCTGCTTGGAATCCGGCTCTGTCTCTCATCAAAAAACAGATGGACAGAATTAGTGCTATCTCATCTGTTGATTAACAGTCTCTATCGATATTTCTGATGTTCGTTATCTTTGGTTGTATGTTGACTCAGCGGTTACTTGTTCTGTGTTTGGTATCTTCCTTGTTTTTCCTCTGTGAACCAAGGTATTAAATTCCCTTGCACATTGCTTCCTCCTTGCAGTTGTGCCTTGAGAATGGCGGGATGTGCTCCTGTCGAAATATCGGTGGTGGTCGACGTCACCCGGAAGCAATCCCGTAAGTTATTTGGACAATAACAATGGTTCAGGTATAAATGACATCGTCAATCATAAAATGATGAGTTATAAGAAACATATGGGGCTAATGATGTGTAATCGAGTTACTACAGTCAGAGGATGATCTAATAATCATGAACGACTAGAATGCCGTAGTTGATAATAGACAAAAAGCCAGAGTCCCAACAGAATACGAGCTTAACAGTACAAAAGAGGGAGGAGTGATACTACCAGAGTTTTGCAACAAATTTGAGTCAGTAATACCGAATATACTGTTCAAGTATCGTAAGGAAGAATACCAGGAAAAAGTCCAGTGACATGGGAAGATTCCAGCTGGACTATATCATGGTCAGATATATTGAAATCAATGTTGGATTGTAACGTGTTCCGAGAAGTAGTCATAGACTTGGATCACTATTTAGTAGTCGTGAAGAGTAGACTGAAGTTTAAGAATCTCGTCCAAAACAATCAATGTGGGAAGAAGTGGGACATTACTGTAGTAAAGTGTGATGAGTCTGAAGTAGTTGGAGGCAGCAGAAACTGCGATAGTGAATAGCACAATAGGCAGTTGAAGAGGAATGGAGGCCTCAGAAACGGACAGAGTAATACAGTGACTAGTATGAGGTTACAGATGAGCAACTGACGTACCCAAGGATTCCAGGAAGACTCGTATCAGGTGGCCTAGGATCAGTGAATTCAATTACATGTGTCACACAACGAATAACGTAATGAACTGAATTCAGTAAATAGGCGTGGCTTTAGTATACGTGAAAATATGTGCTGCAGCTTACAAGATTATAAAGAAAAGATGTTCATCAAACTGATGAATGAATTAGTGGTATCGGTAAAAGCCAGAAAATTTCATTTCTAATGCAAGAGCACAAAGACAGGAAACTGTTACATCCACCACGCGTTAACAATGCTTACAATGGAGTCAGAATTTTAGTATCTTAGCCCGAGATCGCATAATCAGCCTGAGGTGGATACGTGCTGCACATCGCCACTTCTGCGGAAACAGCGAAGTTTGCGGAAGCTACACAATGATTGCTGAATCTTAATACAAGAGAAAAGAAAGAACTGCAGAAAGAATGCCGTATGCACCTTCGCTCTTGATTGACTGAGTGTTGAGTGTGCGATTACTAAAATAATTCTTGGATTTGAAGTGTAAGAATCCTAATGTAATCTGTAGTCATACGTACCTCAGCTTTGGAATGCTGCAGATGCTCATCATGCTTAATTTTGCTGGCACCTGTGAGGCCATCTTAAGAGACGAAACACGAGGAACTTCATAAAATACTCAACCTCTCTGCCTACACGTAAGTAACTGCTGGCCATGGATGTCCAGCGTTGTATTAATGAATAGTTTTAAAATGTCTCCGTATTTGTTCATGTTTCAAGCCTACTACAACCTCAGTGACTTGTATTTCTGCATTCCTGAGATTCCTTGATCATTTTTGCATTTCTTTCTTTCATCGATCAACTGAAATATTTCTTTCCCCGTGGTTTCTTCGCAGTTACCTTCTTTGTACCGATAGTTTTTCTTTCTGAGTAATGTGTTTGCCCTTTTTAGAGGTGTCCATTTCTGTTTAACTGCACTGCTTACTGAGCTGTTACTTATCGAAGTATCTACAGCATCACAGAATTTCAAGTGCATCTCTTGATTCCTTAGTACTACGATATCCCACTTCTTTGCGTACTGATTCTTCCTAAGCAGTCTCTTAAACTTCAACCTGCTCTTCATCATCACTAAATTTTGATCTGAGTCTATATCTGCTGCTGGGTATTCCGTACAATACGGTGTCTGATTTCGAAATCTCTGCCAGACCATGATGTAATCTAACTAAAATATTCCCGTATCCCCCCGGCCTTTGCCAAGTGTACCTCTTTCTCTTGAGGTTTTGATCGGAGTATTCGCTATTACAAGCTGACATTGATTGCAGAACTCGATTAATCTTTCTTCTCTCTCATGCGTAGTTTCTGAATCGTCAGTCTTCTTACTGGTTTGGTAGGGTCCGCCACGAATTCCTCTCCCCTGCCAACCTCTTGATCTAGGAGTAGCACTTACAACCTACGTCCGCAATTATTTGCTCGATGTATTCCAAGCTCTGTCTTCCTCTGCAGCTTTCGCAGTCTACAGCTGCTTATAGTATCATGGAAATCATTCCTTGATATCTTAACAGAAGTGCTATCGTCCTGTCCCTTCTCCTTGTAAGTGGTTTCCACATATTCCTCTCCGATTCTGCTCAGAACCTCCTCATTCCTTACCTTATCAGACCACCTAATCTTCAACATTCGTATGCGTCACCACGTCCTAAATGCTTCGATTCTCTCTTGTTTCGGTTTTCCCCACGGTCCATGTTCCACTACCACACAGTCATGTGCTATAAACGTACATTTTCAGAAATTTCCTCCTCAAATACTAGTACACTTCTCTTAGCCAAAGAGCCCTTTTATCCAGAGAGCTAGTCTGCTTGTGATGTCCTCCTTGCTCCAACCGTCATTGATTATACTGCTGCCTAGGTAATAGAGTTCCTTAACTTCACCTACTACCAAGCCAACATTTTCCCGTAGCCCTTTCTTCTACTCCTTCCCCTATAATCGCATTCAAATCCCCCATGACTATCACTTTTTCATCTGCTTTTACGTACTGAATTACCCGTTCAGTATCCTCATATATTTTCTTTATTCTTAACTTCACCCTGTGACGTATCGTTGTCGGTGTTGGTTTGCTGTCTATTCTTATGAGAACAACCCTATCACTAAGCTGTTCAAAGTAATTCACTCTCTGCACTACCTTCCTATTGATAAGGAGCCCTACTCCGGTTATACCTATTCTGCCGCAGTTAATAGTATCCTATACTCAGGTGACAAGAAATCCTTGTCTTCTTTTCATTTCACTTCACTAACATATTCGGTATCTAGATTGAGTCTTAGCATTTCTCTTTACAGATTTTTTAGCTTCTCGTTACTAATGTATAGAAAGAACCTATTCTCACCAAGTAAAAAGTACCATTCCGCTCTCCAGTACACTCCCTCACGTCACAGTAGCCACGCTTGGCCATGTAATGGTGTCCGTCGTAGCCTAGCCCGAGGCTCATGTGATCTTAGACCTCCTGCAAGCAGATGGTTTCCAATGATTCTTGGTCACACAGCAGGTGCAACATGTTTCCGGATTTCTTCCCTGGGCTATGTTTGGCCGGCCTTAGCTGAGGCCCGCATCTCGTGGTCGTGCGGTAGCGTTCTCGCTACCCACACCCGGGTTCCCGGGGTTCGATTCCCGGCGGGGTCAGGGATTTTCTCTGCCTCGTGACGGCTGGGTGTTGTGTGATGTTCTTAGGTTAGTTAGGTTTAAGTAGTTCTAAGTTCTAGGGGACTGATGACCATAGATGTTCAGTCCCATAGAGCTCAGTGCCATTTGAACTATTTCAACCTTAGCTGAGAACGAATATTGCAGACACTGTTCGCCTCTATATTCAGCACAACTACTGCACACAGAGCCAGAGGGCGCAGGAACAGGCCTCCTAGGCTCCATCTGTCCGCTGTTGGTAATGACAAATGAATCACTAACACTACAACCACCTTGAATGCGCATACTACACACTGTTGCCATGGAACCCCGGCACTGATAGTGTTGCATATTCTTGTACCGGCAGTGTAGAAATGGTAACTTCTCTTAAATCGCTGCTAAATCGGTCAACCTTTACTGCCACCTAGTTGCAATTAGTATTACTGTATCGCTAAATCAGTATGGAAAATATGATGAACAAGTTCTCCATTTGTGACGTTTCCTTAATTTGAAAACGTAACGTATTTCGGAGAGACATCATCGCATTATCAAATCTTATAAACAAGGAAGCCGCAGTTCATTACTTCGCGTTATTTCAGATAGCAACATATATGTAATTCAAATCTGACTATATGGCCCATGTATTATTATGTTCCTTAAAAATTTCATGCCTTTAGGCACAGTCAGTAACAAGCAACCAGATCAAGCAGAGGCTGGCTATTGCCAGTTGACTTTTATTAATCAACAAACAGAGAATGGTCTTCGACTTCTGACCATACTTGTTTACTGCTTGTTTATTTTTGACTCTGCTTAACATCACAAGTAATACTTCATGGTCTCTGCAGACAAGTTTCCGTTATGTGTGTGTTAATATCTGTAGGAATGTGAATTGCTGATTTGTGTTCTAGTTGAACATAAATAAAGCGGAGAAATTGCAGGGACAGATTTCTGACTGAAAAAAGGTCCTATAAACGTATGTCAGGAAATGCGTCGTTGCCATGGTAGCTGGCGCTGATATATAACAGATCCTCTGATCACGTGCCGTTGTTCATTGTGCGTTGCAGAGTATGTACGGTGCAGTATTCATACCCGGAACAAAATGAGATGGTGTTTGTGCACTGCCAAGCAATTAGAAATGGTCGAGAGGCAGCACGGCTATTCCAGAACAAGTACCCTCATACACACGATCCATATCAGTCACTATTTCAATCCCTTTTTAAGCGTTTATATGATCATGGGTCGTTCCAGACTACGAACGTGCAGAAAAATGGGGGCTGTACGCACATCAGATTTAGAGGACCAGATTCTACAGGACACTGTGACTGATTATAGTACAAGCTCCAAGCAAGTGGCCAGGTAATAAGTTTTAAGCCCTGTAGCAAGGCCCTGCTGGGTCAACGGACTTACACATCTTGCATTTTTATATCTGGTGGCATCTGAAAAGCGTTGCGTACGCTAAACCTGTTCCTGAAGTACAGACCCCCACAACATCGTGTTCATGGAGCCTGTGACACTATTCGGGAAGAGGTCGTAAAGTGCGAAAGAGCGTGGCAATCCATGATGCGAGGTGTGAACGCGTGTATGCAGGCCATGGAGATCAGTTTGAACATGTATGCCGTGAATGTGATGCAGTTCTGTACTCTGTTCGGGGGCGATTTGTTGTCATTGCACGCACGCTATCCATTTCTTAACTTATGTTCAAAGGACCTTTTTCCATCCATTTCCTGTTAGGAATCCGTTCCTGAGGGTCGTCGGTTTTATTAATGTTGGCCCTGTAGAACTCGAAAATGGAAGCATGTCTTCCCTACACATGTTGTGGTTGTAAATTAAATGATGTCTATGTGTGTGCTGCCAAAGCCATTTGAGGGTATCGTGTAGTCGTTCAGCATCAGATATACAAAACATGTAAAAGTATGGAAGATATCGTCCATCTCAGACACACCACTGGAATACTGCGTGTTTTCGTTCTTAAACAACTGTCACTGGAGCGCGATATGCGTATGACTTGGTAGTACATCTATGTTACGTCGGCAGCCCGCCGTTCGCACCTGCCGATAAAGCGCTCTGTAGGCGGCCAGTCCCAACGGCATTTATCGCCCCATCGCCGACAACGGTCGGGTAATTATGGCTAAATATTTAACAGCCCTCCACAGCGGGTCAGGCAGCTTTGTCAGCCACCAGCCGTGCGGGAGCGGCAAACATGGAAGCTGCCGTCTGGTGACACCACTCTTCAGCACAGTGTCTTCTTTAAATGCTTATAAATACGAGATCGTCTGTTAAGGTTTGCGACCGGTACCAGTAACATAACAAGGCCGGCTCTTCTGTTACCGTAGACCAAGCTCTAGATAGCGCCTCCACATTTCTCTGGTAAGTGGGAAACAAGAGTGAGGGGTTGGGTTACTGCATTTTCATAGCAATGTCCTTATAGCAGGCGAAAGGCTGGAACATCAACGACGCATCAGAAAAACTGCAGCTTAACATTCCTCCCAGTGTTTTTTAATTTTATTCATTAGCTGAATGGTGTTATTCCTCTCCTGTGCCAACAGAATATCACTTGCACCTATCTTCTGTTTATTTATTGTTTTTATCGTTTACGGCACCCTCTAGTACCTGCAGTTGTTTTCATGCTGCTTTATGGCTACAAGGACCTGCATCTTATTACTTCATGTAGGGCTTAGTACTCCGCACAGACCTCTTAGCCAGCAACACTGGCCACCACCAAGCAGCAAAGTGTGCTATGCAAATGAGGCCATATGTGGTGCTACCCGCTTTAGTGTTATCCAGAAGGATATCCTTCTTCGGGAAATCCCGATTTCTTCAGTCAATTCGGATCTCATCTATGTCGGTGTTGTTCGTTAGAGTCCTGTGCTAGTTAATGTTTATTAGGTTACATAACAACAACTACTACTACGAGATTAGTTAGTAAACAAATTCTGCATGCCTCAACGCAACCTAATTTAGTTGTATGCCGTTCGTATATAGCTGTAGAAGAAATTACAAGCCACGAATAGCCTGTTATTAACGTTTAAAAACATTTTCCTAGAGTAAAACTAGATCCCTGGTTCGAGTCCCGGTCGGGGCAAACATTATCACCTGTCCCCTTTGATATATATCAACGCCCATCAGCAGCTGGAGGTATTAATACAATTCTAATTTCATTCTAGGCGGCTGCAGGTCATCAGTGGTGCCTGTGAACGGACACCATATGCTTATCAGTATGTTGATCGTTATCTGTCCTGCAGGACATGCACGACGGGTTTAATCCAAGGCTTATCTGTACTGGACTCTAGTATAAACGAGATGGAAGCGAACTGACGACGATATCAATGACCAACATTTCATTTTAATTTTAATTGAAGCTCTTGCCATATACAGTGACAATAACATCATTATGTTAAATACACTCCTGGAAATTGAAATAAGAACACCGTGAATTCATTGTCCCAGGAAGGGGAAACTTTATTGACACATTCCTGGGGTCAGATACATCACATGATCACACTGACAGAACCACAGGCACATAGACACAGGCAACAGAGCATGCACAATGTCGGCACTAGTACAGTGTATATCCACCATTCGCAGCAATGAAGGCTGCTATTCTCCCATGAAGACGATCGTAGAGTTGCAGGATGTAGTCCTGTGGAACGGCTTGCCATGCCATTTCCACCTGGCGCCTCAGTTGGACCAGCGTTCGTGCTGGACGTGCAGACCGCGTGAGACAACGCTTCATCCAGTCCCAAACATGCTCAATGGGGGACAGATCCGGAGATCTTGCTGGCCAGGGTAGTTGACTTACACCTTCTAGAGTACGTTGGGTGGCACGGGATACATGCGAACATGCATTGTCCTGTTGGAACAGCAAGTTCCCTTGCCGGTCTAGGAATGGTAGAACGATGGGTTCGCTGAGACTTTGGATGTACCGTGCACTATTCAGTGTCCCCTCGACGATCACCAGAGGTGTACGGCCAGTGTAGGAGATCGCTCCCCACACCATGATGCCGGGTGTTGGCCCTGTGTGCCTCGGTCGTATGCAGTCCTCATTGTGGCGCTCACCTGCACGGCGCCAAACAAGCGTATGACCATCATTGGCACCAAGGCAGAAGCGACTCTCACCGAAGACGACACGTCTCCATTCGTTCCTCCATTCACGCCTGTTACGACATCACTGGAGGCGGGCTGCACGATGTTGGGGCGTGAGCGGAAGACGGCCTAACGGTGTGCGGGACCGTAGCCCAGCTCCATGGAGACGGTTGCGAATGGTCCTCGCCGATATCCCAGGAGCAACAGTGTCCCTAATTTGCTGGGAAGTGGCGGTGCGGTCCCCTACGGCACTGCGTAGGATCCTACGGTCTTGGCGTGCATCCGTGCGTCGCTACGGTCCGGTCCCAGGTCGACGGGCACGTGCACCTTCCGCCGACCACTGGCGACAACATCGATGTACTGTGGAGACCTCAGGCCCCAAGTGTTGAGCAATTCGGCAGTACGTCCACCCGGCCTCCCGCATGCCACTATACGCCCTCGCTCAAAGTCCGTCAACTGCACATGCGGTTCACGTCCACGCTGTCGCGGCATGTTAGCAGTGTTAAAGACTGCGATGGAACTCCGTATGCCACGGCAAACTGGCTGACACTGACGGCGGCGGTGCACAAATGCTGCGCAGCTAGCGCCATTCGACTGCCAACACCGCGGTTCCTGGTGTGTCCGCTGTGCCGTGCGTGTGATCATCGCTTGTACAGCCCTCTCGCAGTGTCCGGAGCAAGTATGGTGGGTCTGACACACCGGTGTCAATGTGTTCTTTTTTCCATTTCCAGGAGTGTATTCCCCGTTTTACTCAAATCTTTTACATGCTTCCTTTATAATAAATTATGCTTGTTTTTATAATTTTACGTCATGTGTTTAGTCACACTAGTCCGCAGTACATATTGTTACGTTTACAAATTTTAATTATTATGTAGAAAATGACTGTATGGACAAGGCCAGAAACTGTAAATGGTGTAACACCACTAATGGCTACAACCTGTGTCAGTAACCAGTATCTCTCTATAGTCCGTTGTGTTCGTGTTCACTGTATGTATTGAGGAGACGCAGTGTGTCGAAGTTCTTTTAATATTTTATTAAAAGAATGGTTCAAATGGCTTTAAGCACTATGGGACTTAGCATTTGAGGTGATCAGTCCCCTAGGATTAGAACTACTTAAACCTAACTAACTTACGAACATCACACTCAACCATGCCCCAGGCAGGATTCGATCCTGCGACTGTACCAGCATCGCGGTTCCAGACTGAATATGTTATTCCTCACTTTAACACATACGTAAGTAACATATTGTGTCTTGTTCGCTCTTAATGTCAGATATTTAAGATCACTTCAAGCCGAAACGCGTAGTATTTCCAATGTGAAATAAAAGCGATGAAGATGAATTATTAAATAATTATTTCTGCTGCTATCGAAAACGGATTAACTCTCGACTCCCCACTTTATCAATGGGCTCCACCATTTCGTTTTGTCTCCCATAGAATCTTGCGTCGATACTGTGATGTGGGAAATCAGTGTGTGCAAGGACTGCAGTTATGTACCTGAAAACCAACAAAAATCTTAATCTTGTCTTTTTCAGATGATAAGAGCACTATTCGAAAAATACTTTACGATTGGTCTTGAAACGGAAATCACAGCTAAAATCAAAAACGTTTATTTGCATCAGTTTGCGGCATTTTAAAAAGTTTTTGAAGGTGGCTATCGACAGTCATCAAGTAATGAATAAAATGAGTGTCTGACCATCAGCTTCTTTTGTTTTAAACCCAAATATCGATAGGTTTCAGTCACAGACCATCTTACGGATTAGGGTTAAAACAGTTTAAGCCACAATATCGCATCTGTCGTTACTTAAATAATGGCCATGCCTTATGTGTAGAGCATGTCGTGAATTCCAGTACGCAACACAGAACTTTAACAAACAAACATACTAATAATAAGCGTAAATAGAGCATTACTGAAGAGATCTTCTCGTCAGTATCGCTCTCTACAGACCCCACGATCCTCCATCCCGCAGCTCGATGACGCACTTGGGTGAGGGTGACATGGCGGGCTGTCACCCCTGATTGATGCGCCTGTGGCCAGAGCAACGGTGCTTTTTTTTCTCTTAAAAATTAGTTATCAGTTTATAACACATTATAACAACTCGGGAGTTCGAGTCTCTGTCCGGCACACAATCTGCCAGTAAGTTTCGTATCAGCACACACTCCGCTGCAGAGTGAAAATTTCATTATGTTTTTATGTGATGTTGGGGCGTAATCTTCCAGTTGTACAATGGCACCCATGAAGTAAAGATTAAACCGTACGTAGGTATCGCACCGTCTCCGGCCTTTAGCTGTAAACATTACAAATTTAAAACTTTCATTCGAGGTATGTACTCGGTAGGAGAATAACGGTATTCCCTTTCTTTCCTGATGCCGGCTATTGATTGCTGTTATTGCAGTAACCGTGTCCAAGGATTCTGTGGTACACATTTAGGAGGAGGAGGAGATTTGTGTTTGGCGTTCCGTCGACAACGAGACGGAGCACAAACTCGGATTAGGGAAGGATGGAGAAGAAAAGAGGCCCTGCCTTTTCGAAGGAACCATCCCGACATTTACCTTATGTAAATTAGAGAAAAAACGGAAAACCTAAATTAGGTTTGAATCGTCGTCCTTTCGAATACAAGTCCAGTGTGCTAACCACTGCGCTATCCCGCTTGGCCCGCATATTTTTGTAAGATAATCGAAAATAAATAAATAAATCATCTGACAAGCGAGAGCACCGGTACTTCACGTGGGTCGTGTGCTTGCATGAGAAACACACTACACTGCAAAACTTATTTGTTAAATAAGTAAATAGGAGGATAAAAGAATTCTAGCAGCTGTTGTTAACACCGAAGAAATCATTAATTTCCACATATCGCCGGCAAAGACAACGTTCTGATGCGCCACGAAGCTTACAGCATAGGCGCGGAATCGGTATGGGGTTATCCGTACTCCTTCATCCAGAATTATCACATCGTTCACGAACTGATACACGGCAGACATTGGTTAACACTACACCAACGCTCGCAATAGAAGCTCCACGTTCTGAACACACTGGTTAACGGCGAATCAATGCGGCGCTATAGTTTATTTGACAGGCTGTCGGGTGCTTCTGCGGTGGCGTAGACACAACGGACGATTGGAATCACGCGGGCACTCTATAAAGCAGGCGGATCTGTGTCGTTCCATTACAGACGGCGCACACACAGCGCCGCGCTGATGAATCCCGGCTGCGCGCCGTGTTTGCCGACTGCCGGACGCTGTCACTGAGCCGCCAATAAATACAGGAAGCGCGGCCAACGACCGCTCGCCCATTGTCACGTGGCGTCGTGCGCCCTCCCTCCCAGGGCGTCCGTTCGCAGATTATGGCTCCCGCGAGTCTCTTACCGCGGAATTGTCCACTGCGGAGCACCTCCACTCTCCGTGTTGTCGATACTGTTATAAAGCTGTTCTCCCTATTGTTTTCCACATTCAAACCGCTGCTGCAACTACATCTACACTCATACTCCAAAATCCACTTTATGGTATGTGGCGGAGGGTACTTTGGAAAAACTCATTTTTACCCTTCTCTGTCCCATAGGAAGAACGACTGTCGATACTCTGCCATTACTACCTCTCTGTGTTTGAACAAAATGCAGTAATGGCTCTCTTCATCTGTTTACGCGCAGAACACTAGATTTATTTACCGCCGGACAGGGTGACCGAGCGGTTCTAGGCGCTGCAGTCTGGAACCACGAGACCAATACGATCGCAGGTTCGAATTCTGCCTCGGGCATGGATGTGTGTGATGGCCTTAGGTTAGGTTTAAGTAGTACTACGTTCTAGGGGACTCAGCACCTCAGAGGTTAAGTCCCACAGTGCTCAGAGCCGTTTGAACCATTTATTTACTTTCAGGGTCAACTGCAAGGCCCTACATTAATCGTTGATCCTGCACCGGCCTTCCTGCACTTCATTGCAGCCTTCTGGCGTTACCCACCTCCTGCAGTCATCACTAGCGAAGAGCCGAATGGAGCTTCCTACATTATTCACTATACCGGTAAATCTTAAACAATAATCTTCCTATAACTCTCCATTGGCGTACAATAGAAATACTTTTATATGTTTCGATTTCACTCCCTTAAGAACAAAGTAAAGAGTTTTTATCTTACAAACATTAGAAGATCCGCATCAAATAGTGTTTCCATCCTACGGCTGGTGGGTTGATTTGAATACGAATGTTGCTTGGTAAGGAATAAAAAAATCGTGAATAGACAGCAGGAAATACATTAAAAATGAATAGCCCATTGTGGGAAATGTTTTCATTCGAAAAATACACCCTCGCCGTGCACTTACTTTGAAACGAAATGATCAAGATCCTCGAATACTCACGCTCACAGTATCTCTTTCTTTGCTGTAGAATATGAGCACTGTTGTACCGAGCACAAACGCATAGTCGACTGGACTTCAACATGGACGACAAATATAAATTATATAATGTTTTCTTTCCTTGTTTTCAAACCCGAGAAAAATGTTCCGTTTACGAAGACCATGCAGACAGTATGTTCCCTGTGCGATAGATATATACTGTAGGAGCCAATGATGCCGTCTTTCTTCCACGCACAGCCTGCATGGTAAGATAGTTACTACGACACTGACAGATATTTTAACAATATCTCTGTGAATCTGAATTGCTGGTATAGCCTTCTGACTCGGCAATGCAGTACGGAGTGCGTGTATGTATTTTCTGCATAACAGTGATGCTTGTGCAGAGTAGCGATACCACGTATGAGTACATAATGAAGAGAGAGAGAGAGAGCCGCCAACAACAAGACGTGGACATTTACACGAAAGGAACTGTCGACAACGTCACCTGTTCTCTCTCGTCAATACAGCGCTGTATGGAAGCTTTGGGACGGAAAGCAGGGTGTCGTCACGCAGTCTCATAATCATGAAGTATGAGGGGGTGTGCGGAACAAAAGATATGAAACAGCACGTCAGTACAATTGAACTCCTTATTCGAAAGTAATCACCAGAGACCAGAGCACAAGTGGTCTACTGTTTCACAGGCCGAAGGATTCCCTATTCCCAGAAATCCTGTGGCTGTGACAGAAACCAATCCTTAACTTTGTCCAGTTTCTCGTCAGAGGTGTAGTGCTTTAGTTTGAGGTGTGCTTTTTTAGCGGGCTAAGCAGATGGAGGTCGCAGGATATTACCCTTCTGTGAGCAGCCCAGACCGTTTGCTCTTGATGGACCTGAATAGGCTAACAGGCTGTGGAGTGCCTCATAGTACACTATACTGTTAATGGTTTTCGCAAGCTCCAGGAATTCCACAAGCATCGGACCTCAGACGTCGAGAACACGACAAGCATCAGCTTGCCGGCTGAGGGCACACCTTTGAAAATGTTTAGGGGAAGTGACTACGCTACATCCGTTTCCCTAGATGTCTCACTACGTTATCCCCAAGCGGCATGTACAAATTTCAATTGGTTTCGTTGTTACAATATTTCTTACTTTCTCATTTGTACATTCCCTATATTTCTCTTGCCATTCGATAGGTGAGTAATACCATTTCGGAAGGCCGCATAAAATCGTTTCACGAATCCATTACTATATCGTTAATGTAAATGCACGGGCTGCATTCTTAGTGGATCGCATCAAACCAGCCGAAGGACCGATGACATAAAAAATATAACACAGAAAGTATTGAATATAATCGTTGCGTCTATATGCAGTTATTAATCATTCACAACAAGAGACACGTGAAAGACAATGCCTGACACACAGATAATGTAGATGATTATTCGTTGGGACTACACGCTGTCGCTCATAATAGAACACAAGCGCGAGATACTGTTTGTTCCTCTTTATATCCTAACAAACAGAAAATGTCTACTCTTATTCGTTGCTGCTAAAAGGGGAACCTCTACAGAGCTTGAACACTGAAAAAAATTTCAACTACGGAGACAGCTAAAATCAATTATTCATACAATTTTCGACCATTTTCTGTTGCCATCTTTGCACATTAACAGTTCCGTTTGCAACAGCAGCACCAGCGGCTAGACAGCTAAGCTGAATGCGGAAATGGCAGCGAGGTCCCTCGTGTTTTTGAATGATCTCAGTAGAGGCAGAACGTTTCAAGAGAGTAGTGAGAATTCAAGGGAAAGCAAAACTATGAGAGAAACACGTCCAAGCTTCGTTACAGATCCCTATGTAGGCGACCAGCAAAGGGGAACAAGTCATTACTATGAGTCATGAGTAGAGTTGTAAAAGTACCATAAGCTTCAGTTACCTACCATAAGTAAACCTAGAGTTTGTAGTTTTCCTTCTATCTTTGGTCAATTAAGATCGCAAGCGCGTTACCCATACGTTAAGGGTGTTGCACACCTATCGGGCGTTACCCCATTTCGATTGCTTTGTTTGCATATGCGATCAGTGTCTTACTAGATTCCTCTATAAATCGGAAGCTTATTCTTTTCTAAGAGGTAAATAAATGTAAATGTGGTGTGACTAGGGCCTCCCGTCAGGTAGACCGTTCGCCTGGTGCAAGTCTTTCGATTTGACGCCACTTTGGCGACTTGTACGTCGATGGTGATGAAATGATACTGATTAGGACAACACAACACCCAGTCCCTGAGCGGAGAAAATCTCCGACCTAGCCGGGAATCGAAGTCGGGACCTTAGGATTGACATTGTGGCGCGCTGCCCACTCAGCTACCGGAGGCTGACTTCTAAGAGGTAAAAAACTCAAGATAACAACGTTGTCTGATACTTGGTGGAAACTCCGATGTTCTCACAGATACTACAGGAGAAACACATATGCGTCAGTCTATAGTGACTACAAGCCTCAGCTGTAATATTACTCCCAGCAGCGTCCTGTTAATGACCCCTATCCGGAGTTACACTCTACCAAAATTATGGTTTGGCAGTTTCGGTACGGTACACAGATGGCTTAGTAAATGATACGAGTAGAATTACCAGTAGTATTGGTAGCACTGGTAGAGAAAGGTAGCTAACTGGATATGTGGGTAAGGAACTGAGAGCCGATTTCTCTTTGCTTTCTGTTCGTTTTGCTCACAATTACAGTTGCACCTTCTTAGTCCATTGTGTATTTTATATTCTCGCAAAATACAAAATGTACTTCATAAATAGTAGAAATTAAGTGCTTGCATACCTTTTCCACTTTTTGTTGTAATCAAAGCAACTACTTACGATGCAGGTACAGTCTACAGGCACAAACACAAAAATCTACATATTTTTTGTTGTTATTTGGTAGGCAATAGAATATTCTTCGTCGTGATCAAAGTCACGAGTTTCCTGTTGTTATTGATAAGTGCCAATGTTATTCAGCAATAACAGAAATATGTCTTGTATAAATATATGTAAATTTTACCTATTTTTGAAGAAATTGTGTTTTTAGTGCTATACGATGAATATGTAATTTTTCGAAAATGCACAATGCTCATGAGATGTGTTGTTGGTACCTACGGATGGCACGAATATTTAGGGTATTTGCTTTCATAGCGCAGACGTGAAGCGTGGGATTTATACTATCTGTTGTGCAGGGAACCCTCGTCTCTGTTGAGCAAGTTGTCTTCTATCAGTATTCCCACAGCTTCCTTGACCACTGAATACTAGCAGAATGAGGCTGTGGCCAGTATCTTAACTTTCCCGTAATCCATGCAATATCCAGTGGAAATAAAATTATTATCCACTGCTGATTTATTAGGCTCTATAAGGCGGGTGTGTCCTTACTGGCCTCTGCAACTTTCTTTAAAGCGCCTATTGTTTGCTTTATGTAGCTTTTCCCCAAGTCACATGGAGTTTCGTATATACTAACTTTCGTAGAAGCAGATCATCCTTCACAGATTCCAGAAGATTTGCTGTCGTGCTGTGTGGAAGGAAGATCGCAGCCACTTTATGCTTATCCGCTATTCTTGCAACTTTTAAGAGACATTTCCCAGTTATGGTAGAAAGCCCATAGACTTCATATGCCTCTCTTCTTATTTTTCTTTTGTTAGTCGTGTGTAAACATTTGCGGAGCTATGTTAGTTTGATATTTTGTGTATGTATTCTTATGGAATACTTCCTGACAGTGCCTCAGTTCACTGTGTAGGGTGTCTGGGTCGGACACTATATGAATCCTCTGTATGAAATTCCATACGAGTGTCGTAAAAGCCACATAGGGCAAACAATAAACGTTCTAAAGAAGCATTTCTTTGAACACCAGCGATACACGCGTCTGTTACAGCCTAATAAATCAATAGTCGCTCAACATTATCTTTCTTCTGACCGTGCCATAGGTTACGCGAATTTTAAGATACTGACCATAGCCTTATTCTACAGGGATACGATGATCAAGCTGTGGAAATACGATTAACAGACAACCTGCTCAACCGAGATGAGGGTTTGCAGCTCGAAATATTATGTAAACCTCTCATATCGTATCTGCGCTCTGAAATAAAATGTTCCAAATCTTCGTGCCTTCCAGAATTATCAACAACACACTTCGTAAGCACCGTGAATTCTGATATTCATTGCTTGCTTTGTTTCATATGCTCGGATGCATCAAATGTATTCGATGCTTGCTTTGTTTCAGATTCTCAGATGCAACAAATTTAATGCATCAACTATGTTATCTCCGACGCAGGCGCCTTTACTCTACAGCGTGTAAAGCGCTTTAAAAACTCACAAATGACTCACCTTGGGTTCAAATGGTTCAAATGACTCTAAGCGCTATGGGAATTAACATCTGAGGTCATCATCAGCGCCTAGACTTAGAACTACTTCAACCTAACCAACCTAAGGACATCACACACATTCATGCCCGAGGCAGGATTTTAACCTGCGACCGCAGCAGCCGCGTGATTCCAGACTGTAGCGCCTAGAACCGCTAGGCCACCGCGGCCGGCCTCACCTTGGGAATGACTGAAATTTTGGCAGACAAAATATCGTAACACGGATTAAAAATATCCCGGATGCACGCCCGAATAGTGATGGAATATTCCATCTGCCGGAAAAACTTCGAGAAACACAAGCAAAAGCCTGTTCTAGAAAAATATCTATTTTTGTAGGGAGTAGAATATATGACGCTCACGATATAAATAGCTGTTATTTCTACAGTATGCTTTTCACATAGAGTACGTGATATGCTACTTGATTTCTCAGTCTTACGCACGCGCTGATACAGTCTTACTCACGTACGATTTAATGATCTATTCGTGTCACACACTCTTCATTTACACTCATGAAAATTGTACATGGTTATGCAACAATTGGTGACGATTTTTAATGACAGCGCAAGAAATGTTACACAATAATGAAATTGTCGAAGCGGTCTTGTCAGCCGTTGAATGACGATGGGACAAACAGAGTGGAAATCTGGTGATCCACAGCGGACGGCTATTGCATGTGCCGGCTGGCGCTCGTCCGTCTTGTAGATAGGAGGCCGTTAGCAGTAATGGCGGCCGAGACATTCCGCCGCCTCCGCTTCATTCGGCCGGCGCCCGGCGCCGTATGACATTCAATTACCGCCCTGGCTGCAGGGGTAGAGGGCGGGGGATGCTGGTGGGGGAGGGCAGTGGGGGGGGGGGGGGCGGGGAGAGTAGGGGGCGTGGCGGCATTCCGGCCACGCTCGCCGCATCAGCCACCTAATAAGCGCGCCGGCCGCTAATGTCGGGCCGGGGGTTACTCCAATTTGAAGGGGCCCAATCTGCAGGTCACGGCCACACTCAATCGATGAGTTTACTTGGTGCCACATCGCTCCTCCTACACGTCTTTGGCGAAACTCTTCAACTTCTATAGGGCATCGCACCTCAATTGGTAGAAAGAAACTCTTACACGAGGGACATTCAAGAAGTAATGCAACACATTTTTCTTCCCGGCCAACTTCGATTGAAGAAAATGCCGAATTTGTTTTGGGACATTGTGTAATATTCCTACTTCTGCCCTTGGACAGTAGGTTCATGAAGTTCCGACAGGTAACGGCTCTATGCGTAGCCTTCAAAATGACTGAAATGGAGATGTGTGCCAATCAGAGAGTATCATTGAGTTTCCTTCGGCAGAAAACAAAAACGTTACAGACATTCATGGGTGCTTGTGGAGTATCTTCGGATACATGGAAGTGAACATAACCAACGCGGGGATTTTCCCTGCCTCGTGATGGCTGGGTATTATGTGATGTCCTTAGGTTAGTTAGGTTTAAGTAGTTCTAAGTTCTAGGGGACTGATGACCATAGCTGTTGAGTCCCATAGTGCTCAGAGCCATTTGAAGCATTTTCTAACCACCGCGACTCGTTGGGCGAGGCGCCTGTCATAATCGCAACAATGATGCGCATATCTGTCACATCTCGCATGTGCGAGCCTGCCGCACAGGGCTGTGATTCCTGCAGTTTTGGAACGTGCGGACACTCTCAGTCGAGGTCGCCGACGGATCACAATCAAACACCTTACTGCACAACTGAACCTCTGCTGACACATTTGTTATTCAGTTGATGTACTGAAGTGTGTGCCCGCTGCGGTCTCGCCACTTAACAGAAGATCATACGAGCAACGAAAGACCATCTGTGTGGAACTGCACTCAGTGGGAAGCAGTAGGTCGATGACGGGGAGATTATCGATGCAGCAAGGCGTTGGTCCAACGTCGACCTGTAGAGGGGTCTCACGAGGGCAAACAGTCCCTCCCGGTAATATGCAGATAGGCAGCCTCATTAAAGGGAGATTATGTTTAAAAACTTGGTAGCCAAAAGAGAGTGAAATAACATGGTGTAATGGAATCCTGAGTACAGCCTACCTGCTTTTAGAAATGACTTGCACTACTTATTGAAAGCACGTTGTCGGATCACATTGTTGTCCCTCTGTTTGTCAGTCTATGTGTTCGACTGTTAAGATCCACTTTCTCCTCAGAAACGGGTAGAGGTATCAAGCTGAAATTAACGTCACATACAAAGGCCTAGGGCTCCCTGGAGGTATAAAGGAAAACGTAAGCTTCTAAGTGAATGTAATCAAAATACTGGCCCTTTTTTTTTTATACAAACAGACTCATTCATCGAAATCTATTGGGTACTCCCTATTGACTTTCAATCATGAAATTTTGCATGGAATAATGTTCCGCAGTACTAGTAACGGAAAAAAATACGAAAACTGTAAATTTATAATTACATCAAATAGAAACATACATTTTGCCACTATAAACGTGTACTGTATTCGTAATTCGTCAAAAATGCCAGGAACTACTGTAGAGATTTATATCGGATTTTCAATGATACAGTTATACACAAGAAAAATTTTCGTGTACAACTAACAAATATTTCGCGGTGATTGATTGACCTACGATGAAATGAATTTGCCTGCTGCAGTGAGTACGACGCCTTGGTCATGTAGCAGTGATAGGGGTAAGCCGCTGACTGCTGCGTAACGCTCGCACTAATTGCAGGACCCTTAAGCTCTTACCATTCTACATAGACGGAAGCGCCAAGAAACTGGCATTAGTACGCGTTTTCAAATACAGACATATATAAATAGGCACAATGTTGCGCTGCGGTCGGCAACGCCTATATAAGGCACCAAGTGTCTCGCGCAGTTGTTAGATCGGTTATTGCTGCTACAATGGCAGGTTATCAAGATTAAAGAGTACGACCATTTCACGAGTGTAAAACGTCAAATCCCCGACATCTCTGCGGTCGGAGATGGATCATGCAAGAATGGGACCAACGACGATTGAGGAGAATCGTTCAACGTCACAGGAGTGCAACCCTTCCGCAAATTGTTGCATATTTCAGTGCTGGGCCATCAACATGTTTCGGCGTGCGAACCATTCAACGGAACATAATCGATATGGGCTTTCGGGACCGAAGGACCTCTCGTGTATCCTTGATGACTGCACGACACAAAGCTTTACGCTACGACTCTGCCCGTCAATACCAATATTGAACTCTTGGCGACTGGACATAAGTTGCCTGTTCGGACGGGTCTCTCTTCAAATTCCATCGAGCGGTATCCCTGATACGTCTAGATACAACACTGATAGGTAACACGTTCGTAAGCATCCATTCATATCAATTGCACGTTTCGACGGACGTCACCAATTCCAACAGGACAGTGCGCCACACGTCCACAATCGCTACACAGTGGCTCCAGGCACACTCTTCTGAGGTTAAACAGTTCCACTGGCCACCAAACTACCCAAAAATAAACATTATTGAGTATATCTGGGATAGCTGGCAACGTGCTGCTCAGAAGAGACCTCCACCTACACATACTCTTAGGGATTTATGGACAGCCCTGCAGGATTCATGATGTCAATCCCTCCAGCACGAATTCAGGCAACAGACGAGTTCATGCCACACCGTTTTGCGGCATTTCTGCGTGCTCGCTGAAACCCTACAAGACATTATGTAGGTGTACCAGTTTCTTTGGCTCTTCAGTGTACAAACATACCCGATGGTCTGTGCTTACGACACTTAGGTAATGTTTCAGTACAAAGTAATACTAGTACCTTATGCAGAGTTGCACATCCATTGTTTGAATCTCTTAACAGAACAATTAGATATTTGCGTAACAACAATAGCTGTATGTTTCAGTAATCGCAACAAGGGTGAGAACAGTATTAATAAAACTCAAAATTTAAATGTCGGTAATGACAATAGTGAATCCAAAATTACACAAGAAGATTTTAACTTAAACTTTAACATTAGAACTTAGGGTTCGTTTTGCTGAATTTCCTTACCCTAGGACAAACAGATTTCACAGCACTAGCAGCGTCTACTAACCAGTTGTGCAGCACCTGCATACTACCTTCTACCACAGTAAATTCATAGAATTATTTTCAACAAGAAAATCTTAAGAACGCGTGTAAGTGGAGGACAATGTTTTACAAGCTCAATCTACTGCCTTTCACATGGGGCAGATCACTTCATTACCGGCAAGACAAACTCCATAAGAAAATCGCTCAATGCTTATACCTCGTAGGAGCATAAATAATGATAAAAGAAGTTCAACGTCTGTAGACGTTTCATCTCTAACAAAATTGTTCTCCATTCCCTTGACGTGATATATCACTCCTAGACGTGTGATACACTGAATTTGAAACTCCCTTTTCATGTAGAAACGAGATGCCCCGACGTGAGTGGGCACACAGCGTGAACTCGAAAACGACACTGGTTTACTTATCACGTTACTGAAGGGTCTGCCTTAAAAGCCTTGTGCATCTTTATGGTAACAATACTGTTTATACAATGTGACGCGACGACAGCCACGCAATACATACACGACCAGAAAAACTTCTATATGAAGGTGGATGTCAGCTCTAACCGAACAGTTACGTCTTGCAGACATCTGGCATCAAAGTAGCATCATTAATTTTGTATAGAACTTTCGTTTTTCCACTAAATCATTGCCTGGTATCATAACGTCATTAGTGCTTTTACTCTAGTTTCTTAGCAACCCTTTCATCAAAATAACTGTCCGCCCCCGAGAGCTGAGTGGTCAGCGCGACAGACTGTCAATTCTAAGGGCCCAGTTTCGATTCCCGGCTGGGTCGGGGATTTTCTAAGCTCAGAGACTGATTGTTGTGATGTTCTTATCATCATCATTTCATCCCCATCGACGAGCAAGTCGCCGAAGTGGCATCAAATCGAAAGACCTGCACCAGGCGAGCGGTCTACCCGACGGGAGGCCCTCGCCACACGACATTTATTTATCAATCTAACTGAGTTGATATCACATTTTCACTATATGTTTTAGCGTAAATAAACTCACCGACAAAAAATGAATTACCGAATGAAGATACCACTCTGATACCGGGTAATGTGGCCTCCAACCTGGATAATGACATCAATTAAGCGGTGAAGTGTGTCCAAAAATTTCTTCGGATATGGCTGGCAACCTAAAGCCACTTACTGAGTGACCAGATTTCGAGGATGTCTCACACACGAAGTATCGTAGTCAGTTGCCGTGAAGTTAAGATCAGATGATTTAGCGGTTCATTCTAGGTGCGGTATGTTGCCATAGTGGTCATCTCAACAGATATGCGTGCAGTCATGTGAAGGTGGCTAGAGGACAGGAGCAATCACAGCATATTACCCACGAAGATGTGGAAATAAACAAGCTGGTTAATGTTCACGGCATCCGCAGAAGGTACAAAGTGGAGGACTGTCACATCGTATCCAAGTCAAATTGCCATCTCTTGTTTCTTCCATTAAATATAGTTTTTATTCTAATTTAAAGTACATCCGCAACCTGTTATGTATCCTATTTATTATCAATATCTGAATTTAAACAAAATTGTGTATATGGATTTTTACTTTTTGTAAAATTTTCAACAAAAGATGTACTAGTAATAAAACTGAATTTGTGTGTTATAATAAGTAAAATCACACAGTGTTCGACCTGCTATATAATAACTGGCAGCAGGTATTTTCCTGAGAAATAAATAAAGATAAATGAGTCCAGAATAAGTGGACCAAGTTACGCTACGAAAAATACCCCAAAAACATAATAGAAGTACCCCAGCCAGAACTGCAACTTAAACGCGATGCTAGTTAAGCGGTTCATTGTGTTGTCGGTGAAGCTGACGTCTTGCGTAATTTGAAAAGAAAATGGCGATTCGTTCACACAATACTCCTCCTGTAGCTACTGCCCGTTTCTGTGTTGCTTGGCGCGTTGAAGATTTGCCGCCTAATTATTTGCTGTGAGAAGGGTAAAAACGGAAGAGGGAGCGCTATGGGCTGGGAACCTATTTCGTGGATTTCTCTGGGTGGTCTCGTCATTCCTGAAGGCAAATTGGACCAACTCCAGTATGCACCTATAATTGGTAACCACGTCCGTTCCTAATTGCAGTTTGTTTTTCGTCGGCACAATGGCATCTACCAGCAGGACAGTACAACGTGTCACACAGCTAGCAGCGTGCGTGCGTAGTTCTAAGAGCACCAGGGTGAGTTTCTTGTATTCCCTGACCACTAAATTCCCCGGATTTAATGTGTAGCTTTAAGTAGATAATTGGGGATCTGTGAGACCACCTCGATTGACCTGTTCGTACCACGAAACCTCAACCAAAAATCGTAGGGTGTCTGTCCACAGCAGTGGCGTCGTCATGGTTCAACATTCCTGTCTGTCCCTTCCAAATCCTTCTTGATTCTCTCCCTGCATGTCTCGGGCTGCAAAAAGTGGTTAACGTGCTTTTAACAGGTGGTCACATTAATGTGATTAGGCAGTGTATTTTACAGAATTTGGGAAACATTTGAAGAATAACAAAACGAACGATAAAGATTCGAATACTACATTTTTATGATAGCCACATGGAGAGAGATGGAATTAAAGAATTATGACCTGCGCAAGGAAACATTCCCAACAGTAACGTTAAGAATTACCTGGGAATGTAGCTCTAGAGCATAGCATTGTTTGCCAGTGAAAAATGTAGTGTGAAGGTAGGAACAGGATTTTATATATGAAATCAAGGAGTACTAGGAGGAATAAACCAGTACGGATAGACGGATAGCCACAGACTATCATAACCAGAAGAGAGACATCGCTGAAGCCTCTGCTAGGGCATCCACGAATATTTAAATCGATGCTGGTAGGAGCAGCAGATGGGAAATTGTGGAGAATGTAGTAGTTCTCGACACAGGCAGATATTGCCAGATCTACCTATGGTAAATTTGGCCCGCTTCGTTATGGCCGGTTCACGTCTCTAGTCACGTAGTGATCGCTGCGGCGCAGCTTCAGGGGCAGAGTGAGGCAACCCCGCTCGACAAACCACCAGGTCGGTTTCTCACAATGTTGCGGCCCTGGCATATGAATTTCACTCAGCTACAGTTCGGCAGGCCACAGGTTGTGAAGTCTGGTAGGGAAAGTGTTGGTGCAACAGAGTGAAAACGATCAGAGCATGTGAATCATATTGATGAAGTGGCAGTAACTACACACTGTCAACAAAGGTTTTACATCGCCCCGATATGTCGCAGAGGTGCGTAGAAACGGTCACAGGTTCGAATCCTGCCTCGGGCATGGATGTTTGTGATATCTATAGGTTAGTTAGGATTACGTAGTTCTAGGTTCTCGGGGGCTGATGACCTCAGATGTTAAGTCCCGTAGTTCTCAGAGCCATTGCTTTTGCGACTGAACCTCTACCAATAGGAAGATCACCTCTGACATTGTTTGCAAAGATGGCCAGTTACTATGAGCGCTACCCACGATCGGGTCCACATCATTACGTCACGTGCAGAAGGCTTGTCAGCCAGTGAAGTTGTTCAATGTGTGCAGCGGAGTCAAAGTGATGTCTTATGGCCGTGGAATCGGTTCCAACTGGTATTTACTGTCAGCAGTACAGGCCGTCCACGATCTGTCACTTTTAAGTGAAAGAAACGAACTGAATTCGCCGTTCCAAGGGACTTTACATCGTGATGCACCGCGTCAAAAGGCAATTGGAGGATGCTAATCTCAATTCCCGGCGACTATTGCGATCACTACAACGTACACCACAACGCCATGGACTCAGTTCAATATACGCAAGAAATCATACAGAGTGGGCCATCCAAGATTGACGTCGGCTATTATTTACGGACGAAGCTCGCATCTGTTTGTTACCTGATAATCGCAGGTAGCCCGGTAAAAACGAACGTTCCTCACACAGTGTCCCACGTCTGTAATAAGGTGTTTGTGATGTTCTGGGGTGCCATCACATGGGGATACCTCATTCGTCTCGTTGACGGCAGTCTCGCTGCTCTACCGTACAGGGCCGAGGTTCTACAACTCATATTGGGATCGCACCCCAATAATTTGGCTACAACTTAGTGTTGATGGATGATAAATCATGTGTTCATCATGCTGTTCTCCTGAACACGTTCCTTCAGCATGCCACAATCACCAGAATGGAGCGGTGTTTCTGTTCCCCGAACATGAACCCAATGGAACTTGTGTGGAACGGATACAAACGAGCTATTTTTGGACACTGAAATGGCCACGTGCTCTGCGACCCATACGCAGAGTTGACGTGTGGGAGTGGATTTGGACCACAGCCGGCCTGATGCTATCATCGAATGTTGTCTTTACACAAATGTTTCTTTTGCACATTTGACAACATTGTAAAAGAATATATACGCAACCTTCAGAGACCTTTTATTTCGATGTCATGAATTTCGACATAAATGGATAATCTAAAACATTTGTATACATGGAGATAAGATTAGCATTAGATATGAAGAAAACCTCACCACTTGAAAGACTGATGGCAGAAAACATATTCTGCGTTTATCAGTTAAATGTCTTGAATACGAACTTTTTGCTAAGTAATGTTGTGTGATACGGGCTTATTTTGTGCCTGTTGTACTTACTAGGAAAATGGCATGATTTTTCATTCTTGAGTGTTAAACAGTGGTAGAGTTCATTGCCTGCAATTTCGCAGGGCACTGGAGTGTTTTAGAATATGAACTTGAGTCCGGAACGCCATGAATGGTAGCAGAACAGCAGGAGGGGCGTAAGAAACTCGTAAATAAGAAGAGAGCGCTTAAAAACAGTGCTGTAGAGAAGTGGAGTCTTTTCATTTCTTATTTTTTGCCCTCTATCCTCTTGTACGTTGAAGTGGAAGATTATGGAGTGCGATGTTATTTGGTGAACCCATGATGTTTGCTTCTACCTGAAAATACAGAGCGAGAAAACACAGGGTGAGGAACCGATAACGCTCTTGTTATTTTCCTGCGGTGTGCATAAAACATGCAGCCACTTGTGCGGAACTTTGCAGAGCAAATACGGCACCCAGTGGGGTGGAATGCCGTCTACACCGAGTCAGCTAACTGCCCGAGGCGCACGGCTGCTTTCCCTACACTGAACGGAGCCAGCACAGGTCTACAGCCGCCAATGTTCCTCACTTAGTCAGTACGCCTCTAGAACTCCTTTGAAAACACGCTTTAGTTACCTGTTTCGCTTCTACATTATGTTATTGCAATGTTTTGATGGAATTTTGAAACCGAGAACATGTGGAGGAACACTGCATACGACATGTTTTAACAAAATCCTTGACTGAATCTCCATATGATTTACAGCTCACTTAAAAATGAAAATTTAGTGTACATTATCCAGTCGTAGGAATATATTTTTTTGTTGATTAGAAACTGTCCAACATGAAAAAGAGTTTCATTTATTGAATGCATTCAGGCAGCTGAATTAAGATTTCTTAGAGCCATGAAAGGCTGCATCAGAATATACAGATTAAGAAACACACACATTTAGAAAGAATTTAAAAATCCAAACTGAAGGCGATAGAAGTAAGGGCAGAATGAAATGAAAATTCAAACATCTGCAGCCGTCTCTTTTGCATTTAATTTATTTACGCATTCAGCTTCGGTGTTTCACTACACCATTTTCTGGCCGCTTGATCAAAGTAAATAGGGAGCTAAAAATGAAATAAAGACAATCTAGATCGGGTTTTCAGATTTTTATTTGTTAGCAACCGGTTCCGGCCGTTCCACGGACCATCTTCAGGCTTTTCACCACTGCAGTACAGTAATAATACATATTCTGTATAGATGGATGAAAATGTGGCTAAATAACTTCTAAGATATACGCTACAATAATTTTAAAGTATGATGCTATGTCCATTATGGCTACTGGCTGCGGCAGGCGGAGCGAGATCCGTAGAAATAAGGACGTAACTGCTGAATAAGGCAGCTTAATCGAGATTATGTTTTGTAAGCACCATCCATCATCTACAGAACTACATCATCGACAACCAATAATGCGTGAGACATGTTTCATTGAATGGTTTTGTCGAATTTATAAGAAAAATGGATACAGAAATAAACACAAAAAACTTTCACTTGCCTAATCCTATCATAATTACTTTCAGTAAAAGAAACAAAATGACAGGCATGCTGTACTCGTTTCTGTGTGAAGAATACCCCCTGTGGGCATTTGTATGCACTCATAGTAGCAGTGACAGCTATATTTGGTTGCTATAGCAATGGCTTCCCAGTATCCATAGCTGCACTGCAGCGAGGCCCGCTACACACCAAGGCAGACGACGGAACGCTGAGGAGGCAGCGGATGCCAGGTGGCTTGGAAGTCAGTCTTCATACTTCAGGTTTGCTTGACAGTAGTAGTGAAGGCTGGCTGCCACAATATGGCCTCCAGTTGTCAGAATACTTGCATGGTTTGTACATTATTGCCAAAATTCGTGGTTGTAAACTTGAACAAATCTGTCTGCAAAATCTGTATTTATTGCTCAGTATTAACTTAGTATTACTTATTACTAACAAAATATCCCTATAATAAAACAGTACACCGATCTTTTAAATAAATCTGTCTAAGGTGACATAAAAGTAAAGTTTTGTAAAAATATGAAACAATAAAATACAACTTGTCATCACAGTAACTGGAGAGAGAAAACATATAAATAAAAGAAACATATTTAGTATATGTGAAACACATCTATAAAATAGTAAATAACTGATATAGAAAACGTTTTTCAAACTCTGTAGTACATATTAAAATTATTAAAATGCTTAAATATTTAGTTAAAAGTAAGAGAACTGGAGTTCCACTACATCAATTATTTTGTTTAGTTGTTACAAGTAGGAGACAACTGTGTCATCAGTGTGCAAAGTGCCATCCAAAAGCCTATTACACTGAACAAAGATAAAAGTCTTTCAAGAAACCGAATAGAAAAATTTCTGACCCCATGAAAGACTGGCTCTAAGGCAGTTCTTTCGGCCAGCTAAAGATGGAGAACAGGTTACGCAGCAGACAATCAAAGAAATACATGATAACACAGACGGCAGGTTATAATCCTCGTGAGGAAGAAGTGGGTGGATTCGGCTCGTCTGTAGCGACAGCAGCCACATCTACGTATAGAGGCAATCAAAGCCTCGCTATTGCGGTCTTTGATGGCAGTTTGAGTTAGTAAGCGACCTAATACAGCTGTTCTTTTATTTAGAGGATGACGATGAAGGTGTTGGTAAATAGACAAGGTGGCAATTTGTTAAGGTAGCGGGTGAAGTTTAGATCTCCTGTTCTCTGGATGTTAATGATGTTGTGGTTTGAGTTGAGCACTGTATTGTGCATCTAAAAAGCTTATACCACGTTTTGAACGTTAATAACTCTGAAGAGAGTGTGAAAAATTCGGCCAACTTTATGGATTTTAAAGATTGTCCACACTGGATAATGACGCAGTCTCCGTGGGCACTAGCCAATGTGTTTCATTCTTTTGTTGTTCTCGTGCGAGTATCAGCAAATCAAAGTGACTGTAATAATAGTGTCGCATTCAGTTTCTCATCATCAGAGTGAGAATGAGACAAATTTAAAACGAACTCTGTTACATTTATTTTCCTTCAGAAATGAATAATTCAAGGGAGTAAACCAATGGTGTCGTGTATTTAGTGAAGGTAGCTTGAATGCTTACTTTGTGGTGCTGTAAGGTAAGTGTAATAATCTGACTGAGTACTTTGTTCAGAGTGTGAATGAAACAGAGCTGTAAAACGGTTGCTTCACACTTCCTTTTTCTACGGATATTCAACACATACAATGAATGAAATTGTGCTGAATCGTAACTGAATCATAACAGATGAAATCGTTGAAATCGCCAGCTCTGAGGGAGATCACAAACAGTCCAAAGAGTTTGTATAATTTCTGGAGAGAAATAACTGCCACGATAAGAATTCGAACGTTGGCCGTTTTTTAGTTATTTAGCATTGAAATTGCCCAGTCAGGTCGTCACGCGCTCAAATCCATGCAGTCTGCCAGAGACAATGTCGGAAATCTTGTTCTTCGATTGGTTTCCTCAAACCGTCCAAACATAGCTTTTGCTCACCTAGCTTAAATTCATCAGTTCCGAAAACGGCACATTTTAAACGGTAATCAACATTTGAACAGTGCTGGCTCACTACCTCAGTAGCAGCGCACACACTATATACAGTAGATGGAGATCAGAAATAATACAAAGAACCATTAGAAGTCTTTTCTCTGAACAACTATTTTTCAGCACAACCTCTCTTGCAACACCCACAAAAGTTTTCATATTATTTCTGTCATTCTGTATATAAATTTAGCTCACTGCACGTCGATTATCACGGACGAAGGGCACGAGAACCTGTCAAGTTCTGAACATGGCAAATGTGTGCAGATGCTGCACAAGCAGCGGAACTAATTCTGAGCAAAGTATGTCTGTTGTGCATGAAACCTGACCACATAAGACTGCAAGGCTATACTTATGTGCTTTTCTGGACTACCATACGGCAAATTCGACATGTGTCTTAAATTTAGGCTTATATCACCTTTTGTCTTCTGTTCTGTATGTTTCGATATTATTGTAACTCACAAACAATAACAGTTTCCCTGAGAGTGAATAACTGCAAAATGTGTGCGAGATCGGTAGGGAAAAACTTTAACAGGCTCTCACAGCAAGAAAAGACTCCCATTTGCACAAACCTTCCTGGACTGGTACCACAAGCGTGATTGTAGCTATTTACATATTCTAATTAGATGGTATGTGACTTACGTATGAGAGTTCTGAGTATAAGCAACAGTGCATGCTTGGGCGTCATTCCTATCCACTTTAACGTATATTCGAAGAAACATTATCTGTTTCCAGGAACCACGTAGGCATGCTCTTAATAGGGATTTAAAGGACCTGCGATTGTTGATAGCGTATGTTCAAATGGCACTGAGCACTATGGGACTCAACTACTGTGGTCATTAGTCCCCTAGAACTTAGAACTACTTAAACCTAACTAACCTAAGGACATCACACACATCCATGCCCGAGGCAGGATTCGAACCTGCGACCGTAGCAGTCGCACGGTTCCGGACTGCGCGCCTAGAACCGCGAGACCACCGCGGCCGGCGATAGCGTATGTAGTGTACTTTCTAAGTAAAAGTAATTTACAAAGTTTTTTACCAAGAGTTTACATTCACCCTCAACGGTCAGAGAAGCCAAAACTCGGTAAAGCTTTCCAAACAATTTTACTGATCTCTGCTTTGGCAAGAGATGAGGAGCAATTATTTTTACACGTGAAAAAATGGTTTGTATCTCAACCACAAGCTCAAGGCTTACTGAAGCTTTCGGCTACGGAAGCCAGTCTCAGGGGTTCAAAATGTCCGCTTGGAAGGAAATATAAATGTTTGCTAAATTATGGTACATAGTAGCAGGAGCAGAGTGTGCTGTGATTGTGTCACGTAACAAACGGAGGGTCTTAATTTTTTCCTCCTGTCCAATGCGGTCTTACACACGTCTCTCACGCATCCCAAGTAATAGTAAGCATGAATTTCATATGAGTTACAGTCGGTCCATTTGTAAGTGATCAGAAGTTATGTATGATGTACAATGCATAAAACAAAATTTGAAGAACATTTAGAACTACCGCTGGATCTGATCCATGTGTATGAATGAGAATATCTCACGTAGCATGTAATCCTCTGAATATGATTCTATGACATATGCAGTCACCTACGCAGATAAATATCTATGTTACTTCTGGATGTCAGAGTGAATATTCGGACTTCGAACTAATCACATCACGTTTTATTTTTTCAGTCAGGAATAATCGTACCTTTAGCGGTGATGTAGCTATCGTCCCTCGTAAGAAGCAACGCTCTCCACCAGGCACTGGATATAGGACTAGCATATCACTCTCTGGCAGCAGGTCACACAAAGACTCGTCAATCATAGTACATTAAAAGAAGAGTACTCTCACAAATAATTCGTCACACATAATGCCATCCACGAAACCTCACTTATTTCCCAAGCACACACTGGCATTTCAGTGGTTTTGTGACAGTTTTGATGATAAATTAATTCTGTAATACGCATCAATTTAAATTAAATTGTAATGAACAGCTAAGAACATTTTAATTAAGGAGAGAGTTCAAAAGTCCACCACCATGAAAGATTGTTCTTTACTGAGAAAGATTAATTGTAATATTTTCTCTAATCACAAGTTACTTCAGTTGAGAAGAATGTTCTGCAGAAATGACAATGTGGTACCTCTCGAATCGTTGTAATGTAATATTAAGGGCTAGGGAAAGAGGATAAATCGAATTCGCTGGATTTGTTGAAATAACTTACGGGATTCCAGTCGGGTAATGGCCGTGACAACCGCTGATATTATGACAGGTGAACACCCAGTCATTCTGACTGCACACGACTATGTGTTGTTATATTCCATCATTCGGAGGCAGTGACCGGTAGTCGCAGATTAGCTCAGCTGTTGTAAGCGGTTGGGCCTAATACACGGGTCATTTACGGATATGATGCTCTGACAGATGTATGACATGCATCAACTGCACCGTATACGGCTCGCATAAACCTCTTAAGTTATTTGAACATTCTATACTCCGGGGAAAATGGAAATGGCTCTGACCACTATGGGACTTTACATCTATGGTCATCAGTCCCCTAGAACTTAGAACTACTTAAACCTAACTAATCTAAGGACATCACATAACACCCAGTCATCATGAAGCAGAGAAAATCCCTGACCTCGCCAGGAATCGAACTCCGGGAAAAGCTAGAAAGTCGTCGGCAGCCTACTAGGATAGTCATTAGACGCCAGATTTCGCCACACATTCGTCCAAAGTTACACATTCATTACTGTGGTTATCTCACGCAGTGTTTCTTGTCTGCTAACAGTGACAGCTGAACCCAAAAGTCGCTGCTCTCGGTCGTTAAGTGAAGGCTGTTGCCCAATGCATTGCTCGTGGTGAGAGGTAAGGCCTGAAAATCGGTATTGTCGGCACATTCTTGGCACTGTGGCTGAGGGAATATTGAATTCTCTAAAGATTTCCGAAATGAAATGTCCCATTCGTTTAGCTCCAGCAATCATTCCGCATTCAAACTCTCATTAATACCCGTCGTACGGCCATAAGCTCGTCGGACACCTTTTCACGTGTATCACCTGAGTACAAGTGACAGTTCCGCTAATGCACAGCCCTTTATACTTTGTGTACGCAATACTATCACCATCTGCGTAGGTGAATATCGTTATCGTATGACGTTTGTCGCATCAGTGTACATATTTACGAACAAATAAATGAGTAGCGACACTGTTTCTGCAATGGTTAAGTTCTTTCTCCATTTGTGTGGCCAGAGCGTCCGTAGTTGCTTCGTAATTCTCGAGAGTATATTTGTTCTGTCGTTGCCACTGCACAAGAACGTTAAATTGGTATTTAATTTGATTTTAATACCAACTGACCTAGTCATGGAGATACGTTTCTGCTTACTCTGTACACGCAGCATCAGGTTTGGTGTGATTCCACTGTTCAGTAAACGCCTCGAGGTAAAGTTGCGCGAGTAAACGTTTTTTACGCTCAGTCAGCCGCCATTCATTCACGTAACAAAGGACTCTTTGGTATAACGGCTCTCGAGATCGCTCGATCTGCTGTTGTGATATACCATTAAGCACGCCTTCCAGTAATTTCTATAATGGACGCTCTCTTCTGAATGCCAACGGCAGAATTTTTTAACGAAACTTCCATTCCTCCTTCCAGAATCCCATTTCTCTTTTTATACGCCGACCCACAAAGTGTTTATCTCATTCCCCCATTCGACGTTTTTCCGCTAAGATATCTGTTAACACGGCGCGATGCCCTGGAGTAAGTGATGAATGGTGAAAATTATTAATCACCCGGTGATCCATTCACAACGTTTTTCGGCAAAACGACCTTCGTAGTAGAAAGAATGAAGATAGATAACATGAAGTACACGCTACTCAGGAGATAATCAGTCAATTTACTCAGTTTATGTGAATAACGACAGTGAATAACGCAAACAAATATATTTTTTTATTAGATATAAATTAGTGGTCACTTTTTAAGCAGTTTAACCAATTCGGCTCTCTTAAAAACCATTTACATTTCGAAATGGAAAAAAAGCAGTAGAAGATCTTGGTATAATCCCGATTTAGTATTTGCATACGCAGCATGCAGACTTACTGTCCCATTACAATATGAAATGCAAAAATTTATGAAAATTTACACCAAAATTTAAATAACGAAAGTTCAGTCATTCATGTAGCAGAATCTCCTTTATACTACATGGGTACAATACGGCACAATCAGTGAAACTATTACACGCTATGAAATAGCCTTGAGTGGATGCGTTATCAATATGTATCCGCCGAGAGGGTTAGCCAAGCGGTCTAAAGCACTGCAGTCATGGACTGTGCGGTTGATCCCGGCGGAGGTTCGAGTCTTCCCTCTGGCATGGGCGTGTGTGTGTTTGTCCTTAGGATAATTTAGGTTAAGTAGTGTGTAAGCTTAGGGACTGATGACCTTAGCAGTTAAGTCGCATAAGATTTCACACACACTTGAACGAAATGTATCCTTATGATTCGAGTATTTGGCCATGTTGGTCTACTTTCTGCTCAGTTAGACTGGAGGTGAATGGATATGCGACATCATTTTGACAACTCCTGTGTTCTTTCCCAGAGCAATTGGCTTATCAAGATTTAGCTCCTGCAGTGGTGTCACACTGTCTTTCTCATAGCATATCATTTTCATATCAAAGATTACATTGCGTGCTTGAGATTCCTTTACGTTAGTTCTTCTCCTGGAAACTTAAGTCACTAAAGATATGCTGAAATTGAGTACAACATAAAATGTCATCGAAGCGCGAACATCTTGCCGAAGTATTCCACGTGAAGAGAGACTTCAGAAGAAGCTACCGCCTAAGATGGCAGGAATTGTTCAACGTGGGAAAGGAAGGAACTGCACAGAGAAACAATACTGTGCCACTGGAAAAACATAAAAAGCAAAAAGTAGCAATATAAACGAACCTTGCGGTCACTCTGTGGCCTGTTCGTACGAAAAAACTGCAACAGAAAAACAAATCGGAAGGCAACAAGCGACAATTATGCGAGATTAGTAATCACTGTGTCCATTACAGCCGCATATGCCATGTCATTAAACGTAACAGGCGCATAAGCAGACGATATAGCGAGTCTAAAGGGGTGAGTCGCTGTTGGTCGAGGACTGGCCCTGCAACACAGCGGCACTATTCGTGCACGGTGGAAGGCGAACTGTGGCAAAAAGCCATGGCGGCTGCCGGGACCGCCAGCGCCGCTTTATTGTCCATTTGGGGAGTTTAAGTTTATTTTACGGTTATTGCGAGCGATGTTTGCGGCAGTAGCGGCTGTGTGTGACAGTCGCGCGCCGCACAGAATTCGCAGGGCCGGTGACGGCCGCGGCCCTGCGCCCCCCCACGTGCCATAAACCCGCAAACGCCGCACCGCCTCTCCTGGCTGCCGCTTCCGCTCTATTAGCTACTACCGTCCGCGCGATCTGAGGTCACTCTACGGTTTGCATAGCGTCACATTTTATTGTTTACAGTTTGTGTCATTCTCCCTTTCCGGTGCTGGTAGACGCCAGGTACATTGTTGCACATCAATCGTACACCTGAAATACAGGGTCTATCGGAAATGTCAGAATAAGAATAACATCGACAAGGGCCCAGAAATCCGTGGTTACCTATGACAAGCTGGGAAGTATTCCAGGCGGATCTGCCCAAGTATTTCGGCGACACACAACGACAGAAGAGCAAGACTGAAGATAAATTACAGTGCAGGGCACAGCGTCCAGGAGAAACTATAGCATACTACATTCAAGAAGTCTTTGAGCTGCGTAAAATAGTGGATCCTAGAATGAAGGAGGAAGATAAGGTAGCGGATCTCATGAAAGGTGTTTCTGGGGACACGTATCAAGCTCTATTCCCGAAGGAGGTTTCGAAATCAGACGACTTCATAAAATGGTGCCAGTATATCGAGACAACGCATCAAAAACGAATTACGCACAAGACGTTTGAACGGCTGCCAAACGTCATATTGATGTGTGTGATGGAGAAAGCAACTGTTTTCACAAGTGTTCTTCGTGAGATAGTGAGACAGGAAGTTTAGAAGGCACAAGGATTGCACGGCGAGCAAAAAAACCCAGACGCTTCAAGAGGTCATAAGGGAGGAAGTGGAAGAGATATTGAAACCCATCTCTAGTCCTTCATTTCTCTTTAAAACGGTGAAAGAGTTGAGACCCAGGAGAAGTTACGATCGTACAATGCCGCATAAGGAACCTGCTTGGGTACCAAGGAAGACTGACCGCTGGAGGACCCAGGGTAACCAACCAGTATGTTTCCACTGCGGACGACCGGGACATGTGGTGTGCTATTGTCTAGAAAGTCAGCGGATATTTGATGACGCAAGCGCCAGAAGACAGCAGACCGATCTTAGCCGACACCAACGAAGATGAACAGGAAGATGTAGGTGCAGGACAACGTAGGTCAGTACCGCCGCAGCGTAGACGCTGGAGAGGACGCTCCCCAATACACCGATCAAGGCCAGCATCGCCGTTTAGAAGCTCCATCCGATCGCCTAGCCGCCGCAATCAGGAAAACTAAATGTGCGACATTCTTGGAGGTGAGGCAGCCGAAGAGAAAAATTCTCCGCCATCGATCACTACAAAAATGAAAGGAAACTACGTCGATGTCCTCATCGATGGCCGACCAGCCCAAGCTCTTGTGGACTCTGGAGCATCATGTTTGCTTATTTCGGAGCAGTACCTTCGCCAGTTGCAGAAAACCGTATTCGTCGACAGTAAAACGTCTCTGCTGAAGGTGGCTAATGGGAAATATGTAAAACCTACAGGAAGATGTGTCATTCGTAAGTGGCCATACACAGCCCTTAGATTTCATCGTCTTACAAGAGTGTAGTCATCACGTCATTCCCGGATGCGACTATTTAAAAGCTCCTCAGGCAATTATAAATTGTTGTCGCTCGAAGATTATGCTAGACGAGATATGCTGTGGACAGGAACATGCGCATCCAAGTGTGTGGAAAATATGTGTGCTGAATGAAGTAATTATTCCTGCAATCACCGCTGGAAAGGTAATTTTCACGTGTCGTGCCATGCATCAACCCATGCATCTTGTAGTGGAATGTAAGAGAAGCATACCACTGAAGAATAACTGGGTCATCCCAGCCTCTGTCGTCTCGTTTAAAAACGGCTTCGGTGAACTGTGGATAGTTAACTGTCGCAAAGAACAGCAGGTCTTTCAGAGACGGATATGGGTAGCGAACGCTGAGCCGTTAATTGCCGAACAGCTGAGTGTCATAGAAACCTCCCATGCCGAGTCTGTGGGAGAAAGTATCGCTACCACTATGAGACAAGATCTTCTAGCTCGACTATCACCAGATCTCAGTAAGGAACAACAGAAGAAGCTGCTTGCCATTCTTCAAGAGTTCTCTGAATGCTTCGATCCACAGGTGAAGAGTGAATTAGACAAATCGAAGGTGAAGCACCGGATTAGCACTGGAAACCATGAACCAATAAGCCAGAGAGCATACCGTGTGTCAGTAACGGAACATCGAATAATTCGCGACGAGGTAGAGAAAATGATGAAGAATGACATCATTCAGCCTTCGCAGAGCCCATGGTCGTCACCAGTGGTTCTCGTCCTGAGGAAGTATGGCAGTTGGCATTTTCGTATTCATTACAGGAAGATTAATGAGATAAACAAAAAGGACGTCTATCCCCTTCGATGAATTGACGATACACTAGATTGTCTGAAGGGGGCTGAGTTTTTGTCAACCATGGACATATACTCGGGATTCTGGCAAATCGAAGTAGATGAGCCTGGTCGCGACAAAGCTGCATTCATCTCCTCTGAGGGCCTGTATGAGTTTAAGGTAATGCCGTTTGGTTTGTGTAATGCACCAGCAAATTTTGAACCAACGATGGATAATCTTCTAAATCCCCTGAAGTGTCTTTGTTATTTAGAAGACATTATAGTAGTCTCAGAGGCATTTGACGAACGCATAAAAAGACTGAGGGCCGTTCTAAGTGTCTCCAACAACGCGGACTGAAACTAAATCCAACAAAGTGTCTCTTTTGAGCAAAAGAAATAAAAATACTTGGACACCTTGTGCCAAACGGAGATGTGTGGCCAGACCAAGAGAAGGTGAGATCTATAACGGAATTTCCTTCCTCGAATTACGTTCTTATTACCATCGTTTTATCTAAGACCTTTAGATCAAAGCCAGGCCACTCCAAGTGTTTCAAATGCCGATGCTAAATTTATCTGGGGTGGTACTCAACACGATTCTTTCGATGTGCTGCGAAAAGCTCTGACGACTGACCCTGTACTTGGTTTGTACGATGAGAGAGCACATACAGAGCTACACACAGATGCCGAAGGGTATGGAATCGGTGCTGTTCTGGTGAAAATTTCGGACGGAAAAGAGAAGGTTATAGCCTATGCTTCTAGGACACTTACAAAAACCGAGAGAAACTAAACTACAGAAAGAGAATGTCTTGCCGTAATCTGGGACATGTGCAGATTTCGTCAGTCTCCCTATAGAAGGCCATTGACAGTTGTTACAGACCATCTTTCACTTTGTTCGTTGACAGGTCTTAAGGATCCAACAGGGCGACTGGCCAGGTGGGCACTACGTCTTCAAGAGTATGACATTACCATAGTGTACGAAAGTGGAAGAAAATACCAAGATGCCGACTGTCTCTCAATAAACCCTGTGCAAGACCATCAAGATACAGACTGTCTCGCTGCACTCCAGGATCTCTCTGCTGAGCACAAGAAGGACGCCAAGATATCTCAAATTATGCTTTCGTTAAATCGGTCAGAAAATGTGAAAGGACAATTTTAGGTAGTTAATGGATTGATTACTTTGCAAGGCCAGGTTTATTTAGGAGTGTCCGTGACTATGTGTGGCACTGTCGAGAGTGCCAGAGAAGAAAGGCAGTCCCTTAGACACCACCTGGCCGACTCATACCAATTCCACCAGCCGAAATAACTTTCCAGCGTGTTGGGATTGTTCTTCTCGGACGATTTCCAACGTCTGCTAGTGGCAATAGATGGATTATTGTTTGCACTTTTTACCTGACACGCTATGCCATTAAAGAAGCCGTGAAAACAGCCGAAGCATTCGAGGTAACCACATTCATCGTGGAAGACATTGTATTAAAACACGATGCCCCACGGTCGATGTTACGGATCGAGGGAAAGTTTTTCAGTCGAATCTTGTGACAGAGATAAACCGTCGGTGCAACATTACATGACGACTGCCTACCATCCGCATACTAACGGGCTTACTGAAAGCCATAATAAGATCTTGGCAGACACCACAGGATTTACACCATTTTTCCTGATGCTTGGGTGTGAGGCGACTACGACGATGGACACTGTGTTTCCGTTTCATCCTGATGACGTGGACGACGACTGCATCGACCAGAGCTGAGGAAGCTCGGCAGTTAGCTCAACTCCGCACGCAGCAGGCTCAAGAAAACGATCGCCGAAGGTATGACGCGAGCCACTGTCCTGTTGTCTACCAGCCTTGTGACCTCGTCTGGATCTTCACTCCTGTTCGGAAGGTTGGTCTCTCTGAGAAGCTCCTCAGCCACTACTTAAGACCTTATAAGTTTGTAAAACAGTTGTCTCATCTTACTTATGAAGTTGAAAATTTCGACCCCGATGCAAGACGACGAAAGATCGGAGATATGGTCCACGCCCCTCGAATGAAGCCCTATAAGGATCCTGCAACCCAATGTACATTCGAATCTCCAGTGACAGGCAACAAGAGGAAAGGTGACAAAGAGCGTAGCGGCAAAGGATTTTCTATGAAGATCTCCGCCAGGGCGAACATCAGTCGGAGTATGCAAGACCGATGACTCATACCCGTACTAGGTGGACATAACACCGAGGCGCTGTTCTCTTAAGTAGGGAGCAAAGTCACTGAAGGAGCTGATTAGCACAGTAGTCGTTATGATACTAGACTGTTGCATGAGTCGTGAGTTCAAAACCCACTTGAACACTAAAATTCTAATTTCTACATTCGGTTACAGTACATTCTAGAAGTATCCACAAATGTCAAGAATCATTGTACTGGCATGTTCTGTAACTGTATATATACCGCACGTGTTCTGACCGGAGGCAGTTCGCTCTGCGCTCTTGTATGTGCAAGTGGTGACCAAACCTTCGTCAAGTGAACTTAGTGTTGGTCATTCATCTAATTACACCTTCTACATGACAATATCATTGGGCAACACCTGCTACCAAACGGACTAACAGACGGATCTACATGACATTTATGAAAGATATTTTGCGTACCATACGAGATGTAGTGCTCGTAAATTTTCGGATCGACGTGTAGCTGCAACACGACGAAGCTCCAACACGCTTTGATGTCGATGTGCGGGATCACTTCGCATCACGTCGCATATCCCAATCAATGGATTGGTAGAATTCCATGGCCAGAATGGTTGCCAGATCTGACACCTCGATTATTGTTCGTGGGGTAGGACATCCGTAAAGTCAGCAGAGGGCATTATTGCTCGAGTTCGCGAAGCGATTGAAATACTTCTGCACATATAGGCTCATGTGCGGCAGGCTCAGCACCACCGATCAGGGCTCCGCATTGACGTATGAGGTACACAGTGCAGAGTCCATTTATAATGCAGACTACGCGATTTACTTCTCATGTCGGGTTTATTGATGTAATATGGAAAGCGCACCCATCTCAGGATTCGACACTCTACAGTGCACTAGTCGTGCGTTTCCGGATATGGGACGTTCTTGAAAACCGGTATGTGTGCCTTCCTGCACAACATACTAAATGCTGACGGTGCTTTTGGGACACCCTGTGTATGGTAGATAGAAGTGAAGAGTACTATCAAATCACTCGAAGAACATTCGACCTTTAATTAAGGTGACGGCTAAATGATGGGTATCGAGCGCTATTCCTCGATATACACTGTTGGAGAACGAGTACTTATCTGCAAGCACCCAACATTTTACGTAGCGTATATTTTACAGATACTTTGCATTTCCGATACTGTAGGATACAAAGGTTTACGAGACGAGTCACAGTCTATGAATGACAAACATATCGATCGCTATACTCTCGTGCCCGGGTGCTGCACTTTGTGAGAACTACTAAATTCGACGTGAACTGCATAGCTTACAAAGCTTATACGGAGGGATGCTTGATATAAATAATGCACACTTCGGACGGTGTGTGTGTGTGTGTGTGTGTGTGTGTGTGTGTGTGTGTGTGTGTGTGTGCCGCAGCCCCTGGGGACAGGGCGGCAGACCTGTGACGCACGCCATAGTTGGCAACACGCCGACGGCTTTGTGTGTCGCCGCTAGGACCGGAGACTGCAGCGAGCAGGCTTTGTACATCGTGTAGGGACGGACCAGCACTGACACGTGAAGCGGCCCAACTCTCTGAATACGCCGCATGAAATAGATTGCAAATTAGGCTATCTCTCACGCTGCGAGCTGAACATCAGCTTGCCCCGGGCAGAACGGCTGCGCTACGCACTCGGGAGAACAGGTTCAACACGTCTCTTTGCGTCATCAGCACGCAGGAGCAGTGTACATTCGTTTTATCCTTACAACTAATCCGTTATCTTTACATTTACGCCTTTTAAATTAACAAAAACGCGGACATCAGTGGCGCATTACGTTTCCGTGACCAACGAAACGATCCCCTCGTACCACATGCCATGTGAGCTTCTTGATAGGTTATCTTTAAAGTAAGAGTACGCTGAAAAGTCTGCCAGAACCAACAAGATACATTGCGTTTTTCCCCCTTGAGATATCAATCTTCTGCTCGTTTGATGCGGCCCACGAATTTCTCTTCTGTGCCAATCAACTTATTTCAGAACAGAATTTGCACCGTTGCTCTTCGTTTATTTGATGGATGTATTCCAATATCTCTCTTTCTCTGAAGTTTCAAAGCTCTACAGCCCCTCTAGTTCCATAGAGGCCGTTGTGTCTCAGCAATAAGTATGCTGTTCCTCGTGAAGAGAAGCATGTACCCGCTTTCAACGGCACGGCCAGACGTAACACTCCTTCCTAAGTCTCTGTCTCTTTATACCGACCAGAACTTAGCATTAGGAAAAATTGTTAATTGCGAAACCTGCTAGAAGCTGGAAATCCAATTCAACACTTACTTCCAGAATATGACTGTGGGTTAAATGCATAGCAGGAAGGAAGGGAGCGCAAGGACAGAAGGTTCAAGAAACTACCGAGCTAAGTATCCAGACAGATGGAAAATAATGAAATGATGAAAAATAAGATGGGACGAGCCATGGAAATGCTGAAAAAATACAGTACCGTTCACTGTATGAGACAGATATTGCTTTTATAGAGTCTTTCTGATAGTTTAACTGTACATTTTGATAACAATAGGAAAAGGATCTGTCCCTGTAGCTAGCAAGGTAATAACCATCGTTTTTGACCGTAGAGTATCCCTTGTACAAAGGACGCTTGCAATGAAATTCTAGATCCCAAGGCAGAAGTACCGATAAATGATTGGAAAGAACAAGAGTGGGTGTAGCAAGGATGAGAGTTCACTTGAAGGATGGGCTGTCTACATGGCTCGGCTGCGAATTGTGGGTGGGCCTCGCATTTGGTGTCCTGGCAGCTTCGACAGCGGTGAATTGCTAATAAAATCACGACGCGGCTAATAAAATATCGCAATGTTCCATAAAAGACGGATTAATGAGCACAGGAATGCCCGACCTTCTCTGAGAGCTAACGCTTGCTAAACACGCATATCAGTCTGTATCTGAAAACACACCAAGACAGACGCCCAGCTCAAACGATACGTTCTGTTTGTCCTATATAGGGCGGCTAATTAACAAGCACCGGCGCAGAAAGAGAGTGAGGTGAGGTGTGCTCACAGTTTTACTGGCTCTGTGTCGAAAAACCCAAATATGCATGCTATTACTCTACTAACGCTGAAGGCGCCAGCACTTGCATCATTGGTCCCGGCAATTTCCATTAGTACTGCATCTGATTCGCATTCCCGTTGTGTGGGGGAGCAAATCCTTAACGGGGGAGCCGCATTGAAACTGCTCCCCCCTCAATAGCCGCCAACGCTATGAATCTGAAATTATGGATACACTGACTCCTGCATTTGGAAATGTTACTGATATTCTCCACGCTCAGTCCAACGAAACAATGTTTAGAATTCTGGCATGTAATTTTATTGAGTCTAAACTAATTATCATATCAAATTTTAAGTTGTATGAATACTTTCCTTCAATGTTCATTAAATGCTAGTATTTGTTAAAGGAAATCTCATGCTGTTAGAGGTGTTACAGCATTACACATCGTCCTCTTCCATATATACAAACGACTTCTTTAGTCTCCATATGTCTGTCATTCCTTTCGAACAATACCTCAGCATCTCTTTCGAGCAGTGTCATTTGCTTCCCATTGTCCTTTTCTCCAATGTTAGTAGTTTTACGTTGTCCCGAGAAAATTCTTGTCTAAGATATTGTCAAGAAGATGTATTCCGGTAAAAAGAGAAAAAATTGTTCTAAGTGTGAGGGCACTTCACTAAGAAAATTCCATGTTACGGAAATACTAAACATTCTGTGTCGCCTCTTTACCTTTACATTACATGCGCGTAAGACAAATCAGCCCGTATCAGATTAAATTATGGGTGTGAGTGTTGTGCGAAATGAATTTTTCATGGAGAACAACGTGTTCTGGTAGCGTCCCAGGTGAGTGGAGACCTGCTGGCAGTGGGCGCGGTCTGTGCACGGCCAGCTCGGCCAGCGACCGCAGCCGGCGAGTCACACCGGCTGGTCGGCCACCAGCTGTTACCCAATTACAGCGGCGTCCATCATGCGAGACCGCAGTTCATTTGCGCTCACCAGCCACGTTCGCAGGGCACACCAGAGTTCCGAGTCGCACTCGTACGCTAACATCTACAGCTCACGTCGATTTCCAGGGTGCCACATCACATTTTTTCTTTGCTTTGGGGGGAGCTGTATCACGAATCCTGGGACACCTTTCGAGCTCTTGGATTAACAATTGCACACATTGTCCTCAATTATTTGTTGGACATATTCCAGTCTCGGTTTTCCCCCACAGTTCTACCATCTACGGCTCCATCAAGTACCATGAAGTGTGACAAATGAATTACGATCATGGTAGTTAATCGTTGATGTCTTACCACATGTCTCATCATCCTTCGTTACCGTTACATTTATTATCCTTTCAATATACCTGATTTTCGAAATCCTTCGTTGGCTCAACACCTCCAACTATATGATCCTTTTATTTTCCAAGTTTCCTGCAATCTATGATTTGCTGAGCTCCAAACGTACATTGTGAGAAATTTTTTCCTCAAAAAAAGAGCTGTGTTTGATAATAGGTGACTTCTTTTGGAGAGGGATTCCCTGAAACTTCCTGAGAGATTAAAACTATGTACGGTACCGAGACCAGAATTTGGGACCTTTGCCTTTCAGAGGACTTGCCTGCGACAGGCAAAGATCCCGAGTTCGAGTCTCGGTTCGGCACATAGTTTTAATCTGCCAGGAAGTTTCATATCAGCACACACTCCGCTGCAGAATGAAAATATCATTTAGGAATGTTATCTTTGCCTGTAGTAGTCTGCCTTCGATGTCCCTCTTGCTTCATTCGTTATATGTTTTTTTCACTTCATGTACTTCACGGTCATTAATTATGATGATAAAATTGCCGTTAATCTCACTTCAGTTACTCCTAATTACTCTCAATCCATATTCTGCACTCTTTAGACTTGATTTCACCCAACGAGCACTGTAACTTTTCCTAATAACGCCATCAGCATAGTTGACACATTACATACAGAATTTCAATATCACTCTTCTTATATTTCCATTTATTACGTACTACTACTTTGAGAATTTTAAAGTGACGACAGAAGATTTTAATTTTGACGTAGGCAGTTAACTTTGAGAAATCAAAACAATTTTCAATCATGAACATCAAAAACCTCTTACGAACTGATTATTCATAGCCCTGTCCAGCGTATAGAGGATACAAAAGAACACGCACGGCCAGGTCGATGTGTCGGAAGAAGATTATACACTCATTACATATCCTCACTCTCTAGTTAGCTACAAAAATTTTTAATAACACCCTGTTGGGCTCAGAAGAGGAATACTGGGGGCGAAGCGTCAGTGTTACAGTTTCGTAATGATGCACCCTAACGTGAAAGGATTTCATTCAGCATGACATTGGCTGTGGATGCTTACGTTCTTATATTAGCTATGACACATTGCAACTTGTCTAGAAGACTTTCAGTTCTCAAGAGGTTTATTTTTGGACAACAGACTGTGCTTGGTTTTCGTTGTTTCATGAAAAACGGAATATTATCGTCAAATAAATGCAGAAAAATTTCAGAAATAAAACAGAAAACTTCTTAAAAACATAACATTTAATTTAGAAGACCTTCGTGGTAGGAGGATTAAGTAATCAGGAAGGAAGAAAGGAAGAAACAACGCAGGGATAAGATGAACGTACAGGAAAAATAGGAAATAACGAACGAGGTAGAGGAACTGCAGTTGTTACGTGATCCTACGTGGTCAGTACTAACATAAAAGAGCACAAGAAAGTCAGTAACCAAATAGAACGAGAAAACCTTTGTAGCTACATTGTGCGTTACAGACAAGGACCAGGCTTCGAAACAGATGCGGCATGTTTCGAAACAATGCGCAACTCTGCTGCAGAGAAGAAGATTGTACCTGGAAAATAATGCTTAGCCGTCGTTTCAATAGGGCTCGATGGCCTTGTGGTCAGTCTGTCAATGGCAGCGGTGGCGCGAGGTGCATGGAGTGCAACTGGAGACAGAACTACAACACATACCCTCTCATAAGCATGATGTTGCATATAGGACTATCGTCAGCTACCCAGAACCTTGTGCTGCATTTTCGAGTACATAGTTTAGAAAGGCGCGTTGTATAGATTCCAACCAGAGAAAGTCTACGTTTACTTCTACATCTACATGATACTCCGCAAGCCACATAATGGTGTATGTCGGAGGGTACTTTTTGTACCAATAACTGAGCTCTCGAACCCTGTTCCACTCGGTAAGCCTCTGCACTGGCTCTAATTTCTCGGATTTTCTCCTCATGGTCATTACGCGAGACATGTGTGGGGGGGAAGTAATATGTTGTCCGACTTCTAACGGAAAGTGTCCTCTCGACATTTCAATAGTTAATCTCACAGTGATGCACAACGCCGCTCTAGTAACGTCTGACAATGAAGTTTTTTTAGTGTCTCAGTAACGTTCTCTTGCCCGCTGAACGATACCGAGAAGAAACGTACCGCTCTTCGTTGGATCTTCTCTATCTATTCTGTCAGTCCTATCTGGCAGGGATCCCAGATGGATAAACAGTATCCAAGAATGGATCGAAAAAGCGCCTTATAAGCCGCTCCTTTCGTGGATGAGTTACACTTCCTTCAGATTCTTCCTATGAACCTGAATCTGGCATCTACTTCCTCCCTTATTTGCTTTACATGGTCCTTCAATTCATAACTTCGACGATGTCAATGAACTCACCTGAAATAAAGAAGATGAACGTCAGATGACACACTGAAAAGTAACGCCTCCGAATTTTTTTATGTGAAAACACTTAAAGTTCTTTAAATACAACAAATTCCATTAACATACTACATATTTATCTTTCACGTATACATATTTATTTCTCAACAAAGCTAGCCTGGCTACGAACACATTTTCCAAAAGAGAGACCAGTTTCTTGACACCCTCACTCTAGAATGTTTGACTTTGTTGACGAAGCCACAACCTCACCTGTGCTTGCGCCACTTCGTCCCAATCAAAGTGAAATCCTCGATGGTATTCTTTAGCTTTGAAAACAGATGAAACCTGGATGGGGCCAAATAGGGATCGTATGGAGGATTATCGATGACAGCGAAACAAGGCGTCAGATTGTTTCCTATGTTGGCAGCGCTAGTGTGCAGTCTGCCATTGTCATGATGAAGGAGAAAGTCCTCCATGTATGGAGGCTTGTACCATATCTGGAGAGACCGAAAGGTATTTCCGGGTCGTCGTGTGTCGGGTAGTGGGTGTACGGGAGACGCACAAGCAGTGCAGTCGCGACAGAGCAGCAGTCCAATCGGTCGGTTGGCGTGGAGCAGCAAGCAAGACCCCGTCGCGCGAAGCCAGGCTGGAGCCACTGGCGGCGTGCACACGCAGTTGGAGTGTGAGGTGCTGCTTGCGAGTGCTACGGAGTTCGTCGCCCACCGATCTTGGGCATAAAAGTTGAGCCCTCACTTAACGTACTATCGTGCCTCAACTGTTTACATTTCTTCGTTTGATCCTGGTTGTTGTCGGCCGCGGTGGTCTCGAGGTTCTAGGCGCTACAGTCCGTAACCGCGGGACTGCTACGGTCGCAGGTTCGAATCCTGCCGGGGGCATGGATGTGTGTGATGTCCTTAGGTTAGTTAGGTTTAAGTTGTTCTAAGTTCTAGGGGACTGATGACCACAGATGTTAAGTCCCATAGTGCTCAGAGCCATTTGAACCATTTTTTGATCCTGGTTGTCACTTTTGGGACATTCCCACGAGCAACAACGTGTGTGTATTTAAATCGGCTAAGATTGCAGCCATCTTCCCTTGAAATTTAACTTAATTTATTCCCTGTTATGGAAGTTCACCAGCGGTATCTTCTGCTTTGTGGCCGTTGACGTTCCGTTTACCTGCCCTGCTCGTTGACGTAATTTTAGGGAGTGTATATTCCTTGTCGTGTTGTTGCTGTCCAGCGCGGTGTGTAGTTGGACTGCTGCGGTTCTGTTTGTCGTGTATTGAAATCTTGTGGTCGTTTTGCTGGTTGCGTGGAGCGGAACTGATATGGTTGATTGGTCGGTCGGCTGTCTGTCGGTTGGGTTGCCTCCACATTAAGAAGTCTTTGGACAGACTGCCTGTCTCACATAAATGGGAGTTAGTGCTGCAGTCCCAGGCCGATCCTTGGAAACCTCTGAGTGCCGTTCCTAATAAGTTATGTAGTAATTTCCCTGTTTGGATTTTAGTTATTTGGTTGATGTGCCTTTCAGCCGAATATTAATATCTCTTACATTAATGTTCTTGTCTTGCCCTTAATCATGAGATTGTTATTCTTTATTTTATATGAAATGTTTTGAGATACGGCCTTCTCTCCATTAAAATCGAAACTCTTCTTTCTAGACCTCAAGCAGTTAAACATATTTCTTTCCTTTTAATTTACGTCTATGGACACAAACGTTTTGTTAACAGATTATCGGTTTCGATCTTTAATGACCATCATCAGATCTGCAGTAAAAATGGGAAAAAGATAAATACACTCGCAAACTGTATACTGTAACATATACGGGACACTGTTTTTTCGCGACGATGTCGCAGCTTGTGTAAACATATTTTGTTGATGTGTGGCCTTCAGCCGAGTATTAATTTCTCTTAAATTAATCTTCGTCCCTTGCACTTAAGGCATAAGATTGTTATGCTCTTGAATGGGGCCTTCAGCCCAATTTGCATGAAATGTTTTAAGATAAGGCCTTCTGATTTTGATTGAAACTCCACTTATTGCTTAATGTGCGACCTTCAGCCTAGTTCAATTAAAATTAAATTGCAAAGGCCTTCAGCCGATTAGATTGAAGATGGAGAAAATATTCTTGGGTGAAACCGCCAGAAGAACTTTGTATTTCAATTATGCTTACGCCTTGTGTCTTGGATTTTGGATGTGGCCTTAAGCCAATCTGAAGTTCATCAAAGGAGATCGATTAAAGTTTTGAGTGTTTGCGGTGCGGGATTAGCAGAGCGGTCTAAGCGCTGCAGTGATGGACTGTGCGGCTGGTGCCGGCGGAAGTTCGAATCCTCCCTCGGGTATGAGTGTGTGTGTTTTTCCCTAGGATAATTTAGGTTAAGTAGTGTGTAAGCTTAGGGACCGATGACCTTAGCAGTTAAGTCCCATAAGATTTCACACACATTTTTCTTTCAATGTTTTGCAACCTTGTTGTAATACTGTGTGTTGATAAATAAAGTTTGAATGCTGAGTGCAACTGACAGGAGCTCATTTTGGCCCCTCTCCGCAACCCAATCCGCTGTATCCTGCTAGCCGAGGCATTTCACGGTCGGTGACGCTGCAGCCGATGTGACTGATTCCGGGGACGGTACGAAGGCGGCAAGCGCTGTGCTGCGGCGCGGCGCGTCTTGAGCCCGTCTAGACGGCGGGCGATGAGCCCGGGCGGCGGCGGCGGGGCGCAGACGCCGTGTGGCCGGCACAATGGCCATAATGAGAGGCGCGAGCGCCGCAAAAGATAGAAGTGCCATTGTTAAGAACAAAAGCTCTTCATTAAGCCTTTCTGTGGGGGAGGGGGGAGGGGGGAGGGGGGGGGGGCGGCGTCTCGTGCGGGCAGGCTGACGACGTAAGCCGCGCTAATGCGCCTCGGCTGCTAGCTCCGCTGCTGCTGCTGATGCTGCCGCTGTGGGCCGCTCTTATTAAACCACGACGACTCCAATTAATTACAGGACCAGGCTGACGTCAGGTGCGTCTGTATCGACACACGTACCCCAACTAGGGCCAAGTGGGTCACGGCACTGCAGCAGTTTGTCTTTGGCCCGAGGGAGAACTCGGTCGAGTCGAGCAAGCACGTCATTTGTATTAGTGAAACGTGCGTCTGTAGAACGCGAAAATATGTAGCTCTTTACTCGAGAAGAACTTTCTTCCTGAATCTAAAAGAATCATCTTCCGGCACATTACACGTGAAAAACGGACCAGAACTTAATCACAACCCTTCCCAAGGAATGTGCCCTGTAACAAATCTAAGTCGACAAAAAATTATAAAAATGATCGATTAGCCTGTAACCATAAAAATCGATACTTGAAATATCGGTTTCAATAACTATGTTAAATACACTACTGGCCATTTAATTTGCTACACCAAGAAGAAATGCAGATGATAAACGAGTATTCATTGGACAAATGTATATATACTAGAACTGATATGTGATTACATTTTCACGCAGTTTGGGTGCACAGATCCTGAGAAATCAGTACCCAGAAATACCACCTCTGGTCGTAATAACGGCCTTGACACGCCTGGGCATTGAGTGAAAACAGAGCTTGGATGGCGTGTGCAGGTCCAGCTGCCCATGCAGCTTCAATACGATACCACAGTTCATCAAGAGTAGTGAGTGCGCGTATTGTGAGGAGCCAGTTGCTCGGCCACCATTGACCAGACGTTTTCAGTTGGTGACAGATTTGGAGAATGTGTTGGCCAGGACAGCGGTCGAACGTTTTCTGTATCCAAAAAGGCCCGTACAGGACCTGCATTATCCTGTGGAAATGTGGGGTTTGGCAGGGATTGAGCGAAGGGTAGAGCCAAGGGTTGTAACGTCCACTGTTCAAAGTGCCGTCAATGTGAGCAAGAGGCAACCGAGACGTGTAACCAATGCCACCCCATACCATCACGCCGGGTGATACGCCAGTGTGGCGATGACCAGTTCACGCTTCCAATGTGTGTTCACAACGATGTCGCCAAACACGGATGCGACCATCATGAGGCTGTAAGCAGAACCTGATTCATCCGAAAAAATGACGTTTTGCCATTCGTGCACCCAGGTTCGTCGCAGACACTCCTGTCGGTGATGCAGCGTCGAGGGTAACCGCAGCCATGGTCTCCGGGCTGATAGTCCATGCTGCTGGAAAATTCATCGAACTGTTGGTTGTTGTCTTGCAAACGTCATTATCTATTACCTCAGGGATCGAGACGTGGCTCCACGATCCATTATAGCCATGTGGATAAGGTGCCTGTCGTCTCGACTGCTAGTGATACGAGGCTGTTTGGATCCAGCACGACGTTCCGTATTACCCTCCTGAACCCATGTTCTGCTAACAGTCATTGGATCTCAACCAACGCAAGCAGCAATGTATCAATACGATAAACAGCAATCGCGATAGGCTACAGTCCGACCTTTATCAAAGTCGGAAACGTGATGGTACTCATTTTTCCTCCTTATATGAGGCATCACAACAACGTTTCACCAGGCAACGCCGGTCAACTGCTGTTTGTGTATGAGAAATCGGTTGGAAACTTTCCTCATGTCAGCACGTTATAGGTGTCTCCACCGGCTCCAACCTTGTGTGAATGCTCTGGAAAGCTAATCATTTGCATAACACAGCATCTTCTTCCTGTCGGTTAAATTTCGCGTCTGTAGCACATCATCTTCGTAGTGTAAGTATTTTAATGGCGAGTAGTGTATGAAACTCTCTACTCGAGAAGAACTTTCTTCCTGAATCTAAAAGTATCATCTTCCGGCACATTACACACGTAAAACGGACTAGAACTTAATCCCAACCTTACACAAGGGATGTGCAATGTAACAGATCTAAAGTTGACAAAAAATTATAAAAGTGATCGATTAAACTGTAACCATAACAATAGATACTCGAGATATCGGTTTCAAATACTATGTTGAATATCTGTTTGTGAATACTGTTGTGAGTGATCTGGATTATTAGATTTCTCTTACAAACCAGGTACTCCAAGATAGCTTGATACCTTTTTAATGATACCAGTTTCGATCGATCCGTGCTGTTGTCATCATCGGACCTGAAAATTTAATAAAAAAACATTCCAAGTCAAAGCGGGTAATACATAAAATAATTCGTGTAAAGGAGACTGTGTACTATAATGATGCATTAGAATGTACTTCGGAATATACTACTGAAGTTTACGATCCTTACAAACTTGCAAGCGACATAGTGATGTCGCCTCATTTTACAGTAAAAGGTAGCAAGCAATATCAGCATGTCAAATATAAAACACAGATCGCGCTGTGCTGATGTCCAAGCGCAAACATGAACACCGCAATAGCGACTGAGCTAGTAAAATATTTGAACAGATCAGCCTGAATACCGTTGATTATACTACGATACTCGACAATCGATATGTGCTCGCATAGACTTCAAACTACATGTGCCTCAATAAAAATTCTTCCCTTTGTTCATCATTTCTTTTATACTACATACAGTTTGCTGTGTTTAAAACATTTAGATACGTATCACACTGATGTATTACTGTAAGAATTGCGTGTTTCACGCGGTTGAGCGTTCATCCCGCTACTAGAGCCCAGTAAAGGGTGTACTCCACATCATGTTCGTCTGGCATCGCAACCAGATGCTACACGTTCACTCCAGTGTCTGCTCTTTTAATGAGCTGTGCCTTTGTAACTGTTTCTCTTGTTTCCTTGGAGGACTTTATTCCATATTGCCTGCTGTTTGACTTGAGCTACTTATCATTTATGTTTATAATTTTAACGTCATGTTATTTATGTAAGTACCAGTTTTATTCAATGTACTCCATTTCAGTGTTGTAAAGTGTTAAGACTTTTAAACGTTTATTTTGCAATTTGATTAAAACATTATAGGTGACTTTCCTTTTGCAGAAGATATCCTTATTCATATTGAAACCTGGTATAGGTTTTTACGGTAAACTTATCTCATTGGCTAACTGTATACTTTATCTATTCAGAAGCGAACGGATTGTAAACTGTTCCAATGTTACCATACGACAGTTCCTCTGTAAACGATATTAATTCTACGCAGATTTTTGGTTGCCAGTTTAACTTCAGTAGGTGGTGGTGGTTAGTGTTTAACGTCCCGTCGACAACGAGGTCATTAGAGACGGAGCGCAAGCTCGGGTTAGGGAAGGATTGGGAAGGAAATCGGCCGTGCCATTTCAAAGGAACCATCCCGGCATTTGCCTGAAACGATTTAGGGAAATCACGGAAAACCTAAATCAGGATGGCCGGAGACGGGATTGAACCGTCGTCCTCCCGAATGCGAGTCCAGTGTGCTAACCACTGCGCCACCTCGCTCGGTTTAACTTCAGTATTTCACAAGTAATATTACTGTTACTAAAATGTAGTTGTTTTGTTATAATTGTTCTGTACGTTCTACTTGAAATAAAGATGGATGCAAGTTGTGATATTATGACGTAGGTCAATGGCTACCATTTTTCAAATTTGCAGTTATGAATTAATAAAAATTAAGTAACCGGAAAATCAGTGAAATTGATCTCAAGATCAATATCGTCAAATAAGTAGGCAGTGTGGCTAGTATACTTACGATAAATGCAAACAGATGTCTATTGTGGTTCTTCATCTTTTCCAGGCGTATTTATTGATAGAACGGACGACGAGCGTAATTCCGCTCCGTATCTGCTTTTCCTAGAAAAACAATCTTCCAGTGCAGTGATTGTGGAAAATTAATATGATTTTTTCAGCATTTATTTTAGGAGAAGACTATTTAAAACCTGTGAGAAAGAAAGATGATAGTGTTTACAATAGCAGGAGAATGAATTTAACTAATAATTTTTAGTAACACAATCTAATCCATAATGGCTTATGAAGTTTACACTGCAATATTCAATACAGTTCCACTCACTAAGATTGAATGAAAGTACTTGCCTAGCTAAGTCGGGCCAAGTCGCATAAGAGGAGCAACAAAATGCGCATTTCCGGTACCGGGAATAGAACCCGGGCCTCCTGGGTGAGAGCCAGGTATCCTAGCCACTTTTTTTTATTCTCATTTTGTTCGTTATTACTCGTTTCAATTGTTCGTGGCGGACGTCACTTGACGTCCGTTGAAGTTCGTTAATGATCCATTCACTCAGTTTTTTTTTTTATTACAGAGGGTAGCTAACCCTCTGACCGAACACGCTGAGCTACCGTGCCAGCTGGCCACTAGACCATACCGGACAAGGACGCAAGTGCTTCCCCAGCGAACAAAGAAAAATTATACACACGCTTCTTAAAGACAACTGTAAAAATGTGCGGTTTATCGTAATTGTTGTGGTCCTATAGTTGAAGAATAGAGAACGATGTCTGGCTATGCTCTTCACGTCTCCTCCGAGATTATTTATTATTATCGTGTTGCTTACGGTAGCTATTTTTATTTATTTATTTATTTTTTGATTTAGCTAAGGTTTCAAATTCTATCTCGTTTGCCAACCCGCAGTTTCCGGAGATGACTTTGCAACGCGAATGCTACGGCCGAACCAACTTTTCTCAAATCTGAACTCAGTAAATTTTAATATCGCCAGACATGGCACAGCTGCCTTCACACACCACGCCACTGTGCGTCACTTTGCGCCAAGAGCATCCACAGAACACGGGTTGAAAAAGCAGAGTGGATATCCGTCTTTATTATTAGTTCCCTCAAAAATTTACTACATTTCCAAATATCACCTGAATATTATAGTCATAAGCATTACAAACTTTCATTATTATGCTCTTAATTTGTTTAATAAATTTTTATTACTCTGTTTTCTTTTAAGAGTTGCAGACATTTATCATATTATTGTTAACATTAGGCTTGCCAAAGTCATTTGTGATTACGAGTTTCTACAGATCTGTGTTGTCATCGGAGCTAAAAGTTTAACAAACAGATATTCCAAGTCAAAGTGGCTAGCACATGTATGATTTCACATACGTTACTAAAGCATTAGAACATTCCATTTAAACATTAACAGGAGTTCACAAACTCGCAAGCCACACAGCGATGTTGCTCATTTTACAATAAGAGGTAGCATGTCAAAAATTTTAATATGTCATCTCACTCTGTCAAAGTAATTTTATTGAAGTAAACTGGCAATCAAAAATCTGCGTAGAATTAATATCGTTTACAGAGGAACTGTCGTATGGTAACATTGGAACAGTTTACAATCCATTCGCCTCTGAGTAGATAAAGTATACAGTTAGCCAATGAGATAAGTTTACCGTAAAAACCTATACCAGGTTTCAATATGAATAAGGATATCTTCTGCAAAAGGAAAGTCACCTATAATGTTTTAATCACATTGCAAAATAAACGTCTAAAAGTCTTAATTCTTTACAACACTGAAATGGAGTACATTGAATAAAACTGGTACTTACATAAATAACATGACGTTAAAATTATAAACATAAATGATAAGTAGCTCAAGCCAAACAGCAGGCAATATGGAATAAAGTCCTCCAAGTAAACAAGAGAAACAGTTACAAAGGCACAGCTCATTAAAAGAGCAGACACTGGAGAGAACGTGTAGCATCTGGTTGCAATGCCAGACGAACATGATGTGGAGTACACCCTTTACTGGGCTCTAGTAGCGGGATGAACGCTCAACCGCGTGAAACACGCAACTGTTACAGTAATACATCAGTGTGATACATATCTAAATGTTTTAAACACAGCAAACTGTATGTAGTAGAAAAGAAATGATGAACAAAAAAGGCACAAAAGGAATAAAATGATTATGAAAAAGACTACGACAACATGTAGTATAAAATCAGTAAGATTATTAATTACAATTTCGTTCTAAATAAAGAACATATTTCATATGGCTGAGCGTTTATCACAATACTATGCCCAGTGTGGAACGCGCTTCATCTCACGTTTACCTGACATCACGACCGCTTGCTACACGTTCACTCCTATGTCTTCTGTTATGTCAAGCTGTGCCGGTGTAACAGTTTTTACTGTTTCCATGGAGTACTTTATTCCATAATGTCGGCTGTCGTGTAATTTACTTAAGTGCTAGTTTGTTCCATGTACTCCATTTCAGTGTTGTAAGGTAATACGTATTTTAGCCGTTTAGCTTATAATATGTTTAAAGCCGTATAGACGACTTTCCTCCTGAAGAAGATACCCTTAGTGGTACTGAAACCTGGTAAAGATTTATACAATGAATTTATGCAGCCGGTTGGCTGGACTGAAAATTTATTTACTGTTGCTGCTGTCGGACATGTTTGAAACTGTGACATGAGGATGAAACTACAAGGTAGGCAGTGAAGTGATTATTCGGAGAAATATTCTTTGTTTTGAGCCGAGTTTATTGCAAACAGAGCGTCGTTATCCTTATCGCACTCTGGAGAGAGGTCCATGATAAAATCAGCTGCAGGGTACGTGTGCGGTCCTAGGCGTCATGTCACGGTTAGCGAAGGTCTCCCCGTCGGAGGTTCGAATCCTCCATCGGGCCTCGTGTGTGTGTTGTCATTGGCGTAAGTTAGTTTAAGTGAGTTTAAGTAGTGTGTAAGCCTAGGGACAGATGACCTCAGCAGTTTACTCCCTTAGACCTTACCATAAATACATAAATGAAATAAATCATCTGCCTAAAATGGAGCAATATGTCCCCTTAGGTCACACATGGCCAACAAGTTAATTAAATATTTTTTGAGATACCAGAACAGTAACAGTTCCAAGGTGAAGACTGAAAGCCAGGGCTCAACTGAGTGACCAACGCTTCAGGTGTCTGATAAGAGATGTGGTGTCGTGTCGTACTACACGAGGCAGTGACGGTGTGCAGCGCACTGTCGCCCCGAAGGAGAATACTGTGGCCTCATTATTGCGCAGTGCCACAGTCGTCGACATATTGGCCTTCCAGAATTAATTAAATGTTGTCTCACTTTGAAGAAAACTCTATTAATATATTAGCTAATAATTGCTATTTTTATTTTTAAAAAAAGCACCCCGTCTTCAGGCCACAAGTGGCCCATGGGGACCAACCGACCGCCCTGTCACTCTCAGATGAGGATGCGGATAGAAGGGGCGTGTGGACAGCACACCGCTCTCCCGGTCGTTACGATCGTTTTCTTTGACCGACTACCCTATATTCTACACTGTGGACACTCTCATCTTCAATATGAAACTACCGTGTTCCCAGGGTTCCTTGACTCATGAACACTCAGACATTCTATCATTCCTCGGCTAGCCTGTTCGGACGTTAATTCTATAGGAAAATCTCTGGTACTATTTGGACATAGAATGAAACGAAGCAAATAATATCCCCGAAATATCGTTACCTCTTCGGGTAAAATGAAATAGTGGCTAAATGTTGGATATCTGAAAATACTTTTGGGCTCCTGAGCGATTTGAGGATGTTATCTAGGATAGATGCAGTGTTTCACGGCGCTAGCATGCGCTACATTTATGTTCTCTGTCTGTTTATCAAGGCTCGCCATAATAACAAAGCCAGAATGATAGCTTATGTATCGCCGCACTATACTTCCGTTAATACATACGCTTACGGCAGAATTCTATGGGGATTTCCTCAGTCTGTGATGTATTTGTCTAAAGCCAGTTACATTCTTGCACACGAATGCGACCACAGGCACGAAAGACAAGCCTACGACTACAGGAAGGTAACGTTTGTTGAGTAAATACTGATACATTCCCAGATATTTTGCCAGTTTCAAAAAATGGTTCAAATTACTCTTAGCACTATGGGACTTAATATCTTAGGTCATCAGTCCCCTAGAACTTAGAACTACTTAAACCTAACTAACCTAAGGACATCACACACTTCCATGCCCGTGGCAGGATTCGAACCTGCGACCGGAGCAGTCCCGCGGTTCCGGACTGTAGCACCTAGAACCGCACGGCCACCCTGGCCGGCTTTTGCCAGTTTCGTGTTCATCTCCTATAGATGTTCGTTAGGTTACGCCTAGTAATTCTGTCAACGGATGCAAGAAGAGGGCACAGTTGTGTCGAAACTGTTATAGCCACATGTTGTAACGAAAACATAGGGCTGCTGAGACTGTTGCTTTATAAAATTGTTGAGAAGAGTGTAGAATACCATTGGTAGAAGAACGTGAGTCTTAGTCTGTAGGATGTGGTTTAGGTTTAAAATTAGAGTCCTATCAGGATTATATCCGTTCAAATAATTTAAAAATATAGCAATAATTTCCCATCGACTTCATCATCACTGGAAATGGGTCATTAGCTCATTCGGCGAAAGCTATTTTAAGCAATTTCTTCAGAATTCTCGTATGTTGATCGATGGAAAATATAATTCGAAGAGACTAAACGGGTACCTAAACCACTCAGTGACAGCAAGAACTCAACGGTAAGTTTTCTCCTTGAACCCTGTTCAGTAACTGTGCTGTGCCTCTTATTACCTTGATATTCAGTGTCTATAAAACTCCAAGTTACGGGTTCTTTAGCAACTAAACAAATAGAATGAAGACAAAGTCTGTAACGTTTGGTTCAAATGGCACGGTATTTCAACTTCAGCAAGCTCGGGAAATCTTTTGAGACACATCTGGCAAATTAAGCACAAAACTGTTTAGTACCAAATATTCTCAAAAAAAAAAAAATAATAATAAAAGACTCCATGAGGGTGTGGACGATAAATTTGTGAACACGTTTAGCAAATTAAAAGATATCGTGTAGTGGGAATTTATCAATTTATTAGTTATCACAGATGATTAAATGTCCACATCTCGTATCTACGTGTCAAAATATTCACTGTATGTGTTGTTCCAATTCCTTCCCGAAGCTGCTTTCTCGCTGTGCGTAGCAAATATCCGATACGTACATGTCTACGGAATTAAATCCGAATTTCTTTGGGAATACTAGGTCGCATCACATACACCTATCGATCGTCCGGGAAATTATCTACTATGTCAGTTTTGTCCCTGATTCTGTTGAAGGCAGCAATGATGCAGCCTGTATGAATGACGTGTAAGCTACAGGCACATTGCTCTGGCACACTTGGTCACTTACATTCAGAAACGAAGAAAAGAGTATGGTAGTAAACTGTCTCTTTTTAAGAAAAATATTGTCAGCAATAACTATTGTCAGCAATAACTATTGTCAGCAATAACTATTGTCAGCAATAACTATTGTCAGCAATAACTATTGTCAGCACATTAGCAAATCGAGTTGCACTTCCTTCCTACTTGCTTCTTGGTTCTCCAAAACATGAGTTTATCGTCCTCATGTATCGTGTTCCAAACCACATCGAAATCACGGACCCTTCCATAGTGGCCACCCTCATCTCATACATGCAGAAGTATTGTTACTTGTATTTTTAATTTGGCTAGTTTTAAGGTGCCTGTTCTGCAGACGTAACGTTTAATGTACACTGGTGCACCATCCAACTCGATAGCTGTACATGAAGTGCACAGCGTCGTGCCGTGTTTCTCATGCCTCGTTTCCGTGGAACGAAACAATCCTAACAGACGTCGAGGGATTGTTGAGGGAGCCCTGAGAAACGATTTGAGGACAGGAACCCATTTTCAGGAACCTAAACCAGAGATTCCGGGGACACACGAAATTTTAAGAAATATCATCTGTCCACCACTCTTCCAATCCTAAACTTGTATTTGTAAGCAGTCAGGTAGTATGAAGGTGCCGATGGTCTCTACACCTTTAACCAATGCATTTGGTCCACCGACGAAAAAAAATCAAGTTGGAAACCGAATGTATGGCCTAACAGCAGGGGCTCAGCATCAAGGCTCTGTTGTTGTGTAACGATTCACACATGGGTCATCTCAAATTGTTCTTGATTACATCCCCTATAATCCCTCTAACATCTGGATGTAGAATCGCTCTGTTACAACAAATACGCTTCACGAGTTTGAAATTTCGTTTGTCAGTGAAATATTGTAACCATCGACAGTGAATCCCTTTGGAAATCAGCGATCATATTTTGCACTGAATGACCATGCGGAAAGGCGCTAGTCGTCAGAAACTTCGCCAAATTTTTATTGATATCTCACCATCAGCTCTGCCGAAAACAATATACAATATCCTGCCGAAATACTGGTAAAGAAAAAAATAAGTGCACTTTATTGAGGACACCGTAATTGAAAGAGTTTTGGTGTGGTTGTCTGAATTTTTGCGGAAAACGCCTCACAGATGCTGCTTTTTTGTGCTTTGTGATTACAAACAGTCACTCTTTCGTTAACATTGTCGCCTCCCACTTTGATGTCTACCATATTTACAACGATTTCCGCGTTCCGAGAACAATAGCGATCCCACTTTTAATGTGCTCCTCTCTGATCGGAATAAAGGCGTATCGCAATGAGACTGATTTCAAGTCGGCAACGTACAGAGATCCGATGACAGTCATCTCAAAAAGCCAATTTCGGCTGTGAAACGGCAGTAGCGGTGCGGAGGGCGATATATTGAACTGCAGCGGAGAGCTGGGTCGAGAGCGGCCGCTTTGTCGATGGCGAAGCGCAAGAAATACATTCTCTTTAAAAGGGCAATTAAAAGGCGAACGCCTGCTACGCGCCGCCCGACAGCCGATTGCGTCAAGTGCTGAGCGACTAATTGCAGCCGGGGACGCTGCAGTGTCGTGTTAACACGGCGCGATTCAATTACGGGTGCGCCGTAAAAAGCCACTCGCGGACAGGTGGGCGACCAGATTTCGCGGAGCGCGGCGCGGCTAGTATACCTCCAGGGGTTGCGTGCAGCCACGGCAGCGGCCTGCACCCAACCACCTACGTTCTCCAGTCGTCGGCGATGAAATATTAATGAGCCCCTCCCACGTCTCCTGGCTGCCTACTGCGGTCCCCTGCGTGGCGTACGCGCTAATTAAATTGCCGCCGAGTGCCTCTAGACAGGAGACTCATCAGTAATGCGAAGGCGGACGACAGACGCACGCACTGATCGGAGGTTCGATTTCCAATCAAAGAGGCCAGCACCGCTAGGCAGCTCATGACCTTCACTTGGTTCCACCAAACAGAGAAAAAACGTCTAACTCGTTGGTCATAGACTATGCACAGGCGGTGTGGTGGTGGTGGGGGCTCCGTTATGAATGAACACCGAATGGTAAGAGAAGTGCAGTTGGGTAGCGGAAAACATAAAGGCATACCTCGCTTAATTTGTAAGCTGCTGTTAACGAATATGCAATGGTTATATTAAGAGAGTAGCTGTTACCTACAGATGTGCTCCCGTATCGGTAGTTTTGTTATGTTAGTAAGCAAATGTACGTTCAATAACATCAACTGCCCTCATGTGTCTACCTGTTACGTTCGGGCAAGCTTAGCTCGTGATGCGCACCCCACTGTCCCACCTCTGAAGCTGTCTCAACGCATGATGTTTTGGTATGCACACTGTCGCTGCCAAGCAGGGCATAAAGAAGGATGCGGGCAGGAACACACACGTGTGTATTGTGCTGCTGAAGTAGCTATACATTATAGAACGTGTACTTTACCAGGAAACAGTGTGGAAATATGAAATAAGCGGAATGAAGATTGTGTAAGCATTGTATTCATTACTTCAAATAGCATCCCGTAGCACATATGAAGCAAAAGACGCATTTTCACAAATATGATAAACATCAAAAGTCAAAGAGTAGATATTTTTACCTAAACCGAGCAACATTCTTCAGTTCAATAAATATCTTATACTACACACATTCTGAAGTAGCCTATATCTTCGTCAGGGTTCAAGCTGTCTCCATAGTTCAAGCTCTTTCCATACCTAGTTTCATAGAAATGGTTCATCTGGTTAGTCGAGAAAACGTAACAGACATAGTTACTTTCGCATTTGTGATATTAGTATGAATAAAACTTTCAGCAACGATATAAACTTTCCTTATCCGATTTTGATGGAATGAATACTAGAAGGTGCCACAAGTTATGCTCTATTACCTTTGAAAACCCACGAAAGAGATTAACTGATTCCAGCAGAGAAAGAGACAGGAGCGACAGCTGTTGATTAAATTATAAACCACGATATCTCTTTCCTTTCTTTTTCAGTCATCCGGTTTGGATGAAGTAGAGCCTATATGGTACCCCAATCTATGCTCAAGTTACTCGTGGAAACCCCGTGAAAGAGATTAACGAATTCGAATTGAGAAACAGAAACGTACGATGGCTTTAGAAAAAATCTTAAATCACGATTTTTTTCTGTGATCTGATTTTTATGAAATAAAGCTTTTATAGTGCCCCAAGCTGTACTCAAGTTACCGGCTACACCACCATGATATTTTGTATGTTAGTTTTGAACAAGCATGTTGAAAAAGACAGACACGAAAATTTTACAGATTTATTATCAGTATAGGTTATGTCACATATTCGACAGTTATTGAGAATCATTGTCGCTGGATCCTCACTACAGTTCCGAAAAAGAACAGACACATTAACAGAGGATCAACCTAAATAAAAATAATTCCTTTTTCTGTTGGCTTCCGACTTGGACATATTTCCATAAAGAAAGTCAGTTTTACTACGAGCAGAACGCTGAATGAAAGCTGATAACAAGAACAAGTCCAGGTACAACGCAGGTTCACAATCTAATAGGCAGAATCGCGTCAGTGACAGTAGCTCATGAAAAAGGTTGTGATAGACTAAAATCACGGCTGCGTGTGTGGTCCTGTCGCTGTGAGCGGCTCGGATCACGTCATATGCCACGTACTCATTAGGTGGAAATTGTTAATTGCTATGTGCAGAACCTCTGTGCCACTAGTGATGCCGGGTGTTGGCGGATATGTTAAGATCCAACCAAAATCTGCCAAAATGTATAATATAAAACAAAACAGGTCTAAAAGCGATGCATAGTGGTTAGCGTCACATACTACAGTACTGAGAATGTAACAAAAAATGACACGTATCACGTGTAAATTATGTCATTTCCACGATTACCTGTTCGTCAAGATTATGTAGATGTGCACACTGCTCTTATTTTTCAGCATCCTTACTGAATCAGAGAAGACTAAGAGGGAATTTGCAACAATGTTTTCCCCCTTCACTTTAATTCTCTTTGGTATGCGGTTTGAATCAACAAGCGCTTCCTGCAACCTTCCCGAGCACGGTTTGTATATTATTTTAGTTTAGCTTTTCTAACAAAATTTCAAAGATATTACACACAATCTAACACGCCTGATTATGAAGAGTTGGTAGTGCGTCTGCGTTACAAGAAGACTGTAGTACCATAGCGCGTACTAAAGACGAATGGCCAAGAACACTCGAAATAATTGGGTCAGTAGGCAACAACCAACCGAAACAGCTACGCCTTCTAAACAAAAGATTGATCCTGCGAAACACTGGGGACGATAATATGTTTCTGTGTGTGGGTCGTGTTATTTTGCAAGAGCTGTACCTGCAGGACAGCACTGTTTTCATGTAGCATGTAAGGTAGTCCTAACGCGGTTCCAAAGGAGGGGCGATGGGGATGGTGACTGAAACGGAAGACCATTAGCTAAGAAATAAAATTATCAGAAAAACTGACTTTCCCGAATTTAGGCTGGAACGACTGAAAGTAACAATTCTCGCCTCGTTTACAAAATCGCCTACCGAATAATTTTGGATGAAAAGCAATGGTCTTGAGTATGACAAGGAGCTCCACTTTTAGGTTGCTTGCCTGAGAGCTAGCCCGCAAGGAAACAACCAAGACAAACAGATTTCTCCCCATTTAGACGCTGGCATATTCACAGTCTACAGACCTCCATTTAAAATCGTGGTAAGTGAAATACATTATCTGATCAAATGTATCGGATCAAGCTAATGTAATGATGTCTCAAGAAGTGAGCCCCCAATATAACATGAGGTGGCGCGTATCGCATTGTCAGCAGAGACCCAGTAACAGCTGACTGGGTCGGTCGAGACAACGCAGTGGCTTCTAATATGAACTAGTCATTCAAAATCATCTGAGTAACAAATCCAGCAGAACACCGAGAAACCAGTCCAAAGCTGCAAATTTTGCTTTTTTTTTATCGCTCGATGTCAAGTTATAACGCATACTGAGTTATCTGTATGCGCTGTAACTGTTCGTTGCACATTTTTGACATGGTTTCACTTCTTCGGAAATACTAGTTTTGATTATGTTACAGTGATTTGGAAGTACGTCCCGGCCTGAAACTAGTCATCGAGTGAATAAAAAAGCAGAATTTGCAATTTGGACTGGTTTTTAGGCGTACTTGTTAACAGAAGTTGCTGACCCACAGATACTCCAGCCTAATGGAAGTTCATAAATCCATCAGAGACAACCCTGGTGGCCAAGTCGGTTGTTGATGACTATGGATACCCCAAGAAACCATCACACATAAAACAAGACTAGGGATATCTTATTTACGGACATGTACCATCAAGCATTGCGGAGAGTGGGTATAAAAAAGTTGCATGAAATCAGCGCATGTAATCACTCCAGAGCTGCAAAAGCAGCAGTTCAGCTAGAACAGTGTGTGTAGGTAGTTAAAAATAATGAGGTACAATGACCGCAGAGGTGCTCAACAGCCACACGCTTCTGTATTCAACACTTCAGGTAGCCTGAAAAACGACGCCACTTGACCGTGGACGACTGGAAACGAAATATTTGCGGCACTGAATCACGCTATTCCCTGTGACAGTGGAATCATGTGTCATGCCGGCAGTGAGGGGGGAGAAGATGGTGCTACGGCATGGAGATATTTAACGTGGTTAGGGAGCAGTCCGGTTATTTCGCTCAAGAAAAAAACAGATGCTGAAAGATATGAAAACATTTTACAGCATTGTGTAATGTGCGCAATAGAGAAAGAGTTCTGAGGTGATCGTTGATCCTATCAGAACAAAAATACATCCTGTCATGAAGCTGCACTGTGACTCATTAGCTACAGTCCCGACCTGAAGATAATGGAACCCCTTTGGCATGCGTTAGAATGGCAAATTTGCTCCGGATTTCCACGTCCTTCATTACTGCCTTCTCATGAGGTATGGGCTGCGATTCTGGGACCGATGGCGTTAAAGGAACTGTAAGTGGTCAGTGGATTTCCATGCTTGTTGTATTAATTAGATACATGCAAAGTGACCCTGTTTTGTATGACATGGTTAAATCGTTACCCTTCAAAATAATTGAAAGGTGGCTTTCATTTGTGACGTTCATTTCACATATTATTCTGCATGTTTGAAGTAAATAAACCCATATAATTGTTAATTAGTCTTATTAGGTGGATTAGAAAGAGAGATATGTGATAATTAAACACATGTCTGAAATAATACGGGCTTTGGTAATGATAATATTTAGTTGCATGCTGTAGGTGTAAGCAAAATAAATTTGCCAGTGGAGGCGAGGAGTGGATGGGCGCAGCCAGGGAGGCGAAGGCCGGCGAGCGCCGGAAGAGCGTTGTGCAGGGGCCGGGGGTCCCAGGGGATGGAGACACTGACCGGCAAGCATCAAAAGGAACACCGCCGGGGACCAGGTGAGAGAGAGGGGGGAATGTCGAGCAGACAGAGAGCGTCCAACGTACGCGCTGGCTCCGCCCGGTAGCCCGCTCTTTTAGCAGCAAATGGGCTGAGCTCTGATAGGGCAGTTCATAAGTAAGCGCGGGAAACGGTGAGGGTCAACGATCGCTGTTTGAACAGAGAAATTTTTGGGATAGGTGGACAAATTGTATCACTCTGCGAGGGAGATGTCGGAGGCCTTTGCAGTGCCGGGATTGGCTGATTTGAGTTTGGCGACAAGGTAGTCGCAAGAGCATCGGGGAGAGCAAGGCAGAGGAGCATCTTGTGCTGTGAAAGCGGACAGTCCCAAAGTTCGGCAGCTCTGAGATAGGGACTTAGATTATGTATACTGTGCTGTGTGCGATCTAGAGTCTGCATCTCTACGATCGTCTCCATGGGAGAATAGCAGCCTGCATTGCTGCGAAAGGTGGATATACACTGTACTAGTGCCGACATTGTGCATGCTCTGTTGCCTGTGTCAATGTGCCTGTGGTTCTGTCAGTGTGATCATGTGATGTATCTGACCCCAGGAATGTGTCAATAAAGTTTCCCCTTCCTGGGACAATGAATTCACGGTGTTCTTATTTCAATTTCCAGGAGTGTAAATATGGTTTTACCAAAGTTATGAGAGCTGCTGTTATAGTTGCAGTTATAGTTCTTAAATCAATCACAACCATAAAATGTCACATTTTGTAGCGGATACATTTCAAATGATGTATTTATCTGAATTTCGATTTCTTTGAAGATATGCTATGCTGATGTACTAAGCACTGATGGAAGTAAATCACTACATTAAAAATTGTATCCTTTTTTGTACTATAATTAAGTCCAAGGCATCTGTGGCAAGCCGGCCGAAGTGACCGAGCGGTTCTAGGCGCTACAGTCTGGAACCGCGTGACCGCTACGGTCGCAGGTTCGAATCCTGCCTCGGGCATGGATGTGTGTGATGTCCTTAGGTTACTTAGGCTTAAGTAGTTCTAAGTTCCCCGGGGAATGATGACCACAGCAGTTAAGTCCCATAGTGCTCAGAGTCATTTGAAGCCATGTGTGGCATGTTAGGATAATAATTTTTATTTGTAAGGAAGGAAGGAAGGGGCACATTGGTGAAGAGAGACAGACATTGTTGACAAGGGTAATCAACGGTAATAATAACTACATAGTGACCAGCAGCAGGAAAAATCTGGAGGCGATTTAAGCGCCACACTCGTCCTTCAACCTCCCTACAGAGACGCAAAACATGAAGTATTTGGAAAATCGCCTAGATCACGAGGAGAATGTGGTTCCTAACAGAACATGACGCTGTATCCGTGCCTGGTGCAAGAAGGTGTAGGTGGTAGGTTCTGTAACCTGGGGAAATAACACCCTGTCCCCTGTGTAAGATTTACAAAAATCGTTTGCTATTAGCAATATATTTGTCTCTCATTCTCTGTGGACTCTTAAAGCTGGAAGTTTCGGAAAGGCCACGGCTTGATCTGATATTCTGTTCAACGATCCTCTGTGAATTCTTAAAGGTGGCAGTTTTGGAAAGGCCAGTGCTTGATCTGATATTCTGTTCAACGAGAAGATCAGTAAAACGAAACGGCATTTATGGGTTCGGGTTGTGAAGCAAATCCGGCGGTGCACGCAGCACAACGGCGCCGTTTCGGACCGACGAAATAGAAGTTTTCCCGTAGCAGCAATTGCCAGACGCGGCCCCTTACGGCGGAGGCACGCGCTATCGTTGCGCCACCTGTGGGCGGGGGTGTCGGAGCCCGTAGTAATGGCTGCCTCACGTGCGGAGGCCGCCGATTTCCATGAAATATTCACGGCGGCGCCCCGCGCCTGATGAAGTCGCGACGCTGTGGTTCCGCTTATTACAAAAACACTTCCGCCGTAAAACGCCTCAAGTGCGGCACGCCCGGCGCCGGAGTCTTTCTGTTGCAGCGCCGCATTGTTACCTATGCAACGGGGCTTCCCCGCTCTGTATTTCCATTCCAATGGTCGGCGCCGGGACGCAGCCCTCGGTGTGGCGCCGGCTGCGTGGTCACGGGTGAATGAGCGGCCCGGGTTCCTAGCGTAACGCAGCCCGCTAAGCTCAACGGCGCGCGGCCTCGAATAACAATGCCGACCTCCACTCTGCCGTCATTTATTGCGGCTGCGTGTTACAGCTCCACTTGTGGCGCGCACAGAATGCCATGGGTACACACGCAACTAAAATGACGCCACATCGTGTGTCATGACGTCTGGTACGGAAAGTGGTGCTGCGTGACTCTCATTAGAGACGAGTTCTCGCTCAAGTGTAACTACGAGCGACACTCAGGTGTTTAAAGATGGCTATCACCTATCTTCTGTGTACGTACCACGTCCCCAAAAGCCCAGGTATAAAGTTCTTGTGTAATGTCTTGGGTGCTATTTACAATTCCCGGCCGGCCGAGGTGGCCGAGAGGTCCTAGGCGCTATAGTCTGGAACCGCGCAACCGCTACGGTCGTAGGTTCGAATCCTGCCTCGGGCATGGATGTGTGTGATGTCCTTAGGTTAATTAGGCTTAAGTAGCTCTACGCTTTAGGGGACTGATGACCTCAGAAGTTAAGTCCCATAGTCCTCAGAGCCATTTTATCAAATGTAAGTTTATTTAAGCATCGAAAAAGATAGTAATATTACAACTTGCACTGGGGGCTTACACAGGGGACACTTCTTTGCCCACCCGACGTCAGAATTAGAATTCCTCTCTTGAGGCACCCTTTTCGTCTCAGAGTAGCACTTGCAACCTACGTCCATAATTATTATCTGGATGTATTCCAATGCCTGTCTTCCTATATTTACAATTTTCACCATCTACAGCTCCCTCTAGTACCAATTACGTTGTTCCCTGATGTCTTAACAGATGTCCTGCCATGCTGTTCCTCCTCCTTGTCAGTGTTTTGCATATGTACCTCACCTCGTCGACTCTCGGGAGAACGTCCTCATTCCTTACCTTATCAGTCGGCATAATTTTCAACATTCGTCTGTTGCACCAAACCTCAATGCTTCGATTGTTTTCTTTCCTGTTTTTCCCCAATCCGTATTTCACTGCCATATAATGCTGTGCTCCTAACGTACATTCTTAGACTTTCTTCCTGAAATTAAGGTCTATGTTTGATTCTAATAGAATCCTCTTCTCAAGGAATGCCGTTTTAGCCGATATTAGTCTTCTCTTTATGTCCTCTTTCCTCTGACCGTCATGGATTGTTTTGCTGACTAGATAGTAGCAGTTCTTAAATTCATATACATCGTCATCACCAATCCTTGACTTTATCGCTGTTCTCATTTCTGCCCCTTCTCGTTACTTTTGTCTTTCTTCCATTTCCTCTCAATCGATAGTCAATACTCATTAGACCGTTCATTCCATTCAACAATTGCAATTGTTTTTCACTTTCACTGAGGGTAGCAATGCCTTCAGCGGACCTTATCATTGATATCCTTCCACCTTGAATTTTAATCGCACGATTGAACTTTTACTTCCATCACTGCTTCTCTGATGCATAGACTGAACATCCCTGTCTTACACAGATTTGCCTTCCATTAGAAGGTTCGTTGATGAATACTGTTGACAAATTCTGCTACGTAGGTTCCTTAGCGTCTGAAGATATTTCTCCAGACGACAAAATAAACACAAGAATTGGGAATGCGGCAAACAGTTTCTGGAAGCTCCGCACAAAAGTTTGGGGCTAGAAACAACCTTACTGTGAGGAGTAAAATGCTCTTCTATCAAGCATGGGTGCATGCACCACATTGTATGGTGCTGGCACCTGGACACAAGGCTCCAAAAAGAAGAACATAAGCTCGATGCCTTTCATCTGCGGAGCTTACGTAACGTTCTAGGAGTAACATGGTGGGACCACGTGACAAATGATATAATCCTGCGCGCTGTATCACTACAACTCTCAAAGAGTGCCTAGAACAGTTACATCATAAGAAGGGCTTATTTCAATATTGGTATAAGTCCATTACCTCCACTTCTCTGTCTATAATGCTTCTGAAATTAATGAGCCAAACAAAGAGAAAGAGAGGTTCATCTCTAGCAAGAAGCCATATGGTTGAATATTTCTGGTATCTCAACTGCGGATTTTTCAGAGCTCATTTAACTTTAGGACGCTGTATCTCAATATGAACAAAAATGAACCTGTACCACTATTGAAGTAAGCCCTTCATATGGCTCACTCCTGTCTACCGCGATGCACACTACATGCCAAAGCCGTGAGGAGTGGCCGCGCGGTTTGAGGCGCCATCTCACGAATTGTGAGGCCACACCCACCGGAGGTTCGAGTCCTCCCTCGGGCATGGGTGTGTGTGTGTGTGTGTGTTGTTCTTAGCATAAGTTAGTTTAAGTAGTGTGTAAGTCTAGGGGCCGATGACCTTAGCAGTTTGGTCCCCTAGGAATTTACACACACGCAACAAGCCAAGATACTTCTCAGAAGTCCTACTTTGCGCTTTAACGGGTACGCCCCTGAACGGGCTGCAATTTTAGCATTATCTTCACCCTCATATAGCAACTGATATATAATTGAGAGATAGCTTAAAATTCTTACACACAATTAGGGTCATTACTCAAAGCATTTCACAGAAAATCATTGAGATATTTGTTATATTTTGGTACTGACAACAATATTTATAATAGTATAAAATACGGAACACTATTTCACTGCAGTATCATTGTCTTTGGAGCCACTGACTGCACAGCTTGCAAAAATAGTCCGAGTTCAGACAACATTCACATAAGTATCTTATGCCTCCAATTTCCTTCCCTGATGCTGAACTGTGAAAAAGACAAGTAATTTATTTTACTACAACAAAAATATTTAAAAATGTAGCTCAAATATCACCGACATCATCATCATCTTATAAATTTCTCAGGACATAGTAGACGAGGGAGGTAGAGGACGCAACTCTAAATATCTGTACCAATTTTTTTGAGTTTAACTTCAGTCATTTGGAGAAAAGTGTACCTGAATGATGAAAATTTCAAGTTTTCGATAAATCGCAGAAGAGGATTTACAGATTTATTACCTTACCACTATCCTCGTTTAGAACATTCCAGCCGGCCGGGTGGCCGCGCGGTTCTAGGCGCTACAGTCTGGAACCGAGCGACCGCTACGATTACAGGTTCGTATCCTGCCTCGGGCATGGATGTGTGTGCTGTCATTAGGTTAGTTAGGTTTAACTACTTAAACCTAAGTTCTAGGGGACTGATGACCTCAGAAGCTAAGCCCCATAGTGCTCCGAGCCATTTGAGCCTTTATTTTAACATTCCAGCTGCATACTCCATTTGTCCTCATGTTTTCTTATCCTCCATACTCTTCTCTTCATTCTTTTCTTTATCCTTGACTCCTTGGTAGCAGATACTGCAGCTGTCTCTGCTTCGGCTACCCGCCGCTTATCACAAGCAGTTAGAGCTGAATTATTCCTTCCGGTCTGAATGTTCAATTTTTTCATAACATTGACCCCTGAAATTGTACTATCATTGAATATTATTATTGTATCCATTACACCAATCTTCAGCACTGTCAGCACAACAAATACAATTTTGAGTATCCTCTCCCATATACAACTGTTGAAACTTTCATTTGCATTCTGAGAGAGAACATGCATACATTTGCCAGATCCCTATATATAAGCCTAATTGACTCCATTATAGTAAGTGGTAAGGAGTGAATTGGGTATATTGTTTGCCTGTAGCATTGGTAAACTGGTACTTGCGCTACGAATCTTCGCCTTTTGGACACAGACCATGCTGTGGGATTTCATCAGTTGACACTCTGTGACACCATATTGTCCAAACAGCTCGTCTCATGTTCTCCAAATCTCCTGCATTTCTCCTTATTGCTAGCCCATAATATTGACTCAAATAATCAATTTTAATTTTTGTAAGACGACCTGGACCACATACTCGTATGTAGTTTTCCGTCTGACAGTTTTTTCCCACTGGAGTCTTTACATAACTTTTTCACCCGAGTTCCCATTCGTTTTTGTACATGCCCAACACATTCAAGATTTTGTATCAGTGTCCCAGTATGGTCTGTCATTAAAGCAGTAGTGTGTCCTTTATTGTATCCATCACCAAGGTAGGCTACATACCTCACACCACGACTGACCTCTGATCTGCTAAAAATATTAACTCCTTTCGTTTCAATGTTTCCACTTGGGCCATCACAGTTCTTTACACAAATATCAATAAATTTACTTGAACACCCCTGTCAGTATTTTGTTAGACAATCATAATCTAGTATCTTACCAGTTCCAATAAATATGCAGGTTACAACCCCATTCAGATAAGTGTGACCTTTCTTTAGCAAAAATCCATCAGATGCTGCTACAATGTCTGCATTCTCAGACAAGGTTCCTTCTCCTTCTGCTGCTCTTTTCACTGAATGTTCAGTTACACCACATAAAGCATTATGTATTAGTTTATTGTATCTGTCAAACCTTGTCCGGCCTATGTTGGAGTATCGCCGTGCGGTGTGGGATCCTCATTATGTAGGACAGACGGATGACATCGAAAAAGTACAAAGAAGGGCCGCTTGTTTTGTATTATATCGAAATCGAGGAAATAGTGTCACAGACAAGATAGATGAATTGGAGTGGCAATCATTGAAACAAAGGTGTTTTTCGTTGCGACGGAATCTTTTCATTAAATTTTAATCACCAGTTTTCTCCTCCAATTGCGAAAACATTCTGTTGGCACCCACCTACATAAGGAGAAATTATCATCACGATAAAATAAGAGAAATCAGGGCTTGCGCAGAAAAAGTTAAGTGCTCGTTTTTCCCGCGTGCCGTTCGAGAGAGGAACGGTGGACAGACAGCTTGAAGGTGGTTCATTGTATCCTCTGCCAGGAACTTTATTGTGAATAGCAGAATAATCACGTAGATTCAGATGTCAGTGGAGGTGGAGGCAAATCCATCATTGCACAAAAAGTCTGGGCAGCTCTCCTCCCCCTTCCAGTACATCGCATTGCATAAGGAAGCTGAATATTCACACTGTAATGTCGACTATCAGTTACTGGCGATGTCATAGTATCACTGTGCTTCTTACAAGAGTTACAGGCAATCACTAACCGACTTCAAAGTCCCTTTCTTGCTGAATGTCCTCAGAAACGGCAATACTATCTTCACAATTGAAGTAGTTACATTTCACAATACTCTTGAAAAGTATTGACAGAATATTTAGGTTCATAATAACATTTCCGTCTTTATTGGTGCTCACAATAGTACTAGGCTTGTACTTATTACATTCAGAAAGTGAAAGTTTACGTCTAGAAGCACTGCCTGTAGACAGAGTTTCCGCGGGCGACTTTTGAAGAAATAGATAAGTATTATTCGGTAGCGTTTGGAACTGGTTGCCGCGAAACATCCGTTTGGGGCTAAATTTCTTTACTCTCGGAACCTGTAGCACACATAAACAAAACAACACACAATAACTACAAAACCACACGCGTATGAAATTCCAAAATCATATATCCTCAGATCTTTGTTTACATTCGAACCATAGGCTTCTATACATACCTCTACTTTTCTTCAGGAGTCAGTCGCTTCTAGAATACACCTGTGTTAACGATCTATAACTAACGACGGAAGAAAAAGAAGAACAAAATAATGCATCACGTATTCTGACGCACTTCAAACTGACAGACGGCCGTGACCCCTGTGCAACACTACGTTCAACCCCTATTTTTAGAACGAACGGAAAATGATATTGCCCATAAACTATACATTTTTGAAATCAGCATGAATTGCTCTTTTTTATAGACCAAGAAATTATTTTCCTAACTTTTGGTCATTTTCACGAGCAAGTCCCTTTAAAGACTGTGTCTAGCGCGATGTGAACGTATTAGCTATGGCAAATGGGATGAGCTCACGGAAGATCGAAGCAGACGGGCGAAACTCATCAAGGGTAACAGCTAGTTCCACAACGGCTTCTGTCTCAACAATTTATCTGCGAAACGAGCGTGTAGAGAAGCGCCTCTGACAAACGCCTCTTCCGACCCTACCTATGAGCTCCAAGTGAGCTCCTGCGTTGGACTCCTGAGTAACCAAAGAAAGTCCCTATGTGATGCTACTTGAATCTTCATTTTGAAAGTACAGGACATTTCTTTTATTGATTGATCCTGATGTGGAACTGGGCTTGTTACATGACAACCGTCCGCAGCTTGCGGCGCTTCTGACTTCGACTCCAAACTCAGCATCGATGCAGTATCAGTCATCTTCGAACTCGCCGTCTCTGTGCGCCCGTAGACTCAACCCGTGAGTCTCGCCTCAGCCGGCTCGTCACTTGAGTATGTTGTCGGGTGCAAGTGGACCCGCCTCGCTTTTAAGAGAGAGGGAGTACACGATGCTACAGGTAATACCGTGGCCTGTGGTAATCGCGCTGTGTACGTAACCCTTGTGAAAAAAACTTCCGCAGTTAGACTATAAATTACTATTCATTTATTTCGCTTAATCATGCTTTCGTCTTTATAGCCATTCTCAGCTGCAAGATGTAATGTCATAAAAATATCCGGCCTGCACAGCTGGCGTAGGCAAACGCTGTCCAAGACGGCTTATTATGTATCAAATATGTTGTACCCGGCGCGTTGCTGCCGCAAAAGAAATAATTTTGGGAATATAGTTAAAAAACTTGAATGACTTATCTTGTTTAATTACGGTTGATAGAAAAAATAATATTTATTTATTTATTGTTGATGAATAGATTTACTGAAATTGAAAGATATATAAAAGAGAAGCATGAATGATATTCATTTTCTTTTGGTGACTTATAATTCAAGTGCTGTAAGGTAGAGAATATTTCCAGATTTTCCACCTCCATAAAAACGCCGAAATATTATTATGTGAAATATATGAAAAGCAATTTATAGTCTGACTCCTGAAGTTTCTTTCAGAAGGGTTACATATTCTAAATATTCAGTTACTGTGACCAATATCCTTTAGCGAACATAAAAACGAACAAATAGAGTTGTTAATCAGAACCAACATAATATAAGAAAATGCACAACAGCAAAGAGCGTTCGTATAGAGACAGCAAAAGGAAGTCCATAAAGAGGAGGCGGGATACATTAACAGGGTTAACAAAAGCTGGCGAGGCACCGTGTTTACGAAATTGTGTAAAGTGCTGTTTGGCTCGCAGATTGCCAGCCTGTATTTACACAAAAGCCGGTTAGTAAAACACTCCATCACTAGAAGCTTTAATATGCATCAGGTGTCCCGCCGTACCCGTAACGTAGGACAAATGTCCATTTCTCATTAACATGGGTGACATCTGTCTGCACCGTAATTAACCTTAATTAAAAGCTTTCGCCTCGACCCTCATTGGCTTATTCGATAACATTACGTGTCAAATAACGAATTTCTAACAGAATTCGTAACACAATTCCTCATCACTCAACTAGATTTTTGTAATCACTTTACGGTGACGTCTAAATGAAAGCAGCACTGTCGGAGGAGACGCCAATCACATGGCGCGGTGTCAGATGGAACTGAACACATCGGATTAGACAATGTGATAAATTCGTGAACAATCATTTGGACTCTAACTGCAGAAAGGAGCATTTCATCCCTCGCCTGGTGTTATATTCTAGCGTTCAAGGTGACTAAGACGTTAAGACGACCTTCATTTCTTCCAAAGCAAAATGTGTCTATTGCCAACGCGCTATCAAAACAGGTTTTCAATAGGATGTTTGGAATTTCTGGCCATTATATGCTTTTGAAATATTTACATAATAGTCTTCTTTAGATACAAGCAATATTTTGTTCATGAGTTTGACTATTCTTTCTCCAATTTTTGACCACAAAATTCGCTTTTTATATGATCAATTGTATGTTGTATGCTATCGAAAGGACAGGCAAGCTACCAAAAATATCTTTTCCCTGATCAAAATCTGGTCAGTGCAAACATATGTTGCCCGCCGGTGCATAATATAGGGCAATTGATGGCTCAAATGGCTCTGAGCACTATGGGACTTAACATCTGAGGTCATCAGTCCCCTAGAACTTTGAACTACTGAAACATAAATAACGTAAGGACATCGCACACATCCCTGCCCGAGGCAGGATTCGAACCTGTGACCGTAGCGGTAGCGCGGCTCCAGACTGAAGCGCTTAGAATCGCTCGACCACACCAGCCGGCGGGCAATTGCTGCTCTGTACATATTGAACAGCGTGTTTAACTTAGATCCTGAAGTCGTAACAGATGTGTATGCACAATTCAGAACTTGATTAGAATTATTTGTTGAAGTGTGAAATTACCCCAAAATTTCTGTATATTCGAATAAGCATAAAATAAATATGCCATGACACATGAATATTTCTTCCAGACTGGGATATGTGCCAGAATAGCTCGCTGTCGTAGGCAGTGGCCTTATCCAGTGAGGCTGTCTGAAAATGCTCCAAGCTTCGACCTTAGCGTTGTCACTTACGTTCTACTTACAACTTTGTAAAGAACCTTCAAGGAAAGTGGTCACGTTGTATTCATTTCACTGCGGTAAAAGACCTCTGAAATGATCTCACTGATACCATTTCATTGGTATGTCTCATCCCATTCCAGTGTATTCGAGTATATTTGTTTTACTTGACCGAAAATCAGAAGTTTTAAGATAATCGGTCTCGAACTAGTACCCAGTAAGCTGTGCCTTCTTGCAGAGGGAAGATTGTGGTTTAGCGTTCGTCGATGATGAGGTCATTAGAGACGGAGTACAGGTTCGGATTGGGGATGTCTGGGGAAGGAAACAGACCTCGGCATTTTAAACGTAAGATCACGGAATTTGCCTTGAGTGTTTTGGGGAAGCCACGGAAAACCTAGGCTTGTGTGGTCGGACGAGAATCTGAACTGCCATCCTACAGTGTTCTGCAGCATGTTACCGTTTTAATATTTCGCTCTGTATCTTACGGAAAGATACTCTCATTAACAACTCCAAATAATTAAGAGCTACAACCACTAGCGTTAAATGTGTCTCCGGATACTTACAATGATCGAGTGTTGTTCTGTTTCTTTCTAAAAATTTAATGCGATGTCACAGGCAGTTGAATGTATTCTAATGTATATTGAAATAAAACTAATGAAACTCAATATGTTTGTTTGGATGGACATCTGCCGCGGTAGCTCTTGCATATCAATTATTCTTTTTTTCGTCTTAGGCGTACAGTGGTTCAAAAGAAACTACCTACAACTCAAGTAAGATTAAGATGGGAAACAAATACTAATAGTTTACTAAGGCTTGCCTGTCTTGTAATGTTCTCTCCATGGTCACTGCCAGCAATGAACTGCTGGGATTAATCGGTGGCATTGATTGCCTTCTACCTCCTCACATCATTTTCACAGCTCCTGAGGTAGCATAGCAGATCATATTCGATGGAGACAAACCTTTGTACCAGGATGGGCTGAAAAGTAATGCGTCCAGACTGTTATGTGAAAATTCTTAACGCTTTTTAAAGAAAACAATTGTTCGTTTCTTTCTACAGTGAAGGAATCAACAAGCTGCTCCCTCGGTGGGAGAAATATGTTTGTCGCAAGCATGACTACGTCGAGAAAAAATATTTGGACATGAAGAATAAAGATGTAGAATGTTATTGAAGTTACCACATAAAAATTCGGAGGGATTACTTTTCAGCACGCCCTCGTATGAGGGTACACCGAGACTAAACGTAATTTACTTTCTTCGAATGAATTAAAAGTTGACTATGGAGCATACGGATGGTAGTCAGAAACTACATTTCCTGCCCCTACCTTTCTTGCCCGTATATACGACATTATAAATCTCTGTGGATGGATAAAACTCTCGAGGAGAAAACTAAAGAGGAACTAACAAGGATTTAAGCTCAGTAATACAGCTAGAAACTTCCAATATAACACACTAAATTTTCTTCCCTATCTTCTTATTTCATAATGTCAACTACGCTGGCAAAAGTATTTCCGGTAGAGTATTTTGGCGTCCTTTAGATATTTTGCAATACTAATCACACCAAAGTAATGAGACAACACTGCAAAACTTTATCGGTGGAAAAGTCACTCCAAAATACATCGAATGCAGTTTCTGGTTTAATTCTCAAAGTATTAACATCCATTGACTCGAAACGGATCGCGTCAGAGATGCGTTCTGCGAATGAAAGCCAGTTTTGGTCTCACTTAAAAAATTTATCATCCCACACTCGCCCGCACTATCAGGTTGATACCATGGTGACTTAGTGTGAGCAGATCCCTTCGCCTGGTACACATCGGGGTAGCCGAGCGATCCCCGCACAAATAGAACACACCATACACTATAATCAAAGAACAAATCCTATTTATTAAAAATCTACTTACTAACATATTTCATTTAATCTTAAACAGAAACGTCGATTTCGCGGGAGACCTTATGCTTGCGAAAAATGGACGTTTTATTTAGATAACTTATTTTAAAAATATTTCTGTTGTGTTCTCGATGTTTAGAGCGAAGCTTGTAGTTTCAAACAATTTCAGGACCTGATCACGACGATACTTGTCCCAGAAAGTTCCAAATTCTCTGTAGTTTGGACGCTCACCCTCACCATACAATTAAATGGTAATCCGGCCGGTTCCGACTGAATACCACTGCAAAAGAAATTTCAGAATTATTAACATCAATTTCAAATTGACTTAAGTCACTACATCCACTGCCTCTTATAGCGTGTAGGTAGAACGTAGATTACGACTACTTGCACTGTCAGTAACGCTGGAACCGATGGAACACAAAGGCGTTTCCAGAGATCGGTGACGACGTTCACATACATTAGCACTTGGAATATTTTAAGAGTTTACCAACAACATTGTTTTGGAATTCATAAGATCAGAAACGATGGCAGAGTTATCGGACACCGCCCGGTGCACCACGCGGCAGCAGCGCACACGTCGGGCGGATTTAGGCGCTGCGGCTTTGGTGTTGATTGGACTGCGCATCCCCCCGGATACACATTGCGGCTGGCGGCGATGAATTTTTGATGCGGAGGCGGGGCGTTCGCCTCCTTGCTGTCCAGGGACGTGGCCCCAAATTGCAAGCTGCAGACCTGCCCGGCGCATCAAGCCGCTGCTCGCCCATCGCGAATGGGAAGATTCCTTCCTAACACAACGGCGATGTCCAAATGTACTATGCTGCCAGGAGCTATAAGAAATGAATTAAGGAGACAAGTCAAGAATGATATCAACGAAAAAGTTGCAAATTTTGCTGTTTTTACTCACTCGATGTTTAGTTTCGGACCGAGACCTATTTTCAAATCATCATCAAAAATGGTATTTCCGAAGATGTGCAACGAACATGGTTTTCATGTCTTCGGGAATACTAGGCGTGTTTTTTTTAAGTAAGTACCATTTTGAAATTTAAAAAAAAGACGTGCTAAGATATCTCAATAATTTTGTTTTTATATGAAAGCCTGTACCTTAATCTACTTTTCTACATAACTTGCGTCAATATTGAGGCACTTGTCATAACGTTGTACCAGTTTTTGAATACCCTCCTCATAGAAGACTGCCGCCTGACTTGTTAACCAATGCATCACCACTGTTTTGACTTCCTCATCATCTTGAAGTCGCTGACCGCCCAGGTATTTCTTCAAGTGCAGGATCAGAAGGTAGTCACTGGGCGAAAGATCGGGGCTGTACGGAGGATGATCTAGAATTTCCCATCGAAAAGATTTGATGAGATCTTTGGTCTGATACGCCACAAGCGGACGGGCATTGTCTTGCAGCAAAACGATGCCCTTGCTCAATCTGCCACGTCTTTTGCTTGAACGGCGCAGATTGTGCAGTGTCTTACAGTAAGCTGCTGCATTGATTGTCACATTACGATGCTGAAATTCCACAAGCATTACTCCTTTTCAGTCACAAAAAACTGTGCACACGATTTTGCGGGCAGAAATTGGTTGCTTAAACTTCACTTTTCTGGGCGAATCTGACCTCCGTACAGCCCCGATCTTGTGCACAGTGATTACCATCTGTTCCTGCACTTAAAGAAACACCTGCGCCGTCAACGTCTTCAAGACGATGACGAAGTCAAAACACTGGTGATGCAGTAATTAACAAAATGGCTCTGAGCACTATGCGACTTAACTTCAAAGGTCATCAGTCGCCTAGAACTTAGAACTAATTAAACCTAACTAACCTAAGGACATCGCACACATCCAAGCCCGAGGCAGGATTCGAATCTGCGACCGTAGCGGTCGTCCGGCACCAGACTGTAGAGCCTAGAACCGCACGGCCACTCCGGCCGGCAGTAATTAACAAGTCAGGCGGCAGACTTCTATGAGGAGGGTATTCAAAAACTGGTACAACGTTATGACAAGTGCCTCAATATTGGCGGAAGTTATGTAGAAAAGTAGATTAAGGTACAGGTTTCATATAAATATAAAATTATTGAGATATCTTAGCACGTGTTTTTTTTAATTTCAAAGCGGTACTTACTTAAAAAAACAAGCCTCGTATCATTTTTGACCATATTACGATGATGTGGAAATGGTACTCGGTCCGAAACTAGTAATCGAATGAATATTAAATTTGCAACTTTGGACTGGTTTTCGTTGTACTGATTAACAGAAGCTGCTGACCCACAGCTGATCCAGAATGCTGGAAGTTCGTAAAGTCTCCATCCCATTTTTCGAATCCTGATAAATTTGACACCGATACAAGATTTCCGCTGTTGCCGAAAACGAATTACCCCACGGTACTCCAGTTTATCCATGCGCTGCGCCATGTTGGTTTGGATCCTCTAGTGACGTTCTACGATACTGTCGAGCGGACAGTTAAGACATATACCTGAAAATCTAAGACAATACTGGCCATTAAAATTGCTACACCAAGAAGAAATGCAGATGATAAACGGGTATTCATTAGACAAATATATTATACTAGAACTGACATGTGATTACATTTTCACGCAATTTAGATGCATAGATCCTGAGAAATCACTACCCAGAACAACCACCTCTGGCCGTAATAACGACCTTGACACGCCTGGGCTTTGAGTCAAACAGAGCTTGAATGGCGTGTACATGTACAGCTGCCCATGCAGCTTCAACACGATACCACAGTTCATCAAGAGTAGTGACTGTCGTATTGTGACGAGCCAGTAGCTCGGCCACCATTGACCAGACGTTTTCAATTAGTGAGAGATCTGGAGAATGTGCTGGCCAGGGCACCAGTCAAACTTTTCTGTATCCAGAAAGGCTCGTACAGGACCTGCAATATGCGGTCGTGCATTATCCCGCTGAAATGTAGGGTTTCGCAGGGATCGAATGAAGTGTAGAGCCACGGGTCGTAACACTTCTGAAATGTAACGTCACTGTTCAAATTGCCGTCAATGTGAGCAAGAGGTGACCGAAACGTGTAACCAATGGCACCCCATACCATCACGCCATGTGATACGCCAGTATGGCGATGACGAATACACGCTTCCAGTGTGCGTTCACCGCGATGTCGCCAAACACGGATAAAACCATAATGACGCTGTAAACAGAACCTGGATTCATCCATTCGTGCACGCAGGTACGTCGTTGAGTACAACATCACAGGTGCTCCTATCTGAGATGCAGCGTCAACCATAATCACAGCCATGGTCTCCGATCTGATAGTCCATGCTGCTGCAAACGTCGTCGAACTGTTCGTGCAGATAGCTGTTGTCTTGCAAACGTCCTCATCTGTTGGCTCAGAGATCGAGACGTGGCTGTACGATCCGTTACAGCCATGCGGATAAGGTGCCTGTCATCTCGACTGCTAGTGATACGAGGCAGTTGGGATCCAGCTCGGCGTTCCGTATTACCCTCCTGAACCAACCGATTCCATATTCTGCTAGCAGTCATTGGATCTCGAACAACGAGAGCAGCAATGTCGCGATACGATAAACCGCAATCGCGATAGGCTACAATGCGACCTTTATCAAAGTCGGAAACGTGATGGTACTCATTTCTCCTCTTTCCACTAGGCTTCACAACAACGTTTCACCAGGCAACGCCGGTCAACTGCTGTCTGTGGTATGAGATATCGATTGGGAACTTTCCTCATGTCAGCACGTTGTAGGTGTCGTCACCAGCGCCAACCTTGTGTGAATGCTCTGAAAAGCATCTACTTCCTTTCGGTTAAATTTCGCGTCTGTAGCACGTCATCTTCGTGGTATAGCAATTTTAATGGTCAGTAGTTTATAATATTCTTGGGTATGCGAGGGCTGTTCAATAAAGAACATACTTTTTTTGTTTTTTTTATTTTTGTCCCCATGGTTTCTCGAGCTGGAATTTAATGATATACTGCTAGCCTAATTTGTAGTAAATACTTCGTAATACTTTGACTGTTGCCACCCCTGGTCCACGCCTGTGAGAGACAGGGAAGCTGTTCAGTATCGCCTGCCACAAGAATGGAGCTGACTCGCGATCAACAATATGCGGCTTCTAAATTCTGCTTTTCTTACAAGTCTTCAGTTGAGGCCTATGCAATGCTACGGGAGATCTGTGGAAAGTCTTTCCTACAGCACAGCTCGAAGATGATTTAAATTGTTTCAAGGGCAAAAACAGTCAGTTTCGAAGGAAGATGGACTTCTATTTCGAAAGTAAACAACACCGCTGTTGTCTGTGTTAGAGAAAGTAGACAAGAAACTTTACGAACACTTCTTGGAATATTGAAAATTTCACTGGATGGGTAGTAAAGGTAATTTCTCAACAAACATTATGATCACTATTGAAAAGCCCTCGTATATATACAGGATGTAACTGGTACAGGTGCAGATATTTCTGTAGGTGACTTAGGACGAAGTACCGAACAAGATTATATAATTATAGCCTTAGGACCAGCACGTTGGTTAATATCTGCAATTATATGTTGCAGGAGCAAGCCATTAACGTTTATTTTCTCTTGTGCAGCAGGTCGGGTGCTGAAGTGTGGATGGGTGGATACAAAACCTAAAGTCCATACTGACAGGTGTAGTTACTGGTGTATTTATGACTGCAGAAAACATCAGGTCGTAAAGTTGTGTTTATGGGAAGACTGTGCAATGCAGAGAAAAAACAGCCACACAGGAGGTGTTGATGTATTAAGGTACGACACATAAAAATATCTGCATTTATAACCGTTATACCTTGTATAATAATCGTAACCGTCTAGTAAATCATAACTATGTTTCTCGCAATGGTATCCTGCGGCATTTATCAATACAGAAGTCTGATGTACCTGAGAGGACGAAAGTTAACGTCAATGTAAGACGATAATTTAGCATCTCACCATTTTACTTCGTGGCTATTGCGTAAAACTAGAGTTATCTGCATAAATGGTTTTGTTTGGTGACTGCATGTTAGGGTGCATCTGTTTAATATTAAAGAATGGACAGCCACCCGATGAAATCATGACTCTGAAAACACGTGGCTACGTGTTTTCGTTGTTTTTACCCAGTTGTATGCTAAATAAATATAATCACCACTGGCTTAACAACCGCTACACCAATCGATGCGATTGGTGATATTAAAACGTTCGAAAACTAGTTTACGGAAATAAAGTGACTGATATCACTCATCTGCATTCACAGTGAAAGACGTTCAAAGGTGTGAGATCAGCTAGTTTTCAATAATATTGTCAAGTCTTGTGAACAGAAATAGAAAGCATCAGACTCGTGTAGAAACTGGGTCAAAGCCCTTGCGGCTTCGTGTTGCAATCACGTCGTAAACTGGGGCCCGACGTTTGTCGAAAATATTCCAACTAATGGATACCCTCGCCAACGAATGTCACGCTTCGGAACGTGTGAAGTCGGCGCCGATAGATAGGTTCTGGATGTTGGATTTTGAACTGAACAGTGTGGGACAACGGTCTGTGCGGGCAAGCGGAAGCTGAATCGTTTTAACATGCTTGTTCTGAGATCCTGGGCATTCGAGATGGCTGCGGTGAACGCAGTTATTTATGCAAATGTAACCCTTAGCTGTCTAAATGGCAAATACTTCACAGAACTGTCTCATAAGTAACTGAATGCAGTATATGCTCAAGATTATTCTCGCCTAACACTTTTAGTTCCCGACGTTCTCGCAAGGTGGCACATGCAAGTGAGTTATCCCATCAGTAATCATTAAGTCGATTTAATTTTCTCATTCTGAGAATACTGAAGGGCGATCTATTTAAAAAAAAAACCACGGTCACTCAAAATACTTCTTTATTTAAGACAACCAGTTTCAACAGACTATGCCATATCTTCAGGTATTAGAATCTTTTGTTATAAAACATGTTAATTCTAGGCTGAATCTCACTCACGAAATGTATGTGGATAAAAAACATCACTTGTAGGAGATTTGTCATAACTAAACTATGTAAAAGCATAAAACACCATGTGCAAAAGGCCATATCCGTACACGTAGTGCTCACAGGTGCTTGTTAAATCATGCATGGTACACAGTAGCACATCTGTTTACATAGCATATGTATATAAAAAACTTTGTGCAGAAGGCAATGTCCATACATACGTTTCTCACAGTTGCGTGTTACATCATGTAAACACGGTTCACAATAGCACATCTGTTTACATAGCATATGTAAACAGACGTTCTATTATGTGCCAAGTTTATATTATGTAAGAAGCAACTGTGAACAATGTGTGTATGAACATAGCCTTTTACACACGGTGGTTTTTTATGTAAATTTTAGCGATTACAGACCTTTTACAAGCGTCTATTTTTACCCTTTTGACGTCTTGTGCGTGAGATTCAGCGTAAAATGAACATTCTTTACAAAAAAGGTTTTAAGACCTGAAGAAGACAGTGTAGTCTGTTGAAACCGGTTGTCATAAATAAAGAAATATTTTATGTGAACTTGGCCGATGAATGGTTTTGTACCATCATGAAGTCGTATAACGGTGCAGGACGTGCGTAGTATTGTTCACGGTTTCATAAATTCAGACCGCTGCTACATTTGAGAGACAATTCGGCATTAAATATCGCAAGCAACTACCTAAATTCAAACTGTTATTAATTAGTATATCGCTAAGGACGCCTGGTCAGAGTCGGTCAGCAATCTCTGACACTGTCATTGAACAAGGTCGGCAGTCTTATATTCGTAGAGTGGGAAAATTAACGAGACATTAAAAACGAATTCTTTGTTCCTCCACTTCTTGGAAACGTTGAAGAGCTGTAACAGTTGATAACACAACCGCTTGTCATCGTACGTCAAGACTTACATCAGAGGACTTGGCAGCAAGTGGGCAGATAGGACACATCGTGTTACAAAAGGTAGACACGCTTGACATTTGTAGAACAATTGAAGATATATTGCATTCAGTGCTGTATCAAACACTTTTGTAAGTTATATATCTTTTTCACAAGTAAAGATTTTTTTTTTTTTTTTTTTGTATAGATTACTTATACACACCTTGTATTCTGCGGCCGACAAAAAGGCGTGAAGGCTTTCTTTGTGTGTGCCTTGACTCGCAGGCAGTGTTTCACTCAGTTTTTGTTTCGTTGACTTCAGCGTTTGGGAATTGTGGGAAATTAACTCTTACGTAAAACAAAAGCTATTTCTAAGCGATACATGTGTTTAAGATTAGTTATTCAAGCGGTGAGTGATTTTGACTTTTTCTTGCTCTGGTTGCGTTAGGATTTTACAGTTAACGGATGTACCTTCTGATCGAATTTGTTCTCCACAATCACTTTGTTTAATCACTGTGTCGTGGATCAAATATTCAATACGTTATTATAACATCAAATCAGCAACAGTTACATCAATTTTTGAAAATCATTTAAACAAAACGTTTACCCATTTTGGAGTATTATAAATAGCTGTACGCCGTACCTTCTTGGCAGGTAGTAACTGTAGTAGTGTTAGACAATACGGTTGCTGTCAACAAGTATGGGCCTGAAGATGGTGTTGTAACAACATCGAAACTAGTAACTAATGAAACCAACACATTAATACAGCTGGAGGAATTTCGTCATTTTTTAACATACATTATTTAATGTCGCTCCCGCCTTCTCATAAGTGTCAGGCTCACGCTCGATATCTGCAGTAGAAAAAAGCTATCGAAAGCTCGATGGTTTTACTGGATGTGACTGTAAAACAGATAACACATTATTCTGTATCACTTAAGTATTTTGTTTTAACTACGAGAGCTTGGAGACATTGTGACGCGTCTTACTGGAGGATGTAATTGTAGCATTCTTTGCGCTTCCCAGTACAAACAACCAAGTACGCCAGTACCAAGTTATCGTTGCAGGTGAGACACGTAGCGAGAGCAGATTAAAATAGGTACCGTAGGTGTTGAACAGGTCAGTTTTCTTTTCCATAGTGTGCTATGTTCATGACGAACTGTACTTTGGTTTTGGTAGGGGTCAAACATTTGTACAGGTACTTGTATTGGTGTTCGGTATTAACCATTGTCAAAGACATGCGTTTCCATTATTTTGAGCTGGTCAGGGAGAATAAAGTAGTATAATATTCATCGCGTCAGTTGGTGTCCCATCCGTGGGTGGGATGCAGAGTGTGAGACGTGGTGGCTACTCACCGGCTCGCGGCACGTAGAGGTTGAGGTAGAGGCAGTCCTCGCTCTGGTTGGCGAGCAGCGGCAGCAGCAGCTCGAGCTGGCGCAGGCGGCCGCGCGGGAAGCGCAGCAGCGCGTCGCTGCGGTTGGAGATGTCGGGCGTGCGCTGCGGGCAGACGGGCGACAGCGCGTCGGCGAGGCGCGTGTGCCTCCACGGCGACGGCGTCAGCGGCGGCATGTAGCGCAGCGCGCCCACGGGCGGCGACGCGTACGGCACGCCCAGGAAGGCCTCCACCGTCTGCTGCAGCACCAGGCCGCGCACCGGCCCGTACTTGGTCCGCACGACGCGCGTGCTGTACTTGGGGGGCGGCGCCGCGCCCGCCGCCGGCACCAGCGTCGCGGCGGCGAACGCCAGCAGCAGCAGCACCAGCGGCAGCAGCGGAGGCGGCGGGGGCGGCGGCGGCGGCGGGGGCGGGCCGGCGGGGGCGGAGGCGGAGGCGGCGGCCGCGCGCCGCATGCTCAGCCCGGGCCGCTGCCCCCTGCGGGCCTCGCCGCCACCATGGCCGCCGCGCTCAGCCGCGGGCCCTCACCGCCATCACGACGGCGAGCCCCGCCTGCCGACACACAGGGCCGACCACACGCTATTAGCTTTCATTATTTATCTAGTGGACTCCAGCATTCTGCACAACCTGTAAACACGTCATTCAAGTTATCCAAGGTTTGTACGCAAAAAAAATAAAAATTTTTTTGACCTGGGGCATAGGGTAATGCAGGAAACGCTGATTAATCAGGGAGGATGCCAAGATTGCAGCCTCTCTTCTTTGGCAAATACACTGCCGGAAAAAAAGTAAACCTGGGAAGACGACGTCAGTTTTGATCCGATGATGGCATACGCCACATGCCCCTCCTTGTGCATGATATTCAACAGGCTCTAGATACCGGCTCCCAGGTTCATGCCATATCCCTCGACTTTCGAAAGGCGTTTGACTCAGTTCCGCACTGTCGCTTGCTACAAAAAATGCGCCTTTACGGTCTATCCAATGACATATGCGGTTGGATAGAAAGTTTTCTAACAGACAGGGAGCATTATGTCGTTCTCGGCGGGGTAAATTCAATGGAAACAAGAGTAACTTCAGGTGCGCCCCAGGGCAACGTAATAGGTCCTCTGCTTTTTACGATTTACATAAACGATCTGGTTGATGGCATTGACAGCGGCATTAGACTGTTTGCCGATGATGCCGTAGTCTACAGGAAAGTAGTATCACACGAAAGGTGTGAACATATCAATGAGGATTTGCAGAAAATAAATGCGTGGTGTAATGAATGGTAGTTATCTCTCAATGTTAGTAAGTGTAACCTACTACGTATAACAAGGCGAAAATCCCTATTAATGTATGATTACAAAATAAATGATCAGTCTTTGGAAGCGATAATATCAGTCAAGTTTCTGGTTGTGACTATTGGAAGTGATCTCAAATGGAATGATCAATTACACAAGTAACGGGTAAGCTGAACTCTAGATTGCGGTTTATTGGTAGAATCCTGAAGCGATGCAGTCCTTCAACAAGGGAGATAGCTTACAATACGTTAATTCGTCCAGTCTTAGTCTATTGTTTGTCTGTGTGGGACCCTTACCAGTTGGATCTGATTCAAGAGATTGAGAAGGTCCAAAGAAGAGTGGCAAGATTCGTGATCGGTACATTTAGCCATCACGAGATCGTTACAAATCTCATAGAAAGTTTGAAGTGAGACACACTTGCAGACAGACGACGCGATGAACAGAAGGGGCTGCTCATTAAATTCCGAAATCCAATCTTCACCGAGGATGTAGAGCATATTACCACCAACTTTCAAAGAGCGTAATGATTTTCCCTCGCGCGATCCGCAAGTGGAACAGAGGGGGGGGGGGGGGGGGGGGGAGATATGACTAGCGGCGATTATGCCCTCCGCCACACACCGCTTGGTGGCTACCGGAGTATATATGTAGATGTAGATGGGAGACAGTGGATCTACTGTAAATAGTTTCAACGCCGTCCGCCAACAGATAGCATAGAGGCATATCCACCTGAGCGCCGTTTGTGTCTACCCTCTAACAATGAATGCTCACAGTCAGAAGTCTCAGGCTGGTGCAAATGTATGAAGCAAGTAGGAAAACTTGCCACAGAGATGCACCCTTGCCTCCTGCATCCAACTAATCGAATTTCAAATGGGTCAAATTCTGGACTTTAGTGTGGTGGGGTGGTCCTTTCGCAAGCGATGCGTCAGTTGCACAACTCTGCTGGTAGTAGTAGTCACATGAATGTTCTCACACCTTTAGACGAGGTTGTGGACGTCTACATAGTACAGACACACGCCAGGATAGTCATATTGCATGGCAGCCGTTACCACAGCACAGATAACAGGGCTTCTGAACCGAGACGTGTCACTGTGTAGTGTTGCGAACCGGTTATTAGCAATGGGTCTACCGGCACGCATACCTCTAACCCTTCTTCCACTTGTGCCACAGCATCAACGTGCACGGTTCGACTGTTACCATCAGAGAACCATTTGGAAGAAGCAATTGCGATGAAATCAGATTAAGCCTGTACGCAAGTGATAGTCGTTTGTGTGTGCCATGCAGAACTTGGCTACGTTAGTCCAAGACACACTGGCCCCAGCCCAGGCCTTAAGTAAGGTTTGGGGTGCGACGATCTGCATCCTTCGTTCACCTTTATTGTTTATGGAGCGGACGTTAACTTGCATTCGTTACGTGCAGAATGTTGTTAGACCTGTCTTTTTTCTTACAACAGGAAAGTTATATTTTGATATGAATGGGACGAGAAGCCATTGGTGGCACTCGTCAAGCAAAAACTCTAACAGAACTACGTGAAGAGATCGTACATAACGTATCTCGAGGCAGTATTCGATATCTGTGTAGTCGACTGGATGTCAGAGTCAGCGCCTGCAGTTCCGCCCCTGGATGCCAAACCACATACGACTGTTTCAACCTGGGTCGATACCAGATATCTCAAAACCGCTTTGTACTGTTCTCTAAGGGTAATCATTTGTGTACACGTTTACTGTTGCAACAATAAATCTTGAGAGAACTGGAAGCCTCTAAAAGGATGAACCAGTATTTTCGTAGCAATCTTCCACACGCATTAATGTAACCAACCACTTTTCAAAAGCCTCTACAACCACTTTTTGTAGCCATCACCGTTGCCAGCCACACTAGAAGAGAGTTAATGGATTTCCGGAAGGTACCGACAAGGGTGTGGAGCCTGCAGTCTATGGCGCGGTGGCCAGCTGCACTAAGTTCCTCCCTTAACAGCCCGATCGAGCTGGTACCACAGATTCTCGATTGAGTGCGGACATCGTCCGTCCCCGACGATATACTACTGGTAGTTGGGAGCTCCAATGTTAGGCGCGTAATGGGGCCCCTTAGGGATACGGCGGCTAAGGAGGGGAAGAAATCCAGTGTGCACTCCGTGTGCATTCCGGGAGGAGTCATTCCTGATGTGGAAAGGGTCCTTCCGGATGCCATGAAGAGCACAGGGTGCAGCCAGCTGCAGGTGGTGGCACATGTCGGCACTAATGACGTGTGTCGCTTTGGATCTGAGGAAATTCTCTCTGGATTCCAGCGGCTATCTGATTTGGTGAAGGCTGCCGGTCTTGCTTACGAGATGAAGGCAGAGCTCACCATCTGCAGCATCGTTGACAGAACCGACTGCGGACCTTTGGTGCAGAGCCGGGTGGAGGGTCTGCATCAGAGGCTCAGACGGTTTTGCGACCGTATTGGCTGCAGATTCCTTGACTTGGGCCATAGGGTGGTGGGGTTTCGGGTTCCGCTGAATAGGTCAGGAGTTCACTACACTCAGCTGGCGGCTACACGAGTAGCGGAGGCTGTGTGGCGTGGACTGGGCGGTTTTTTTTAGGTTAGAAGGTCTCGGGAATGTACGGGGTGGGCTGCAACGTCAAGGGGTGCATGGCAAATACAGGACGTGCTTGGATCAAGGAACAGTCGGAATTATAGTTGTAAATTGTTGCAGTTGTGCTGGAAAAGTCCCTGAGCTTCAAGCGCTAATAGAAAGCACAGAAGCTGATATCGTTATAGGTACAGAAAGCTGGCTAAAGCCTGAAATAAGTTCTGCAGAAATTTTTACGAAGTCTCAGACGGTGTTCAGGAAAGATAGATTAGGCAGAATTGGTGGTGGAGTGTTTTTGTCTGTCAGTAGTGGTTTATCTTGTAGTGAAGTCGAAGTAGATACTCTGTGCGAATTGGTGTGGGTGGAGGTTATACTTAACAGCCGAATTAAGTTAATAATTGGCTCCTTCTACCGACCCCCAGACAACGATGATACAGTTGCGGAACAGTTCAGAGAAAGTTTGAGTCTCGTAACAAATAAATACCCCACTCATACGGTTATAGTTGGTGGGGACTTCAACCTACCCTCGGTATGTTGGCAAAAATACTTGTTCAAAACCAGTGGTAGGCAGAAAACATCTTCCGAGATTGTCCTAAATGCATTCTCCGAAAATTATTTCGAGCAGTTAGTCCACGAACCCACGCGAATTGTAAATGGTTGCGAAAACACACTTGACCTCTTGGCCACAAACAATCCAGAGCTGATAGAGAGCATCATGACTGATACAGGGATTAGTGATCACAAAGTCATTGTAGCTAGGCTCAATACCATTTCTTCCAAATCCATCAGAAACAAACGCAAAATAATTTTATTTAAAAAAGTGGATAAAGTGTCACTAGAAGCCTTCCTAAAAGACAATTTCCATTCCTTCCGAACTGACTATGCGAATGTAGACGAGATGTGGCTCAAATTCAAAGATATAGTAGCAACAGCAATTGAGAGATTCATACCTCATAAATTGGTAAGAGATGGAACGGATCCCCCGTGGTACACAAAAAAAGGTCCGAACGCTGTTGCAGAGGCAACGGAAAAAGCATGCGAAGTTCAGAAGAACGCGAAATCCCGAAGATGGGCTAAAATTTACAGACGCGCGAAATTTGGCACGTACTTCGATGCGAGATGCCTTTAATAGGTTCCACAACGAAACATTGTCTCGAAATTTGGTAGAAAATCCGAAGAAATTCTGGTCGTATATAAAGTACACAAGCGGCAAGACGCAGTCAATACCTTCGCTGCGCAGTGCCGATGGTACTGTTATCGACGACTGTGCCGCTAAAGCGGAGTTATTGAACGCAGTTTTCCGAAATTCCTTCACCAGGGAAGACGAATGGAATATTCCAGAATTTGAAACACGAACATCTGCTGGCATGAGTTTCTTAGAAGTAGGTACCTTAGGGGTTGCGAAGCAACTCAAATCGCTTGATACGGGCAAGTCTTCAGGTCCAGATTGTATACCGATTAGGTTCCTTTCAGATTACGCTGATACTATAGCTCCCTACTTAGCACTCATATACAACCGCTCGCTCACCGATAGATCTGTACCTACAGATTGGAAAATTGCGCAGGTCGCACCAGTGTTCAAGAAGGGTACTAGGAGTAATCCATTTAACTACAGACCTATATCATTGACGTCGGTTTGCAGTAGGGTTTTGGAGCATATACTGTATTCAAACATTATGAATCACCTCGAAGGGAACGATCTATTGACACGTAATCAGCATGGCTTCAGAAAACATCGCTGTTGTGCAACGCAGCTAGCTCTTTATTCGCACGAAGTAATGGACGCTATCGACAGGAGATCTCAAGTTGATTCCGTATTTCTAGATTTCCGGAAAGCTTTTGACACCGTTCCTCACAAGCGACTTCTAATCAAGCTGCGGAGCTATGGGGTATCGTCTCAGTTGTGCGACTGGATTCGTGATTTCCTGTCAGGAAAGTCGCAGTTCGTAGTAATAGACGGCAAATCATCGAGTAAAACTGAAGTGATATCAGGTGTTCCCCAGGGAAGCGTCCTGGGACCTCTACTGTTCCTGATCTATATAAATGACCTGGGTGACAATTTGAGCAGTTCTCTTAGACTGTTCGCAGATGATGCTGTAATTTACCGTCTAGTAAGGTCATCCGAAGACCAGTATCAGCTGCAAAGCGATTTAGAAAAGATTGCTGTATGGTGTGTCAGGTGGCAGTTGACGCTAAATAACGAAAAGTGTGAGATGATCCACATGAGTTCCAAAAGAAATCCGTTGGAACTCGATTACTCGATAAATAGTACAATTCTCAAGGCTGTCAATTCAACTAAGTACCTGGGTGTTAAAATTACGAACAACTTCAGTTGGAAGGACCACATAGATAATATTGTCGGGAAGGCGAGCCAAAGGTTGCGTTTCATTGGCAGGACACTTAGAAGATGCAACAAGTCCACTAAAGAGACAGCTTACACTACACTCGTTCGTCCTCTGTTACAATATTGCTGCGCGGTGTGGGATCCTTACCAGGTGGGATTGTCGGAGGACATCGAAAGGGTGCAAAAAAGGGCAGCTCGTTTTGTATTATCACGTTATAGGGGAGAGAGTGTGGCAGATATGATACACGAGTTGGGATGGAAGTCATTAAAGCATAGACGTTTTTCGTCGTGGCGAGACCTTTTTACGAAATTTCAGTCACCAACTTTCTCTTCCGAATGTGAAAATATTTTGTTGAGCCCAACCTACATAGGTAGGAATGATCATCAAAAAAAAAAAGAGAAATCAGAGCTCGAACAGAAAGGTTTAGGTGTTCGTTTTTCCCGCTCGCTGTTCGGGAGTGGAATAGTAGAGAGATAGTATGACTGTGGTTCGATGAACCCTCTGCCAAGCACTTAAATGTGAATTGCAGAGTAGTCATGTAGATGTAGATGTAGATTCAACCATTGTATCTCCCTGATTGACCTGATCACTCTGGATCCTTCCGACGACTTTTGTAAGGTGTTTGATTCAGACGCTGCATGCCATGAATGAAAGTGGCCAGCTGTCTGATGGAGCGTAAAACGTGATTCATCCGAAAAGGCCACGTGTCACAACTCACTGGACGTTCAGTGGCGGGACTCGTGTGCAAATTCCAACCTTCGTCAGTGATGAAGAGCAGTCAGCGTGTGTGCTTGTACCAACGTTTTGCTGCGAAGGCCTTACGCAGCAATTTTCACTGAACCGAATTAAGGAGACAGCGTTGGTAGCCCCTTATTTCACCTGGATGGTCCACGTCTACTCACCCGTACAATAACTGCAACATCGTTCACCCCTGTCACCTATGGCGTCTGATGCAATACAACTGCACGGGTTTGGATAGTGCTATTTCTCCATGGATGGCGTACTTTAACCACCACAGAAAGTGAACATGTTACAGATGTAGCCGTTTCAGAAATGCGTCCACTGTTGCCTCAGGGCGAATTATCATCCCCTTTTGGATGTCACATAAATCACTCCGTTTCCACATTACGACATCGACTGCACTGTTGTCTGCGTCCGCCACACCCCCTTCCCTCCTCTCTCTCCCCTCTCTCTTCCCCACCCCCTCCCCACCCAAAACGCTCTTTATAACATCCACAGCCAATGCTGCGACCTGCCGGGTGTAAGTGTTTATCGCACGTTGACGTCGAAACAGGTGGGGGTCACATTATTGTAACTGGACAACATACAAACACATCAAAAAAGGTTCTGCATCACCTCGGTTCCGAGAGCTCCGGGACCTGTACAGAAAATTTGAATAAAGATCAACATAAACATCACTTCCGCCCTTTTTATTGCTCATGAAAACCACACGTTGCATGTTGCACCACCAGACAGTGAGACCTTCAGAGGCGGTGGTCCAGATTGGTGAACACACCGGTACCTCTAATACTCAGTAGAACGTCCTCCTCTTCCATTAATGCATGGCTGTGCTCGTCGTGGCATACTATCAACACGTTCATCAAGGCGCTGTTGGCCCAGATTGTCCCACTCTTCAACGGCGATTCGGCGAAGATCCCAAAGAGTGGGTGGTGGATCACGTCGTCCATAAACAGACCTTTTCAATCCACCCCAGGCATGTTTGATAGCGTTCATGTTTGGAGAACGTGCTGGCCACTGTAGTCGAGCGATGTCGCTATCCTGAAGGAAGTCGTTCAAGAGATGTGCACAATGGGGATGCGAAATGTCGTCCATGAATGCCTCGCCAGTATGCTGCCGATATGGTTCCACTATCGGTCAGAGGATAGCATTCTCGTATCGTGCAGCCGTTATGACGCCTTCCATGATCCCCAGCGGCGTACGTCGGCCCCACATAATGCCACCCCACAACTGCAGGGAACTCCACCTTGCTGCACTCGCTGGAAAGTGTCTCTGAGGCGTTCATCCTCATCGGGTTGCCTCCAAACACGTCCCCGGCGATTGACTGGTTGAATGCATATGCGACTTTCTTTAGTTAAGAGGACGTGTTGCTAATCCTAAGCGGTCCATTCGGCATGTTGTTGGGCCCGCTGTACCGCGTTGCATAGTGTCGTGGTTGCAAAGACAGACATCGCCATTGACCTTGGGAATAAAATTGCGCAGAGTGCAGCCTACTGTGCACAGTTTCAGGCGTACCACGGCGTCCAGTGACTGCACGAAAAGTATTATTCAACTTGGTGGCGCTGCTGTCAGTGTTCCTCCGAGACATAATCCGTAGGTAGTGGTAATCCACTGAAGTATTAGCCCTTGGACGGCCTAAGCGAGGCATCTATCGACAGTCCCTAGCTCTCCGAATCTCCTGCTTGTTCGAACAGCATTACTTTGGTTCACTCCGAGAGGCCAGGAAACTTGTCTTGTTGATAGCCCTTCCTGGCACAAAGTAACGATGCAAACGCGATCGCACAGTGGTATTGACCGTCTAGGCATGGTTGAACTACAAACCGTGTACCTCCTTCCTGGTGGAATGACTGGAACTGATCGACTGACATACGCCCTCCATCTACACTCTTGGAAATGGAAAAAAGAACACACTGACACCGGTGTGTCAGACCCACCATACTTGCTCCGGACACTGCGAGAGGGCTGTAGAAGCAATGATCACACGCACGGCACAGCGGACACACCAGGAACCGCGGTGATGGCCGTCGAATGGCGCTAGCTACGCAGCATTTGTGCACCGCCGCCGTCAGTGTCAGCCAGTTTGCCGTGGCATACGGAGCTCCATCGCAGTCTTTAACACTGGTAGCATGCCGCGACAGCGTGGACGTGAACCGTATGTGCAGTTGACGGACTATGAGCGCGGGCGTATAGTGGGCATGCGGGAGGCCGGGTGGACGTACCGGCGAATTGCTCAACACGTGGGGCGTGAGGTCTCCACAGTACATCGATGTTGTCGCCAGTGGTCGGCGGAAGGTGCACGTGCCCGTCGACCTGGGACCGGACCGCAGCGACCCACGGATGCACGCCAAGACCGTAGGATCCTACGCAGTGCCGTAGGGGACCGCACCGCCACTTCCCAGCAAATTAGGGACACTGTTGCTCCTGGGGTATCGACGAGGACCATTCGCAACCGTCTCCATGAAGCTGGGCTACGGTCCCGCACACCGTTAGGCCGTCTTCCGCTCACGCCCCAACATCGTGCAGCCCGCCTCCAGTGGTGTCGCGACAGGCGTGAATGGATGGACGAATGGAGACGTGTCGTCTTCAGCGATGAGAGTCGCTTCTGCCTTGGTGCCAATGATGGTCGTATGCGTGTTTGGCGCCGTGCAGGTGAGCGCCACAATCAGGACTGCATACGACCGAGGCACACAGGGCCAACACCCGGCATCATGGTGTGGGGAGCGATCTCCTACACTGGCCGTACACCTCTGGTGATCGTCGAGGGGACACTGAATAGTGCACGGTACATCCAAACCGTCATCGAACCCATCGTTCTACCATTCCTAGACCGGCAAGGGAACTTGCTGTTCCAACAGGACAATGCACGTCCGCATGTATCCCGTGCCACCCAACGTGCTCTAGAAAGTGTAAGTCAACTACCCTGGCCAGCAAGATCTCCGGATCTGTCCCCCATTGAGCATGTTTGGGACTGGGTGAAGCGTCGTCTCACGCGGTCTGCACGTCCACCACGAACGCTGGTCCAACTGAGGCGCCAGGTGGAAATGGCATGGCAAGCCGTTCCACAGGACTACATCCAGCATCTCTACGATCGTCTCCATGGGAGAATAGCAGCCTGCTTTGCTGCGAAAGGTGGATATACACTGTACTAGTGCCGCCATTGTGCATGCTCTGTTGCCTGTGTCTATGTGCCTGTGGTTCTGTCAGTGTGATCATGTGATGTATCTGACCCCAGGAATGTGTCAATAAAGTTTCCCCTTCCTGGGACAATGAATTCACGGTGTTCTTATTTCAATTTCCAGGAGTGTAATAGGCTCTGCTGATTCGCGATTGTTTACATCTTTGGGCGGGTTTAATGACATCTCTGAATAGTCCAAGGGACTGTGTCTGTGATACAATATCCACAGTGAACGTCTGTCTTCAGGAGTTCTGGGAATCTGGGTGACGCAACACTTTTTTAGTGTGTGTATATACGAAGTACTTATAAACTGGGATGAACGTGAGCACCCCGGAATAAAAATGAATACAAGTACCCAAATTAATGCTTTAATTTTGCAAATGACCAGGTGACCCCACGAGACGAAGAAAATGAACTTTGGAAATCATTTTCAATTCTTTTAAGAAATATCTAAGACAAATATGAAAGTTATTGATGTTAAGGAAAATATCCAGTCAGAGCCAACGTATACTTGACGATCAACCACTACAATAAGTTTTAAGTGCCACTGACGTATTTTTCTGATTCATCTTTTAATGATAATGAATTGAAGAAAAGACTTCCAAGAGTACGGAACCGAGCTAAACCGTTAAACTTTCAGAGATCATTGTACGGACCAAAAGAAGAAAAAAGAGGCTGGTTAACATGAGCGCTAAAGTCCACACCTTAGCAGCTATGAGCACTTGTTCAACAGGAGAGATGTGTTTCATAATAGTGAAGATGAACAAGCGCTCATAACACCTAAGGTACCGTATGGCTTTTAGAGACTATTTTTACCACACATTCCTTTCTTACTTTGGTCCATAGCACTACTTCTAAAAGTTTGCCGGTGATGCTGTGGTTCACCTTGTACTTGTAGAACAATTCGGTGAACGTTCAAGCCTGAGGCGAGAGAAGTAACTCAAATCTTATGACTATGGCTGTACCAACATTGTTCTAGGAAATCACAACGTGGTTGAATAAAACAAGTTGTCAAATTAAAATACTGAAATGTGTTTCCTCATATTAGTAAACGGACACTACAAAGAAAAAAAAAATCCAGGAACTTATGGTGAGTAGCGGGTCGCCTTCATGTCAGTATCAGTGTCCGGCAATCCTCGGTCTGTGCGTCTCTATAATAGACTAATCCTGGTAGAGGAAGTAAGTAAGCAAGTAATTTTACTCTCTTTCGAAGCATTCCAGTATGTGAGCTAATACGTGGAGGTATCAATGTAAAGAGCGTAGCTCTGTAACAAACAACAGGTGACAGTTCAAGGCTGCACACGAAGGCGTAGGGAGCATCGTTCAGTCAGTGTGCCAAGGAATAGTGACTTCTTACCATTGAGAAGTGTGCAGCTAGTGCTGTTGTGACCAAGTTGGTCACCACGTTTACGTGCTGCAAGTTAGAAAATGAGCGAACGCGAAACTCTGTATAAAACGGCGGAAATCCGCCACAGAGTCATATGACACGATTCGGCAATTGTACGGCAACACTGCAGTGACCAGTGCGAGGTGTTTTGAGTGACATCACTGGACGACATCGGGAGATCAGGACGACCTTCCACACCCAGAACACCCGAAAATGTCAACACCATTCGGCAGCTTATTAATGAGCATCGACGGAGAACAATGCACAATATTGCTGCCTTTACAGGTGTGTCGTGCGGAACGGTACAGGGAATCATCATGATGTCAACATGAGGGGAGCTGTCAAGTTCGCCCAAAGGCTGCTAACATATGAGTAGAAGGGTCGCCGCCTCTAAATCTGCCAAGAACTCCGTTAGCGTGCCGTGGATGGCCTACCCCTCGTGTCGAAGACCATTACAGGTGACAGAACGCAGGTTTACGGGTAAGACGCTGAGACAAAACATAGCCTTCACGATTGGAGAGCCCGTTATCGTCAAGTCCGCAGCGTGACCATGTGTACATATTTGCGTGATTGTGTATCATGAATCCGCCCCAGCGGGCTTGATCGTCAATATTAATTTTTACTACGAGATTTTCTGGCGTCTGGGGGAGGACATTCGGCGAAAGGGACCTCATCTGACACGCGCGAAAATTTAACTGCTCCACAACAACAACTTACGCTATCACTGTGCCCTCTTCACAAGTGAGTTTTTGAGCAGAAACACGACAGTTACATTTGGGCCTTACTCGCCAGATTTGGTTCCTGCGGACTTCACCATCTTCCCGATACGGAATATCCAGCCCAAAGGTCGCCTTTTTGTCGCCACTGCTGAGATCCAGCGTGAGCGGTAGAAGATGCTGGATACACTTCGGAAAGAAGACTTCAACGCCATTTTCCAGCAGTGACAGAAATGCCTTTCAGTGGCGTGTGAAACTATTCAACTTCTGGTGACGTCTGTGGAAACTTTATTGAAGGCTAAAATGATATGAAAATAGTAGCAAGAAAAACGATATTCAGTTATAAACTTTTGTTTATATTTGACAGAGAGCTTCGCTACATGCATCAGAGCTATTGTTTGTCGTTGAACAACGAGACGAAGACAGTCAGTAGTCGACAATGTGTGTAGTTATCGCGGGCAATACCCTTGACTACCTCTGGCAGCGAAACTCACAAGGACTGCTGCGTTGTCAACTCAGCTGATAGTGCATAGACAGCAACTACGTGACATTGCTACACATTTGCAACGTCGCAACCTGGTTCGCCTGAATATGCCTCACGTTTGAATAACAAGTACACTACAAAAATAAGGTCTCTTGCTAGTTAATGAAAAAAGTTGGTGCCATCTAGGTGCTTCAGCCATACCGGAAAACTCACAGAACACTGCAGGAGTCAGTCATTCGTAGCTCCGCACAGCCGAGCGGGGTAACATCGCAGGCTAGACGCCTTGCAGTGTTCGTGCGGCTCTCCCCGTAAGAGGTTCGAGTCCTCCCTCAGGAACGAGTGTGTGTGTTGTTCTTAGCGTACGTTAGTTGAAGTTAGAGTAATAGTCTGTAAGCGTGGGGACCGATGACCTCAGCAGTTTGGTCCCTTAGGAGCTTACACCACTTACCACCAGTTCCCACACGTGTAACACGACAGAACGCACAAACAGAATGACTGCTGATTGGATAGCTGTGCAGCTATCTACTGTGCAGCCCTATCCCAGAGGCCATAAACGCTGTTGCGGACTGTAGTCTCTGCAATGTCTGCGGTCCGAAGAAAATGAGTGGCGTGCTGGCTTCTGGTCTGTGATATGGTGTGGCACCACACACTGCAGTTGTGTTAATTTGTTGGAAGAGGACATTGTGTTACGACGACCGCCAATGCTTGTAAAGTCATTGATAACGCTGTGAGACTGTTACCTTTGGATGTGCTATTGTGCTGACTCTTCAAATTCAGCTCGATCTCTGACTTCTGATTTTTCCTGCGACTGAATAAACTACAGAACTCTGTTGGTATTATTAAATAATTTTTTGATCAGTTGCCTCCACATTTAGAAAGACCATCAGATTTTAGTAATTTATACATTTGTAGAGAAACCAGATATTTCCGCAGAATGAGTAGTAATGAACAGCTTGATTACCGACAGTTAAAAACAATATTTATTCCATCAACAATGGCTAAAACTGACCATAATATTGACTGTAATCAGTTGTGACTGTTTTTCTTTTCGGTCAGCAGACTGGTTTCATGCTGTACGCTACGATTCCTCTCCTGTGCCAATCCCTTCATCTCAGAGTTGCACCTACGTCCTCAATTATTTGCTGGATGTATTCCAATCTCTTGTGTTCCCCTACAGTTTTGCCTCTACGGCTCCCTCAAGTACCTTGGAAGACATTCACTGACGTCTTAACACATGTAGTATCACCCTGTCCCTTCTCGTCGTCAGTGTTTTCCACATATTCCTTTCCTCTCCGATTCTGCGTAGAACCTCCTCATTCCTTACCTTATCAGTCCACCTAATTTACAACATTCGCCTGCAGCATCACATTTCAAACGCTTCGATTATCTTCTGTTCCGGTTTTCCTACAGTTCATCTTTCACTACCATAAAATGCTGCGCTACAGACGTACATCCTCAGAAATTTCTTCCTCAAATTAATGTTTATGTTTGATACCAGTAGACTACTCGTTGCCAGGAATGCTCTTTTTGCCATTGCTAATCTGCTGTTGATGTACTCCTTGCTCCGTCCGTCCTTGCTTATTTTGCTGCGTAAGTACCAGAATTCCTTAACTTCATCTACCTTGTGACCATCAACCCTGAAGCTAAATTTTTATCACTGTTCTCATTTCTGCTTCTTCTCATTACTTTCACATTTCTTCGATTTATTCTCAATCCATATTCTGTACTCATTACACTGTCCATTCCGTTCAGCAGATCATTCAGAAACTTCTTCACTTCCACTCAGGATAACAATGTCATCAGCGAATCGTATTACTGATATCTTTTCACCTTGAATTTTAGTTCCACTCCTGAATCTTTCTTTTATTTCCATCACTGGTTCTTCGATGTACAGGTTGAACAGTAGGGAGGAAAGAACACATCCCTGTCTTACACCATTCTCATCGGAGCGCTTCGTTCTTGGTCGTCCACTCTTGTTATTTCCTCTTGGCTTTTGTACACATTGTATATTACCCGTCCCTCCCTTTAGCGTACCCCTATTCGTCTCAGGATTTCGAACATCTTTCACCATTTTGTATTGTCGTATGCTTTTTCCAGGTCGACAGATGCTATGAACGAGTCTTGGCTTTTCTTGCTTCTTGCTTCCATTATCAACCTCAACGTCAGAATTGGTTCTCTGGTGCCTTTACCTTTTCTTAAGCCAAACTGATCGTCATGTTGCACAGCCTCAACTTACTTTTACATTCTTTTGTATATTATTGTTATCAGCAATTTGGATACATGAGCTGTTAAACTGATTGTGCGATAATTCCCTCACATGTCAGCTCCTGCAATCTTCGGAATTATGTGGATATATTTTTCCGAAAATCAGATGGTATATCGCCAGAGTCATACATTCTACACAATAATGTGAATAGTCGTTTTGTTGGCATTTCCCCCAACGATTTTAGAAACTGTGATGGAATGTGATCTATTCCTCCTGCATTATTTGATCTTAAATCCTCGAAAGCTTTCTTAAATTCAGTTCTAATACTGTGTCCCCCATCTCTTCTAAATCGACTCCTATTTCTTCTTCTAACACTTCAGACAAATCTTCCCGCTCATCGAGGCTTTCGGTGTTCTCTTTCCACCTATCCGCTCCCTCTTCTGCATTTAGCAGTGGGATTCCCGTTGCACTCTTAATGATACTGCCATTGCTTTTAATGCCACCGAAGTTTGTTTCGTCTATCCTCTATGCTGAGTCAATCCTTCCGACAATCATTTCTTTTCCGAGTTCTTCTTATTTTATTAGTAGACATTTTGTTTTAGCTTCCCTGCAGTTCCTATTTATTTCATTCCTCAGTGACTTGTATTTCCGTATTCCTGATTTTCGCTGGACATGTTTGAACTTCATTCTTTCACCGATTAACTGATGTATTTCTTCCGTTACCTGTGGTTTCTTGGCAGTTACCTTCCTTGTACCTACATTTTGCCAATTCTGTGATTGCCCTATTTAGTGATGTCCATTCATCTTCAACTGTACTGCCTACTATTCTATTCCTCATAACCGAATCTATATCCTTAGAGAACTTCAAGCGTATTTTGTCATTTCTTAGTACTTATGTACCCCAATTCTTTGCGTATTGAGTCTTCCTGACTAATCTCTTAAACTTCAGCTTATACTTAACCACTATACGTTGTGATCCGAGTCTCCTGGGTACGACTCACAATCCACAAACGGGAAAACGCCAAATCATAGAAAAAGAATCTTCGTGAACTTCCTAATCGTAGCGTTAGACACAGCCCTTAAGAAGCTGCGACAAACGTCAGAAAACACGTCGGCCATCAAACTGCTTAACAACAACACCAAACTGATGGTCTTCCAACAACATCAAGATGCAGCAACACGCGCGTTAAGACCTTGCGAAAGAGCTGCACAAGGTCTGCTTCCCAAGAACGTTGACCTCCAACGATGTTCCAGAGGTAAATATCACCAATGGATGTTGATCGAGAAAATGGAGCTTGAAAGTCACGTTAGGAGTAAAATAACGCCTTGTTTGTGTCTTTCTCATTTGTATGATTATGTTTTATTATTTTCCGATTATTACATTTACGCCGTAAATGTATCGAAACATTACCATTACACCAATTTAAAATGTTCTGTTAACAATGCAAACTTCACAATGAAACTACATAAGTTTTAAAAAGAGTTAAAAATATGCCGAACTTATGTAGCAAAATAACCCTAGTCACTCAATACAAAACAAGTCTTCCGGTCAAGAACATTTATCTGTTAGGTTCTTCTCTGAGTATGCTACTGACGTATTTTCATTTTTAACATCCACAGTGTTCCAACATGACGAAGTACATCGTGGAAAAAGATCTGTGAGACATAACAAGCACGAATTCAGAAAATTCGTGAAAGACTACTGGTTCTTAATTCACACGAATTAATGAAGTGAAATGATCGTGTAACATTGACGGACAGGAATCGCCAACCGGCGAAGGTCGGCTGCCGAACTGCAAGTCCTTTTCCAGGAGACGCCTTGGACGACTTGCGTGTCTGTGATGTTGAAACGATGGTGAGGACAACACAACAGGTAGTCCACGAGCGGAGAAAATCTCCAACCCGGTCGGGAATCGAACTTAGGCCCACTGCATGGTTGGCAAACACGTTACCACTCAGCGAAGCAGGTGGACTATACGAAGTAATGAGTGATATGGATAGAGCATGTCAGGTTGATTCGAGATTTATAAATATGCAGATCGCTCCTCACAAGTCACTTCTAATCGAATTACCTTCGTATGGAGTATATCTTCTCAGATATGCTCTGGGATTCGTGCTTTACTGTCAGAAAAGACGAAGTTGGTAGTAATTGAAACTGAAGTTATATCTGGGGTTGCCCTAAAAAATTTTATCGGCCCTTTACTGGTTTTAATCTATAGCAGCGACTTTGGAGACCATCTGAACAACCCTGTTAGTTCATGGGCAAGGCTTCAGCTCGCGAGTTCTGCCCAGGCCCTTTTGCAGAGCACTCAGCCTGACTGGCACATTTCCCCACTGCCACGCCATCTTGTCTGATCGCAAAAGGGGGTAGAGGGTTAAAAGGAGAACGCGCCTCATTCAAACGGCAATGCAGCAGTACTGCATGTGACTTTGTTTTATATTTCTTAACGACGTGGATCGCAAATGAAACACATTTCCAGTATTACTCATTTTTGGCACGTTGAAGACATAGTGCAATTTTTATCTGGTGGACGCTGTCGGCATCCAGACAGAGGGAGACAGTTTCACAGATCTACCCGCTCAGGTTACCACATAATAGTGACTTATTTAGTTTCATAATCGAAGAAAAGTTTTCGCACACAAATTCTCATCGACATATTTTATCACGCTTGCAAATTCATAACGGAGACGTGGAAACTCTCCCTGAAGGGAACAATGCAGACGTCCTGGGCAGATTTAAGGCAAAAGTTCTTTTTTTTTTAAAAAAAAAAAAGGGCATTACACTCCAGGTCCAGGCATACAGCTCGAAAACAGATGGAAGATGGGTGGTCTCTTCAAAGACGTTTAGAAAACTATCCTTGTAATTCTTTCAAGGCCACGATGAATTCTTCAGTCGTCGCGTTTTCTTTAATTCACATCAGTTAAGGCAATTTGACTGAGATTTTTGATAGAGTTCGTCCCTTCTACACCGCAGTTACCTTGTTATATGATTTCTCATCAAATCGGAAATAAGTTGATTCTCACCTTGCTGTGTCTTACTACGGGCAGTGTCCAGAAAAGTCCACTTAAAATCCCATGTCTCCATCCTTTCCGGATGTTTTAATTTTCGATCCTGAACTCCTTTTTCCTCTATAAATTCAACAATAGTGTGCTTTAAATTCAAAACTCTTTAACAGCATGCCACTTGAATTAATCAACGTACTCCGCAGTAATATATAAAGTATCCATAACCTTCTTTCAATTCCATCGAAAACTGTGAAAATTAACAGTGTAGCAATGCTTGCGACTTCAGAAAGTAGTTTAATTCCTTCACGTGCTCCGTGACTACAGTTTTGGTGCAAACAGCTTCTTGATATAGAGAACAATAAACCTAGTCTGTCGATCGTTCCAGGCGATACACTCTGGAACTGCGCGACCGCTACGGTTGCAGGTTCGAATCCTGCCTCGGGCATGGATGTGTGTGATGTCCTTAGGTTAGTAGTTGTATGTTCTAGTGGCTGATGACCTCTGATGTTAAGTCCCATAGTGCTCAGAGCCATTTAAACCATTTTTTTGTTGGTCGTTGCTATTTTTTGCTCTTTCATTGTCAAATAATTCTTTTAATTCTTTCTGCATGGTGTTGTAAAGTCGTTTGCAGTACACGCTGATTATGCGAGTGCATAATAGGTATTGAGAATTCTCACCATTCTCTTCCGCCATTCGCATTAATTTTTAAAGTTTTGTGAAGATAAATCGTTAGACTGCTTCTTCTTGTGCAGTCAGTCACTGGGCCTTCGCACGTTTGCCATGCCACGAACAAATATCGAAGGATAAACAGCTCTGACACCACGATGCTGCCGAACTGAAGAGAATCGTGCCGACCGAAAAATGCCGACCCATAATGCTAAATGAAACGTCGCGCACTACGGAGTACTTCCGGGAAAAAACGAGGAAAGCCGAGACAGGCCGATCTCTGTCTCACCTGCGGCCCGCACACCCCACCCGCGTCAAGTTAAGCACGCCGTAGCCGGCCCCGTCTTAGTTTGCGGCCGAGATTGTCGTTTACCGTTTAGATTTAGACGAGACATCTGTGCGATATTAAAAGTAACAATTTACCCGCAATAATAAAATTTATGTGGTCTGCACGTAAGTACCAAAAAGTCCGTTACATTTCGTTCACATGTTAAATGACATAAACTTAAAGTCTGTAGAGTCACGTATAATACCTATGAATTACAATTAAGAACAAGTTTAATTGAAACCTCCATACAGAAAATGCTGTAGTGAACGCGAGGAAAAGACTATGTTTTAACGACAGAAAGCTTAAAGCCGTGTCCCATGGGCGAGGAATCGCTTCATATGACAAAGTATACGCTGTTACTGATTCCACTAGCGCTTATTAGAAATCAGCACCGATTGCAGTAGCCATACGCGGTGGTCGCGTGACCTGGTCGCCGCTACACAGCACTGCTGTTGCCTCTCCTGACAGCCCGATTGCTATTCGCTCTAGTTATTAGACTTGGCGTTCAACATTTTTTGTGTTCTTCATCTGTGTTGCCATGACTTCAAACAAGGAAGGAAATGCGTGCAAGTGGTCGGACAAGGAAGTGCTGAAATTTTTGGCTGCTTATCGGAAATATGGAAGACTTTTGGCCACAAGTAAAGAAGAAGAACGCGTGGCAAAGTAGTTGTAGCACCAAACTTGTAGTTGGACGTTCCCTCTGACAACTTTTGAGGCAAGTAAGAACATTAAGGGCTCATACAGAAATGAAATAAACAAAATTAAGAAATACTTGAAAAGGGACAAGGGGGATGAAGAGGTCTGTCTGTAAACTGAAGTAATTTTGGTTCAATGAAGCGGACATTTTCCTGAAGAATGTCACAAGTTCTCCTGGATCCAGCTCAAATTATTTAAGCTATACATTATACAAATATTTGTACATTATAGTTGACACACGTTTATGTGGTCGACTACACCCACAAACTCCTCGTCACATACCGAATGTAGTAGCAACACTTCTATCGAATACTTTCTTTGCCCCATTGCTGCGAATGTCAGTGACAGTGACAGTTGCGAAAGTATTAGTTGCGTCGTATTCCAACACAGTAATTTTATATTAAGAAATGCATTACACAGTACACAGCAGTCACAGCAGATTCTAACAGAGGATTGATATCAGTCTAGGATCAGCTCATCATCAGGTCCACTGTACCAAAAGAGAACAAACACGTATAACAGAGAGTGAAGCATTAAAGTATACAGTTCTTACACTACAAGACCTTAAATGCAACACATATTGCATCACTGAAAAAGTTACCTAGAAAGTCATTTCATTTATCCATTTGCGTAATCGGAATAGCAATTACCAGATGTTCCTTGTTCCATCACTAATAGTAACCGCACATACATATATACCCATCTAACCTCATAGGCCTTTGTCTGTGGGAAATCACTGTACAGAAAAGAGTAGGTCAATGATTATTCAATGGAGCGTTTATGACACTGCAAAGCTATACCAACTATAGAATAGATCGACTGTTTAAAAAAACACAGATTTTAACATTATACATACTTACAAACACTAAGTGCATCTACTACGGTACAACGTCAATAATTGAATTACAAACTATTCACATATTATGCTAACTATACAGCATTAATGGAAACACAGACAGACACGCCTCAGTGTAACCTAGGTACTAGTCAAACAGATAACATTGTGACGACATCAGTTTCGGCTAAAATCCAAATTAATTTTCTGCCCATCATAGGTACATATCCACATATGAGACATAGTTCAATGATCCTTGTTATTGATTGTCATCATTATATCTACAATTCTAGTGACCTGCCTGTGTAACTTACTATCCAGTTATAGTCACAAAGGATACCACTGAAAAGGACTTTTGTGTGCTGCCATACCAAATGTACACCGCGCGTTTCAGAATCATCATATTTTATACCGAATCTCCTGAGTGCCAATGTATGTCAGCAGTCTGTCTCACACTAATACCTTCAGAGCAGTTCTTAGCTGGAATTAAAATCTACATACTGTCTTCATTTGACCAGGTCTGTTGTTTCCACTGGCTGATGTGTTCCTGTACTATTAACCTGAATAAGAAGAGTGGCAAAAAATTTCCTATGATCTGACATGTGCTTTATTCCCTCTAGACGCTTTTTGTTAAATGACTGTAGTTTGTAAATAATTATATGTTATTATAGATACAGTTGATACGAGTATAAAAAAACAAATTGTCTATGGTACCTATTGTCATACGTTCCCACAATGTGTAACTGTCTACATGGGATGGCTGCTTGACGATATTTTGAATTCACGGTCTCGAGATTCTTAGATACTTCACTCCTAACGTCAATATTCACTTTAGCAAAACCTGGAATCACTTTTAACGCAATACACGTTAAGCACTTTGACTGTACATACTTGACTCAATTTAATTTACAATGGTACATATTAATCACCATTCTTGCTTTGATCGACATCGATTAGAAATATTTTATGGAGGCATTGTTGTACAGCTTTGATTAATGTTAAGAACTGCATTATACAAAACACAGCTACATCAGTGCATTTTATTAGAGATGATCTGTTTCCCTCATCGGGTATACTGTGCCAAAGAGGAACAAAAACCAATATAATAAATTGTTTGGCATTAAAGTATGCAGCTGTTACTAGAAAAGTCAACAAATGCATTACTTCTTACACCATTGCAAAAAAGAAACCATAAAACACCTCCGCTGTGCGTTCAGAAAGCATGGATTAAATAAAGTTGGTGGTGGAGTCTTATTGCTGTCAGAAATAGTTTACGTTGTAGTGAAATTGACGTGGATAGCCCCTATCAGTTAGTATGGGTAGTATTAACTGGCGACCGGAAGAAATTAATAACTGTTTTTGTTTACCATTCCCTGGACTTAGGTGATACAGTGGCTGAACAGTTCAAAGGAAACTTGAGTGTTATTTCAAATAGGTACCCCTATTAAACACTTATAGTTTGTGGTGACTTCAGTCTGCCCTCGATATGTTGGCGAAAATGCATGTTGCAAGTCGGTGATAGGCATAAAACGTGTGTAAATGGTTGCAAAAACATATTTGTCTTCTTAGCAATAAATAATCATAACCAAATAAGGAGCATCGTGAGATATAAACGAGTTAGTAATAGTAAGATTGTTGTTGCTACATTGAATACCATAACATCCATACTCACCGTAAATAAATGCAAGATAATCTAATTAAAAAGGAAGATAAAAATTCGCTTCACACCTTTCTAAGATACAGGCTCCACTACTTACAATCTTACTATGTAAGCGCAGACCAGGTATGGTTTAAATTCAAAGAAACAGTAACGACGGCAATTGACAGACATATACCAAATAAATTAATAAGATATTATATAGATACACCATTTTACACAAAACGGTTCCGGACACCCATGCAGAAGCAACGAAAAGATCGTGCTAAACTTAAAACAAAAAAAAAAAAAGCGAATTCCCCAAGACAGGCGAAGTTTTACCGAAGCTCGAAATTTTGCGCAAAATTCAATGCGATGTGCTTTTAACAGGTTCCACAACGAAACTGTCTCCAGATCTGGCAAAAACTCTAATAGATTCCGGTCGTATGGAAAGTACACCATCGATCAGCTGCACGATAACAATGGTGATGTCATCAATGACAGTGTCACTAAAGCAGAATCAATAAACACGGTTTTCCGAAATTCATTTACAAAAAGGAAGTGACTACTTTAGAATTCGAATCAAGAACAACTACCAGCATGAGTAACTTAGAAGTAGAAATCCTCGGTGCAGCAAAGCAGCTTAAAACACTTGTATACCAGGTAGCTCCATAGTCAGCAACCAGATACAATCGTTCGCTCGTAGGAGGATCCGCAGCCAAAGACAGGAAAGGTGCACGATTCACAGTAATACGTAAGAAATAGAGCAGAAGTAATCCGCTACAACTAACGTCGATTTTCAGTAGGACTTTGGAACATGTATTGTGCTCGAACATGATGAATCACATGGAAGAAAACGAGCCGGCCCGTGTGGCCGAGCGGTTCTAGGCACTTCAGTCTGGAACCGAGCGCCCACTATGTTCGCAGGTTCGAGTCCTGCCTCGGGCATGGATGTGTGTGATATCCTTAAGTTACTTAGGTTTGTAGTTCTAAGTTCTAGGAGAATGATGACCCCAGATGTTAAGTCCGTCCCATTGTGCTCAGAGCCATTTGAACTTTTTTTTTTTTTTTTTTAAGAAAAGGTTTCTTTGACAACATGGAGTTGCAAAATATCGTTCTTGTGAAACACAACTAGTTCTTTATTCTCACGAAATAATGGGTGCTATCGATAGGGACGTTTAATTGCTTCTATAGTTTTAGATTACGAGAAGACTTTTGACACCGTTCCTCACAAGCGCCTTTTAATGAAATTGGTGCTTATGGAATACGGTCACAGATGTGTGACTGGACTGTGGATTTCATATCAGAAAGGTAACTGTTCGTAAAACCTGTCTGAAAGTCAGCAAGTAAAACAGAAATAACATTTGGAGTTCCCCAAGGAAGTGTCATAGGCTCTCTGTTGTTCCTGAGCTGTATACACGCTTTAGGACACAATATGTTTGCAGGTGATGCTTTCATTTGCCGTCATGTAAGACCATAATATGATCAAAACTAATTGCATAATAATTTAGACAAGATATCTGTATGATCCAAGAAGTGGGATTTGACTCTAAATAATGAAAAGCGTGAAGTCGTCCACATGATTACAAAAAGAATCCGCTAAATATTAGTCATACGATAAATCACACAAATCTAAAAGCTGTAAACTCAACCAAAGACTTAGGGATTATGATACGAATAACTTAAACTGTAACGATCACATAGATAATATTCTAGGGAAAGTAAATCAAAGATTGAGATTTTTAGCAGAACACTAGGAAATGTAACAGGTCTACTAAAACGACTGCCAACACAAATACGTGTGCACCGACTTCTGGAGTGCTGTAGTGCGGTGTGGGTTCCACATCAGATAGGACTGATAGACGATATTAAGAAAATTCAAAAAAGGGCACCTCGTTTTCACTTATTTCGAAGCAGAGAAGAGAGTACCAACGATCCATTGCACGAATTTTGGTAGCAATGTAAATCAAAGCTCGCATGGAAGGATTTAAGTGTTAGTTTTCTCCCGCGCGCTCTTCGAGAGTGTAACGGTTGAGAATTCCCTGAAAAGTGGTTCGATGAACCCTCTGCCAAACACTTAATTGTGAACTGCAGAGTAATTAAGTAAATGCAGATGGACATTCATGAGCACATTTGGAATAACATGATTCAAATGGCTCTGAGCACTATGGGACTTAATTCTGAGGTCATCAGTCCCCTAGAACTTAGAACTACTTAAACCTAACTAACCTAAGGACATCACACACATCCATGCCCGAGGCAGGATTCGAACCTGCGACCGTAGCAGTTTCGCGGTTCCAGAATGAAGCGCCTAGAACCGCTCGGCCACTCGACCGGCTTTGGAATAATAGTTATCAAATATACACTCTTCAATCTGTCCCACACTGAAAGTAATATAGGTACTAACCATACAAATATCATCATGACATGCAATGTCGACTGAAATCTAAATTAATTTTTCCTCTCACATGGTTATACAGGGTGTCCCAGCTATCTTGTCCACCCAAAATATATCTGAAACAATAACAGCTATTGGAAAACGACTTTCATCGGTATCAATGTAGGGCTGGGGCCCATGAATGTACATATTTAGAAACATTCTAAAACGAAAGCATATGCGTTTTTTAACACAAACTTATGTTTTTTTTTAAAATGGACCTCCTATATTTTTTCTTCAACAATCCATAGCATGACAAAGCACATACACAATGGCGTTGATTGCATCGCAATATTCCAATAACATACCGAGATATTAAGACGCGAAGTTGACGCTTGAAACATCCGACATGCGCTGCTAGCGCACGTCCTGAGGCTCAGGTGTGACCCCATGTTGCCCGTAATCGCGATGTGATTGACATGCGTAATCACACTTCCATACTTATCAGGAGGTCCGAAAGGAATAATAGGGTCTGCTGCCATCCTGCATTAACGTCGTACATTCCAGCAGGTATTTATCCCATAGGCTAGGGGTTATGCGGTTCTGTAACGTATCTGTGTACCGCAACGTTAGTCACGAAGTTAACTTCGCTCATCGTTAATCCGTTACAAAAAAGGTAATGCCGTTCAACGTTAAAACTACTTTACTGTAGATCTAGCGCAAGTGACAGTTAATCATTCACTCGTAATAGTAAAATTCATGTTGATGGTTTTAGTGAAACGAGCAAGTGGACTATAAGTTTAACCGTTGTTTAGGTGAAAATGTTTTGATTTGGGAAGTTCAGGTAGGACATAGAAGATGAATGTAAACATGTTTAACCAATTAGTTTTATTATCACATAATTATCTATGTTATGTTTATCTAATGCGTTAAATGACAAATTTTTGCAAACGAATGTCTCTTAACATCACTGGGCAAAATGGCCCTTTGTAGAAACTTCCACTGTGATACCAGCACTACATACTAAACATAGCGTTCAGATCTCATGCTCAAAGTGATGCCCATTGGCTTGCATACACAGAGTCACTCTGAGGATGAAGGATGCCCTACTTCGTGCTACTGTTTCCTCTTTGATGGCTGTACGAGCCTCAATAGTGCGTTGCTTCATGTCCTTTGTTGTTGTCGGTTCATGTTGGTAAACAGCATCCTTCACTGCTCCTCAAAGAAAATAATCCAGCGGTGTAAGGTCAGGAGATCGGGCAGGCCACCTAACTGGGCCACTTAGTCCAATCCACCTACCAGGGAACTTACGGTTCAGAAGTCGTCGTACTCGTCAGGCGTTATGTGCAGGGCATCCGTCATGCTGATACCACATGACCATTCTCCGGTTCACAGGTACGATGTCCAAGAGAACAGGAAGATAGTGTCGTATAAATCTGGAGTATTGTCTGTCATTTTGGATGCCATTTATAAAGAAAAGTCCGATAATGCTATCTCCAATAATCCCACACCAAACATTATCTTTCCACGGATGTTGATGCTCTACCTGACGGAGCCATTTTGGATTGTCTGCGGACCAATAATGCATATTCCTCATATTGACAATTCCTTTGTAGGAGAATGATGCCTCGTCGGTAAAGAGAACATCTGCAAAAAATTTGGATTAGTGAGAATGTTTTGCTGAGCCCACCGACAAAACGTTACCCTATTGCGGAAGTCATTTCCATGAAGATCCTGCTGTAAATGAACATGGTGAGGATGAAATTTATGACGTTTAAGAATACGCTGTGCACTTGATTTCGACATACCAACTTCACGTTCAATTCGACGTGTGCTGGTTTGAGGATTCACAGCTGTGGTAGCGAGCACAGCAACTTCAGCACGTTCATCTGTGCGTGTTCTAGGACGATGTCGAGGTCTTGGATTTAAGCTTCCCGTTTCACGTAGACGAGATGTGAGGCGACCAAACATCCGGCGCGAAGGCGATGGTTTGTCAGGGAATCGTCTTCTGCACAGTCGCTCTGCCTGAACAGCATTTCGTCCACCTACTACAGGGTACAGTACAGGTATGTAGAGTAGGGTAGAAAACAGACATATTAACTTAATAATCACAATGTTCGCTAACAGTACTATTAACAAACAAGCAATCTCATAACGTATTTCCCGTCAACGTACATTCTCCATAGATCAGCAGCATTTCTACCATATCTTCTTGTGTGTACATTATACTGTACATTATAAGTTCCACAACACAACGTTTATTCACAATGTGTACTACCTCCGTACCGTCACTAGATTACTCTGATGCACGACTACACTGGAAAGCGGTGTACTGCACGCCAAAGCAACAACAAATGGGATGTTCGGAGGGTGGTGGAGTATAGGAGTTTGAATGGGTCGCAAATCATAAAAAAGGCGAAGTGGTAACTGTGGCAGTAGTGGGAACTACGTTGGACACTTGACTAGGTAGAGCCAGGCCCTGCGCGACAGGCACAATTGGTCATATAACGCATTAGATAAACCTTATTTTATGTGTGCAGGATAAATAAGACAACCTCACGGGTGTACACCGATCGGTACTGGTTCATATTGTGTAAAACGTGCAAGAGGGAAACCATTATGTGCTTCTGAGTGTTGATGGCAGCAGACTGTATTATTCTTTTCGGACCTCTTGATAAGTGTTGAGGTGTGATTATACATGTCAATCACATCGCGATTACGGGCAGCATGGGGTTCACGCCTGAGCCTCAGGACGTGCGCTAGCAGCGCATGTCGGTTGTTTCACGCGTCAACTTCGTGTCTCAATATCTCTGGGTGTAATGGGAATATTGCGATGCAATCAACGCCATTGTGTATGTGCTTTGTCATGCTATGGATTGCTGAAGAAAAAATATAGGAGGTCCATTTAAAAAAAACATAAGTTTGTGTTAAAAAACACATATTCTTTTGTTTTAGAATGTTTCTAAATATATACATTCATGGGCCCCAGCCCTACATTGATACGGGTGAAAGTCGTTTTCCAATAGCTGTTATTGTTCCAGAGATATTTTGGATGGACAAGATAACTGGGACACCCTGTATATACACATATGATACATAGCTCAATTATAATTATTATTGATTTTCATCATTAGGTCCACAATTTTAATATCTTATCTGTTTAAGTTAGTACCCGCTAATAGTCACATAGTACGCTACTGACAAGGACGTCTATGTGCTAACATACTAAGTTTATACAGAGCTCTGAAGAAATATCACATTTTACTCTAAAGCTCCAGAGTGCCTCTGTATTTCAGCGGTCTATGTCATACACTTTTCTTAAGAGTTCTTACCTGGAATTTATTTGTCCAGCTTTGGTACATGGAAGTGCCTTAACTGTTCCTTTACTATTAACCTGAATGAGAGGCGTGGCAATGATTGCCTACGATCTAACATGCACTCCATGCCACCTTATTTCTTTCTGTAACATAATAGTGGTTTATATATAATTATATGTCATTATAAATGCAGTTGATTCGAGGATAAATAAAAGAAATTTTCTGTCGTAGCTATGGCCCATGTTACTACAATCTTTTTACTATCACTCACAATTCTTTATCTCTTTCTAGCTCATAATTCTGGTACATTGACTGTTTAATTTACTAACAATCCGTAGTTACGCAATTTTCCATTATAAAAAGCAGTCCACAATAAAGTAATTAATATTCAATATATATACTACTAAGTTTTAGTCCTATCACGGCCACTTTATACCTTTTCCGCAGTCACAAATTACCGCGAGAGTCAACTAGATTCCTTTGAACTGAATTAAAAATTTTAGCTCTGGGTTCTCCCTTCATTAATAGATACCAGTCTATGCAGGGGTTATCTCTGTATGATAGTTACGTGTACAAAGAACTACAACTTAGCGGCATGCTTGAATATCCATTATAATTAAATATGGACCAATTACGGTTAGAGAGATCTATAGTACCATATATATTAAAGTGGAAACAGTTCGAGTTACTCATTTATGTAAAATGTACTGCCATGTCATTACCTAAACTACTGATTCTTATTTTTCATGGGCGATTATTTTCTACAACTTTACATAACCGGTAGACGTTCACCTCCCCTATGACAACTTGCTTAAGGTCAGATTGCGGCAGAACACTTCACTAAATCTAGCCAATCAGATCCTTGTCATAGTTCCAAATAAAAATATCTCATTCGATTCACCTCTTAAACATCCTACCACTGACTGCTTAAAGTTAAAATAAACTAAAGCGCCAGATAAACTGGTATAAGCATGCGTATTCAAATAAATGGATATGTAAACATGCAGAATACGGCGCTGCGGTAGGCAACGGCTATATAAGACAAGTGTCTGTTACAGTTGTTAGATCGGTTAGTGCTGCTAAAATGGCTGGTTATCAAGATTGAAGTGACTTTGAACGTGGTGTTATAGTCGGCGCACGAGCGATGGGGCACAGCATGTCCTATGTAGCGATAAAGTGGGGATTTTCCCGTACGACCATTTCACAAGCCTACCGTGAATATCGGGAATCCGGTAAAACATCAAATCCTTGACATCACTACGGCCGGAAGAAGACCCTGCAAGAACGGAACCAATCACGACTGAAGAGAATCGTTCAACGTGATAGAAGTGCAACCCTTCCGCAAATTACTGCAGATTTCAATGCTGGGCCATCAACAAGTGTCAGCGTGCGAACCATTCAAGGAACCATCAACGATATGGGCTTTCGAAGCCGAAGCCCCACACGTGTACCCTTGATAGCTGCACGACACAAAGCTTTAAGCATCGCGTGGACCCGTCAACGCCGACTTTGGACTGTTCATGACTGGAAATATGTTGCCTGGTCGGACCAGCCTCGTTTCAAATTGTATCGAGCTGCTGAACGTGTACGGATATGTAGACGACCTTGTGAATCCATGGTCCCTGCATTTGAACATGGAACCGTACAGGCTGATGGAGGCTCTGTAATAGTGTGGGGCGCGTGCAGTTGGAGTGGTATGGGACCCCTGATGCGTCTAGATACGACTCAGACAGGTGACACATATGTAAACATCCTGTCTGGTCACCCTCGTCCATTCATGTCCAATGCGCATTCCGACGGATTTGGGCAGTTCCAGGTGGACAATGCGACACCCCACACTTCTATAATTGCTACAGAGTGGCTTCAGGAACACTATTCTGAGCTTTACACTTCTGCTGACCACCAAACTCCCCCGACATGAACATTACTGAGCATATATGGGATGCCTTGCAACGTACTGTTCAGAAAAGATCTCCACTTCCTCGTACTCTTACGGATTTATTGACAGCACTGCTGGATTCATGGTGTCAATTCCCTCCAGCACTACAGTAGACACTATTCGAGCCCATGCCACGTTAGGTTGCTGTATTTCTGTGTGCTTGCGGGGACGCTACGCGATGTTAAGTAGAATTACCAGGTTCTTTGTCTCGTAAGTGTGTAACGCCACTGGATTATCGTTAGAAGGAAAATGAAATACATAAAATATCACTATGTTACTACCTAATGAAGAACGGAGTTTCCAAGGAATAGATGTATCATCTCATAGTCTTACTTGAACAAAATACTAAAATTAGAAATAGTATTATATCCTTACAATAGTTAAGTAGTTACAGTAGAGCAAATGGATTTCACGTCAACTGACAAAATCTCAACAACGAAATAATACTTACTATCTGATCAATTCGATTTGTACAAAATTGTTAAGGCTTTCGTGGTCACTTGTTGACAAATTGTCTATTGGCTTCTGTCTCCGGTTCTTCGGCCGACGTTCATCTAATGATTTTACTGACGTGTCGCCATCACCAGTGGCTGGCATTGACAAAGCTTCACCCTACACTGCCGGTGAAGCTTTGACAATGCCAGCCACTCGTGCTGGCGAAACGTCAGTAAAATCATTAGATGAACGTCGGCCGAAGAACCCAAGACAGAAGCCAATAGGCAGTTTGTCAATTGGATTTGTATTAACTTACTAGGCCTAGCAACTGGAAAACTGATCCACCTCCAGTACTGGTACATATTGAGTAGTACAGGACAGAAATTGCTTTGTTTCCCTTTTCGGGTTTTTACGGGAATACAAATGTGAGAGCAATAGCAGTAGTTCAACTAATTCATACTGTAGTTAATCAATAACATAAAAATATAAATGGGCTGTATGTCAAGTAACAACGGCTCTATGACGAACTTCTTTCTAAGATCTGTTTGGAACAGGTCTGACCTTTCTCTATAGTCATGAATTGGATACTTGACCTGCCCTCTTATGGGTTGACAGTTCACGATCATAATACCAAAATTTCTTTACTCTCCTATAATACAAATACGGGAGCCATCACATTAATTGACTTTATCTATGTTCTAATCTGGGTATATGTATTAGTCACGATCTGTTGGTACTAAGGTATAAAACTGTCATGATGTTGGGTATAATTCAACCAGCATTATAGCAAAATCTTCAGAAAAATTATCAAAATACTTAGCGTTATAACGATCTATTTGTTAGCTGAATAGTTTTTAGCGTGAGTCTTAAGAATGTTATATATCGCCACCACTTCAAGAAATTTCATTTTAATTTTAGCACACTGGAGTCACATTAGATGCACACTGCAGTTATATTAGATGGAAATGGATTTCATATTAACTAACAAAATCTGAACAATGAAATAATATATACTATATAATCAAATCTGATATTTATACACTCATTAAGTCTAACAACTGGACAACTGATCCACCTTCATTAGTGGTACATACTGTGTAACATATGACAAAAATTGTCTTGGAAAAGTACTGTAAAATGAAAAGCAACAAATGTAAAACATTGGTCATGGAACGCAGTCGAATCAAATCAGGTGATACCGAGAGAATTAAATAAATGTTACACTAAAAGTAGTGAACGAGTTAAGGAGGTACTGAATCGAAGTAGGAACAAAGATGCTTTTACTGAAACAACGGCTCAGTTGTCAGGTCATTCTGAGTAATCAAGGAATATTCATTTTGGTAACTAAGTGTACTTTAGGGGACTAAAAACTGATAGTGAGACCTAGGCATGAATACCGTAGGAAGGTCAACATGTAGACTGCAGTCAGACATGAAGAGGCTTGAACACTGTAGAGTAGCATGGAGAGCATCGCCAAACTAGTCTTCAACTCTTCGAACTGAAGGCCACAACAGCAACAGCTGCTTCAATTAATCTTTGACAGCAGATGTTGCCTTTCATGATGACAGAGTTGTCGTTAAGTGTAATTTTATGGCTGTTTTCCAAAGCACCGTAAGTTATGAGTTACATAATCTCTTACGGGCCTCACGACTTCGCATATTTCAGATGGTGTCTTGGAGGCACTCAGCGTCACAGTACAACAGAATAGCGAGAATGTAAGCTTCTTACCCTGCTGCTCGACGATGTGCCGCCTGTGGATAACTCATGAAATTGCTTGCAATATTTTTTTGCTTTTGTAGCCATTCTCACGAAAGATTTTGTGTGGGTGCTTCAGTTCTTTTGTAAATTTTCGAGATCGGAGCCGATTTATACGTGATGAACAGTGGTCCTTAGACTAGTGCGCATTTGCTTCGGGCGCCATATTCCGAATGTGTGATGATACCAGTCCGTATGAGTTGTTTTCCGGTATTCACTGTGGCTTTGATGTGACTTGCCCTTCCTTGGCGTCATCGTCATCCGAGTAGGTATTGTGTTTACGGACGATAATGGCGCCAAGATAGAGCACGACACGGTCTTCTTCCGTCTCCATTGTGTACTTGATTCCATCACGTTCCAAGGTCTTCCCATAACTCTTCCAGTTTTCCACCCAACAATGTGTAATCAACATAGTGGGGTTAACAAGTCATACTTGCGGATTGTGTCTCATAGGCAATATCCTCTCAAATTTATTGGCTATGTATAGAGCTAATGGGCCTCACGTCACATCAGCGTCTGATCAAAATCACAATACAAAACATAAGACCACATCGGGCTATGTTTGAATAGATTTACCTTTGTGATATCACAGGACTCATAGAACTGTCGAGTCTTTGATGGGGACACACGTGAATAACTAAACTACACCCCAGGTGACAACTTTATATCAAGCGAAGAGTGGCCCATATCCGGTGTAAGCAGAATGACAAGATGGTTTGTCAGTTTGCAATTCGACGATAGAACGGTGTTAGCGACAGTATGTAGGGGCGTTCCATCTTCAGCTTGGGCATGTCGTAATATGTAAGTGCTCAAGGCACCTGAAAGAATAGTGTCTTGATAATACCGTCTTCCTACTGATATGAGACCAAACTCTCCTACAACCTCTGTTTGCTCTGCTGTATGCTAAGTCAGAGTCACTTTTCCGGCATCTTTTGCTGTATTGTGAACCAGACTTTTAAACGATCTTCCCCAAAATCAGGAATTACACTTCTTTGCAGCTTCAAAAGGCAGCAATGCTTCAACTTTTACCACAATTGCTTTCTTACCCACATACTTGTCTGCATCTCACTCTAGTCTCATTATTAATATCCATCTGTACTTCCACATACTTATCTACATCGCTCTCGCTAAAGCAGTCTGCTTTGAATTTGCTAAGGGTTATTATCAATCTCAGTTTAATCTTTTCCTCTGGTTCTGAAATTAAACACCACTTTTAAAAAAATTAGCAGTCGATCATAGGCTACCTTAGCAAACGTGCCGTAATGAAAGAAACACAGTCGACTCTCATTTGACAGCAACTGCTTCGACACCTAACTGCTGGTGTAGCACAAGTAAAAGAACAGCACAGTCATATCTTTTACTTCCCATGCAGTTTTTCACTGAAGGGCGTTAGTCATCATATCTTTCAGTCACCTATTACAGTTTAAGTTGAAAAAACACGCAAAAAAGTCGCAATACAAAGGAATTATGCTAACGGAACGTCAATCAGTATATGTGCTATACATATGTAGACAAACAAATAATTACAATTTCAGAAACATTGGATGAGATATTCAAGGGAAGGAGCTTTATAAATTGAGAAACTTAATAACACTTTGGTTCACCTCTGGCCCTCATGCAAGCCGTTATGCCACTTAGCACTGATAGATTTGTTGGATGTCCCCTTGAGGGATAGCGTGCCAAATTCGGTCCAACTGGTTGGCTCAAAATTGGCTGTGAGCACTATGGGACTTACCATCTGAGGTCATCAGTCCCCTAGAATTTAGAACTACTTAAGGCGGGCGATAGTAACCCTGGTATCCCATCGTTGCTCGAAACGTCTCCACTTATGTCGTCGGCCTGGTATCTGAAACTGGAGTTAAATCATCTTCCGTGATGAGCCCTTCATTGAAATGAGCCTGGATGACCAGCGAAGACGTGCCTGGTCACGCCCCAGACAAGCGTGAGATACCAACCCGCGTGTTGCCCGACAACCATGAGTGATGGTCTGGACTGCCTTTTCTTTTCATAGCAGGGCCCCTCTGGTTGTCTATCGCTGTACGCCGATGGTATTCTACGCTAATTTGTTGCACTTGATGGCAATCATCCTGAGCTCAAATTTCAGCAGGATAACGCCCTCCACACACGGTGAGATTTTCCACTGTTTGCCTTCGGGCTTGCTAAGCCCTGTCTTCACCAGTAAGGGCACCAAATCTCTCCCTAACTGAGAATATTTGGAGTATAAGGAGCACGACCGCCAACCAGCTCTGAATTTTAATGATCTAGCCAGCCAGATGGACAGAATTTGGTACGATATCCCTCAGGGTGACATCTTGCAACTCTGTCAACAGTGGCAAGTAGAATGATGGCTTGCGTAACGGGCAGAGCTGAACAAATTGTTACGTTAAGTTGTTCCACTTGTATATATCATGAGTTTTTCCGAAATTCTAATCACATGTTTGTCTGCACATGGACATCATATCTACCGATTTCCGTCCAATTCGGATAATTCCTTCGTGATACGTGAATATTTTCTTTTGTCTTGGAGCGCATTTCTGTAACTCTAAGTAACAGTGCATTTACTGTAACATATTTGTCGCATGCCTTTAAGAAATGGTTACACACATTTGATGAAATTAAGATGACATCTTGTATCAGAAAGAAATATTATCCCCATGCTCATACTTTTTATTAGAGCAGTATGTTGGACGAACGTGGCGAAGTGACAATGAGCACAGAAGGAAGAGTGATGAAGAAATGTATCTCATAAAGCGAGTTACATTAACATAAATTCCACGAACATGTCTTAACATAAGCACTGTTGAGCACAACGAATCTTGATGAAAAGCACGTCACCCAGTACCAATGGGCATCGCTAAGGAAGGAGGGCAAGGCGTAACAACGTTAAGAGCTGTGAAAGACCAGGTGCAGTAGCTTAACGGAAGCGCTTAAGACTTTAATGGCAACAAGCAGCTCAGAATCGGATTACAGGGCAAGCGAGTTCGATTCAGGAGCCAGGGCTGCAGAGAAGTGATGATTCTCTTTTGTGTTAACGTGTGTGCATCTTTTATCCAGTCCTACTTCGGTTCACACCGGCGACGGGAATCTAGGGAGTGTACCATACGGAGGGCAGGCATACTGATCGAGTGTGCCGTATGTCACCGTGACGTAATCGGATTACCTCCTGATTCCTCCAGGAACTCTCTCCCCTCCACCGATTTCTTGTGAAAGCCAAAGCGAATTCGCTCGAAGTTCCAGAGTAAGAGCTACTCAGAGCGACATAATCTATTGCACAAGCTGTCACAATGCCACTGTACTTCCTCGTTTTTCAGGAGGAAGTACCATACAGTGTGTTACAAAAAGTTACGGGCAAACTTTCAGGAAAGATTCCTCACACACAAAGAAAGAAAATATGTTATGTGGACGTGTGTCCGGAAACGCTTACTTTCCCTGTTAGAGCTCAAATCACGTTAATCATGGAATGGAAACACACAGCAACAGAACGTACCAGCTTGATTTCAAACACTTTGTTACAGGAAGTGTTCAAAGTGTCCTCTGTTAGCGAGGATACATGCATCCACCCTCCGTCACATGGAATCCCTGATGGGCTGATGCAGCCTTGGAGAATGGCGTATTGTATCACAGCCGTCCACAATACGAGCACCAAGAGTCTCTACATTTGGTACCGGGGTTGCGTAGACAAGAGCTTTCAAATGCCCCCATAAATGAAAGTCTAGAGGGTTGAGGTCAGGAGAGCGTGGAGGCCATGGAATTGGTCCGCCTCTACCAAGTCATCGGTCACCGAGTCTGTTGTTGAGAAATGTACGAACGCTTCGACTGAAATATGCAGGAGCTCCATCGTGCATGAACCACATGTTGTGTCGTACTTGTAAAGGCACATGTTCTAGCAACACAGGTAGAGTATCCCGTATTAAATCATGATAACGTGCTCCATTGAGCGTATGTGGAAGAACATGGGGCCCAATCAAGACATCGCCAACAATGCCTACCCAAACGTTCACAGAACATCTCAACACAAGCATCGAAGTCAACATTACCTTCCTTCCATTGGGCCACCTGGCGGTGAATCGAGGAAGTACATACTGACGAAACTAAAATGAGCTCTAACATGGAAATTAAGAGTTTCCGGAAACATGTCCACATAACATCTTTTCTTTATTTGTGTGTGAGGAATGTTTCCTGAATGCTTAGCCGTACCTTTTTGTAACACCCTGTATATTCTCTGGAAGAATAAAATTGTTATTATCTTCAACACCCGGCACTCCTGAGATACCTATTCGTTATAAAAATTTGGTGTAGAAGAACATTTCGTAAATAATATAGATTAAAACTGCTAAGCGTGTCACTTTTCTTTTTGAGTCTGCAGTCTCTGACCGGTTAGATGTGGTCCACCACAGATTCCTCTCTAGCGCCAGCCTCATTTTCTCAGAGTAGCATTTCTACCGAATGCCCTCAGTAATTTGCTCGACGTGTTCCAGTCTCTGTATTCCTCTACAGTTTTCTTATTCAAAAGCCCTCTCCGTTACCATGAAAGGTATTCAGTGATGTTTAATCATGCTGCCCCTTCGTCTTGCAAAGTTTTCCTTGTGTATCTCTCTTTGGAGATCCTGAGGACACCGTCCTCATTCCTTATCGTATCAGTAAACTCATAACTTTCATTAAAAACATAGAAATACCTACGTGTTTGAGTTGACTGGTTAATCCAAACGCTTGAGTGAAAAGTTTAATTATAAAGTTATGTTTATTGTTTCATAGAAAGTAACAAAAAATGGCTCGGAGCACTATGGGACTTCTGAGGTCATCAATCCCCTAGAACTTAGAACTACTTAAACCTAACTAACCTAAGGACATCACACACATCCATGCCCGAGGCAGGATTCGTACCTGCGACCGTAGCGGTCGCGTGGTTTCAGACTGTTGCGCCTAGAACCGCTCGGCCACCCCGGCCAGCAGAAAGTAACATTTTACGCACTAACCATGGAAATCGTCATCACTGTTACTGATTTCTCTAAATTGAAATATTTTCCTAAAGCGGTACCATCTAATGTGGATCCTGTATCTAAAGCGTGGAAGTTCAAATTTTTATACCTCACTGGATAACGTAGCATCAAAGGGATAATAATGCAGAATGTTACAAGTAAAAATTAAAAAAAAAGACATCAGACTACTCATTGAAGCTTAAGTTGAAAGAAACTGAGGCTCTTGGGAGTTCCAGATGGATCAATGAAAAACGAAATGAAATGATGATTGTATGGCATCGTTGGTCGAGATGTCCCAGTCGGGTTCGGTCGCCAAGTTCCAGTCTTATTTAAGTCGTCACCACATTGGGCGACTTGCGGCCTATAATGAGGATGAAATGATGATAAGGACAACGTATCATTCAGTCCACGAGCGGAGAAAATCTCCAGCCCGGCCGGGAATCGAACCTGGGCCCAGTGGATGGGAACCAAGCACGTCTCCACCCAGCTAAGCAGCCGGACTCCACATGCAGCGTGAAGCAAAGATTGATTTAAACAGGGTAAGGAACATAGCAGAAGAAGAAGAATTATCTTTGAAAGAGAGTGAAGGAAACATAGGTCAAATTGGCAAAAACACAATTCAGTAGAAGAATAGGGTAGTGTCCCAGTTATTGAACGGAATTGTTAAAAAAAAATTTAAAAGTTTTGCAAGTTAAGTAAGCAGACGAGAATAACAGATGTCCAAGGAATAAGATTCACACGAAGACAACATGGTAAAACAGGAATTTCTAGACGAGAACAGCAAGGACGTAGAAACATGCATAATTAGAGAAAATACAGATGACAAGTAAGATAAATTACAGGGACATTTCGAGAAAGGGGAAGAGACTGCATAAATATTAAGAACAAGAGACAGTGGGAAAGAAGTAGATGAAGACGAGTTGAGAGATATGATACTAAGAGAAGACTTGATATTGCACTGAAAGACCTATTACAGAACAAGGCCGCTGAAGTGTAAGATGTATAAGACAAACATTATATACCCAGACTTAAAGATGGATGTACTAATTTCAGTTCCTAAGGGAGCACGTGCTGACAGGTGTGAATATTAACGAACTGTCAGTTCAATAAGTCACAACTGCAAAATAGTGACGGAAGAATGGAAAACTTGTAGATCCCAAATTGGGAGAAAACGACTTTGGGTTTCGGAGAAATGCAAGAACAATATGACGCTCCAATATCTTAGAAGATTGGTTAAATAAAGCAGATCTAGTATGTAGCATTTCAATATGCAGAGAAAGCTTCTGACGCCACTGACTGGAATACACTCTTTGAAATTCTGAAGGTAGCAGGGGTATAATACAGAGTGTGAAACGGTTATTTTTAACTTTGCACAGAAACGAGACTGCTGTCAGAAGAGCAGACGCACATGAAAGGGGACCAGTTGCTGACAGGGGAGTGACACCGCCCTGCGGCCTATCCTCAGTGTTATTCTATCTGTACAGTAATCTAGCAGTAACGAAAACCAAAGAGAAATCTGAGAAGAGAATTAACGTTCAGGGAGAAGAAACAAAGGCTTTCCGCTTTGCCAATGACATTGTAAATCAGAGACGGCGGGCCTTAGAAGAGTAGCTGAACGGAATGACCAGTGTCTTGAAAACAGGTTGTGTGATGAATGTCAACTAAAGTAAATCAAGGGTACTGGAATATAATCGAATTAAGTCAGGCGCAGCTGAAGGAATCAGATTAGGAAATTAAACACTTGAATACAGCGCAGCTACAAATATACAATGTGGGCTTTAATCATGGTGTAGCAGCGAAACTCGGTAGATATGCTAATACGTTAAATATTTTCTATTTCGGCCACCAGGTGCAAATCTGACGCTGTGAATGATAGAAAGACATGTAGCAATGTTTCCATATGTAATTGATTTGGAAAGGGACGTGGGCAGAAAAGGTCAAACGAGTGAGGAAGGCATAATGTTGATTTTATTATTAACCACCACTAACACAATATATTCACTACGAGCCCTTGGGACGTCGACGAGGTTATGCATCCGTAAAACTACGTGATCAACAGTTGCTTACAGCAGTTCCGGTTGAATCTGACCAACATGTTCCTTAATACTGGCTTTCAGGTCAGCAAGAGACCGAACGTGTCCTTGGCAAATGCATTCATCGAGATATCCCCAGTACCAAAAGTCACTCGGATGCAGAACAAGTGATGTTGCAGTCCATGCATCTGGAAATCCTCTAGGGATAACACTTTCAGCGACGGTTGCATTAAGCAGATCTTTCACTGGGCGAACCGCATGACACTTTCTCTCATCCTGTACGAAAACTGTGGTTTACACAAAGTTGTGCTCTTCCAAAGCAGAAATCACACTCTAAACAATGTCTCGAGAACGTGCAGAAGTCACGGTATACCTAACAGGCACTCTGTGTGTGTTTCTTCAAACAAGAATGGACCGAGAATAAAGGCTCCAGTAAAACCGCACTACACAGTTGCTTACGGCGAGTGCAATAGCTCCTTGTCCTCAAAATGCGGATTAACAGCCCTTTAAATTCGACAGGTCTCCCTATTTACTCCGTCCTGTAGTATAAAATGTTGCTCGTCACTCCATGGAATACTTCTCGACCACATATGAACAACTTTGATTCGAGCCAGAAACCAAAACAAAAATTCAGTACGTTGCTGCATATCATGAGGTTGCTGTTTCAACACCTCCTGTATCTTTCACGGGTACCAGTGTAAAATAGATCGCAAATCTTGACCATGTGATGACAATGCCATCGCCGCTGCACGAACACCAACGCTACCCGGAACACGTGCTCCACTGTCAGTTAGAGCAACAGTAACCTGTTCAATGACTTCCGCAAGGATAGCACGCCCTCCTCTTCCACGTGATACTCCAAGTTCACTCGTGTTTTCGAATTATATTATCATCTTCTTTAAACCATATAATGACATAAGAACTTCCAGTCGGCGATGCTCCCTCAATGCAGCCCTTCACTTCCTGCCGTTCACGTGAATCAGTTTCATTAACAGCGCCCGGTCTCTTCTCTCCATAACCATACCGATCACTCAAGATATGACAGAAAATTTCAGCTAGTACTAGCGAATACTCCGTTGAAGAATCGCAAGAGGAGTAGTTATACTTGGAAAGGATCGGGAGATACGAGATGATTGCAGTTAATTATAGTCAGACAGGCATTACAAAATTACGTACTGGATTTTAAGGCGTGCCCGCATCTCGTGTTTGTGCGGTAGCGTTCTCGCTTCCCAAGCCCGGGTTCCCGGGTTCGATTCCCGGCGGGGCCAGGGATTTTCTCTGCCTCGTGATGGCTGGGTGTTGTGTGATGTCCTTAGTTAGGTTTAAGTAGTTCTAAGTTCTAGGGGACTGATGACCATAGATGTTAAGTCCCATAGTGGTCAGAGCCATTTGAACCTATTTTCTTTAAGGCGTACCCAGGAGCAGGTGTACACTCAAATCACAATTTAGTAGTGATGAAGAACAGGCTAAGATTTAAGAGACTCGTCAGAAAGAATCAGTGCACAAAGAAGTGGGACACGGTTGTGCCAAGCAATACGGCTGAAGCTATCCGTGCCTATAGATACTGTGATGAAGTAGGAAATTCAGTTGAACAGGAATGGGCATTTTTAAAAAGAGCAGTCACAGTTGCTGGAAATAAAAACATAAGTACGATGAAGATAACTGCAAAGAAACAATGACCATCAAAAGATAAACTTCAGTTGATCGATGAAGGAAGGAAATACAAATATGCCGGAATAAGACTTGCAGTTCATTTAGGAATGAAATGATTAGGAAGCGCAAGGACGCTAAGACGAAACAGCTGCATGAAAAATGTAAAGATACAGAAAAAGAAATGATTGTCGGAAGAACTGACTCAGCATACATAAATGTCAAAATACCCTTCTGTAAAATTAAAATCGAGGGTGGTCACATTAAAAGTGCAGCGGGACTTCCACTTCTAAATGCTGTGGAGAAGGTGGATAGGTGGAAAGAGTACACTGAAGGCCGCTAGTCAGATGACGTGATAAAAGAAGAAACAGGAGTCGACACAGAAGAGTGATGGGATCCAGTATTACAATAAGAAGTTAAAAGAGTTTTAGAAGACTTAAGTTCGAATAAGGCAAACATGATAGATAATATTCCATCAAAATTTCTAAAACCGTTCGTGGACATGGCAATAAAACGACTATTCGGACTGGTGTGTAGACTGGCGACGAATGATCAGACATTCGGAAAAATACCATCCACAGCGTGGGTCGAAAAGTGCAAGCATTATCATACAAGCAGCTTTAGATCTTATTCGTCAAAATTTCTGACGAGAATAATAGACAGAAAAAGGGTGTTGGACAGGGATGTAGTTTTTAGCCCTTCTGTTCAATCTATACAGCAAAGAAGCAATGATGGAAGTAAAAGAAAGATTCATGTGTGGGATTAAAATTCAAGATGAAAAGAAATCAGTGATAAGATTTGCTGGTGACATTGCTATACTCATTGAAGGTGAAGAAGAATAAATTATGTATGGAATGGAATGAACATATAATGAGTACAGAATATGGTCTGAGAGTAAATATAAGAAACGCGAAAGTAATGAGACGTATGAGAAATGAGAACAATGAGACCGTCACTTAATGTCAGAACTGAAGATCACAAAGTAGACGAAGTTAAGGACTTCTGCTACCTAGGCAGCAAAATAATCCATGACGGTCGGAACACGGAGGACATAAAAAGCAGTGGCAAAGAGGGCATCCTTGGCAAAGAGAAATCTGATATTATCAATCACAGGGCTTAATTTGATAAGAAATATCTGAGAACGTACATATACACTCCTGGAAATGGAAAAAAGAACACATTGACACCGGTGTGTCAGACCCACCATACTTGCTCCGGACACTGCGAGAGGGCTGTACAAGCAATGATCACACGCACGGCACAGCGGACACACCAGGAACCGCGGTGTTGGCCGTCGAATGGCGCTAGCTGCGCAGCATTTGTGCACCGCCCCCGTCAGTGTCAGACAGTTTGCCGTGGCATGCGGAGCTCCATCGCAGTCTTTAACACTGGTAGCATGCCGCGACAGCGTGGACATGAACCGTATGTGCAGCTGACGGACATTGAGCGAGGGCGTATAGTGGCCATGCGGGAGGCCGGGTGGACGTGCCGCCGAATTGCTCAACACGTGGGGCGTGAGGTCTCCACAGTGCATCGATGTTGTCGCCAGTGGTCGGCGGAAGGTGCACGTGCCCCTCGACCTGGGACCAGACCGCAGCGACGCACGGATGCACGCCAATACCGTAGGATCCTACGCAGTGCCGTAGGGGACCGCACCGCCACTTCCCAGCAAATTAGGGACACTGTTGCTCCTGGGGTATTGGCGAGGACCATTCGCAACCGTCTCCATGAAGCTGGGCTATGGTCCCGCACACCGTTAGGCCGTCTTCCTCTCACGCCCCAACATCGTGCAGCCCGCCTCCAGTGGTGTCGCGACAGGCGTGAATGGAGGGACGAATGGAGACGTGTCGTCTTCAGCGATGAGAGTCGCTTCTGCCTTGGTGCCAATGATGGTCGTATGCGTGTTTGGCGCTGTGCAGGTGAGCGCCACAATCAGGACTGCATACGACCGAGGCATACAGGGCCAACACCCGCCATCATGGTGTGGAGAGCGATCTCCTACACTGGCCGTACACCTCTGGTGATCGTCGAGGGGACACTGAATAGTGCACGGTACATCCAAACCGTCATCGAACCCATCGTTCTACCATTCCTAGACCGGCAAGGGAACTTACTGTTCCAACAGGACAATGCACGTCCGCATGTATCCCGTGCCACCCAACGTGCTCTAGAAGGTGTAAGTCAACTACCCTGGCCAGCAAGATCTCCGGATCTGTCCCCCATTGAGCATGTTTGGGACTGGATGAAGCGTCGTCTCACGCGGTCTGCACGTCCAGCACGAACGCTGGTCCAACTGAGGCGCCAGGTGGAAATGGCATGGAAAGCCGTTCCACAGGACTACATCCAGCATCTCTACGATCGTCTCCATGGGAGAATAGCAGCCTGCATTGCTGCGAAAGGTGGATATACACTGTACTAGTGCCGACATTGTGCATGCTCTGTTGCCTGTGTCTATGTGCCTGTGGTTGTGTCAGTGTGATCATGTGATGTATCTGACCCCAGGAATGTGTCAATAAAGTTTCCCCTTCCTGGGACAATGAATTCACGGTGTTCTTATTTCAATTGCCAGGAGTGTAGTTTTACCGCCAGTATTAGTTCCACAAGAAGAAAATAGGAGACGGGACAAAATTCTTAAACTCTAAGAGTTTCAACTCCCAAATCTTTCCATAGTGTCTCGTTGACCCACGAGTATGATGCTCCCGGTGGTGATCGGCCCATCAGATGCTGAAAGACGTGGGGTCAGAGCCACCTTATTGTTTCACTGTCTACATTCATTGATAACAGTCAATTCATCAGAGTGGAGACGTAACATTACGATCTACAAGGAGTTCTGAAAACCATCTCCTCCGAAAAGGTTTTTGTTTAAGACACTATATTCAATGGTGGCGAACAGCCAGCTGCTACAAAATAATGATTTCCCATTATAGAACTGAATATCATCGGTCACTGTATTCCAGTCTTTAGTTTTCCTGCTACAAACTGCGAGAACCTGGTGCAGAAAAAAGCAACAGGTACGGTATCTAAGGTCTAGAAACTGCATCATACACTCCCGTCAGCATATAGCGTTGCCAACGATTAAGTTCGATTTACTAAAACGTATGGCAAAATAATATTACTAAAGTAGGGCTAAAACACCATTGTACTATCTATGTTAAGTGGTAAATAATTCATTGATGTAGATTCAGAAGTTTCTGAGAAAAAGGGGCTTGTATACTGAAAAAGGTCATGTTGAGAAAATTGCGTTTGAAGAAAAAATTTTAATGTACACTCAACTGATACATAAAAAATATGTTAGAGTCCTCCTGCATGGCATTCCTCATCTCCTCCTTCATCTTCCTCACCCAGTGCTGATCTCCTTCCCTTGGATCTGGCTTCTTTTGACATATTGTTTGTTGCTGCCTTCATGATTCGCAGTTGGTCCATCACACTTTTAGTGGTGTTCTAACCTTTATGAATGCCAAGATATTCCAAAACCTGAAGTCTTCCAGAATAGCTACCATTAAAAGTAATAACAGCATCCATAACACCAAGTTCAAAGACTGACCTTCCAACAAATACATTTTTTGGTATCTTTGACCATACAACATTGTTAAATGATTCATTCGCATTTTGTGTTTTGCCCTTCAGACATTTCTTCAACAGCTCTGATTGGGCAAGATCCTGAAACACAGGTTTCATGGCAATCATAACAGCATTTGGTACAGTAATTTTGTGCGAGAAAGTGTCTACTTTACCCTCCTCTTTTGCCTTCAAGTATTTACACCATTCAGTGGAACACAGATTGTGTATTGGTTCAGCATCTGTAGACGGCTTCTGAAAATAAATTTCCCAAACAGCTCTCTTCATACAATCTAAATTACCTCTGATACTTCTAATTGCCATACCATAATATTGTGTAATCTAATCAATTTGTTTATCAGTCAGTCGACGTCTTATACTTAGACCATCAGATAACTTGGTACTTCCCAACTACTATTTGAGTCTACGTAGTATCGTGCCCATCCTTTTTTGCACATGATTAATGCACTCTAATTTTGTAATTGACAAATCACCATAGGGTTTACTGTTCACCACTGCCTTATACGATCGTGAGTTCTCCATCCCAAAGAAAACTCATGTAGCGAACAGCACGGTAATGCTACAAACATTGCAATATTTTCACTGCAGAAGCAACCTCCATCCCTCCACCAGTTCCTTCCTAGTTTCTCTGATAATTCATTTCATGCTTAGTTTGCTTTTCAGTACTCTTTCCTGCTTGCCTACAACACTGACAGTACATGGTCAACATATCAACATCGATCATTTTCCCATTGTCGATGCTGAAAATGGATGCACATGAATTCTTTGAATCGATACCTCTTTTTGCCAGGATCCGTTGAATGATATTGCTATGTCAGAACTACCTTTTTCTGCTACAGCCTGCTCTGCTGCTGTAGTCATTGACTCCATAGCACACGCCTTGACGCTAATTCTTACTATGGAGTTATATTTGGTAGATTTTGTAGTGGGACTAGGGAGGTTCAGCAAGCCACAAAGAACCTTACCAGCGTAATGGCCTTTTCCTATCATCTAAATCCGTAGAAGTATCTTAGATGTCAAAAAGTCCATTCTTTACACTTACTTCTGAAGTCTTTAAAGTCTTTTCGCTTTTACAGTTCAAACACATTATTTTTCAAGTGCACACCAGAGCATTGCGCTGAGACAGCTTTTCAGAAATTTCAATTTCCTCTCCACATTTACGACAACACACTGCTTCACACAAAGCTGAAATAAGTATATGCAGATTAATAATGATATTACAGTTTGTTTCACTGTCTGAAGCTGCGTTGTATTTTACATCATTACCCAGCAGGTTTTCTTGGAAGCGCTCAGAGGAGTGGAAGGACTGCCACTATTTACAACCAAATTATAACGGCCTTCGGCGCTAACCAGTCTTTCTACTGCTGCTATATTTGTTCTGTAGTATCTGTTTCCTTTGTTTCGTATTTTTTAAAACATTACTTTTGGTTTAGTCATGACGACAACTATCACAGGAAACACAGATGCCAAAACGCGGCTAGTGGATAAATGTTGTTGTCAAACACAAACAAATGTACAGTTCGAAGAGTTTGCTGCGAAGTACCGCTAGTGTAGGCAACATACGAAACGGACAGTTCTCTACAAAACAAAAGAAACCACAGCCTTCTATAGAGTATATAGTTCCAGAGAAAAATGCCAATATGCGAAATGATGGAAAACAAAATTCTCGGTAATGTCATTGCATTATTATTTTCAAATATTTATTTTAAATAGTAAATAATCGAAACGACTGCCATATCCTAATAGTTTCGATTATTTACTATTTTAAATTATTTCAATAACACCAACACCAAATTTAGCATAAGCATCCATATTTTCGTAATTGTCATAAAAGTATAAATGTCAAATTTTGTCATTCTGGGCTGTACGACTCCCCTTAAGGTCCTTCCGGACGGTTATCACTTGACATTGTAGGTGTTGCTGTTTTCAGTGGTTTATTCGGGAGAAACGGAGTTGAAATCTCCATGTGACAATCTTGATATTTTTTAGTGGCATACCTAAATGACGTGGTTGTTCTTTCGTTAAGGACATGGTAATTTTCTTCCCCGTGCTTGTCCAGTGGAGTCAGTGCTCCATGTCTGAAGATAACTAGATCGACTGTGTGTAAAAATCTACCTTCCTTCCTATTGTATCGGTTTGTGTACTCTGCGGCACTTCTGAATTCGCGAAGCAGCCACCGAATGAATAGTTCCTCTGTGTGTTTCGCCGACCTTCCGTCAGCGGTGATGCGTGCCCTGCTGTCGACTGGCGCTGCCGACGTCAGGAGTGGTCGCGAGGCATTATTGAGTGTTGCAGGGGGGGTGGGGAGGCTCTCGGTGGCATGCCGTCGGTGATTACAATAACACTGTTGTGTAGGGACTTTGCCACCGTTCACATTCATTTGCACGAAGATAATCAGTGGATGGTACACCACTGCGAGAGACAACCCTGCTTTATGTTGCTGCTTTGTTTTACACTAAGGACTGACTGTGGCATGAACGATAGTTGGTGTCAAATGGTTTTGGTTTCGACAGAGTGTTGATTAGTTCACGTAGTTGATCAGTGGAGCCGAGTGTGAACATCTACAAGCTAAAGCGTCTTTATGCTTTTGACTTCCTCGATCTAGTCGTTTGGATAGATAGATTGTGGCGATGTGATAATTGATTAATAATTGCTAGAATAATTGGAAAAATTGGTCGGAAACAATAGTAGAAAGAAATGTGTCGGTCATTTATGATCTGTGCACAATCTTTGGTGAACTTTAACTGATACAAGTATCAACAGACTTTTAATACCAATACATTCAAGGTAAATAAACATAATTTGCATTACGTACTGCTTCACGTTAATTCCATTGTGTTTCATCCTGATTGTGGAATGCACCTCCGGATACCGCGTAAATTTTTCTTGTCTGCACCGAACCTCTTGATGCTGGATCTGAACGGCGAGTGAAATGATGAACAGACAGATGTTGACCTCTTAACCGTGCGAATGAATATTACTTTACTACTAACCTTTTATAACACTTTTAATAAACGGTTGAAGTACACATTTTTAACCGTTGCTGGAACGACGGATCCAAGCATACGTTCGTGCGCTACCACTTCTCGAAACAAAACTCTGAAGATAAAGGAATTAATAAACTGAGGAGCGTATTTCTTACTTTGTTTCATACAGATATTGAACGGAACAACTCGTTAATTTACCTTTGACGGTGTCTATAACTCATTCAGTTTACACACTGCTTATTTATACGAAGGCTATCCACAAAGTACATTACGTTTTGGAATTAAAAATAAATAAAGTATTGGAATTTTTTTTAATTATATACAGATGAAAGCCACACTTAAATACTACTTTTCTACATAGTTTCCATTTAAATTAAGGAACATATCGTAGCGATGGACGAGCTTGGAAATTCCTTCGTCTTAAAATTCGGCCGCCTGCGCCTTCAACCACGTCCATCGATACGATTAGTGCCTTAATTTAAATGGCAGCTATGTAGAAAAGTAGTATTTAAGTGTGGCTTTCATCTGCAAAATAATAAAAAAATTCCAATACTTTATTTATTTTTAATTCCAAAAGGCTATGTACTTTGTGGACAGCCCTCGTATAAGAAAAGAAAAGAACAAAAAAATAAAATGATTCAATACACGGTCTCTCAAATTGGTTATTTGAGTAAATCCTGCGGTCGGTAGTCACTTGATCTCGGTCTGGTCATGAGCCAGAGAACTTGACAGTAATAAAGCAAAAGTAGCCATCTGAAGCCGGTCACGGAAGTAAAACAAACCTTCTTAAAAGCGTCTATGGCTTGCTGCGTTCTCTGTCAACAGCCGTCAAGTATATTTGAAAGAAATATGCATGTTTTCGGCCCTTTACCATAGAATTCTACTGGAAACTCTGTCTTTGTATGCTATTTGAGAAAAAAGTATCGGTATGTATGAAACATGAAGGGGTTGACAGGGTGATTCAGAAAAGTCATATTGGCCTTAAATTTCTGCACACACGTTCTTACGCTCTTTGCCACCTCCTCCCTCTCTCCTCATTGACCACTAAGAACGACGGCTGCGGAATCTCGGCCTCGTGTCTTGAGGTGAGCAGTTCGGCGCCGCGTGGAACGACCGATTAAATTCGACCGAGCTGCTGCCTTGGTTAATTATTCAAATCAGGAGGGAAGTTGAGCAGCCCCTGCGAATGTAATTCGTGCAAATTGAAGTGAGCCAACATCCATCCAAGTAATTGCAGAAGGACGAGATCCGACATCCCCCTCCTCCCCCCCCCCCCTCCCCGGCGCCACCAACCCACTCTCCAATCGTCTCCTCCCCTCACCCCCTTTCACACAGGTCGGCACTTTGAAAAATGTGTTTCTGTGCTGATGGAATGGTAATGAACAAGCTCCACTGGCCGGCTAAATCGCGTTTCCTCCTGTGCCGCGGCCATTCGTCTTTCAGCCGAGGCTATCCCGCCGCACGGAGGACGGCGAAGCTCCAAGGCGTGAAATTGCGTTATCGGACTGGTCTTCTTCTGTGCAAGTTTGCTCACGAAGGTCCGATGTCCGCGACCGCGTGACCATCCATTTTTCTTGAACTTCAGAAATACGAGACAAGGAATCGCCTTGCCTTTAAAGCAACCCCATTCCACAACTGGAGATATCAAGTAGCCAAGTACCCTCCCCTATTGAAGGAAGTGATTTCTGATGTTACTACTTAGGAACACGAATTAGTTCAGCTCGTGAACGGAAGAAACAACACAGTTTGCAGATTACTAAGAAATATATTCAATCCGTATGCAAAGCAAGTTTATTAGAAAAAAAGAAGGAAAACTAATAGCTCTGATCTTTCCCTTACATTAGTAGGTAATGCAAGAAGTAGATGCCCTTGTTAGTGCAGTGATTTATATCGAATTGTCAGTCACAAATATTCCTTGTGCCCTTAATCCCCCCTTCACTACGTCTCTGATGACATCATGTTGAATGGGAAAAAGTCACAATTATAATAATAATAACAATAAGGATTCATGATAGCAATACAGGATGAAACAATAAACACCAGATATTACAGCAAGTATATTATTAAAGATCCCAATACCACAACAGATAAGTGCAGACTTTGCAAACAACAAATAGAAACAGTAGATCACATCACAAGCGGATGTACAATACTAGCAAATACAGAATACCCCAGAAGACAGGACAATGTAGCAAAAATAATACATCAACAACTTGCCATACAACATAAACTAATAAAACAACACGTTCCCACATACAAGTATGCACCACAAAATGTACTGGAGAATGATGAATACAAATTATACTGGAACAGAAGCATTATAACAGATAAAACAACACCACATAACAAACCTGACATCATACTCACCAATAAAAAGAAGAAATTAACACAACTAATCGAAATATCCATACCCAATACAACAAATATACAGAAGAAAACAGGAGAAAAAATTGAAAAATACACCCAACTGGCTGAGGAAGTCAAGGATATGTGGCATAAGGATAACGTTTACGTTATACCAGTTATACTATCAACTACAGGAGTCATAGCACACAACATCCACCAGTACATCAACGCAATACAGCTACATCCAAACGTATATATACAATTACAGAAATCTGTAATTATTGATACATGTTCAATTACCCGAAAGTTCTTAAGTGCAATGTACACATATACAGTACAGTTAAAAGAAAGTCACGCTTGATCAAGGTCCGTGTCACGTTCCATTTTTAACCAGACATAACGTCTGAGAAACGAAAGAAATAATAATAATAATAATAATAATAATAGATAAAGTGATTAGAGAATTTGGCTACAAATCTAAATTGGCAAACCTTATTCATGAAACGCTCACAGACACCAAATCAAAACTAAAGTTTTAGGGTGAAATATCGAAGCCATTCAACATAAAAACAGATATAAGGCAAGGTGGTGGCCTGTCTCTACCCCTCTTTAACTGAGTACTAGAGAAAATAGTAAGGGAATGGAAACAAAAACTAAAATAAGGGAAGCTATCACCAATCAGAATGGGAAAACCAAGGTACTGAAATTCACTGTTTAGCATTTGCGGATGATTTTGCCATTCTTCCTGAAAACCTAACAAATGCTGGAATACGAATAAATCTCTTAGAGGAAGTAGCCAAGAAAGCAGGTTTAAGAATATCTGTAGAAAATATTTACGACAAATATAAAAAATGCTACACAATCCATAACAACAGATACTGGTTAGATAAAGAGGGTAAATAAATTTAAATATTTGGGAGAAATTATCCAAGAAAATGGCTTAGAAAAATTCGCTGTAGAAGAAAGAGAAAATAAAATGAAGAGAGCTTATGGAATGACTAGGAATGTCTATGACAAAAGGTGTCTGTCTAAAAATGTGAAGATAAAGCACTACGACACAGTAGTAAAACCAGAATTTCTTTATGCAAGTGAATGTTTAGTATTGAACTACAAATTACACAAACGTGAAGTCCTAGAAAGAAAAATCATTCGAAAAATACTTGGACCACCAAAAAATACCGAGGTATGGAAATTAAGAAGTACTGAAGAAGTTTATCGCAACATAGAAACATAAATGAAACATTACGAAAGAGGAGAATGCTATTTTTTTGACACTTAAACAGAATGAACAGCAAAAGGTTAACCAAACAGATTTTAAATATCTATGGGACAAGAACTCAACAACAGCCTGGTTTCAAGAAGTTAGGAAATTTTGGAAAGAAACAGCATAAGTGAAAAAGATGCAACAAAAAGACAGAGTTTCAAAACGAAAGTGTTAGAAATGGAAGGATTCAAAGGCAGGAGGGAGAAGACAGGGTCAAAATCGTCGGACTAGAGAAAAAGGATACATAATGAAAAGATGAAAGAATACTGGAGGAAAAAGAAAGAACAACTGTGTTGCTCTTGCAGACCATATTATCATCATTTTGACGTCTTATAACTGTGTTCTGAGCGCCCAGTACAGTTTTCACATCTATGCCTGGGCGTAACTTTCAGGAAGGAAGGAAAAAGTTTCAAGTTTGTATCCTTAGCGGTCTGGACTGGGCGATGATGAGTAAGTGTGTCAGGATGTTGTCTTCTATATGTGGAGATTAATCCAGATAACTGAAATATTATGTTGCAGTGAAAGAGAGACGTCAACAAATTTATGAAAAACGGAATACAATGGAGCCTCAAGCAAAAACACGTTCACTCTTAAAACCACTAACAACGCATTACCATGGCGACATCATTAGGTGATAGAGGCTCTGTGTTTGCAGCAAACAATATCATTGTACATCCAGGTGACACTACCAAATAACTCGTAAACTACGTACTGTTATACAATAAATCCATTATACAAATTTCCAGTGAACTTCAGTATCTCTCCAAAGAATGCACGCAGTCATGTGTATGTGCAGATAATGTGCATTAGTTCCTTATAAATTAAGTACGCTGCACAGTATATCACAAAATATTCCACTTCATCTAATTTTTATTTATCCAACGTATATTATATTCCTAATTATAGTTTCAGATAACTATTTTAAAAAAAACATTTCTACAATTCGGACTTCCATTAATTCAGTATAAGACTTCCCCACTAGTATGAATTACTTGAGTTTCAATGTATTGCAGTGTTCTAAATTTTCAAGAGCTTAATTACAAGTCAATATTTGTTAGTAATAAGGTTCTTTTGCTAAATACAATTATGAACCATTTGTTTAGCTCATTACTGAGTAGTTTTGTTTCTTCCATAGAAGAAATATTGCAATTACTTTGGAACTTAGCCATACCTGACTTTCTTACTGTACGAAAGACGACCGTACACTAATATAGTAAATACTCTAACGCCCACTCTTTGTGGCAACTGTGTTTAAGGAAGCAAGCAAAGTGTCTTTATCAAGCACACTAATGAGTGAATGCCTTAACTTTCCGCGTTCCCCTCCCTGTTGCTACGCTGGGCTGGCGAATATTGGGTACAAATACTCCAGAATATCTTAGTCTGTTATGATTCTGGATCTTTTCATTTTCATTTATGTTTTTTTTTTACTCCAATAGACCTGTGTCGGCCTTCGGTTTAATTTAAACAAGTGATGTGCTGGGTACATTTCACACCAGGGTAAGTATCTTAGAGACAACTGAGACATACCTTAATTCTTAAACGATTGAAATATGATGTAAGCTCGTAAAAAATATCACTTACATAAACATTGTTAATTGGAAAGAATATTGAACTCATTAAGAGAAAAAAATATTTTTTGAGTGATTTTTATATTTCTAATTTCGCCGCTAAGCTACTGACCATTATTGTATAGCCTTACACAGGTGCATCACCGTACTCATTTGTTCTGTTTGTAGAGAAGCACGAATATACAGAAAGGAATCAGCAGCGCCTTCCGCTTACACTGTTTCTTGGTAGCTTGTCATCATACGTCGTAACAAAAAGTTTCTTTGGAGTCATGATACTAGAATTTTAGCCTCTACTTATTAGACAGGAAACAGGCTTTTGGCTTCATCCTATCGCCTCTCTCTGAGAGACAATTCCGGGCTAGAGCAACAAAAAGCTGTTTATCGAGTGGTCAGCGTACGATGTGTTTTCGTAACATCCCGATAATTCTAGTGGATTAAAGCTGGAGTGGAAAGCCAGCCAACTGTTTGCACATCGGAAATATCAGTGTTATGGTTAATGGACATTTCAGTTCGTTATTGTATCTACACAGAGAGCCTATTCGTACTGCAACTTGCTAATAGAACACCATACCGAGGATTAAACGACAAAATTCAGATATCCATAAGTGAGTTATCGCGCTTAGCTGATTGGTTGTTGTTGTGATGTTTCCCGCACAAGCAGAACTTTCACGAGTCACTAAAGTGAAGAACAAAAACATTTAAAAAGGTGATTCATTACACGAAAAAGTTTTTGAAATGTTATTACTACTTCTATAGTTTTCGTATGGAAATTTTTTGAAGCTGTAATTCTTATTCTACCCATTGACTGTTTGCTGGTTGTGCAACGTCTCATCGCTGACCTCTATACAATATGCATTCCAAAGAACCGACATTGTCCTATTATGGACTACGGTAAATGATACCTTAGTAGTTTCCTCTGACATAAATATTCATGCACATGCTTGCTGATTTTCCTTCTTAGACGTCATTTACTGTTTCTTCGTGTGTGATTCTTTGAACTCCTAGTGGTCCTCAACCTAGACTTATCACATTTTCGCAGATGATTATTTTTCATTTTGCGTTTTGTAATATTTATTTCTTGCATGTCCTTGTTGGTGTTAGCAAAACTTTCTTTTGCTGCAATGACTACCGTGATTAACTACATTCTCAATGCTCCATTTCTAAGATATGTGCGACGAATTCACTCCTTCGTTTATGGTTCACATGGCTCTGAGCACTATGGGACTTAACTTCTGAAGTCATCAGTCCCCTAGAACTTCGAACTAACTTAAGGACATCACACACATCCATGCCCGAGGCAGGATTCGAACCTGCGACAGTAGTGGTCGCGAGGTTCCAGACTAAAGCGCCTTCGTTATGTATAGAGTCTGATGTTCTTATACGTATTTTCTACAGTTCTAGGTTGTGCGCAAACAGTATTAATCGCCAGAGTTGTATAGAAACAAAGATTTTTCTAATGATCTTTCTCTCTGCCTCTATGATGCCTCTATTGTTGGTAGTGCCAGGCTATCTTAGCCTTACAGTCACTCAGTATTCATCAGTTACTTGCCTTATTTAGTCCACTTACTTGTGCATAAATTATATCAAATGAGACTCTCTCTTCCCGTAAATAGTAGGCCATTCAGCACGTAAGTGGAACTAAAGAGTCTGAACTGCAACCTGGTTTAGTCTATATTACTGACAATATCATATTTTTGAGGACCACTTCTCAGCGAGATTCGACGCAGGCGCAGCTACCGATGGCAGATACATACTGGTACACGCGGTTACTTTGCAGGCGCACAAATGAATACCTTCGTATGACTATTTCTCGTCTTAAGTGGACCTATTGTGAATAAAAAGAACAGTAACGCCTCTGGAATTTTTTAAACAATCACATCGGACCTAAGACACTTCTGTGACCAAACACTTGAAAATGGTCTTCCAAGAAAAAAGTAGTTATCCAGCTAAGAAGCAGCGTTAATAACGGTTACGCACCAAATAAAAAACGTTGCCTTATTCAACATATTTATGGCTATGGTCTCCAATTTAATGAACACTGACATATAAAATAAAATCATGTTTAGTGGAAAAAAAATTGTCACCCGCACCAGCTTACTGGGACTCCGTCGTCGAAAAGGCCGTGGAGAATTTGAAATAACAGGTTTAACCAGGGCAGTCTTTCTCTGGTGATAGTGATGCTTGGAAACATGGTGTCACTGTTTGCGAGCTAGAGAGAAGTTCTCCGAATTTTTGATGATTCAAACACTGCCATTTGGGGCGCTCAGGTGCTTGGTCATTAGTGCCCGTACAAATTCCCAATCTTTACACAGTCCAATGTAGCCACTTTCATAAATGATGTTGATAATGGAATGATGAGTACAACACAAACACCCTGTTCACGAGCAGAGAAAATCCCTAACATGGTTGGTAATCGAACCCGGGACCCCGTGAGCTGGAAGCATCAATGCTAGCCACTAGACCATTGTGATTTCCGACATCTCTGGGGAGTTTGGTGGCCAGTGGAAGTATTTATACTCAAAAGAGTGTCCCTGGAACACTCTGTAGTAATTCTGAACGTGTGGCAAATGAAGTCAAAATAATGTACACTCCTGGAAATTGAAATAAGAACACATGGACACCGGTGTGTCAGACCCACCATACTTGCTCCGGACACTGCGAGAGGGCTGTACAAGCAATGATCACACGCACGGCACAGCGGACACACCAGGAACCGCGGTGTTGGCCGTCGAATGGCGCTAGCTGCGCAGCATTTGTGCACCGCCGCCGTCAGTGTCAGCCAGTTTGCCGTGGCATACGGAGCTCCATCGCAGTCTTTAAGACTGATAGCATGCCGCGACAGCGTGGACGTGAACCGTATGTGCAGTTGACGGACTTTGAGCGAGGGCGTATAGTGGGCATGCGGGAGGCCGGGTGGACGTACCGCCGAATTGCTCAACACGTGGGGCTTGAGGTCTCCACAGTACATCGATGTTGTCGCCAGTGGTCGGCGGAAGGTGCACGTGCCCGTCGACCTGGGACCGGACCGCAACGACGCACGGATGCACGCCAAGACCGTAGGATCCTACGCAGTGCCGTAGGGGACCGCACCGCCACTTCCCAGCAAATTAGGGACACTGTTGCTCCTGGGGTATCGGCGAGGACCATTAGCAACCGTCTCCATGAAGCTGGGCTACGGTCCCGTACACCGTTAGGCCGTCTTCCGCTCACGCCCCAACATCGTGCAGCCGCCTCCAGTGGTGTCGCGACAGGCGTGAATGGGGGGACGAATGGAGACGTGTCGTCATCAGCGATGAGAGTCGCTTTTGCCTTGGTGCCAATGATGGTCGTATGCGTGTTGGGCGCCGTGCAGGTGAGCGCCACAATCAGGACTTCATACGACCGAGGCACACAGGGCCAACACCCGACATCATGGTGTGGGGAGCGATCTCCTACACTGGTCGTACACCTCTAGTGATCGTAGAGGCGACACTGAATAGTGCACGGTACATCCAAACCGTCATCGAACCCATCGTTCTACCATTCCTAGACCGGCAAGGGAACTTGCTGTTCCAACAGGACAATGCACGTCCGCATGTATCCCGTGCGACCCAACGTGTTCTAGAAGGTGTAAGTCAACTACCCTGGCCAGCAAGATCTCCGGATCTGTCCCCCATTGAGCATGTTTGGACTGGATGAAGCGTCGTCTAACGCGTTCTGCACGTCCAGCACGAACGCTGGTCCAACTGAGGCGCCAGGTGGAAATGGCATGGCAAGCCGTTCCACAGGACTACATCCAGCATCTCTACGATCGTCTCCATGGGAGAATAGCAGCCTGCATTGCTGCGAAAGGTGGATATACACTGTACTAGTGCCGACATTGTGCATGCTCTGTTGCCTGTGTCTATGTGCCTGTGGTTCTGTCAGTGTGATCATGTGATGTATCTGACCCCAGGAATGTGTCAATAAAGTTTCCCCTTCCTGGGACAATGAATTCACGGTGTTCTTATTTCAATTTCCAGGAGTGTATCTGCAGTTATAAGGAGGAACAAATAGTAATATGACCTCACAAAACTTGTGCTACAGGGAAGATGATTCTCACTTAACAACAGAAAAATAATACAGATACGTAATGCAGTAATAAATCTATAATTATTATATAACCCAATTATTATTAAAAGCAAACATGTATTACCGGCCACTAAACGTGCTTCATAGATAAAAAGAAAAGAAACACTTGTGATATTATAAAAAGTTTTGCCCCGACGCCCATCATTGCATACGTTATAACACAAGGTAATGTGTCTCATTGGTAGTGTTATTGCTCCTACTTTGTTTTGGTACGTATTATGTACTACTTTTCCTTCTCTGTTCTTCATCCCTAGTACCTAAAATTTCACAAATAGACTGCTGTCCAAAATTAAAGCAACAACCTCTTGTTCCCCCGTCCTGTGTGTAATTCACAACATAATCTGCGAACTATCAACACATACCAGTACGATCGTGTCCTGCATGGAAGATGGCATTCCGGCTAATGAACAACCACGCCGACCGTGATGGGCATGTATCGAACGGAGTTGTTTTTGCCACAATCGCTGCGTACACTTTCGCAGAAGGTGCAGTATGGCACAGAGGAGGCATGTACTAGACTCTCTGCGGTGGATGCAAGAAGTCGCCAACTGAAGCGGCACGATGCCTTAATGTGAATCGTTGTCTTGTCTCTCAACAGATTATAGAGACCGAAGCTCTATACCGAAGACAAGGGCAGGGCCACTCAAAATGAGGGGACCCTTATTTGGTTGTAAGGGCATTACGGTACTGCGCGGCAACTAGTATCCCACTTAGCAGCACCCATTCGACGTGTTGTATCGAGTTTATGGGCTAGGACACAAATTGGATTTAGTAGCACTGACCGACGTCATACGCTGAAACACGTGTAGAGGGGTTAATATAGCAGGTCCCACTCGATATAACACAGCCGTGTCCTTACAATATCAAGTGGTCAAAATAAGCACCCACTGGAACTGTTGTATTGAGGCAAATGGTGTACAGAGTGGCCTTTGCTGTCGGAGACCTGGGGTATGTGTACCTCTGATGCATCTTCACAGAAGGGAACCTCTAGAATGGAGAGGTCAACATGCCACCTGGGCGTTCGAACAGTGGGACAATGTTCTTTTAACAGATGAGCCCCGCCCGCATCTCGTGGTCGTGCGGTAGCGTTCTCGCTTCCCGCGCCCGGGTTCCCGGGTTCGATTCCCGGCGGGGTCAGGGATTATCTCTGCCTCGTGATGGCTGGGTGTTGTGTGTTGTCCTTAGGTTAGTTACGTTTAAGTAGTTCTAAGTTCTAGGGGACTGATGACCATAAATGTTAAGGCCCACAGTGCTCAGAGCCATTGGAACCATTTTTTTGAAGATGAGCCCCGATTTGCCCTGGCAAGTGATTCTCTACGAATTCGCATCTGGACAAAACGTGGAACACTATTTCAGGACCCGAACATTGTGGAAGCAGTTCGCTATCGAGGAGAATCCCTAAAGGGGCTGTTACGGATTATGTTGCCCAATAGCACACCTTCTCAAGCAATTGCAAGGTTGAATCGACCAGGTTTGACTGTTGTCATGCGTGGTAACGAGACCTTTCGACCTCATGCGAGTTGTTGCGGGGTGGTACAGGCCCACACTTCTAACTGATGGACGATAATGCTCAACCTCTTAGAGCGCGAGTGGTTTATGTTTTCCTAGAAACGGAAGTTATTACACGCATGCTGTGGCCTGCTCGCTGTCGCGATTTGAATCCCATGGATCACCTGTTGGGATGCACTTGGGAGATTAGTTGCATCACATCAGCATACAATAAGCACTCTCCAACACTTACGAGCAGCTCTGCAGGACAAGCAGGCGTTATACCCCAACACGAGATTTATGACATTACTTACAACATGGCCTGTCGTTCTCAGGCATGTGTTGCTGCCAGAGGTGGACTGAGCACATTAAGCACTTGTCGGGATGTGTGCGCAAAAGCATTAAGTTGGGAAAAAATGAAGAGCATTTTTATCTACCGTTAGGAATGTCGCAATTGTTTACATTCTGCATTCTTTAACTGTTTTACTATTACCTGTTTACACTGTTTTGTGGCAGAATAAATACAACCTTGCAAAATTTCCGCTTATTGCTTTAATTTTGGACACTAGTGTATCTTATTCTGCTTCGTATCACCAGAAACGTTTTCCAGGCGTGTAGAAGAGTTTTTTCCACTATGATTTGATTCGTATCGTGGCTGTTTGTTCCTGTAGGGGCGTGCCGACGACATCGGGTGGCGACGCTATCTCGCTGTCGGTGAAATGCGTTAGTACAGGGCGTGTCCATTCACATGAAAACGCCACAACAGCAGGTAGGAAAATTGCGCTGTTACCGCCAGCCGCGGCATATAATGACCGCGGTAATGATGTAAATAAAGACTGGTTTTATTAATGATTATTTGCGGTGAAACAGTGCGCCGGAATTGTGTTTCAAACGATGCGGAGACAATTGGGGCAGAATTTGTAACTGTCAAAATAATCCGTAACCTGGTTGATATATGAACTTCTTGTTCCGAAACTGTAATTTGAAAACATATGTTGTTCTGGATTAAGAGTAACTTCTGGTGTATGTCCCGTTTGATGCTACATCATTAATCTGTTGCACATGAGATGGTATACAATCATTAGCGAGTTTTTTGTTCGTTCATAATGTGAGAGTGGAATGTGATATTCCATTTTGTTTCGCCGAAGGTACTAATTTGGTCCGAGCTATTATCATCTCACAGGTCGAGAAACCTGACAAGACCGGTGGAGCGGCGTGCTGACCACATGCTCCGCCACAGCACATCCGTGACTTCACTGGCAGAGGATCATACAGCGGTGAGTCGGGTCCGGTTGGCCCGTCCAGATCAGCGCGGAATATTACTAACACACAAATCTGTATCAAGGCGAACGACGCATGTGTACCTATTAACCAGCGGAGGAGTAGCTCTTCAGTGCGATTTTGACTTTAAAGCTCCTCTAAACGTAATATTGGTATAGTTTCTTAGATTTTATCCATCAAGATCTTGTTGTTACTCCTTTCTGGATCATTTGAATGCAAAGCAAACGCCGAGCGAGAAGCTGAAGTGATAGGACAGTGGACTCGTTTTCTGGAGGACGGAAGTTCAGATCCTCTTTCGGCAATCCAAGTGTACGTTTTTCGTAATCTTCTAAATCGTTTAAGGTGATTGCTGGGATGTGTCCTTAGAAATGGGCATAGTTGATTTCCTTCCTCTATCCGAGCTTGTGCAACGATACCGATGGCCTTGTCGTAGACGGAACACTAACCTCTAAGCTTCGTTCCTTTAAAGTGAATTCCATTGTTTCATTACATCTAATTCTACATGACTAGTCCCCAACTCACACTGGAACCACTTTCATACTATTTCTCTGCCGTTCCAATCTCTAACAACGCGCGGCAAAAACCAGCACTTAAATCCTTCCGTGCGAGGTCTTATATCCATTATTTTATTACAATGATCATTTCTTCCTACGTAGATAGCCGCCAACAAAATATTTTCGCATTCGGAGGAGAACATTGGATACTGAAATTCCGTAAAAATGTTTTGCCGCAACGAAAAAGTCTTTATTTTCATGATCTCCACTGTAACTCGCTTATAATATTCGCGATTCTCTGTTCCCTTCTTTGAAATTTTTCGATGTCCACGGTCAATCCTATCTGGTAAGAATCCCACACTACACAAGAATGCTCTAGCAGAGTAGTCTTTTTACTCTTTAGTAGACCAGTTGCATCTTGTAGGTGTTCTGCGAATAAAACGTAGCTTTGGTGGTTCACCTTCCACAAAATATTATCTATGTGATTGTTACTATCACAGTTGTTTGAAATTGTAATTCATAGATATTTATTTGAATTGACAGCCTTTAGATTTGTGTGAAGTATCGTGTAACCGAAATTTAACGGATTTCTTAAACTACTCGTGTGAATGACGTCACACTTTTCATTATTTAGAGTCGAACGCCACTATATCTTAGGTATTACTAAACAGCTTCAGCTGTATTTAACGCTGTATTTTTCTTTTTTGATTGCTAGCGTTTTCGTGTGACGGAAAGCTACAGCTTCTAGCCAACACATAACTAAAACGTTAGAGTACAGCTCCGAACTTGATACACAACATTTGTTGCCCGTCAAAATAAAACAAAGCTGAAAGACGGTACATTATTGAATAAAATAGCCGTATGCAGGGATTCCAATCCAATACTGTGGCTGGGACCGCTTCCCCGGTCTACAAGCAACTGCGGTCTCAGGCGTAAAAGTCTGTCTACAAGAACTATCTTGAAGGTCGTCAATTGTCACCAACCGGACTTTACTAGACGGGAGATGGCAGCAATATTTTCAAACAATTTAAGAGGGTCGCTCAGATTGTTTCCTAAATCGACTGTAAAAGGAACGACAGAGGGCCTTTTACATTTCTTTGGGGAACGCCAGATATCACTTTCGTTTTACTCGATGACTTTCCGTCAATTAGTGCTAACTGTGACCTTTGTGACAAGTAATCGCTCGATCCAGTGGCACAGCTGAGACTATACTCGAGAGGCAGGCGATGTGATTAGAAGCCACATATGCGGAACGTTGTCAAAAACATTTCAAAATCTACAAATAGTGAATCAATATGAGATCCCCTACCAATAGTACTCATTATTTGGGTTTTGTTTGTTTTAAAAGTCATTTGTTACCACTAGTCACAAATTTTCTTTGTTTATTTATAACATTACACGACACAAACAAATTATACTGTGAACTACTTACCGTAACACCCCCTACAGAAAATACGTAATGAATAATCGTGACTAGCCACAACAAATTTTATTTTATAAAAACGGAACTAATGTTTTTACTGTTTGAGGCTTTCAACAATTGTTTTTAATGGCCTAAATAGAAGAAAAATTATTATTTCGTTTACATAAACCTATTATTGAAATTTTAAAGGATTAGATTCGTGTTTCTGAGGAGGAGTTTGTTTGTCAACCGCGGTTGAAACTTGGCGAGAAAGCGCCTCCTGAAAACGCCCTAAGTAGTTCACGTTTCATCTGTTCTTAAACCCATAGTGAATTTATTCACGCACGAAGACTACCGTGAACAGGAAACAAAAGATTCCGTATCTATCATTCACACAGTAATAAGTGCAGCTTTGAATTACTACGAACTTTGTTGTATCTTCTACATTTATTATAAATTACAGTCGCCAGCCAAGTTTTTCTGTCTGCATGTGAATTTCAGGAGCTTCCGTAGGGGCTTTGATACGGTTTTCACTAAGAAGATTTCACGAATGAGGTTTGTGTATAGATTTTATTACCAGTACGCGAGACAGGTCGTGCGGCCGCAGTTACGTAATGTTACCCGTGCGAAGCTGGGACGGGCCTCAAGTGCATCCCTAGAACAATATGTATTGACTGCTACGGCATTTATATTTACATCTCAAATGATTAACTCCTGAAATCTTAACATGCAAAATTTTATAAGCAAAAGAAGAACGAAAAAAGTAACTGGGATATCAGTCATGGTTGAACATTTTAGTTTGAATTGTCTATAGAAGAATGGCGAAAGCCAATGTGAGAAAAGACCAGTTTGTGTTCCGGAGAAACTTTGGTATATAATTATAAGGGGCTGCCAACTCTACGACTTAGGATAATTCCCATTTATTGTTCCGTCTCAGTTGCACAATTTTAAGTGGAATACATGTTTAGATTACTCAGGAATATTTTCAGATTCAAGCAGTCGCGTCAGCAACCCGTCTTGTCTACACAGAACCACATATCAAAATACCGTCAGTACTGTACTGTGAGCTATATGATTGTGAGTAGACAAGAAGATCCAGAGTGATCTAAACATGTAATCTAATCAAAATTGTGCAACTGAGACGGAACAGTAAAAGGGAATTATCTTAAACATTCACACTATTGATGACTCTCACAAGAGAATATACTGGCTTTAGTCTACGACTTAGATTAGGTGACAGACTGGAGAAGTATTTGTGTAGCATTTGTGAATTCGACTGTAAGGTATCCTTTGAAATTCTGAAATTAACAGCAGTTAAATACAGAAAATGAAATGCTACCTAGTGATTTTACAGAAAATCGACTGCTATTAAATAAGTAAAGGAAAATGAAAATACGATAGTAGTGGTAAAGGAAATAAGATAGGGTGTAAGTAGGCTGTTTAGGTTTTCTTATTGGAAACGCCGCTTAGCGCTCGGTATGAAAAATCACTGGCTGTGCTGTGCACAGTCTGTGTTTAGTTTGCATTGTTGTCTGCCATTGTAGTGTTGAGCAGCGGCAGCTGGATGCTAACAGTGCGTAGCGTTGCGCAGTTGGAGGTGAGCCGCCAGCAGTGGTGGACGTGGGGAGAGAGATGGCGGAGTTTTGAAATTTGTAAGAATTGGTGTCATGAACCGATATATATATATATATATATATATATATATATATATATAGTGTGTACGCTTAGCGACCGATGACCCATAAGACCTTACCACAAATATCAAATTTGTTATGCACGGTAGCAGCTCTGCTCTGGTTTCTGCCAGAGCATTGAAAGAAATGTACATGTCTAAAATAGAACGGATTTGGAAAACAGGGAAATGAAGTGTACGGATTGTTAAATAGTAAATTTTCATGAGTTTAATGTCAAAACACAAAATTTACATTGCGAAATTACGCCAACAACAGTAAGAAAAAGGGGAAAAAATTACAGATTAATATTGTCATAACCACAATGAACACTCCTTCAATATTCCAGTCACGTCAAAAAGAGTTTCAAATGCAGTCCAGCCACCACAAACCATTTTTCAATCCTCTGGTGCAAGGAATGGGTGACTGTGTGGTATGCAATGTCCTTTCACGGAATAATCGGTGTGATATTCCTTGTTGGCACGAACCAAACGGTACGTGAAGGTTTTGGAAGATGACTTCATCCACATTATCCAACGTGACCCTGATTTCGACAAGATATGGTTCATGCATGACGGAGTTCGATCCCATCGAAGCAAGAGAGTGTTTGATGTCCTGGAGGGGCACTTTGGCGACCGCATTGTGGCTCTGAGGTACGGTACCCAGAGACCACTGGCAGGGGCCTCTATTGGCCTCCATATTCTCTGGATCAGAGGACATGCGACTCCTTTTTGTAAGGCATTATTGAAGACAATGTGTACAGTAATAACCTCAAAACCGTTTTTGAGCTGAAAACAGCCACTTAGGACGTCATCGATGGTATCGACGTTCTGACACTTCAGCGGGTAATGCAGAATTTCGCTATTCGTCTGTGCCACATCTTCGCCAATGACGGCAGGCACATCGAACTTGTCATAACCTAAATCCGAATATCTGTAACGATATTTCCATGTTGAATAAAGTGTTTGCACCCCGTAGTTTGTAACTAATTGACTTTTTTTCATATTGTTCAATAATTGTCACCCTGAACATCTGCGTATTTCACGGTTTACTACCTCTTGGAGCACTTCGGTAAGAATTTACCCATGTCTTTGCCCCGTTAATGTTTCTTCAATAAAGTAAGATCCAATCACATAGTCTCCACTCTATTGCAGCACATGTTCAATTTGCCTCATCCATTTCGGATTCTCAGCAACCCCACAACGTTCAGCTTTCCGTGATTTGCAAACGTAGCCTCGCTGTTAAAGAGAATTCCGCGAAGAAAGAGCCTATCAGAAGGGCGCTGACTTTTTCCAGCTGTATTGGCAATTGCTTATAGCTAATAAATAGGAGCAACAACGGCCTCAACATCTATTTTGTTCGCTCGGCTCATTACGGGTTTGCTCCTTAGTTTCAGAGAGGTGTTATAGTGATCTTTCAATAATAGTTTTTTGTACGTTCACTGAAGTATCATTCAGTTTGGAGACGTTCAGCCGGAATACCTGTGTGTGGACAAATCGATATTTCTCTTCACCTTTCTTCCGAATTCTCCGTACAGAAGTAGGACACCTAGTTTTCTTTTGTTTGAGAATGGCATTTACTTTTTCGAAGTAATCAATAACCACACTCTACGCACGTGTAAGACACTGACGGACTGAAATGAAATGAAATGTCGACTGGCGAGGGCCACCCCGCGGGCTGGCCTTATCGCCTGGAGTAAGGTAAGTCTTTTGAGGTGACGCCACTTCGGCAACTTGAGCGTCGATGAGGATAAAATGATGATGATGAAGACGACACAAACGCCCAATCCCAAAACGGAGAAAATTTCCAAACCCCCTCCACCCCTACGACATGACAAGCCGGCGCGCTGTCCACTTAGCTACGGAAGCGGACATTGACGGAGTGATAGACAGGTTTCCGCTGTGCCTCACTGTAGCAACACGGCAACGCTGTTTCCTCCTTACCCGACGTAACGTATTTCCTTATGTTGGTACGAAATCACAAACTTCCGCATAAGACAGTAAAGTTCTAATATTTCAGTTACTCCGAAACTAGTTACCGGTTTTTGGCGAGAGAATCTCTGGTGAATTTGTCACAACGATACTAGCATCAGAAATTACTATAACTACAATTGAAAAAGCGAAATTAATACCGATACGTATAATTAATATAGCTACGCGGTGCTTAGTGAACTTTCAAATATTTCGTCTGGTTGGAAACAGAGCTACGTCGCCTTAAGCTGTTCCAGAAGTATTAAGAGGTGGACTACTTACCTGAACAACCCTGCATTATGGAGGCTACTCTCCCTTTCGTTCTTCCTCTCGTTGCATTCGTACATGGTCTCTTAGAAGAACATTTTCGGTAGACTTCGTCTGGGCTCAAACTGTTCAGGCATTACAGTAATATCATTTCGTGATGGTATACGTGGGAGGAAGATATATACGGCCTCTCTCTCTTGGAACGTTTGATGTTTTCTAGCGTCTGCTCTGGAGTTAGATGATGATTATCTCGCTGATGTTCACGGTCTTACAAGGAAACCACACAACAATCGTACTCTTATAATTATTTGTATTTATGGTACCTGAAATGTCGAACTCAGATATCAGACCACCAAAGCAGTTATAGGCAACTCTCAAAAAATGAATCTTAAGTATCCTAAAATAAGGTCTGTTTATCGACAGACAGTGTGGCTGTATGGTAGAATGCTTGCCTGCAATGTAGGGGCCATGGGTCGGATTCAAGTCTGCCACAAATTAAAAAAAAATGGTTCAAATGGCTGTGAGCACTAAGGGACTGAAAATCTGTGGTCATGAGTCCCCTAGAACCTATCTAATCTAAGGACATCACACACGTCCATGCCCGCGGTAGGATTCGTAGCGGTCACGCGATTCCATACTGAAGCGTCTAGAACCACCCGGCCACACATCCAGCTGCAAATTTCAAAGAAAGTCTAATGTTCTGCGACAGTTTTCGCGAAAACGTAAAACAAACAAAGATGGAAATAAATCACAAGCGCTCGAGGCTGGCAATCGCTTGATCGTTGGTTCAAGTCTCGTTCCGGTCATTATGTTTTGCATTTTTTCTGTTCCCTTCGAATACCTATGACATTTGACATAATATTCATTAAATGTATGGTAATTAACACATATACAGCTGATATTTTTATTAAAAATGTACGTCTTCTTATTTAGAATTACACTTCGCACACAAAAATCCAGTTCTGATTGCTAAAGTACATTCTTACCTCCCATTTTTTATAAAAGATTGTCAATGAAGATTATTTAAATTAAAATAGCTAAAAATTAATTTCTTCCATCTTCATGTATTTTATATTTCAGGGAAATACTGATGCAACATGCACCTTTGTTAAAAGTTTAGGAGTGGTAAAGACGTTTGGAAACTTGAAAGTCGATTTTCTCGATAATTTTTGTCAGTTGCATCAAACTAGTTTGGCAGTTCCAAACATCAGGTAACACGAACGTAAAAATATCCCATTTCCATTTGGTATTCCTGTTGGTAGAAGAACCTTTTACGACAAGAATAAATGACTGGCTAGCACAACTCAACAATTTCTCGAACGAAGGAATAGAAAATTTTGCACCTCTAGGATGAATTATATTTCCCTATAACTTCTCCACTGCATTTCAGACGGCCATGTCACTTCATTACATTTGCTTTTACGTGGTATTATCACTTTAATATGTTCTGAACGCGTCACTTTCGATGACTAACCACTATTTGGTAACAAAATAAGGAGGCCACACAGTTAATTATACGCAATGAGATTATTTTGCTTATGATCAGGGTAAACTGCCAGTTCACGTCAAATTTCAACCCTCTGTAACTCGTGGGGCTCCCCGTCGTAGATTCGATTCTCCCTCAGGCATGGGTGCCTATGTTGTTCTCAGCGTAAGTTAGTTTAAGATAGAATAAGTAGTGTGTAATCCTAGGGACATATGACCTCAGTAGTTTGTTCCCATAGGAACGTACTGAAAGTTTCCAAATTATCCTCTGCAACTCTTCCTTGTATTTGCTGTAATTATTCTATGTATAACAGGCTCATGGAACTAACCGTCAGGTCAGTTACCCATTGATGAGGCAAACCTTATGACCGCTGCCCACCGTGACGTTGGGTGCTGGCTGATGGTGTTGCGGAAACGTGTCAGCGCGGTAAGGAAAGTATGTAAGCGGACCAGAGACGAGTGAGAAATGATTATAGCAACTATACGTGCCCCAAGCAGGGAATTCTTCTGACGTAAGACACCTTGAGATAGACAGACTGCTTCCGAACGGCACCTGGGAGTGATCATGGCGGAAACGGCGAAGCTGTTGGACTCTTTGCGTGCTACGGTCGTTAACATCCCTGAAAAGTGGTTGAAAGACTGTGAACCGAGCGGGAGATTTTTAGATGTCCATGCCCTTTCACGAAGTCATTGGCTTCCCCACTCCGTAAATCTGGGTAAGCGACGGTCTATGACAGATCTGACTGCAGGGTTCAATGCTGGTTTTGGGCAAAAGTGTTTCGGAGCACACCAATGAGCGCTCACTGTTCATGATGCTTCACAGCATACTACCCTACCATGCTGAACTAGTGACGCAACGACATCGTCAACTGACGTTGCTGTCCATGGCACAAGGCTATAATCACGCAACGTTAATGTGAGGAAGGTGATAGTGACCTCACGTTGATGTATTGGCTACGAAATTTCGCTGATCTGAACCTCATGGAACACGTGTAGCACGCTATCGAATTTCAGCTCAGCGTCCAACAATCACGGGCCCGCATTGTACAGGAATTATGTGACCTGTGCGTAAACTCCTCGTGCCACATACCTCCGTAAACTTTGAAGAACCTATGTCATGCAGAATCGCTGCAAAACTGCATACCAAAGGTTGACCAACACGCTCTTGACTTAGTGATCGTAATGTTTTGGCTCATTAGTGAATTTATGTTGTGAACAGAAACAGCCGAACAAGACTTCCTAGCGATAAGCCTGAAGCTGTTTCCAACCTAACGATTTATCTTTGTTAACAACTGTGTTTTGTCGTTTAGGTACTCTGCAGTCTCGTCAGAAAGTTAAATATTCGGAAAGCTCATTATATAAAGGGTGATAAAAAGGGTTTGACGGTGTTGCTGCAGCATATACGCAACGTAGCGACACTCTGGTGTAGGTGTATAAGCAGTGAGACGTATGCAAGAGATTAATGGGGCATTTTTATCTTTTTGACATGCTTGTGGCAGTTGCAGAAACGTGGAGAATGGCGGTGTTATTACCAAATACGTCAAAACAGGAACAACGTGCTGTTATTCTTTCCTTGGCTGCCGAACAACGAACACCGATAGACATTCATCAGAGAGTGAAGAATGTTACGGGGCTGCATGTCTGTTGAAAGCCACCGTTATGTAAACTGCGACAGCAGGTGCTGCTGCTTAATGAAAATGCATGTCCCAAAATCGCAAATGTTGTGACGTAGAAATTACGCCAGCTCAAGCAGGAGATACTCGAGCGTACACACTACGGTCATGATATTTCCCCCACGCCTTCTGTCCCTTGAAAATAGGCCTATATGGGTCGATGAATTCTGTCGGACGAGGATGTGCAGCAGGCTGTTGCGGACTCCTTCAAGTAGCAGGACACAGTGTTTTACCAGACGAGTAATTCAACCTGATGCGTCACTAGGATGATTGCGTCAATGGTCGTTGATTTTTCCTGATTGGCATACCAATTCTGGAGGGTATGGCCCTTGAACGGAAGCTTTTTGATCGCCCCTTTTATATACAGTTGATGACAAATGTACAGAGCACCTTCCCGAAGTAAAGGAACTCTGAGTCAACCTGGTCAGTGCTAACTACTACTTTCTGAATATCATAGACATAAAGAGTGAGCTGTGTTACAAGCTATCTGTTTATTAAGTCCAAATGTTTTCTTGTGTGTAAGTTATGTATCCAAGAAGAAAATAATATGGAATAATAAAATAAGTTTCACAATTATACAGCAAATTTGCGACAGCGATGTACACTACTGACCATTAAAATTGCTCCACCACGGAAATGACGTGCTACAGACGCGAAATTTAACCGACAGAAAGAAGACGCTGTGATATGCAAATGATTAGCTTTTCAGAGCATTCACACAAGGTTGGCACCGGTGGCGACACCTACGAAGTGCTGACATGAGGGAAGTTTCCAACCGATTTCTCACACACAAACAGCAGTTAACCGGCGTTGCCTGGTGAAACGTTGTTGTGATGCCTCGTGTAAGGAGGAGAAATGTGTACCATCACGATTACGACTATGATAAATGTCGGATTGTAGCCTATCGCGATTGAGGTTTATCGTATCGCGACATTGCTGCTCGCGTTGGTCGAGATCCAATGACTGTTAACAGAATATGGAATCGGTGGGTTCAGGAGGGTAATGCGAAATGCCCTGCTGAATCTCAACGGCCTCGTATCACTAGCAGTCGAGATGACAGGCACCTTATCCGCATGGCTGTAACGGATGGCTGAGTCAACAGATGGGGACATTTGCAAGGCAACAACCCAACCATCTGCACGAACAGTTCGACGACGTTTGCAGCAGCATGGACTATCAGCTCGGAGACCATGGCTGCGGTTACCCTTGACGTTGCATCACAGACAGGAGAGCCTGCGATGGTGTACCCAACGACGAAACTGGGTGCACGAATGGAAAAATCATTTTTTCGGATAAATCCAGGTTCTGTTTACAGCATCATGATGGTGGCATCCGTGTTTGGCGACATCACGGTGAACGCACATTGGAAGTGTGTATTCGTCATCGACATACTGGCGTATCCCCCAGCGTGATGGTATGGGATGCTATTGGTTACACGTCTTTTCTCACCTCTTGTTCGCATTCACGGCACTTTGAACAGTGGACGTTACATTTCAGATGTGTTACGACTGTGGCTCTACACTTCATTCGATCCCTGCGAAACCCTACATTTCATCAGGATAATGCACGACCGCATGTTGCAGGTCCTGTACGAGCCTTTCTGGATACATAAGCAACTGGCTCGTCACAATACACCAGTCACTACTCTTAATGAACTGTGCTATCGTGTTGAAGTTGCATTGGTAGCTGTACCTGTACACGCCATCCAAGCTCTGTTTGTCTCAATGCCCAGCCGTATCAAGGCCTTTGTTAAGGCCAGAGGTGGTTGTTCTGGGTACTGATTTCTCAGGATGTATGCACCCAAATTGCGTGAAAATGTAATCACATGTCAGTTCTAGTATAATATATTTGTCCAATGAATACCCGTTTATTATCTGCATTTCTTCTGGGCGTAGGAATTTTAATGGCCAGTAGTGTAGATCTGGGTACCTGTACTCGCTTCCTTCTTGATAAAGGGAAACACCTGCACATTTTTGAAGTTTCTTCTGGCGCTTCATTCGATACGGGATGAAAAGTTGGGTAATGTGCTAAACAAGTGCAAGTTATAAAAATATTTATTATTCCTTCAGATGGGTTTTATACATAGTGCATTACACAGTGATTTATTTACAGTACATAATTAGCGGATCTCCGACAAGATAGTCATCATAAACACTTTAAGCATCGTGCAGTGTTTCGTATTATTCTTTATGAGTGGTTCGATTATCTTATGGAGATGACTACTACTATGCTTCTACGTTATCTCCTCAGCTACTGATCATTTTGTAAGAAAGTTTGGAGTGTTTTGTACCTAACTGTCTTCGGAAATGTAATCTTTAAAAGTGGTCTTTTCGAGGATTTGTTTCAAATGGTTCACAGCTTTTTGGTAAATTTGTTCTTGCATTAAACTTCGGAAAAAATCGGAGAAGTTCCCTTATGGGTTAGAGCAATTTAAGGGATGTTGTCAGGTAACGAGCCTTTCACACTAAAAGCCATGCATCACATTGCAGGATGACACACCTTGAAGTTGAGGATCATTTTATAGAAATTTGTTCCGTCTGCTCTCTGTAGGCAAATGAGCCAAGATCCAAGAAATATTTGACATACACGGCTTCCCTAGCCCTCAACTCGAGAAACGCAGCAAGACTGGACCCGTTCCCAGCCAAGCTTCATCGTGTCAGAATCTTATGTATGGGCTTCCCAAACAAGTTCGTGTTTTGGGACGTTCGAAGACATAATACCGACACGGACGAGCACAGGGTACTGCGTCTGCTGATGTGACAAGTCATATCTTATATTCCCTTCTGTGCGTAGGTGCTTGTTGGACGGTATCCACATACACAGTTAATCTAACGCGCATGGTTTCAGTAACGAAGGACAGTGATAACAGTTATTCAGTGTAAGTCACGTTCGAATCTTAATCACTATAACTTCTGCTGCCCATAGGAGAACATATAAATTGATGTCTTAATTTTATTTCAAATCACAATGAAAATTTATTTAATTTGTTGTTTTATATTCAGCGTTTGTCTGTTGTACTCTTTCCCATTTGAATCGTTATTCTGTCTCAAAAACATTTGTTATCAAACTAAACGAAGTAGGTATAACAAAAGTCACCCTTATTTTATTATTTATATGACTGATTTCATTCGAATGCTCCCCGTTTCTTCGAGTTTTTATCGTGGTCCAGCGGTCACCTCCACACATGTCTATACTTCTCACGTCAAGTTTAATGCAATCCTGATTTCCGCTCCTATATTTAATAACAGTGGAGCACTCTGGTTAAGTAAAGTTTTTATTACACTGCTACTTTTGTTATTCTGTTTATAGGGCATCTTTGTTTCTCGACAGAACGATTTTACTGATAATGAGTACCGTTCTCACATTTGGGATGCTCATAATTCGGATCATAATGCCCGCACTCTTCTGAGTACGTGACTAGTATGCTTGCGTTTATGAAATCTCTAGCTGTTAGCTGCGGACCCTGAAAATATGTGCTACTGAAGTAGCTATACGTTACTCAGTGTGTCCATTTCGTTATAAATGTAAATTTTCTTAACATGTTTTATGTTCATTGATATCAAAATATGTTTTCCATTCCTCACTTCACACTTTGAAGCGTTGAGACATTTTTCGTGAAAACATAACAGTTACTTTCGCGCTTCTGTGTTAAACACAGTGAGGATTACGTTAGCATTTTATTTATTATGTGGAATCTCATTATTTAGAACACATCAACCGATAAAACCATTTTTGCACATATGATAAATTTCAAAAGTCAAAGGAAAAACAGCTTCTTTTTTAATGAGTAAATATGTATCCCTACAAACCGTTATACATCCTGCAATCATTGAATATGTTGTACTACACACTTCCTACAGTGTTCTAAGATCTACCTCGGTGTTCAAGTTACCTCCATACCAAATTTCATTACAATCGGTCAGCGGTTTAGTCGTGAAATAGTTACACTCAAACACGTTTTCGTTTTATCAGACTTTAAATTACGGTGTCTTTACTTTTTCTAATCCGATACTGATGAAATAAATCCTATATTATAGCCCAAGTACGCTATGGTTATCTGTGAAAACCCCATGAAAATTTGGTTAGTAATTTGGAGATTAAAGTTCAAACAAACAGACAGACACAATAGTTGCAAATAAAAATTTAAATATTCGTATCTTTTCTTTCGCAACACGATGTTGACGAAGTAAAACTTGTAAGTTGGCCCAAGCCGCGTCTTAGTCACTGTTGAGAACCACATGAAAATTCGTCTAGTAGTTTTGGAGACAGGTGCGTTGAAAAAGACAGACATACAGACACGACCGATTTACAGTTTTGTTATTAGCATAGATAATGGACTCATGTTACATACTTGAAAAGCTATGCAAGAGGACTATACCTTCTTAGCAGCTATCCAAATTCGAAACATTTATTTAAATAGATTTGATCCAAAAGTTTGCATGGAATGAAAATATAAATGGATATTGGAAGGAAAGGATACGCATCTGAAAGGAAGTAATGATTTTCCTTGGGAACATTAAAATATACAGGAGACTCATAAGTTAAAAAATTTAGAAACTGTTTGTGTACTCATCTCGCTGTTGCTTTGAAACGAAGGTGGGTCAAAAGTCCCTGCTTAGAACACTCTGCTTAGATACCATCCCACTTTGTTTGGTCTTTCGGCCGGAAGAGCATTTTAAGCCTGTTAAAGACATCTTTCCAACTCCGTGGCTGGAGAAATGTCAGGCATGTCAGATCTGCTAGTTTACCATGTCACCGATTGTTACTTGTACTTTCAATTACTCGTTCTGCCACCGAAATTCTTTATTCGTTTGCCATCGACTGGCATATAGTGTTCCGTAAGTCCTACCAAGATGGACTGCCTCAATGGATGTTGTCGTAGCTTCTAATGCAATCGTGCGCGAAAGCATTTTATTTTCTTTGAAAGTCTTTTGCAAGAGGCAGTGCGTCATAAAATAGAAGGAACAGATAGTTAACGACGACCCGCATTATTTAACCGCAATAATTAACATAAAAATATAAAGGGAGCCAATCTTTGTCAATTTGTACTGGGAGCACCAGATGAAATAGCATTTGTTTGTGGGTCAGCAGTTCCACATTTGGCGACGACAAGTCGCTAGTATACGCGCATTGTCACACAGCATTTGTCACGTAACATTATCTAAGAAAGGCGAGATGGGAAGAAATACGGGCACATATTCATCAACACATTTAAGAAATTAAGAAAGAAATAGTTCTGCGACTATTATTTTGGTCGCACATAGTCCTCAAAACGTATCAAGTCCCCCTACATCAGACATAGTAGGTTAAATACTGAACGACTGTTTCAGTGATGCAAAGGAAAAAATAATTATGCTTCACTGACTTACAAAATACTACTGGGGCAATAACAACACCCATGGCAACAGCAGGAGTATAGTTACATCTGGGTCAAAGGGAATACTGAAGGATACTGTACTAGATATATCTGTAGAGGACAAAATTGTGGGGAAAAGAGAGATTAGTTTATGTGCTGTTCTGAGTCAAAGAACTTGGCACATGAGTGGAGACGGTGTCGGACCACATCAGATGCTTCAAAGTCTGAAGGAAGATGATTCTTATCAACTCCCAAAGAAAACTGGATTCTATTGAATAAGAAACCGTTGAAGGAGATACAACGTATTAGTAACGCGATCTTACAGTGGTAAGCTACTTCAGCAGCTTGTATATTGGTTTCGCGGCTTGCTGGAGCAGCTACTTGTATCGTTAGGCAAGCCTGAGTATCTATCAGTCCATACCTTCGCCTAAATAGCGACTGGATGTCAAATATGGGGCGTCCGTATCCGTACCGTTTCAAGAAAGAAGACTGGGAGGCTTAAGGCAGAGAGAAGAAATTAGCGGAACTATCTAGGCGTTCACCCACCGTTGATTTAGGGTTTGAAGAGAAACTTAAACCAGGTCACCCAGCCGCTGAATAGAGTCCAGCGTCTTCCGAATACGAGTCCAGTTGTAATGGATCACGAGAAGTGGATCGAAAGCACACTTGTTAAAGAGCAATAAATATTCAGGAGGGCGATTTAACAGTGATTCACGCAGGAAAATAGATGGGTAATTTCGGAAAAGGTGGATTAAATGAAATTACCACTTCCAGGATCTTAGACCGTTAATGTCCATTCTATATCGAGACAATTTCCTGGAGGAATATAAATCTGTCCAATGAGAAGAATGGAAAGACTCTTCAAGACAATTCAGATTACGACAAAGTAACTGATAGGTAGCCTATATGTAGATGTCTAAAATCGTGGAGTCAGGCACTAATAATTACACTATAACACGAGAACTTTCATCGAGCGCACCAAATTAATTGGAAGGCGAGGTGGCCACAACTCTTAATCATTATGGCAACTGACATTCAGCGCAAGCAAAAGGTAGAGCAGGTCAAAAGAATAGCTACTAAGTTCTGACGACGACGATAAGGCAAACAGCGATAGCCTCCTGCAGCGGGCGGAGAGGACAGGACACATTGACAATTCCCTCTTTATCGTCCTTCTGAAAACAGTGCTTTATTTTAGACTTCATCCCTTGTTCGCCGTTTGTTGTCTGTATTTTTTCTTTCGTATTTACTGAACCAGTGCCCAAGAAGACAATTCTTATGAAATATGTGTATACATCGCATTCATATAGTGAACTGGTACAAAGATGAGAAAACCATATAACGGGTGAAATATAGCCGAATTAAACAAAACGTGTATCGTAAAGAGGAAATAGGATATCACTATTAATAAACATTTGACACTAATACTAAAGTAATGAAGAATTTGATGCATGTTGTTCCGGAAACTTTAGTACATTTAAAACGTGTGACTCTAACCTCATGAAGTCAGCCATGCTTTCAATATCAGTTCTCTTTTAGCAGCTACCATAGTAAAAAAAATCCGAAAGGACAACAATGTTATTTTCCACTATTGGCCGATTTTAGTAGTTATACCGTTTTCAGGCAGCAGTAATCTACTAGTGCATGAAAATGGAATAACAGTGGAAAATGAGCAGTACCGGGAAATAAGCATTAATTACTGGCCGAATTGTGGTCATATTGGTCATTTCATTTTCATTGTTAACGTAACAGAATTGATGACACCGTTTATAGAACAGCGCATACCATTGGATTCTAGAGCACGTCACAGCACACATCCTACTCGCTTTTGCCGTTTTAGTGGCACAGTTCTTCCTCTTATCGAGAGCTTGCTGGCGGAGCCTTGATTCCACGGAAAAAAGTACGCATTGCTCTAATCTACTGAGCTACCCAGCGTGATATCACCCGCGGAGGAGTAGATCTGCGTCGTTATGATAACGATTATGATGATGTTACACTGATAAGTCACGTGACATTCAGCTCAATAGCTTGTTGGTCCATTTCTGGAGCGCGATACAGCAGCGACTCTGCGAGGTGTGGATTCGACACGTCCTTGCTAGGTTTCCGGCGGTGTGTGGCACCAGATGTCTGCGCACACACTGCGAAATTCGCATAAATTACGGGCCGGTGGCTTTTGGTGCGGAGCTGGCCCCCGACAGCTTCTCAGATTTCTTCCGCCGGTTTCAGGTCAGGCAAGTTTGGTGTCCAAGACATCAACGGGAGTTCATTGTCAATCCCCAAAAACCTATGTAGCACGTAGAACTTTGTAATGTGGGCAGCCACAGACGTTAAACTTTATAATGACTGGAAGACAGCTGTGACAGGTAATTTCTTTATTGTCAAAACCAGGTTTTCTGCACTAAAACAGCCTCTTTGCGTGATAACAATGTCACATTAGCCACAAGGACGCCCCAAGCGTACGCAGTGCACTGCTGACCTCCTCCTGCGCAACCAGCACAGGTGCCCCACTGCACTGTTCGGCCCGATATTTTGTTTCATTTATTTTGAAGAACTCCCATCTTCAATTGTTTGATTTATGACTATGAACGGTGGGGGCATCTTAGTGCGCTGATGTGACATCGTTTTCCCCTGAGGATGCTGTTTTAAAGGATCGAAACTGGTGTGACAATGAAGAAATCCCAATTACAGCTATCTACATTCGTTATAACGAAGAACGTTTCTGGCTTTGTGACAAGGATAATTAACCAACTTGAATACGCAATCGCGGTTGGAGAACAAATTAGCCCTGAAAGGATGCAGGTAGTCCGGGATAATGATTCCCTAGTGCCTTCTGTCGTGGTAACTTTGATTACTACGGCAAAGCCCATAGAAGCCCAGGTGACAGTCCTCCCAATCTGTGTTTGACGCATTGGATGTTTCGAGCAGCAGTTCACTTGCATGGTGGCGCGTCCGGACAGGACGATCGACATCATGAAATAGGAAAAATGATCCATTCGACCTGCTAATCCGTTTCAATTGATCGACATTCCATGTATTTAGCCCCGTACCCATTATAATTTTAACTCACGATGTCGTTGATTAATCATGGGAACACGTAATGGTCGTGTGTTGCAGAGTTTCATGTTCAAAAAGGTGCACTGAACGGTGTCCTCCGTAACTCTTGTGCCTTCATAAGCGCTGTACTCTTTCACCAGATCTGAAAGAAATCGCCGCCTATCTTGCTTTACAGAATTACAGAATGGGTAACCCTCCGAATTCCACATTGTGTGATGGGACGTGGATGTCCAACATCTTGTCACCTCATTGTGGTTTCACTGTTCTCAAACAAGATTTTCTGGTGCTCAGGACAGGAGCACATGAAATGCCGACTACCTTCACCATTTCCAAGATATTTCTTCCCAGGCACCGGGCAATGGGTCATAGGCAGTGGTGTTTTTCAAAGTCGCCTATGCCAGAGGCTGTCTCCGTTTTCCACCCGTATTGTCGCTAGAATCATGCTGCAACGTTCTCCCATTTGTATACGTCCCTTACCGCGTTACGTGACCACATCGCCACAAGGTGACGTTCAATTATGCGGTGGGCAGCGGTGATAACGATTTGGCCCATCAATGTACATTTTATAAGAATTTAGGCACATTCATTTCTTCTATTAGAAACGGATGAACCCCCGCGAGTGGAACAGTTGATGACGAGTGCTCACGAATCAATACGCGAGCGACTTTTCGTGCGCAGCACTCAGAATGAGGCCGAGCACCTACGCGGCAAAGCCACCCCCGCACTTCCCGTGAATTATCAGCGGCGCCGCCACCGCCTCCGGCTGCGTAATTCACTGCCGCCAGAGATCTCGTGGTTCGGTCGTTCTCGGCCATCGTCGACGCTGCTCCGAAAGAGCCCCCTGGCACCGCTCCAAAGCGTAGCGGAAACGCCGCTGGTGCGATCCCATCTCGCCACATCCGAGCGCCGGCCACAGGAAACAAAATAAAACGCTACCTGTCTGCTTTTTTTGGAGCTTACACGTCGCCAAAGGTAATCTCTTTAGGATGGCGTTTTCTCTGGTGTAGGCTGTCTGATCGTTACGTGAGAAAAAGTAGGAAATTCTGTGTTAGTGAAAATCGTCAGTTAACACAGCGCACGTATACATACGAAAATATTTGCACCCATTTAATTCCACGCTCTTCTTAATTGAAGTCCTCTATGCCCTCCACTGTCTTGTAATAATCCTTTTATCTTTGTGTAACTGTCACTCCCAAAAAACTCAATTTTCAGACATTACAGGAGAAGCGATCTTCTATTACTACTGAAATTTCGAAAGAGCGCTTTCTGGGAAAAGTCGGACATAGTACTTATGTCTCACATAATGACCACGATAAAAAGGTCGAGAAATTAGAGCCAATACAGAGGCTTACGTACAGTCATTCTTGGTACGCGCTATTCGCGGGTGCAACAGGGTTGGATGGATCAATTAGTGGTAGAAAAGGACTCTCCGCCACACGCCTTGAGTCACCATTAGGTGCCTTTAGAGTATGATGTGCAGGTAGATGTAACAAGAAAGAAGAAAAAATTTCCTTATGACATTTATCTGAAGCATATTAAGCCTTGCTTGTCAGGACTGGACACTAGGAACAGAAGAAAAGTAAAAATTAGAAGAAATATGGAGAAGATCCATATTACCACACTGGACTATAAAAGTCTCATGAACAAATACTAAAAAAATTAAAGACAAAAGGCTATTGATTTACATAATACCCGTAGAGAAGAAAGAACAACGACCAAGAGAGCTTAGGCAACAAAGGAATGTCTTCACAAAACTTGTGAAGGGAATGGACGACAAGAGCGAGGAAGTGTATAGTGACGTAGTAAAAGAAACAGGTGAAGTTATTGAAGACAAGGTGTTCCAGTTTTAGAGTAACAATTTAATAAAGTTTGGGAGACTTGACATCAGGTAAGACAAAAGAGACAGATAACATTTCTCTGAAATTTCTAAAATCATTGGAGGAAGTGTCAACCAAAAGATCAATTTGCGTGAATAATCTATGAAATTGGAGGTAGTAGCTTTCAACTTTAGGAAAAATACTTCCCACACAGTTTCGAAGACAGCAATGGCAGATAAATGCGAGAACTGCCGCACAGTTTGCTTAACAGCTCCTCCACCTACACTGCTTACTAGAATAGCATAAAGAAAAATGGAAATGAAGAATGAGGCTCCGTTAGATGACGACCAATTTGGTATCAAGATAGGTAAAACCAAGAGACCTAGCTATAACGCGCTAGATAATGTAATAAGAAAAACTTCAGAAAATCAATACAGGTTCATAGGATTCGTTGACGTAAAAAAAAACGTTCAACGGTGTGGAATAGTTCACGTTGTCTTTAGTTCTGAGAAAAATTGAAGTAAGTTCTGGAAACGAAAGGTAACATACAGTATGTACAAGAATGAAGAGTGAACAAGAAAATTTTAACACCGAGAGTAAAGTGCCCTAATTAAAAGATGTATAAAACAGCGATGGAGAGTCTGCCCCCAACGGTTCATACTGAATGCCGAAGAAGCAATTACGGACATAAAAGAAAGGTTCGATATTGTGATTAAAATCCATGGTAAATGGATATCAAAGACAAGAATCTCTTATGACGTTCTCTCCAATAAAAATGAATAAGAATTACAGGATGTTTTGAGTGGAGTGGTCTAATAACCAGACACAATGGACTGAAAGAAAACAAAAGAAAGACAAAAGTTATGGCGAGTAGCATAAATGAGAATATCAAGAAACTCAATTTCAAAATTGGTCGTACTGTCCGACATTAGAAGCAACGCAACACATGATTGACGAAGCAAGGACGGCATAAAAAGCAGACTGGCACAGCCAAGTGCAGCATTTCTGCCCAAAGACAGGCCTTAATTGTGAGCAACAAATTTCTGAGAATACACATGTGGAGCAAACCACTGTATGGTGTCGAATTACGGGCTGTGGGAAAACCGGGAAAGAAATAAAAACGGGAAATAAATGATTCCATGTGATGTGCTCTTACGGAGGAGTGTTGAAAATAAAGTGAAATGGTAGGGAATGAGAAGATTTTCCACAGAATCGGCGAAGAAAGAATCATGTCGGAAACACGGAAAAAAAATAAAAGACAGCATGGCAAGACATTTGTTACGACATCAAGAATAACTTCCATGGTACCACAGGGAGCAGGAGGGTGTAAAACCTGCAGGTCAAGAGAAAACGTCCAACAAATAATTGAGGACGATGGATGTAAGTGCTACTCTGAGATTAAGAGATCGTCAGTGGAGACAAATTCGTGGTGGAGCACTTTAAACCAGTCCTAAGACTCATGAATCGTGACATAAGGGGAAAAAACAACCTCATCGGCGGTAAATCTTTTCAAGGCGTTTGACGGTTAGGAAAGAATACACCCACTCAGATTTCATTCAGTATATGAACAGTAATCAAAGTGTAAATTGTCACACAGATAAATTAGAGTTACGTAAATAAATTTTGTTTGTTTGCAGGTAGAAGTCCACAGTCCCGGTGGACACTAAAATCCATTATCTCTATGCCCAATGCCTTTATAGCAGGCAAACCAAAATAGCGCAGCCTGTTGATAAAGTTGATTTCTTGTGCAATAATCGGTTTTCTAGTGTGCAGCAACAATCCATCACTGTATTTAGGGGGGTGTAGAACTTAAAGTGTCGTTAAACTAGGTTGACTGACGGGGCCCGAAGTAGCAGACGATCACTCCTCAGTGAATCAACAGGAATTGCAAGAGAAAAAGGATTTACTGGTGCTCTAGAGCAGCGCAATATAGCCCAGACGATAGAGAATCAAGTGAAAAATCGGTCGTGGTTCAGTTTTGACAGTCTAGCACTGGTTTAACACGATAAAGGTCGTCCCCCACTGAGTTCCGCGACTGATGCAGCATTTAGAAAAAGCCACCGAAACGGAGGCCACGTTGCGAACGTTGCAGCTGTCACGACAGTCAATACGATTTCCCTAGCCACTTTATCACAGTGAAGGAGTACTGGATGTATCACTATGATCCCGTGTTAAAGTAGTACTGGAAATATGTGGGTTCCTCATAGGTGTCGAAGGCGAAGACTTAATAATGCTCGAGAAAGGTGGCGCCGGGCTAAAAATTTTACATTGATCATATTCTTTCCCGTCCTAATTGCACGTTTCTTACACTATTACTATTTGCAGTCTACCTGGACTATCTTACGATCTAAATGGTTGACTCAGCAAGCAATCGCGTCTGTATCGCTATCACACACCAGTAGGCAGTCATCAGACACACCGGCCGCGGTGGTCTCGCGGTTCTAGGCGCGCAGTCCGGAACCGTGCGACGGCTACGGTCGCAGGTTCGAATCCTGCCTCGGGCATGGATGTGTGTGATGTCCTTAGGTTAGTTAGGTTTAAGTAGTTCTAAGTTCTAGGGGACTGATGACCACAGCAGTTGAGTCCCATAGTGCTCAGAGCCATTTGAACCATCATCAGACACGACGGATTGCTGACGCAGCCTCCTTGTTTCTAGAGACAGTCTATCGAGATAAAATCATTCATACTGTAAAACATGTGCAACTAAGATAACGTATAGCATATAAAAAATTAAATATCAGTACAGCTATTGAATTCTCTCGCAACGAATATGCGAGCTGCAGTGGTGCTTAGTGTTGTTTTGGATTAGCGTGGTGTCGTGCCAGTTGTCACTGAAGTTGACTACCGATGTCTCCTTAGCAAGTTAGGAGAGGCTAAGACGAAGCGTTACAGGTACCATTGTGCTTCTTTCCTCTACGACAACGCCGCAAACCAGTTTGTTCAGGGAACAGTCCACACATGATTCTTGGTTGGGCTACCATATTTTGAACCCCCAATCCCGTCTGTCCCTGCCAACAACACCATCACCATGCTGTATTCTTCTAACATGGCATCCAAAGACATTTTCTTCTTTCCTCAGGTGATGAAATCAGTGCCTCTCACGCATCTCCAGAATGTCGACGAGGTGAGTTTCGTGATGGAACGTCTCCTGAGCAAAGTGTAGACTTCTACCTACCACCTAGGTCTACACCAAGTCGTCTGCCAATGGGGACAATCTGTTGCATTCATTACTGAAAATGGCCGGCCGGGGTGGCCGAGCGGTTCTAGGTGCTACAGTCTGGAACCGCACAACCGCTACGGTCACAGGTTCGAATCCTGCCTCGGGCTTGGATGTGTGTGATGTCCTTAGGTTACTTAGGTTTAAGTAGTTCTGAGTTGTAGGGGACTGATGACCTCAGACGTTAAGTCTCATAGTGCTCAGAGCCATTTGTACCATTTGATTACTGAAAATGAAAAGGACTATCACAACATTTCATGGCAACATCTTTCGAGCTAATAGAGACTCTGGACGTACGTGAAACACATCAGCGGCAAGACAGAATCAATACCTTCGTTACTGATTGCATTGATGGTGGTACCGATGACAGTGCCACTAAAGCGTAGTTACCAAAAACATTTTTCTGAAAATCTTTCTCCAAAGAAAACTAAGTAAGTACAGTATTCAAATCAAGAATAACTGACAACATGATTAACTAAGTACATATCCTCTTAGTAGCAGATGTTTAAAATGATTGATGTAAACAAGTTCAGTCTGTATATCGGTTTCCTTTCATAGCTCCATCACATAAAACAACTTGTTTCACGAGAGATCCATACACTGGTAATCGTGTTGTCGAGCACTTATAACACCACCACCCCTCTTCTACAAAGAAATACGGGCACACACACACACACACACACACACACACACACACACACCTAAGTCTAAGGTCATCCCTCATGACTACAAAAAGGAATCGGTTAAATTTCAGTTACATAATAAACCACACAACTCTAAAGGCTGTAAATTCAACTAAAGGCCCAGGAATTACAATTATGAACAAGTGGAATTGGAACGATCGCTTGGATAATATTTTGTGTAAGGCGTAACGAACACTGAATTTCATTGGCAGAACGCTTAGTAGACGCAATAGAAGTACTGAAGACTCGCTTGTCCATCTCTTTCCGGAGTAGTGGTGCGCGGTGTGAGAATCTTACTAGATAATATTGACGCAGGACCTCTAAAAAGCTCGAAGAAGGGCACCTCGTTTTGTCTTCGTGTACCACGAATGTGATACGCGAGTTGGGGTAGCAATCACTAAGAAAACGGAGATTCTCATTGTGGCGAGATTTTTTCACGAAATTTCAGTGCCAACGCTCTCCTCTGATGGAGAAAATACTTTGTTGATGGTCACCTACATAAGGGGAAATGATAATCGTGATAATCAAAACTCGTACGGTAATAGTTAAATCTTCGTGTTTCTCGTGGTCTGCTCGAGAGTGAAACGAAAAGGCACATAGTCTGAAAGTGGTTCGGTGAAGCTTATAACAGGCACGTAAGTGTGATTTACTGAGCAGTCACGTAGATGAAGATGGAGAGGTAGAGTACTGAAACATTATGAACACCCGTCACATATTAATGATTGCCGAGATACGAGAGAAAATCGTTGAGAGTAGTTTCAGGACCGGCCGCAGTGACCGAGCTGTTCTAGGCGCTTCAGTCTGGAACCGCGTGACTGCTACGGTCGCAGGTTCGAATCCTGTCTCGGGCATGGACGTGTGTCATGTTCTTAGACTAGTTAGGTTTAAGTAGCTCTAAGTTCTAGGGGACTGATGACCTCAGATATTAAGTCCTATAGTGCTCAGAGCCATTTGAACCATTTTTGTAGTTGTAGGAAGGTTCAAATGGTTCAAATGGCTCTGAGCACTATGGGACTCAACTGCTGTGGTCATTAGTCCCCTAGAACTTAGAACCACTTACACCTAACTAACCTAAAGACATCACACACATCCATGCCCGAGGCAGGATTCGAACATGCGACCTCAGCAGTCGCACGGTTCCGGACTGCGCGTCTAGAACCGCGAGACCACCGCGGGGGGCAGTTGTAGGAAGTTTATATGTTCAGTACACCTGATATCCTGCAGACACACACGTTTCCAGAGGGCTTTGGAAGAACAGAGGTGCCTCCTTTGCTGGTACTGGACTGACAGCCGCCACAGCGACACGGACGGCGCCGGGCCCTGTGGCAGGCAGGTATCACTGGCAGGCAGAGAATGCGCTCGTGCGGCGGCCGCCGTGTTTGCGCACGGCGAGCGCGCAGAGCCGATTACGGCCGATCGGAAATGATCCGCTGAGCTGCGCCGATACGAGTATCCTCCCGGCCGCTTTCGCTCCACTGTGGCTTTCCGTTTGCGCCGCTGCGGCAGGCGGGTTCGCGTTTCTACCGACGACAGGGATCGTTCCTCGGAGATTGCACCGAGCAGCTACAGGAAATGAAGTTCGCAACAGTTCCCCTCGTGCGTCAGATGCCTTTTTCTTTAGTATATCATTCCACTTCACTGGCAATTGTGCAAATAAAACTTCAAACATTCGTTGTTAGAAGTGACCCTTGAAAGCTGGCTATTAAATTCTACTTTCAGTTCTCAGTTTCACTTTTCCTACATTTCAATTATTTTGCGAATTAGTTATAGCAAGTATTATTCTGCACTCAATTCCGACCATTAATACAGATTATCTTGGGAGATTCTCCTATGTGAGGTATACGGAGGGCATATAGTCTGGCACTGGTGGGAGACCTGGCCAATGAGAGAGTTGCCCGCTCACAGAGCACACTGGAAGGTATCTTCCAAACTCACATCTTTAGTGAGTGCTTTGAAAAGAGGAAGACTTTGTTGGTGTTGAATGAGGTGATGCGTAACTTGCTGCTTGGCGAGATGCTTCACGTTACGAAACTGTTACGAACAACGCAGCTCAACTTACTTTCCAGGAGTTGATATTAGCTACGAGGCTTGCTACAGAATTTGACATCAGCGACTTAATCCGAAGAGTATTAAGTCACTTCAGTTACTCTTACACACGCTTAACGTATTAAATTATTTTTGTCATGTATGAAAACATTATTCGTATGATGAGTACGTCTGTTTTACCTGAGACTTGTCGTTTCCGCACCAAGAGGGTGTGTATTACCGTGTTCACTTGGTTTCAGAAGTTTCACAACTCTATATCGAAACATGATTTCTCATTTCTGTTACCGTGGTCATTACTTGTCTTCTAAATGACTTCGTGTGACTGGCATTTTACAGCCAATGAAAACCGCAACATTGGCTGTACAAACTGGTACATTGCAAGATGCACATGTGATATTTCAGATCAAAGTCAGCGTCCATTACTCTGAACATTACGTATTCTGTGGTTAGCCTGCATTTTAGAACAAGAAGGCAAGCCGTAACGCTGAGGCAGCTGGCAGATATGATGTCTTCACCGTAGTCCACTATGTTCTATGTTTCATATTTGTTACAACTAAAAATCTGGGATCACATCCCCATTGCATAGTAACTGATTATAAGTGGAATTGTAAGGAGACATTCACCCTTGCTGAAATTGTAGATGATTTTTCATTTTCAGTTTAAATACAATTTCCTTTTGCACTTGCAAAAACAGTCTGGAACGAACACATCGCATTTATAGGTGACCAGTTTCAGTCCAAAGTTGGTGAAATCCGTGGGGTAGCAGAACAGAGAGGATGAGGTTCTATTTGTGGAAACGGGCCAATATAAGTTACTGTCAGTTGCACTCAACATTTAAACTTTATTTCTTAAAGCACACAATCACACAAGCAAGAATCAAAAACTCTAAAAGTTTTAACGAAAAACCTTCTTTGATTTAATTTAGATCGGCTGAAGGCACAAGGCCTAAGCAAGGAATTAAAGTATAGGAGTTCTTCTGGAGGTTTCACTTCTTTACAAAAATGGTTCAAATGGTTCAAATGGCTCAGAGCACTATGGGCTCTTAATAGCAAAGGTCATCAGTCTCCTAGAACTTAGAACTACTTAAACCTAACTAACCTAAGAACATCACACACATCCATGCCTGAGGCAGGATTTGAATCTGCGACCGTAGCGGTTCCACACTGAAGCGGCTAGAACCGCTCGGCCACTCCGGCCAGCCACGGCTGAAGGCCTCATACTAAAGAATAACTATCTTAGACTTAAGGGCAAGACAAGAATTTTGAATTTTTAATTTAAGAGAGATTAAAACTCGGCTGAAGGCCACACACGATGCAGAAAACAATTTTACAGCTTAAGGTCTAAAGGGAAGAGCTTCTAAATTTTAATTAAAATAGGCTAAAGGCTTTATCCTAAAATGCTTCACATAAAACTCAGCTGAAGTCCACATACGAAACCCAAACAATCTCACGGCTTAAATCATAGACAAAGAAATTTCCAGTTTTTAATTTAAGCTGGAAAACTCGGCTGAATGCCACATACAAACTAGAAACAAATTTGCTGCTTAAGGCATAGGCACAAGGAACTTTCAATTTTAATTTTGAAAGGCTGAAACTCGGCTCTAGGCCACATACCAAACAAGAAACGATTTTTTTTAACGGCTCAAAGCCTAAGAATAAAATTCTTGCAATTTTAATAAGCTAAACCTCGACTGAAGGACGCACAGAGTACTTAAGACTGAAAAAGAAATCACTATGTAAAACACAAGGAGCGGCGCTCAGGAGGTTCCAAAGATCGGCCCGAGTAGGTAGCACAAGGGCACTTTTAGGTGAGACAGGCAGCCAGACTGACAAACTCTTAATCCAGGGCCGGCCAGAAATTCTGCACGCGTGCGATGCTCCTGCACATGTGCAACTTACGGGTCACAGCGTGCACGCCGCAGCCGTCAGCGTTCATGTAGTGCATGTTTCTACGCACAGATTTCGCTTTATCTACCTGCTGGGATACTCTGTACCGGCACATTCTAGTACTCTTTCTACAGCTTGCAAGCCAACCATGGAAAGGTATTTAGCGTATTAAACATTTAAAATACTGTCACAGTCTACTCATTGAGACCTCTACTTTTACGTTAACAGTTTAACCCAGTAAGACAAGTAATACAGTAAACAACCGTGGGTTTTTATTAAGACAGCTTCACTGACGGCACGTAAATACGCGTAATGTTTTTGATCTAGTATTTAAGAAAGAGAGCACTTTGTGACTTCCAACGAACCTTATTCATGATTTCAAATAACGTTACACTAATGTAAGGTTTCCTGTAACTAATTCTCGGTGCCCTCAGTTACACCCACATAATTTCTGTCTCACTGACCTCTGAACAGATGATCACCTGTTATTTCAATACCATTAGCTACATCTTTCATAGGTTCCGTCTGAAATCTGCATAATAACCGACAATTAGATGAATGTTAAGTATTATCGACTTCAGCTGAGCGTAGGCCTCCACACATCTAAAAAAAAAAAAAAAAAAGTGAATGTAAGTATACATTGGAAAAATCGGTTTAATGATCAACTTTCCTGATAATAATGTAACATGGAGCAGAATGAGACAATAATGCACAGTTAGTAAACAATAATTTTAATTATAAAATGAATAAATCCAAACATATTTATCACTGGTCATAAGAAATGATACTCGAGTTGATGTGTCTCAAAGGACATTTAATTTTTGTTGCCGTTCTTCACTGTTGAGTACACTACACTCGTCTTTGTGATATGTATTGTAATGTCTTTCAATTGGAAACTTACGCCGGCCGGCTATTATTCGGGGGCACAGCAAACACTTTGAGTTTTCACCAACGGCTAAAAAAAAGAGTTGCAGTTCCCAGTCACTTTCAAACGACTGAGAACATAGACCTCCAGTACTTTGCGGTTTCACAGTACCTCCCATTTCTCAGTACTTCTCTGTTAAGGTTACGCTTACCAGGGGTAAACGAGACTGGGTATGTTGCGCTCTTGCTTGTACCACATAAACAAGGCAGTGGAGCCGCCGCCTCCGCCGCTCATTTAGGACACATGTCTAATAACAGATGTCGCTGTCGCACGCGTGCGCACATGTGCAGTACTTCTGCACGTCTGCACACTGTGCAGACCCAACCCAACCGAAAGCCAGCCGACGAACCAACCAACAAGATCAGTGCTGCTCCACCCGAGCAGCGAAACGACACAAGATGTCAATATCACAATGTTCTGGGTACTAGTGCCCAATCCAGCCAAGTATAAACGCCAAAAATTACCCACAACACCTCAACTGTCGCACTACACGCCGTGCTGAACAGCATCAACACGACGAGGAAAATACACTGCCAAAAAGTATGTCAACGTCCAGGGCAGGTAACCGGAACGTCAAAGGCCACAAGGCAGAAGATAACGCTGGTACAAATCATTAATGATGGAATGAATTAAATTACATTAAACACCACACAGGAAGACTCCTGCAATACTAGCCGACTTTAGTGAACACACGTTGTTTCTCGCAGGAATCTCCAAGAAAACGACACCCAGGATCAAACGAAGATATGTGACAGCAGTTAAGGCTTGATAGTATGTTAAGTGAGCACTGGACTTTAGTGTCCAGGGTCGATACGCGGCGAACTTCGTAACCTTCGCAAGAAGCGCCTCACAATGCCAACCGCGCGTGCACGCTACCAGCGGCTCCGGCCTAGCTATGCGTCACGGACACTTCCTCGCTGCTCTGCCCCAACCGACCGACTGCCACATAAAGCTCACCCGGAAAGTATATCCGCCACACCAAATGTAGTACACCAGTACTAGATCGATAGACGCTACTGCTGTCACTCACAGAGAGAAGACAGCAACGTTATGACGGTAACCGAAGAAGAAATAAGACACCAGTGACTGCAACCAATGATAAAAAAGCAAGGCATTACGCAAGCCAGCCACGGCTCAGGTAGACCATCTTCAAACCGTACTCGATGTTGGATGGGGATCCACCAAACAGGAGATGCAGAAGTCTCCAGATGCTGTCTGTCAACTGCTCTCGTATACGTTTTGAACACGTTGCTAAGAAACCCGTGACGCCTTATGTGGTGTCACCGCCAGACACCACACTTGCTATGTGGTAGCATTTAAATCGGCCGACGTCCGTTAGTATACGTCGGTCCCGCGTGTCGCCACTGTCAGTGATTGCAGACCGAGCGCCGCCACACAGCAGGTCTAGAGAGACTCCCTAGCACTCCCCCCAGTTGTACAGCCGACTTTGCTAGCGATGATTCACTGTCTACATACGCTCTCATTTGCAGAGACGACAGTTTAGCATAGCCTTGAGCTAAGTCATTTGTTACGACCTAGCAAGGCGCCATATTCAGTTACTAGAATTTGTTATGAACAGATAATATTGTGAATCATATACCGTCAAGAGCAACGCTCATCATTAATGGATTAAAGTTAAGTATAAACTAATTATGTCCGCTTTCTGAATTTTAATTTCTTGTCATGTTCCAGACCTCACGTCAGTATAGTCCTTCCCTCCTCACGACAGCCTGCGTGAGCTAAAACGCGTGCACTTCGACCTCCACTAATAACACGGTGTTGGCTCTTCTGCCAACACAACACCTTATACTTACATACATACATACTGTCCCGTAGAGGGCAATGTGGGTTATCGGGTTTTTATTGTATTCTGCCTCCCCGTGAATCATGGACCTTGCCGCTGGTGGGGAAGCTTGTGTGCCTCACCGATACAGATGGCCGCACCGTAGGTGCAACCACAACGGAGGGGTATCTGTTGAGAGGCCAGACAAACGTGTGGTTCCTGAAGAGGGGCAGCAGCCTTTTCAGTAGTTGCAGGGGCAACAGTATGGATGATTGACTGATCTGGCCTTGTAACAATAACCAAAACGGCCTTGCTATTCTGGTACTGCTACGGTTGAAAGCAAGGGGAAACCACAGCCGTAATTTTTCCCGAGGGCATGCAGCTTTACTGTATGGTTAAATGACGATGGCGTCCTCTTGGGTAAAATATTTCGGAGGTAAAATAGCCCCCCATTCGGATCTCCGGGCGAGGAGAAAGAAAACTGGCGTTCTACGGATCGAAGCGTGGAATGTCAGATCCCTTAATCGAGCAGGTAGGTTAGAAAATTTAAAAAGGGAAATGGATAGATTAAAGTTAGATATAGTGGGAATTAGTGAAATTCGGTGGCACGAGGAACAAGACTTTTGGTCTGGTGAATACAGGGTTATAAACACAAAATCAAATAGGGGTAATGCAGGAGTAGGTTTGATAATGAATAAGAAAATAGAAATGCGGGTAAGCTACTAAAAACAGCATAGTGAACGCATTATTGTGGCCAAGATAGACACGAAGCCCACGCCTACTACAGTAGTACAAGTTTATATGCCAACTAGCTCTGCAGATGATGAAGAAATTGAGGAAATGTATGATGAGATAAAAGAAATTATTCAGGTAGTGAAGGGAGACGAAAATTTAATAGTCATGGGTTACTGGAATTCGAGTGTAAAAAAGGGAGAGAAGGAAAATAGTAGGTGAATATGGACTGGGGGACAGAAATGAAAGAGAAGCCGCCTGGTACAGTTTTGTGCAGAGCATAACTTAATAATAGCTAACACGTGGTTAAAGAATCATGAAATAATGTTGTATACATGGAAGAGCCCTGGAGATTCTAAAAGGTATCAGATAGATTATATAATGGTAAGACAGAGATTTAGGAACCAGGTTTTAAGTTGTAAGACATTTCCAGGGGCAGATGTGGACTCTGACCACAATCTATTGGTTATGAACTATAGATAAAAACTGAAGAAACAGCAACAAAGTAGCACAGATCACATTTACTGATGACCAGTTTCAGTCGAAAGGCAAGCCTTCTTCAGACCGTAATCCGGAATATACACTGAAGAGCCAAAAAAAGAAAACTGATATACCTGCCTAATATTGGGCCCCCGCGAGCATGTAGAAATGCCACCACACGATCTGGCATGGAGTCGACTGATGTCTGAAGTAGTGCTGGAGGGAACTGACACCATGAATCCTGCAAGGCGGCCAATAATCCGTAAGAGTACGAGGCGGTGGAGATCTCTTCTGAATGGCACGTTGCAAAGCATCCCAAATATGCTCAATAATGTTCATGTCTGGGGAGTTTTGTGGCTAACGGAAGTGTTTAAACTCAGGACAACGTTGCTTGAGGCACTCTGTAGCAGTGCTGGACGTATGAGGTGTCGCGTTGTCCTGGTGGTAGCATCCAAGTCCGTCAGAATACACAAAGGACATGAATGGCTACAGGTGAGCAGATTGAATGCTTACGTATCACGTACCAGAGTCGTATCTAGACGTAATTTTTGAAGTCAAGATTTCAAGACAAGATGAGAAGACAAGAGGAATCCAGGATCTTTATATGATTGAGGGCAGAACGGCGCGTTTGGAGGAACTAAGTAGATAAATAGACTGGGATTTATATCTGATAAGCAGAAGTGAATGACCTGTGATAATGTGCGTGACGTCAAGTATACTTTGTCATAGGAGGTGGGAGTCATATCTGGACTGCGAAGTTTAGTTACTTCGAACTCTGTTCATCGGAATCTTTCAAAGTCACTTGGACTCTCGTTGTTATATTTAGAACTCTTTTTAACTGGATGTGAGCGCATAGAAGTGTTCTCAGCCCGAGCTTTGTGTGTGTGTGTGTGTGTGTGTGTGTGTGTGTGTGTGTGTGTGCGTAAAAACTCTAATTTTAACAGTGCTGGAAATTAAGTGTGCGGGTAAAAATTACAGACAGTCTAGTGGATGGCCAATATGCTGTGAGAGTCCTTTACTACATTTCAGAAGAGGACATACACGAAGTTCTAATGGAAAGTATGTAGAGAACAGTAGAAGAAATGTGGGAGTACGATAGTTGCTTATTGCTGAGTATCATAATGAGTGGAAAAGGACTAGAGGAGCCCTTTGTCCAGCATTATATTTTAAGTGGATGCTACTGATGTTGCTGCTGCAGCTGATGATGATGATGATGATGATGATGTAGGTGATGTTGTGGGAAATAAAGAAAGTTCAATGATTAATTGTTGACACCCGGAAGTCTTCTAATTCTGAAGAAATGTGGTGTCAGATGTGAAGAAGGAAGGGATTAGGTGTCTTTTACTTGAGTTACCCCTTTACCCTGATCTGCTCAGAGTCCGTTTCACTGATTTCGGTATCACAGTTGTGCACTTAATGCCCGACTGAGCCGCTGAACGCACAGCGTCAGTTCCAGGAATATGTATGACAAGAAAGGTAGTCCACTTGCTCGGACACAGTGATTCTAGAATCCCTCAGGGACCGACCTCCAGAATATGAGCTCCTGGTGAACGGACTGCCTTTCTGCCGGTAACAGCTCCAAGGGCTTTAACAGTACTCGATAACAGAGCAGAGCACATTCACCGTCAAACTTGCCCACTCTAACAACCGTTTACGCTGTGAAAAACAAGAAGCATCCATACACCAGTCATGAGCCATTTTTACAGTATCCCAACGCTATCTCAGTTTATTTCGATTTAATCGCTCATTGCGCTGCACCGAAAATGATTTTTTCCCTAATTACAAAAATTAACTCTTGCTACACTACTGGCCATTAAAATTGCTACAGCACGATGATGACGTCTTACAGACGCGAAATTTAACCGGCAGGAAGAAGATGCTGTGATATGCAAATGATTAGCTTTTCAGAGCATTCACACAATGTTGGCGCCGGTGGCGACACCTACAACGTACTAACATGAGGAATTTCCAACCGATTTCTCATACACGAACAGCAGTTGACCGGCGTTGCCTGGTGAAACGTTGTTGTGATTCCTAGTGTAAGGAGGAGAAATGCGTAACATCACGTGTCAGACTTTCATAAAACTCTGATTGTAGCCTATCGCAATTGCAGTGTATCGTATCGCAACGTTGCTGCTCACGTTGGTCGAGATCCAATGACTGTTAGCAGAATATGGAATCTGTGGTTTCAGGAGCGTAATACAGAACGCCGTGCTGGATCCCAACGGCCTCGTATCACTAGCAGTCGAGATGACAGGCATCTTATCCGAATGGCTGTAACGGATCGTGCAGCCACGTCTCGATCTCTGAGTCAACAGATAGGGACGTTTGCAAGAGAACAACGATCTATACGAACAGTTCGACGCCGTTTGCTGCAGATGGACTATCAGCTCGGAGACCATGGCTGCTTTTACCCTTGACGCTGCATCACAGACAGGAGCGCCTGCGATGGTGTACTCAACGATGAACCTGGGCGCACGAATGGTAAAACGTCATTTTTTCGGATGAATCCCGGTTCTGTTTACAGCATCATGATGGTCGCATCCGTGTTTGGCGACATCGCGGTTAGCGCACATTGGAAGCGTCTATTCGTCATCGCCATACTGGCTTATCACCCGGCGTGATGGTATGGGGTGACATTGGTTACACGTCTCGGTCACCTCTTGTTCGCATGGACGGCACTTTGAACAGTGGACGTTACATTTCAGTTGTTTTACGACCCGTGGCTCTACCCTCCATTCGATCCCTGCGATACCCTACATTTCAGTAGGATAATGCACTACCACATGTTGCAGGTCCTGTACGGGCCTTTCTGGATACGGGAAACGTTCGACTGCTGCCCTGGTCAGCAAGTTCTTCAGATCTCTCACCAACTGAAAACGTCTGGGCAATGGTGGCCGAGCAACTGGCTCGTCTCATTACGCCAGTCATTACTATTGATGAACTGTGGTATCGTGTCGAAGATGAATGGGCAGCTGTACCTGTACACGCCATCCCAGCTCGGTCTGACTCAACGCCCAGTCTATCAAGGCCGTTGTTAGGGCAATAGGGGGTTGTTCTAGGTACTGATTTATCAGGATTTATGCACTCAACTTGCGTGAAAATGTGATCACATGTCAATTCTAGTATAATAGACACTCCTGGAAATTGAAATAAGAACACCGTGAATTCATTGTCCCAGGAAGGGGAAACTTTATTGACACATTCCTGGGGTCAGATACATCACATGATCACACTGACAGAACCACAGGCACATAGACACAGGCAACAGAGCATGCACAATGTCGGCACTAGTACAGTGTATATCCACCTTTCGCAGCAATGCAGACTGCTATTCTCCCATGGAGACGATCGTAGAGATGCTGGATGTAGTCCTGTGGAACGGCTTGACATGTCATTTCCACCTGGCGCCTCAGTTGGACCAGCGTTCGTGCTGGACGTGCAGACCGCGTGAAACGACGCTTCATCCAGTCCCAAACATGCTCAATAGGGGACAGATCCGGAGATCTTGCTGGCCAAGGTAGTTGACTTACACCTTCTAGAGCACGTTGGGTGGCACGGGATACATGCGGACGTGCATTGTCCTGTTGGAACAGCAAGTTCCCTTGCCGGTCTAGGAATGGTAGAACGATGGGTTCGATGACGGTTTGGATGTACCGTGCACTATTCAGTGTCCCCTCGACGATCACCAGAGGTGTACGGCCATTGTAGGAGATCGCTCCCCACACCATGATGCCGGGTGTTGGCCCTGTGTGCCTCGGACGTATGCAGTCCTGATTGTGGCGCTCACCTGCACGGCGCCAAACACGCATACGACCATCACTGGCACCAAGGCATAAGCGACTCTCATCGCTGAAGACGACACGTCTCCATTCGTCCCTCCATTCACGCCTGTTGCGACACCACTGGAGGCGGGCTGCACGATGTTGGGGCGTGGGCGGAAGACGGCCTAACGGTGTGCGGGACCGTAGCCCAGCTTCATGGAGACGGTTGCGAATGGTCCTCGCCGATACCCCAGGAGCAACAGTGTCCCTAATTTGCTGGGAAGTGGCGGTGCGGCCCCCTACGGCATTGCGTAGGATCCAACGGTCTTGGCGTGCATCCGTGCGTCGCTGCGGTCCGGTCCCAGGTCGACGGGCACGTGCACCTTCCGCCGACCACTGGCGACAACATCGATGTACTGTGGAGACCTCACGCCCCACGTGTTGAGCAATTCGGCGGTACGTCCACCCGGCCTCCCGCATGCCCATTATACGCCCTCGCTCAATGTCCGTCAACTGCACATACGGTTCACGTCCACGCTGTCGCGGCATGCTACCAGTGTTAAAGACTGCGATGGAGCTCCGTATGCCACGGCAAACGGGCTGTCACTGACAGCGGCTGTGCACAAATGGTGCGCAGCTAGAGCCATTCGACGGCCAACACCGCGGTTCCTGGTGTGTCCGCTGTGCCGTGCGTGTGATCATTGCTTGTGCAGCCCTCTAGCAGTGTCCGGAGCAAGTATGGTGGGTCTGACACACCGGTGTCAATGTGTTCTTTTTTCCATTTCCAGGAGTGTATTTGTCCAATGAATAACCATTTATCTTCTGCATTTCTTCTTGGTGTGGCAATTTTAATGGCCAGTGGTGTATTTCCTGGAATTCACTGCAAATTAACAGCCAATGTGGAAAACAAAACAAAGGTATTGTGCAGTAGTAATCACATTTGTAAGCGTAGAGGAAAGAACAGGTCGATCGTTTATTAAAGCCCTTTATGAGGGAGGATCGATAATGGTGACTTGGAACGTGCAGTATTAGAGTCGTTTTAACAGAGCTCTGGATCGTTCTCTATCATGTAATGTAGAAGTGCATGTTAACATTGCTTCGGAATTTCTTAAATCATTAGGGATAGTGGCAACCGAGAGACTTTTGAAGTTAATCTGTCAAATCTATGAGCCTGGAGACATACCATCCGATTTTGAAAGACATATTGTCCAGACATTCACTAAGACAGCAAGGGGAGATAACTGCGAGATCTGCTTAAATAGTGTAACTGTGTGAGAACGGACAACCTACTTAACAAGTCATGCATCCCACTTATTGACAAGAACAACTTGCAGAATATTGGAAAAGAAAATTGACCTTCTGTTAGACGATGGTCAGTGTGGCTCTAGGAAAGGTAAAGACACAAGGGAGGCAGTTCTGGCGTTGAGAATGGTAACGGAAGCAAGACTTAAAAAACAATCAAGAAACGATTATAGCAGTTGTCGACTTCGAAAACGTGCTCTACAATCTAAAATGCTTCAAGATATTCGAAATTGTGAGAAAAATAAAAGTTACAGGGAAAGGCTGATAATGTACAACACGTAAAAGCACAAAGATTGACTAATAAGAACATAAAAGCAATAACGAAATGTTCAGAGCCAGTAGGGTGTAAGATAGAGTGGAACATTTTATCCCTACTTCCAACCTATACATCGAAAAACAAATGACGGAAACAAAATAAAGATTCAAGACTGGATTTGAAAATCATGTTGGAAGAATGTCAGTGATGAGATTGTCTGATGACATCATTATCCCCAGAAAATGTAAGAAACAATTACAGAACGTGCTGAATGGAATGAAAAGTCTAATATGTACAGAATTTGGATGCAGTGTGAACTGCAGAAAGGCGAATGTAATGAGTATTAGCAGAAGTAAGATTAGCGATAAACTTAATATAAATATGGGAACCAAGAAGAAAAAAGATAGTAATTATATGAAGGTAATGTGTCTGTTCTTTCAGAAATGGCCGAAAGAACAGTAACCATACAAACATATTCACATAACTGATTCGCCTCGGATGGCAATGCATCCACCACCTTCAATACGGATGCACAGTAACATACGACGTCCTGCGGGAATCTCAAAGTAGCGAACATGGAGAACATAAAAAGGCACTTTTTTATTGGTGGCGTTCGTGTCGGCTGGAAGGTGTGCCTAGAATGTCCGCGCATTTACGTTAGACACTGTGTCCGGGTCTCGCAGTGGTTAACGCTACTGCCTAGTAAGCAGGAGCTGCTAGGTTTCATTCGTCGACGGTGATTCCGCATAACGTCCCAATGCAACTGACATCAATATTTCCTTCCCTTTCATGTCCTTTCTCTCCCCTCCGCCTCCTCCCATTTAAAAAGACAGGAAATCTACTAGTACCAAACATATGGCATTTGGACTATAGTATCGTATCGTACTGAATCACAGAATATTGGAAAACAGAAAATCGAAGCGTTCGTGGTACAAAAGTACGTTGAGAATTTGGTGAACTGAAAACATTATGAATGAAGAGGCTCTCTGGAGAAACGGTGAAGAGAGGAACATATTGAAAGTACTGACAAGAGATAGGGGTTGGACGGTACGACATATCTTAAGACCTAAGGGAATAACGTTCGTTGTAGTAGAGGGAGCTGTAGGGCAAAGTCTGTGAGAAAAATAGAGACTGATCCTGCAAATTATAGAGGACGCATGGTGCGTCCTACTCTAAGGTTGACGCAAAAGAGGAGATGGTATCGTGTCGCACAAAACGAGTCAGAGGTCCGATGACTCAAAGAGGAAGAAGAAACGGATAGGCACTAGGTGGACACAGCTCTTGGCTGGTTGCTGTCAGCTTTCCAGCACTCGGGGCTTTACTTCTCACTCAAATAACGTCATGGTTGGTCTTATTCAACTTAAATCTTCCAGCAAGGAAAAGTCCCTGGGAGAACTGGGACTGTAAGACAGGTCTTCCGTGTGGCTTTCGGAGATCCTGACCACTGAGACACGGAGGCGATGAAACTTAAGGAGAGAAAAAGAGGGAGAGAAGTAGTGGGAAGGAAGAACTTGGTGTAAGTGCGGCCATAAAAGAGGTGAGTGTCTACATTCGTGATATGGCATCGTGACGCAAAGGACTCAAAATTTATTCTGCAGTTAAAAAGGAGTTTAAGCCCTATAACTAGAAAGGAGACAGCTAGTTACGCAAAAATAAATCGCTCATACGGAGATATTGTAGGTGGTTGTACTTTTCTTACCACTACTTTGTTTGTAACCACGAATTACTCTCATTACTTGGAACACACCGATCCCTTACAGTGTATTATATATGGAAAAGTTCTCATAGTTAACCTATCAGTGACAAAAAAACACTGGAAGCTTCTTCAATAATGAAATGGCCGTCACGAACTACGTATACGGGTAATATTCAGTGTTTTACAAACGCTGTGGACGTTTACCCTAATAGTGATCATTTTCAGTATTACAGTAAATACACACTGTTGTTCGTTACTCTTCTCCCATACCCTACTGACCGTAAATCCTCAGCAGTTACGTAAAGGCGAAAAGATGACGAGGTTTGGCTACAAAGTGTATGTGGGCACGTGACAATGTACTCTGTAACACGTTGTTACTTCTCTCCCTGTAGTCCCAAACTACGAAAGTTTCTTAGTACCTGGAGCATGAGTAAAGTTTCCCCAGCGGACGTCGGCAACAGCTTCCAACAGCGTACAGAGGCATTCTCTGGAGACAACAAGTAGCTACGACATGCTGTAGTTCTCGCACAACGTAATCTGGTGCCATGTACTAGAAGCAAATATGCAGCTGTCATATGTAAAGCTTCTTGAAAGGATTATCGCACTTATATTACTTTTAGTGAAAGCGAATTTTTCATTTATTCAACGAAGTGTTACTGAAACGATGTTCGTGGGCACAGAAGTAAAGGGTTGTTATGTGCTGCATTTTAATTTTATGAAAAGTACTGAATTAGGAAAACAGGAGAAGCTACTGACATACGCAACAACACAACACAACAACATTAACATTATTCACGTAATAATGTCAGAGCTGTATGCATTAACTTCTATGTAGAAGTTTTATATTTTTTGGCCCCTTACTTCACTATTCACCAAGTGAAGATGGTTTTATTAATTATCTCCGCAGACGCCGTTATATTTAGGTGGCAAAATTATTTCCTGTGTTTACTTTTTTGTCGTTGCCGTTTCAGATATACCATTATACTAATTTCTTTTATTAATTAACGGCCCAGACGCTGTTATATTTCAGGGAAAAATAATTCCTTTACTTCCTACCTCTTCTCTGGCTCTTATCATTAAAATTTTAATGGTTTTTTTCATCGGAGGTTGGGAGAACAATTTTCTGTTTTAGCAATGTGAAACGCAGTTCGTGTACATTCTACGGTATTTAAATTACAGCATAAAAATCAAAATTATACTTTCGTAAATTTTTAAAGAAATCATCCTGTTTTCTAGAACGATAAGAACATTTTTTTTATGTTACTCATTCTGATCAATTTTTTTCCAAAATAAAATTGCCAAAATAATTTTGTACTGCAGTGCTTTTGTCATGCCTAGCCGCAAAACGTTACTTTATATGAATATCAGGACATAAAATCTCTTCTAATGCTTATGAATTTTGTACACAGGTACTTAAGATACATTTACTTCACCAGTGATATTAGCTCACTTATTCGTGAGATTGCATAGTTCTGCGAGCTACATTCTTATTAACTTTGGAGATGCTAGGGAGTATTAAAATGTATCTCCTTATTGTAACTGTTTAGTCTTATTTCCTCCTAGAAGTGTAGACGTATTAGTTAATACTACTCGCCTTGCATCTTGTAACCTCCAGAGCACTCAATGTCACAAGCAGACTATCTTCCATTACCGGTGCACCACAACAATCCGTAAGTTCGCTTGCAATTTTCCAGTTGCGCGTGTGAACTCGTAATCTTTATCAGACACACCCCACCGTTCTCCGCCGCAATGAGCTTAAAAGAATTGCCCGAGTCTTCACAAATTTGCAGCCAGCAGCCAGAGTGGCAAAGCTGTAGAAACATGTGAAAAACGTCATATAACAGACATTTGAAAGTTCGATCTGTACAAGCAGTTAACCTTCACACGAGTCATGTGTAAATGGAACGTGGGGATATCAGAATAAATGCCGTAACAAAAAGATACCATTCGCAGTGAACGTGATTGTGATTCGCAGCGTACACATGTAATTGTAGAAAGCAAAGTTGTACATCTGCACATTTACTCCGCCAGCGTTCTTGTCGTGCGCGGTGCACAATACTTTATGTACCGCTGATACTACCCCATTTCCTGTGCCAGTATGGTGCGCTGAAAATGACGATTTTTGGTAGGTATCTTTATGAGCTTCAGTCTCTCAGATTCTACCTTCACGACCTTTGTGGGCATTTTCCAGGGTACAAGTATCTGCCGAGTTATATAGAAATATATGTAAATATTGAAAGCCATAAAGTATGTTTTTTTACTCTGACTGACAAAACAAAGTGAAGCCAGCAGAAGGGAAGAAGGAAAATAATGAAACTTAACGGTTTGAGAGGGTAGGTGACGTTATTTCAGTGATTGCAGCATGGAGTGAAATTTACGAAGAACTTGGCTGAGCCCACTTATCAGCATGACGTCATAACCCTCTGGCCTGGATGCATGAATTGATTCTGTTTGGAAGGATCTCTTAAACCCATTATACCATCTTCTGAGACAAGCCGACCTGAAAATGCCGCTGGTCCTTGATATCCTTGATATTGGCACTACGATGGAGCTGGTCCAACAAATGTTTTGTAGGCGACGTATCTTGCTGGCCGCGCGAGTACTTCATCAGGAAGAAGGCAATTTATAGAGGCACGTGTCGTGTGTGGACGAGTGTTGTCCTTTTGAAAAATGGAGACACGGTACTGTCGCATAGAGGTGACACACGAGGACGCAGGATGGCCGTGATGCACCGACGTGTCTGCTCTCAGAATGTTAAGTAGCACTTAACAATCGTGTGATACATTTACAACAAAATGTTTCGGTGATACAATAGCCCATTATCAAGTACTTAAGGCTTCTATCCCATTAGGAACCTTCAAAAGAAAAGAAAAGACACTTTTGACGTTATCTAATGGCTTAAGTTTAAGCACTTGTTAATGGGGTAACGTAGTCCTGAAACATATTGTGAAAAATATATCACACATTTTCCATTTTGGTGTGTAGCATTGTGAATAATGATCCGTGAGACTGTTGTACGACGGCTTCAGAACAGAGCACCATTGCGCAGTAACAGTTCCCTCAATCACTACCAGCCATGACTTGAGGTCATAACTGGAGTCTCCCCACACCATGATTTCAGGAGTAACACCGCTTTACCTCTCTAAAACATTGAAACAATGGGACCTCTCGCAGCTCGACGTCCTAGTCGCTGACGGTGTTCATTCGAGGTACTGCAGATATGCGATTCATCGATGAACACGATGCTGTGCCATTCATGGGCAGTCCTTGTTTCCCGGTCACGTCACCAGGCCATACGCAGCAGTTTGTGTTTTGGTGTTAACGGCAGCCTATGCTTGAGACGCTCCAAGTCTGGCTGCTGCTGGTCTCTGAGCAGCGGCGCAATACATAGAATGTTGCTGGGAGTCCATTACCATTTATCAGTTGGCAGGCACCGACGTGAAGGGGTTACGATGTGCTTTATGCACAGTACAGGGATCCTCCCATTTGGTGGTCAGGCGTGGTCGTCCGGAAACTGGGCGACGGATACACTGATGAGCCGAAACATTATGACCACTGTCCAGCGCGAGGCTGGATGCCTCCTGGTTGTGGCGCTGCGGCTGAGAACGAGAATGTCTGAAACGGCGATGCTGGTGTACTCCTGTCGTCAGAACCCTATGGATAGAGGTTGAAGGTTGGTGAAATAACGAGCAGACCGTTTGGTCTTGGACGACCAGGTCTCGTCACAAAACGTAGAGGTCGGAGGATCTCCCACTACGCAATAAACGACAGGTAGTGATCAGTGGCAGATATGACGACAGAACACAAATCTGATGCAAGCACCAAGTCCTTCGACGGGCACAGTCAAAGGGCATTGTTGAACATGGAGATACACATCACACGACCCCTGCGTGCTCCTATGTTGACTCAGGGGCACACCACCATTGAGGTTTTACCGTGGGTCGATAGAAACGTGTCGCCTGACCAATGAACCGCATTTATTGTTACACCAGGTCAATGGTTGGGTTCTTACACGCCGTCATCCAAGCGAAAGGCTGCACGAAACACGTATTGCGTCACAGGTGCAGGCCGGTGAGTGTAAAATGGTTGAAATGGCTCTGAGCACTAAGCAACTTAATTTCTGAGGTAATCAGTCGCCTAGAACTTAGAACCCTTTAAACCTAACTAACCTAAGGATATCACACACATCCATGCCCGAGGCAGGATTCAAACCCTCGACCGTAGCGGTCACTCGGCTCCAGACTGTAGCGCCTAGAAGCGCTCGGCCACTCCGCCCGGCGCCGGTGAGTGTAGAATTAATTTGTGGGCTACATTGAGTTTGTCGTCCGTGGGATTTGTGTTGGTAAGCCAAGGCATCATGGCAGCAGAGAATAATATGAAAATTATTGCAGACTTGCTTCGTTTCATGTTTGAAGTGTCCCCCTGTGTCAATGACATCTTCCAGCAGTATAACGGCCCGTATTGCAAGGTCAGACCCGTGATACTTTGATTTAAGAGGCATTATAGTGAACTCACATTGACTTCTTGGCCAGTAGAGGTGGCTGATCCCTTATTTTAACACATACCGGGCGCTTGATGCTTGTCAACCGGAATTTCTGTTATACTGTATTTGAAAAGTGGAACAACACGCTGTTAAACAGGTGGCCATAATATTTTGGCTCATCCGTGTATACCTGCCATCGAGTTTCCATGCAGTCCTACTTCATGCCACTGTCACTTCTGAATGCACAACACAACTGGTTGCTGCACGATACGACCAGGCGGCCAAATGGAGACCCACTATGAAACCCCTTTCCATCACCGATAGCTGCTTATAACGTTGTCCCTCACAGTTACGTGGCATGTCCGCGTTCAGTGATCACTCAACACATTATGCTGCTTACTGTATCAGGCCTGCCGGCTTATGGTCGCCGAGCGGTTCTGGGCGCTACAATCTGGAACCACGCGACCGCTACGGTTGCAGGTTCGAATCCTGCTTCGGGCATGGATGTGTGTGATGTTCTTAGGTTAGTTAGGATTAAGTAGTTCTAAGTTCTAGGGACTGATGACCTCAGAAGTTAAATCCCATAGTGCTCAGAGCCATTTGAACCATTTTTGTGTAAGGCCTGGTAACAAAATGCCTCTGAGCACAATGGGACTTAACTGCTGAGGTCATCAGTTCCCTAGAACTTAGAACTACTTAAACCTAACTAACCTAAGGACATCACACACAGCCATGCCCGAGGCAGGATTCGAACCTGCGACCGTAGCGGCCACCCGGTACCAGACTGAAGCGACTAGAACCGCGTGGCCACCATCGGCCGGCGGCCTGGTAACAACATTAAACACAAACAACGCTAATGCACTCACGTAGCTGTTCTACCTGTCGCAGAGAACTGCAGCGCTATTCATTTGCATACCCGGCAAAAAAACTGCAAACTGTAGAAAAAATGGTAGACGAATCAGACCATTTGCCAAATGCTGGGAGTGAAATCAGATTAAAAAGTCATTGAATAAGGAAATGCGAGATATCCAATGCACACTCCGTATTCACCTACGCTGAGTGTCCAAAGGATTGCTGACTTTATGACACAGATTATGGTCCTGACGGAATGTTCCAATCTGAGAGACAGCATTTGGATACCGACAACTACGAGACACAGAGACTACAAAACTTTTAAGAATGCGCTTGTGAGGGCTCGCTATTTGCTGTTCACGATTAACTAAGAATGAAAGATCAATTTTTCCAACAACGGTTTTCTTTCTTTTCTTCTTTTGAATCTTTTCTTTTTATGACTTTTTCCGACCTTCAGAACGCAAAGTTGTGTATATATATATATCAGTAATAAAGTGGTAGTGCGATCCCCAGAACAGATGAGAGGAAACGCACATCAGCAAATTGTAAGTAATTACTATTTATATAAAAAAAATCGCAAAGTGACCTGTTTAATAATCTAAAACTAACAAAACTGTATCGTTATAGATCCCACTGATGATGCCTTAGAACAAGAAAAAAGCAAAACGCGTCTGGGATAAATAAATTAAGTGGCAGCGGCAAAAGACAGTTTTATTTACAAAACAAGTATTTACATGGTTGCTGCGAAGGATGGACACACAGACAAACTTGTGATATCTACAACATTTAGATAGAACTTTCTACACGCCTAATACATTCTGAACCCCAGAATTAAGCAGTCCTGATTTCTGAAACCAAGTTTCATAGCGTGCAGGCTTCAGGCAACTTCGGGCAGACTAAGAGATGTTCGGCGTCTTGGAGTCCTACACATTCGCAGCTTGTATCTCTCCGGTAATGTAGCCCCATCGCTTCAATTTTAGTTTGCACCGCGTCACCCCAGTTTGCAGTCTATTCATAGTCTCCACCATCTGGTAACATAGTTGGAAATGAGCAGCGAACTCTACGTTTTGGCTATTATTTCCAGTTGCTTTTTTCGCCATAGTTCTGTTCGGCGAGTAGAAGATGATGATGTAATGGCTTCAACTGTTCGAAGAAAATTCTACCTCGCCTTCAGCCTAGGATACGATTCCTCGCTCCCAAACATCGAATTAGAAACCGAGAGGCACCTTCCTTGTACCCATCATTCAACGGACCCGTGTAAAGAAACAGTCCAAACGTAGAGTAAAAGCCGGCTACAAAGATATAAAGAAAGATAGTGTAAAAAGGAACACAATACGCTCAAAGCGCTGTTTTTAATACATCATTCTAAAGTAAAAATGAGTGCTGATGCTTTGTTCATGAAGGTGAAAATGTTATTGATGAATAAGCTGTTCAGACCGCAGAACGCTTATGACAGAGAGAGATGGAAATACGAACAAGAGATTCGTCTAGTTGAGTATGAGGACATTTGGAAATCAATGCTTCGCAGCTAGTGCAGTCCTTTTTCGTTTTCAAATTTTGCGTGATGGTTTGATATTAATGACTTCTGTAGGCCATCAGAATATTTTTATGGAAATCATCGAAGTGCAATTGTTAGAACATACTGCTATGTTGGGTGTCAGTTTGCGAAATAAGGTAGTATTTTTGGTTTTATCTCAATCCTCGAAGCTTTCAACATGTCCCAAAACAATCATAAAGCCTGTAGACTGCTATGTAGGTTTAATAACGTCTTGAACACATTTACTTGTCTGCAGAAGCAAATCACCAGATACAGCTTTTTGTAACTGAAAAAAAAAAAATTGTGCAGGCAAAGCCAGACACACAGACCTTTCAGGTGACATCGGCTTGGAAAAACATGAAACTTCATTGTAGTATGCACCATAAGACTGCCTTCTCTTAATTAAATCATCATCTTCTGCCTCCATACACTATGCTTTGAAGAACAAAACTGCTAATCACCTATCAACAACGGACCTTCCAGCGTCAAGCTGAGCACTTATGCCCTAAGTAACAGCACTCGCCTTCAGATGTCGGATACACACAAAAACAGAACATACTCCTGAATGAAACTTTCGCTCTGCAGCGGAGTGCACGTTAATATGAAACTCCCTGGTAGATTAAAACTGTGTGCCAGACTGAGACTCGGACTCGGGGCGTTTTCCTTTCGCGGCTAGAGCACTTGCCGGCAATGTTTCCGGTTCGAATCTCGGTTCAGCACATACTTGCAGTCTGCCAGAAAGATACAAAACTTATTCTTCTAATCTTTGCAGCCGGCCGCGGTTCTAGGCGCTGCAGTCCGGAACCGCGGACTGCTACGGTCGCAGGTTCGAATCCTGCCTGGGGCATAGATGTGTGTGATGTCCTTAGGTTATTTAGGTTTAAGTAGTTCTAAGTTCTAAGGGACTGATGACCTAAGATGTTAAGTCCCATAGTGCTCAGAGCCATTTGAATCATTTTTGAATCTTTGCATACTGGAAATGAGCTTGTTCAAACCCTGTGGATCCCAAACGTCAGGTCTGATAAACTGATATGCTACCAAAATAAATCTGCGTTATTTTGGCCACTAGAAGTCTTCTTCTATCCGCGACGATGGGCAACAATCGACTCGTCAGTTGCCAGCAGCCCCTGAAAAAATCCATGCATTTTCAGTCGGCGCTGTAGCTGTAGTTTGTTCGGCATCTTGCTACAAGCATGGGTTTTTGCGTCAGTCTTGTCTCCCTTGTGTCCTTAGGAGTATTACTCTATAACGTGCTACGATCTTATCAAAGTTCAGCTAACTCTCTCACAGTAGACATCATGTTCAGGACAGCCGACAAAAACGGAGTCCCATCATTAATGGCTGTATAATATGAAAGAAGGTATCCAACTAGCTCGTTAGACACACACACACACACACACACACACACACACACACACACACACGCAGAGAGAGAGAGAGAGAGAGAGAGAGAGAGAGAGAGAGAGAGAGAGAGAGAGAGAGAGAGAGGTGGGAGGGGAAATGAAAGGTGAATAAATATTAAATGAATCCTTGACGTATTTTTGGCAGAATGCTGGAGACAACAGTAAAGGACAAGTCAGAGATGAATTTGAAATAACAAACAATAACTTTTAAAAAATTCCCTCAAAATTTATTACTTTATAAGTGTATAGGCAGAGAGCACACTAAAGAGATGTTTGATATTCAGAAAACACATTTAAATCAAATTTATTTCAATTGAAAAGGTAACTTAGAAGGAAAACTAACTCATATTTTGCTATCTTGGGTTCGATAATTTTCCGCTAGCTTTCTGTGACACAAAATTGAGAGAAGGAACCAATTAACAAAATAAAATCTTTTCGGTGCTATAACGTCTTGTCTAGAATTCCCCATATATTACAACTTTAATCTTCCAATATAGCATGGAATCTATGAAGAGTCGGACTAACTGTCCCAAGAGACAACATCCTTGCAGACTTTAAAAACACAGACTCGAAAGGTGTCTGATGTAGCTAGTGGTGTGGCCAATTAGGTGGCAGCGTTAGTGCTATATCATCCTACATCTTCTCTATTGAGTTCATATCAGCAGCCTGTGGTAGCCAGTCATATTTGTCACATTTTCCCACGCCGCGTTCAGCTGTAGCACCTCCATGAATGCCATCCGTAATAGAACATTTTCCTCTCTGGGCTCCCGTTTCACAGCGGATCTTTATGCAAGCTGTCCAGTTTCCCTCAGCCTTCGGCGAACTGTGTCATTGTAACGGAAGGTGTGGCAACGCTTCGCATTTAGAAAGGGAAATAATCAGCTCTGCCTGAGGCAGAAACCCTGTTGGTAGTGCCTCTTTCAACATAATTCCTCCACCTTGCCTTTTCAGTAGTAGGTGGCAAACCGTGCCTCCTGCCAGCATCTCTAACCGAAAGCAGGCCTTCATCACTCAGAGCGACGACTTTCAAATAGGATGTTCCCAGTGAGCAATTGCGACTGACTGCCAGCAATTTGATTTCTGCTTGCTGATTCTTGGGGAGAAAGTAAACATATTGCCGCCAATAGGAAAGGTAGCTGTGTCATATGGAAGAAATCTTGTTGCTATAGGTCTGACCTTAAGCAAATGTCGCTACGGCTTGTGAAGATCGAGTGGCCAAGGTACGAAGACGCTTTATCGGGGACAATGGATTTGAGACCTGACCTTGAAACTGAGAATTTTGTCTTGAGTTGGCGTTCGTCCATGCATCTCTGGGTGCATCCCTGAAAAAAACTAGATGCAATTAGGTAATACAATAACCTTACGTTATCAGTTTTAATTAACTGCTCATTCATGAGAGCTTTAATGGCTGTTTATAGGCACACATGTACTCATTATATCCTCAGTCTTTACTGTTGCTCGCAGGATTTTGTCGTCAATTCATTGAGAAATTGTAATCACTGCTTCTAAACACATAGGAGTAACAGTTATTAGGTGTAGTTCTACGAAGCTGTGACACTTCATGCCCTAAACTAGTAACGGTTTCATGTTCGCTTCTGTACTTTGTAAACAGCTCCTCAAAATTTTGGTTTTATGATAAGATGTTTTCTCCGACATACAATGGCATCATATCTTTCACGACTTTAGTTACCTGAAGAAAAATATTTGACTTACAGCGAAGCTGATATGCAGTAAGGCCAGCTATTTCGTCACTCTCACCAATCGATTTCATAATTTTGGTAAACATTGTACAAAATTTCGCTATACTTCTCATCCACATAAATCATAAAAATGGTAAAAAAAGGAAATTTGTAGTACTGAACTCTATACCTTCACATTAACAAACCAATCTCCTGACCACTACACCACGAGACAAACGGAAGAGCAGTCTCCGCGAACAATTGAGTCCACAGACTAGTTGAGGTAATTTTGTGGCTTTTATCTTCATTTAGAAACTTGCAAAATTATCATTTCATTGTTACAATGGACGAATATAACTGATTATAGAAAAAAAAATCGCTGGTAAAGTTGGTTTTCATTTTTAGTTAATCGTGAATGGTAGATATTGAGCCATTGTAAGCGCATTCTTGAAAGTTTTATAGTGTCTCCGCCTCAGATTTGTTGGTATCCAGAGGAGTCGCTGCGATTCCAACACTGAAACAGGTTTCCAATTTGTGTCGTACAGTAAGCAAACCATAGCAAACAGGGCATACGGGTACAGAGAATGAGCATCGGATATCTCTCATTTCCGGAATCAACAATCTACTCCATGTGTTTGATGTTACACCCTCGCCCGGATTCTATGCTGCAACTGACACATGGTCCTGTATTCCTGCCATTTTGTCTGCACCGACCCCCTTTTCGTTTAGTATACATGTGCGAAGCTACATTGATTCTTACACATGAGATTTTAAGCGTCCAGAATGTCATAATGCGCTAGCATAAAAGGTGTAACTTTCACAACAGACTGACATCAGTAATGTGTGTCCGCATTGTGTGTTTGGAAAGTAAGTTCAACACGTCCGTAAAGAACAATATATTGTAAATAAAAGTTGAATTTTTTTAGTATTCTTCATAATAGCACCCTAGGACCTCAACACACTTTTTCCAGCAATTCTGCAAGTTCTGATAGGCTACCTGGAACACGTTGACGGGAACTTCCTCCAGACACCTTGTAGAGGTGGCTTCCTCGGCAATTACCGTCCCAAAATGATGTCCTTTAAGATTCTCTTTAGTCGAGGAAACAAGGAGTAGGGGTTTCAGATTGGGACAGTATGAGGCTGCGGCGGTGTTGCCACATCGTGCTTGGCCAGGAATTTACTAACAATGAAGACGGTATGAGGCGGAGTGTTGATGTCAGGGAGTCTCCAATTTCCACTGATATCCTTCCTGACTCGAAGTACCATGTCTCGGAGCCTTGCAAAGAGATTCCAGTAAAGCTAGCGGTTAACAGTTTCTCCGTGTATTACAAATTTCGTGTCGACAGTGCCTTTGCCCGGGATTTCGTTATCCTTGTTTTTTTGGGCAATGGGGAAGCTTCCGTGTGCCATTCTGCATTTTGTCGTTTTGATGTAATGAATCGTGGTATTATGATCTCCCGACGCACCACTCGAACACAGGTGCAGACTAAAAACAATCAGCACTGTGCAACAACCAACAGGCAACTGGCATGGAAGACGCTGCCTATCCGAGACCTTTCACCAATTTTTCTTCCACCTGTCAGGTTCAAGAGTGGAATTAAAGTTCAAGGTGAAAAGATATCAACGATAAGACTCGCTGATGACATTGCTATCATCAGTGAAAGTGCAGAAGAATTAAAGGATCTTCAGAATCGAATGAACGATCGAATGAGTACAGAATATGAACAGAGTAAATCGAAGAAAGACGATGGTAATGAGAAGTTGCAGAAATGAAAGAGCGAGAAACTTAACAACTGGCTTGTTGGTCGTGAAGTAGATGAAGCTAAGGAATGCTGCTACCTATGCAGCAAAATAATCCATGACGGACGGAGCAAGAAGGACATCAAAAGCAGACTAGCACTGGCAAACATGGCATTCATGGACAAGAAAAGAAATTTCTGAAAATCTTCTTTTGGAGCAGGGCACTATATGGTAGTGAACATGGACTGTGGGAAAATGGGAACAGAAGAAAATCTAAGCACTTGAGATGTGGTGGTAGAGATGAATGGAAATAGGGGGCCTGAGAGGAAATAAATATGTGGAAAACACTGACAAGAATAAGGGACAGGATGCTAGTTCATCTGTTAAGACACCAGGGAATTGCTTCCATGGTATATACAGCAAATAATTGAGTAATTCATGGCGGGCCGCTTCAAAACTATCAGAAGTGGATGAGCAAAATAAATAAATAAAATATCACAACACTGCAGGTTTTCGGGTTGTCAGAAAAAAAACAATCTTAATTTCCCGACATAGCCTGTATATTTGCGTGCTTCTGTTCGACGAACTTTCTTGTAGACACAAATGAGTGCATTATTTTTCCGTAACTTGGAACGCCTCCATCGACGTACAATAATGGAAATTAGGATTCATACTATAGAGCGTGTAAAAGTAAACTGCCTTCATTAACAATACGAAACCAAAAGCAGTAGTTGGATATGCGCTATACACATGGGCCAGTCGCCAATGCAGCTATGCTGGTATATAGAACAAGAATGGACAAGCCTTTACAAAACAAAATACGAAAACGTCTGCCATGTCTCTAATGTGCTGGGAATTAAGTATTCATACACCAACAGAAAATGATACTTCTACAAAGCCAGAACATGTTTAATACTTCGTCTGCATACCCTTCCGATGTAATACTTCTCGCAACCTCCGTGGCATGGAATGGGCCAATTTTCTTGTAGTTTCCGACGTGATACCTTCCCATTCCCGAAGGAGAGCCTCTTTCAAAGAGGCCTTACTACGGATATCGTGTTTTCTCACTCGTGTTTCCAGTTCACTCCACAAGTGTTCTATGGGATTCAAGTCCAGACTCAGAGCTGGTGTTTTAAGAGTGAGTGGATTGTTGTAGAGCAACCACAGCCGGACAATTTACGCCGTATGTTTGAGATCATTTTCCTGTTCGAAGTAATAATTCCGGCCGTGGTGCCCAAGCGGTTCTAAGCGCTACAGTCTGGAACCGCGTGACCGCTACGATCGCAGGTTCGAATCCTGCCACGGGAATGGATGTGTGTGATGTCCGTAGGTTAGTCAGGTTTAAGTAGTTCTAAGTTCTAGGGGACTGATGACTTCAGAAGTTAAGTCCCATTGTGCTCAGAGCCATTTGAACCATTTTGAAGTAATAATTTCTAGGAAGACCCAACGCGTCAGCACTCTGTTATAAGTTCTGTCTGAGAATGTTCATATACACAAATCTGTCCATGGTACCTTCCACAAACACTACTTTTCCGACACTGGAGACCCATACCATCACTCCACCACCTCCATGCGCCACCGTGGGTTGAATGTTGTTTCGGTCGAGCTCTGTATCCGGTCTTCTCCAGACCAAGATCCTACCATCACTGTGCACGATATTAAAATTGCTTTCATCACTAAACAATACAGTGTCCCAGAAGTCTGCTGTCTTGGATACATGCTGTTTCGCGAATTCTATCTGCCACTTCCTTTTCTTTTTGCTAATGTAGGGCTTTCGTCTCGGGACCCTGGCTCTGTTGAATGGTCATGTACATTAGCTGATAGTGCCGACGCTGTCGTTTTCAGGTTTTTCTTGATGATTCTGAGTAGCATTCAGGTCTCTCTTGTTGTAAGCTTCTGTGGGCGACCATGTCGTTCACTGTTTATTATTACATGTCTGTCCTCATATCGCTTAATGATAGATTGCACAGTCGCTCGACTTCGTCCTGTGATGTTCGCAATTTCGGCATACGTCTTGTGTTGAAGATATTGGGCGACAACCATGTTTTGTTCCTCAATGGTCGTTTCCTTCCCCTTGCGGCCCCTTCTGCTGGTCCACGGAAGCCACGTCTGAGGTGCTGTTGCTTCACGATCTCAACACGACTACACAAGTGCGGTATGCACTCCGGCACTGCGTCAGCCGTTTGTTTGGTTGAAAGTAGTCCGCTGTATATTCATCCACAGAGCCAGAAGTCACGTCGATGCAGATCAAATGTTCTTGCAGGCCATGTATCTGGAAACCATCTGTGGATGGCACGTTCAAGCAAGGCTGCATGAAACATCTTTCACTGGGTGAACGACATGAGGTGTTCTCCTATCTTGAATGAATACTGATATCCACACAGTTGCGCTCTTCCAAAGCAGGAATCCCATACAGCTGACTGGCTGTCTGGGTGTATTTTCTTCAATGAAGAACGGAGAGTAAAGCTACTTGTGAACCCACACCATAGAATCACAAACGGCGAGTGCAGTAGCTCTTCGTGGATAACACGCTGCTTAATAGTACCCTAAAATCGGCCGTTCTGTGTATTGACTGAATCCTGCGCTGTAAAAATGCCACGTCCTTCCATACAATATTGGCCAGCCACACATCATCAACTTTGATCTGTGTTAAGAAAATTCTGAACGTTGCTGCGGGTCATTAAGTTTCAGCTACTGTACCATCTGGATCTTGCACGGGTAGCATTGTAAAACAGACCTAAAAACGTTGATAGTGTTGTCCGTGGGATAGGCAGTTCTGGTGGCGCTCCACGAGCACTCGTACTACATGGGGAAGGTTCTGTACGGTCAGGTACAGCAAGAGCAACCTCGTTAGTAACTTCTACCGTGATAGGACGCCTTCCTCTTGACGCCTTCCTCTTCAGGTGCCACACCAATCTCACCCATGTTTCCGAATTTCATTATCATCCTCTTTAAACAATTTAATGACATCGGGCCACTCCTCAGACCTTTTTGTCGGAGTACTCTCTCAATGAAGCCCTCAGTAATTGGTGCCGTTCACACAAAACATTTTCACTAACAGTGCCGGGTCTGTCTTTTCGATAGCCATACTTTTTACTCTCTTTATGGCTTGTCAAATGACAGCGTAGATGTCATACTGACATACAAACTGTGTACAGTCGTAGACTGTGCGCAGTGTAACTTATTTTATTTTCCCAGAATAGAGTCATGGCATACGGGAAGCTTCATTACTAAGAACATGTTTATCTGCAGCTACATTATCGTTCTTATTCGTATCGGCGCTGTGGGCAATTTACTATCCCAACACACCATCGCAGTTTGTCACCAGCTACTGTATGAATACTTATTTCCATGAGTGTATGGTCGTTTGATGCTGTTTATAAGGGTTTAAAGAGCTGCGTAAGTGAATGTTTTCGTAGAGACAGAGCAACTCTGCAGAGGAGAGCATTCTAGAAGCAGCAGAAGGTGGCAGTTGTATCCAGGCGACGGCGCGGCGCGGCGCGTTGTTGTGTGTTGCGGGTGGCTGGCAGCGGCGCCTACCGCAGTAGCGGAGCCAGCGGCAGTAGCAGTGGCGGTAGCGGGGATCCGGCCAGGTAAGCGAGCCCGGGAGCCCATTAGGGCTGCGCGTGCCCGCACTCCTGATGCCCGCCGCCAGCCACGGCGGCAGTAGCGCGGCTAATGCGCCGGAATTTGCTTGCTCGCCCTCACGCCCGCACACGGCGCGGCCGCCACGTACAAACTGCATGCAACGAGGCGAGCTCAAGTCAAAGGGCGCTACAGAACCGAGCTCACAGTTTCAAATTTTGCTCTGTATACTACACCATTAGACGTGGCTCTTCTTACGAAGGGTGCTGTGTAAATAATGTAACATGTTTTTTTTCTGAAAGGTTTGTTTTATTCAGGATTCCAACACACCATATTATTCCCCACTCGGATATGGCCATAAAACCATGTTTTTCAGTATAATCCACTTTCAATGCTACAACCTTACGCCATCTTACCAGGAGGACATGTATGCCCACTCTAGTTGTCTACATCAGAGCCAATAACCTTCCCATCATCTCACCTACTGCATCCCGCGGAGCGCCATCCTTCATTGAGCCACAGGAATGGAAGGCGGTAGCTGTGAGATCTGAGCTATAGGTTGGATGAGAAAGAGCATTCCAATGAAGTTTGGTGACTTCCTCTTACTTACACAGAATTAAGTCAGACCTTGCGCTGTCATGCAGAAGGATAACTTCTTTTGTATTTTTGTGGTGGTGAACACGATGAAGTGGTTTCTTCAGTTACCTTAGGGTAGAACAATACCCCTCAGAGATGACCGTTGCACCACGAGGGAGGACATACAACAGAATAGGCTACAGAATAACGCCTTCATGGGCCCAAAAGCCCATCGCCACGATTTTACTTTCTGAGGATGCGACTTTGAACTTTTTCTTTGGAGGAGAGGTGGTGTCACTTCATGGATTGCCGTTTTGTTTCCGGTTCAAAGTGAAGAACCCATGGTTCGTCACCTGTGATGATGTTCGACAAAAAGTTGACACGATCAGCCTTGTAACACACAAGCAATTTCGCATAGATGGTCCTTTGTTGTTCGTCGTGGTCTTATTTTAGTCGTCGGGGAATTCAGTGGACACACACCTTCAAGTACCGCAACTGGTGGACGAGTGTGCCAACACTACCAACAGAGAGGTCCTGGTGTGCAGCGAGATGTCTGTGTGTACTGTTGAGTCTGACAAGATGCTTTGAAGGGTCATTTGAACTTACGTTCTTGAGTGCAATGCCACTTTATCACAAGAATCATTCTCAGCGTGGGATATTTACCACTGAATTCAGGTACACCATAGCGACATCATTCGAATATCAACGTTTCGCGGCACATAAAAAAGTACCTTTCTTCCTCGTAGTAGTCACATGAGATCAAAAAGGCAAGTCAGCAACTACACACCGTGCTGGACAGCGACAACACGGCAAGGAAACGACACTGCCTAAATTTACATCAACGGCCAGGGCAGGTAACCGGAACGTTAACGGTCACAAAGCAGAAAATTCCGCTGGTGCACTTCGATTGTAAGTAACCAAATACAGTTAGACTCCACTGGACGGTGGCTAAACCTTCGCCAACTCGAACACATACGTTTTTGGTCGCGGTAATGTCCCAACAGCCAACAACGAGAGACAAACAGCACAATGTGAACAGTCTTGACTTGCTGGTAATTTAAATCCAAACTCAACTTTCGTATCCAGGCTCTGTGAACCATAAACCTCGTAGCAATGGGTACAGCCCCACACACTCTGACACTGCGTAGAGACTGTCAGCGGTCCCAGCCAAACTGCGCCCCACGTAGATTTGTCTTTTGCTCCACGCCAAACGACCAACTCCTACACATCATTACGGAGACAGCTACACACAATTTCACGAACACTAAGACGAAGAACGCAACCATTGCTAGAAACAGTGACTGAGCAATGACACGGCTGAACCACGAGTTGAGACATACACCGCCAACCCATAAGAGATTGCCGAGCAAATATACATTGTCCGGTAAGACGACCAACCGACTATCAGCCAAGACTTTCCCCGGTTCAAGTCATGTGTGCTGGCAACGGTCGGGCGAGTCATGGTGGTGGTGGTGGTGGTGGTGGTGGTGGTGGTGGTGGTTAGTGTTTAACGTCCCGTCGACAACGAGGTCATTAGAGACGGAGCGCAAGCTCGGGTTAGGGAAGGATTGGGAAGGAAATCGGTCGTGCCCTTTCAAAGGAACCATCCCGGCATTTGCCTGAAGCGATTTAGGGAAATCACGGAAAACCTAAATCAGGATGGCCGGAGACGGGATTGATCCGTCGTCCTCCCGAATGCGAGTCCAGTGTGCTAAGCACTGCGCCACCTCGCTCGGTGGCGAATCATGGCCATCAAAGCCTCACTACAGCTACAACCCGACCGACTTGCGCCGTGTCCCAACTCTACGACTGCCAGGTCCGAACTGCCCTGCAGGTGCGTTCCAACTCACTGAGAGATCCGAACCAACACCGAACACACGACAACCGGGAAATAATAGCAATCAGCAAAGATAATACGCCAGGGCTTATATCGATAATCGCCGCTGTTGCCGCTCGCGGGCAGGTAATGCTCCAGTAACTGAAGTTAACATAACAAAGTGGTAGTACAGTAAAAACAGAATGTCAAATGAGATATGGCATGAACACGAGCCATGCGCGGCTCACCCACCACGATCAAGCTTCTGAAATTCCACGCTCCGACTCGTAGAACGTTAGCCTTCCGTTGGTTATTCAGTTTCTTTTCCTCTCATGGTCACCTCATCCTTGGCAGTCCCTTCATGGAGATTCGAATGGGGGACTATTTTCAATTACAGGCCGCATGTGCTGTGGGAAAATTTTATGTCTCATCGATGCAGTGGTTTCCGTTGCCTTCTGCATCCTCATGCCGTTGATCATTACTGATTCCTCCGGTTTTATGGGCACTTTCCCACCTCAAGGAGACGAGAGTACCCTGAAACTCCGTCCGCTCCTGTACCCTTATGACAAGACCGTTGGCAGAATGAGGGAGACTTCTTATGCTGGAAGTCTTCGGCCGCCAATGCTTGTTATTAATCAAAATTTAAGCATTTCGAACTCGGGATGTTTTGATTATTAAGCGAACACCATGGGTGCTGCATTGTCATAACTGATGCATCGACACAATAAATAGCAACACAGGCCAGCTAGCTGCCTATGAAATCCGGCAGCTGGTGCTGGAATATTGCTTGCCGGATTGTTGCAAGACCTCAGTACACTGCAGTTGTGAGCTGCATTATCTCATGCCGTGCCTTAGCGCTGAGACACCTTCGTCACCCAAAAGATCAAAGACGGAGCCCTCTCGCAACAAAACTGGTCAGAGCGACAATGAATACTCGTCGCTCAGTCCGTTTCTGCATATTTTTTTCGAGTGCTGCCGATGTCGAGACATACTGCTCATCATGTGAGCCAATCAACTTCAGCTGCGTGTAGGCATTTCATCTACTAGCTGCTGGTCTATGAGCCGTTCTAGATCTGGCGTTTCCGGTGCTTCAGCCGGAGCTACCGAGAGGGGGCCACATCCAGAACGAATTCATTCGCTGTCTGAGTGTCTCCAAAAAGTCCTGAGTGCGCAGAGTTCCAGCGTGCCGCGCGCCTGAGCGACCTCTGGAGCAGCCAGCTGTCCAGCACCAATGCGCCTGCTGAAGTCTGATGCCAGCCTCACGTCCGCAAGGCCGCCATCAGCCGCTGTGACTTCGCCACGCCACACCACTCCTGCCCAATGTTCACATGTTGCCGCTGCCAAACACTGTAACTTGTGCTGTAATGAGGTAACCAGTGAGCATGACGGCTCAAAACCCACTGTATCATTGTCTCAATAAAGAATGGTTTCGCTGATAGAGATCTTCTGATTCAACGGCTGCTGCACTGATGCTCTACGAAACCCATCAAGGTGCACATGCCTTCCTGAGTTAGAGAGAACAATCCTGGCAATAGATGGAGTCGACACGTATGACACTATAACACAGTAATGGTTTTCACAAAAAGCGACTGCATGTGATATTATGCTACTGCACTAAACGTAATTGATGTGAAAGGGTCACTGAAAATGCAAATTATCAGATTGACCGATGCGGAAAGACCACTACCTCCGCAAACTGGTAATGATGCCTTGTACAATTATTAAAGTATGTGATATCACCCTTTGAAAGTTCAGCTTACGAAGAGTACTTTCTGTAATTCTGCTAAGTTCTGAGATACCCTGTAATATATCCACTTCCTTCATCACCTCAGTACTACCGCCGAGCACTCTTACAATGCAGACGATATAACAAAACGAAAGCGGAGTTGTTTTCACTGAAATGGCTCTGAGCAGTATGGGACTTATCGTCTGAGGTCATCAGTCCCCTAGAACTAGTTAAACCTAAGTAACCTAAGGACATCACACACATCCATGCACGAGGCAGGATTCGAACCTGCGACCGTAGCGGTCACGCGGTTCCAGACTGTAGCGCCTAGAACCGATCGGCCACTCCAGCCGGCGAGTTGTGTTGGGTTTATTGGAAGAAACTATGTATATCCTTAGGTGATGAAAGTCATGGGATAGGTACATATAGCGCTAGTAACGCATGCACAAGGTATAAAAGTGAATTGACAGAGATTTTGTTTTAACTCAGGTGATTCACAAGAAAAGATTTCCGACGTGATTATGGCCGCACAATGGGAAGTGACAGGCTTTGAACGCGGAATGCTACTTGTGGATAGACGCATTGGACATTCCACTTCTAAACTCGATAGGGAATCTAGTATTTCGAGGTCCACGGTGATCACACTGTTACGAGAACACCAAATTTCAGTCATTGCTTCTCATCAGGGACAACGGGCTTCAATAACAACCGAGAGCAGCGGAGTTTGCGTACAGTTTTCAATACTAACAGACAAGCAACACTGCGTGAAATAATCTCAGGAATGAATTTGGAACATACGAGGAACGAATCTGTAGCACAGCATGGCGAAATATGGTGATAATGGGCTATGCCAGCAGACAACCGACACGAGTACCTTTGCTAACAGCAGTATTTCGCCTGCAGCACTTCTCTTGGCCTCCCGATCATATCGTTTCGATACTACACGACTGGAAAATCGCGGCCTGGTCAGATGAGTTACGATTGCAGTAGGTAAGAGCTGATGGCAGGCTTCGAGTGTGGCAGAGACCTCACGAAGTCATGGTTCCAGGTAGTCAACAAGGCACTTTGCAAGCTGATGGTGGATCCTTAAGGGTGGGGCTGTATTTATATGGGATGGACTTGGTCCTCTGGTCCATATGAACCGATCATTGACTACAAATGATTATTCGACTACTTGGAGACCATTTTATGGACTTCATATTCCCAAGCAGTGACGAAATTGTTTTGGATGACAATGCCCCGATTCACTGGACCACAGTAGTTCGCGATTGATCTGAAGAACATTAAGGACACTTTCGCGCACGATTTTATCACCCAGAATGCCCGTCATGTATTCCATCAAATATTTGTGGGACATAATTGAGAGGTTATTTCGCAAAAAAAGTCCTGCACCAGCAACACTCTTGAATTATGGACGGCTATCGAAGCAGAATGGCTCAATACTTCTGAAGGAGACTTCCAACGGCTTCCTGGGTCCATATGAAGTCGAGTTGCTGCACTGCGCGAAGCAAAACGACGTCCAGCACTGTTATAACGCAGACTGTGCAACGAAATGGTAGTGCGAATTTGTTTGGGTTCAGTTGAAGATACTTCATGCATAAATAATTCTGAGGGTTGCCAGTTATCATCTCTGTTATTAAGTACATGTAAGTATCAAATAGATAACTAATGAACAAGTAGCCAACAGAAGACAGATCACTATTGTATGTTTCATTTAATCCCGCCCAAGTACGAAGGAAACCCAGAAGTCGCGGGCCGCGCTTGGCGCAACACCATTAAAAACTGAAAATAACACAAGCACCGGGATGAGAGTGAGCTCGGTTACGAAGCTCCCGTTTTTAAATTTAATGTGGCGTGTTTAAGAGACTCGTTACTGGTTTCATGGGACATTAACGTTTATGCTGCTGAAGTTGTGAAGTACTAACGACCCACCGATTTCCCGTGAAGTTTATTGCAAGTTTAATGATCTTAACTATCCGTTCTGACGAGCTTCTATTTTATTTGATGACGTATTATCCTCTCGTATGTAGGCGTCTTATATGCAACATTTAATATAATGTGCTAATATTTACACGAACTGATGCGTTGTTCTCAGTTACTGAGAGTTAAGGGACTGTGTTTAAATAGAAAATCTATAAGCTGAAATAGTACTCATCTATCTCTCTCTCTCTCTCTCTCTCTCTCTCTCTCTCTCTCTCTCTCTCTCTCTCTCACACACACACACACACACACACACACACACACATTCAGATGTTATCTGCCTTTAAAGTGCATGTATAATGCTTCACCTTTCAGCTCTAGACCGTGTATGGACTGATTCCCGGAATAAAATCAATCTCCATAAATACTTAAAGTCACTCCAGTGGGCCAGGAAAGTGTTCATTATTCAGGAACACAGGTTTTAGTGCTTTACTAACAACCGTGGAATGATTTTCTACTGTTAAAGTACAGTTTAAGAGGAACCTCAGAGACCTGTTGGTGACCAGCTCCTTCTACTCCACCGATGAATTTCTTAGCAATTTAAATAAGAATAAAATGCATGAGTGCAAATCAAATTCATTTGCTATTTATTAGTGGTTAATGGCTTCAGTTATAAAACGACCACTATCAGACCAATTTCAGGTCCACATGAGTAATATGAAGTCCATCCGATTATCTCCACATTTCTTTTCAAAATTTCTTAATTTTCTTAGTTATTCACTTCGCTCGTCACCTAAACGGATGCTGTCTAGAGCATGCCTTCAATAAAGTTTCTGTGCAGTGATGTGGTCTGTATGAGTAAGTTTTGTAAACTGTTTTTGTAACATTCCAATTACTTTATGGTCTTTGGTATGTTAACTTTGAAATGTTTGTGATAAGCATTTGAGTTTTGGTGTCAAACAAAAATATCAAACGTGTTTACTTTTCCTAATCGTTGAAGACCATCTCACATATTTTTGTCAAATATATTTTGTATATACGGTTAATGTACCTTATTTTTCTGATTTACGTAAATGGTCGATGGCTTATTTACTGATTTATTACTGAATAAGACGTCTTCGTACCATTTCTTTATGTTACGGTATGTATCGTGGAAGTCGTGTAAGGCTTCTTATTTTCAGTTTAGGATAAATTGTAAAAACGAGAAAATGACTCCTCTCTGCTGGAAAGACAATTATTTCTCTAATTAAAAATGGTTCAAATGGCTCTACGCACTTCGGGACTTAACATCTGAGGTCCTCAGTCCCCTAGACTTTGAACTACTTCAACCTCACTAACCTAAGGACATCACACACACCCATGCCAGAGGCAGGATTCGAACCTGCGACCGTAACAGCAGCGCGGTTCCGAACTGAAGCGCCTAGAAACGCTCGGCCACAGCGGCCGGCAATATCACAATAAAAATCAAAAATTAAAACCTCAAGGATATTGCAACTAAAGTCATTTCTTCAGGCAAGCAATACGTAGGACCATGTGAATAAAATCTTATTTTCGTTGCGTCTTTACGAACAAGACAAGTGGATTTACCAGCATCCTCATTGATTGCGGAACGTGAATTACAACTACTGCTCAATCTGTATGTTCGCTTCTTTTTAGGATTCTTCGGTCGTCGTTTGTTTGATTATTTTTCTGACGTTTCACCAGTACGAGCGGATGGCACTGTCAAACCTTAATCTCTAGAAATGAAGGCTGAAGCCTTGACAATACCATCCACTGGTGCTGATAAAACGTCAGAAAAATCGCCAAATAAACGTTTGCCGAAGAACCCGAAGCAGAAGCCAACAGTCAATATCTCAACAAGTGGTCTTGAAAGCCTCAACATTTTTGAACTACTCAAACATACCTCAGGACTGACACATTAGTAAACAGAAGCAACCTACGGATCTTTCTTCCTTTAGTAAAAGGCCAATGTTGGCGTTGTTTGCACCGTTATTAGTACCCCTTGTGAATATTGCCTTTTGTGCGTAGTGCTGTCGTTAAAAACAGAGCTCTGTTACATCTTTGTGGATCGTGTTTTCACTGACCTCTGTACCATAGCTTTAACCAAATTCCTCTGCAGTGAGGATGGCACTGTCAAACCTTTTCATTATGAAAATGGATGTCTCCGTCAATTAATTTCTTAGGCTTGCCGGATCAGTGATTAGGTGTAACACTTACCTGGCGTCCGCATACGTGGCGTAATCATATGTAACCTGCGAAATTTCTTTGACGTACTGCCCGAGTATTTAGGAACGCTATGAGTAAAACCTATTAGCTATGCATGTTACGCAGTTGCCTCCGTAGAGAAAGAAACTCATCTCATGAACTCGGCTCTTTTGGCTGAACGTGTATCTCACAGGATGCTTAATCAGATGTAACAAATCTCAACCGCTAATCTTGAGTGCGTGCGCCAGGTGATGTGTAACAGATACAGTAGAATGTGGAAGGCCGAGGGTTAAGTTGAGGCGATGAGAGACGCGTCTTGTGCAGCACATTTTTGTGACACATATACGAAGCGGTAGTAAAATGATGTGCACTGACCGCTTTGTGGAGTGTCGTGCACCTCCACACATTAAAGAAATGGCTCTGAGCACTATGGGACTTAACGTCTGAGGACATCAATCCCCATAATGTAGAGCTACTTAAACCTAACTAACCTAAGGACATCACACACATCTATGCCCGAGGCAGGATTAGAACCTGCGTCCGTAGCGGTCGTGCGGTTCCAGACTGTAGCGGCCCGCATCTCGTGGTCGTGCGGTAGCGTTCTCGCTTCCCACGCCCGGGTTCCCGGGTTCGATTCCCGGCGGGGTCAGGGCTTTTCTCTGCCTCGTGATGACTGGGTGTTGTGTGATGTCCTTAGGTTAGTTAGGTTTAAGTATTTCTAAGTTATAGGGGACTGATGACCATAGATGTTAAGTCCCATAGTGCTCCGAGCCATTTTTGAACCAGACTGTTGCGCCTAGAACCGCTCGGCCACTTCGGCCGGCCACAAACATTCCATCTGATTATAACACTGGCGTCGTGTCCGAGTTCATATAAGGAAATATCATCTGCAAATATTAGATCTCTCTTTTAGGAATAGTCCTTTCGACGAAAGTATGGATCCTGATGAATGTCTGTCGCTATAGATAGCTAGAAAGAAGAATGAATACTGCTACTTGTGGGCAGTCTATGTGTCATTGTACTCTTTATTAAGCAGTCATCGCCTCCGAAATGACCGTAGCCAATCGATATGATAACAAATAAGAAAAAAATGTTGTGAGAAAGAACTAGTTCATGTCTTTTTGACCTTAACATATAGATGTTTGGATACAATTAATTTGGCTACTAGATGACGCCATTCTGAGATAACGGAGTTCATAAAATAAAAAGCGATCTTTAAGCCGACTACTACAGATCGTCTACAAGGCAATGGACTTGCTGTTTCTTTAAGATGCTCTTTGTACTTGGGTTATAATAACAGGCAACAGACATGTCTGCAACGAACGCGGTGTCAGCAGGTTAATTGTTCGGTTGTATCAGCACCATGTCTATTTACTGCCTGGCAACACATGGACCACGTTGGAGTTTGTTCATATGCAACTTGGACTTCGGTATCTCGTTGTATACTCCGCTGGTTTTGTTAGAACGCTTAACTCTCTCGAAACTTTCTATTACTTGTTACTGCTGCCTGTTAAGCAAGCTGTTATCTAGAATATTGATCGGCTGGGAAATGCTCGACTGCTGCCGATTTACTGTGCTATCCCTGTTCATAAAATCTTCGTGCCTCGACCTGAGTGTGCTTTCTATTGTCCCGGCTTCACCGACATGTGCGTCGCCGCACTTACACCTTTAAACTTGAGCAGTAAGGATAGCATTTATTGAAACCTCCGCGGAGCCCGAAAGTTTGCGGATATTGCAATACCTATGAAAAATGGACTTGATACCCCTAGAGCGAAGTACATGCAGAGGAAGATGAGTAGATCCAACAGTGATCTCAGCCCAGCGGGCTCCGTCTGTTTTTTTGTAACCAACTGTTCAAGATGCAAGGACTATGCTAATGGTCTCTGTGTTCAGAATGCGGTCCTCAAAGTGCTCCTCCAGGACATCAAACCATCTCTTGCTTCGATGAGGTCGAGCTCCGTCCTGCACGAACCACATCTTTTCGAAATCAGCGTCACTTTGGACAATGGGAATGAAATCATCTTCCAAGACTTCACGTCTCGTTCGATAGTCACCGTGCCATCAAGGAATATCGCACCGATTATTGTGTGAGTGGACATTGCACACCACACAGTCACCCGTAGAATGTGAAGAGATTTCTCGATCGCGAAATTCCGATTCTCAGTCCCCAAATTCGCCAATTTTGCTTATTGACGAACCCATCCAAATGAAAGTGGATTTCGCGTGCGCACGTGCATACTAATTCCCATCATGGCCCGCGGCCAACCATCCAGTAAAAGTCCTAACGCAAACCGTTTAGAAGTTATGATGATTTTATTTCATCTAGTTCAATAATTAACACCTTTTAACAGGACTATCCTTCGGTATGAGCCGGATTCCAATTCCTGCCTGTCTAGGTTTCCCGTTCTTTTCCTGGATTGACTATGGCGACTGCTAGGATGATAGGCCGGCCGCTGTGGCCGAGCGGTTCTACGCACTTCAGTCCGGAACCACACGGCTGCCTCGGCCATTGATGTGTGTGATGGCCTTAGGTTAATTAGGTTTACGTAGTTCTAAGTCTAGGGGACTGATGACCTCAGATGTTAAGTCCCACAGTGCTCAGAGCCATCTGAATTTTCCTAGGATGATGGTTCTTTCCAAAAGACACGCCTGGTTCCTTCCTCGTAATTTCCCTTTCAGAAATGTTCTTCATCTCTAAGCACCTCGTCGTCCACGGACTATTTTATCTTCTTTTCTTTATTTAATACTAGTGCAGAATGGACGATACGCACGCCGTTTTTGGGTCTTCACCTGTACACTATTACCATAATTACTAGCTTATCCAGCAGAATAACTTATAGGGCACGCAAGGCACAAGCCCTGGGCTCCATCTGCGTGGGAACGCAGTTTTGTGACATATGAAAGAAGTGAGAAAGGGCAAAAGGAAAACGAAAGAAGTAGAACGAAGTAGGAGAGGAAAGAAGAAGACGAAAAAAAGAAGAAGAGGATGATGATGACGATGATGATATTGGTGATAATCGTTGTAATGATGGGAATTGATTTCAGGGATTTAAAACGGACAAAGGCGAGCATGTATCAAAAGTGAATCGTGCGTAGCTTCGGACAACAGAACCATATGTGTACAAACGAAACTCTACGACTCTAGAGAACTTTCAAGTCTCATCTATCATGTGTATATGCAGACTGAAGCGACAAATTAAAATTTGTGCGAAGCCAAGATTCGAACCCTGCTTTCTAGGCAGATGTGCTAATCAGTACGCCACCCTGTCACAATGGCACAGTGGCTTTTAGGGTAGTCCGTGAAGTTTGAAATGTTTCGATGCCATGAGGACGTAATAGTTAGCGCAACGTCCTAGTAAACAGGAGACCTGAGTTCGAATCCCAGCCTCAGTACAATTTTTCATTCTTCTCTTCAGAGTACACATAAGTACAATGACTGTACCTTTCCCTGTTACGGATAAAATTGTTTACTCAATTCGGTTGCTGGATGGAGTATAATTAACGTTTTTGTTTTGTTTTGTTTTGTCTTTTGTTACAGCCTTGAACTGATAGATAACGAAACAGTGAAAAAAGGAATCTCATTATTGTTACATGCATTGCGGCTTTGTTCTGCGTATTGTTTGATGTATTAAATTGTATCACATAAAAAAATTATTGAAATGTGTACCCTTTAATTAATTTTCGTTTTAATCTCAATAAACGAATAAAGAGCCCTAGTATCTATGAGGACTTAACAAAAGAATGTGGTTTATTCATCTCTTTGTGATCGACAGATCAAAAAGGCCGCTGTTAACCTATAGTCAATAATCAATCTGTGTGACCATCCCCGCTAATGAACAAGTACTTATTACCCAAATTGCATTTATCTGTTGGTACGCTTATACAATAATTGCCTATCATTAGCAGATGCTTTTCCAAACATTAATGCTCATGGCTTACGAGCACATCAACACCTTTGACGCCCCGATAGGCCTTTTCTGCCTTTTTTTGGTGAAATTGGACTTTTATTCACTACTGAATTTCAATAGGAGACGTAACCTCACACTACGATCAAATGACGGCGGCAGACGACACAAGCTGACCACTGCGTAGTGCATTTTGACATTTGTCGCTAAACATAAGTGCATTTATTTTTTAACCTTTCAATCCCTAGAAGTGTAATCATTGTACGCTCTTTGAGAACCACCGGCCGCTGTGGCCGAGCGGCTCTAGGTGCTACAGTCCGGAACCGCGCTAACACTACGGTCGCAGGTTCGAATCCTTCCTCTAACATGGATGTGTGTTATATACTTAGGTTAGTTAGGTTTAAGTAGTTCTAAGTCTAGGGGACTGATTACCTCAGACGTTAAGTTCCATAGTGCTTAGAGCCATTAGAACCATTTGTTTGAGATCCAGTTCAATGTAGAACTCGATAGTTTTTATCCAGAATCTAGTGTCTGGACTCGCATTCGGGAGGACGACGGTTCAATCCCGCGTCCGGCCATCCTGATTTAGGTTTTCCGTGATTTCCCTAAATCACTCCAGGCAAATGCCAGGATGGTTCCTTTGAAAGGGCACGGCCGACTTCCTTCCCCGTCCTTCTCTAATCCGATGAGACCGACGACTTCGCTGTTTTGTCTCTTCCCCTCAACTATCTACATCCACATCTACATCTACATCAATACTCCGCAAGCCACCTGACGGTGTGTGGCGGAGGGTACCCTGAGTACCTCTATCCGTTCTCCCTTCTATTCCAGTCTCGTATTGTACATGGAAAGAAGGATTGTCGGTATGCTTCTGCGTGGGCTCTAATTTCTCTGATTTTATGCTCATGGTCTCTTCGCGAGATATACGTAGGAGGGAGCAATATACTGCTTGACTCATCGGTGAAGGTATGTTCTCGGAGCTTTAACGAAAGCCCGTACCGAGCTACTGAGCGTCTCTCATGCAGAGTCTTCCACTGGAGTTTATCTATCATCTTCGTAACGCTTTGGCGATTACTAAATCATCCTGTAACCAAGCGCGCTGCTCTCCGTTGGATCTTCTCTATCTCTTCTATCAACCCTATCTGGTGCGGATCCCACACTGCTGAGCAGTATTCAAGCAGTGGGCGAACAAGCGTACTGTACCCTACTTCCTTTGTTGTCGTATTGCATTTCCTTAGGATTCTTCCAATGACTCTCAGTCTGACATCTGCTTTGCCGACGATCAACTTTATATGATCATTCCATTTTAAATCACTCCTAATGCGTACTCCCAGATAATTTATGGAATTAACTGCTTCCAGTTGCTGACCTGCTATTTTGTAGCTAAATGATAAGGGACCTATCTTTCTGTGTATTCGCATCACATTACACTTGTCTACATTGAGATTCAATTGCCATTCCGTGCACCATGCGTCAATTCGCTGCAGATCCTCCTGCATTTCAGTACAATTTTCCATTGTTGCAACCTCTCGATACACCACGGCATCATCTGCAAAAGGCCTCAGTGAACTTTCGATGTCATCCACCAGGTCATTTATGTATATTGTGAATAGCAACGGTCCTATGACACTCCCCTGGGGCACACCTGAAATCACTCTTACTTCGGAAGACTTCTCTCCATTGAGAATAACATGCTGCGTTCTGTTATCTAGGAACTCCTCAATCCAATCACACAATTGATCTGATAGTCCGTATGCTCTTACTTTGTTCATTAAACGACTGTGGGGAACTGTGCCAAACGCTTTGCGGAAGTCAAGAATCACGGCATCTACCTGTGAACCCGTGTCTAAGGCCCTCTGAGTCTCGTGGACGAATAGCGAGAGCTGGGTTTCACACGACCGTCTTTTTCGAAACCCATGCTGATTCCTACAGAGTAGATTTCTAGTCTCCAGAAAAGACATTATACTAGAACATAATACGTGTTCCAAAATTCTACAACTGATCGACGTTAGAGATATAGGTCTAGAGTTCTGCACATCTGTTCGACGTCCCTTCTTGAAAACGGGGATGACCTGTGCCCTTTTCCAATCCTTTGGAACGCTTCGCTCTTCTAGAGACCTACGGTACACCGCTGCAAGAAGGGGAGCAAGTTCCTTCGCGTACTCTGTGTAAAATCGAACTGGTATCCCATCAGGACCAGCTGCCTTTCCTCTTTTGAGCGATTTTAATTGTTTCTCTATCCCTCTGTCGTCTATTTCGATATCTACCATTTTGTCAACTGTGCGACAATCTAGAGAAGGAAGCACAGTGCAGTCTTCCTCTGTGAAACAGCTTTGGAAGAAGACATTTTGTATTTCGGCCTTTAGTCTGTCATCCTCTGTTTCAGTACCATTTTGGTCACAGAGTGTCTGGACATTTTGTTTTGATCCACCTACCGCTTTGACATAGGACCAAAATTTCTTAGGTTTTTCTGCCAAGTCAGTACATAGAACTTTACTTTCGAATTCATTGAAAGCCTCTCGCATAGCCCTCCTCACACTACATTTCGCTTCGCGTAATTTTTGTTTGTGTGCAAGGCTTTGGCTATGTTTATGTTTGCTGTGAAGTTCCCTTTGCTTCCGCAGCAGTTTTCTAACTCGGTTGTTGTACCACGGTGGCTCTTTCCCATCTCTTACGATCTTGCTTGGCACATACTCATCTAACGCATATTGTACGATGGTTTTGAACTTTGTCCACTGATCCTCAACACTATCTGTACTTGAGACAAAACTTTTGTGTTGAGCCGTCAGGTACACTGTAATCTGCTTTTTGTGACTTTTGCTAAACAGAAAAATCTTCCTACCTTTTTTAATATTTCTATTTACTGCTGAAATCATCGATGCAGTAACCACTTTATGATCGCCGATTCCCTGTTCTGCATTAACTGATTCAAATAGTTCGGGTCTGTTTGTCACCAGAAGGTCTAATATGTTATCGCCACGAGTCGGTTCTCTGTTTAACTGCTCAAGGTAGTTTTCAGATAAAGCACTTAAAAATATTTCACTGGATTCTTTGTCCCTGCCACCCGTTATGAACGTTTGAGTCTCCCAGTCTATATCCGGCAAATTAAAATCTCCACCCAGAACTATAACATGGTGGGGAAATCTACTCGAAATATTTTCCAAATTATTCTTCAGGTGCTGAGCCACAACAGCTGCTGAGCCCGGGGGCCTATAGAGACATCCAATTACCATGTCTGAGCCTGCTTTAACCGTGACCTTCACCCAAATAATTTCACAATTCGAATCTCCGTCAATTTCCTTCGATACTATTGCACTTCTTATCGCTATAAACACGCCTCCCCCTTCACTCTCCAGCCTGTCTGTGCGGTATAAATTCCAATCTGAGTTTAGGATTTCATTACTGTTTACATGTGGTTTCAGCCAACTTTCTGTCCCTAGTACTATATGGGCGTTGTGACCGTTTATTAATGAGAGCAGTTCTGGGACCTTTCTATAGACGCTCCTGCAGTTTACTATTAGCACATTAATATTGTTATTCCCTGTTGCATTTTGCCTACTCCTACCTTGCTTCGTCTCAGGAGGCGTCTTGTCGAGCCTAGGGAGGGAATTCTCTAACCTAAAGAAACCCCATGTGCACTCCACACGTACTGCGCTACCCTCATAGCGTAGTGTAGTGCACGCCTGACCTATTCAGGGGGACCCTACATTTCTCCACCCGATAGTGGAGGTCGAGAAATTTGCACCCTAGCTCTCCGCAGAATCGTCTGAGCCTCTGGTTTAATCCACTCGGCTCCAAACCATAGGACCGCGATCGGTTCTGGGAACGATACTACAAATAATTAGCTCTGATTCTACCCCGTGAGCGAGGCTTTCCGCCTTCACCAACTCCGCCAACCGCCTGTACGAACTGAGGATGACCTCTGAACCCAGACGGCAGGAGTCATTGGTGCCGACATGAGCAACAATTTGCAGTCGGGTGCACCCAGTGCTCTCTATCGCCGCCGGTAGGGCCTCCTCCACATCTCGGATGAGACCCCCCGGCAAGCAGACAGAGTGAACACTGGCCTTCTTCCCCGATCTTTCCGCTATTTCCGTAAGGGGGTTCCATCACCCGCCTAACGTTGGAGCTCCCAATAACTAATAAACCCCTCCCCCCGTGAGCCTGCTCGGACCTTGCTGAAGGAGCAGCCACATGTCCACTCACAGGCACAGCGGGCGACGCCACACGGCCAGCCTCCACATTGACCCTCCGCCTCGTGCGCCGTGAACGCCGCTGAACCCGCCACTCCCCTTGGGGAGAGGGTGGCCCAACCGCGCCCGGTACCCGCGAAGATGTCTCTACAGCAGGGACAGTGGGTGAAGCATGTAACACCTGGGGTGTACCTTGCGACGCACCAGACTCCCCACTGCCGCTACACTCCGAGGCAGCAGCCTGAAGACGGCTGACCGCGGCCATCAACACGCTCAGCTGTTCGCGAAGAGTGGCCAGCTCCTCCTGCGTCCGTACACAGCAGTCACACATCCTATCCATCCTAAGGAATCAATTTACTGAAGAGACTTAATCAACTTTTAACTAGACTGCTAATTTACTATAGGCGGCTGATTATTGACTAAACTGTGATTGCTAACCACTTCTTGTAGAAAACAATGAAAATAGCACTACCTGTCTCTGGACTGTATTCAAAACAAACACTAGCACTACTGGCACTACAGCTGACTAAAGGGACTCTCTCTGACTGTATTCAAAACAAACACGAAATCTATGGAACACTATTACTAGCACTCGACAATGAAAGCTTCCTAAAAGCAAAAACACACCGAAGAAGAAGTGACAAGTAAGAAAAATATAGTTAATACTTAAATTAAGGTAGCTCGCTGCGCAGCAGACGTGAAGCAGACGGCGGTTAGGGCGACAACTCAACCCAGAATCTAGTGTGCTGAGATTGCCGGATGGAATTGTTGATTGTTGTAAATACTGAGGACAGAATCACCAGTTCTGGCTTTTTCTAATAAAAGAAAATGAAAACTCAGTGTCACTGGTTGGAACTAGAACTTGCCGCTGTTTTCAGTCTGCTACTGGAAGCAAGACTAAAAATCAACACATATTCATAGAACTAGTCAACCCAAAAAAGCGTTGGACAGTGTACAATGGTGCAATACGTTCGAAATTCTGAGAAGGATAGGAGTAAGCTGTATAGGAAGACGTTTAATGTATAATATCTACAATAGCCAAGAGGGAACAATAATAATGGTTCACTAACAACGGATTGCTGTATTAAAAAGTGTATACGCAAAAATGCAGTCTTCTACTTTACTGTTGAGCCGATACATAGAGGAAGCGATGACGTAGATGAAAGAAAGGTTCAAGGGTAGGATTAAAATTCAAGATAAAAGGATATCACCGATAAGAATCGCTGACGATCCAAATATCCTCAGTGAAATTAATGAAGGATTGCAGGACTTGCTCAGTGGAATGAGTGGTCTGATGAACATACACTAAAGACTGACAAAGATGGCATTACTGGTTAAAAGATGTCTACTAACATGAAACATAGGCCTCAACTAGAGGCAGAAATTTCTGAGAATACACGTTTGAAGCACAGTATTATACTTTGGAGCACTGTACTATATGGTAGTGAATCATCAGTACGGGAACACCGTGAAACAAGAGAACTGAATATGAAACATAGGCCTCAACTGGAGGCAGAAATTTCTGAGAATACACGTTTGAAGCACAGTATTATACTTTGGAGCACTTTATTATATGGTAGTGAATCATCAGTACGGGAACACCGTGAAACAAGAGAACTGAAGCGTTTTACATGCGGGACTGTATAAATATATAGACTGATTAGATACATAATGAGGAGGTTCTCATCACAATCGGCGAGGAAAGGAGCATAAGGAGAACACCGACAAGAAGAAGGGAGAGAATGGTAGGACATTCGTTAAGACCTTAGCGAAGGAGCCGTAGAGGATAAAGACTGTAGAGTAAGACAGAGATTGGAATCTAACCACCTCTAATTATGGACGCTGGGTACAGATGCTACTCTGCTATGAAGAGATTGGCACAGGAGAGGAATTCGTGGTTGACTGCATCCAACCAGGCGGAAGATATATGACTCACAAAGAAAGAAAATGAACTGAGACGCTAATGACTCAGCAACTGTTTCTATAGGTCTAGTTGTAGCAGCCTTTGGGCTACAATATATTCCCATTCCTAGGGTGCGGGAGCCGAGATTCAGTCCATTGTAGAGCTCGATGCTTTTCAGCAAACCCCTTTGGAACGAGTGTGAATTTATGAGTTCCCAGTTGGATGTATGTGCAAGGAACTTAGAACTGAGGAAAATCTGATGGAAATCTTGCCGAGACTGGGCGAGGAACCTGTTTTTATATTGCTCCCACTAGCCAGCGTACGTAGCCTGCTGCACGCTTAGAGCCACCGTTCACCTCGATGACGAGTTCTGTGGAGACGATCATCGACTTAGTGCAACGAAAACGGGCCAGTGATGGACGATCGAATCCCGATGGCCTCGTGCCCACCCCAACAGTAGATGGCGTAGGTGTGTGTGTGTGTGTATGTGTGTGTGTGTGTGTGTGTGTGTGTGTGTGTTGGGGCTTATGGGCGCTCAACGTCGAGGTAATCATAGCCCTGACACACATTAAAGGGAACGAATGTGGACAGACGTAATAAAATTGAAACACACGCAAAGAAAGCAGGAAAAGAAGGAAAATGCTACATAAGAAAGTAGAACGTAAGGAAAGGGAAAACGTAGCAAAAATAATGCCACAGTAAATTGTCACTGGCTTGCCACTTACATAAAATATGGACGAGCTTGTCACACAGTGAGCAAATTAACGTCCTCTCCCTAAAATCTTTGTAAAAACATTTGACATGGCACAGAACTTTAAAACTTTAACCACTTTCGTCCGAGTGTTGGCTACAAGATATGGCAGGTCCGCTGGCAAGTCAGTCGCTGCCCGCTAGCCAGAAAATAAAACGCAATCCAGTGAAACGTGGCGCACAGTGACCTAGACGCCACAAGCACCACACATTGGAGGGTCCTGGCGCCGGAGCAGGAAGCCATGCGTCATAGGGCTGTGCCCTATCCGAAGCCGAGTGAGGCAAACCTCATCGCGTCCACGGGGCTGAATGGAAGTACACCACACACGCGTTGTGGGCTTGACTATACGGAGCTGATTGTCAGTAACTTCCAGCCACTCATCCTCCCACCGACCCATGACAACAATGTGAATAGCCGTATTGCTGCCATTTTTCCCAGTGATTTTAGAAATTCTGATGGAATGTTATGTAACCCTTCTGCCTTATTTGTTCTTAAGTACTCTAAAGCTCTCTTAAGTTCTGATCCCCTATCTCCTCTAAATTGACTCCCGTTTCTTCTTGTATCACATCTTCTATCATATAAGACAAATCATCCCCCTCATAGAGGCCTTCAGTATCTATCTGCTCTCTCCTTTGCAATCAACAGAGGAATTCGCGTTGCACTCTTAATGTTACCACCCTTTCTTTTAATTTCACAGAAGGTTGTTTTGACTTTCCTTTATGCTGAGTCAGTCCTTTCCAAAATCATCTCATTTTTAAATTTCTTCGCATTTTTCACGCAACCATATGTCTTAGCGTCCCCTCACTTCCTACTTGTTTCACTTCTCAACGACTTGTATCTCAGTGTCCCTGAATTTCACTAGACATTTTTGTATAGCCTTCTTTCATTAATTAACTGTACGCTTTTCACTAGTGCCGTTAGAGTATGGAACGGTAGGGAGACAGGTTGAAGTGGTTCATTGAACCCTCTACCAGGCACTATATTGTGAATAGCTGAGTAATAACGTAGACGTAGATGAACTGAAGTATTCCTTCTGTCACCCTCAGTTTCTTCGTAGTTATCTTCTTTGTACCTACGTCTTTGTTTCCACATTATGTGTTGCCCTGTTTGGATGTCACCATTTCTCATCCTCCCACCGACCCATGACTCTTGAGTTCAACATCGAGGTGAGTGCGTGCAGGGGTATAGCACACAGATATACTTTTGGATCGAGACACGCCTCCTTGGCTGCGAGATCCACCCTTTCATTCTCAACAATGCCGACATGCTCCAAAACCCAGCAGAGAGCCACCACCTTCCCGAATCGCTGTAGGTGGAGAAGGGCATCCTGGATGGTCTGAACTATTTTATCTGCTGGATACAAACGTTGCAAAGGGTGAAGGGCACTTAGTGAATCGGAACAGACAAGACATTTATGACAGGAAGAATGTCTCATCTGCTCCAGTGCCCGCAAGACCGCAGACAGTTCTGCATCAAAGACAGTAAAAGTGTGAAGCAGTCTGACCCTGAAGACATGATCCAGAAAAACAACAGAGCAACCAACGGAATGTCGTAGGATCAGCATATGAACACGGAGGTGTGATCTGCTGCAAAGCTCCATTTTTAACAGTCTACGATGAAGGGAGTGCTCCGAAACACTTGTGCATGTACCATCATTGTGTTCTTTCGACAGAGATTTCACTGATCATTATCTATCATACTTTACAAAGCAGACAAGCCTCCAAACCCAACGTTCTGTGAAGAGGCGTGGGAGTCCAATCATTTAGCGCCTAGTGCTAGTTTCACCGTCGGTCTACCACTTTCCGTAGGATGTCGAAAGTGCACTTGTTACTATTGTGAGCATCCACCTTTTTCCGTAGATGCTCACGACAGTAGCACGTCAACATCCGACCAGTTTCACCGTCTTCGATATATTCGTTTACAGGCTCTGCGCAATAGTAATCTGCCCTTTGTCAAAATCGCTTATGTCAACGGAATCCCCATTTGGAGAGTATATTTTCGTTAGGGTGATGTCCGTTGTGTCCCTGCTCCTCTTACATGTTTCTGATACCGCGTCACGGCACCAACGTCGCGGCTGCCATTGGTCATAAGGTTTCGGCTTATCAGCGTTTATTAAATAATCTCACAGCTTCTGTGTTCTGATACATGCTGTACCATACCAGTCAGTTTCTCAATTTGTGTGGCCGTAGCATGAGTAGCTTTTGTATCAATACAGAAAAACGGGAGACTAAGAACAACGATATTAGCATTCATCGATATGCGTGTTGGTAAAGATACACGTTTCGTTTTACTCAGTTAAACATTGCCAATGGTAGAGTTACAACACCGAGGTCTATAAGATTATTCTACCAGTTTACAGTTAAGTGCCTGACAGAGGGTTCATCGAGCCGCCTTCAACCTATTTGTCTGCAATTCAACTCTCTAACAGCGCCTGGAAAAAAAAAACTCTTGATCTCTCCCCGTGTCAACTCTGATTTCTCTTGTTTAAATATGCTGATCATTTCTCCCAATGTAGGTGGGCAACAACAAAATATTTTCGCATTCGATGGAGAAGGTTGGTGATTGACATTTCATAAGTAGATCCTGCCGCAATGAGAAACGACTTTGTTTTAATGTCTGACATCCCAATTCTCGTGTCATATCCGTGGCACTCTCCCCCTGCTTCGCTAAAATACAAAGTAAGGCGTGTTTCTTCGCTATTCCTCGTCAATTCTGTCTCATGCTGATCCCACAACGCCCAGCCAAACTCCGGAAGAGCACGGAGAAGCGTGTTGTAAACAGACTCTTTAGCAGACCTGTTCCATTTTCTCTGCGTTCTGGCAATAAATCGCAGTCTTTGGTTTGACTTGCCCACTTTATTACCTATGTGATCGTTCCAACTTAAGTTATTCGCTGTTCGATCTCCAAGTATTTTGTTGAACTCACGTTCTTTAGATTTGTGTAATTTACCATAAAACCAAAATTTAACGGTTTCCTTTTAGTACTCAAGTGGATGAATTCAAACTTTTCATTATATAAAGTCAACTTCCACTTTTAGCTCCATACAGGAACCTTCGTTGGGGAACACCATCGACGATTTATGAACTGTGACCTTCCTGATAGGAACTAACGAATCTAGTTGCACATCGGAAACGATATTCTGTAGGTACACAATTGGATCAGAAGTTGTTTGTTGAGCGTTATCAATGACCTTCTGGAAACCTAAAAATATGGAATCAGTTGGACATCCCCTGCGAATAGTATTCATTACTTTGTGAGAATAAACAACTAATTGTTTTCCACAAGAAAGATATTACACGAAATCGTAATGACTGTTTGTCAACAGATCATTTTCTTCCAGGCAATTCATAACGTTCGAAGACAGTATATGTTCCAAAATAGTACTGAATGTCGACGTTAGAGATACTGGCCTGTAAATAATTGTATTGTTCCTATTTTCTTTCTTGTGTGTTGGTATAAGCTGGTCAACTATCCAGTCTTTAGATACGGGTCTTTCGACGAACTAACTATTTTCTTGTCTTACACAGGTAATTTCAGCCTGCATTCATGCTTCACTAGAATGTTTGTCTTTATCGTTGTGCCATAAAAGAAACTGGGAGACCATAAACGGCCTCAATGAAAGAACAACGAAAACATGAAGGTTAGTAGCAAGTCAATGTTTTACTGACGTCCAGTAACAAAGACGGATCTGTTTTGTCGATTATGTACGTGAATGTACGTAACTTTAACGCCTGCTACTTTTTGGATATAAATACAGTCAATAAACACTTTACACGCACGTTCTACTATGGTGGTGTTAATGTCAGGGTGGCACAATAAGAGCAAGTTGTCATGTGCACAAACGTATCATGATTAACGAAATCCTAGTGACATGTCAGCCGTCTCATGCTCTGTGGGACAATATTAGAAGTTGAAACACCATCTTGCTTTTCTACAAGCAGAACCGTAACGTGATTATCCTGCACCGCTGTCAGAAGTGTTAATATCGCTACCCCCAACTCCTCTACTGTTAAAACTATCTTTCTGAAAATCTTTCAACCCAGGCCTGTACATAGGTTTAACAAAAATGAGCCATTACCGTTGCAGAATGTCACTGATTAGCCATAGAGAGCTTATTCTTAAATCTTTTAACGAGGGATGTTCAATAAGTAAAGCAAGAATTTTTTTTTTTTTGGACACAGTTGGTTTTATTTAGGATTCCCATATATAATACTACTTTCTACTCTTTTCGCTACAAAATCCTAATTTCCAGCATAATGTCCATTCAGTGTGACGGCATTAAGCTAACTTACTGAGAGGGCCTGTATGACCACATAGTACCACTCTATTGGTCGACGACGGAGCCATGGTCTTGCTGCATCAACAACCTTTTCATAATTCACGTACTGTGCCCCGTGAAGTGCATCGCTCATCGACCCCAACAGATGGGAGTCGCAAAGTGCGAGATCCCGGCTATAGGGCGAGGGGCCCTGCAGACACACACCTTTGAGTACCCCAACTGTTGGACGAGGATATCAGCTCTACCAACACAGACGTCCAGTTGAACAGCGAGGTGTTTGTGATCCGTTGAACACCTCGAATGTGAGTGACCGCAGTTTCCACCACAGAAGAATGACAGCTGTGCTCGGTCGGCCGGCACGCGGGAGCTCGGACCGGTTTGCAAGACCTTGTTGGGATGATGACTGACTCCTCGCCCAACGACTCAAAGTGCTTTTCTTAATTTCCAGCTCTCTGTAGACATGCTGCGATGATCACCGTATCAGTATGACGCAGTGGTCAGCAAATCTACCTAAACAGTAGCAGACCTCGATTCCAATATAAAGCCGCCACAAATTTCCAACTTTCCCCATTGATTTAAATCAATACCCACACGCCGCCAAAGTCCGTAATTATTTTGTGTCTTAATTCATAGTGACTGCTACATCAAAATGGTGTATGTAACAGACACCACACATAATCTAATGAGCCAGAACATTGTGACCATCTGCGTAATAGATTGAGATTTTGCATACCACGTATCCGACAGTCTGTTGGTAGGTATGTGTAGGTATGTGACATCAGATGTCTACGTACAAGTCATGTAATTCGCTGATTTCCGTATTCGGTGATTGCATCCGAAACGACCCAGAAGGTTTCAGTACGACTTACACCAGGCGTGTAGGCGTATTTACTCGTTTGTTCGCCGACACATCGAAGTGAGTTCACTATACAGATCCTCAAACCACTGTAACATGGTTCTGGCTCCGAGACACGGGCAATTTCTTCTTCTTCTTTTTTTTTTTTCATCAGTCGTGTGACTGGTCTGATCTGTCCGGCCACGATTTCCCCTTTGAAACTTTCGTCCTGAATTATTTACTGGATCTATTCCAATCTCTATCTTCCTCCACACCTTTAGCCCACTACAGCCCCTTCCAGTACTATGGAAGCCATTCCCTGACGTCTTCACGGATGTCCTATCATTTTGTCCCTCCTTCTTGTCAGTGTTTCCCACCTGTACAATTCTGCACAGAATCTCCTCATGTATTATCTTCTCAGCCCAACTAATTTTTAACATCCGTCTGTAGCACCAAATCTCAAATGCTTCAATTCCCTTCTTTTCGGCTTTTCCTACAATCCATGTTTCACTACTACACAATGCTGTGCTCCAAACGCATATACTCAGATGCTTCTTCCTCAAAATAAGGCCTATATTTGATACTAATAGACTTCTCTTGGTTAGGAATGCCCCTTTTGGCAGAGCCAGTCTGATTTTGATGTCATCCTTCCTCCTTCTTTCATTGGTTATTTTGCTGCGTAGCCAGTAGAATTCCTTGACTTCGTGTGCTTCCTGACCATCAATTCTGATCTAACGTTTCTCGGTATTCACTTTACTTTTAACTCTCAATACTTTCGTCTTTCGTAGATTTACTGTTGTTGTTGTTGTCTTCAGTCCTAAGACTGGTTTGATGCAACTCTCCATGCTACTCTATCCTGTGCAAGCTGCTTCATCTCCCAGTACCTACTGCAACCTACATCCTTCTGAATGTGCTTAGTGTACTCATCTCTCGGTCTCCCTCTACGATTTTTACCCTCCACGCTGCCCTCCAATGCTAAATTTGTGATCCCTTGATGCCTCAAAACATGTCCTACCAACCGATCCCTTCTTCTAGTCAAGTTGTGCCACAAACTTCTCTTCTCCCCAATCCTATTCAATACCTCCTCATTAGTTACGTGATCTATCCACCTTATCTTCAGTATTCTTCTGTAGCACCACATTTCGAAAGCTTCTATTCTCTTCTTGTCCAAACTAGTAATCGTCCATGTTTCACTTCCATACATGGCTACACTCCAAACAAATACTTTCAGAAACGACTTCCTGATACATAAATCTATATTCGATGTTAACAAATTTCTCTTCTTCAGAAACGCTTTCCTTGCCATTGCCAGTCTACATTTTATATCCTCTCTACTTCGACCATCATCAGTTATTTTACTTCCTAAATAGCAAAACTCCTTTACTACTTTAAGTGTCTCATTTCCTAATCTAATTCCCTCAGCATTACCCGATTTAATTTGACTACATTCCATTATCGTTTTGCTTTTGTTAATGTTCATCTTATATCCTCCTTTCAAGACACTGTCCATTCCGTTCAACTGCTCTTCCAAGTCCTTTGCCGTCTCTGACAGAATTACAATGTCATCGGCAAACCTCAAAGTTTTTACTTCGTCTCCATGAATTTTAATACCTACTCCAAATTTTTCTTTTGTTTCCTTTACTGCTTGCTCAATATACAGATTGAATAACATCGGGGAGAGATTTACTCTCAGTCCATATTCCGTGCACATTAGACTGTTCATTCCATTCAGCAGATCATGTAATTCTTCTTCACTTTCAATCAGAATAGCAATGTCATCAGAAAATCGTATCACTGAAATCCTTTCGCCTTGAATTTTAATTCCACACCTGAACGTTTCTTTTATTTCCATTATGGTTTCTTCGATGTACAGATTGAACAGTAGGGCTAAAGACTATAGCCCTGTCTTACATCCTTTTTAATCTGAACACTCCGTTCTTGGTCGTACACTTTTATTACTACCTCTTGGTTTTTGTACATATTGTATATTACCCGTCTCTTCCTATAGCTTACTCCTATTTTTCTCAGAATATCGTAAATCTTCCACCATTTTACACTATCGAGCCCTTTTTCCATGTCGGAAAATGGTGTGAACGTGTCTTGATTTTTCTTTTGTCTTGCTTCCATTATCAACCACAACGTCAGAATTGCCTCTCTAGTACCTGTACCTTTCCTAAAGCCAAACGATTGGTAGTCTAACAGTTCCTCAATTTCCTTTTCAGTTCTACTATATACTATTATTGGTTCAAATGGCTGTGAGCACTATGGGACTTAACATCTGTGGTCATCAGTCCCCTAGAACTTAAAACTACTTAAACCTAACTAACCTAAGGACATCACATACATCCATGCCCGAGGCAGGATTCGAACCTGCGACCGTAGAAGACGCGCGGTTCCGGACTGAGCGCCTAGAACCGCGAGACCACCGCGGTCTACAGCTCGGATGAATGAGCTATTAAGCTGATTGTGCTATAATTCTCGTACTTTTCGGCTCTCGCAGTCTTCACAGTTGTGTGGATGATATTTTGCCGAAAGTTAGATGGTACGTCGCCAAACACATACATTCTACACAAAATGTGAATAGCCGTATTGCTACCATTTTCCCCAGTGATTTTAGAAATTTTGATGGAATGTTATGTAACCCTTCTGCCTTATTTGTTCTTAAGAACTCTAAAGCTCTCTTAAGTTCTGATCCCCTATCTCCTCTAAATTGACTCCCGTTTCTTCTTGTATCACATATTCTATCATATAAGACAAATCATCCCCCTCATAGAGGCCTTCAGTATCTATCCGCTCTCTCCTTTGCAATCAACAGAGGAATTCGCGTTGCACTCTTAATGTTACCACCCTTTCTTTTAATTTCACAGAAGGTTGTTTTGACTTTCCTTTATGCTGAGTCAGTCCTTTCCAAAATCATCTCATTTTTAAATTTCTTCGCATTTTTCACGCAACCATAAGTCTTAGCGTCCCCTCACTTCCTACTTGTTTCACTTCTCAACGACTTGTATCTCAGTGTCCCTGAATTTCACTAGACATTTTTGTATAGCCTTCTTTCATTAATTAACTGTACGTTTTTCACTAGTGCCGTTAGAGTATGGAACGGTAGGGAGACAGGTTGAAGTGGTTCATTGAACCCTCTACCAGGCACTATATTGTGAATAGCTGAGTAATAACGTAGACGTAGATGAACTGAAGTATTCCTTCTGTCACCCTCAGTTTCTTCGCAGTTACCTTCTTTGTACCTACGTCTTTGTTTCCACATAATGTGATTGCCCTGTTTGAATGTCACCATTTCTCTTCAATTGTACCGTCAACTGAGCTATTCCTTATTGCAGTATCTACAGCCTTAGAGCACTTCAAGCGTATCTCGTCATTCCGTAGTACTACTGTATCCCACTTCCTTGCATATTGGTTTCTTCTGACTAATCTCTTAAACTTTAGTCTACACTTCACACTGGTACATTATGATCAGAGTCTACATCTGCTCATGGGTACGCCTTACAGTCCGGTATCTGATCATCATGTATTCTGAAATCTTTCCGTATCACCCTGCCTTTTCCAAGCATACCTCCTATTCTTGTGATTCTTGAACAGAGTATTCGTTATTACTAGCTGAACTTTATTGCAGAACTCAATTAGTCTTTTTCCTCTCTCATTCTTTTGCTCAAATGTGTGTGAAATCTTATGTGACTTAACTGCTAAGGTCATCAGTCCCTAAGGTTACGCACTGCTTAACCCAAATTATCCCAAGGACAAACACACACACCCATGCCCGAAGGAAGACTCGAACCTCCTCCGGGACCAGCCGCAGAGTCTCATTCCTACCTCCAAGGCTTTGTTCTTCTATACTTTTCCTTCTACTGCTTCGCCTACAACTGCATTCCATTCCTCCATTACTATTAGATTTTCATCTGCCTTTACGTATTGTATTACTCTTTCAGTATCCTCATATACTTTCTCTATCTCTTCATCTTCAGGTTGCGACATAGGCATGTGTATCTGCATTATTGGTGTTGATGTTGGTTTGCTGTCGATTCTGATAACACTGTCACTGAACTATTCACAGTAATGTACCCCCTGCCCTATCTCCGTATTCATAACGGTTCCTACTAGCGTTAAACTGCCACTGTTGATACTAGCCTATACTTTGCTGACCAGAAATCCTTGTCTTTCTTCCATTTCATTTGACTGACCCCTACTATATCTCGATTGAGCCTTTACCTTTTCAGAATTCCCAGCTTTCTTCCATTTCATTTGACTGACCCCTACTATATCTCGATTGAGCCTTTACCTTTTCAGAATTCCCAGCTTCCCTATCAAGTTCAGTCGTCTGACATGTCACGCCTCGACTCGTAGAACGTTATGATTTAGATGTTTATTCTTTTTCTCACGGTCCTCTCCAAAGATCCGAATGTGGGCTATTCCGGAACACATAAAACATGTTAGCGATAGACGTCCGTTACGTAGTCGTACATGGACGAGACGACACTGTGGGAACAACACGGGCCTACAACGACGGGCGCAGGGAAAAGCTTCTCAAAGGCAGATGGTAGAAACATAAGGCTAGGGGCCCTCAGGAACGCTCTACCGCTTAATTCTGAAGTTCTATTTCCTTCCTGATACATTTTCTGACCAGTTTTCTGCTAAGATTTTGTGGCCCACGCCTGCACCCATTTCGTAGCCCCATCTCGCCAACCTATCGACAGGGCCATGCCTACAGACTGCTGGGACTTCTCCTGTTCAAAAATGGCTCTGAGCACTATGGGACTTAAAAGCTTAGGTCGTCACTCCCATAGACCTACTTAAACCTAACTAACCTACGGACATCACACACATCCATACCCGAGGCAGGATTCAAACCTGCGACCGTAGCGGTCGCGCAGCTCCAAACTGAAGCGCCTAGAACCGCTCTGCCACTCTGGCCGGCGACTTCTCCTGACACGCGTAATTTAAACCATGGTCGTCCTGGGGTCAGCGCTTATGGCGGGTCTGTAAAACAGTTTCAGATTTTGTGGAATGAATGACTTGATATAATTTTCAGAAGTGCACTGTATGCTACTAGTCTGGCCCTCACATGTGAGGCAGCGTGTCTGCAAGGCACATAAACGTACACGCGCTCAGCGAGTTGGTACACGGAGCCCGCTGTCGGCGCCCCTGCCTCCTATCGACTGCAGCGAACGACTGTCGAAGACAGCACGCGCAATGGGCGCGCCGCCGCGAGCAATTTACACCCGTAATGAGAGCGGACCGGAGAGTTATAATAGCTGGCCGGCCAGGGCTCGTCCGGCCGCTACAGCGGGGCCACTAATGGATTCGGCCCCGCTGCTGGCGTTAATGGGAAACGATTGCGAGCGGCGAATAAAGAACCGATGCTGAGTAAACCACGGCACCGTGCTGCTGCTGTATGGCCGGTAGGCCGGCGCGGCGCGGCGTGAGAAAAAAGGAGCGCCGAAAATACGCGCCACCGATGGCGGCCCGCGGGCTGAGAGGTACTCACGCTGAAAAGGGCCTCCTTTTTTCCCTCGCTCGCTCTCACGCAACGGAATTACTTTCTGAGTTTCCCTGGGGCTTCTTTACACACAAATAAATCAGGTTAATGTGCCGGCACTGCAGATGAAGAACAAAAAAAGCAAAAGAGAGCGCCGGTAACAGAGAGAAAGGCAAAGAGGAACGCATAAAGAAGTTCTAATTTAGCTAAAACGGATAGTGGAGAGACGCCTGCCCGGTTCCATCTGCTCGTGTAGTGACCCAGTGGCGGGGCGTGTAAAACCAATGGCGCGCGTTTGCTGACAAGTCTGCTGTCACCGCGACTGCAGAAGATAGCGTTGCTATTTTTTACACCGGCAGCACTTAGCTGAGACCTCAGAGTTTTAGAAAAAAGGTACTAGAAATGAGTGTGATATTAGAGAGTACTACCAAAGTACAGCGGTTCACTTTAAACTCTTCACAAGTTTAGCTCTGACTAAAGTTTACGTTGAGCTTGGTCAGGCATGGCTTACTGTTGGTGTTGAGGAGAGTCGTGTTCGGCCCGTTACAGTACTGGCGTACTGTGATTTCCCTTTCCAGTTACCAATGGCACAAGGGTACAGTAGCCAAAAGCCAACATCTTTTACCGTGTGCACCGGAGTCGGATGTCTTGTTCCTCTGTTAAGTGCTTTGTCTGCTCCGACTGCTTCATTGTGGTTGCTGTGGCTCTTGGAAGATATTTTGACTGATTAATTTAGCTGCTATATTTCAATTATATATGTTATCTAAGGAAAGACGTCTAACAAGGTCGTGCAGTACTGGCCACCCGTTTGTCTTTCGGATAGACCAGAAAAATTTTCAATTTCTAAATTATATTTTCCTCCTCTTACTTTTTCCAGTTTGAAAAGTGAAATTAAAAAAAAGCGAATGGAATGACGAGAGCATAAAAATGGCTGTGAGCAAAGTTACGCCTAATAAAATGACGAGAGTGAGGCAACTAAAATATTTTCAACAGTTAGAAATGGAAATGAGAGAGGAGCATAAAAGCAGAAAAACTAAACACTCGAAGTGGCCATGCAAAGCCAAGTACAACGAGGCAAAATAGTAGAAATAAAGGATCAATAGAAGAGACTGGAAAGTAAATTACATGTTTTGACTCATTTGCAGGGCACTACGTGCTGTGTACCAAGTGTGAAAGTTGGGTGTATGTTTGATGCGTGGATCAGGAAAATAACTGAAGCTCCAAAGAAACTATTATAGGCATGCTTATACAAATACATAGATATGCGTCAGGCAGAACGCGGCGGTGCTGTCAGCTACGCCTATGTAAGATAACAAGTCTCGCGCAGTTGTTAGATCGGTTAATGCTGCTACAATAAGCAGGTTATGAAAATTTAAGTGAGTTTGAATGTGGTGTTGCAGTCGGCGCACGAGCGATAGGACACAGCATCTTCGAGGCAGTGATGAGGTTGGGATTTTCCTGTACGACTGTTCCGTTAATATCAGGAATACGGTAAAACATCAAATCACCGACATCGCTGCGTCCGGAAAACGATCCTACAAGAACGGGACCGAGAGAGGGGAATCGTCCAACGTGACAGAAGTGCAACCCTTCCGCAAATTGCTGCATATTTCACTAGTAGGCCATCAACAAATGTCAGCGTGCGAACCATTCAACGAAACATCATCGAGATGGGTTTTCGGAAGGCCCTCTCGTGTACCCTTGATGATTGCAGGACACAAAGCTTTACGTCAAGCCTGAACCTATGAACACCGACATTGGAATGTTGATGACTGGAAACATGTTCCCTGGTCGGACTAGCCTCGTTTCAAATTATATCGAGCAAATGGATTGTACGGGTTTGGGGAAAAAACCTCATGAATCTAAGGATCATGCATACCAGCAGGTGACTGTCCAAGCTGATGAAGGCTCTGCAATGTTTGGGCGTGTTCAGTTGGAGTGATACGGGACCCCTGATACTTCTAGGTATGACTCTGAAAGGTGACACGTAGATAATAATCCTGTCTGATCACCTGCATCCATTCATGTGCATTGTGCATTCCAACGGACTTGGTCAATTCGAGCAGGACAATGCGACTGCACACCCGTCCAGAATTGCTACAGAGTGGCTCTAGGAAAGCTCCTCTTATCTTAAACACTTCCGTCGGCTACCAAATTCCCTTGGCATGAACATTATTGAGCATATCTGGAATGGCTTGCAACGTGCCGTGCTACTCTCCAAGATCTCCACCTCCTCGTATTCTTACGGTGTTATGGACATCCCTGCAGGATTCATGGTGTCAGTTCCGTCCAGCACTACTTCAGATATTAGTGGAGTCCGTGCCATGTCGTGTTGCCGCACTTGCCCGTGCTCGGGAGGAGGGGGCGGGGGGCTACACGATATTTTTTACGTGTACCAGTTTCTTTGAGTCTCCAGCGTAGTTTCTCGTTTATCTGTTATGACTGCAAAACAATGAGCAACACATTACTTAGCTGAAAGTGTCAACAGGTTCCCATGCTTATGTGTTCTGTTTTCATTAAATATGACTGAATGCAGTGCATCATTGACAACTGAAAATATAAGTTGTTAATGGTACACTGCATTTAGACTTATCAAACAATAACAGAGCACTTAAGCGTGGGAACCTATTGTCAATTTTAGCTAAGTAATGCTCAGATCACTGTTTGACAAGATCGCAGATAAATGAGAAACTACGCCGAAGACTCAAAGAAACTGGTCCACCTATCCAATATCGAATAGGGCCCCCTCCCCCCGCTCCCCACCAAGCACGCAGAAGTGCCGCAACACGACGTGGCATGACTCCACTAATATCTGAAGTAGTGCTGGACGGAACGGACACCATGAATCCTGCAGGGATGTCCATAAATCCGTAACGGTACGAGGGGGTGGAGATCTCTTCAGAAAGAAATGACAGATAGTACAACGGACTTCCTACAAACCCTGTAATTGCAGATCTTTTACTTTAGATGCAATGACTATAAATAAGAAAGAAAAATTGTTACTGTCTGATATTAATAGAAAATGTCTTAAGATAAGAGAAAAGTGTATCTATATCCCGATTAGAAGCCACTCTTACACAGTAAATTCAAAAACTTTGCCGGCTGATACTGCACGACTCCCCAGTAGTTGGTGTTTTTGTGCCTTACGCTCATTGGCTACTTCTGTTGAAAATTTTCCACGTAGTGCTGTTTTGTGTTACAGGACATTGACGTCAACGTAGGCGGAAGTGAAATCTGATGGTATACTTCTTATAAGGCTTTATTTCTGTTTCTTTTTGTTTTTTATTGGCAAGCCGTTACATGTGCTAACCCGTCATACGTGTAAATTACCTAGTGGCAGACAAACTATTTCAGTGTTTGTGAGAGGTCGTGGTTAGAAGGAGGGTATTCTCCGATAGCACTGTCTGCACGATTTATACCTGTATTTGGGGCCGGTCACGGTGGCCGAGCGGTTGTAGGCGCTTCAGTCCAGAACCGCGTGACTGCTACGGTCGCAGTTTCGAAACCTGCCTCGGGCATGGACGTGTGTGATGTACTTAGGTTAGTTAGGTTTCAGTAGTTCTAAGTTCCAGGGACTGATGACCTCAGAAGTTACGTCCCATAGTGCTCAGAGCCATTTGAACCATTTGCATTTGGCCATGGCGCAGATTTCCTGCTGGGTAATTTACTAACGAACCGACAGTAATACAAATTTTCAGATATTTCCTGAGTACTCACTTCAACGAAAATGTTGTTTCCATGAAGGCATCAGACATTGTAATTTGGTGTTGTGTTCAGCAGAAATCCCCCGAAGCAGTAGTAACGGTCCTTAATCTGTTTCTAATATGAGAAGTACGATTTTTACAGTGATCGTCTACTCTCTTTTCATTCCATAGTAATGGATAATCATCACCACAAAGAAGTTTTACAGGCAACTTGCCACGGCAGAGCAGAGATAAGTAGATATATGGGTTCCACTCCCGAAGTGGACTCCCACGTCAGAAGTCGCCATTAATCATGTTTATGAATTACAAATATCGGTACGTAAGTGTAAGGTCGCAACAAATAATAAGTGAAGGAGTCACAATTCTTTCCTGGACGTTCTAAAACCAAAAGCTAAGTAAACCAATAAACTGAACTGACTCGCGCACACTTCTAAGCCCCCTCACCACAAGAAATAATATTTAAATTTTACAGGGAAAATTGTGTTTCGAAGTGGTTAGGTTTCTAATGAGACCAGTTTAAACAATTAGTTCAAAATATATTTTCAACTGAGTAAATGCTAAAATTGCTGTTCTACTTATTTCGTTAGAGAATTGGCCACCAATAGCAGATATTCATTTTATACTCCTTGTCGGGAACATGGTCGCCTCGTTTAATCAGTACCGAATATCGATCACATTTAATAAAAAAAAGAAAACAATAAAATCTTGAGCGTCGGATTGCTCTGTCCGACGACTACCAGCAAGAGAAACCTTAATCAAGCAGATAGTAAGTACCACTGAAAAGTTGTTTGTGGGCGTCGTGTTGTGTAGTAGAAAGATCTATGTAGCATCAAGTACGACGCACTTTCGTAACCACCCGATAGTCAAATACAAACAACGTTTCAGTGTTCAGATATGACATTTCATCATCGACTTTCGAGAGTAAGGCAGGATTGCTTCCAGCATCGCAAATACCGTTGACTTTGGGTAAGTGAGAAAATTATTTATACTGAACCAGTCGCCAGTTCTCATTTTCAACAGTTTATACCAACTACAAATGAGTACAGATTTCTGCAGATGACAGTCTTTTTCAGAATCGAACCTTTATGTGTGATAACACCTGAGTTTCTGCCACTAGAAGCCACAGGAAATGAGAGAAAACGTTCAGTTTACCTAAACTGTCGTTATATCTGCAATTTCCAATTGACAATGTTAAATGTACGCCACAGGAACTGCGAGAAAACATTCAGTTTACCTAACCAGTCGCTGTATCGCTAATTTCCAGTTTACATTGTTAAATGTCAGTTGTTACATGACCCAGATGTTTGAGTATTTGTACGCACTGCGAGAAATGAAAAGCATTGCCAAGGTTTTGAAAGGTCAGACAAACCAACGCGTGGCTATTGTTTCTCTGTACGGCGAGAATGCTTTAGGAAACATAGACAGATTAGTTCGCAATTATCGATCACTGAAGAAGATATCGACGCAAAAAGGTAAGACCACGTTATTATTTGATAAACCTGAAACTGGGCGTTGGTTTGAAAGCGCGAAGTCGTACGGTGCGATTCTTATTTAGCGACATAATAAAATATAAGGCGCCAGTGACTTTCTATTCTGAAATACTTGGAGCTATTCAGATAAACTAAGATAACATATTTAGTAATGGTGAGAAACGTCTTCTTGTGGAACGGACAGACCTTTTCATAGAAGTACTGCCATGGAACTGTAGCGACTAAAAGCTCCAGACTTCGCCACAAAACTGGGAATGCACAACTTAACATCTTATCACAGTTTGTTAGCATAGGTTAAAATTTGCAGGATGACCAATATTGTGAGCCGGACACAGCCTCGAACCTGTGACCTTTGCCTTGCGCTGACAAACGCTCCACCAACTGAGTTATCGAAGCACGATTCACGATCCGCCCTCAAAGGCTTACTTTCCCCACTGTTCTTTCTCTTTCTGGAAGGCATGGCTTAGTTTTTAAACTAGCACCGCAAGGGAGAAAATCTGTGGATCAAGGTTCATTACGTGCAGAGCTGCCGTTTATTTAAGTAGTACACTGCGCCTTTCGATAAAGTTCTTGCGTTTAAACGTGAATAACTTGAAAAATATATTCACACTACCAAGCGAAAAAAAGCAGATACAGCTTTCTTTAAGTTATAATGCTTTTCTACAATTTGTTTTAGCTAATAATACACATAAAGACAGTATTTTATAAAAATTCTAGGCTTAATTATTATTGTATTTCCTCTCTTTTCCTAAATGGAAGATGTAACTTCTTCACTATTAAGTTATTAAAGAAAACCACTGTAAGTGAGAGAAGGAACTTCTCCAAGTGAAAAAATATTCCTGATATGTGAGGCGATAGAAACTTTCCAGCGATGAGAACGACACCGTGATCAAGGAGAAGATCTGTACCGTCAAAGAGTTGTTCGATTAGTAGAACTTTCCGACCATTGTTTTCAGAGACTTGGTGACTACTTCGGAAAACAGTGTCACGTATCTGTACCGGCATTCAATAACAGCTACTTGGCCTGCTATAATAATGCCTAACTTCCTTTTCTCATATTTTGTCATACAGATTCCACGTTAAAATGTAGCACCTCCCCCCGCCTTGCCCGTAGCCACCCAACTCCCTCCACCTCAGCGCGCCACCCTCTCCCCATAGCAAAACTCCTTCCCGCACGCGTAGCCGAAGTTGCTCAGACTGGTGTTGCTTGTTTCTGTTTGTGTAGCAGCGAGTTAAAATGAGACGTGCCATTCGGAGCTATCGATGTGGAAGAAAATGGAGATTTCATCTACGATGCACGATGTCGTCGAAAAGTTCGGATGGCAGTATCCGTAAAAGCCGGCCCAACAACAATGATTTCGCACTCAGTGATTGTAAAATTATGCTAGACCTCAGGAAACGACTTTGTTCTCAACATGTGAAGTTCCTGCCTGGCTTCCAGGCAAAGATATTCTGCGTAAAGATTTTTGTAGGTAGAGCATGTCGCAGACTTCGGCTGCTCGGTGGAATACTAGGGAAATGCAATCTGCCCAAAAAGGAGATCGCTTACAAATAACTCGTGAAGCTCGTCGTAGAGTATTGCTAGTAGAACTAACAAGGTATGCTGAACTTATGCACAGAACGGCAGTACCAGTGACCACAGGTTTGTTTCACCCGTAGCAGAGTGTCACAGAGATGCTGGATAAACTGAGCTGGCTGACTCTCGAAGGCAGACGTAAACTACCCTGAGAATAACTACGTACAAAGTTTCTAGAACCAGATATAAATTATAAATCTGTGAACATACAACTCATAACGTATGGCTGCTGTAGGGATGGTGAGGAAAAAATGAGATTCGCTACTGCCCACACAGAGACATTTAAATAGCCATTCTTCCAGCACTCCATATGCGAATGGAGTGGGAAAATTCCTAATACAGGACTGGAAAAATGGTAAGTAACGTCTGCTATGCACTGTGCCGAGGTCTGCAGAGTCTGGCTCTAGATGTTGATTCTTCTTCGCCGGAAACTGTATCGTCACGGAATCCTAGTGATGCAACGGTGAAACGTCTCCTTAGAAAAATTTATACTAAACTGTGCTTTAACTGAAACACAATATTTTTGGCGCAACGCAATCTGACTTCCAAAGATCCCTACGAAAGAATGGCCCTGACTACCATTAACCTATACGTTTCACAAATCACTTACCTCACAAAAATCTTCGTTACTCAAGCTACTGCAATACAGCGAGCGCCACTACTACCAGCTAAATAAAAGATTCAAACTACTGAAGGCACTAACTACTGATAAGCAGAGTCAGCAAATCAAAGATTTTAATAGAGAACAAACAATGTATTTACCTTAATAGTCATAATATATATATCAGTTCATGACATCAATTCTTACAAATTTCGAAACTCCGCCATCTCTCTCCCCACGTCCACCACTGCTGGCGGCTCACCTCCAACTGCCAACGCTACGCGCTGTTAGCATCCAGCTGCCGCTGCCCAACACTACAATGGCAGACAACAATGCAAACCAGCCACAGACTGCACACAGCACAGCCAGTGATTTTCATACAGAGCGCTACGTGGCGGCGGCGTTACCAATAATCAAACCTAAACAGCCTACTTACAACGGGAATGGTTGGTGTCTTGAAGTGAACAGCAACAGATATCCAGAGAACTTGGTTTGTCTGTACGTCGTAAGCCACCGCATGGTTTGGCGTACTGTTCTGAATCGAATTCGCCGGTAATGAGTAGGGAGAACGACTATCGGTAAGCCTCAGTATTAGTTCTAGATACTCCATTCCCTACCGGTGGACAGTGCGAAACGTATGCGGAAGAAATAGAATTTTGCTGATTCATTTTGGAATTGAGTGCTCTCAGAATTTTGGCACTCCATTATCTTCTACTTACCTCTAGAATTTGTTGAACATCTCCGTAATGCGATCGCCCACACTACGCAAACCAGTGAAACTGGATCTCTCTGTCTTTTCTAATAACCCAACCTGGTGATGGCGCAAAACTGATGAGATGTTCTTAAGAACAAGTTTAACTGGTGTTTAGTTTATTACACTGATAAGCCAAACCATTACGACCACTGCCCACCGCGATGTTGGATGCCGCCTGGTTGCTTTACGTGCACGAGACGCGACAACAAAATTATGTAAGCAGAGCAAACACGGTCGGGGAATCAACCTAGCAAAGATATGGGCTGTAAATGGGAAAATCCTTTGAAATAAGCGATTTTGACAAAAAGAGTCAGTGTCTGTGAAAGAGTATCTCGAAAACGTCGAATCTAGTTGAATGTGAACGTGCAACAGACGTGAGCATCTATGGAAGCAGAAGGACAGGCATTAATTGGTCGGTAGCGTTCTCGCTTCCCACGCCCGGGTTTCCGGGTTCGATTCCCGGCGGGGTCAGTGATTTTCTCAGCCTCGTGATGGCTGGGTGTTGTGTGATGTCCTTAGGTTAGTTAGTTTTAAGTAGTTCTAAATTCTAGGGGACTGATGACCTAAGATGTTAAGTCGCATAGTGCTCAGAGCCATTTGAACCATTAATTGGTTGGACGTCCACGACCTTTCACAGAACGTGGAGTTGGGAGGCTTGTCTGCCCTGTGAAGTAGGACAGATGGTGATTTGTGTCACCTCTGTTGAAAGAACACAATGCTGGTGCACGCACAGTGTTTCAGAGCACACTGTTCATCGTATGTTGTTGAACTTCGAACTTCGCAGCAGACCACCCCCATGAATTCACATGTTGACCCAGTGACATTGTCAGTCACGATTTCAATGGGCAAGAAATCATTGGGATTCGAACATCTATCCATGCAAAGGTATCGGCTCTTCGGTGAATCACATTTTTTACTACACTAGGTCGGTGATCGTCTCCACCAACACCGTCATCGCGATGAGCGGCAGCTCGGAACGTGCAGCGCACCTGCACACCACGGACACAGGCTAGTAGGAGCAGTATCATGCTATGGGAGACATTCAACTGCAGCCCCTTCAAGCTTGATGTTTTCCGCGAATGTCATTCTCCAGCAGAATAACCGTCCGTGTCTTGAAGCCAGAACCGTGCCACAGTGGTTTCAAAAGGATTATAATAAACTCACTTTGGTGTCTCGGCTGCGAGATTCGCTTGATATAAATTCTATTTAACCCGTCTGGACCGCTTTCGGGCACCATCACCGCATACGCAAATCAGCGGTCCCTTATTTACGCGACTTACGTGACCTGTGCACAGACATCGAATGCCACATACCTCCACAAATTCTGAACATATTGTTGGTCTCTGGTACACAGAATCAGTGATGTGTTTCGTTCCAAAGGCGAACAAACAAGCTATTAAGCAGGTGGTCATAATGTTTTGGCTCATCAGTCTATTTTGCGGATTATTTATATTTCCTCAAGTTTCTTTCATTGCACACATCCTCACACCTGCTTTTCCTATGACTTGGTTTATGTTATTATTCCGCTTTACGCCCCTGCCTACTCTTAATCCATGGTATTTTAGGGATTTTACTTTCGTAAATCACCTGTCGGCTATAGATTAATAGAAACAAATTGGATTTTCTTGTTTACTCATTAGCAGTGCATTACCATTATTTCCACTCAGAGTTAACTAGCAATTACCTGCAGTAATCGGCGTTTCTCTGCAGATCTTTCTGCATTTAAAGTTTTTTTCGTGTCCGGGAACATACTCAAGAAGCGTCCAACTTTACTCACTAGATCACTAATACATGTTTTGAACAGGCTGTCTTATAACTTCGTAAATTACTATTAGGACAGATGTTGTCGTAAATCTGATCCGATACGCAATATAGTCGTACTTCGTTCGCCAGACAGGCGTACGGATCTGCATCAACATGGGAGCCATTGTCCATGTCACTCTGGGTATCACGGAAAGAGAAGTCTCAATTCTCTGCTCTGATCAGCACAACTTACGGACGAGAGTACCTCTCGCGTAATATGTTACTGCCGACTAACTGTATGAAACACGGATCGAAAGTAGAAAGAGCTTTTCAGTATAGTGCAAAAAATAGCTGCAAGAAATAGAAAACGAGACGAAATAATGCCTTTGTTCAGAGATAATAAAGCCAACGAGAGGTACACCTCCCTAATATCTTGTAGGACCCCGCGCTCTCGCGGAAGTGCCGCAACACGAAGTGGCATTGATTCGACTAATGTCTGAAATGGCGCTGGAGGGAACTGACACCATGAATCGTGCACAGATGTCCATAAATCGGTAAGAATACTCTTCAACTTTCCCCACAGAAAGAAATCCGGGTACGTCAGAGACGGTGAACGTGCGGGCCTTGGTATGGTGCTTCGACGACCAATCCACCTGTCATGAAATACCTGTATGCTATTCAATACCGCTCCAACAGCACGCGAGCTATGTGCAGGACATCCATCATGTTGGAAGCACAGCGCCATTCTGTCATGCAGTGAAACATCTTGTAGTAACATCGGTAGAAAATTACGTAGGAAATCAGCATACATTGCACCATTTAGATTACCATCGATAAAATGGGGGCCAATTGTTTTTCCTCCCATAATGCCGCACCATACATTAACCCGCCAAGGTCGCTCATGTTCCACGTGTCTCAAGTTATGCATACGTTACCGCTGTTGGTGAATGACGCTTCGTCGCTAAATAGAACGCGTGCAAAAAATCTGTCATCGTCCCGTAATTTCTCTTGTGCCCAGTGGCAGAATTGTACACGACTTTCAAAGTCGTCGCCATGCAATTCCATGTGCATAGAACTATGGTACGGGTGCAATCGATGTTGATGTAGCATTCTCAACATCGACGTTTTTGAGAGTCCCGAGCTATCTGTCTGTTACTGATGTGCAGATTAGCCGCGACAGCAGCTTAAATACCTACTTGGGCATCCTCATTTTGTTGGAGGTCGTGGTTGACGTTTTACATGTGGCTGAACACTTCCTGTTTCCTTAAATCACGTAACTAACCAGCGAACGGCCCGGCCACTTGGATGATGTCGTCTAGGATACCGAGCAGCATACATAGCACACGCCCGTTGGGCATTTTGATCACAATAGCCATACATCAACACGGTATCGACCTTTTCCGCAATTGGTAAACGGTCCATTTTAACACGGATAATGTATCACGAAGAAAATACCGTCGCACTGGAGAATGTTACGTGATACCACGTACTTGTACATTTGTGACCATTACAACGCCATCTATCACAAAACGAAAAAAGTGGTCCAACTAAAACATTCATATTTCTTTACGTACTGCACGAATATGTAATAAATAATGTGGGTTTTTATTTTAAAAAACGCAGTTGATATCCGCTTGACCTATGACAGCGCCATCTAGCGGGCCAGCCATAGCGCCATCTAGTTTCCCCCTTCAAGCTAGACAAGTTTCGTTCTTTGTAGTTTTTTAGTTTGACGCTTATTTCGTGGGATATGTGGTCCGGTCACGATCAATGGACCACCCTCTAGATTCGCTGCATTAGGTAAGTGTTGTTCCAGTGAATCGCACTCTTCGGTTCCTCTTCCCCACGGTATATTTTGTGATGGTTTTAGATTAATTGTCCGCAGAGGTAATCCCCAGGCGTATAGTTGAATGGACAGCTATTATATTAGTATGAGTTAACGCACAATGCAAATTTATCTGAATTTTTTCGATACTTGTGGACGAAGTCACATTTTTAATCAACCATTCCACTTTAAATGGCTCAGTACACATAATCCGATATATTTTGATGTATATGGGAGCTTTCGATAGCTATTCAGCAATCGGGGAATGACATGGTGACTCGGTATATTTGATATAAGAATAGCTACGCCGACCGCCGGAAGAAACAGTGTACCTGCGCGAGGTTATACAAGCATCAGCGGAGTAGGAACGGAGGCAGACAAACGCCACACGGGCGGTGGAATTGAATCTGTCACACAATCAGCACGTGACGCTGCGACGCGGAGGTGTAGCGGCACCGGCCGCCGGCGTTGCGACGCCGACCGCAAATGAAATCCGGCGCCGGCGCCGGCGTCGGGTAACTGCAAATGCGTGTCGCGTGTCGCGCGGGCTTTGCGGTGGCGGCAGCTGGACCGCCGTTAGCTGCGGACGGTCCGCGGTCTGCCGGCGCCAGCGGCGACACGCGGTGTGTGGGCGGCGCATCTCGCGCGGTAGCTGCGGTACAACACGGCGCAGAGGGAGGACGGGCCAGTGCGCAGCGCAACTCAGTGTTGTTTCTGAAACTGTAAGGCAGCGACAAGTAGCTTAGGTTCGCTGATGGGGGAAACCGACCGGATATAACCGAAGCCAATATTTTTGTCTGAATAACCGGTATTTTTTGGTATTTCTTTGGTCACGATTACAACAGGATTTTCTTTTTATTTTTCACTAATAAACATAAAAACCGAAATTTTCAATTGACCATAACAGCAGCGCTAAAGCATTACACTGAAGAGTCAAAGAAACTGCTACACCTGCCTAATATCGAGTAGGACCCCTCGAGAACGCAGAAGAGCAGCAACACGATGTGGCATGGACTCGACTAATGGCTAAAATAGTGCTGGACGGAACTAACACCATGAATCCTGCAGGCCTGTCCATAAATCCGTAAGAGTACGACGGGATGGAGTTCACTTCTGTACAGCACGTTGCAAGGCATTCCGGATATGCTCAATAATGCTCATATCTGGGGAGTATGGTGGCCAGCGGAAGTGTATAAACTCAGAAGAGTGTTCCTGGAGCCACTCTGTAGCATTTCTGGACGTGTGGGGTGTCGCATTGTCCTGCTGGAATTGCTCAAGTCGGTTGGAATGTTTAGGTACATGTCACCTATCAGACTAGTGTCTAGACGTATCAGGCGCCCCCATATCACTCCAATTGCACATGACCCTCACCATTACATAGCCTCCACCACTTTCATTAGTCCCCTGCTGACATGCGGGGTCCAAGGATTCACGAGGTTGTCTCCATACCCCTACACCGTCATCCGCTCGATACACTGCTGCTTCCCTGATGGTCTCCTTCCATGCAGAAGTCGTGGACTGATATTATGTAGTCGCATGTCTACAGTTTATTAAAATTCCGGCAAAATCTTCCTTTACGTTTAAATCCGAAAGGTAATAATCGTCTACAAGTAGCTGCTGCAATATTCCAGGTAACTCTTACATTAGAATATCCAATTTAACGTCGGCTAATTCCACGTCATATGGTATGCCACAGGATTCTTACATTTCCTCGAAATGATTTCCAGTGCTTCCTTTCCCATTTTATCCAATATTCCTCTTGGTGTCACACTGTCGCTTCCATGTAGGGGCAATCGACTTCTCTTCCACGATCACCATGCACACAAAATAGCGCAGTTCACCTAGAAGGAATGTATGACCGGGAGATCACGTGACCGGAAGTTCTGCCATCCTGGATATTTAGAGTATAAAAGGATGCATGACAGCCGCAACCAAGCAGTGTTCTGTTGTAGTTCAAAGTATCGACAAGGATTCCTTCAAAGTGCTTAACATGCCTCAGCTATTAAGGAGCGGGACGAGACCAAGCGACGAGCACTTTGGTTTATGGTTACTACCTGAGAATCTAGACAGTCTTGTTTTCGACATTAGCAACATAAATTAGATCGAAAATTGTACGATCCTTAGCAAGAAGAATTTAAATGTGCTTACTCCTATTACAGAACCGTTTTGCGAAAACATTATGGTAGTTAAAATCTGTGATCAAGTGGCCTGCCAGTTAGAGAAGGGACGATCTGAAATGTTAAAGAAGGAGATGTGTGGCTCATAAAACTTTTATCTACGTAGTAACTTCTCAAATTTCGTCACTGCAAGACGTGGTGTCAAGGCGTAGCTATCATTTCTCCTACATGAAAGCGACAGTGTGTCTGCAAAAGGAATATTGAATAAAATCGGAAAGGAAGTACTGGAAACCATTTCGAAGAAATATAAAAATCCTGTAGCTATAACATACAAAGTGGAATTAGCCGACGTTAAATTGGACGGTGTAATGGAAGAGTTGCCTGGAATATTGCCTCAGCTACTTGTAGGCGATTATTACCTTTCGGATTTACACATAACGCAAGATTTTGCCGGAATTTTTAATCAAATGGAGCTGTGTGACTACCTAATATCAACCACGACGGAAGGAGACCATCATGGAAGCAGTAAAGTGATTGTGGACAACGATAAGACAGCTTGAATAGACTGTTTAACGTGGATGAGCTCCAATTGTTAAGGGAGATAACAAATTTATATGTCTAATCAGAAGTCCAGGAGTAAACAAAGTTACTAGTAACCATATTATAGAGATTATAAAGTGTGCAGACACGCGACTATGGGAAACTTTTATGTCTTCTTTGGACAAAGAGCAAGGCATTATGAGGCTTTAGGCTACTATATACAACTACAGAATGGATCGTGTTTTCGACCCAGTGCAAAGCTGTTTAAGTATAGGTACCAAAAAACAGTATTTTCAATGTGCGTCACTTTACTCTCTGCCAATTGCGTCTATGTGGTATCAGTTAACTAATAATTTACAGAACAGTTGCTGTGTGGTGTTTAAGAACGATCTGCAGTTTGTCTACTGGGATAATAAGAATACCGAAAATTGGCTGGTGTGCAAGTAAGTCTGTCGAACTCTCAAGACCGAGAAAAGCTTGTAAGTTATTCTCTGTCTGCATACAGTTTTAATTATCTACCTGTTCTTAAGAGAAGTTGAAGCGCCCTATCCCGACAGTGTTAAATTTAGTGAGTTGGCTACCCTGGATTTCAGGAACCACAGTAGCCTTTGACACGAAACGTTTACAGGACATTAAACTGTATGTTCTGAATGTACTGAACTACAATAATTGCATTTCAGCCGCTGCTTTCGGAAATACAGTTTTTTAGTTACACGGTTAAAATGTTGTGTACTTTTTTGTGTCTTATCCTAAATAGTTATAATTATAAATAACATTATGTTCTTTTATTTCAGTACACTCAGGATATGTAAGTTTGTATGCAATTACTCAAAGATAATTTGAATACTGTATTTGAAGTGGTTTCTGAGATTTAAGAAAAAATGCAACAGAAAATATAAATTTGAGGAACAGCTTCTAAAGATTAAGAAGACTGTAACTCACTTACAATATACTTAAGTTTTTTTTTATTTTTAGTCACTCAGAAGCACCCTGTACTATGCTGTATATTATCCTCTGATCTTTTTCCAAGTTTTTTCTTCTTTCTGAGCTCCTTATTGGCCAATTGTGCTGCATACTCTGCTTTATCAATGCGAACCTTGTCCAGCCGTTCAAGTTCTCTGATGCAGGATTAATGCCCATACGCTGTAGCACTTTCGCACTACCAATGTTGCCGTCATTTAAAGCAGTAACTGCATCAATGACGCCCATGCAGGCACTTCCTCAGTAGTTCAGGATTTGCCAGGTCTCTATAAATAAATTTTATGATATCCATGACTGCTGCTAGGATACAATGTTTATGGCTGTATTAACTGTTTGAGTACTGGGCATTGTGGTAATTGCACTATGAATCAGGTCCAGGTGGGCAAAGTTGGTGTACTGATTTTCCATCAGTTGACAGTCTGTGGAAGACAGTAGCCCATACTGCCTCCTTCAATTTCAACAAATTCTCAGTATTATTTCTAATGCCCATCCCTTGTACTGTTGCAGTTCATCAATCATTTTGTCTGTCAGCCTGCCTCTTATGGTTTTACCATCAGAAAGTTTCTTGTCTCTCAAACTTCGTTTTAACTTCCTCAACCTGGTGCCCATCCTCTTCTGGACACGACCAACATATTTCAGTTTTGTGATAATCTTCTCACCATAAGTCTGAGAGGCTACTACACTTTTATATATTTTTGAGTTTCCGTCACTTCATAACTTAGCCGGCCGGTGTGGCCGAGCGGTACTGGGCACTTCAGCCTGGAACCTCACGACCGCTACGGTCGCAGGTTCGAATCCTGCCTCGGGCATGGATGTGTGTGATGTCCTGAGGTTAGTTAGGTTGAAGTAGTTCTAGGGGACTGATGGCCTCCGATGTTAAGTCCCATTTGAACCATTATTGAACCTAAGAACTTAGTGCAACACACTCCCCTTTCGTTCACAGATCGACTAAAAATTTCAATACCTGCAGAGCCTCCATACTACCGCTTGTTCCTTCATAATTTCTGTCACAAATACGCCGTTCTTCATTCCCTGATTTATACTTATAGCAATGTTTGGTTAAAATCTGAAAATCCCTTACCTTTCCAGTATCCACACTGGTCACCGTGACAACAGAATTCTTAGAACTATACCTGCGCTTCTGCCAAGTGCCATCAAAAGCTACTGGTATGTCAATCATACCATCATTTATTTCAACAGCTTCGTTTGCAGCGCCCTTCATTGACTCAATCGCAACAGACTCCACAGCAGCTCCAATAAAACCTGCATAATTGTCGATTTTACAAGGCGGGTGTGGCATATCCATCATGGCACACATTGTTTCTGCTGCAGTGTGTCCTTTGACAATAGCTCTCAATCCTTAAAATCACCTAACATATACTTCGAAATAATTATTTGTACACTTATCTGAATTCCAAAATGAATGAGTATATTTACAAATGACACAATTAATGATAAGTTTCCTGGCTAGTACATTTGATATCTCACTGTCTTCATGTAAACTAACTGACCCTCCCCGTATTTCACAACATATACATTCACCTAACACACTTGTCAGGATGTGTAAATCTATCATAATACAACCAAATCTACCATATACATCACATTCAATTTGAGGAAACTGTGTTATCATAACGTTTTATTTTAATCTTCGAAGCACTAATGGGTGTTTCTCTAAATATTGACGTGTTTGCCTGTATTTCATTCTCTGTAGCTTCACACGTCACGTATTGAACACAATGTTTCCCTTTATCAGAAAATCTATTACCATGAATTCCACGTTCGTTAAAACCACTTCGTTTCGGGTCATACTTTACTTTTTGAGAGATTTACCAATCCATTCGTCACTTTTCCGTGGAAAATGTTAGCACTTCGACGTACAACGCGTGTTTATACTATGAAACGATACGATGCTGTTTTTGACAGTGCTACCAATACAAACACGTAATGTAGCCTTTATAACACAGCAATCCACAGCCTTCTATACAAAAAATTACAGATTTTATTAGATCTTGAAGTAATTCACGTAAGAATTTTAAAATTTTCAACAACTGTAGATTATATTTAAAAAAATTAAATAAAATACTTCCCATGCCAGTTTATAAGTGATGTGTGTATCATTTTATTCGAAAAATTGCAAATTTTATAATGAACTAAAAATCCGAAAATATGAAAAAATATATCCGTTCTAACTTCCCTTAAAACAGGCTCCAACAAAGACAATATTAGTATTACACAGAAGTGTAATGTTGAAGCAGGAGACACTTATTTTTATCAACCTAGAACCCTGTTCTCCACAATACTTTCTGATATAGATATCGCCGATTTGGGACTTATTCCAACAAATAATGTTATACCCCAAGTCGTGAGAAAAAGTACCAATGTATCAAACATACTTAAACCATTCCCCATTAAAGAATTCAGTTAATGTATTAAGTGTACAGAAACGAAAACTCGAAATGGACGACCTCGAAGTAAAGAAAAGGAAACTGGAGTACATGGAGAAGACAATTACCATAAAGGAATAATATGAGCTGCAGTTGGAAAAGGAAGAAGCTATTACCGATGTGCAGGACCGTTTTATGTACAGACTTAAACATTCTATACAGAAAAATCTAACTACGATGGGGGAATACAAAATATTGGCATTTACAGTAAACAGCCGTGGAGACTGGTCACATGTTGGGGTGGAATCGAGAACATTTACTATATTGAGAGATACACGAAAAATGTGTTTATTAAGATCTATTCCCATCTGGATAAGCTTAGCAAAGATGATTATATTCTATCTAAGTGTGGCGAGCTTGATGTTGTCCACCTTGTAACAGCACATCCATTGGCCGAGTATAAAGCTGATGGAATAACTACATTTAACGGCCACTCGTTTGAAAAAGTTGTAAACTTAAAGTTATATACAGAAATCTCGAGAGAATGTGGGGTGGAAGATTTGCTGACATACACACAGGAAGACGTGGAATGCTGTAAGAACAGCGTCATCGAGAAGATACAAGGACAAATTAAAATCCTCGAATGTTGATGCCTAGAAGGACTGAAGGAAGGAACAGAGTTAAAAGTCAAAGCCATAAAACAAGTATTTTAAGGAAGAAAATTAGATATTTATTAGAATTCGAGAATATACCATCTCTGTTTTTGTCAAATTACTGGTTGGAGTAAGAAACAGACGATTCAGTTGTGGATTCGAGTTACAAGCTAAAAATTAAACTGAACATTATTAAAGCTACATCTAACAAAAATAGGGAAAGAGTTACTTTTTGTGTGTAAATGTATACGTAAAAGTTAGTAAATATTTTGTAAGAGGATATTTACCTGTCTTATTCACTAACGTGCCAAAAATCCTAAGACATTTCCTACATATGTTGATGTAAGTGCCTGTATTTCGGATGTGGAAGTAAGTGGTTGGATTACTTTGAAAAGTAGTTGAAACTAGGTAGTTGAAAGCGTAGTGACCCCCTCTTCTTACCTATATGAAAAGCTAGTGTACATTTCTTACGATCTCAATCACCACACCATCTACTGTTTGTGATCCATCTCAATCAACCATCATCTATAACTCAATGGATATATCACTGAACCTCTGACGTGGCATCGAGACAGAATGCGTTACAAATCTTGGAGAGATATCTAGCGTCGGCATGCGGCAGTGGCAAATATTGGTTTCATACCACGTTGCTTAGCCGAATCATTTTCAAAATTCGGTAATTGTAATACGAGGTTGCACCGTCGGCGACGTGTAACCGCACTGTTGGTCTTATAATATAAACTCAGGCGATCACCGTCTATATTCAGTGTCGCAGTATTTGTCTGGAAAAATCACTTCATTCAGAGGTAATGACATACCTCGATTTATATAGCCTTTATAGTTTTAACATGGATAAAACCAACACCGCTTGTGACAGTCACATACAGTAGTTGTTGTGATCTTGTTTTTTTAAGATCTGGCGGTTTGTAAGATGACTACGTCTCTCTTTCTAAGAAACAGTGGTACCACTCGCAAGAAAAACTTATGAGACATGTGCACCCATCACTGATTTTCGGTCGGTATTATTTTGTATCGCCAGCAATCAGTTATTGGCGGAGTATTATACTTAGTAGTAGGGGATGCGTGATAGGTTCACCTTGAGCATCAAGCTTTTAAAGTCCGTGTGTGTGATCCGACATGTGCAAAGGGAATGATTGTGTCCAGTCGTAAGGAAGGCATGGATTTCACGTGGAATACTGTGATAGCAAAGGAGAAAGTATGTCAAGTCAAAAGAACGGTACAGATATTTCTATTTTCAGAGCCACAGCCGTCAGCAGGGTGTATTTATTATACTTCGCTCATTGTAGCATGATGTCCAATTGAGACCATGACTGTAATATTTATTTGTGAGTACAGTGGTAAAATATATACGTGGTCGGTTTCCTAGGATGATTCTGTCTGCGCCAGTGGCCTGTGGCGGAAATGATTCCTGTTTCCGGATAATGGTAGGAGCTGTCGGAATGGAGAGGCCTGTTTGGATGCAGGAATGTAGCTAACTTGACTGTGTCGTCCTCTAGACAGTGTTCCCACACTGGCAGCAGCAGCAATTTGAAGGACAATTTCAGTAAGAGACGGGCTGTCCCATTAGGATCATCAGGAAGGACAGCATTCGGTGTTATTTGGACTATTTTCGTAAACAGGTCTTGTTTGCACAAGAGTTTCCAATCAGGCAGGCTGAGACATCACTAAAGATCCTGCAGCACTTTACTATATCCGAGAAGTAGACTTAGCTCTTATTTACATAGACTTTACATTTACACGGTCGGCGGGCAGTCCGTGCTTGGCGATCGAAAGGTTTTCAACAGAGTAATAACGTGTGATGAGTGTCTCATGACAGTATTCTTTGCACAATCGGAATAAAAAAAATGCGACTGATTAATTACTTCCCAAAAGACATGCATCTCTCCAAACAGCAGAGAATGATGAGCAAGAAGAACTCAAGCTATGCAAACTAATTCTTTTTATAAAAGAACAATATACCCTCGAATTTCCATTCATGAGGTCCTTCTTCTCCACTACAAAGACGCCAATTTCCAGATAAATGAGCGCAGTGGGTGATGGGAGGCGGCGTGGGGGCAGGGATGGGGTGGTGATCGATTTCCTGAAAAATTATTTAAATAAATAAATAAACTATATTCCATACACTGCCATGAATCCCCTAAATTGTTTAAATAAAGAATATTCCACAGATTACGTAAATTCCATACACAGCAATCTATTTCTGGATAAATTCTTTAAATAAATATATTCCATACACTGCCATAAATAGCTAAACAGTATTCTATGTAATCTCTAAATGGTTTAAAAATACACTACAATCGAATTCCCTCCAAATGACTGAACAACTAAGTCTATTTCCAGGCTATTTACAGGAGGAAGGGTGGGAGGAGATGGGGTTTGCCAGCGGGTGAGAGGTTAATTAATTGATCAATTAAATTGTCAATCAAACTGATAAGAGTGAGAGGGGCTATCCAATAACTCAGACCTAAAAGTGTACCTCTAGCAGCGACTGGTGTGGTTTCCTGATGGGGTTGGGGAATGGGAAGGGGTGGGGGAACGACAGGTTAAGTGCCTGTCAATCAAACGGAAGGAGTGTTTTAGCAGACAATAAGTTAAGGATGCAGGTTACTTATAAATTATGGAAAAATCGGACTGTCTTATGACTTTATTAAATTCTATAGTCTTTCCTGATTACATTGATATATACGTTATAGGGTTTCAAATGAAAAATGACCTACATATACCAAATCTTAAAGCTATGGTCATGTATGCCGCAACGCCCCCTTTATTTCTGTTACAGAAGTAATCCACGCGACCGCTGTCGGCATCTTACAGAAACTGGCAATTCCGTTGCTATGACACCGATACGGTGGTATCTATATGCGATATCACACTTCCCAAATGCCAGAGATAGACAACGATAGTGCATGGATTCTCTTTTTAAGAAAATGGTTCCCTTTGTTATCGGACATGTTCCTTGCCCCGTCCCTCTACCTATACTGAGGAGATAAGCAACAAAAATGGCTCTGAGCGCTATGGGACTTCTGAGGTCATCAGTCCCCTAGAACTTAGAACTACTTAAACGTAACTATCCTAAGGACATCACACACATCCGTACCCGAGGCAGGATTCGAACCTGCGACCGTAGAGGTAGCTAGGTTCCAGACTCTAGCGCCTAGAACCACTCGGCCACTACAGCCGGCAGACGAGCAACAGTTCTCTGCATTGCGGAGAAGAAGGGTCGTCTGTACATGTGTGCTTCTTTGTCGTTTATTACGGACAGAAATGCGGAACCCACTGGATAGCTTGAACATAGTAATTTATCTCTGCTACCAATAGGATATCAGGACCACTGGAGTATCAATTTCACAGTTGCAAAGAGGGCAATATGGATGCCGAATTACGGGGTGATATACCCGGTAACCAAACGAAACAAAATGGATGAGTTCTGGGGTGTATCCGTGCAAAAATAAGAGCAGCAATATAACAGCGAGAATGAGTTCAAGAAGTAAACAATGATAAATACTGTCAACAAAATTAATCGGGGTGTGTGGCCACATTGTCAATGTGTAAAATTCTCCGACGTTTCTGCCTCTGTTGCAAATGGCCGTCCTAAGAGTGGTTTAGCTAACCTGGTAGCAAAAACACACTGAAAAGACCATTTGCAACAGATGCCGAAACGTCGGAGAATTTTACACATTGACAATGTGATCACGAAAGCAGAAGGATTTTATTGACTGTGACAACAGCCGCCGGAGTGGCCTTGCGGTTCTAGGCGCTACAGTCTGGAGCCGAGCGACCGCTAAGGTCGCAGGTTCGATTCCTGCCTCGGGAATGGATGTGTGTGGTGTCCTTAGGTTAGTTAGGTTTAATTAGTTCTAAGTTTAGGGGACTGATGACCTTAGAAGTTAAGTCCCATAGTGCTCAGAGCTATTTGAACCATTTTTGAACAACGACCGCGGAATCGTACTCTCACAATGAGAAAAATTCATCGTTATAAATTCTGATAGGGGTTATGATGATGATGGTAATGATGATGATTTGAGCACACAGTTGTTTAAACAGCATACTAAAATATTATACATAGAGATCCAAATGGTAGTTCGAAGGCTCGAATTCTGCTGAAACACACTGGATCATTTGGCGATAGTTTAGCATAGGAAGAGGCATGGGTGTATAGTACTGCACAGCTAGCTATTTTGACCAGTTTCAAAATTGCTGATTATGATTGTAACAGAATAGGAACGGAGGGCCCTGTAGCGGTGTGTATTATGATCCCTTCACCCACACGCTTCTTGTTCTCTTTCATTTCTATATTTTTTGTTAGCAAAACCGTTGCCTCTACCTGTAGGTATTTAACAATATATACTCGAAGTAATTTTTAAAGAAATGTAGACTGCATAGAATATCAACACTCTCCTGAGAATCCAGAACATACTGGTTGTATAAAGAACCTTCGCAGGGAATAAAAGTAAACAAGTCTGGACACCAACTACTCTACTATCTTTCATATCACTCGTGGTGTTTCAGTGAAACCTACACACCTGTTGAACAAATACTTTCAGTCTTAGTTACGTTATAATTTTAGCTCTTTACTCATCTATGGCACGGAATTCTTCAGAGTCTTCCTCCGAAAGAATTCATTGTTCGTGTTAAGCATTAATTGTTTCATACATTTCGACGCGCATCGAATCGTGCCTGTCTTGTTCACGTTTGTCTACTCATTATATCTACTCTGTGCCTTGGGTAACGTGGTAACACCGGCGTGCAGGTCATGGCTCATCGGTTAATATCCAATACATTTTGTGTACAATATTCATAAGAGAACGAAATACGAAAATAAAGCAAAATGGTTGAAATGGCTCTGAGAAGTATGGGACTTAACTTCTGAGGTCATCAGTCCCGTAGAACTTAGAACTACTTAAACCTAACTAACCTAAGGACATCACACACATCCATGCCCAAGGTAGGATTCTAACTAGCGATCGTAGCGGTCGGGTGGTTCCAGACTTTATCGCCTAGAACCGCTCGGCCACTCCGGCGGGCAATAAAGAAACAGTAGATGTATATGTATATGTAGAAATAAAGCTAAATCGTAAAGAGACTGTTCGCATCAAGATACATCTCTGTTCCCACGTAATAAAGCAAGTCTAGTTTCTGTATGGCAGAAGCAATACCAGAATTGAAAAAAAGTACTGAACTGGGGTAAAAATTCGGGGTGAGAAGATATTAATGATAGGATTCGCTGATATGATTGATGGCGTCACTGAAAGTGCAGAAGAACTGCACAACCTGTTGTTGGAATGAACAGTTTAATGAACACGCAGTATGGAATGAGAGTAAAGGAAATAGCTAGTAGGGATGACAGAAAATGGCTGGTAGTATTAAAAGGTACCCTTTACCACTCATCATACGATAGCTGCGGCATATGTATGTAAATGTAGATGAAGACCTGAAGGAAGACAAAAGTCATGAGAACAATCAAAAATTAGACTAACGATAAACTTATCGAAGTTGGGACTACGAAGTAGAAAAAATATTTTTCCGCCTTGGAAGCAAGGTAAAACATGACGGACGAAATAAGGGCGATATAAGGACACCCTAGAGTAGGCAAAGAGGGCATTCCTGGTCGCAGAATGTCTGCTGGTATCAAACATCGTTCTTAATTTGAGGAAGAACTTACTGGGAGTGTAGAGTTGGAGAACGGAACTGTGTGGTTGTGAAACAGGTCTGGAATATATTCAATAAATATCAACATGTTGGTCCTATGCCGTACTGCTTCTAAGCTAATTTTGTTTCTATCTATTGATGATACCACTCTCGTTTAATCGCATTCGAGTTATTTATGGCTGTGTCTGTTTTAATCAAATCTAAAAAAGAAAATCGATTCTATGATGACAATGTCTTGCGATCACAGAATGGAATAAAAGAAACAAATTGTAGGCATTGATGCCTATGGATTCGTCGTCTAAAAACAAAATGAAATCAAAGGAGTATTGTGTAAAGTGATTGTTGTGCTACAGATTTCAGTGAAAATCTGTTCTTGTGTAAATCTGTGAATATTCCACCACAACTTCTTAGACTAAGAATGTAGTGTAGTTATCATTCAAGTTTCTGCCGTGTTCAAGATTAATATTAAGAATACAGTTTAGTTCTCATTGATTTGAGTTTCTGCCGTGCCCATATTGTAATGAAGGCGCTTGCATAAAACCTGATGCCCTGTTTGTGAAGTTGTGACTTCAAAATGTACGTTGGGTTAGTTGAAACGCTACATAAAAATAACCTCATTTCATTTTTAAACTGTCATTTGTTAGTTAAACTGCAAACAAGTGCAAATATTCTTAGGAACTGATGCTGGAAAGTAGTTGAAAGTTACTAAGTGTCGTACTTGTACCTTTCCTCAATTATTTCCAGCTCAAAACAAGATTGAATAAAGTGACAGCAAAAGCAAGTAAGCGTTGACGTTGGAAACTTGTTTCATAAACAAAGCTCTGCTGGTGTTAAGTTCGGTACGTAATGTGAAAGACAGTTTTGAAACTTATTTGGAGACCAGTGTAATGAACGTGTGAATCATGGCCAGAACCAGAGGCAAATGGACTCCAACTGCAGATAAATAACATTGTTGATGGGGGGGGGGGGGGGGGGATGGGGAGGACGCAAAGAAAATTTTTATCAGTGGAAGAGGGATGTAAACTGTCAATCTGACTGCGTATCGAGGAGTTCGTTACTTGAAAACACAGCACTGAGAGAGGCTGTGTGAGAACAGGAAATGATAACACGAAAAAACATACTAGCGATGATTTCTTGGACAGAATAACGCTGAGCTTAAAAATAATTTTATTAAGTTATTGGTTTATTTTATTTCTCATTTGGATTGAATGACGTACGTGTTTCTGTAGCCCAATTACGGTGAAAGAGTGAGACGAAAACTGCAATATGAGCTTTAAATTTATTTTCCTGCCTGTTTTCGATGGGCAGAATCTATCTGCCCGATTTTAACGCCAGAGGATTAAAATCTCGGCCACCGCTCTCTGACGACGCCGTAATGAAGCATTTATCTTGCGGGGCGTCTGCAATATGGGGACGTCGAGCGTTTTCTAAAAAAGAAAGAAAGAAGAGGGACGAGGGGCAAAAAGCCCTCTCGCCTCAGAGGATAATTAATAATCAAGCCGAGACAAATAAGCAACAGCTGTCCAAAGGCAACACTGGCTTACCAGCGGAAAACGTTGCTCTAAAAATATGATGGTGCAATAAAAAATCGTACCTCGACGTTGTATCAAGCCACTCCCACCTACACTGCAAAGCAATTGTAATTAAATACCTGAACGTCGTCGGCTCTGAAACGCTGCCAATGTCGCCATTGTATGTTCGTACGGTGGTGCTCAGGCAGGAAGTAGGCGGATCGAGTCCTGAAGAGGTAAAATATTTTCATCACCTCTGTGTAGCCAGAAAGTGAGAAAGAGGTGGTGTCGTACTGATGTCGATAACCAGATGTCACGTCTAGAGTCTGACTTTAGTCCAAGTCCTCTCAACAATACAGCCAGGATAGAGAGCATGTATCTCTTTTAATTATGGTCATCTGCGTCTCAAATGGAAACATTGAGAGCGATGGTCTTCTGAACGCTATCTGAGAGTACTAGATGTTAGATATATCATTGCTCTCCTGTCCAAATTCATCTACAATAATGTAAATACAACAATGCACGTAGAATAAGCGCAGGTCATTGGCACTCCGACAACAGTGATACATTTACACTTCATAATAGTACTGTAATACTTTTCATCACTACTTGGTCAACATTTTAATTACGGTTCAGAGGGCTCTGAGCACTATGGGACTTAACATCTGAGGTCATCAGTCCCCTAGAACTTAAAAGTACTTAAACCTAACAAACCTAAGGACATCACACATATCCATGCCCGAGGCAGGATTCGAACCTGCGACCGTAGTAGCAGCGCGGTTCCGGACTGAAGCGCCTAGAACCACTCGACCACAGCGATCGGCTTTAATTACGGCTGCAAAAATGTAAGAGGAAAGGAAGCTAACATGTCGCTTGTGGTTTAGCTATCCAAATGCAACGATACATTTTTATTACTCTAATTTATTTGGAAACTGTGCTGCGAAATTGTATTTCGCAGCAAGCTTCGAATCACGAGAGCCAAGCAGGTTACGGCTGGGTGGGCCTGGTGCTCGGAAGTCACACGAGAGGGCGCTTCGGCGGCGTGTAGCCTGAGCAGCGCCGCTCCGCCTGCAGAGTTCAGCGGTGGCCATATCTGGGGTCAACATCAGCTAGAGGTCAGCGCCGTGGAAGCTGTGGAAGCCACGTCGGGCTGTGTGTGGCTGCTGGCAGCGCTTGTTTTGAGCTCGCTGGTGTTGGCCCAAGTAGTCGCCATAGGCAGAGTTCGTTAGTGGCCGACAGGTGATGAAGACGAAGGAATAAGTCTTGGGCTGCTGTGGTGCCAGGCAGCTAATGTAAAATCACATAGTCTTTCTGGGGCGTAATTCAACTGTGGGTTGCAACGCTGTGAATGTAATTCAAATATGGCATTAGTTGCAAACTAAGTATGGACTGGTCTGGTTTCCTATCCTTGGTGTGTCCGTGTTGTCGTCCCGAACAATACATGTAGTTTAATTACGAAAACGGTGTCTGATAAAATCAGTCTCCCAAACTGAAACGGTATTTTTAATTACGTTTGCCAAAGTAATTAAAAAACCAAACCTGTAAACCATACATGCTATAGTCTGAAATTTCATATTGTGCTAAAGTGAGCGGTGATACAATGCAAGACGCCACAATACAATTCCAGCACACAAAGGTAACAGAATAAAAATAAACCACGGAATTACTAATCAAATTTTGAAAGAATAACTCAGCAAAATGTTTCTATAAAAAGACCTTGTGAATTTATGAACGCAATCCTTCTAAACAAAATTCGAAACACAGAGTAATGCACAGGCAAATACACTGAAGTGCCGAAGAAACTGGTATATCCATGCGTATTCAAATACAGAGATACGTAAACAGAGAGAATGCGGCGCCACGTTCGACTATGCCTATGTAAAACAGTAAGTATCTGGCGCACTTGTTAGATCGGTTACTGCTGGTACAATGGCACCTTATCATGATTTAAGTGAGTTTCAACGTGATGTTATAGTCGGCGCACGAGCGATGGGACACAGCAACTCCGAGGTAGCGATGACGTGGTGATTTTTCTGTACAATCATTTCAAGAGTGTACTAAGAATATCAAATTTCCGACAACGCTGCCGCCGGAAAAAGATCCTACAAGGACGGGACCAACGACGGCTGAAGAGAATCGTTCAGTGTGACAGAAGTGCAACCCTTCCACAAATTGCTCCAGATTTCAATGATGGGCCAACAACAAGTGTCAGCGTGCGAGCTATTCAACGAAACATTATCGATATGGGCTTTCGGAGCCGAAGGCCCATTCGTGTCCAACACGACACGGAGCTTTACGTCTCACCTGGACCCGTCAACACCGACATTGGACTGTTGATGATTGGAAACATGTTGCCTGGTCAGACGAGTCTCGTTTCAAATTGTACCGAGCGGATGGACGTCTACGGGTATGGAGACAACCTCATAAATCCGTGGACCCTGAATGTCAGCAGGGGACTATTCAAGCTGTTGGAGGCCCAGTAATGGTGTGAGGTACATTGAGCATATCTGGGATGCCTTGCAACGTGCTGTTCAGAAGAGATCTCAATTCCTTCATACTCTTACGGGTTTATGGGCAGCCCTCCAGGATTCATGATATCAGTTCTCTCCAGTACTACTTCAGACATTAGTCGTGTCGATGTCACGCCGTGTTTTGGCACTTCTGCGTGCTCTCGGGGTCCTACACGATATTAGGCACGCATACCAGTTTCTTTGGCACTTCACCGTGTAACCCTGCATTCTGGTAAGAACACTGACTGCGTAAGAAATTAAATCTTAATTGAACTTTGCCTAAATTGACCTGATAATTGATTCTGAAAAGGAAAATCAAATCCTGAATGATGTTATTATGTGCTGGCGGTACTGTAACTGGTCCTAACAAATTTTTGTGACTTAGCTGTGGCAAAAGACACACGGCACTGCTCGAAACTATGAACAAAAAATATGCAGTGCAACAGCAAGCAAGTTATATGAGAAAAGAAAGCTTTGCGCCGCGCAATGCAAGAACATGCAACTATTTCAACGCTCTCATGCTTTGACTTCAGCCAGTGTCTCCCGCGGAGTGCAATGCGCCGACACACAAAATCAGAAAAAAATGAAATTCTTTGGCAACGAGACGTTAGAGGAAACCGAAATTGCTAAATGATTAAAGTAATCGAACCTTTGAAAACTGTACTGCAAAAGTTAATAATCATTCCTCGACAATTACAATGATTTTTACAAAATTTATTTTTTATAAAAAAATTACTCTGACAAGTGATTAATTACTGAAAACGTTAACGGAGTGATGACATGTAGAGTCTCAGAGTACATACCATGTGGATAGAAGACTTTACTCAGTCTCACTTGAACAATGAATCTAACCAACCCAAATCAATTGAGCAAAATCCTAATAAAATTTTCCGTTTTCCAAAAATATCTTAAATTACACGAAAGCTAGCACTGCAAGCACAACTACATCTGTAAATGTTCATTTGTTAAACTAATTTTTACGAATCATATTTCACAATTCATCATGCTCTGTATCCTCCTCTCTCCTTCAATCCGCTCAGTGGCACTGTCAACACCCGATTCACTCACTGGCATCGCTTTGAATGTTACAGCAACGGAAATGGTATTGCGTACCAATGCTCACAATCTCACAATGCTTGTGTTTAGAACCCCTCTGGCTTAACATATCAACTAACGAAACCCTCTGGTTGAAAAATATCCAATATACGCATATGAAAAATAACAAATTGATTGAAAATAGAGCTTACTTCTCTTTTCTTTAACAGTATGTTAGAGAGCTCTGTGTAGCCATGTTGTAATATCAGTTGAGTTCGCGGTGGAGGTTCGCGGAAGCACAGTGTACATCTTGTTGTGACGATTGTTCATGCAGCATACTTTGCTAGCCGTCGAGGCCCAGTAGAAACACAGGCCGCGCCGCGTACGTCACGAAGGCTGTCCTGAGCTTCAGCAGAGAAATTCCGTTTCTACATCTTTTAACTCGTAACTAGGTTATACATACTAACGAGAATTGCATATTCTACTGGAATCAGCTGTTATGGAGTCTTACTGTTATTAGTCCTACAATGATCGGAAGTCCATAGGCCTACTTATAATTTGTTATGGCTGCACTGGGGTACAACAAATGTTGTGATTTCTGTTCATTCATTTTGGATCAGTGTCCAAATGACATCAGTGTTTCAAAACACTGTATCTGTTTAAAATAAGTTTTATTATTACCAATATTATTATTATTATTTCTGCACGCTCATTTGCAAGTATGACTATTTCTGGGCGTAATACTGTCTATGATAATATTGACTGCACAAGCATATTTATTGAAATCAGTTGAGCTATATGTGATAACACATGATTGTTAACAACGGCTGTTGTAAAATAAGATAATCTCCAGGTTTTCGTATCTTTTGCTAGTCTTTTAACGTCTGCATAGCTGCTGTATCCAACATTTTCCATAACTCTTTGTTCACTTCAATTGTTTTCCTCCCTCTACTGTTCCTTCTAGCGTGAAGCTAAATATTCCCTGGAGCTGTAGCATATCATCGATTAACTATTCTTCACGTAAGCGTCTTCCACAGACTCCTACCCTGGCGCATTCCTTTCAGCACTTCTTCATTTGTCCACTTTAATTTTGCGTCGTTCTGCGATAGTTCCACTTTTCAAATGCTTTTCTTTTTTCTTTCCTTCTGTTTCGATCGTTAGCATTTCACATCATTACTACACCGTACTCTAGACGTTTGATTACAGGTGCTTCTACCTCACTTTTGATATAAGGTGATACCAAAACCTGATAACTAGTACAGCTCTTTTACTGCAGAAAGTTTTCTTTGCCTCTGCCATTGTACTTCTGATATCTGCCTTGCTTCGCACATTCTGTATAATATTACTTACTAGACAGAGGAACTCTATCACCTCTTTCATTGCTGTGTCATTTCCAGTTCTGATGCTAACCGGGTGGTTCGTCACTTTCCTACTACTGTTCATCAACATCCTCTTTCCATTCATTATTTTTAAGACATTACCTGCGCTAAGTGTGGTACCCATATCTGTCAGCTTGCGCCCGAAAACTTCACTACATGTGTCTGTAAATTAACTGTAATAATTGCTATGACATGAAAGAATCAGAAAATTTCCTAATTGAATCTCTACGTATCAAGTTAAACATATCAGTTTAATTTTAACGTTCTTGTTTCCTACACCAACAGGGAAGCATTCGAGAATTTGTTTCCAATTTTATTAGACTAAAGAGTGGGCAAAAGTCACGCAATTGATTGTCCCCTTTGAAGATGAGCAGTTTGCGACGCCCTTATGTAGCAGCTAGACATGAGGGGAATATACACTACGGGCCATGAAAATTGCTACACCACGAAAATGACGTGCTACAGACGCGAAATTTAACCGACAGGAAGGTGAAGGGATATGCAAATGATAAGCTTTTCAGAGCATTCGCACAAGGCTGGAGCCGGTGTCGACACCTACGACGTGCTGACATGAGGAAAGTTTCCAACCGATTTCTCATACACAAACAGCAGTTAACCGGCGTTGCCTGGTGAAACATTGTTGTGATGCCTCGTGTGAGGACGAGAAATGCTTACCATCACGTTTCCGACTTTGATAAAGGTCGGATTGTAGCCTATCGCGATTGCAGTTTATCGTATCGCGACATTGCTGCTCGCGCTGGTCGAGGTCCAATGACTGTTAGCAGAATATGGAACCGATGGGTTTAGGAGGGTAATACGGAACCCCGTGCTGGAATACAACGGCCTCGTATCACTAGCAGTAGATATGACAGGCATCTTATCCGCATGACTGCAACGGATCGTGCAGCCACGTCTCGATCCCTCAGTTAGCAGGTGAAGACATTAGCAAGACAACAGCCATCTGCACAACAGTTAGACGACGTTTACAGCTGCATGGACGATCAAGTCAGAGACCCTTGACGCTGCATCACAGTCAGGAGCGCCTGCAATGGTGTGCTCAACGACGAACCGTGATGGTATGGGGTGCACGTCTCGGTCACCTCTAGTTCGCATTGACGGCACTTTGAACAGTGAACGTTACATTCCAGATGTGTTACGACCCGTGGATCTACCCTCCTATTCGATCCCGGCGGAACCCTCCATTTCAGCAGGTTAATGCACGACCGCTTGTTTGCAGGTCCTGTACGGGCCTTTCTGGATAGAGAAAATGTTCGACTGCTGCCCTGGCCAGCACATTCTCCAGATCTCTCACCAACTGAAAACGTCTGCTGAATGGTAGCCGAGCAACTGGCTCGTCACAATACGACAGTCATTACTCTTGATGAACTGTGGTATCGTGTTGAAGCTGGATGGGCAGATGTAGCTATACACGCCATCCAAGCTTTGTTTGACACAAAGCCCAGGCGTATCAAGGCCGTTATTACGGCCAGAGGTGGTTGTTGTCGGTACTGATTTCTCAGGAACAATGCACAAAAATTCCGTGAAACTGTAACCACATGGCAGTTCAAGTATAATATATTTGTGCAATGTATACCCGTTTATCATCTGCATTTCTTCTTGGTGTAGCAATTTTAATGGCCACTAGTGTAGATACCTGAGCAGACACGCGTTTATTGAAAGTGGCAGACCTGTTTATTGATAGTGGTGGACATTGCTAGTCAAACGATTGTGACATGGGGTTACAACCGTTGCAAACGAAAAGGTCATCGCGTATCGTAAAGTACGCGAGAATTCGGGTTTTCGAGGTCAAAGTGAGTATGGCGATCTTCAGTATAGCAAAGACAAAGTTACCACAAGCGCACAGAACGGCCAAAAGTTTTTGGCGAACACATGCCAGCTCACCTCTGCAAGCCGTACGTGGCCACCGATCAGCGGCCGGCCGAGAGATTCTAGGCGCTACAGTTTAGAACAGAGCGACCGCTACGGTCGCAGGTTCGAATCCTGCCTCGGGCATGGATGTGTGTAATGTCCTTTGGTTAGTTAGGTTTAAGTAGTTCTAAGTTCTAGGGGACTCATGACCTTAGCTGTTAAGCCCCATAGTGCTCAGAGCCATTTGAACCAACCATCGATCAGCTACTATGAGCAAGATCTTCGGTTTGAATGTAGGCGTAAAGAAATGAATTGTTGCAAAACTGTATGGGGACAAATGTACCACAGAGAATTCAGCATCCGAAGGCTGTCAACACTTTTTGCGCCTTCCTCTGAACTTTAGCCATCCAACGTAGAACCATCCACTTCCCGGAAGGCTGACAGCCGATTACCCCACGTGATGAAACATTGGTTTCACGTGAAGATTATAGAAACTATTAGGCTGGATGCAAAGCCGGCCTTCAGCTGGAACGCCTGGGGAGGCGCAGCTCTTGTCGGCCAGGTGCCTGGCAGGACGACCTCAAAGTTCTTCAGAGTTAAGCGCCACCCCAAGTGGGGGCCTCATTAGCATTCCATCCCTGCACTCTTCTTTCAAAGAGTAATCCAGCTCTCCTCCCGTGCAACTTTTCGCGAGACGTCTTCCAGAATCAAGCTGCTGAGTGAGACTTAAGTACGAAATTGTTCCGCTCTTTTACGGGGCGTGCTAAATCACCAAGCGCTTGCACGACTATCTAGCCCAAGACTGCTTCACCAACTTCTGTGTTATGTGACAACCAGCTTCGTTCCAAGTAGAGTGCTTCAGGCTTTCACAGCTACAGGGTGTTTCAAAAATGACCTTTATATTTGAAACGGCAATACAAACTAAACGAGCAGCGATAGAAATACACCGTTTGTTGCAATATGCTTGGGACAACAGTACATTTTCACGCAGACAAACTTTCGAAATTACAGTAGTTACAATTGTCAACAACAGATGACGCTGTGGTCTGGGAAACTCTATAGTACGATATTTTCCACATATCCACCATGCGTAGCAATAACATGGCGTAGTCTGTGAATGAAATTACCAGCAGATGAGATGTACTTCTTCAGCTGTTCAATTGTTTCTGGATTCTGGCGGTACACCTGGTCTTTCAAGTGTCCCCACAGAAAGAAGTCACAGGGATTCATGTCTGGCGAATAGGGAGGCTAATCCACGCCGCCTCCTGTATGTTTCGGATAGCCCAAAGCAATCAGACGACCATCGAAATATTCATTCAGGAAATTAAAGACGTCGGCCGTGCGATGCGGCCGGGCACCATCTTGCATAAACCATGAGGTGTTCGCAGTGTCGTCTAAGGCAGTTTGTACCGCCACAAATTCACGAAGAATGTCCAGATAGCGTGAGGCAGTAATGGTTTCGGATCTGAAAAATGGGCCAATGATTCCTTTGGAAGAAACGGCGGCCCAAACCAGTACTTTTTGAGGATGCAGGGACGATGGGACTACAACATGGGGCTTTTCGGTTCCCCATATGCGCCACTTCTGTTTATTGACGAAGCCGTCCAGGTTAAAATAAGGTTCGTCAGTAAACCAAATGCTGCCCACATGCATATCGCCATCATCAATCCTGTGCACTATATCGTTAGCGAATGTCTCTCGTGCAGCAATGGTAGTGACGCTGAGGGGTTGCCGCGTTTGAATTTTGTATGGATAGAGGTGTAAACTCTTGCGCATGAGACGATACGTGGACGTTGGCGTCATTTGGACCGCAGCTGCAACACGGCGAACGGAAAACCGAGGCCGCTGTTATATCACCTGCTGCACTAGCTGCGCGTTGCCCTCTGTGGTTGCCGTACGCGGTCGCCCTACCTTTCCAGCACGTTCATCCGTCACGTTCCAAGTCCGTTGAAATTTTTCAAACAGATCCTTTATTGTATCGATTTTCGGTCCTTTGGTTACATTAAACCTCTGTTGAAAACTTCGTCTTGTTGCAACAACACTGTGTTCTAGGCGGTGGAATTCCAACACCAGAAAAATCCTCTGTTCTAAGGAATAAACCATGTTGTCCACAGCACACTTGCACGTTGTGAACAGCACACGCTTACAGCAGAAAGACGACGTACAGAATGGCGCACCCACAGACTGCGTTGTCTTCTATATTTTTCACATCACTTGCAGCGCCATCTGTTGTTGAAAATTGTAACTACTGTAATTTCGAAAGTTTCTCCGCCTGAAAATGTACTGTTGTCCCAAGCATATTGCAACAAACGGTGTATTTCTATCGCTGCTCGTTTAGTTTTTAGTGCCGTTTCAAATATACCGGTCATTTTTGAAACACCCTGTAAAACAACCTTTGAACACTTTGTGAACACTATTTGCCCGGTGTCTTTCTTTACGGGGTACAGGATGTATAGTTCATTCGGTAAGATATTGGATAAAAAATTCTAACTTTACTTACATATTCAATTCTACAAAAATTCTATCTTTTCACTGGCTGCCGGCAACATCGTCATCTTTCTTGGAATTTTAACCGGATTTAACGCAGAAAGTAAATTTCTAACGTTTTATTCCAGACGTCCTTCTCTTAAGACTGCGTAGACATGTTGGTAAGAGCACTATCGACGAACGCCTTTGGTTTTGAATTGCGGTCCGACTCAAAGTTTTGATCTATCGGGAAGTTTTAAAATAGCCCTTATTACGCTCCAGTGTTAAAGATTCATTCTGGAAACTACATGAATTCTTCAAATATTTCCGCTCCATCACTCACTCGTCATACGACAAATACCCACCTAAAGATCTACACTACTGGCCATTATAATTGCTACACCAAGAAGAAATTCAGATGATATATGGGTATTCATTGGACAAATATACTATATTAGAACGGACATATGATTACATTTTCACGCAATTTGGGTGCTTGGATCCTGAAAGCTCAGTACCCAGAACAACCACCTCTAGCCGTAATAACGGCCTTGATACGCCTGGGCTTTGTGTCAAACAGAGCTTGGATGGCGTGTATAGGTACAGCTGCCCATGCAGCTTCAACACGATACCACAGTTCATCAAGAGTAGTGACTGTCGTTTTGTGACGAGTCAGTTGCTCGGCTACCATTGACAGATATTTTCAGTTGGTGAGAGATCTGGAGAATGTGCTGGCCAGGGCAGCAGTCGAACATTTTCTGTATCTAGAAAGGCCCGTACAGGACCTGGACATGCAACATTGCGGTCATGCATTATCCTGCTGAAATGTAGGGTTTCGCATGGATCGAATGAAGGGTAGAACCACAGGTCGCAGCGCATCTGAAATGTAACGTTCACCGTTCAAAGTGCAGTCAATGCGAACAAGAGGTGAGCGAGACGTGTAACCAATAGCACCCCATACCATCACTCCGGGTGATACTCCAGTATGGCGATGACGAATACACGCTCCCAATGTGCGTTCACTGCGGCGTCGCCGAACACGGATGCGACCATCGTGATGCTGTAAACAGAACCTAGATTCATCCGAAAAAGCGACGTCCTGCCATTCGTGCACCCAGGTTCGTCGTTGAGTACACCATCGCAGGCGCTCCTGTCTGTGATGTAGCGTCAAAGGTAACCGCAGCGATGGTCTCCGACCTGATACTCCATGCTGCTGAAAACGTCGTCGAACTGTTCGTGCAGATGGTTGTTGTCTTGATAATGTCCCCATCTGTTGATTCAGGGATCTAGACGTGGCTGCGCGATCCGTTACAGCCATGCAGATAAGATGCCTGTCATCTCGACTGCTAGTAATAAGAGGCCGTTGCGGTCCAGCATGGCGTTCCGTATTACCCTCCTGAACCCACCGATTCCATACTCTGCTAACAGTCATTGGATCTCGACCAACGCGAGCAGCAATGTCGCGATACGATAAACCGCAATCACGAGAGGCTAAAATCCGACCTTTATCAAAGTCGGAAACGTGATGTTACGCATTTCTCCTCCCTACACGAGGCATTACAACAACGTTTCACCAGGCAACGTTGGTCATCTGCTGTTTGTGTATGAGAAATCGGTTGGGAACTTTCCTGATGTCAGCACGTTGTAGGTGTCGCCACCGGTGCCAGCCTTCGGTGAATGTTCTGAAAAGCTAATAATTTGCGTATCACAGCATCTGCTTCCTGTCGGTTAAATTTCGCGTCTGTAGCACTTCATCTTCGTGGGGTAGCAATTTTAATGGCCAGTAGGGTAATACTAACTGCTCGCTCCATAATTGCCATACGTCTCGGTACCAAACTATATAGCACTCAATGTGTGATAGAAAACCACAAAGCGTTTAATGGGAGCGTCATGTTTCTCGCTTTCAACATTGTGTAACCCAACTCATGGTATATTCAAGCCGTCCTCTTTCTGCCCAACTGTCCAACAATGAATCAACATCCCTGTCAAACTTTTACGTAGCTCCTGGCTACCTCTGTGTCAGTTTTATCGCTCTTCACCAGCACAGCTTCTCCTTCTAGATTCTTCTTCTTGTGCTGCTATGGTTATATGCTGCAGTAGTTCGGCGACTGCCAAAATTAATATACTGGACAGACAGACCTTAAGAGAGCATTCCAAAGATCAAATTTTTCCATAAACTAAAACTGCACAGAGAATATACACACAGTTTCGACAAAAGTATGCAATCACAGTGGGAAATGCATGCTTGAACATAAATACAGATGCTTGCCAAGTCTGCAGACTCTGCTGTTGTGTTTGACCACGATCAGTACCTGTGCAATGTTCTCAATAAGTTGCACGTGTCAGTCGTGATCAGAACAACTATCTGTGTAGTCGTGAGTGCATTATGTCAGAGTTATGCTAATTATAATGTCAGCAAATTGTTGGTGGTCGTATGGGTGGTGACTCCTTAATAAGCAAGATAGCCGAAGTGTTTGGCGTTTCAGGAGGCACCGTATCCATACTGATGCAGCACACAGGGAAAGCGAAACATCATCCGCCACGTCACAATGCACATGAGGGTGTGCGTCGAGTGCTCGTGGCAGACAGTTATTGCAGAGGGTTGTGATTGAAAATAAGAGGACGACAGCTATGAATGTCGCTGCCGGAATGAATGTCGCAATCGCGCACCCCATCGGCACCAAGAAACACACGGGAATTCCATAAGCAGGGAATTGGAAAACAGTTACGCTAATGTCCGTAACAGTAAACCCAGTCATTTAGTCGGACGATTCCAAATTCTGGCCTAGTTTACGTACAAATTCTGGCCCAGTTTAAAATACAAAGAGTGAAACATGACGGGTTTCATCGATGATTTGAGAAGTCACATGATTCCTGTGGAAGTTCGCATTACTGCCAAGGATTACTATTTCTGCTGGTCAAGCCTATCCCACGGTAAAGCGTTTTTTTCCCCAGTCCCGTTGCTGTGCTTCAAGACGTCAGTACCCCGGTTCACATAGCTCACATCGTCCAGGAATGGTTTTGTGAGCGTGAGAATGAATTTTCGCTTCTGCCTTGACTACCAAAGTCGCCAAATCTAAGAATTATTGAGCCTTTGTAGTCTACCTAGTCTACTTTTGAGAGAAGGGTGCGTGATTAGTATCAACCTCCATCATTGTTACCTGAATTGCTGCTGTTCTGCAGGAATAATGATGTAAATCCTTACATTATCTGTTCTTATTGATTTAGAGGCAACTGGAACCTGATCATCTTGTGGTGCAGTTCTTCTTGTTGTCTCCGTGCTTGCTAAGAAAATGGGATGAGAAGTTCCGCCTTATGCAAGAAACCTTTTTTGTTTTGTTTCGCCCATACATGTTTCAGCACTTTTGTGCTATCGTCAGTGGGTTCTATTTTTTATTTTCAACTGTAAATTTGTTGTTAACATATTAATATTTGTGTTGTTTACAACATTATGTAGAAATTGCATTTATAACTTACTTGGCGGAAAATGGGTGTAAGCATTAGTTAACATACCTAACATGATGTTATTGTCCATTTATTTTGGTAGCTGTTCTGCTACACAATATACAACTTGTAATCTGCAAACGGCAAAACGTAATTTATTTTTATGTTTTTTTATGCAATGCCAGCCGATGTGGCCGTGCTGTTCTACGTGCTTCAGTCTGGAACCGCGTGACCGCTACGGTCGCAGGTTCGAATCCTGCCTCTGGCATGGATGTGTGTGATGTCTTTAGGTCAGTTAGGTTTAAGTAGTTCTCAGTTCTAGGAGACTGATGACCACAGATGTTAAGTCCCATAGTCCTCAGAGCCATTTGAATCTTTTTTTTTTTTTTGTTATGCATTTACGAACGGAAATAAGACTGTATCACGTTTTCTGTGTGTAACTTGCAGTTTTGAAGTTGTGGTGCGTTCTCCCTTGTTGTTTGGCGAAGTAAATAGGCTTACTTCTTTGCCTATGTTTGCGAGGTAATGTACTTTTTTCAATTACTCAAAACGTAGGCGGAGTTTTCGCTGCCATTGCCTGTTGTTGCGGCTGTGTGGCGTTCATTTGTTCCGTAGCGTGTTTTGTTGGGTGAGGCGCGCGAGTTTGAATTGTATTTGGTGTTAGTGGTGTGTGGTTTGTGTGGGTTTGCATGTGTGTGAGGTGTGTGTTGAGTACTGGGGCAGAGATAGAGAGAGAGAGATACAAAGAAAGAAACAGAGGAGTTTGTGTGTGTGTGTGAGAGAGAGTTTTTTTTCTTTAGTAGTTTTGGTGTGTGGTGTGGGTGTTATTTGTACAGTTCCTCTATTCTGACCTTCACATCCTAAAAATTAGCAGCAGTCTATACCAAAAATTAACTATAGAAGAAAACTATCACATCCAAAAAATCAATAGTCCAAGGAAAGAATGTACTCAATGAATACACATCACTGTGCAACAAAACAATCTTCGCAACAATAGAACAGGACGAAGGTTCAATCCCGTCTCCGGCCATCCTGATTTAGGTTTTCCGTGATTTCCCTAAATCGCTTCAGGCAAATGCCGGGATGGTTCCTTTGAAAGGGCACGGCCGATTTCCTTCCCCATCCTTCCCTCACCCGAGCTTGCACTCCATCTCTAATGACCTCGTTGTCGACGGGACGTTAAACACTAATCTCCTCCCTCCTCTAGAACTGTACAAATAACATCCACACCAAACATCAAAACTACTAATGGAGAAAAAAAAACCCTCTCTCTCTCTCTCTCTCTCTCTCTCTCACACACACACACACACACACACACACATACATACATACACTCCTCTCTCTCTCTCTCTCTCTCTCTCTTTATTTCTTTCTTTCTTTCCTTCTTTCTATCTCTCTCTCTCTATCTCTGCCCCAGTACTCAACACACACCTAGACAGCGGAAACAATGAATGACCTCAGCGGGAGCACACGCCATGGTCAGTGTTTCGAGGATCATTTACCGGGTTTTCTTGTACGAAGGACGTCCTCTTGCATGTCGAGTGTGCAGTGGAGCACCACACCGAACACTCCTAGCAGCGGACGTAACAGTTTTTCGCAGCCGTTGTTGTAATCGGACAACGTGATACCATAATTACAACAGCTACTGACGCCGGCAACCTCTTCTCAGTTTGTGTGCATACAGTGAAGTACATGATTTGAAAGTTATGGAAACGGCACATTTCCGGGCATGGGTTCCTTTGCCAAAAACTTACCACATTTAATAAATTTTATTACGTCGCCTCTACAACGCCTACAAATCTGTAATTGCAATTGTAAAACGCTCTGCGTACAGCATGAATTTTTATCCCTTGTTACCAAAAGAGAAGAAAATCACATTGCTCTTCCCCATCCCTCTTGAGACATGGAAAATTTAAATGTTTATTTGACTCCACAAACAGTAGTCAAGTCACACTCACTACAACAATAAAATTTTAAAAGGATATATAGCTAGTTGGGACGCACTAGTTATGTAACCTTTCAAAAACTTCATGTTTTAGTGACTGATTTCACGACCGTTTCATTCAGTCAAACTCCTTGATGGCAGTTACGTCTAAATTGGATTTACAGAAAGTTCTTTTCCTGCCACTCAACAGAACTAAAATACATCAGATCATCCGTAAATTGAGGAACTGATTTGCCTTTGTTATTAACAGACAATGCCTCTCAGTAGCTATAATTCCGAGTGAAACCTTCTTGATATTACAGTCGATGTTTATTGGTGTAATTATATTTACTAGAGTTTTTCTTTCAAGGTACTGTTGCACATTTTTGTAACAAAGATATCTATTCTGCAGTCGCCTCAGGGTCACAGCCACCCTCTGTTTCATATATATATTCGAGTCATCAGTCTGTTTTCATGCGGTCCTCCGCGAATTCCTCTCGAAAAGATGCGGATATGGAGGGGCATGTCGTCAACACACCGCTCTCCCAGCCGTATGTCAGTTTCCGAGACCGGAGCCGCTTCTTCTCAATCATGTAGCTCCTCAGTTTGCCTCACAAAGGCTGAGTGCAGCCCGCTTGCCAACAGCACTCGGCAGACCGGATGGTCATCCATCCAAGTGACGTACAACTTCTGTCCCCGGTTATTTGCTGGACGTATTCCAATCTTTGCTTTCCTGTGCAGCTTTTACTCTAGACAGCACTCTCTAGTACCATGAAAGTTGTACCCCACGAAATCGAGAGTTACGAGGATCAGGGAAATGACATGGAACGAATAGGCCTCTTTAGTTATCAGCATTTATCCTTGAACTACAATATTTATTTTGGCATATATACTTTTGGTAATAACAAGTCCCCTTTTCAAAAACAGTTAAGAAAACTATACTTGATTTGAAATTACAAAGACGAACACGTTCAAAATAAAGAATAAGACAGCCGTTTGAATTACAGTAATAATAATCTCAAAAAAATTCAAGAAATAAGACATCAACTATAGTAACTTAGCCGTAAATGGCTCTCCCTCGTGCCATCTCGTATTTTACATCCTGTTTCTTTTTGTGTTGCCACCTTGTTACGTTAGTTTTAATTTCTGTTGTCACTGACTTGCTGCTCTGTCTGCCCGTCAGCAGCAGCAGCAGCAACAGCGCCTATCGATATAGCCCTCACGTGTTATCTTTGCTGCACTGCTGTTACTTCCCGGTTGTCATCCATCGTGAGTCAGTTGGAACGCTTCTGGAGAGCAGTCCAGACCTGCCAGTTGGTGAGTCGCAGTGCGGCACTGGTGCTGTCGGGTTGGAGCTGGGAGTTGTCCACATGGCTCGTCCGACCACTGCCGCCACGCATCAGTTGAGCCGGGCCGCGGTCTTGATGGATCGTCACTCGATCGTCCTACTGGACGACGCGTTTTGTCTCGCCGCTCCTTCATGAGTCGGCTGTGTTTTTGTGCATCGACTCCCAATTTGTCTTCGTGTGTGCTTGGTTATTGTTGGATATCGTGCAGGTCTTCGTGCAAGTGTTTGTTAGGTTGGGTGTGTAGTTGGCGTTACTTCCACTGACGACTATTTTAGATGTTGTCGGCATTCTGAGGCAGTCGGCCAGTTGGTGAGGACCAGGGAGGATATCTCCACGAGGTGCAGTCGGCTGGGTCCACTGGCGGTCCCTGCGCAGTGTCGGAGCGTGTGTGGAGCTGTCTGATCGCTAAAAGCTTCGTAGCTCACCGGTCCAGGACGTCAAAGTTGTACCCAAGCTACGTCCATTCTTGTTGTGTGATTGGTATCGGTGGTTCGCTGTTGGGGAGGTTTTCCTGTGAGCAACACCGAGTGTTTGTATCGCTGAAATTTACCCGCCATGCAGTTGAATTAACTATATTGGTTGACTACAATTCAAATTCACCAGCGGAATTTTCTGCTTTATGACCATTACTGTTCTGGTTACGTGTTCTGGCCATTTCCTCACCTGTTGTTGCTGTCCAACAAGCTGTGTAGTTCGGACAGCTTAATGCATATACATATTTGATTGTGGATAATTATGCCCGTAAAATTTTGTGTTTGAGTTCTCATGTACCGATTGGTGACAAGCAAGTCGTTTGTCGGTCTGTCTGTGGCTATCCCTTGGTTGGGTTCAGATGGATCAACTGTAGTTGGACTCACCACCTGTCTCACCTAAGTGAACGAAGGCAGACCGACCCCCTTGAGGCTTCTGAGTGCCGTTGTCTTTACTATCTTTCTCACTGGTGTTTAATTGTCTGTTTATAATTTATCATAGCAAATGATTTAAGAAATTCTTGGTTTTACTGTGTTTTGTGTAAATTAAAGGTCTTCACTTCCGTATAAATAAGTTTCAATACCGGCAAGTCGATATTTGCTGGAAACTTATTGCCGTTGTCTTGTCTTTTCTTTTAGTGCGGTTTCAGCTACTTAAAACTTAAGACTTATTGTTATATTTTCTTTAAATTTTGGAAAATCAACTGTGGGCCTTCAGCCACTTAAAACCTTATTCCTAAAATAACCCTTTAAGCAAAAACATTGCGGCCTTCTGCATTTTAAAAGTTGTGTTAATTTATTTTAAGATATTGAAAATTTCATTGCGGGCTTCAGCCGTTTGTTTTGCATCTTGTTTGTCTTTGTGTATACACCTTTGCCTTGAGGCTTTCAGCCTAACTGCAATGTACACTCCCGGAAATGGAAAAAAGAACACATTGACACCGGTCTGTCAGACCTACCATCCTTGCTCCGGACACTGCGAGAGGGCTGTACAAGCAATGATCACATGCACGGCACAGCGGACACACCAGGAACCGCGGTGTTGGCCGTGGAAAGGCGCTAGCTGCGCAGCATTTGTGCACCGCCGCCGTCAGTGTCAGCCAGTTTGCTGTGGCATACGGAGCTCCATCGCAGTCTTTAACACTGGTAGCATGCCGCGACAGCGTGGACGTGAACCGTATATGCAGTTGACGGACTTTGAGCGAGGGCGTATAGTGGGCATGCGGGAGGCCGGATGGACGTACAGCCGAATGGCTCAACACGTGGGGCGTGAGGTCTCCACAGTACATCGATGTTGTCGCCAGTGGTCGGCGGAAGGTGCACGTGCCCGTCGACCTGGGACCGGACTGCAGCGACGCACGGATGCACGCCAAGACCGTAGGATCCTACGCAGTGCCGTAGGGGACCGCACCGCCACTTCCCAGCAAATTAGGGACACTGTTGCTCCTGGGGTATCGGCGAGGACCATTCACAACCGTCTCCATGAAGCTGGGCTACGGTCCCGCACACCGTTAGGCAGTCTTCCGCTCACGCCCCAACATAGTGCAGCCCGCCTCCAGTGGTGTCGCGACAGGCGTGAATGGAGGGACGAATGGAGACGGGTGGTCTTCAGCGATGAGAGTCGCTTCTGCCTTGGTGCCAATGATGGTCGTATGCGTGTTTGGCGCCGTGCAGGTGAGCGCCACAATCAGCACTGCATACGACCGAGGCACACAGGGCCAACACCCGGCATCATGGTGTGGGGAGCGATCTCCTACACTGGCCGTACACCTCTGGTGATCGTCGAGGGGACACTGAATAGTGCACGGTACATCCAAACCGTCATCGAACCCATTCCTAGACCGGCAAGGGAACTTGCTGTTCCAACAGGACAATGCACATCCGCATGTATCCCGTGCCACCCAACGTGCTCTAGAAGGTGTAAGTCAACTACCCTGGCCAGCAAGATCTCCGGATCTGTCCCCCATTGAGCATGTTTGGGACTGGATGAAGCGTTGTCTCACGCGGTCTGCACGTCCAGCACGAACGCTGGTCCAACTGAGGCGCCAGGTGGAAATGGCATGGCAAGCCGTTCCACAGGACTACATCCAGCATCTCTACGATCGTCTCCATGGGAGAATAGCAGCCTGCATTGCTGCGAAAGGTGGATATACACTGTACTAGTGCCGCTATTGTGCATGCTCTGTTGCCTGTGGCTATGTGCCTGTGGTTCTGTCAGTGTGATCATGTGATGTATCTGACCCTGATCTGACCCTGGGACAATGAATTCACGGTGTCCTTATTTCAATTTCCAGGAGTGTATTTATATTTTAATTATTTCATTTGTAATTGTAACTGCGTGTCTTCAGTCACCTGGAATTTACCTTGTTGATTTTTAAGATTTCTTGTTTGGAAGCAATCCGCGGTGAAAGATTTGGAGTTTGAAACTCGTAGTTGTAAAAGTTTGGCTATGTGCCGCTTTGGTTGTAAATGTGTTATTAAATTACAATAAATTACAATTTTAAGGTGAATTTGACCCCAATCTTATTTGGCTCTTTCCACAATCCTAATCACCTGTTCCGCCCAGCGTGTTTAGCGGGTGGGTGTCTCAGTGACATTTTAAATTTTTTGAACTAAACAATTTCAAATAAACCAGCCGATTAAAATAATTAAAAATTTTGTAGAAAAATCTCTTCAAAACATTAGGGAGACCCGCAAAGGCGGGTTTACAATAAACTTAGAACAAGGTTACAGTGTGTTTTAAACATTAAAGGGGAAACTTCTTGTGCGGTGCCAGGTAATCAAAGGCCGACAGCAAAATTTCATTTACAGTACAAGTCAGACTCTGCGCGACCACAAACAGCCAGCAAACAAACAGCAAGCCGGGCTCGGAAATGCTCTAGAGCCTTGCACAAGGCCGCAAGTAAGACAGGCCCACGCGGCGACTCCCAGCAAATCAGTAAGCGCTGTTAACAACAAGAAAGATAAGTGACAGGATTATACTATAAGTACAGCTATGATTTAACCATGATACATCTATAGAGCGTTTCTAATAAACTTCACTAACAGAGAACTACGGAAAGGAAGCAGTCATTTCTCGCTCGGATCTTCTCATTAACTGCATCTCATATCATGTTTGAAAGGGATGGAAAATAGTAATACCAGAGATCAGCAGCTTCTAGAACATCGTGAAAACAAAAATGGTTCAAATGGCTCTGAGCACTATGCGAGTTAACTTCTAAGGTCATCAGTCGCCTAGAACTTAGAACTAATTAAACCTAACTAACGTAAGGACATCACACACATCCATGCCCGAGGTAGGATTCGAGCCTGCGACCGTAGACGTCGCTCGGCTCCAGACTGTAGCGCCTAGAACCGCACGATCACTCCGACCGGCATCGTGAAAACAAATATGAAACCTAGAAACAGCTGATATCCTTCATAAGAATTCGAAAACCAACACAATTGAAGAAAAGGAGAAATGATAAAGCGTTGAAGAAAAGGAGAAATGATAAAGCGTAGGCCTCCTAAAATAACCCTTTAAGCAAACAAATTGCGGCCTTCTGCCTTTGAAAGGTTATGGTAATTTATTTTAAGATCTTGAAAATTATATTGTGGTGCTTCAGCCGTTTGTATTGCATATTGTTTATGTTTGTCACAACTGAGCACATTACGTAACTATAGCGCTATTAACCATGGCAAATTTTCTGAGAGAGAACGCAGGCCAGCAGATTAAGACAAGTTATTTCAAAATCATACAAAGCAGACAGGGCTATACACTACTTCTAAAAACCCAGAGCCCAAAAAACAAATTATGTATGAAGACTCAATGGACATAAACATGAACATCTGCCCAAACAGTTTGCGGAGCGAGAAATCGGTGCACAGAGCTGAAAATCTCCGTTGATCCACAATCGCTGTGTACACAGTCACTTATGGTGCAGCATGGTACAGAGGTACGCCTGCCAGACTCTCTGCGCTGGGGGAGGGGAGGGAAGATTGTAAGTAAAACAGGCATAAAATGATGTGTGCCGACGGCTTAACGTGAATCGTTCTGTTGTTTTTCGGATATGGCGACAGTTTTAGAGACAGAAGCTGTAACCCAGAGATTAGGTCAGGGCCGACCACATTGACATCAGAAACAGAGGACGGTTATTTGGCTGTAAGAGCACGTCAGTACTGTCTTAGTACTGCACGACAAATGGCGTCTGCCGTCAGAGCATACACTGGACATATAATATCCAGGCAAACGGTGCACACAAGGCTTCGGCGGAGTGGCCTTTATTGTCGGAGATCTACTGCATGTGTACCTCTGACACATTTTCACAGTAGTAAACGTCTAGAGTGGAGTCATCAACAAGCCACCTAATTGGTCGAACAGTGGGCAAATGTCTTTTTCACAAATGACATCCAATTTGATCTGGAGAGAGAGAGAGATTCCAGACGGTTTCGAGTCTGGAGGGAAAGTGGAAGATGATTTTGAGTCGCAGACATTGTGGAAGGAGACCGATATCGAGGAGGATCAACGGTGTGGGCAGCCCTTATGTTGACCACTCAAACACCTCTTCATAAAATTGTGCAGGTGAACCGGCAAGGTTTAATTGCAGTCAGATATCGTGTAGAGATCCTGGGACATCATACATGGTCGCTGCGATGTGCTGTGGATCCAGACTTCATAATGACAGACCATAATGCTCGACCCATTAGAGAACAGGTGGCTGATGTTCTCTCGGAGAGGAAAGATATTGCACGCATGTCGTGCCTGCTCGCTCTCCCGGTTTGAATTCCATGGAACCTGTCTGGGATGCACTAGGGAGACAGGTTGGGTCACATCACATCCACCAACCATTCTCCAAGACTTGCAGCAACTCTGCAGGAATAATGGGCATCATTGACGCAACATGAAATTGATGACCTCATTCGCAGCATGATCAGTCGCTCCGAAGCCTTTCACACGCCATACTGAGCACATTAACCAGCTGTCGGAAATTGCGTGCAAATCCGTTAAGTTGAAAAAGCTAAGAACATTTTTGTCTACCGTTATATTCTGTATTTTTACACTGTTTCTACTTTATTATCACCTGTTTATACTACTCTGTGGCAAGACAAACGCAACCTTGCAAAATTTCCATTTGTTGCATTAATTCTGGAGAACAGTGTAGTTGCACACAACACAAGCGAACCAGAACTTTGCCTTCCTGGCGATGAAGAGTGAACGACGACCCGGTAGAGACGTCATGAGGATCCGCAGCGCGTGTCCGTTGCTCCAAGCATTCCTGCTGCCCCCAGCTACACACTGTGCGAGAACTACCCGTCAACTGCCTGCGCAGCTCTCTTCGATTGCCTCTCTCTCTAGACACGACCCTAACGGCCCAAGGCGAGGCAGCGACAACGGCACAAGGAAGGCATCCTCGCGCCATGATGACGCCAGCTAAACGTTATCGATGGTGAAATGAGACGCCACGACTCACTCTAGTCTTAACAGAGTCACTTCTTCTTGTCAGTATCTTCCATATATTACTTTCCTCGCTGATACTACGGAAAACCTCCTCATTCCTGACCTTATCAGTCCACCTGATTTTCTACATTCTTCAGTAGCGCCATACCTTCAAACGTTTCGAGTATCTTCTGTTCCGGTTTGCCCACAATTCACGTTTCGCTATCATACAATGCTGTGCTCTAAACATTCTTTCTCAAATTAAAGCCTGTGTTGTATATTAGAAGACTTCCGTTGGCCAGGAATGCCCGTTTCTCCATTGCTAATCTACTTTCTATGTCCTCCTTGCTCCGCTCATCATGACTTATTTTGGCGCGCGGGGTAGCCGCGCGGTCTCAGGCGCCTTGCCACGGTCGCGCGGCTAGCCCCGTCGGAGGTTCGAGTCCTCTCTCGGGCATGGTGTGTGTGTGTTGTCCTTAGCGCAAGTTACTTTAAGATAGATTAAGCCTAGGGACCATTGACATCTACATCTACATCTACATGGTTACTCTGCAATTCACACTTAAGTGCCTGGTAGAGGGTTCAACGAACCATTTTCATATTACTTCTCTACCATTCCAATCTCCAACGGCGCGTGGGAAAATGGAACACCCAAATCCTTCAGTTCGAGCTCTGATTTCTCTTATTTTATTATGATGGTCATTTCTCCCTATGTAGGTGGTGTCAAAAAAATATTTTCGCATTCGGAAGAGAAAGTTGGTGATTGAAATTTCGTAAATAGATCTTGCCACAAAGAAAACTGCCTTTCTTTCAGTGACTACCACCCCAACTCGCGTATCATATCAGTGACACTCGCGCCTCTATTGTGCGATAACAATAAGTGAGTTGTCATTCTTTGCACCTTTTCTTCGATGTCCTCCGTCAATCCTACCTGGTAAGGATCCCACACCGCTCAGCAATATTGCAGCAGAGGACGGACAAGTGTAATGTAGGCTGTCTTTTTAGTGGGTTTGCCGCATCTTCTTTCTGCCAACAAAGCGCAGTCTTTGTTTCGCCCACCCCTCAATGTTATATATGTGGTCTTTCCAACTTAAGTTACTCGTAATTGTAATTCCTAGGTATTTAGTCGAATTGACAGTCCTTAGATTTGTGTGATTTATCGTATACCTCAGCAGTTTGGTCCCACAGGAACTTATCACAAATTTCCAATTTGTGTTTTACTTTGTTTCCTACATACCAGAATTCCTTAACTTCGTCTACTTCGTGATCACTAGTTCTGATATAAAGTTTCTCGTCTTTCTCATTTCTGCTTCGTCCCATTACTTTCGTCTTTCTTCTATGAACTCTCTATCCATATTCTGTGTTTATTCCATTGGACAGATTCTGTAAGTCTCAGGTTCACTAGTGATAGCAACGTCATCAGTGAATCCTGATATCTTTTCACCTTGAATTGTAATCGTACTCTTGAAACGTTATACTACAGATACTGAAAATTATGTTGGGATGCGCTTAAAGTGTCTTGTAAGTGCAACAGAAGGCCTGTAGCCTTAATAGAGAACTAGTTATTTAGGTGGAACTAGTTTTTCTCTGGCGTATTTTGTGTTTTTTTTTCGTCGTGACATCACTTGGAGCAACGACAAGTACGTCTTTTAAGGGATACAGTCTGCATCTCTGCATCTGACAAGTTCACTTCAACATGCCGACAGCAGCAGTTAAATTAACATGTGACATTCAAAGTTCTTAGAGCAGAACTTCGACTGTGCGCCGAAGATCGGCGGGAGCCAGCAGTTCACTGCAAGTACACTGATCAGCCAGAAAATTATGTACACCTACATAACAGCCGATACGTCACACTTTGGTACCGATAACAGCGGCGACGCGTCATGGCATGGAAGCAATGAGGTCTTGGTAGGTCGCTGCACTGAGCTGACACCACATCTGTACACACAAGTCACCTAATTCCCGTAAATTTCGGGGAGTGGCGGCGGTGATCGCTGTGGCTACATTCAACCACATCCCAAATGTGTTCTATCGGGTTCCGCTCTGGCTTGTTGAGGGTCCTGTACATCAATTCGAACTCACCACCGAGTTCCTGAAACCACTCCAGCAAACTTCTGGCCTTGTGACACGGGGAATTATCTTGCTGAAAAATGCCATTGCCGCTGGGAACAATGATCGCTACGGAGGGCACACGTGGTCTGCAACCGGGGTGCGTTACGTCTTGGCAGTCACGGTGCCTTGAACGAGCTCCATTGGACCCATGAATGGCCACATTAATGTTCCCCAGAGCATAATGGACCCGCCGTCAACTTGTCTCCACTCTGCATTACAGGTGTCAAAGAGCAGTTCCCTTGGAAGACGACGGATCCGCGCTCTCCCATGGATTCATCAGAATATGCAAAGCTCTGCCACTGCGCCAACGTCTAGTGCCGATGATCAAGCGCACATTTCAGTCGTAGTTGCCAGTGTGAAGGTGTCAACATTGGCACATGTATAGGTCGTCGCGTACGGGGGCCCGTCGTTAGGAGTGTTTGGTGCACTGTGTGTTCGCGGAAGCGTCCGATTCCTCCCGTCTGCTTTGACCCATGACGTAAAGGTGACCGAGCGAGGTGACGCAGTGGTTAGCACACTGGACTCGCATTCGGGAGGACGACGGTTCAAACCGTCTCCAGCCATCCTGATTTAGGTTTTCCGTGATTTCCCTGAATAGTTTCAGGTAAATGCCGGGATGGCTCCTTTGAAAGGGCACGGCCGATTTCCTTCCCAATCCTTCCCTAACCCGAGCTTGCGCTCGGTCTCTAATGACCTCGTTGTCGACGGGACGTTAAACACTAACCACCACCACCACCACGTAAGGGTGTTGTGGGTTGCTACGCGACGCGACGCGATATTTAGTTGCTTGTGTTTGTAGGTGTCGTCTTGTTGTGTTTTAGTGTATTTATTGTGTACTGAATGTGATTTTAATTTACGGAGGAATGTTTAACTCTTGAATTTTTGAGGTGTTGTGGTTTTGTTTTCGTTTCTCGTAGTTTTACGGGGTGTTTTTTTTTTGTATCAATAGTTGTCGTTGAGCTACATAGGTCAAGAGAAATGACCGATACTAATTTGCATAGCTTTATAAGCAGGTGTTTTGGTATCGTCAGCGGTGGTCAAGGGAAATGTCTGATTCCAATTTTCGTAGTTTGTGCATTCGTCGTTGGTGTTTCGGTATCGTAAGCTGCGGCTGACCTATATAGGTCAAAGGAAGTGTCTGATACCTGTAGATTTTGTAATTTATTTTTGTGCGTCATTTTTGTGTTTTCGGATCGTGGTGTGTCTTTCTTTTACTGTTATATTTAGCTTGTACCCTCCCCAAAACCCCTAATTTCCCGTGGCTGCTCCGTCAGTTTGATTGTATTTTTGGATGGAGATGTTATTGTCTTATTTGTACGTATTTTCGTGTTTGTTGCCGTTTGTAATGACATCCGCCATATAGGAGACTCTTAGGATAGGCATTTCCGTCATATTGATGACGTCACGGTTTAAAGCAGATGGGTGGAATCAATCACTTCGGTAATCCTTCAGACATTCTTGTACTCTGCGCAGGGTTATTGCGTACGGTCTGAGGCGTCTTGTCAGAGTCTGCGCGGCTTTCCCGTCGGAGGTTCAAGTCCTCCCTCTGGCATGGGTGTGTGAGTCGTCTTTAGTATAAATTAGTTTAAGTTAGATTAAATAGTCTGTAAGCTTAGGAACCGATGACCTCAGCAGTTTGGTCCCATAAGACCTTACCACAAATTTCCAATTTTGAAGTGTGATGTTATTTCCGCCTGTCCTATTTTACCAATCAGTTCAGCCTACGACGTCCGACATTTGCAATAACGGGTGGCTGTCCAACCGTGGTTTCGCCACGTGTTGAAGAGGCTCACCACAGTACTCCTCGACTTCGACCATCCGACAAATTGAGCAGTTTCCGAAATGCTCGTGCCAAGCCTCTGGGCCATCACAGTCGCCCTTTGGCAAACTGAGATAGGTCGGTCACTTTCCGCATTATACACACGGACAAAACGGTTCAAATGGCTCTGAGCACTAAGAGTACTTAACTTCTAAGGTCATCAGTCCCCTAGAACGTAGAACTACTTAAATCTAACTAACCTAAGGACAGCACGCTCACTAATACTACCTGCCCTGTGCTTGTGTCATTTCTCGACGGGTGTCGCTGACATCGCCTAGACGGGTTTATATGGATAGTAGGGCGGTGGTCATAAAGCTCTGGCTGATCAGCGTAGATGCATGAACTCTCACTTGAAAGTGGTCTGAACTACACACGCCGTACAGAGAAACAATGCAGAAGACAAAAACGAATCACAGTCGTTACATTACCGACTGCGAGCATTGCATAATCTGACAGCGGTAACAGCCAATTAAGCGAGGCGATAACAGTGTACAATGTAGAAGATGTGGCCGAGCTTGCTTTCTCATTGGTAACTGTCCTATAAACAACGCCTGTCAATCAACACCCGATTCTCGTATATGTCAACCCATTCTCAGGCAGCACTTTGTGACAAGACTATCTGTGCAGTCAAGGGCGAATAAATCTGCTGCGAGTGATGGTCATTTGACTGTTTTGAAACGACGATCATCGCATTGGGTGAGAGGTCAGTGCGCGCCAGTGACCTTTAATTTGAACGCCGGAGGGCTGTGAAATCTGGCGCCACAGAAAATTACCGCTCTGCTCGCTAAGTGCGTGGGCGTGGGCGGCGGCGGCGGCGGCGGCGGCCCGGCCCGGCCCGCTGAAGATTTAATACCTGCGCGGCCTCTTTGTAAGCGGCGGATAATATTCACACCGCTCGCTTATAATCAATAACGGCGCAGAGTGGCGTGAAATATACGGCCTCGCCGCAAAGCGCGCGCCAACCACCTCCTGGCACCTCGCTGAACCGGCCGCCTCCAGACCTGAGGGGATTCCAAACTTTAATTAACTTTTGTCCCAGCGTACCTTTGCAATACAAATTCATCCTGACGCCCACACCGTATCTGGTAAATTGTGAATTCCAGTGAATCTGACACTGTAACTTCGTTGACAGGAGAAGGAAATCGCGTGTGCGCTTCGGAATTTTTCTACGAGGAGTATTCAAAAAGCAGGGGAAATTTCGTTATTTTTCCTGTTGTATTAGTGCGATTCTCTGGAAGGTTTTGTCGTCGTGTCAGAAGAGGTGTAAAGTATTTGTGTAGTGTTAGCCATACTATTGCATATTTAGTTTGTTGTCAAAGCGTCAAAAACGTTGAACGAGTTGTGACATACAAGCAATAATGTTTCTCAGCGATCCCGGAAATACTTGTTCTGCTATAAATAAACGGATCAAAAAATTTTATTAACCAGGTAACTAATTTCGGTCATCTATGGCCATCCTTAAACGAGAGTGAATCCTATATATTACTAACTCGTGTCATTGTGTATATAGATGGCCCAGCCACATTAGCAGCCATACAAGCTTTGTAATAAAATCTAAAATTAATGTGTCAACATGTCTGGTGTAATGGTATCCATGATACTTTAAAAAAATGTATATTTTGCGACGAAGCTTCTATGACTAATTAGCGTGGCTGTACCATCTATATAAGCTATGACACGAATTATGTAACGTATTGGCTTCACTCATGTCTGAAGATGACACAGCTGTCCGAAATTAATTACCTAGTTAATAAAATTTTTGTAAAAAAATAAGAAAAGGTGCATTTGTTTTTGTAGTATCAGCGATTATTTTTCGGTGTGGAAAAAAACGCAGTTAAGTATTAGAAATATTAAATATTTTGGTGAGTCTAGTATACTCAAAGTTTTGGTTTAAGAGTGGCAAAAGGGTATCGAAGAAGGCCATGTACGACTCAGCAGATCATCAATCGATGATATTGGTAAGAAAGAGATAGAAATGATTATAATGTTCACCGAATCATGGGGATTTCGCTGCTCATGTTGGCGTACCCGGTGGCCCTTACCATAATTTTATTTCGGATGTTTTAGGATATGAAATGTGTGACACCCAAATTTGTTGTAAAGCTGTTGAATTTCAAACGAAAACAGTGGTAAATGCAAGTTGGTCAGGAGTCGCTAGATGAAGACGACAACGGTGTACAACAGTGGAAAGGTAGTTTAGCAGGTGTTGAAACGTACGTGCACATAAATGACGTCGAAACTAACGCTCAGCAGTCCCGTTGGATTCATTATCGATGGCCAAAATAAAAAAAATAAAGCTCGACATGTGAGGACAAATGGGAAGATTGTGCATTTCGCGTTCTTCCATTTAACTGCATAGCCTGCCAAGAGTTCTGGCGGCAAGATCAAACGATCCACAAATGTTAGTACTTCCTAGTTCATCAAAGTTTGTGTGGCACAGTCCAAAAAAAGTACTATTTGGATTTCGACGAAAAAATTCACTGCCTTTCTAGCACGACAATACACCTGCTCACACTACGGTCCTCGATACTAAAGACGGTTACTGTAATTATTCTGAAGCCTCCATATTCTTCACACGTGTCTCTATGTGACATTACTAAAATAAATAAAACCTCGAAAGTGCCATCGTTTCACAGGTTTAGGTGAGATAAGAAAATTATCGAGGTACTAAATTGTTTCGGTACTTAGAGGGTTCAAATGGCTCTGAGCACTATGGGACTAAACTGCTGTGGTCATCAGTCCCCTAGAACTTAGAACTACTTAAACCTAACTAACCTAAGGACATCACACACATCCATGCCCGAGGCAGGAATCGAACCCGCGACCGTAGCAGTCGCGTGGTTACGGACAGAAGCGCTTAGAACCTCTCGGCCACAGCGGCCGGCTACTGTGCTGGCATACATGTATAAATAGTGTATAATAGGGTCTGTTTCGAAGGGAATAAACCGGCCGGAGTGGCCGAGCGGTTCTAGGTTCTACAGTCTGGAACCGCGCAACCGCTACGGTCGCAGGTTTGAATTCTGCCCCGGGCATGGATGTGAGTGATATCCTTAGGTTAGTTAGGTTTAAGTAGTTCTAAGTTCTAGGGGACTGATGACCTAAGAAGTTAAGTCCCATAGTGCCATTTGAACTATTTTCGAGACGTCGGAGTAAGTAAGTCGGTCGTAAGTGATCAAGAGTGACAGTCGAGCTGCGGCCAATAAAGGTGATCAAACTATATCTCTGAAATGAAACGACCTTCTAAAGTGATAAGGACAAGTCTTTTAGTCGTTCTCATGATCGAATATTCATGAAAAGGAATTACGAGGAGCAAAATGGTATAAACGTTTGAAAATGGCGGAGAGATTCTTGTGTGGAAGAAATTAGTACCACACGATAAACTATTTTCTCTGGAAACATGTGAAAATCGGAAGTAGTCTTTCGGGTGAAATAATTAAAGAACTAAATAATTCGTTCTGTGAAATAGTTGACGGAAACGAATTATGTAACTAAGTGGAGTAATTGACATTGGATTGAAAGAGACTGACGAGGAAACTTGAACTGTTACAAGTTGGATAGAACAATGTTTAATTTGAGTGAGTTCTACCGTATCACAGCAGTAATTAATTTTTTTTTCCCTCCACGTATAGGATGCACTGTGCACGTTGGTCTAGGCACACAATTCAGTTTAATTGCTGCCAATGGACCTAACGTAGAGCACTGATCCATTTATCGTGTACTTGAGTGAACACATTAGTTACTGAAAAAAAAAACAGATAAGGAATGAGATTAAAACTGCCAGGCAGGGGTATCTCACCTCGTACGAACTCTCCGAGTGCCACCAAATCTCTGCTATCATTTATGTAGATGTAACTGTGTCATCAGCCACAACTCGCAAGAGCATCTTTCAGTACACGTACCATTGCTGAGCGCTATGTTCTTTCAATGGTTCTCTAAGGTCCCTTAACACACGTACATGAGTGATGGTATACATAGAAATTTTGTGTGCTGTGGCGCACAGCTTCCAAGGTGACAAAGAGATCTGTAGCTTATTCCGTTCACTATCACCTCCACTCTTCTTTGGGGCTTCTCCCCAAGGACATCCATGGCAACAAATCGCGCAAAATACCGTTTAGATTCGGCCTAAACATCGCCAGATTAAATATTGAAACACTGTCATACATTCGTATTTGTTCAGAACACCGAAATTTCAGCAGAATTTTCATGTCCAGTGTTTCATCCACTGTGCCGTGACGCCAAATACCGCTCCTATAGAAGTCTGACAACATCAAATAGCTTCCCGCAGATACTGATGAGCTACAGCCACTTCGTGATAGATGTATTCATATTATCCAGCTATATGCTAGTACACTACTAGCCTTTAAAACTGCTACACCACGAAGATGACGTGCTACAGACGCGAAATTTAACCGACAGGAAGAAGATGCTGTGATATGCAAATTATTAGCTTTTCAGAGCATTCACACAATGTTGGCGCCGGTGGCGACGCCTACAACGTGCTGACATGAGGAAATTTTTTCTACCGATTTCTCATACACAAACAGCAGTTGACCGGCATTGCCTGGTGAAACGTTGTTGTGATGCCTCATGTAGGGAGGCTAAATACGTACCATCACGTTTCCGACTTTGATAAAGGTCGTATTGTAGCCTACAGCAATTGCAGGTGTATCGCGACATTGCTGCACGCGTCGGTCGAGATCCAATGACTGTTAGCAAAATATGGAATCGGTGGGTTCAGGAGGGTAATACGGAACGACGTGTTGGATCCCAACGGCCTCGTATCACTAGCAGCCGAGATGACAGACATCTTATCCGCATGACTGTAACGGATCGTGCAGCCACGTCTCGATCCCTGAGTCAACAGATGGGGACGTTTGCAAGAAAGCAACCATCTGCACGAACAGTTCGACGACGTTTGCAGCAACATGGACTATCAGCTCTGAGACCATGACTGCGGTTACACTTGACGCTGCATCACAAACAGTGGAGCCTGAGATGGTGTACTCAACGACAAACCTGGGTGCACGAATGGCAAAACATTTTTTCGGATGAATCCAGGTTCTGTTTATAGCGTCATGATGGTCGCATCCGTGATTGGCGACATCGCGGTGAACGCACATTGGAAGCGTGTATTCGTCATCGCTATACTGGAGTATCACTCGTCGTGATGGTATGGGGTGTCATTGGTTATACGTCTCGGTCACCTCTTGTTCGCACTGACGGCACTTTAAACAGTGGACGTTACATTTCAGATGTGTAACGACCAGTGGCTCTACCCTCCATTCGATCCCTGCGAAACCCTACTTTTCAACAGGATAATGCACGACCTCGTATTGCAGGTCCTGTACGGGCGTTTCTGGTTACAAAATATGTTCGACTGCTGCCCTGGCCAGGACATCCTCCAGATGTCGCACCAACTGAAAACGTCTAGTCAATAGAGGCCGAGAAACTGACTCGTCACAATACGCCAGTCACCACTCTTGATGAACTGTGGCATCGTGTTGAGGCTGCACGGGCAGCTGTACCTGTACAGGCCATCCAAGCTTTGTTTGACTCAAAGCCCAGGCGTATCAAGGCCGTTATTACGGCCAGTGTTGGTTTTTCTGAGTACTGATCTCTCAGGATCTATTCACCCAAATTGCGCGGAAATATAATCACATGTCAGTTGTAGTATAATATATTTGTTCAATGAATACCCGTTTATCATCTGCATTTCTTCTTGGTCTAGCAATTTTAATGGCCAGTAGTGTAGTTACCACTCCAGACGAGAGGTGCCACTATCATGCAGGTGATGAAAACTTGAACGGTTCAGACATCGTAATTTTCGTAAATAATTTTATCTTCTGCTGCTATGATGATTAATTACATAAATGAAGGGAGAGCAGTGATAGATATGGCATGTGATATTTGCATTTCTATAACTGAGTACATGGTAGCGTGTGGTTTATATTCGGATAGCGTGAATCATAAACACCAAAGGAGATTTGTGACTTGTCATTCGCCAGTTCGTGGTACTGGGGAACGTGACTCATATTCTGATAATTCATTGTACGTATTTTGTGGGCTAGGGAATTACTTTGGGGAGTCAAGAAGGGTTTCGGGGCTCAAACACTATGACAGTCGGACGTGTTAATAGGGAGCTCTGAAACTATGTTTTAATTTTGAGGACTTAAGGGCTGATTTAGGACCTGGAGGGTCGTAAAGCTTTTACGGACGAAAGACAAAAGAGAAAGTGCATATTTCAGACTTTTTGTGTGAAATGTGACCTACGTGAATAATTAAAAAGCACCTCGTGTATTACACATAACCGAGAATTGATAGTTCAAAGTAATCGGTAGGTGGAATATTGAGCAAGTATTCTGTTTCATAGACAATCCAGACGTTAATTTTCTGATACCAGGTGAATGCTAGTTAGCAAAAATTGGGTATTGAGAGTGCCTGGTTTTGTGTGAATGTCGTAATTTCGACTTGGAATTAGATCGGATCTGGTAGGATATTTTTATGCAAAAAGTGACGATATACTGGAATTATCGTGCAAAGTCTTCTGTTCATTTAAGTGGTAGCTAAACTCTGAAGTAGGAAACATTTGATGCAGCCTTTATATAAGTTTGGATACGTCAGTCCGGCAAGTTTCTGCTACAGCCTCTCTAGTAGGGAACATTACACGTTTTCTAACTGGGAAGGCGTGAGATGCAGAAGAAGATATCACAGAAATATGAGTGGATCAATTTCCCGTACGCAAGTATCACCAAAACATCATTTGTTCGTTTGAGGGAACCAAGCAGTACTTTCTTTAAATGAACTTTCAGTGATGTTATTTAATTACATTAAGTGCTGGTGAATCTTCCAGGTGAGTATTCCAGACTCTGTGGAACCAAGATCACCTCTGAAGATATTCAGTGCAGCTCTTTGATGAAACGTCAGGAACAACAAAGTTTCATGTTCCACTACCGGAAGAATCATCACCACCTAAGACTACTGGCCGTGCAAGCTTTCATTGTATAATTACATTAGAATCGGTGGAAAGTATTCAAAATCGAAATGCGTGGATCTCATTTAGAGCTTACCGGGCAGGTTGGGAAGGGAGTCTGGGTGCACAGATCTGACTATATATTGCGGCAGAGATCAGCACACAGCATTTCCAGCATCATGCGTTTCAATCTCACTGAAAAAAAAAAAAACATAAAAATAATGTGGTTTAATCTTGCTACCCTTCTGATGAGGTATCAACAAAAATGAGACACCACTTGCAATCGCTAATACGCATTTGTTTCGACGTTGACCTTAAAGTTGATATTAAAAAGTCTCCCATCTTTTTTACTGTTACAGTTCACTGTCCTCACGTCCGTATTACTAAAAGGTTAAAACGGTGTTCGGAGAACGATTCAAAATGCAGGGCAGCTATCTAATGGCATGTAGGGGCAAAAAAAATATTTAATTTCAGTATCTCATGAATTACTGATCGAATTTAAAATATTAAAATGCTGTCATAATCTACTAATTAAGGAATGGAACTTCTAATTTCAAATTAAAAACAAAGAATAAAATATGAAAGTTAAGATTATACTCACATCTTAAGGCAGTGTAACTCATGAAGCGCATATTGCCCAGGCCTCAATCATCCAGCATTTGAGCTTCGGAGCACTAACGACTTCCAACAACCTTTACACGTAATTTCAAAACCGTTTAGAAATTTTTTCTCCCACACAAAATAATGAAAAGAAAAATGTTACCACATTTTCTCTGTTCATGCTTGTAACTTCAGTATCAGGCATGAAATTCTAATTTACCAATTATTTTCTACCAACTCAATTCGCAAAAAGAAATTTCAGGTCAGGACTCAATGCAGGACAATTCATTTCAGGAGTATTACTGTCGTGTGACTACTCCGCCACAGACCGTGCATTATGAACAGGTGCTCGATCGTGTTAAAAGCGGCAGTCGCAATCTCCGAATTCCTCTTCAACAGTGGGAAGTAAGAAGGTGCTTAATACATCACTGTAGGTCTGTGTTGAGGTAGTGTCAGGCGAAACGACAAGGTGTGCAAGCTCCCTCCACGAAAAGCATGACCACACCATAACACCATAGCCTCCGAATTTTACTGTAGGCACTACACACGCTGGCAGCTGACGTTCATCGGGCATTCGCCATACCTACACCCTGCCATCGGATCGACACATTGTGTACCGTGATTCGTCACTCCACACAACGTTTTTCCACTGTTCAATCGTCCAAAGTGGACGCTCTTTTCACAAAGCGAGGCGTCGTTAGACTTTTACCGGCTTGATGTGTGGCTTACGAGCAACCGTCGACCATGAAATCCAAGTTTTCTCACCTCCCGCCTAACTTTCATACTACTTCCAGTGGATCCTGACGCAGTTTGGAATTCCTGTGTGATGATCTGGATAGATGTCTGCCTACTACACGTTACGACTCTTTTCAACTGCCGGCGGTCTCTGTCAGACAACAGACGACGTCGGCCTGTACGCTTTTGTGCTGTACGTGTTCCTTGACGTATCAAATTCACTGTCACATCGGACACAGTGGACCTAGGGATGTTTAGGAGAGTGGAAATTTCGCGTACAGAAGTATGACACAAGTGACACACAATTACCCGACCACGTTCGAAGGCCGTGAGTTCCGCGGAGCGCCCAATTCTGCTCTCTCACGATGATTAATGATTACTGAGGTCGCTGATGGGAGTGTCTGGCAGTAGGTGGCAGCACAGTGTACCTAATACTTAATAATGTTTTTGTGGGTGTCCTGATACTTTTGTTCACATGGTGTATGAGAACGGCTGGACGGTATACAAAGTGATCTTCGACACACTAAAACGGAAAGGTACAGGGGAAACTGTTACTATTGGAAGAAAAAGCTGAAAATAATAAAAACACTGTTTTTTAGTTAGCGCATTTTCAAAACACCTCCGACAGAGCTTTTTCCTTGAAGTTACTTCGAGTGCACAACAACGCATGCTTTATCTTAAGTGCTTCCACAGCAAGATTTAAATTTACTAACCAAAATGTATGTAGTGTCGCCTTAATTTCTCATCGCTTCCATCTGTTTCGGGTTTGATGCCACTATTGGCAAACGAAAATATGTAAAACACAATGCCTTTTCTTTTTAATAAATGATAAATACTATACGCAACGTTGGGAATTTTAGTTGCTATCAAAAGACCTTACAAGTCAACGTTTGAAACCATTTGAGAAAATCTCTAAAATGGAATTTATATCAATAATGGCGCTATATAAAGTTTTTTATCGTTCTTTCCTAGAAATTTAGTCAACTTTTTCGCTGTTTTACGAATCTACGTGTGTTAGGTTAATCCTTTCAAGTAGGAAATTAATGTGCTGTTTTCTATGTAAAATAATGGCTTTTAATTTATTGAAACAAAATATTCTTTCGATGTGGAAGAGGAAACAAACAAAAAACACAATTCTATTTTCTACTCCAACGATTATAGCCTGTTGTCCACAGTTTTGTGTATTTAAAACATGTAAACCAGCGCAGCCTAAATCTACACATCCGATTACCGTGTGTGTTACACATATATCTTGAATCAACTATGGTAAGTAAGTAATTAAGTTATGTTACCGTTGTGGCAGCGTCGTAGTCGTATGATAGCGGTGGCCGGTAAGAAGACATATCGTAACTGAATCCATTAGACAAGCCAACAGCCACATGTTGGTTGGCATTACCTGAAATAAACAGAAATTTGGGAAATTACTAAATTACATCACGCTCATAAACAGCCTGTTGGCTGAAACTTTCGTGACAGATTAAAACTGTGTGCTGGACCGAGACACGAATTACGCCCCGAGTTCGAGTCTCGGTCAGGCACACAGTTTCAATCTGTCACGAAAGTTTCATATCACAGCACACTCCGCTGCAGAGTGAAAATCTAATTCCGGAGCCGGTTGGCTATCGGCACGGGGTCTTCGACCGACGTTTGTTTCATGATATATCTGACGATTCGCCAGCATGATTGGCAGGAGTTTACAGATATGTCCCCCTCCACTGCTGTTGTCAGCGAGAAACGCCTGCCGAAGATCCTTGCAACAAATGCCAACAGGCAATGCGTCATCAAGCGGTTGCGAAAGACTAGCCAATTTTTTTAAGATAAGTGATCATTAAGTTCGTAATCAACAGATTTAATGCCATTATCCGTTTATAAAAGTACTTCTTTTTTTGCTGCACGAAATAATTCTAGTCAGCCATTTATGATATTGCTACTCATGACTTACTTACAACGAAAAAGTTCAGAATGTGACGTGTTCTTACTCGTATCTGGAGAGAGTGTTAAAAAAGTATTCCTCGGTGTGAGAGATGGCAGCTTGGGAAAAAAAGGGCCAGTCCAGAAAACGTGGGCCTTAAAATGTAGACCTTCAGAGCTACGACCACTTGTTCACCTTCGTCACAGAGAGAAACAATTCTGCTGCAAGATCTTTGCTATTACGAACGACCTACGGAATGCAGTAAAAAAATGAACACAATTTTTTCGTAATATTGTCCACGTTTATAACATACAGTGAAACTTGTGGTCCCGTTCCATATTTTTCCGAACAAATTCTGGTACCGGAGAATTATAGGGAGAGTGATTTTACTCGGCAGAAGTAAATCAGTGGATAACAAACAGAAGAGAATGGACTAAGCGGCGTTTATTGATTTATTCTTATTTCGTGTGTGCCACGTTTCTCTGCATCCTTTCTCTTATGCAACCTGGACTGTATAAATGAGAAATTATGTGAAGTAGCAGAAAGATTTATTCAGAGGTCGTAGCACTGCATGAGTAGAGTGGTTCTGATGCAGGACAGTACCAACCCCGCCGGCTGGTGTGGCCGAGGGGCTCAAGGCGCTACAGTCCGGAACCGCGCGACCGTTTCGGTCGCAGGATCAAATCCTGGTGTCCTTAGGTTAGTTAGGTGCTAGGGGACTGATGACCTCAGATGTTGAGTTCCATAGTGCTCAGAGCCTTTTGAACCATTTTTAGTACCAACCCCTAAACGCAAACAAGTTTGGCAAACGTAGAGTGCAAGTTGCCGAACCATCCCCTCGACCACCTTTTGAACAACAACAGTTAGGCGATGTGGCCGCAGGTCCACTTGTTCGTGGGTAGCGGCCTGGTCAGACGTCTGGGACCGAGCTCACGATTTTGGCAATGCTAACAAAGATATTGGAATGTTTCAAATCTGTTCGTTAATAAAGTCCAGATGTTGAAATCAGTTGTGAGATTACTACTAAACCCCCATAATGGAATTTATTTTCGTAATTTAGTCAAATTTCAGTCTGAACTTTGCGTTTTTGCCTTGGTCAAGCACGTACCATGCGTCTGAAGATAATGATGGTATTATTGCTCTGTGCTTAACAGAAGTTAACTCATTTAATGTATTTTAATGTGGTCTTTCTTTTACAGTAATATTTTAGGTGAATTTTTGTTTTTCGTTTGTTTTCTTGGTGTGCTTGCTTTCCCGCCACGTGGTCAGTTGGGGCAACCGCCCCATTGGTAAAGTGCAGTTTCGGTCTGAAAATGAATATTAGGCGAGTGAATAAGCATACGGTACTGGAGGAGTGGAAGAGGGAAGGAATAATTGTTTGTGTCCGTATTCTTGCATTTCTGTTGGCTACCACAACTTGGTTACGTGTGTGGAATAGTATTAATGTGATAATTAGTTAATGTTTCTTGAGGCCCCCATAACTATTTCATTTGCTTGTAATGCTAAGCGTTACATAAAATGTACGGTTTAAACTCTTCCATAGGAAAGATCACATCTTAATGTCCATTGATGGGATAAAGACTTGCAAAATTTTCCCGCCATATGACAGTACAAGTTAGGTTAGGTTGTTTCTGAACGCAAGATTAAAACAAAATAGGCAGTCAAAGTCAAGTGCACCACTTAGCTTACGTTTTAATGGAAATTGAAATATTTAGGCAGATACTCTTCCACGCTGATCGAGTTCGCTTGCAATGTGTTTGCTGAACTTGTTCTGCGTGACCTATAGCAATTAAGAAAGGGCTTAGGTATAATTGTGTGCCTGCATAATAATCCATTGAAGCCAGGTCTGCGCTCCCCTCCCCCTTTCCATAATTAGGTGGTGAAAGTGAATCATGTTCATTAGTGAGACCAGATGTGAAGTATATTCCAACAGATTAACAGCTAGTTGTTGAAATGACATTAGTATTAAATAAACATGAATTAATCTATACCCTCAACCTACTATTTCCTCCCTTAATCATTAAGAATAGGTGAAATCTAAAGTTAGTCACGACCCCAGTCGCATGCTGGTTCGAAAAATGAAAGTAAATAAAAGCTATTTGCAGCCTATTAAGCTCTGTACAGATGCTTTCTGCAGTGGTTCTAAAAGATTGCGTTATCCGTTGCCTTCAATTTTTACCGGTTGGTTAAACCCTCGCACTAGAAATCATTAATAGCCCAGCAATAACTCTCAGGGGCCTCTAATTTCGTGGACCACACGAATTTTTTAAACCAGTACTTCAGAGAGTAACTTGCAGGAGCTGTAAGACATGTAAGCGACGGTACTCTTCCAACGAGGTCGAGTTTTAATAATGCCATCGGCAGTAAAAGATTACCTTGCAACAGTAAAAACTGTGGGCGTGTTGTTACTGTAAACGGTATTCACAGTTCTCGATAAATGCAGGGCATACAGTAGTTCTAATTGGAAGCAGTTTGCTTTTTGATAAGTTTGTGAAAAGAAAACTTAAAATGTAGGTTTATCTCTGCATTCACCAGCATAAAGGAAGCTTATTGTTCCATTTGAAATGCCTCGACGGTAGCTCGCTTTTGCCAGACCATAACGAAAAATCGTGTATGAAATTTCCCGTGTGAAGTAACAATAGGTTTCCATTAAGCTGTTAAGAACAACGATAATACTAAAATAAACAAAACACAAACAGATTCCACTGGAACCAATGTATGAGCTGCACTTATCCAGAACCGAAAATATCGTTTACACTAACAACACTAACACTTGTATACTTTACAAATGAACAATAGCATAGATTTATTTTCTTTACTGCACTCTGTATGTCATTCGTAAAAGCAAAGAGCTTTTTCTAGAGCCTGTATTTACTCAATATTTTTGTCTTTTTTTTCCTTTTTTTTGCTACCACCTCTCACAACAAGGAATAATTATTTTAACACCCCGTATTTACGAAGATGGATTGATTTTACTGGTAAATAAAAGCTTAGTTAAAACTGTTTATAACCAAAAGGCTGTGTCTGAAAATAATCTGCATTGACGTTGTCCCAACGAAAAAAAAATTTTGTTATGGTTTTTAAAGAAAATGAGACAGGTACCAGTACTGTTTATAAAGTTAAGAAACAGGTTAGTACAAAAAGAGAATATGTGCAGAACTATTTCAAAACTCAGCCGATTTTCCCATGGAAACTGCCTGTGTACTAAGAGGCGATTGTGCTAGAACAAGAGCACATACTGCCCGAGAATCTACTTCGGTTCTGGTTCAACTTACTATGAAACTGACCCAATGAATCAGCGTAATGAGACCCACTCAACGATATATCCTTTTCCAACTTGTCAGTCATGATGGAGACCTTTAAGTCTAGACGCAGCATCACTTTCTTCGACGTTTTAATGAATTTTACTTTCACAACTCTTTTTCGGTCTATGAAATACGCTGCTATGGCTACAGTTCTTCCTCTAGGATGAATTAGAGTTCAGTGTTTTGTTAACAGTGATAAACCGATGTCGGAAGACTTTTGTTTCAATTTTTCCGATAAGGATTTTCAAATGTTTACTGGTGGTTTTGTTGAAGAGTCAGACAACTACAAAACTTGATTAAAACTAGTAAGGTTCACAGAGACTGAAGAATCAGAAACAATATGAACATACAACAGGAGACTGTCTAATAATAAAAGTTTGCAGATATTTGGAAGCATCCTAACTGATAACTGGACGAATGAAATAGAAATATGATTAAGAATAACAATGGAAAAGCAAACTTCCAGAGAAAATTGTACTGCAATTCAAGAAATGGTCAGTTGAATGCTTCATGTGGAGTCTCTTTCCACGCTGGTGTAAAAGCTGGACACTGAACAAAAAGAAAAAGAAAAAATTGAAACACCAGAAATTTAGGATGTGAGGAGGACGGAGAAAATGACATAGGTGGACAAATTGAAGAATAATGAAGCCAAAAAGAAGTGTAAAGGAACAAAGAATCTTCTCAACCTGGCTAAGAACTGGAAACCATAGAGCCTGGTACATAAACTGTGATGAAACATAATTTTTAAAACAGATATAGAAGTTTCCCTGGAAGTATAGAAGAAAATAAGAGTGAAAGGAATAAAAACGCTGGATAAAGTGAAAAGAGGAAGATACCAAACTGCGAGACATTTGGCCTCGTACAGGATCAGTAGAAGACAGCAATGGTGTCAAGAAACTGTCAATAAGCATAAAACATTATGATGAAGATGATAATGGTTATGACAATGATGATGTTCATGGTGATTTACAAATTGGAGAGTGAAGCTGTCAAATTCATCGTAGAAAGAGTGTATCTGGGGAAGCTACAAGAAAAGTGACTCTCGGGTTCAGAATATAAATGAAAACACAAAGAGAGCAAATCAGTTCTACACTTCGCTAATGATTAAAAATATTCTACTTGTTGGAATAAGAAAATCGGTATTAGTGATTGCTGAAGTCGAAAGAATAAATAGTACAATAATGACACTAAAGATTAAAAAAAGGATAAAGTAGTGTGTTGCCATAAATCTCAGATATCTATACTTGGGTTTGTAACCATCCCCCTCCTTCCGCACTTCTATCTGTTATCCACATTAAACGATGTCCAGCACAAGTAATTAACAAGGAAAGTATTTTATGAAGATTAGAGTGGAGTGAAGATTACAATAAAATTTCAAGTTTCCTTAGCTTGTCATGTTGATATGGCTCCAGTTCTTCTTGTCTAGGGGTCTGATTCTTTAGCTGAAAGTATCACATCAGGTTCTCGTCGTTGGTTTGAACTAAATAAATTTGAAGATTGTTGTTGCAGCATATATATATATATATATATATATATATATATATATATATATATATATATATATATATATATATATCGAAAAAAAATTAACTCTACCTTCAGAACTAGTACTTCTCGATCGAAACTAAAATATTTTATAAAGTAATACTTTTTCATATATAACATATTGGTAATAAAATAATACAGAAGTTTTCAGAAAAGCTATTGACTTATTACTGACCTGCCCAAAATTCAAAAAATAGTACTGGTACAGAAAACGACTGATGAGGAAAAGCAATGGTAGGGGAGGAGCTTGCATCTTCTGAAGAACTGAGGGTCTCTGCTGTGGTGAGAGGAAATTTCGGGAATGGTGAAAGCAAGTACACTCTTCTTTAAACAGAGAGACGCATTATTACTAATAAATGTCTTATAATTTAATAACAAAGTACTAAAACTACACATATAGCAAAGGATTTTATGGGTTGGTGGGATAAAATTTGATACTACTCGGAATGGGAAATAGAAGTAGTCAAAGAACAACATAAAGAGCTGGTGGAATGATCAGAAAACCATTAGAAGAGTTTGAAATTTTCTCTCTGAAGCAGAGTGTGCGCTAATATGAAACTTCCTGGCAGATAAAAACTGCTACGTCTGGAAAGTAGGAGACGAGGTACTGGTGGATTAAAGCAGTGAGGAGGCGTCGTGGGTCATGGTTCGGTGGCTCAGACGGTAGAGCACTTGCACGTGACAGGGAATGCTTCTGAGTTCGAATCTCGGTCCGAAACATAGTTTTAATATGCCCAAAAGTTTCAACTAATTTTTTTCTGAAAATCAATAGGAACCCATACAGTAATGAAACCTGGATAATTGGATAAAATGGCATGAAGTTGAGCCACAACTGACGCCCCTCATAAATGGAAGGAGGGTATCTAAAGTAAAAGTAATTATATGGCGGATGCTTTATAAATGATACGTGAGCATGGATAAATATCTTAGGTAAAAATAAATTAATTTTGTCTTGTTGTACAATTATTTTAAGTTTAATTTTTGTTACATGCAAGGAAATGTTTTAATAATGTGATGTGCGTTAGCAGGGCAGATGGCAGGCATATATGTAATGCATGTGAACCAATTTTGAAGGGAAACTTTAAGTGGAGTTATAAGCTACTTCTTTAAAGAAGACACGTTGACAACATACTTATGATGTTTCAAGTATCCGAGGATGAAATGATGACCTCTACGCAACGCATTTACAGTAGAGCATGAGCAACAGGGAATTTTCAATTTCCTTGATTTGGTGATCGAGAACAATAATAAAAATCTAGGGTTTGGAATGTATAAGAAAACCACTTTCACAGGTACAGTAATTGATAGGGTTTCATACCATCACCACAAACGAAGATAGTTTGCCGGGCTAATACCATCCCATTAACCCGTGGGAACTAAGATGAAGTCTATAAACACTTTGCGGTAGAAAAGAGTTATACTGTGGCTTCAACAGACAGGATTAATGCAACGGTAGGGTACAGAAAAAAACGACACTTGATCAGTCGTAGAAATATGGTTATGCCAAATTGTTGAATTATTTCGTGTAAACTGCTGAGATTATCCAAGAACAAAGAAGTTAAAATAGCATTCCCGGCTGTAGTCTGAAACGTTAGGTGAAACCCGAATGGGGGAAGCGGAAATTTATTAAATAAAATATCAAGATTCTGAAATGAAGCATGTGGGTCAGGCAGGAAGAAATTTCAAATAAGGTTCAAAGAACTTAACAGGAAGCATAAAATTTCAGCGATGGTAGCATAGCGCCTTAAGAATGAACACTGTTCGTTAGGAAGCATTGTGTTTAGAAGAAAAAACTCACTGCTGTCAAATTTGTTGTAAATAAATATATTTTGCTGTTTAAGAGATGAACGTGTCAACATGTTAAACTAAAGGGAATAAGTGTCCAGGGGGAAGTTAAAGGGTCCATTTCAGCGATGTTCTTGTTAAAATGATTCCCACCAACCAAGTTCTATTTTTTTCCTGTTGGTAATTCTCAACAGATGCAAATGTTGCAACAAAAATGTAATAATGTTTTGAGATTTTCTATGAAATGACACATAAAATATTTTACTGTTGACAGTTGCAATGTTGGTGGCTCTGATATATACATAAGAAGACAGTAAAATCTTTGGTACATAATTAGCAGTTGACTTTCGTTAATAAGCAGAGCTCCACGAGATTGTTACGAGCGACCATGAGACGTGCAAGGAAGAGTCTCACGTGCTTGCCAACGCATATTTGCTATTTTCTGCTTAATTATTTAGTTTTGAATGTGCCTAATGACACATTAATTTTAAGGCATGTAATACTACAGGGCAATATAGATAGATTAACATGGCTTGTGTCTTAGTATGTGCAGCGATAGGACGTAATGATTTGCGTATTCCTTGTTTTATAGAACTTAATAAAGCGATAATTTAGCTCTGAAACTATTTATGTTAAATAGCGCATTTTCGACAACTAGTGAGTTATATTCTGTGTAGTGGAGATAGGATGATCGTCTTACCGTATTGAAGAGATTAAGGTCCTTAGAGACGCGCTATCGTATCAGACAGACACACCATCATGCCTGTCAGGGAGCGACGGTAACCATATACAGTCTCAGCCAATTTAAGGAACCATATGTGTCTTCGCCGAAAGTTAAAAATTAAACACGAGATGCCCAGACCGTGATTTAAGGCCTGCTTTTCTTAAATATCTGAGCATCCGTATGCAATGTAAAAAACACTTTTCAGGTTTTGGAATATCCACAGCAGATTATTACGATCATTGTGGGTAGTAAATGCATGGTGTATGAAAAAGAATCATCCTATTTTGTACGTCTGTATTTCTGAAACTAATAAACATTTACAATGAATTTTTTTTATGAAGGGGAAACTGAAAAAGTCTTTTTTTCGTACCTTTTCATACGTGTTCAATATGCCGCCCTTGAGATGCATGGCATATGTCAATCCGGTATCCAAATGGTTCCGACACTGCAAAGAGCATGTCTTGAGTTACAGCTTCCACAACTGCTCCTATGCGATGTCTTAGTTCATTCATTGTTGTTGATAACGGAGGAACACAAACAGCGTCTCTCATAAACCACCACAAGAAATATGCACATACAGGTCAGGTGACTTTGGAGGCCAGTAATAAACCCCCACAAGATATAAGCACATAGAGTCAGGTCAGGTAACTTTGGAGGTCAGTAAAGTAAGGCTGAATCATTTGGTGCCGTGTGACCGATCCGTCGTTCAGTAATTCTTTGATATAAAAATGCCAGTGTGGCGGTGCTCCATCCTGTTGGTAAATGAAGTCATACGAATCAATGTCCAACTGTGGGAAAAGAGAGTTCTCAAGCACATCGAGATATGTGCTACCTGTAACAGTGTACTCGGGAAAGAAAAGTCTTGTCCCGACACCATTTTTGCTAGAACTGAAGTGGGTGCACACAGCTGATACCTAGCGGGAACACGAGATTTTGCTCTTTCCAATTGTGCGTTGTTCAAGCACGTATCTCAAATAACAAATTAATTATGATTTTTTAAAATAGGATGATTCCTCTTGATACATCCTGTGTAAATGATTAAAAAGAGAAGCCTTCAGAAAATTAAGGATAATGGAAAGAAATTATGGCTGCCTTTCTTTGAAGCTTCGTCTTGAATTACAAGTTAAAGGTGATAGGAATGCGATACATCTTCCGCCTCAACTTGAATACAATTTTATGTTTACCGAGTTAATTTCTCCTTGTGTAGACAGGCGGGAGTGATATATTGCACAGAGGTGAGTGGCAGGAGAAGTCCATCAATCACTCGAGGTTTTCTCCGAGCCAACGAACGTCAGGTGCTGGCCCTGCTGAGGGTAAATCACGCGAATGCGTGGCGAGGGAATCCCAGAGGCAGGATTAGGAGCACCTGCGTGCCTACAAGTTAAATGGGTCCAAGCTACCAAGTTAAATTAACTTTCACAAGACGATTTACGTCACAGATTAATTACTGGGGCACTTGAACCGTTTGAGATAAGTGAGTGAGAACTTGTGACACGAATAATTGCTTAAAGTTGAAGATGTCAGTGCAAAATTCTGTTCAAGTGTTCCGCGTATAAATTTCTGGCGACCTGCTATGAAATTAAGTTGCTATATTTGACGACCATAGTTAAAGGCTTCTAGGGATTGTAGAAGGGACGTAGTACATAAAATTTGGATGAGGAACCCATGTTCCGAAACGTACCTTTAGGAGATAAAATAAGTTTGAACATCGGGTCATTTTCAAATCTCTCGCTTCACGGTACGAGCACGAAGAGAAAAAAAGAGTACCGTCGTCATTCCATTTTGTGTTTATGACAACGTAACATTTTCGTCCGACTGCACCAAATTTCTGGCGACCTGCTATGAAATTAAGTTGCTGTATTTGACGACCATAGTTAAAGGCTTCTAGGGATTGTAGAAGGGACGTAGTACATAAAATTTGGATGAGGTACCCATGTTCCGAAACGTACCTTTAGGAGATAAAATAAGTTTGAACATCGGGTAATTTTCAAATCTCTTGCTTCACGGTACGAACACGAAGAGAAAAAAGAGTACCGTCGTCAGTCCATTTTGTGTTTATGACAACGTAACATTTTCGTCCGACTGCACCAACAGCTGCCAGAAACTGGCACGTTCGCAGTTCGTAAGACAGACTGTGGTGTTTCATGAAAGCACCACTCTCTCCACTTTGAAGACGACGTCAGCCTTCACGTCCAAGGGAACTCGAGGATAAGTACGGGAATCACGGCCTGTTTCATGGATTCCTATAGAGCTCACAGTTCAGAGCTCGTTGGCTGCGCTACGTGCGTACGGTAATGCAGGAGATTTGCAAGTGACCTTATCTTCAAACTAATTTTACGTCCAAATGGTCCCTTTCCCGACAAACGTTCTTGGCTGAAACTTTATCTAAGAAGTACTTTACGACTCCTACAAGACTGTAATTGTAAAACATCTTGTGTATATGATAGGCTTCTTTGTGTGTTCTGATTCATGGCCTGATCTTTCCGGTACAGCCGATATCACTTACACATGGCCTCCGAGAGTGAAAATAATCCGTCGTGAGGTACAAATAATTTTTTTTAACGTAGGAAGGATGTGTGTGTTTGTGTGGGGAGGGGGGGGCGGTAATATCCTGTTGACGATTAAGTCATCACAGCAGAATCACAGACTCGTACTGGTGAAGAGTGGGACGAGGAAATAAACTATCTACTAAGCACTCGGTGCTTCTTGGAAGAGGCGGAAAGCGTATATCTGGGTAACCGGACGGGAGGTTTGGACCGCCGTTGTCCCGAATGCGATTTCAATGTCTGCCACTGCGCCATCTCGCTTAATGCCCCGATGGAACCATAGTTTAAACTTTTAACATTTCCTGATGAGGAGAATTAAGATTGCACACGGCTGCAAAATGTGCCCGGCTGAACCATGATTTTTGACATTTTAACATTTTATGAGGAATATTCCGATTGAGTTTAGCTCCTAACGGTGCAGGAGTCAAAGCTTTACCAAAGATGACATATTTGTCAAACACGGAGCATCTGTGACTGCAAGGATATTTTTATTATTTAATAAATAGTGACAATCAAATGATTGTGACTGTCGTTATTTAATAAACAATATAAAAAACTTCATATTGATATAGGGCTCTATGTCATCAATTTAATTATTGCTATTACTATTATTATTATTGTTTAATATAGCTACATAATTTTAATGGCGTTCTGTAACGGTGGCAGAGCTTGTAATAGACTGTGTCTCTAATGCTGCTACCGACCGTATGTTTCTAAATGTAGAACTGAATTATCAACAAAGCTGACTTTTCCATGTAATCTGCGTAACGGGTTGTAATTTTGTAGAAGCTTTTCTCTCTCATTTTCAGGAAGCTAACTTCCAGTGTCCATAGTGTTTCGATCATAACATGTGAGTTACTCAAGATGTCTGATACGCAATTAATATAAAGTTAATAAATATTAGACACATTTACAAGACTGATGCAGTGCTTAAACAGAAAGAAAGATGAAAATGAGATACTGCAACAAACCTGTCACCAGCTCAAAGGTGATACATCTACTTATCTGATATAGGCTTACGAATCCGACTGACTTACGAAACCGACCATTGTCTCTAAATTATCCAGGCGAAAATCACTGATTACAGTCAGCGGAGCAAAACTATCACCAGTAAATTTTCACGGGGTGTTATGAACATCCTGAACGTCAGTCTGAACTCTAAGGAAACAATATGCCCTTTAGTTATACTGATGTTGAAGTACTACACTGAAATTGCCGAGTGCTAATGACTAAAATCTGCAACCATCAATGAATGTCATCACAGAACAGAGCAAAATCCCAAGAACACTAGTAATACAGATAGCAACAAATTCAAAGAACTCGTCTGAAGAAAAAAATTTCTTATGAAAATCAAGTTTGTTTTAGTTGCATCGGACACACACTACCTCTCAGACACGAAGAAGCTAATAATAACCAATACTGACAGAAAATGAATCCGGTAATGCGGGAATGGTACAACTGACGTGAATGATAGCCTAGCGAGGACAGCCACGAATCAATCTAGTGGCAGTCTAAGTAGTTCCAGAAATGATGTTCGCATAATTGCCATAGAAGATCAAGTGGTTTAATGTGAAGTAAGCTGCGTAAATTCTTTTATATGTTCACATTAGCTGTTCCACATGCCTGAAATACCCCAGTAACGCCAGAGATGACTACAAACATATGGCAGAAAACAAAATATAGTATCAGGCGTGACTTATTTGCGGAAGTATTGCCCATTACGTGTACTGGACGTAGCTTAATTCACAATACTAAAACTGAGAATTAATTAATAGTTGCAATTGTATTGCCAGCGAGCAACATTAACACATCGTATATCAATGGACGTGACTTTTTGATATATTAATTTCAAACAAAAAATTACTTCGAAAACACGTGGAGAAAATAAACAAGTACACTGGACTGAATGAACTGTTACGAAGGCAGTGACACGTTGCTCGGGTTCACCCAATACCAATGGTCTTCCAAAGCAGAAACGTCGGACCTTATACAGCACATAGATATTCATTAAAGGGCCATTGAAACTGGTATAGGCAGGCGTATTGAAATACAGAGACATGTAAACAGGCAAAATACGGTGCAGCGGTCGGCAGCGCCTATACAGGGTGCTTATAAATGAATATTCGGGTTTTAACGTTTTATAATATTTATTACATTAAACCTACAGTTATAAATGATATGTCAAATGAAAGAGCAGCTCAAACAGTTTTACCAAGAACCTTAAAAATGTTCAATGTGAGCGCCATTTGTCACACGGCACACATCAAGTCTGTAGCCCAAGCGCTTGACAGGCCGCAAGAGGTAGAATGACAGGACCTGCTATATATAGCTTTCACGTTCACCCGGCCATGCGATTTTTTTAGTTTGGGGCTTCATCAAGGATCGTGTGTACGTGCCTCCGTTATCAGCAGACCTCCCTGAATTAAGAAACCAGATTGAAGCAAAATTTCGTGGCAGAGTAAAACTGTGTGCCCGACCGAGACTCGAACTCGGGACCTTTGCCTTTCGCGGGCAAGTGCTCTACCATCAGAGCTACCGAAGCACGACTCACGCCCGGTACTCACAGCTTTACTTCTGCCAGTATCTCGTCTCCTACCTTCCAAACTTTACAGAAGATCTTCTGCGAACCTTGCAGAACTAGTACTCCTGAAAGAAAGGATATAGCGGAGACACGGCTTAGCCACAGCCTGGGGGATGTTTCTGCAGATTGAAGCAGCTGTTACTACAATCACTGAAGACACACTTACCAAGGTTTGGGAAAAACTCGGTTGTAGACTTGATGTGTTCCGTGTGACAAATGGTGCTCACATTGAACATTTATAAGGTTCTTGGTAAAACTTTTGAATTACTGTTTTATTTGGAACATCATTTATAACTATAAGTTTAATGTAATAAATATTATTAAGCGTTAAAATCCTGCTATTCATTTATAAACACAGGAGTCTGGCACAGATGCTAGATCGGTTACTACTGTTGCAATAGCAGGTAATCAAGATTTAAGTGAGTTTGAACGTAGTTTTGTAGACGGTGGAAGAGCGATGGGACACTGCTGCCTCTCTGAAGGATTGATGAAGCGAGGATTTTCTCGTAAGACCTTTTCACTAGTGTACTGTGAATATCAGGAATCCGGTAAAACACCAAATCCCCAACATCGCTGCTCCAGGAAAAATATCCGGTAGGAATGGGACCAACGACGACTGAAGAGAATCGTTCAACGTGACAGAAGTGCAAGCCTTCTTCAAAGCCGTGCGGGGTAGCCGCACCGTCTAGGGGTGTCGTGAAACGGTCCGCGCGACTGCTTCCGTCGGAGGTTTGAGTCCTCCCTCGGGCATGGGTGCTTATGTTGTCCTTAGCGTAAGTTGGTTTAAGTTAGATTACGTAGTGTGTATGCCTAGGGACTGATGGCCTCAGCGGTTTGGTCCCATAGCAACTCCTTCTTCAAATTGCTGCAGATTTCAATGCTGGGCCATCAACTAGCGTCATCTTGCGAACCAATCAACGAAAAATTATCGATTTGGGGTTTCGGAGTCTAGGGCCCACTCGTGTGCCGTTGATGACTGCACGACATAAAGCTTTACGCCTCGCCTGGAGCTGGCCGTTGTGGGCCGAGCGGTTCTAGGCGCTTCAGTCGGGAACCGCGCTGCTGCTACGGTCGCAGGTTCGAATCCTGCCTAGGACATGGCTGTGTGTGATGTCCTTAGGTTAGTTATGTTTAAGTAATTCTAAGTCTAGGAGACTGATGACTTCAGATGTTAAGTGCCATAGTGCTTAGAGTCATTTGAACCATTTGAGCTTCGCCTGGGAGCGTCAACACCGACATTGGACTGTTGATGAATGGAAACATGTTGTCTTTTCGGACGAGTTCCGTTTCAAATTGTATCGAGTGAATGGACGTGTACGGGTATGGTGACAATCTCATGAGTCCATTGAACCTGCGTGTCAGCAGGGGACTATTCAAGCTGGTAGAGGCTCTGTGATTGTGTCGTTCATGTGCAGTTGGATTGAGATGGGCTCCTGATACGTTTAGATACGACTACGACAAGTGATACATACGTAAGCATCGTGTCTGATCACCTGCATCTATTCATTTCCATTATGCATTCCGATGGACTTGAACAGTGCGACACCCCACGCGTCCAGAGTTGCGCTGGCCACCAGACTCCCACAAACATGAACATTACCGAGCTTACTGGCATGCCTTGCAAAGTGCTGTTCAGAAGAGACAACAACCCCCTCGTGCTCTTACGGATTTATGGACAGCCCTGCAGGATTCATTGTGTCAATTCTCTCCACCACTACTTCACACATTATATGAAGATGGTATCTGTTCTTTCGGACATATCCGAAAGAAAAGTTGAAAATGTGTGCCCAGACCGGGCCACCGAGGACACAGAGGATAGTGCGACTGTAGGGATTTATCCCTTGCACCCTCCCTTTGAGATCCACATTCCCAACTTAATGTCCACACACTACATTCGTAGTGCCCTGCCCATTACACTCATAACTCGCGGCAAACAATATCAGCGAGTCCCATAAGGGTTCGGGCAATGCGTGTGCATAGAGCACAGAAGGATAAGTTCAATGGCCGGTTAGCCATAACTATATGTGAAGATGGTATCTGCTCTTTCGGATATGTCAAAAGAACAGATACCATCTTCATATATATTACAATTTAAATTTTGGGTTGGTTTTAAAGTTTAATATCTGGTGCTGCACTGTAAATTTATGTATCTATAAATGAACAGACACTTTTGAACACGTTCTTATTAGATCAATTTCCTGCGTGTTTGTTCGGTACAAATTTTTGAATTGATTTGAAACTAACCTCACAATAAGCTGGACACTTGGCATTTTCACCATAGCTCAGAGCTGGATGACATTGCAGTATTAACTCGGGTCTGCTGTGTAGCACAGGCTACTTCGGTTTTTGGTCTCTTTGCCTTTCCGGCTCCAATTTTGCAACTGATTTTAAACTAAGTTCCTAATTCGCTATAGACTTGAAACTTTCAGCTTAGTTCAGAACAGGATGACAGTGCAATATTAAGACCGCTTTCTTTTCTGATGTGTGGCGGACGGTACCTGGTGTAATAGCGCTCTTTCCCTGTTTTCCTGTTCCACTTGCAAAAGTTTTGCAGTTAAGAAAGCTTGCTGCTAGTCCCCGAGTGAGATCAATTCTCTCGAAATTTCACATTTGTTGTCTTTTCATAAGATGTACTTAGGGGGAAACGATATATTGTTTGACATAGTTGTAGTGAACCTGAACTAAGTCTGATAGTCACCTCGTGTCTCTTTCGTTATCTCACAGAAATGTTTGAAATCAATTTAAAAACTTAGCACACACAAGACTAAAAGACAGAAAAAACTACCTATATAAAAAAAATTCTAAAATTCGACGTTCTTAAAAAGGATCAAAAAGCATTAAACAATCTATTGCATGCGTCCCACATCTCTCGTTTCAAATATTATAAATATTCTCATAGCTACTAAAAATTCACAACCACAAATTTGCAGGACTATCTGTGTGGTTTTAGGAATGTGCATGGAGCTAGGAGGAATTATTTAATAGATTTTTGTCCGTTTTAAAATTCGTGATGTTAAACACTTTTTACTAAAATAATAATTTTTAATTCAAATTTATTGAAGCCCTATCTCTTACTTCACAGATGTTATCCGCTCGTGGTAGCCGTGTGGTCTAGGGTGCCATGTCACGGTCCGCACGGCTCTCCCCGTCGGAGGTTCGAGTTCTCCCTCGCGCATGAGAGTGTGTGTGTTGTCCTTAGCGTAAGTCAGATTAAGTAGTGTGTAAGTTTAGGGATCGATGACCTCAGCAGTTTGGTCCCATAGTCCTTACTACAAATTTCAAATGTTTCTCAGCGGTAAGCACCCAACATCGATAGTTCTTTTTCGTTAAATGCTGAGGTTATGTGAACATAACCTACTATTTTTTTAATTGGTGAGTTGATCAGTTGAATTTCAAGCCAATTCTGCCTGTTGTAGGAAGTATCTCTACGTAAATAAATTTTGTTCATTATTCGCTAATTTCCTTTGAATTTATTTGCTTAATATAGCTTAATATTATGAATAATTCTTGCAGAGATTGTACATTGCATTGAATTTATGTTGGGGATCACATGTTACCTAGTCATAGGATTTCTCCCATTCTTACATATTACTCTGATTCATATAAACATGTTGTTGTTGTGGTCTTCAGTCCTGAGACTGGTTTGATGCTGCTCTCCATGCTACTCTATTCTGTGCAAGCTCCTGCATCTCCCAGTACCTACTGCAACCTACATCCTTCTGAATCTGCTTGGTGTATTCATCTCTTGGTCTCCCTTTACGATTTTTACCCTCCACGCTGAACTCCAATGCTAAATAGGTGATCCCTTGATGCCTTAGAACATGTCCTACCAATCGATCCCTTCTTCTGGTCAAGTTGTGCCACAAACTTCTCCTCTCCCCAATCCTATTCAATACCTCCTCATTAGTTACGTGATCTACCCATCTAATCTTCAGCATTCTTCTGTAGGACATATATACATATATTTATATAATTGTTAAGACTTCTATGTTTCCATCATTTTTTGGGACATCGGGAGTCACTTGTAGTATGATTTGTTTCCATTTAAGTGGTAGAAATCAACAAAATACATCTGTAAATTTCAATCTCTACAGCTTATTACAACAATCTAAACACAATAATGTTGACGACGCAAGCTAGAGCTATTTTCAGGTGTACTTTATAAGTTGTGAAATGCATCAGCGTAGTAGTGTTAATATGCAGATATGTTTTAGTTTTCGGAAGCGTTTGTGTATCGTGTAAATTGGGCTCAAATGGTTAACAACCTCAGCATTCGCCTATGCGAATGTGGAGAAATTGCGTAGAAAACCATACGCAGGCTGGCCGGCAAAAGCGATTCAAAGCGACGGATAATCAAATCGAGGCGGTTCTCGCTTTCCCGTGTTGGCACACAATTAGCAGACACACCTTTAATATAAGATCTTAAAACTGCCTTCTTGGCTTAATTGTAACATCCTGTGCCCACGTTTAAATAAGCTGTAAGTGTACTCGATTACTGTTACTATAAGCACAAGTATATTTCTATTAATTAGGTAAGGAGAATGCAATAATTGTTCAGTATTGGGTTTCCCCGGTTTGGGTATAGTTTTCAGGGTGTCCTGACGCGTACTGGAGGGCATTCTATACAACTTCGGGGGTAAATCAGGACGTTTTCTCGTGTTTTGGGAAATTTCGATTGATTGCTTATTAATAGATTGTATTAAATTTCAGATGACATTATTCAAAGATGAGGGCCAGTCCATACGTGGCTCACATATTTGTCTATTAAAAACCCGGGGCCTAGAACGCTTAGACGCTCTCCTTTACCGATAAGAGGTCTTCCGAAATTATCTTTATAAATTTGATTGGGAATATGTAGAAAGGTGCAATTTGTGGCATAATGTTTGCACACTCCTGAAGTTCTTTTTTCTTCTTTTCACTTGTTACTTATTGACTGGCTACCCCAAGCCCCAGTTGGCTGAGTGTGAGGAATGATTGGTGCAGACCAAATCTGGCACCAAGATCCTGGGGAACCGCACCACATGTTTTTATTTGGTCGGGACCTGCAGGAACTGTGAGCCCGCACCTAAGCAGCGACATGCACGCCCTAACGAGGCCACGCTAGGATGAACGTGGAGATGGAATATCGCTTAGATATGCTGTATGCTACAGCAGATGGAGCACACAGTTAAGGTGACTAGTTATCCGAACGCGATATAACGATATTAATAACACTTGTGACTATCGAAAGATCTACAAGATTAGTGTAAATAACTAACACCAAAGACGATCTCGGAATCAATGGAAAATTCTATGCATTATAATATAAGCTGGATAGAAAATCAGATACTAGGCCTCACCACAACAAGGTGCAACTCTACTACACGACAAGGCGCCTAGCTGGGCAACAGCGTAACAGAAATGTTCAACTCTTTTTTTTAAGAAAACGTGAGCTGTCGTAGTCGATACAGTTCACATTCACACTAAAACTGTGAAGAACCAGCCGATTTCCGGTCACGTAAAGAACGGTTTTGACTAATAACTTCATAGTACACTCATAGATACTAATATCTTTATTTTCGAGCTATAGATAATAAATCTGTTATCTTCTGTGCGAAGCGTCATCACTGTAAACTGAAATAAATTAAAGAGTTTTTAGAAGACAATGGCTAGACATTGTGTACGATTATTGTCGCTTGAAGTAATTTAAATCATTTGTTCGTTCCAATTCATTCAGTACTTACCATCATTCTTAGAGAGTTCGACATATTTCAGCAGAATTTTTACTTTTTTATTTTCATTTGTAGGTATGAATTCATTTATTCCTATGAGTATGTAAGACTTGAAACAGTGTTCATCAACTGCGGTATGGAATACAAATTTTACAACATTCTCTTTTCTCCGCCTTCACTAGCCCTACTATAGTCGCAGATTCGAATCCTGCTTCGGGCATGGATGTGTATGATGTCCTTAGGTTAGTTAAGTTTAAGTAGTTCTAAGTTCTAGGGGACTGATGACCTCACATGTTAAGTCCCTTAGTGCTCAGAGCCATTTGAACCATCAGCCCTAGTATTACTACAACAATTTTCAGTCGATATTAGTACTGTAAAGGGCGAACAGACCGACATACGAAAAATTTGTATCTCGTACTTCAATTGTCTATGTAGGTGCTAGCGAAGGTATTGGCATCCTGTACCTCAGTTGAACTACGAAGGTAGCATCCTGTTCTTCACTTGACCTCTGTAGGTCAACTGAAGCATGGGATACAAATCGTATATACGTCGCGTAGTTTAACTGAGGTACAGGATGCCAATGTTAGGTACTTCGAATTTTTTTTCTTCGCTACAATTAGTATTCTATTCTTCAGTTGAACTATATAGGTCAAATGAAATATGGGATACAAATGTTACGTATGTCAGTCTTTGCACCTTCGCTGCTACTAGTATCAACTGAAGAATAGGATACTAGTAGTTTGTGGAGACGAAAAAAACCAATACCTCTAAATCTTGTATCCCGTGCTTCAGTAGTCTAGATTGGTCAACTGAAGACTAGGATAATAGTGTTGCGAAGGCAAAAGTCGATATACGTTAAATTTGTATCTCGTATTGCAGTTAACGTATGTAGATGAACTGAAGTTCAGGATACTTTTCGTATATGTCAAATGAGGTATTCCATCCTAACGTTACTTCTGTCCCCTTTTTTCTTCGTTTTTTGCGCTAGTATCCTATTCCTCAGTTGATCTATGTAGGCCAACTAAAGAATGGGATACCAGGACTCAAAGAAGCGATGTACTCAACATTGTGTTCGAAATATGGGATAAATTCTACTTCCGATCCCACTCGTTGGCTTTGAACAGTGGCGTCATATCTAAGGCAAAGATGCTGCACACAGGCAATGTATGAAAGGAACGGATCATACTCGAAAACAAAATAATGTAGCTTGCGATAAAATTACACTCACATTTAACGCGATTATTACTTACGAATGAACTACATATAAACGAGATTAAGATAACCAATATAAATAAGAACAAGAATGAAACAAATTGTCTGATTAGAATTATCATTGTAAGTTATGCAACCAGAGGAACACAGAGAAGTATTAAACTGCATTACAGTGCAGCTCTTGGTGAAATTGTACTATTATAAAATTTCGTTAATTTTAATATTAATTATTCATTCAAACGGGAGAAGCGCACTAAGGTTGGTATTTTCGGCGTGGAGAAACTAAATTACAGAAAAACAACGGAAAATAAAGCGACTGGTAAAAAATACGAATTACTAACATGAAACATGGAGAAACCAACACCACAAACCCTTTAAAAAAAGCAGGTACACAAGTCAGGAAAATCCATAAAATGTATCTAATATTGGAATCGATAGTTAGAATTGACCTACCTATGAAGTTAATTATAGTTACCGATTCCAATATTACTAGCTTATCCGCAGAAGTTCATGAGCAGTTATGAGGGCAAAAATCTTATTACATTTCACAAACTCGCTTAAAAACCATCTCGTTACTGAACTATCGAATGGGTAGAATAGGTATCTATAACTGACCTATACTAGTGGTCAATTATAGTTAACAATTCCTTTATAATAACTTCCTCGTGGTAGTTTGTAGAGTAAGTAGTACGACGGAATACCATTCCAACCATAGAATGGTTGGAATGGTAATTAGAATTGACCTATGTATGGGAAACGGATGTGCACTGTGAATCATAGAATATCTGGAATCGATAACTACAATTTACCTTTATACCTAAATTCGAGTTATCATTTCCAAGTTTTCCACATTACATAGTATATCAATATAGGTTGGTTGTAGTTACCAATTCCACAAGTCATTATTTTTCAACGTCTTTGCTTTAATTAAGTGCAGTAGTATGTTGTAGGATTTGTATTTCGCTGTTACTTTCTGTACTACGGCAATAAGTAAGTTGTTGGTAACGAAAGACAAAGAGGAAAGAAACAATGGAAATAGTAAAAAAAAACGCTGCAAAGACACATTGTAAAAACGCAGAACTTGCGTACCTAGGACTCCACAAAAGAATTCACCTATATAGGGCAAAATTACTAATCTATTTCAAAGAACAGTAATTGTAAACCAGTAAAAAAAACATTTCCGATAGTGAAAATCTTTAGAAATAGCACTGCAACTCAAAAAATCAAAACGCGAAAATTACAAACCTTGGAAGCGATAATTACAGGTATACTACACGTAACTCATACCAGCTACAATAGCTTGAAAACAATATACCATTGAACTTTTACTTCAGAAATGAAAGTAAAATTAACAGAAGTACAGCAAAAAAATCGAAATGGAGATCATAAAACGGCTACATAAAAAGGAGCTTACCATATATGAACATCGAAAGAAGTGAAAAATCGGGGGATGACAAAAATAACAAAATAAGCACATAACAAGAAATAATAATGTTAGGAGGTCAAACTATAACGAAATACGCAAAAACTTAAATAAATAATCAAAAAATTAATAAGGAACACAAAATGCCAACCACGAAATAGGCACCATCGAAATCAATTGTACCCTACCATCCGCCCCCAACAACACGCCAAATTTTAAAATAATAAAAAAAATGATATCACACGTCAATCACATAAACCCACCGTTACAAGGCCCAGCATCCTGCCCTCGCACCAACACTGTGACCAAAAAATACTAAAACGACAGGAAAGCCGACCACCGGAGAAACCAAAAATGTACCAAACCCACAGCACAGTAACAGAAAAAAACAGTATAAAACTAGAAAAAGAAAATGAAAGCCACCCACACCTAACTAACAGACTGATGACCACAGCAGTTGAGTCCCATAGTGCTCAGAGCCATTTGAACCATTTGGACGTAACTAACAAAACAAGGCTTGTACACTTTCTGACTATTTTCATAAATGCTAGAAACACACAATAACCTTTAGGAATACTCTTCCTCCAACAGTACCCATCCAAATGGCCATACAACACTGAAATCATCCTCTTTCCTCGCCCAACAACAGATTTTACAGCCCTCCCCCCCCCCCCCCCCCCCCCCCCCGCCCCCCCCCAATACCCCTCGATAGTACTGGTACATGCTCCCGTGTTGTAATCTGTAAATGTGATCTACAACAAAATGACGATAAGTCCTTTCATCCAACCCTATGTAGGAAGCAAACCCATTCAACATTACAATTGAACCTTCTTCCACATAATTTTCAGTTAAAGTTGTTAACGCTTCTTTAGTACGATTTGGAACGAACCTAAATAGAAAATCGGCACAATCCACTCCAGGAACTGCTACTTCAAAAATCCATAGCGCAACGACCTCATGCCCCCTTTCATTCTTCTTCTTTCTAAAATGTGACTCGTTTACTTCAACTGTTACCTTGCCCCGCCCCCTCCCCCCAACGATCCACTGTACTTTATAATTCCCCGAAGACTTCTCAACAAAATGATAACAAGTCAACCACAGTGCCACACGCAATCCCTGTTTCGTGCATGACAGATTCAGAAAATATTCATAGCAAAAATTGCAAGTTAACATGACAATTACTTCTAAATTCAGCCTTGATCTTTCGAACCACGTCACTATGCATATAGACCTCCACATATTATTTTCTATGCATCTCCACATGTGTTAGCGGACGTTCTTGACGATTCAACCCTTTCCTGCACCATATAATTAAGGGAAGGAGGGCAAGACGGGGAGGTGGGGTAAGGGCTATAAGCTACAATTAGAGTGCTGCCATCTGTGGATAGCTGCGTCAACATCATCAATACACAGTTCCCAGTATGTTGACACTGCTGAACCTGAGTTTCGCGGCGGTTTCTGTGAGGTTTGCAAGGTACGTACAATTGTTATACTGGTTTGGAATGTTTTACACCTTTCGAGGTCCTAAAACATGTGTTTCGTGAACATTTGTCCAGACTGTATATATAGCACTGAATAGTACGTCTTATTAACAGTAAACGGCTGTGTCAGTAGCCAGTTTCACTAAATAGTGTAGGCGTAACATAACCTGACAGCATGGTAGGAGGCAACATGGGGTGGGCAAGATGGGGAACTTCCCTGTCTTGGCCCTAGTATTTGTTTTTATCGTCTCACGTGCTTACCGCGCTGCGGGTTTTGAGCACGTACATTATACGTTGAATACAACTGTAAATAGAATGGTATTAATTACTCCAACGTTTCCTAATTAATTACAAAATATGCCTTTGGCTATATAGTGAATAAAAATACAGAAAACGTGCAAAGTCAGTATTCTTGCTATGCTTTAACGACTGACTATTGGAAATATGGTATTTACTATATAATATAGATTACCAGGAATGATCTGACTCAATAGTACATTCAACGTGTTTTATTTCAGATGGTTCGCAAGTATCGGCGACAAACGTCTAGGCAAGATTGGTCATTGGAGTCAATTGTAGGCGTTGTAAATGCTGTCACAGAAGGTCATATGGGTTATTTAAGGGCTGCTGGACGGCTCAGCGTGCCACAGACAAGGATTGAACGAGATGTGGCAAAGAAACGTGCTAATACTGGCTATAGAGTTGTGAAAAGGTTAGGACCAATCATTAGTGTGTTTACCCCAGAACAAGAGGCAGTACTTAACAGAACTTAACTTTTAACTACTTAACACAGATGGAAGGGCAGTATTTTGGACTAACACTTAAATACCTTTGTGAACTTGCTTTTCAGCTAGCAGAACGGCACAACATCAAACATCCATTTAATACTGGAGTAAAAAAATGATGGATGAAATTGGTTACATGGGTTTATTGCACGAAATCCTGCCTTAACAATACGAAAACCGGATGTCACATAAATCGAACGAGCAATGAGGTTTAATCGAGTTGCTTTAGATTGATTTTTCGATCTGTTAGAAAATCAATTAGACATATTCAAGTTTACGGGAGACAGAATTTTCAATTGCGATGAGACTGGTTTAACAGTCATTCCAAAAGGTCACACAATGGTGGTTGCTTTGAAAGGGCGCAAACAGGTGGGAGCAGTTACTTCAGCAGAAAGAGGTCAGACAGTGACTGCAGAAATCTGTATTTCGGCGTCGGGGTGATACGTACCACCTATGTTAATTTATCCTCGAAAACGAATGCAACAAGCGTTTGAGACTGACCTGCCGCCTGGTGCCTAGGCACAAGTCCACGAAACTGGTTGGATGACGAAAGAACTATATTTGACTTGGTTTAAGACGTTTATTGCATTTACTGGAGCGTCAAAGGAAAGACCAATGTTTCTCATATTGGACGGCCACAAAGCGCACACCAAGAATTTATAACTGATAGATGTGGCCCGCGAAGATGGGATTGTCTTGCTGTGTTTGCGACCACATTGCTCACACCCTCTTCAACCATTGGACGTGGCATTTATGAAACCTCTCAGGAAATTTTACGGAGGTGAAGTAAGAACGTGGCTTCGCACCCATAATGGAAGAGTTATTATGCTGCATCAGATCGTAAGTTTATTCGGTAAAGCCTTCATTCATTCAGCTACAATGTCCACAGCATGAACGGGTTTCGTAAAACAGGTATTTGGCGTGTAAACAGAAATATGTTTCAAGAAACTGGTTACCTTCCCTGTTCCACTACAGATATTCATCAAGCTCACACATCTGAACTTACAGAAACGGAAGACCAAATATCAGAGATGTTGTCAAGACGTAAAACACCTGAACAATTAGCAACTGACGATCAAGCTTCTGTTTCGTCTAACTTTCAGGTTACCAGCCCTGAAATGGTGTTAGCTATTTCAAAGGTTCATAAAATAACCAAAAGGAAACCATCTAACAGGCGTGGAAAGCCCATTGTTTTAACCTAATCACCTTCTAGGAGTGAGCTATCTGAAGAAATTAAACGAAAAGGAGTCCACAAACGTGCTACAAGTAAGCGAAAACTCCTCTCATAGACGTTTAATAACACTGGGATACCACCAACAGGACATAATGATAACGAAAAAGTGACGAACGTTACTGACGTCTTAACCACCACTTCATGCTCAAGGGATAGTAAACTGAGTTTGAATGACAACGAGGAAGAGAGTGAAGAATGTTTATACTGCTATCTGAAGGAGGCTGGATACGGTGTAATAGATGCGGACGCAGGGCCCACGACACTTGTGCAGGGATAGAAAGTGATGATGACGAGACTGTCCACATTTCTGTACTATGTGAAAGTAAGAGGCCTAAAGAAAACGTAATACCTGATGTTATAATTCGCAGAACGATGTTTCGAAACTTTATCGTCACATGATTTCGTTATTCCAGTCCTTATTTAAGCTTTAGAGATGAATTCATGCTAGTTCCCCATCTTACCCCGCATATGGGGCAAGACGGGGAATTGATAGTTTACGTTTCAAATCGAGATATTACTAACTAAATGTAACAAGTTTGTAGGTTTCTTTGCATGCTATTGTAATTCAATAGTTAAGTAAACAAATGATAATAAAACGTACTTGAATTTGTTTATTTTTGTCTCTTTTGTAAGAGTTTAAAGTTAGCTTCCCCATCTTGCCCCGACTTCCCCTACCATAAACACTGCACTTGCAAAATTCTGCAATAACGTCCAATGATTGTAAAAATCTTATAGTAGATTTAGTCAGTCATTTTGTCAAGGAGCATTTTCGCTGTACAAACAAGTGACTCGTACATACGAAAAGCAATTGCGTTAGAAATAAGAATCTTTTAAATCACGAATACTTTCATCGACAAAAGATACCGAAAACAAATTAATATATGAAAACAGAACAATGTGTATCGGATTTTTAATATACGCGCGTAACGAAGGAATCCAGAGAAATTATTTAACATTCATAACTACAATCTGCGGCATGAATAAAATAACATCACACATTAAGTCATCGGTCAATGCAGACGGGGTTGTATCTTATTCGGCAGTAAACCCTCTAAATGCAGAGTGCTTGTCTGAACTTTTAAATAACATTTGCTTTACGCCGCACATTGAGAGGTATGGTTTACTCTCTTGTTTAACTGACAGTATTACTCAGAGATAACTTCTGTTTTTAGCACACCACGCTACAACAATATCGTTGGGTAACTTGAATACCAACGTATTAATTCGTTTCAAAATTCTCACCCTTTCAGCAATAAAAAAATTATCTTTGTTTAAAAAATTAATTATCTTTCCTTCTAAATAAAAACTTGGAGATATTCTCTCTCTTTTTTAACTTAAGAAACATGAAATACTTTCTTTATTTGGAAACTAACAAATCTGAACTAATATTCTTGTGTCTTTGGATACTAATAACTTGGTTTTTATAACGTTGCAGACTTTTTAATCTGATCCTTGACTTCCTTTTACCACTTTACTTCATGACATATGCAAACTATTAGTTTGCTATAAAACTGAAATTTACTTCTAAAATATCCTTGAATATTAAATATTGGGTAAATGAGACTCGGGACACTATTTTTATTTTTAAAATAGACACTGTTCTGTCTTTATTGCCTATTTCGTTTCACATACGGGTACAAGGCAAAAGGAAAGGAAGCTCTCGCACGATGGGAAAGACAATTAGTGTCCCCTCAGTAACAACGGTCATTGCTTTGTAGTTTATGGTTTTATAAGAAAAGCTACTGAATAAGAGACCGTGCGCGCAAATCTTCCACTAACTTAGATTAGTTCTCGCAATATTGCGAAGTAACTAAAATACATCGACGCTCACGCTGAAGTAGCAGAATATCCCTAACACAATATCGCACAATTTCTTAAGTGATTGGATTCACCTTCAGATCCACAAATACACCAACACAGAGGCACTATTTCTTTAGTGCGTGCTTTCCCTATCTTCAGATTCAAATAAAGACTTCACGTGATAACGTGCCTTATCTAGTACAACAAAATTGAATATCTCCAGTCTAACCGAGGTACGGCTCGCCTACAAACGAGTGGCTTTCAAACTAAACTTCGTTCAGTAACTGTTTTGGCATAATAACCAAAAAAAAAAAACACCTAAACTACAATATACCGAAGCCATCACTGGTGCCTCAGAAAATTCTAAGTTCACACACCAATCTCGTGATGCTTTTCCCCACACAAAATGTGAGATCAAAGCTATCACAGGTCCCCGTAAATATCTTTTAAACAAGCCGATAATAATCTCATGGAATGCCCTTAAACGACTGTAGCGTTTAACTCAAACACTCCCGAATCTAACCCCGATTCGGACTAATCTTAGTCCGGTTACCAACCAACAACGACTAAAGCGGCATCCAGACAGTCAATAATATTGCGCAATATTTGCTGAAGCGCAATAATATTGAACTCTTAGGCATGGGATTGAAAGATTGAGTAATAATATTATGTTCTTGTTGTTGTGGTCTTCTGTCCTGAGACTGGTTTGATGCAGCTCTCCATGCTACTCTATCCTGTGCAAGCTTCTTCATCTCCCAGTACCTACTGCAACTTATATCCTTCTGAATCTGCTTAGTATACTCATCTCTTGGTCTCCCTCTACGATTTTTACCCTCCACGCTGCCCTCCAATACTAAATTGGTGATCCCTTGATGCCTCAGAACATGTCCTACCAACCGATCCCTTCTTCTGGTCAAGTTGTGCCACAAACTTCTCTTCTCCCCAATCCTGTTCAATACTTCCTCATTAGTTATGTGATCCACCAATCTAATCTTCAGCATTCTTCTGTAGCACCACATTTCGAAAGCTTCTATTCTCTTCTTGTCCAAACTATTTATCGTCCACGTTTAACTTCCATACATGGCTACACTCCATACAAATACTTTCAGAAATGACTTCCTGACACTTAAATCTATACTCGATGTTAATAAATTTCTCTTCTTCAGAAACGCTTTCCTTGCCATTGCAATTCTACATTTTACATCCTCTCTACTTCGACCATCATCAGTTATTTTACTCCCCAAATAGCAAAACTCAGTTACTACCTTAAGTGTCTCATTTCCTAATCTAATTCCCTCAGCATCACCCGACTTAATTCGACTACATTCCATTATCCTCGTTTTGCTTTTGTTGATGTTCATCTTATATCCTTCTTTCAAAACACTGTCCATTCCATTCAACTGCTCTTCCAAGTCCTTTGCTGTCTCTGACAGAATTACAATGTCATCGGCGAACCTCAAACTTTTTATTTCTTCTCCACGGATTTTAAAACCTACTCCGAATGTTTCTTTTGTTTCCTTTACTGCTTGCTATATACACTCCTGGAAATTGAAATAAGAACACCGTGAATTCATTGTCCCAGGAAGGGGAAACTTTATTGACACATTCCTGGGGTCAGATACATCACATGATCACACTGACAGAACCACAGGCACATAGACACAGGCAACAGAGCATGCACAATGTCGGCACTAGTACAGTCTATATCCACCTTTCGCAGCAATGCAGGCTGCTATTCTCCCATGGAGACGATCGTAGAGATGCTGGATGTAGTCCTGTGGAACGGCTTGCCATGCCATTTCCACCTGGCGCCTCAGCTGGACCAGCGTTCATGCTGGACGTGCAGACCGCGTGAGACGACGCTTCATCCAGTCCCAAACATGCTCAATGGGGGACAGATCCGGAGATCTTGCTGGCCAGGGTAGTTGACTTACACCTTCTAGAGCACGGTGGGTGGCACGGGATACATGCGGACGTGCATTGTCCTGTTGGAACAGCAAGTTCCCTTGCCGGTCTAGGAATGGTAGAACGATGGGTTCGATGACGGTTTGGATGTACCGTGCACTATTCAGTGTCCCCTCGACGATCACCAGAGGTGTACGGCCAGTGTAGGAGATCGCTCCCCACACCATGATGCTGGGTGTTGGCCCTGTGTGCCTCGGTCATATGCAGTCCTGATTGTGGCGCTCACCTGCACGGCGCCAAACACTCATACAACCATCATTGGCACCAAGGCAGAAGCGACTCTCATCGCTGAAGACGACACGTCTCCATTCGTCCCTCCATTCACGCCTGTCGCGACACCACTGGAGGCGGGCTGCGCGATGTTGGGGCGTGAGCGGAAGACGGCCTAACGGTGTGCGGGACCGTAGCCCAGCTTCATGGAGACGGTTCCGAATGGTCCTCGCCGATACCCCAGGAGCAACAGTGTCCCTAATTTGCTGGGAAGTGGCGGTGCGGTCCCCTACGGCACTGTGTAGGATCCTACGGTCTTGGCGTGCATCCGTGCGTCGCTGCGGTCCGGTCCCCGGTCGACGGGCACGTGCACCTTCCGCCGACCACTGGCGACAACATCGATGTACTGTGGAGACCTCACGCCCCACGTGTTGAGCAGTTCGTCGGTACGTCCACCCGACCTCCCGCATGCCCACTATACGCCCTCGCTCAACGTCCGTCAACTGCACATACTGTTCACGTCCACGCTGTCGCGGCATGCTACCAGTGTTAAAAGACTGCGATGGAGCTCCGTATGCCACGGCAAACTGGCTGACACTGACGGCGGCGGTGCGCAAATGCTGCGCAGCTAGCGCCATTCGACGGCCAACACTGCGGTTCCTGGTGTGTCCACTGTGTCGTGCGTGTGATCATTGCTTGTACAGCCCTCTCGCAGTGGCCGGAGCAAGTATGGTGGGTCTGACACACCGGTGTCAAAGTGTTCTTTTTTCCATTTCCAGGAGTGTATATAGATTGAATAACATCGGGGAGAGGCTACAATCCTGTTTTACTCCCTTCCCAACCACTGCTTCCCTTTCATGTCCCTCGGCTCGCCGGCCGCTGTGGTCTCGCGGTTAAGGCGCTCAGTCCAAAACCGCGTGACTGCTATGATCGCAGGTTCGAGTCCTGCCTCGGGCATGGATGTGTGTCATGTCCTTAGGTTAGTTCAAGTAATTCTAAGTTCTAGGGGACTGATGACCATAGATGTTAAGTCCCATAGTGCTCAGAGCCATTTGAACCATTTCCCTCGGCTCTTGTAACTGACATCTGGTTTCTGTTCAAATTGTAAATAGCCTTTCGCTCCCTGTATTTTACCCCTGCCAACTTTAGAATTTGAAAGAGAGTATTCCAGTCAATATTGTCAAAAGCTTTCTCTAAGTCTACAAATTCTAGAAACGTAGGTTTGCCCTTCCTTAATCTTTCTTTTAAGATAAGTAAGGTCAGTATTGCCTCACGTGTTCCCATATTTCTACGGAATCCAAACTGATCTTCCCCGAGGTCGGCTTCTACTAGTTTTTCCATTCGTCTGTAAAGAATTCTTGTTGGTATTTTGTAGCTGTGGCTTATTAAACTGATTGTTCGGTAATTTTCACATCTGTCAACACCCGCTTTCTTTGGGATTGGAATTAATATATTCTTCTTGAAGTCTGAGGATATTTCGACTGTGTCATACATCTTGCTCACCAGAGGGTAGAGTTTCGTCAGGACTGGCTCTCCCAAGGCCGTCAGTAGTTTCAATGGAATGTTGTTTACTCCAGGAGCCTTGTTTCGACTCAGGTCTTTCAGTGCTTTGTCAAACTCTTCACGCAGTATCGTATCTCCCATTTCATCTTCATCTACAACCTCTTCCATTTCCATAATATTGTCCTGAAGTACATCTCTCTTGTATAGTCCCTCTATATACTCCTTCCACCTTTCTGCTTTCCCTTCTTTGCTTAGAACTGGGTTTCCATCTCAGCTCTTGACGTTTATACAAGTGGTTCTCTTATCTCCAGAGGTCTCTTTAATTTTCCTTTAGGCAGTATTTATCTTACCCCTAGTCAGATAAGTCTCTACATGCTTACATTTGTCCTCTAGCCATCGCTGCTTAACCATTTTGCGCTTCCTGTCGATCTCATTTTTGAGACGTTTGTATTCCTTTTTGCCCGCTTCATTTACTGCATTTTTATATTTTCTCCTTTCATCAATTAAATTCAATATTTCTTCTGTTACCCAAGTATTTCTATTAGCCCTCTTTTTACCTACTTGCTCCTCTGCTGCCTTCACTACTTCATCCGTCAAAGCTACCCATTCTTCTTCTACTGTATTTCTTTCCCCCATTCCTGTCAATTGTTCCCTTATGCTCTCCCTGAAACTCTGTACAACCACTGGTTCTTTCAGTTTATCCAGGTCCCATCTCCTTAAATTCCCACCTTTTTGCAGTTAAAAAAATGGTTCAAATGGCTCTGAGCACTATGGGACTCAACTTCTGTGGTCATTAGTCCCCTAGAACTTAGAACTACTTAAACCTAACTAACCTAAGGACATCACACACATCCATGCCCAAGATAGGATTCGAACCTGCGACCGTAGCAGTCGCACGGTTCCGGACTGCGCGCCTAGAACCGCGAGACCACCGCGGCCGGCTTTTTGCAGTTTCTTCAGTTTTAATCTACAGGTCATAACCAATAGATTGTGGTCAGAGTCCATATCTGCCCCTGGAAATGTCTTACAATGTAAAACCTGGTTCCTAAATCTCTGTCTTACCATTATATAATCTATCTGATACATTTTAGTATCTCCAGGGTTCTTCCATGTATACAACCTTCTTTTATGGCTCTTAAACCAAGTGTTTGCTGTGATTAAGTTATGCTCTGTGCAAAATTCTACCAGGGGGCTTCCTCTTTTATTTCTTAGCCCCAATCCATATTCACCTACTACGTTTCCCTCCCTCCCTTTTCCTACACTTGAATTCCAGTCACCCATGACTATTACATTTTCGTCTGCCTTCATTACCTGAATAATTTCTTTTATTTCATCATACATTTCTTCAGTTTCTTCGTCATCTGCAGAGCTAGTTGGCATATAAACTTGTACAACTGTAGTAGGTGTGGGCTTCGTATCTATGTTGGTCACAATAATGCGTTCACTATTCTGTTTGTAATAGCTTAGCCGCATTCCTAATTTCTTATTCATTATTAAACCTACTCCTGCTGTTTGTAGTAGCTTACCCGCACTCCTATTATTTTTATTTATTATTAAACCTACTCCTGCATTACCCCTATTTCATTTTGTATTTATAACCCTGTATTCACCTGACCACAAGTCTTGTTTCTCCTGCCACCGAACTTTACTAATTCCCACTATATCTAACTTTAACCTATCCATTTCCCTTTTTAAATTTTCTAACCTACCTGCCCGATTAAGGGATCTGACATTCCACGCTCCGATCCGTAGAACGCCAGTTTTCTTTCTCCTGATAACGACATCCTCTTGAGTAGTCCCGGCCCGGAAATCCGAATGGGGGACTATTTTACCTCCGGTATATTTTACCCAAGTGGACGCCATCATCAATTAATCATACAGTAAAGTTGCATGCCCTAGGGAAAAATTACGGCCGTTATTTCCCCTTGCTTTCAGCCGTTCGCAGTACCAACACAGCAAGGCCGTTTTGGTTATTGTTCCCATGCCAGATCAGTCAATCATCCAGACTGTTGCCCTTGCAACTACTGAAAAGGCTGCTGCCCCTCTTCAGGAACCAAACGTTTGTCTGGCCTCTTAACAGATACCCCTCCGCTGTGGTTGTACTTACGGTACGGCTATCTGTATCGCTGAGTCACGCAAGCCTCTCCACCAACGGCAAGGTCCATGGTTCATGAGGAAGTAATAATATTAAGGATATAAAAAAACGTTTGCAATATTTTGCGCTGTCCCAGTATACTGTGCCGTCTGTGGTCAGTGCTGCGCAATATCCTTGACAGTCTCTAGCGTGCTAATCCCACTGGATATCTTTGTATTCACTCCTTGCTGTTATGGTATTGAAAGTGGGTTCAAAATTTGACGAACGAGCATACAATTAGAGAGCATCGAAATTTGTAAATAACTGCCAGCATTGTTGTTGGAGTCGTTAGGTGGCCATCTGCGTTGTCGATGCTATCTTCGCCGCAAGCCGCACCTCTGCAGTTGCTCGTGAGTAGTAGACTCGCTGACTTTGAACAGGATTCTGTTGCTCAGATATTTTCAAGTACAGACTCTGCGACATTTTACGAAAAAAATATTAAAAAACTTCCACAACAACTCATTACTCCCTCGCTTCTTTTCATAACAGCAAATTTTGATAATTGAATGAGGCTACACCTTCTTGTAATGCCGATTTAAAGCAACACAAATTTTCGATCTTTACAGTCACAATGTTATACCTTGGAGCATATTTTCACATTTGGGAAAGCCTTAATTTTCCGTAGTAATTATTTTAAGTTTTGAAAAACACTGGAGCACCTAAAAAGAGAATGCCATCATTTGAAAACGGGGTAAGAAAATTAATTAAACTGCTATTCCCTGTCCTGTACAACACTGAAGTTTGTGCAGTCAAAGTGCCGCAAAACTCTACATTTTTCCCCCGAATGATAGATACGAGACCTAACAATAGCTACGACATTCTGCATGTCTTACCACGGTGGTGCACAACCCAAATTACTACATTATTATTCGAGCGGACAATATAAGGTGGGTTTTCTGTCTTAAGATGCACCAAATATTTTTCTGGGTCAGTGTTATTTTGCCCACCCCGTGAATTTCGCTGCAAATTTTTGGCTCTGTGACATCCCTGTTGACTACCTGATCGAAATTCTGACAGTATCTGCGAAGTCTCATAACGAATCTTTCAGTCTGAAAAAAAAAGTTCAAATGTGTGTCAAATCTTACGGAACCCGACATTATTAGTGCCAAAATGATCAAAGCAGTTGCAGATCTGGGTTTGGATATCATACATTTATTTAAAAAAATGTTCAAATGTGTGTGAAATCTTATGGGACTTAACTGCTAAGGTCATCAGTCCCTAAGCTTACACACTACTTAACCTAAATTATCCTAAAGACAAATACACACACCCATGCCCGAGGAAGGACTCGAACCTTCGCCGGGATCAGCCGCACAGTCCGTGACTGCAGCGCCTGAGACCGCTCGGCTAATCCCGTGCGGCTTTCCGTCTGCAACGGCTTATGGTCTCTTTGTAACATGTCCTGGCAACTGAAACAGTGTGTCGGATCAGGACTGGTACACGAGACCTTACCTTTCGCAGGAAATGCTCTTACTGAGTGAACTACCCAGGTACGAGTCACAATCCACCCTCACAACTCTGCCTGTGGCAACAACTCTTCCCTAAAAATTTTGAACTTTTTTTCTTCCACGAGTGCTAGTATCCCAAGGTACGCAGAGGAACTTTTCAGATTGGAAGCTGGAGAGAAATACTGGCACAGCAGAGCTGTGTGGGTTAGTAGGGAGAGTGGCGGACTCCAGCCTAGATAGGACAGTCTGTAAGAGCAAGGTTTTGGATTCGTAACTGCTCTAACGTGAAGCTTTATCCACCGTTCATTTGCACAAAAGATGAATAGTAACAGTTCCTTAACACACCATCGTGGTGCCGCAGACACTAGTTTCACCTGCGACGTTCTTGGAACTCTGTGCCACAGCCGTCCTTGCAGCCTGTGATGGAGCTTAGCACCAGCGTACGCGGAGGTCAGCGCAGCAATGTCGGGAAGCGACCCGTGTCACGTGCCCTGCGGCGGCAGCAATTAATGCGGAGAGCAAGGCGGCTCATAATGCGGTAGTGGGGGCGGCAGAGGCGGCGGAGGTGGCGGCGGGCGCCGGCGGAGCGTGGGGCGCATCGATCGGTGGCGTCGGGGGCCGTGGAGCCGTGGAGCTGTGGCGTCTCGCTGGACGACACCCAGCGCCGGCTGGATTTATAGAGCCCGCAGCCGCGGACGCCAAATTACAGCCGCCCTCAATGGCCGCGCACTCAGCATTCTCCCCACCCCAGGCAGCGCCGCTCCTTATTGATAGCGGCGCATATTAGCCAAGCCCCAGGGCCCACACTCTGCCCCGGTATTCAGCCTGCAACACTTCCCAACGACATCTGTCTGGCACCTGTATGACCCCTGCAGAGTACCAAGTAGCGGTTCAGAAAATCTAAAGACATCCGGCCTGCAACACAGCCTAACTATGTCCAGTTGACACCTGAAGGAGACCTGTACCGTGATACGTAGTCTTTGATCCAATTGAAATACTGAGCCTGCAACATTTCCCAATTGCCACCCACATAACCCGTGAACCGCGTTATGTAGAAGTTCAGCCAAAAAGATATTCAGTACGCAATATTTCCAAGTGACGTCCAGTCGACACCTCTATGACCCCTGAATGAAGTAAACAGGAAGTTCAGGGAAGCTAAGGCAGAGTGGCAGCATGGAAATTTTAAGTAATAGAAAACTAAATGACTATTGGAGGGGCTAGTTCAGCAAACAGAAAAAACAAAACAACCATCGGTGAACTTAAACCCATACATGGCAACATGAAGAGTGCTATGGAAATTCCACTATTAAATACAGGTGAGAGAGTAGCTAGGAGGATCCAGTATTAGAATCTGATAGGTGTTTGGAAGCCTTAAGATCAAATAAAGCAGAAGGGAAAGATAACAGTCCATTAGAATTCATAAAATCATTGGTGGAGCTGGCAACAAAGCGACTATTTATGTTGGTGCGTAGAATGTACGAGTCAGGCGATATATCACCCGACTTTCCGACTCACATCATATCCACAGTTTTAAAAAATGCGAGAGCCAAAAAGTGCGAGAATTGTCGCACAGTCAACTTAACGGCTAACGCATCCAAGTTGCTAACAAGAAGAATAAACAGAAGAATGGAATCGAATTGAACATGTGTTAGATGACGACCAGTTTGACTTTAGGATAGGTAAGGGCACCAGAGAGTCAGTTCTGACGCAGCGGTTAAAGAAAAATCTAGATACGTTCATAGGATTTGTCGACAGGGAAAAAACGTTCAACAATCTTAAATGCAGAAAGATGTTCAAAATTTTGAGTAAAATAAGGGTAAACTGTAGACAGAGAGAGAGAGAGAGAGAGAGAGAGAGAGAGAGAGAGAGAGAGAGAGAGAGAGAGAGAGAGACGGGTAATATATAACTTCTATAAGATCCAACAGGGAATACGAAGATTGGAAGAAGAAGAACGAAGTGTTCCGATGAAAAACAGTGTTGTCTCTGACCCCAACTGTTCAATCTGTCCGTCGAAAAACAAATGATGGAAATAAAACAAAGGTTCTAGAGTGGGTTTAAAATTCAAGGCGAGAAGATATCAATGATAAAGCTATCAGATGACAGTGTTGTCATCATTGAATGTGAAGAACACTTACAGGATCTCCTGAATGGAATGAACAGTCTAATAAGTGCACAATATGGGCGGAGAGTAAATCGAAGTTAGACTGAAGTAATGAGAAGTAGCAGAAATGAGAAAAGCGAGAAATGAAAATCAGGATTGAGGGTCACGAAATAGATGAAGTTAAGGAATTCTGATACCTAGGCAGCAAGATAACCAATGGCAGACGGATCAAGGAGGACATGAAAACCAGGCTAGCATTGGCGAAAACGGCATTCCTGGCCAAAAGAAGTTAACTAGTATCAAACATAGGCCTTAATTTGAGGAAGAAATTTCTGAGAAAGTACATTTGGGCCACAGCATTGTATTGTTGTCAAACATAGACTGTGGCGAAACGGGAAAAGAAGAAAATCGAAACATTTGAGATGTGATGCTACAGACGAATGTCGTTAAATAGGTGGACATTAAAGGTAAGGAGGGCCAACGACCTTGCCGCAGTGGTATCTCCGGTTCCCGTCAGATCACCGGGCTAGGCCAGCACTTGGATGGGTGACCATCAAGTGTGCCGAGCGCTGTTGGCAAGCGGGTTGCACTCAGCCCTTGTGAGGCAAACTGAGGAGCTACTTAATTGAGAAGTAGCGGCTCCGGCCTCGGATACTGCCATACGGCCGGAGAGCGGTGTGCTGACCACATACGAATCCAGTGACGCCGGTGGGCTGAGAGGACGACACGGTGGCCAGTTGGTACCGTTGGTTCTTCATGACCTATTCGGGAGGAGTTTAGTTTTTATAGTTTTAGTTAAGTAAGGAATGAGGAGGTTCTGTGTATGATCAGAGAGGAGAGGAATATGTGGAAAACACTGACAAGGAGAACGAACAGAATGATAGAACATCTGATAAGAATTCAGAGAATGACTTCATGGTACTAGAGGGAGCTGTATAGTGTAAAAAGCGCAGAGGAAGACATAGATTGGAATACATCCTGCAAATTAGTGGGGATGTAAGTTGCGAGTGTTACGCTGAGAGAAAGAGGTTGGCGTAGGAGAGAAATTCGCGGCAGGCCACATCAAACCATTCAGTAGACAGACAACTAAAAGGAAATAAAGTAGACCCCTCACCCTTATAACGCATTACGTAATGGTTGAGCAAGAGGAAAAGGTGTTCTTGCTTAAACATTTTCCTGTGAAGTCTAACTGGGACCAGTAAACACCTGCAACAAAGTGGTTCAGAATGTAACATTTCACGATGAAATTCAACTGACATCTGTATGTCTCAGCATTATGTTGAGATACTCGAATAGATATTCAGCTGAAAACCGTTCCCGATGAGATTCAACTGACACTTGTGTGACCCATTGTAGCTTGTTACGTAGCGACTGAGCCAACTTAAAAGTTCTGAAACCCGTAATATGGGACTGTTGCATGGTAGCTGCGCGCACGGTGAAGTGTCAGTTAACAAAACTAAACTCTACGGTAAGTCACAGCCGTTGTAATGGCCATCTAGATCTTTGAGCATTTAACGTGTATATTTGGATAGCAGAAGAAAGTCAACATTTTGTATGTTGTGATTTCGCGCATAAGACATAAAAAGTTTGCAGCATAAACTGTCAGCATGGTTGGAGGATAAATTGTGGTTGATCACCGATAACCGGCAATGTACAGGGTGTTTCAAAAATGACCGGTACATTTGAAACGGCAATACAAACTAAACGACCAGCGATAGAAATACACCGTTTGTTGCAATATGCTTGGGACAACAGTATATTTTCAGGCAGACAAACTTTCGAAATTACAGTAGTTACAATTGTCAACAACAGATGGCGCTGCGGTCTGGGAAACTCTATAGTACGATATTTTCCACGTATCCACCATGCGTAGCAATAATATGGTGTAGTCTCTGAATGAAATAACCCGAAACCTTTGACAACGTGTCTGGCGGAATGGCTTCACATGCAGATGAGATGTACTGCTTCAGCTGTTCAATTGTTTAGGGATTCTGGCGGTACACCTGGTCTTTCAAGTGTCCCCACAGAAAGAAGTCACAGGGGTTCATGTCTGGCGAATAGGGAGGCCAATCCACGCCGCCTCCTGTATGTTTCGGATAGCCCAAAGCAATCACACGATCATCGAAATATTCATTCAGGAAATGAAAGACGTCGGCCGTGCGATGTGGCCGGGCACCGTCTTGCATAAACCACGAGGTGTTCGCAGTGTCGTCTAAGGCAGTTTGTACCGCCACAAATTCACGAAGAATGTCCAGATAGCGTGATGCAGTAATCGTTTCGGATCTGAAAAATGGGCCAATGATTCCTTTGGAAGATGGTTCAGATGGCTCTGAGCACTATGGGACTTAACATCTCAGGTCATCAGTCCCCTAGAACTTAGAACTATTTAAACCTAACTAACCTAAGGACATCACACACATCCATGACCGATGCAGGATTCGAACCTGCGACCGTAGTGGTCGCGCGGTTCCAGACTGACGCGCCTAGAGCCGCTCAGCCACTCCAGCCGGCTCCTTTGGAAGAAATGGCGGCCCAGACATGTACTTTTGGAGGATGCAGGGACGATGGGACTGCAACATGGGGCTTTTCGGTTCCCCATATGCGCCAGTTCTGTTTATTGACGAAGCCGTCCAGGTAAAAATAAGCTTCGTCAGTAAACCAAATACTGCCCACATGCATATCGCCGTCTTGAATCCTGTGCACTATATCGTTAGCTAATGTCTCTCGTGCAGCAATGGTAGCGGCGCTGAGGGGTTGCCGTGTTTGAATTTTGTATGGATAGAGGTGTAAACTCTGGCGCATGAGACGATACGTGGATGTTGGCGTCATTTGGACCGCAGCTGCAACACGGCGAACGGAAACCCGAGGCCGCTGCTGGATCACCTGCTGCACTAGCCGCGCGTTGCCCTCTGTGGTTGCCGTACGCGGTCGCCCTACCTTTCCAGCACGTTCATCCGTCACGTTCCCAGTCCGTTGAAATTTTTCAAACAGATCCTTTAGTGTATCGCTTTTCGGTCCTTTGGTTACATTAACCCTCCGTTGAAAACTTCGTCTTGTTGCAACAACACTGTGTTCTAGGCGGTGGAATTCCAACACCAGAAAAATCCTCTGTTCAAAGGAATAAACCATGTTGTCCACAGCACACTTGCACGTTGTGAACAGCACACGCTTACAGCAGAAAGACGACGTACAGAATGGCGCACCAACCGACTGCGTTGTCTTCTATATCTTTCACATCACTTGCAGCGCCATCTGTTGTTGAAAATTGAAACTACTGTAATTTCGAAAGTTTGTCCACCTGAAAATGTACTGTTGTCCCAAGCATATTGCAACAAACGGTGTATTTCTATCGCTGCTCGTTTAGTTTTTATTGCCATTTCAAATATACCGGTCATTTTTGAAACACCCTGTAGCTACATCTGCGTACAAAACTTGTCACCCACATTATCTGCATACGAAAGTAAACGACTGACAGAAGTTTGGAAACGCAAAATATTTTGAGTGGTCATTATGTGTCAAACTACGGTCGCAGGTTCGAATCCTGCCTCGGGCATGGATGAGTGTGATGTCCTTAGGTTAGTCAGGTCTAATTAGTCCTACGTTCTAGGCGAATGATGACCTCAGAAGTTAAGTCCCATAGTGCTCAGAGCCATTTGAACCAATCTGTGTCAAACCATTAACTTGTATGTATGGATGTTTGATGGTTTTTCACATTAACTTTTAAGGTTAGTTCACTTTATTGTTACTGCTGCTCAGCCTGCAGTTTTGTCTCCTTTATGTTTTTATATTAAGTGTATTTCCCTATTTAATCTAAAATGTCTCACTATTGTTATTTTTCACCCCTGACGCCAATCTGATGATATCCCAAAATCGCAAATTCTTCACATCCTGTAAATAAACAGGATTTCGTAACCGAGACGGTCTTATTTCAAGCAAAAACAGTAAGAGTTAAAAGCAATACGGCATCGTTGCGTAAGCCTCCGTAGCTAGAGTCAGTTGACATAAAACCGCAACACAATTTCAATAACTATGCTGCAGAAAGGAGGCAGACCTAGGAGGGGTCACTTAAAGGTGGCCGAAACTTCGGTTACTGAAGTATAGTTTTTTACCTTATGACACAATACATTCCTCGTAAAACTATTTTGTCGATATCACATCATTGAAAAAATTATGAAAGCAATGGGCCGTCATTAGTAAAAAGCAATAAAATAACTTTAGTTTTATATATTTCACTATATTTTAATTTTGATGTAATCTACCTATTCTTATTTGTCTTCTAGATCTAAGTAGAAGTGATCTCATTAAAATCGGTGTAAGACATGCCGTCTTTGACTCCTGCTGTACAGATTAGACCTGTAAAAGTGATGCCGGAAATAAAAGAAAGAATCAGGATTGGGGTTACGTTCAGACTCGAACTATATTAATGATAACATTCTCTGATGACAAACTTATCCTGAATGAAACTGAAGAGTAGTTACAGGACCGGATGAATGAAGGGTCTCATGAGGACAAATACAGGTTACAAATAAAGCCGAAGAAAAACGAAGGTAATGAGGAATTCCGGAAGTATTATTGGCGATAAACTTCCGATGAAACTTGGTGATCACGGGGCAGACCAGGTGAGTGAATTCTGCTACTTATAAAGCAAAATAACAAATTGCGAAAGAAACAACAGAGAATAGGGAGGGCACTAGAACAGGAAATAGAGCAATTCTGGCCAAAATAAATCTAAAGATCAAAAAAAATATCAAATGTATGTGAAATCTTATGAGACGTAACTGCTAAGGTCATCAGTCTCTAAGCTTACACACTACTTAACCTGAATTATCCTAAGGACAAACACATACACACCTATGCCCGAGGGAGGACTCGAACCTCCGCCGGGACCAGCAACACAGTCTATGACTGCAGCGCCTTAGAGCGCTCGGCTAATCCCGCGCGGCTCTAAGGATCAAACAAGGGCCTTAATTTAAGGAATAAATTTCGGAAAAGTTAGTTTCACGTACAGAAATGTATGTTATTAAGTCATGGATAGTGGGAAAATCGAAGAAGAAGGGGAACGACGTGCCTGAGAGGTGGTGCTATTGAAGCATGTTGAATATTAGGTGAAGGTTGACAAATAGGTGGACTGGTAAGCAATAAGTAGATTCTGAGCAGATTCAGCGAGAAGAGGAACGTATAGACCATACTGTTCAGACGCGGAGGACCAACTTCCGCTGTACTTCAGGGAGCTGCAGAATGTAATAATGAAGGGGAAAACAAATATTGGAATATATCCAACAAGTAATTGCGATCTCTAAGATTAAGAGGTTGGCACAGGAGCGCAATTGGATTTGGGTCGTAAGAAACTGGTCAGAAAACTTTAAAATAAATAGAAACAGTCTCGACCGCAAAAAACCTTTACTTTTGTGTTACCGATTTCGGTCAGTTTTTGGCCATCTTCAGCCCTTATACTTTGATTGTAGGTTGGGATGATGTAAGAAACTAGTGCTGCGACTCCACGAACGTTACCTGCTGATCAGATGACGTTCTTACAGCCGTAACAGCTGCTACGTTCACTATTCAGCAGGTGATGTTCATGGTGTCGTAACACTTGCTCCGTTCACCGACAGCGCCTACCATTGTAGTATATGGTCTGTAGATGGTCAAAAACTTACACATACCCGGTATCCAAAGAGATAAAGGTGTTCTGCAGTCGAGACTGTTTCATTTTAAAGTCCTAGGGAAACAGCCGCTGTTCTCTACGGCAAATCCTCTAAGAAATTAGTGGTCAGAAAACAGATGACACAAAATAAAGTTCTTTGGCGGTAAGTTGATTGGCGTCGCGGTACTGCGGCGTTCTGTCACGCATGGCGCTGCTGGTGTCCTGTTCAGGGGCAGCAAGAGAGCGGCATCTGACTGCAGAGAGCGTGTACTGTGAGATATCTGTGGGGAAGCGTCGTGCGACTAATTGCGAGAGCAGCCAGAGTGTAGGTTCACGTCGACGCCGCTTAGCAATTACGTCGTGCACCCCCTGCTCCACCATTAGCGGCAGCCACTCTACCGGACAGAGGTGGTGCGTGCAGTGCCTAGCTGGATGGCCACTCCTACACTCTACATGCTGACATTTTTCCACCCGCACTTTTGTGGAAGCCGCATCTGGCCAGGGAGTAGCTTAACTGTTACGTCGCACACGCGTGATAATCGACGCAGGAAGAGTCTCCTGAACCGGAGCGACTGCTTTTCCACATTCATTCAGTGAAAGTCCGCGGCGATAATGCCTTTCTCAGCCGTCAGCAGCAAAGGGCAGTTTCAGGTCCAGCAGACGGGAAGGCGATTATCTAGCCAACGAGTTGGCCAAGTGCACTCTGCAGCTCATACAGACAGCCACGACGGCGCCTCGTAGGTGACCGGGAGACAGGTGGGTGAAGCACAAGGCACACTTTTAACGAACGAATTTTTGGTCAAAATATAGTATTTGTTTGTGCATCACGTACTACGTGTAAATCAGCCACCATGCAAGTATGCGAGTGGGTCTTTAGGATCAATGATTCACTGACTGTGCAGTGTGTGGAGTCTAAAGTTTATAGGACGCAGTAGGCTGCCCAAGCCAAGGAACAGAAGATCGTGAACTCGTTTCCTAATACGGGGAGTTTTCTGACCAAGCCCACTCTTGTTACAGTAACTGATTATGTGTCTTCTTTTTATTTTGTCGAAAGACGAAATACCTGAAAGCTAAGAGATATATACAATACCCAGAAATATATAATCCTACACATAAATAAGAACACCTATATATAAAACTTGCTTAACGAAAATTTTTTCAACAGTAAAAAACCATTGCGTATTTCACGGGATAATCAATTTTCGATGTTATTTGACATCTAGTAAACAGGAGCCAAATATACGGACTGAAAATATTGCCTAATTTGTTTGTAAGAATATAATTATGTTCTCGATGTCAAGTAAATTTACACGCGTTAAAACGTTTGGACGACAACACTTGGTTGCCGTCTTTTTTGACTCGCGTAAAGCATATGACACGACCTGGTGACATCATATCCTGCCATGTGGTATGAGTGGGGTCTCCGGGGCCCGCTCCCGATTTTTATCCAAAATTTCCTGTCGGTCCGTACTTTCCGTGTCAAAGTTGGTGCCTCCCTAGTTTCCCCGCGTATTCAGGACAATGGCGTTCCGCAGGGCTCTGTATTGGGTGTGTCTCTATTTTTAGTGGCAGTTAATGGCCAAACAGCAGCTGTAGGAACGTCGGTCTCTCCTTCTCTGCATGCGGATGACTTCTGCATTTCGAATTGCTCCTCCAGTACTGGAGTTGCTGTGAGGCGCCTACAAGGAGCCATTCACAAGGCGCAGTCATGGGCTCTAGCCCACGGCTTCCAGTTTTCAGCCGTAAGTCGCGTGTCATGCACTTCTGTCGGCATCGTACCATTAATCCGAAATTTGAACTTTATCTTAAGGACGATCCACTCACTGTAGTGGAGACGTACCGATTCTTATGACTGGTTTTCGACGTCCTATTGACTTGGCTACCTCACCTTCGTCAGCTTAAGTGGAAGTGCTGGCAGCACCTCAATGTTCAGCGCTGCCTGAGCAACACCAACTGGGCTGCAGATCGCTCTACGCTGCTGCAGCTCTACAGAGCTCTTGTTGCACACATTCGTAGTTCTCCTGAGCATCCGAATTACCGCCTCCTTTTCCCACCCGCGGCAGTTCATCTCCCACATCGGCGACCCAGCTCAGGGCTCACGATTGCGGTTAGTGTGCGATACTTTCTCTCCGAACTAGAGTCCTTCCCTTTACCACCCCTGCTTGAGGTCCATTCACGTACAATGCCATGCTGTACACCTCGGCTCAAGGTTCGCCTGGACCTTTCGCATGGCCCTGGCGACTCCGTTAACCCCGCCGCTCTCCACTGTCACACTCGATTGTTGACGTGTTCCGGGACTCTGAAGTTGTTTACATCGACTGCTCGACTGCTGATGATAATGGTTCAAATGGCTATGAGCACTATAGGACTCAACTGCTGTGGTCATTAGTCCCCTAGAACTTAGAACTACTTAAACCTAACTAACCTAAGAACATCACACACATCCATGGCCGAGGCAGGATTCGAACCTGCGACCGTAGCAGTCGCACGGTTCCGGACTGCGCGCCTAGAACCGCGAGACTACCGCGGCCGGCGCTGATGATAATGTTGACTTCGCCTATGTTCACGGAGGCCATATAGAACAGCATTCCTTGCGCACTAGCTGTAGTGTATTCACTACAGTGCTTGTGGCCGTATCTCGTGCACTTCACTACGTCCGTTCCTGTCTCTGATGAATCGTTTCTTCTGTGTTCTGACTCCCTGAGCAGCTTACAAGCTATCGACCAGTGATACCTTCACCATGCTTTGATAGCGAAAATCCAGGAGTCCTTCTCTGTCCTGGAACAGTCCAGTCGTTCACTGGTGTTTGTGTGGACCCCAGGATAAGTCGGAATCCCAGACAACGGTATTGCTGTCAGGCTGGCCAGACAGCCTACGCGGAAACCGCTCCTGGTGATTGGCATCTCTGAAACTGACCGTACGCCGCAAGGTTATTCGGCTTTGGGAGACGGACTGGCATAACAGTATGCACAACAAACTGCGTGTCGTTAAGGAGACTGCGAATGTGTGGAAGTCTTCCCTGTGGGCTTCTCACAAGGAATCAGTTTTCCTCTGTCGGCTCAACATCGGTCATACGTGGCTCACACATGGTTACCTCCTCCGTCGCGAGAACCCACCTCAGTTTCGCTATGCCTCCCAAATGACAATCGTCCACCTCTTGCTGGACTGCCCACTTTTATCCACTCTGCGGCGTACTTTTAACTTTCCCAGCACCCTACCTTCGGTTTTTGGCAACAATGCCTCAAAAGCATGTTAGTTTATGTTTTATTCGTGAGGGTGGGTTTCATCATTTGATCGGAGTTTTAGCGCATGTCCTTTGTCCCTCTGTGTCCTTGACCCTAGTGCTTGTAGGGTGGAGGTTTTAATGTGTTGCAGATTGGCTGGCTCCTCCTTTTTTATTCTCATGGTCAGCCATTTATGGTCATCTGATTTCTTGCGTGTCTCTGTGGTTTCCTTGCCCTGTTTTGTCCATTGTAGTGTGTATAGCCTTCTGTCGTTCTTCTGGTTCTTCCTCTCTCCTGTTATTGTGTCGTACATCTTTCTTACTTTTTTCTCTACCATGGGTAATTGTTCTACTGGGAACAAGGGACCGATGGCCTCGCAGTTTGGTCGCTTCCCCCCCTCCTTTTATACCAACCAACCAATCCTTTTTCTAGTATCGTCTGTGTAACGTCAGTGCCAAAGCTGTGTGTGTTTTGAGAACGTTGGTGAGGCTGATGGTTTGATAGCAATCCACATCAAGCCGATCTTTACCGGGTTTCAGCACTGGAATAATGGTGCTCTCCCGCCATTGAGACTGAAAGACGCCATCGCAAAAGATCTGGTTGAAGATGATGAGGAGTTATCACTTGTAGTCACACGAGAGGACTTTCCTTTCGATCCGCTGTTTGAGGGTGCGAAAAGCTGGAGGGTAGTTCTCTGATGCAGAGGCTCGAGCATATTACTCAGCAAAGTGCTCGCCAATGGCGTTTGCGTCGGTAGTTAGCACGCCATTGAGGATAATTGCAGGGATACCTGTTGGGGTCTCGTACCCAAATAGACGTCTGATCTTCGTCCAGACTTGGGAAGGTGACGTATGGCACCCAATGGTCGACATGTACCTCTCCAAACACTCCTGTTTCCGTCGTTTTATAAACAGGCGAACACGAGCACGGAGCCGCTCAAAGGCTATTAGATGCTCTAGGGAAGGGTGCGCTTATATCGCTGTAGAGCTCGCTGACGCTCTTTAATTGCATCAGCGACTTCCAGAGACGACCAAGGGACTGTCTTTCTCTGGTGGCACCCTAGAGAATGAGGGATCTCGTTTTTCGCAGCAGAAACGATCCTTGTAGTGACCTGCTCAATTACAACATCGATGACACCACTTGGTGGAGATTCAAAGCCCATTTGGGTAGGCGTCCATGGGCATGACGCCATGGGAGTGACAGGAAGATGGGGAAGTGGTCACTACCACACAAGTCGTCATGTGCTCTTCAGTGGATAGATAGGAGAAGTCTTAGGCTTCAAATTGATAAATCAACTGCCGTGTAACTACCAGTGTTTAAGAGGCAGAGGTCGAGTTGGAACAGTAAATGTTCGACATCTCTGCCAAGGCCAGTAAGCATGGCGCTATCTGACAATGAGTGACGGGTGTTAAAATCTCCCAAAAGTAGGAAAGGTTTACGGAGTTGATCAATCAGTGCAGACAGTACGTTCAAGGGTACTGTACCATCTGGAGGGAGATACATGTTGCATACAGTTATTTCCTGTGTCGTCTGTATTCTGACAGCCACAGCTTTGAGAGGAGTTTGAAGGGGAACACGTTCTCTACATACCGAGTTCAGGACATGAACGTAAACTGTAACTCACTCTCTATTATATTCGCTACAGGTCTTGTAATATACCCTGTAGCTGCAAAGGGCAGGGGTCGGCATTGCCAGGAACCAGGTTTCCTGGAGGACAATACAGAAAGCAGGTGTAAATCTTAGCAATTGCCATTACTCAGCCAGATGGTGGAAAAAACCGCCAAAATTCCAGGGGAGGATGACGTGATCGTGAGACTGGGACGGCATGAAATACTCAATGAGACAGTCTACGCCTCAGGGTCACCTGCTGCCACCGACGTATTTCCTGAACAGGCTATATCCATTGCGTCTGAGGGTCTGGCGAGATCTAGGTCCTCAGCAGATGAATCTTCACCTCATCCTCAGACAAAGAGGTTGTTGGCAGTGGTGGTATGAGTGCCACCACAATTCCCTTGGTCTTGGGGGCGGGGGGTCTTCTTTATGGATTTCTCTCACTGATCCTTGGTTTTCTCTGGCTAGGAGGGCTTCTTAACTGATTCAGTCTCCAATACTGAGGATGATCATGAAGCCGTATGACCAGCTACATTCGGCACTTCAGGCACTGGTGGGTGTCGTCTTTCCCACTAGCAGAAGGGAGTGGCCCAAGTGAGGAGCCGAAGAAGACTTACGCTTCTCAAGCTGAGAAGTGGGGACTGGTGTCCAAAAAGATTGGGAAGACAGTGCTCCCAACATAGGTGGTGCAGGAGCAATAGGGAATGACTTGTCCCCCACCATCGAGGGGGCAGGTGTAGCCTTCTGGCTCTGAGAACCGACTAGAGCTCGCAGAACCGATGGGGCTACAGCTGTTCCCATAGCGGTGGCATAAGAGGAGGTCACAGCCACAGGATGTAGGTGCTCAAATTTCCTCTTGGCCTCAGTGTAGGTCAGTCAGTACAGGGACTTGTATTACATGATTTTCCTTTCTCGCTGTAAAATCCTGCAGTCTGGTGAGCAAGGGAATGATGCTCTCCCCAGAAGACACAGGTGGGAGGCAGGGGCATGGGATGGACGTCCACAATCTCGACATGTGATGCTGCAAGTACAATGAGAAGACTTATGCCCGAACTTCCAGCACTTAAAGTACTGCATTCGGGGAAGGATATATGGTTTGACATCACAGCAGCAGACCATCACCTTAACCTTCTCGGTTAATGTGTCAGCCTCAAAGGCCCAGACGGAGGCACCGGCGGCAACCTGATTATACCACGGACCCCGATGGACGTGCCTGACGAAACGAACTCCTTGTCGCTCTAAGTTGGCGTGCAGCTCGTCGTCAGGCTACAAAAGAAGGTCCCAGTTGAAAATAATACCCCTGACCACACTTAAGCTCTTACGAGGCGTGATGGTAACGGAATGATCCCGCAGCTTGACACAAGCGAGTAATGCCCATTACTGGGCAGAGGATGCCGATTTTATCAAGACTGACCTGGAACGCATTTTGGACAAGCCCTCCAACTCCCCAAACTTGCCTTCTAAATGCTCTAAAAAAACCGGAGGCTTCATCGAAACAAAGGAGTCCCCACCAGCTCTCGTACATTCGAGATGCCGGAGTGAATATGGTTCACAGCTGTCTTTAGCCTGGCGTTCCTTCCATGGCGTGGCCAGGGAGGGGAATGATTTAGGATCATACTTCCTTGGATTGTACTGAGACTTGAAATACTTAGAGACTGCTGGCGTTTGATCATCAGCAAGTGATGTCGTGGTACGATTCATCGCACATCATCCGACTTGATGCCACCTGCTCCAACCAGGGGCCCTCCCCACATGCGCCACCCAGCCGCAGAAAAGGCCACCTGGTGGGATGGCCATTGCCAGGTGTCCCGATGCCCCAGGGTGCCGGGCATCTACTCCTTGGCTTATGTGGGGAGTTAACAGCGCAGGCATCTACAGAGCGATCCCTGTGTAGTCAGGGGCTACAACCAAGTGGGTACATGGCGGCCCACCGCAATGGACTGGCTACCGTGCTGGTTATCAGGTGCGAAGAATTCCATGTTCATCGTCGGTGCAGAAAACGACACTGCATAATTGGTGGAGGAATACACACACAGGATGGTGGCCTCATTGAAGAGATGGAAAATGAGCGGGACTGCAGCGCCGCGACGAGAAAGTGGGCTAAAGATCTCAATGCCCGATGGATATGATGCACCATGTAAAGCACCCTTCCAAAATTGGCTCGCTCTTTGTGAAAATTTTGAAAAATTGGGGTCAAACCCTACAGGGGTCCAAGACATAAAGGCCGAAAGGTGTGAGACTCCTTTTATTCGCCTCTTACGACAGGCAGGAATATCTCAGGCCTGTTCTAACCCCGGGTCTGCAGGGAGGTAAGAAAAGGAATTAAGGTAAAAGCCGGGAGCACTGCCTTAGACTCACTTTCTATTACACGAATGTGTGGTGTCTGTTCTTTCAGACATATCCGAAAGAACAGACATCACGCGTACATATAACTCATTTGCCTCTATGGGCAACGAATCCATCTTCTTCAGTGAGGATTCACAAGTACGTCCGGCCTCCTGCGGGAACCACTGAGTAGAGAGCGTGGAGGACAGGGACAGTGGATGGGTGGCGTCAGATGGCAGTGTGGGTCGGGTAGGAGGCGTACCGAGATAGTCCGCGCAGCTGCTATAACCAACTACGACCGTGTCGCGCAGTGGGTAAAGCAGCTACATTAGTAAGCAGGTGATCCCCGGTTTGAATCCCGATCCGGTATACATTTTCAATTATCGTCGTTGATTCGGAGTAATGTCCCAACGCAGCTGATATCAATAATCCCTTCCCTTTCCTTCACTTTCATCTGCTCCTCCCTCCCCCCCCCCCCACCCCACCCCCAACACCACCTTCAATCTACATACAAAGATTAACATTCCAGGATTATTTGATCAGGCAAGAAATTCGGTCGTGTAAAATACACTTGAACTTCCTGATGTCGAGGTTGCGAAAGTAATGTGAACACTTCACTTTTCGAGCTTTGATATTGTCCTTTACTATACGTTCGTGTTATTACAAGGGGCATTCATTAAGTAGGCCTAATACAGCACATTTTTATGAGAACAGGTTGATTTTATTCAGGATTCCAGTACACCATAGTATTCACCATTCTTTTGGCAACAAAACCCCATTTTGCAGCATAACCTCCGTTCAATGCAAAGGCTCCACCCCACCTTACTTGGAGCGCCTGCATGTCCACATGGTAGAACACTAATAGTAAACGCCGGAGCCAACGTCTTGATGAATCAAAATCCTCACTCTGATCTTTTCACTGCTTCCCGTAGACTGCAAACTTCATTGGGTCAGACAGATGGCAGTTGGAAGATACGAAAACCAGGCTGAAGGGTGGATGAGAAGGTGCTCACAAAACTCTCGGAAGCACAGTCATGTCTGACGCCTTGCATTGTTATGGAGAGGGAGAGGTTCTTTTGCATTTTTGTGCTGACGAACACGCTGAAGTCTTTTCTTCAGTTTTCTGATGACAGCACAATACACTTTAGAGCTAATTGCTGCACCATAATGGAGGACATTAAACGGAATAACCCCTTCAGAGTCCCAGAAAACTTCGCCATGATTTTTACTGTTTCACGGTGCGGTTTTCAACTCTTCCTTCGGAGGAGAGGTGGCATGGCGCCATTCATTTGATTGCCATTTTTTCCGGTTTTAAGTGATGGAACCATGTTTCACCGCCTGCGACGGTGTTCAGCAAAAACAGCCTCGTAACGCCTAAGCAGTTTAGCGCAGGTGGTCCTTCGTTGCTCTTTACTGTCTTTTATTATGCGGTGAGGAATCAGCGGGCACACAACGCTCAGTACCCCAACTTGTGGACGACTGCGTCAACACTGCCAGCAGAGACGTCCAGTTGAAAAGCCTGGTGTTTGACTGTGATCTATAGATGACCTCGGCCGAGGGTGTTCCTACATTGCAGGAGTCACAGCTGTGTGCAGCCGGCCGACACGCGGGAGTCATTTGGGCGACCTTGTTGTGGTGATGACAGACGACTCACCGTACTATTGTTCACTGCCAGGTCACTGTAGACATTCTGAAGCACCTACGAATATTTGCGATGCTCTGGCTTTACGACAACAGATATTCAATGAAAACTCATTTTTTGGAACGCATTTTGAAGACTACATGTAACACCACCACCTATATTGGCTGAAACGGGAAAATTCCACAACGTCCCACCACAAACTTCTCATTTTTTCAATCTAAATTGACCAAGAAAAGAAGTGCTGCCTCTCGTACATCATCCTACTGAGTCCTCTGCCACACGTGATATAACGTAATACTATGATCTACGGGTTTCAATGAAAGCAAAGTGTTGACGCCAAATAAGTTAATGGATCTGGGGTATCAGCTGCAAGTGCACTAAGGATACCTAAACCTACTGTAAAGTGAAGAACAGTAGTTCGTGACAGTTACGAGTTAGCATCACACACCAGCTATCCGCAGTGGCTCATCTCGTAATCAAGTTAATACATAGTTTTGACTCCAAATAGTGTTGCTTTCATATTCAAATTTAAAATTAGTACGTGTATGTCACACATGATCGATTGTATTGTTATGTTGTATATTTTAGAGCGCTGATCTCAAGGAGGTTGTAATGATCGAAATAGCTTATGGACATTAGATATACACACATCAAAGAAAGTTTTATATCACTCCGGTTCCCAGAACTCTTGAAGATACAGTTGACTATGGATACTGTATCACAGACACAGTCCCTTTGACTGTTCAGAGATGTAACTAACCCAAATATGTAAACAACCATGCATGGGCAGCACCTATTACACGGAATGGCTCCGACAGCCGATCAGTTTCACTCATTCCACCAGGAAGGAGGTACAAAGCTCATGTTGCCTGTAGTTTAACCATGCCTAGACGGTCAATACCACGGTTCGACCGCGTCTGCGTTGTTAATTTGTGCTATGAAGGGCTCTCTACAAGGGAAGTGACCAGGCCATGCGGAAGAACCAGAGAGATGTAGTTCGGACATGGAGGAGATACTGAGAAACAGGAACTGTCGATGACACGTCTCCCTCAGGCCGCCCAAGGGCTACTACTGAAGTGGATGGCCGCTACCTACGGCTCAGAGGCACTCTGAATGCAACGCCATCATGTTGAATAATGCTTTTCGTGAAGCCACAGGACTTCGTTTTTCGAATTAAACTGTGCGTAATGGGCTACGTGATGCGCAACTTTACTCCCGACGTCCATGGCGAGGTCCGTCTTTGCAACTACGACACAATGCAGTGCGGTACAGATGGGCCCAACAACATGCCAAATCGACCACTCAGGATTGGCATCACGTTCTCTTCACCGATGAGTGTCGCATATGCCTTCAACCAGACAATCGTCGGAGATGTGTTTGGAGGCAACCCGGTCAGGCTGAACGCCTTAGACACACTGTCCAGCGAGTCCAGCAAGGTGGAGTTTCCCTGCTGTTTTGAGGTGGCATTACGTGGGGCCGACGTAGGCCGCTGGTGGTCATGGAAGGCGCCGTAATGGCTGTACGATACGTGAATGCCGTCCTCCAACCTATAGTGCAACCATATCGGCAGCATATTGGCGAGGCGTTTGTCTTCATGGACAATTAGCGGCCCCATCGTGCACATGTTGTCAATGACTTCCTTCAGGATAATGACGTCACTCGACTAGAGCGGCCAGCATGTTCTCCGGACATGAGCCCTATCGAACATGCCTGGGATAGATTGAAAAGCGCTCTTTATGGACGACTTGATCCACTAACTACTCTGAGGGATCCACTCCGAATCGTCGTTGAGGAGTGGGACAGTCTCGACCAACAGTGCCTTGGTTAACTTGTGGATAGTATTCCACGACAAATACAGGCATACATCAATACAAGAGGACGTGCTACTGGGTTTTAGGGGTACCGGGTGTACAGCAAAGTGGGCCACCAGCTCTGAAGGTCTCCCTGTATGGACGTACCACATGCAATGTGCAGTTTTCATTAGCAATAAAATGGGCTTGTATATATGTGATGTGTGTTCCAATTTTCTTTACAGATTCCAGAACTCTCGGAAGCAAGGTGATGCGAAACATTTTTTTTTTTTTATGTGAGTAAAATAAATCTGCTATTTCGACTGCTACTCTTCATTTCTGTATTAAGTACGAAAGATTAATTGCTTCATGACGTTTATGATTCTCAACAAGGAGCTTATTTCTACCATATTTAAAAAATTGTAGAGATGGAAATTTTGTTGTGGTCTGATGACAATACATGGTGGAGCGGTGCGAGGGGGGTGGGGGGGGGGGGGCGGGTGGGGAGTCGTACAATAAAGGATTTACGTTGTGACGATGAATTGCTAATAATTATTGGTAAACATGAATGAATATGTCGTGACGGATTTCTACATCTACATCTACATCCGTACTCCGCAAGCCACCTGACGGTGTGTGGCGGAGGGTACCCTGAATACCTCTATCGGTTCTCCCTTCTATTCCAGTCTCGTATTGTACGTGGAAAGAAGGATTGTCGGTATGCTTCTGTGTGGGCTCCTCATGGTCTCTTCGCGAGATATACGTAGGAGGGAGCAATATACTGCTTGACTCTTCGGTGAAGGTATGTTCTCGAAACTTTAACAAAAGCCCGTACCGAGCTACTGAGCGTCTCTCCTGCAGAGTCTTCCACTGGAGTTGATCTATCATCTCCGTAACGCTTTCGCAATTACTAAATGATCCTGTAACGAAGCGCGCTGCTCTCAGTTGGATCTGCTCTATCAACCCTACCTGGTGCGGATCCCACGCTGCTGAGCAGTATTCAAGCATTGGGCGAACAAGCGTACTGTAACCTACTTCCTTTGTTGTCGGATTGCATTTCCTTAGGATTCTTCCAATGAATCTCAGTCTGGCATCTGCTTTACCGACGATCAACTTTATATCATCATTCCATTTTAAATCACTCCTAATGCGTACTCCCAGATAATTTATGGAATTAACTGCTTCCAGTTGCTGACCTGCTATTTTGTAGCTAAATGATAAGGGACCTATCTTTCTATGTATTCGCATGCCATTACACTTCGCTACATTGAGATTCAATTGCCATTCCGTGCACCATGCGTCAATTCGCTGCAGATCCTCCTGCATTTCAGTACAATTTTCCATTGTTGCAACCTCTCGATACACCACAGCATCATCTGCAAAAAGCCTCAGTGAACTTCCGATGTCATCCACCAGGTCATTTATGTATATTGTGAATAGCAACGGTCCTATGACACTCCCCTGGAGCACACCTGAAATCTCTCTTACTTCGGAAGACTTCTCTCCATTGAGAGTGACGTGCTGCGTTCTGTTATCTAGGAACTCCTCAATCCAATCACACAATTGATCTGATAGTCCGTATGCTCTTACTTTGTTCATTAAACGACTGTGGGGAACTGTGTCAAACGCCTTGCGGAAGTCAAGAAACACGGCGTCTACCTGTGAACCCGTGTCTAAGGCCCTCTGAGTCTCGTGGACGAATAGCGCGAGCTGGGTTTCACACGATCGTCTTTTTCGAAACCCATGCTGATTCCTACAGAGTAGATTTCTAGTCTCCAGAAAAGACATTATACTCGAACATAATACGTGTTCCAAAATTCTGCAACTGATCGACGTTAGAGATATAGGTCTATAGTTCTGCACATCTGTTCGACGTCCCTTCTTGAGAACGGGGATGACCTGTGTCCTTTTCCAATCCTTTGGAACGCTTCGCTCTTCTAGAGACCTACGGTACACCGCTGCAAGAAGGGGGGCAAGTTCCTTCGCGTACTCTGTGTAAAATCGAACTGGTATCCCATCAGGACCAGCGGCCTTTCCTCTTTTGAGCGATTTTAATTGTTTCTCTATCCCTCTGTCGTCTACTTCGATATCTACCATTTTGTCAACTGTGCGACAATCTAGAGAAGGAAGCACAGTGCAATCTTCCTCTGTGAAACAGCTTTGGAAGAAGACATTTAGTATTTCGGCATTTAGTCTGTCATCCTCTGTTTCAGTACCATTTTGGTCACAGAGTGTCTGGACATTTTGTTTTGATCCACCTACCGCTTTGACATAGGACCAAAATTTCTTAGAATTTTCTGCCAAGTCAGTACATAGAACTTTACTTTCGAATTCATTGAAAGCCTCTCGCATAGCCCTCCTCACACTACATTTCGCTTCGCGTAATTTTTGTTTGTCTGCAAGGCTTTGGCTATGTTTATGTTTGCTGTGAAGTTCCCTTTGCTTCCGCAGCAGTTTTCTAACTCGGTTGTTGTACCATGGTGGCTCTTTCCCATCTCTTACGATCTTGCTTGGCACATACTCATCTAACGCATATTGTACCATGGTTTTGAACTTTGTCCACTGATCCTCAACACTATCTGCACTTGAGACAAAACTTTTGTGTTGAGCCGTCAGGTACTCATGTTTAGGTGGTGGAAGGTGGTTCAAATTCCGGAGCGAGAGGATGCACACAAAAATGCGTGAAAGCTGGAATATAGATGCAGTGGCATAACAGGTTATCTCAATGAGAGATAAAAGGGTATGGTACTGGACGCTGGAATTCAGTTTCCCGGTTTAGGTATTGGTAGAAAGTGCACCAGGCAGGGAAGGAGTAGTGAAATCGTGTGAGTAGCACAGAATGCGAATAGATGAAAGTATCCCGATGCAGAAGTCGACGCTGGATGCATTTCAGTCGAGTATTTCGAAAAATTTGTAATATTTGGGTATATCTGAAGCGCAGTCTTCCTTCTCTATCCTTACTTAAACCATAACAATTACCATTAAGTTTAATTTCTGTGTATTGTTGTTTACCCCTATTTGTGTACAATATACGGAGCAAATGTGAAACGCGGAACAGTCGCCAGGAACTGCGGTGCGGCTTCCTCGTGCAGCTGTGACCTGAGCCAGCGCCCTCGCCGCTGCAGCGCTCGCGGGCGAGAGGGCGGGGGCAGACTGCCGCTGGAGCGCGTCACTCTTCCAGTCGCTCTGGAGGAGCGCCAGCACGTCAGCTGCAAGCAGCTCTCCAGATTTACGGGCCAAAAGTTATTTATGTCGCTTGCGAAATGTGGCACTGCATCTTTTTATTTCGAAAGAAAGATGCTGATTTACGATTTCCGCGAACCACAAACTTATCCCCCACGTGCTTAACTTACGTCGCCAACTTTTGCCAGACACGATTTAGTATCGTTTGCAGCAGAGGTCCACGTGTCTAGATGTCATCGCATTTGTTTGTAGAAATATTGTGTGGAGCGCAACTTGGACGCCGATTAACCTTGTTTTCATTGTTCTGTGTCATTTATGTTTTGTGTACATATTAAGTTACGTGAGCAGTAGGTCGCAAGCGACATTTCAGATATTATGGATGTGGTTTTAGTCTCTCTGTGGTAGATTCTGTGTGGAGAATATTGCAGGACACGGACAAACCGCATGTTTACTGTCAAATATACTGTCGAGAGATATCCCAGAGTAACGTGGGTTTGAGATCTGTATCGTGGAGGCAATGTGACTCACAGCCGATTATACTGTTGGAGGTAACAAGCGAGGTCTCATCAGTTCTCTGGGTTCATGTGGCTCGCGATGACTCCGTGTCCTGTAGCACCCTCTTCATCTCAGAACCCCACTTTATACTCACCGACCCCAACTTTGATGTTAAATTTCTCACTAATCTCATTTCTGCAAGTCCTCGTTACTTTCGTCTTTCTTTGGTTTACTCTCAGATCGTATTCAGAATGTCTCGTTTTGCTTCTGCGATTGAAGATAGCAATGTCATCTACATATTTTATCATAGGCACTTATGCAACTGGCACTTATTCACCTCAGTCTTAATCCCAATCTTGCCATCACTCCTTTGTTATACACATAGAACATCAGCAGAGAATCTCTTACATCCTTTTCAATCCGAGCACTTCTTCCTTAGCTTATCATTCTAATTGTTCATCCTTGCAATTCATATTGTAGACTAAATGTTTTTACTTGCAAATTACACAAATTTTTATAAGAATTACGAAAATCTTGCCCCATTTCTCAGTGTCGAACAACTTTTCTACCTCGGCAAATCAGAAATCTGATTTCCCTCTGTCTTACCGCTTCCATTTCTTCATCTAACAGCATACAGTTCCTACCGCTCGCAGAGGACTTCAGTATCTTCTTTCCACCTATCCGCTATCTCATCAACACTAAACAGCGGCTTTTATCCTGCAATAACACCTATTCTTTTAATTTATCTGGAGGTTGTTTTGAATTTTCTATGTACTGATTCTGTGTTTCCGACTCGTGAGTGACTTATATTTCTGTATTCTTGAATTTCGTTGAATTTTTTTTCTTACTTCCTTCTTTTGTCGATCACTTGAAGCACTTTATCTGTTACCCGGTGTTTCTTCGCAGTTACCGTCCTCGGTGCATTTTGTGTTCAATTTAGGTGAATTTTCGTTTTTAGAGACGTCCAGTCCTATTCAGCTGACCTGCTTTTTGTGGTATGAAGCATCACAGTATTTACAACCTCAGGCAACTTCAAGTGCACCTCACCATTCCTCATTCATTCAACATCTAAATTCCTACCACTATGAATCTTCCGGATGGTTCTTTTAAAATTCAGCCTATTCTTCCTCATTAGTGAGTTGTGATCTGAGTCTACATTTGCTGCTAGGAGCGCCTTACAATCCAATATCTGCCTCCGACATCTCTGTTTGATAATGATGTCATTCAACTGGAATCGCCTCGTACTACCTCATTCTCTTGTGAATTTTTAACAGTTCATTCCCTATTATCAGCTGAAGCTTACTGCCGGGCTCAGTTCGTCTTTTTCCTCTATCATTCCTATTACCAAGCCCCTGTCTTCTAATCCTTCCGTTACTACCGCGCTCCAGTCATACATGAGTAGTATATTACGATTTCCCTTCATATACTCAACTATTTGTTCCATACCCTCATACATTTTATCTCTGTCTTCACCTTCTAGCTGTGACGACTGTATGTGTACCTGATCTATAGTTGTTTGTGTCGATTTTCTGTTGACTGTAATAAGAATAGCCCCATAATTGTGTAGGCTTCCGCCATCAGGGGCTGTCGATATAAAAGTTTTCTGAGTGTCGTACTGCGTCATAATGTACAAAACTATGCTGGAGAAACCAACGTTTCGGCCACGGTTAAAGTGGCCTTCTTCTGAGTCTACTTTAGCCGTGGCAGAAACGCTTGCTTTTCTAGTATAGTTTTTTATACATTATGATGCGGTTACGACATTCTATGCATCACTATCACTGATTTTTTGAACGTAACTCACTCCTATCTTCCCATTCAAAACTAATACTACTCCCGTTATACCACATTTTGCTACTCTCAACTCCTATATTCGTCTGACCAGGAACCTTACGTTCTTTCCGGTTTATTTCATTGGCCTCTTCTGTATCTAGATTTAGCCCTTCCCGCTCTCTTTCCAAATTTTCTACCATTTCTATCATATTAAGATTACTGACATTACACATTCCGACTCAAAGTTTGTTAGCTTGTCATTGATTAATCAACGTTTTTCTCGTAATTATCTCCCTCTTGGCAGTCCGCTCGCGGAGATACCAATAAAAAATAAATCCGGAACCTTTTGTCAAAGTTGAGATCGACATGACACTATTCATTTTGACTGTGACAACAGCCGTCGGAGTGGCCTTGCCTTGCGGTTCTTGGCACTTCAGTCCGGAACCGCGCGACTGCTACGGTCGCAGGTTCGAATCCTGCATCGGGCATGGATGTATGTGTGTCCTTATGTTAGTTAGGTTTAAGTAGTTCTAAGTTCTAGGGGACTGATGACCTCAGATGTTAAATCCCATAGTGCTCAGAGCCATTTGAAACATTAATAACATTAATGCAGTGGTTTGCATTGCCTTCCACACCCTTATTCCGTTGATCATTGCTGAGTCCTCCTTCTTTTAGGAGTAGTTTCACATTCCAAGGGTAAGAGGATGTCCCAAACCTCTGTCCGCTCTTCTATTCTCTATTACATGGTCGATGACCGTACAAGGGTGACTACTTACGCCGAAAGACGTAGGTTCCATTAATGGTGAAACTTGAGTAACTACATGAAGCGAACACAAGTCGCAGTACATTTTGATTAGCATTCATAGGTGTTACCTAGATCACGGTGACTGACTGATTTAGAGGTTGCACTATTTTGTCACTGATGTTTACATGGAACAATTGCCGACGACATAAGGAAGCGTCACTGCTCATAAAGAAAATGTGTGTTCATTAGCACCTCATAGATAACAGCTCTCCATCAACATCTAGACACAGAAACCACATTACGGTGTATGGAAGAACGCAGGGCTCTCTCCTGTATGTGCGCGTCATGGGCTACCGTGGTTTTTTCCTTTTCATCCCCACCCCGTTGATAGATCGGTAGATGTTAGCTCCCTAACTATGATTTGCGGACAGTAAGCTGTATCTGTACCAAGTTCGATCGAAATCAGTTCACTGATTTTGGAGGAGATGTGGAACCTGCATGCATGCATGTGTATACACAGACACACACACACACACACACACACACACACACACACACACACACACACACAAATGGCACTGAGCACTATGGGACTTAACATCTGAGCTCATCAGTCCCCTAGAACTCAGAACTATTTAAACCTAACTAACCTAAGGGCATCACACACATCCACGCCACAGGCAGGACTCTAACCTGCGGCCGCAGCGGTCTCGCGGTTCCAGAGTGAAGCGCCGAGAACCGCTCGGCCACGGCCACACCGGCCGACACATGCACACACACACACACACACACACACACACACACACACACACACACACACACACACATACGTGCAGGTTTGTAGTATGTATGGATTTTCGTCTCTTATCTCGACATCTAGAACTGCAATATTGGGATTTAAAAACAGCGCTATACAAAAGTGTTGCAAATCGACTCATATTGGCAAGTATGTTCAATTACGAAAAAAATTTATCTATTGTAATTTTATTCAGTTGTAGGTCAATTCGCTGTTTAGGTCAGAAAATCAATGGTCCACGGTAAAACGTGTTAAAAGTGCACGATGAATGTGTAATTGGCTACTCAAGCGAGGATGGACTTCCCGCGCAGCTGCAGTCCACGTTCACTGAGGTGGTGGATCGCGCAGCAGCAGAGCCTGAGAGCCCTGGGTGTCAAGGACTGCGCCGGCTGGGCGGCTGGGCGGCTGGGCGGCTGGGCGGCTGGGCGGCTGGGCGGCAGGCCATTCATCAGCACCTGCACCCAGCCACCACATAAATCACACACTTCGGCCCCCGCCGGCGAAATTGGTCCGCGCCACGCGGGCTCCACCTCAGAAAACCCCGAATACCCGACCCAAGAATGCAGAGTCCATCACGCAATTTGGAAATTCCACTGTCGAAGTCAGAAAGAATTTACGCGAATATACGAGCACAAGTGTTCGTCCTCTGAACGTAGTGATTCGGCGATAAATAAGACAACGGGCTGGACGGTTACTTTAGTAGCGTCGTACGGCAATAGTTCAGTCTTCGCTACCGTCCGTCAGGTGATCTGAATTAGGGATACTGGAGAGGCACAGTAGATACCTCCAGAATTAATTTTACTCGGCAGCGGAGTGGGTACTGAGATTAGAGTTCATAGGAGATTAATTGGACCAGGACTCGAAACTTGGACCTTTGCATTTTCGCTGACACTTGCTTCATCGAATGAGCTATCCAGGCAAGTCTCAAGACCTGTCCCGTGGAACTGAAACTGTGAGAGGGGCTTGTATAGCTAACACAGTCGCTACAGAACGTGCCCGTGAAAAAAATATAGGTCGCAGTTTTGAGTTCCAGTGCGGTGCAAAGTTTCACAATAAATACGTTTTGAGAAATGCAACTTAATACCATACCAAATCTTCCTGCGGTCCATGATGTCTTTAAATATTTTCATACACTTTTAACCGAACATTTCTGAACGAAACGATAAGTCGGCGCCATTATACAACTATACTAACAGACCTTGAGGTGTTGTAGAGAGTATCGTGTGGAACAAAGTGAGGATGGGAGCTCGTGTCCGGACACGTGATGCAACGTCGCTACGGTGCTTCGAAATCATAAGCGCCGATCTCCATCGCCAGGCCTCTCCTTCGTCAGCAAACTTAACTTCGAACGCTGACGGAGCGTAAGTGGAATATCTCACAATGTTGCTTGTTTTGCGACTGACTGCCACGATTGACAGTGGAGAAGATACAGTCAGCTGCGGCATAGACAGCCTTGAGTCTCATCAATGCGATGCTCTGTTAATTCGGTGTATGACAGTTTCGGACACAGATTTCCATCAGTAGTTTATATTGCTTCTGGAACACCTATAAAATCCGCAGTGTTTTCCTACACACATGAATAATCTGCGAATGTAAACACGTGTACGAAGCCATTACCCATAGAAGCAACAGAGCTGCACTCATAGAACACACGGGCTGCCTACGCAGCAGGTAACACCATCTTCTCTAATGTCGATCGTGGCAATCACAGTCACTTCACAACAAATAACATTGTGAGATATTCCACCTACGGTCTGTCAGCGTAGAAAGTCACGTTTGCTGCCGAAGAAGTGCCCTAGAGGAAGGCACAGATGCCTATAACTTCGACGCTCTGTAGCGTCATTGGATTTCATCGGCTAACGAAGATGTTTGGTTTGTGCGAGCGCGCAACTGCGCGGTTATCACCACCAGTAAAAAGGCTGAACCTTTACACAGTACAATCTTACGACCTTCACAAATGATAATGAAATGATGTGGACAACACAAAAACCCTGTCCATGGGCAGAGAAAATCCCCAACCCTGCTGGGAATCAACCCGGGACCCCGGGAGCCCGGGACCTTGGGACCTCGTGGTCCAGAGGGACTCGAACCCGGGATCTCCTGCTTACACGGCAGACGCTGTATCCGACTGAGCCGTTTTTCATTGCATTGCGCATTGCGCAGGGGTCGACGATTCGAGGGCTGGTCACAATGCCTCCCCCATACCTGTACTGAGTAGCTCCATTATTCCCATGTATTCCCATACATGCCTTAAACTGTAGAACAAAACTGAAGTAGTAATTAAGGTGAAATAAATAACAGATTGCCACTCGTAATAGCGTGAGCACCTTGTAGGACATAACTCGTAACAGCCAAAAAGGTGACGGAAAAATCCATAACAAACATTCATTCAAAAACATTTCACAATTTAAGTTTTTAGGCACTGGAGACTTATAATGTCTGTATCGAAGTCATACATTTTTCAACAAATGAAAGGAAATTCGGAGCCGAAGGGTTTTTGTCAAATTCGAACAGTTCTCGTTTGAGAACCAGCAAAAAAAAGATCCCAGGAATAGGAAAGAAAGAATAAGTAAGTCTGCTTCTAATCAATAGAACTGTAGTTCAAATAAAGCAACAGATAAAAAAAATTTAAACTATTCCTGATATTTGTTATTCTTCAGCTTAAAATGTTCTTCTGCAATATAAAACATGTACTCTTCTAAATTCGAAGTTTCGTTTGTTATATAACTCAAACTGTCCTAGAAGCCACCGATAACTGTTATTCTTTGCGGGCGGGTAACATTTCGAGTCGTGTTGGAAAGCTTCAGTTATCGGTCTATGACTTTGTGTGGTTCTGCTGGTAAGTGCTAATTTCTTCCTATTCCAGTTCCAAATTCTGATTTTATTTCCAAATAAGGACATGTGCGCCACAACTTCTTCAAGCTGACATTTGACGCAGTATGGATATGGTCTCAATTTGATTTTCCATTATCGTTCCGCTGTGGGTATGGTTTCGTTTACGTCATATCATACGGCACTGACTAGTCGGAAGAATTTTACTGTTGGTATTTTTCCAAATATTCATCCAGTTTTTAGTAGGATATTTGACCGAAAATGGGTTGATGAAGACGATTTCTGGTAATATAGTCACAAACGATTCTAGTGTTGGTTTGTACTGGTGGATGTCTTATATAGCTTCAATCGACATAGTACTTAGGCTGGCATCGATATGTGCTACATTAACAGAAGCGTTCTTGTCCCCTAGATCTAACGAGAGGAATAGAAGTTTCGTAATACCTGTCTTACTGGTATGTATTAATTTAAAAACTCGTTTTAGAAACAGTGCGTCACATCTAGATTTAACGTCTTTAATTCCAAGTTCACCGTTGTACCTCTGCAAGGTCGCCGTGTGAAAGTATTCCTTGAAGAGATTTTGTTTCCATACATACCAACACGCTGCAGCTAGTATTTTTCGTGTGGAGATGAGCGGTATGCTACGACATGATATATTTTGCTATGTATGTATTTGTAAACTGAACTTTCTGCAATCGGTCTAACGATCGCATGTTATGGCCCTTCAGCAAGGCTCTCGTGACATTACGTTTCCCCTCCCAATTGTTCATAGCCATGAGTTTGGGTTTCGCCCTTAACCACAATCCGAGCTTGAGTCTCTCTTCAGTTACATCCAAGCAGTGCGCACCTATTGTATTAAAGGAAGAACCGAGATGCATTATTTTGAATTTCTGAAGATTCAGTTTTGCACCTGAGGATCGTGAGTACTGGTGTACCAGACGTCGCACATCAGCAACCTCACTATTCGAATTTACAACACCGCTTATGTCGTCAGCATAACCGTGACAAACTGCCTTAATATCGAATACCTGTAGTCCCCTCAATTTCTAGTGCATTGTCGAAAGCAAAGGTTCACAGCGATCGCATATAATGTCATAGACAGTGGACATCCTTGACGCACTGATTGTTAAACTGGAACTGTTTCAGTCATTTTTCCATTGATTTTAACCCTTGAAAAAACAACATTGATACATTTACGTATGGTCATCGAAACCCATTTTCTGCATGGCGCTGAAAAAGAAGCTATGATTTATCCTATCAAACGCTTCATCAAAATCGGAAACCGATAAGGAAAGACTACTGTCGCTTAACCAAGTAAGTTTTATGAAACCCCTATACTCACGTAAGGTATCTAACATTGATCTACCCTTTATTGCATTCGTTTTGTAAGTATCTATGACATTTTGCAGGAGGGCCTTCTTCTTTCTATTCGGGATGCGAGTGAGAATCTTAGTCAGCGTTGAGTAAGGTGAGTGCTCTTAAATCGTCAATCCACTTGCTGCTTGGTTTTTTAGGAATGAGTACAACCATTCCCTCCGTCAACAGAGGAGGGTATGCTTGGTTAGTTAATAACTCATTGTACATACTGTACCTGTGAGATCATTCCCAGCTACATCCAAAATGCGTACATAAAATTCGACGGGGACCCCATCGGGACCAGCTGACTTGTTCCTCGCAGCGTCGTTAGTTATGGTTTTTATTTCGTCCTGTATTGTATCTCCAAGTAGACTGGCATTATCCTCCTCACATATTCCCGTCTATGTATTTCCGGTACAGCATAGAGATTCCGAAGTAGCAACGGCCTTGCCGCAGTGGATACACCGGTTCCCGTGAGATCACAAGTTAGGGGCTGTCGGGAGTGGCTGGCACTTGGCTGGGTGACCATCCGGGCCGGCATGTGCTGTTGCCATTTTTCGGGGTGCACTCAGCCTCGTGATGACAACTGAGGAGCTACTCGACCGAATAGCAGCGGCTCCGGTCAAAGAAAACCATCGTAACGACTGGGAGACCGGCGTGCTGAGCACACAGCCCTCCTATCCGCATCCTTAGCAGAGGATGACGCGGCTATTGGATGGTCCCTGGAGAGTCCCTGTGGCCTGGAGACGAAGTGCTTTATTCCTATAATACTTCGCCACATACTGTTTCTTGGCGGCCTCAGTTGTGAACCTCTCTCCGTCATGATTCGCAGCGCGGTTATTTTTCTGTTTCCCCTACGTGTCTCCCTTATTACATGGTATAACGACGTACGTTCCTGCATAAGACGGCCCTTGCCTCGAGCTCGCGTACGCACCCCATCCAGACGCTGCCGGGCTAGGGCTGTTGTTTTCGAGCCGCGCGACTGCTACGGTCGCAGGTTCGAATCCTGCCTCGGGCATGGATGTGTATGATATCCTTAGGTTAGTTAGGTTTAAGTAGTTATAAGTTCTAGGGGACTGATGACCTCAGCAGTTAAGTCCCATAGTGCTCAGGGCCATTTGAACCATTTTTTTGTTATTTTCGACTTAGAGCGTTTCACTTTGAGTGTGTCAGCAGAAAGGTCATCTGGTTGTTGATAAAGGTCTCTCAAAGAGGAGAAATAATATTCCGCCGTTTGCTTGCGTCAATGCGCTTGGGCTTTTGAGTACTGTATAACGCATTTACGAAATACAGGTTTTGCATATGGGGTCCACCAAATGATCCGCTCCCCATACCTCGTTTGGGAGCGTAGGCAAAGTCTGTCTAATATGTTGCTTAAGTTCAACATCCTGCAATAGTGAGACGTTAAGTTGCCGTATCCCACATACACAAAATATTTTTGTCGGATATACCTGAATGAAATATGGTATGCACAATAGTCAGAGAATTTTATAGGCCATAATTCACAAACATCAATATTGCGCATGAATTCTTTGGTAATTGATTCTATCTAACTTCCTTGCTGACGTACTACTGACAAAAGTATATCCGGTATAGAGAGGATTCAACTCTGGACAAGTATTAAAATTGGGCATCTGTCCTTCACGGCGCAGCACACAGTTCAAATTTCCGGCAAGCTTGGCAGCAGCTCCAACGTTCTTTAACTGTTTCCATGAAAGTTACTTCTGCGACGTCTTTCGTTAGTCCCAGATGGCGCATATACGTTAATTAAAAGGAGGTCATGAAGTTGGACAGTTAGACCTCGACCAGCTTCTAAAATAGCTCTTTCTTGACACGCGATACCCTCTTTGAATAAAACCGCTGTTCCTCCTTCATTTCCGATGTAGATGATGGCTTCGTAACCTGTTACGTCCGCTACTTTAATTGTGACAACCTCTTGTAACATGACAACATCTATGTCAGCGAGATAAAGATATTCTTTCAAAGATTGTAACTATACCGCTGGGCTTACTCGAGAGACATTAATTGTAGCCAGCTTGTAAGTTTGCATATAACTGTTTAGTATCTGTTTAGTATCTTCCGACAAAAGCGTGCTCCGTACTGGGTGAGACTCGGAAGATGCTAAAACGGTTGTATTCACGGGATAGTGTAATCGCATCTGAATGCCCTCATTCTGCATGGGAGTCATTACCCTATTTGCATCAGCCACCGCCGTTTCCTCTGTCTGAGATTTCTTAAGTATGTCTCTAGTGTGTGTTCTTTTCTTTTCTAATTCCTGTCTCTCTTCCTGCCTTTGTATTGTGGAGCAACGTTTCGTTTGTTTAGACAACTTTTTTGAATTGTCCTTACTTGATACTGGGTGATCAGATCGGTCGCTGAATGTTGGGTGTATGGTTTTGTGTCCTCCTCTATCCAGATTTCCTTCATTTTCTCACTGACGTGATAGGCAAGGGCCCTGCCCATTCCTAGTTTTCTGTGACATGGCTGACAAGGTCCCCGCGTACGACAATTTTTGTTGATGTCGCACATTGCCCGCGGATGTGAGTGTCTGGTTTTCCCTCCGTAAAGATTTGACAAGGGGACAGGTTGCCTTAGAATGATCCACGGATCCACATACTACGCAGATCCTTGGTTGGCCATCATAAACAACTAAGGCACTGAAGCCTTGAACCATAATATACGGCAGGATATGCTTATGAAGATCATTTCGCATACCACTGTCAACATTAAAATGTTTGTAGCTCGTCCATTTCTCACCAGTAAACTGAAAAACCGTTGCATAAGGCGTTAACGCTTGTGTAATGGTTCAAATGGCTCTGAGCACTACGGGACTTAACATCTGAGGTCATCAGTCCCCTACAACATAGAACTACTTAAACCTAACTAACCTAAGGACATCACACACATCAATGCCAGAGGCAGGATTCGAACCTACAACCGTGGCGGTCGCGCGGTGATTGTTTAATGAGATCGAAGTTAAGATCAAACGGAAGGTTGAATACGAGTACAGATCGCAACCCTAAACCAACATAACTGATCGCAATTGAACTAGATTCAACATTGTAATGAAGAAAATTCGCTAAACCGCCTGTTTTTGTCATAATCCAGGTACATGTTTCAATATCTCTTAATATACACTGCATTACCAAGGAAATCATAAGCCAAACCGTGATCATCATCATCTTATAATCCTATCTCTTTGAACAACCAATCTTCGATTTCATAAAGTTTCGGCCTTCGTATCCAAACGGAAACGAAAACTTCAACGTAGACTTCCGAATCCGAGCTTCCATAACAGATTCTAGTTGTACGTTGTACTCACACCCGACCGACGACGTGCCCCACTCTCGGCAAGCTCCCATTTACTTCCTTGTAAATGTGCGAATAAAAAGAAGAAAAGGAACTTAGTCTTATGGAACGCAGGTATATCTCAATGGCATCCCTTCTTTCCAGGGCGGCCGAGGTGGCCGAGCGGTTATAGGCGCTACAGTCTGGAACCGCGCGACCGCTACGGTCGCAGGTTCGAGTCCGGCCTCGGGCATGGATGTGTGTGATGCCCTTAGGTTAGCTACGTTTAAGTAGTTCTAAATTCTAGGGGACTGATGTCCTCAGAAGTTAAGTCCCACAGTGCTCAAAGCCACTTGAACCATTTGATCCTTCTTTCCATATTCTTCAAGGAAGTACTGTGTGTAAAGATGCTTCAGAGCTTTATTCTACATGATGATAGGTAGATCTTCGATATTAATTACAAAACAGGCATAACCATTTCCAAAAACACTGAAACATGTATTTTTGTATACTTAACTGAGAAGTTAAATACCAATTTTCGTAGATGTAGCTTTAAAAATACTATAGTAGCTCTTTAATAGCGATATATTTTCAAAAACAGCTTTCACCAACTGTTTCACCCCATAGCGTCAAATTTCCAAAAATGCTGAAACATATCTTCCTTTATTTCAGATCGAAAAACCAAATGTCAGTTTTCGTAGGTCAAGCCTCAAAACTGCCTTAATAGCGACATAAATAAGAAAAAAATGCATCCCGTATTTCACCCTCTTATGATTTAATTTCGAAAAATACCTCCCTGAATGATGCCTACAGTAAAAGATCCACACCTTCTTCAAATTTGAAGTTTTTATCCTTGGTGGTTTGGGCTGGACGATGATGAGCCAGCCAGTTAGTTAATCAGGACATTGCCTTTTGTATACAGAGATAGCATGATATTTCACTTTGAACACTTTGTATTTTTAGGGTTGTGTTGGATGTTAGGAAGCATTGATTAGAAGCAAGATATATATAGATGAGGGCGGATACCGCACAATAAAATGTGACCATAGAATTAGATGACAGTTATGTTATTTGGATATCCCTACCAAAAGCACTGAAGTTGCAAACGGCAACACAGGCATTGACAGGCTATGAATGTGATGAAGGGTGACGCAGGTGATTTCGAAGAGAGAATTACATATCGGCAGCACCCCATAGAGGTGTGGTGATGACTATGAAACGATGTGAACCAGAGAGAAACTCCGATGAAACACCCGCGGCTCCTAGAGGGTTATAAGGCCAGTGACAATTTCCATGGCTCAGTTCCCATCATCGATGTTGCGCCGTGAGGGTGCATCGTAACGCGATTCAATATCGATAGATCCCTCTGGTTGGTAGCATCACTGTAGGTGGTAGAGTCAGAGCGATTTTTCGTCGCCAGAGGGAAACTCAGTGCCGATTAGGTCGATTTAAGCGTGACTGCGGACACGATGTGGCTCACTCAGCGTCCGAGAGTCGGGTAGTTTTTGTGGCGACGGCATTGTCGCCGATAATTCTGTTGGCTCACTGCTGCAGTTGGAATATTAGAGTGAATTAAGCGATGTCCTGTGTTGACTGATGTTCCTCCTTCCTGAGTATTATGATGAGCATTCATTTACAGTCCCCAAATTTTATGAGTGAAAAGGCTATTCTCCTACTTTCCACTTTGGTTATCCACCGTCGTCTGTCAAGCAGTTTTTATGAGTCTTTGATGTGATATCATTCAGTTCATTATATTGTGTATTTCTGACTTAAACTTCAGGTGTTTAAACCGCTTGCTTGCTTCATTTTAGCCGCGGTAATTGGCATCCTCTGAATGAAGCAGTATATGACGTAATTTCAGTCCACATCTACCATTTTCAAAATGTTCTCGATTGTTGTTTGTTGCTCTGATTTTTTCTAAACTTGTTAGTAATTTATATATTACAGGGTAGCTTGAGTACATACGCGGTTTATATTGTGAGGTCCGCTAAAAGGATGTTGAATAAAAGAAATGGCTAGTCGTACTATTACCCATACTGAAGAGAGAGCTTAAAAATTCAGCTGTCCAATCAAGCTGAGCGTTGCTCACAAGCAAAATACAGAGGTTGTTATGGCCCTACATGGGCACCTTGTTCGCACGATGTGTATTATGTCCACTTGCCATCAGCCTACTTACTTGATTTTGGTTGTTTTTCCTAATTAAAGGCGATCTGTTTTACTTGCCAGTGGGTGTTGGACGTTAACTGCCTGTTAATCATTTCTTTGGGTTCCTAATACTTAAATCTGGAACGTATTGTTAAACACCACGTTGCTCATTTTATGTAACATCTTTCATTAGGTTTAAATTTAATGTCAAGATTTCAGAATTTCAAAAAATGCTTTCCTTAAAATTTATTAATAAATGTTATTTTAGAGGTTTTGTAAATTCTGCTATAAGTTGTCTTGATTCCAAAACAAAATGTCACTAGTAAATTAAACTGTGACTACTGAGATTTTTTGGGTCTATTTGATCAGTCAGTAAAGTTTTCTTTTCTATATGGGGATATTTAAGACAAAAGCGGGCAATGACTAAAATCAAATGGGAAACTTGTACCGGACTGGAAATCTAACCTGAGTCTCCTGCTTTCTAGGCAGATGTTCTGACAATGATCCATCCGGACACAATGGTCATCCTAACAGGGTGCAGTACAGTAGCACTCCTCTAGTCAGACCCAAATTCTCGACTTCAGTACCGACGCACACCACCATGCTTGAGCTCTTGCGGGAACCTACAAAATTCTGCAATGAGGTTAATGGGCAAGGCACTACGTTAGTAGTGTGTGGATAAGTTGAGAATTTGATTTTATGTTTGGCAATTGAACTTAGTTAGACTAGGAGATAGATCCAAAAAAGTGGTCAGAGCATCTGCCTACTGTACGGGAGACCCGGGTTCGAATCCCGGTCGGGCTCAAATTTTCAACTTACGCTATTGATTTGAACCAATGCCGGCTTGCAGTCAGTGTTGTTATTACTTTTTATCTTCATTCGTAATGTCTTCTGGATCATAGTGGTGTCTGTTCTTTCGAACATGTCCTAAAGAATTTATTAGTAAAATTATGGACCACTATACTACGACTCAGTGCCAGCTACCTACCGCATTTCATTCCAGAGTTTCTGGATACAGTTCCAGAGGCTACATAGAATTTTCCTAAAATGGAAGTGTGGCTTCCAGTCGGCAAGTCAAATCAACCCTCAAGATGCCGAAGTGATGTTAAGTGACACCAAGCGTAACACGCTGGCAGCGACGTCACTTGTGCAATCCTGGTAGTAACGAGATAAACTGCAGGACCGTTTCGGTGTCGTCCTTTTATAGGACAAGAACAAAAGTCTTTAGAACTTCCAGAGGGGGACAGCGCACGGAACGAAACCGGCCCGAAGTTTGCCGGAGAGTCACCTGGTCGCCATCTGCCCCGCCGTGACGAAGTAGCGGCGTCGCCTCTCGCCCGCTGGGAGTCCCAGCGGCCACGAGTAGCCAGGCGGCGGACGCGGTCCGCGACAAATTGTGGTGGTGGCAGTCCGCACCGCACGCCTCGCGGCCGATTATTTAAGCCGTGCCGGATTTATGGCAGCGCGCCGCGCGACAGCGGTTACGTCCGTACGTCTAATGCGGATTTATGCGCACCCACTTGGTCGCTAAGCCGCGCCAGCGCCCGCCGCGGCTGCCGGCGCACTCTACCGCTCCAGAAAACCGCCGCCCGGTATTTGGCTGGTGGCAATGCGCGTAATGAAGCCACTGTCACGGAGAGGTGGTTACGACACAGTGTCGCCGGCCATTTATTCCAGCACATTTTAGTCTCTACAGAATGACGTGCATATAAGGAAGCAGGTAATATGTAGCAGGAAGAAAATTTGTAGCTAGTTCCCCACCAGCCAGTAAGGCTTTTCCAGCTCGATTCACGCTCACGTTGGCGAAGCCAAGTCAACTTTAACATCCAGCCCATACAAAAAACCGGTACAACTAAATTCCGATCACAGATTCTGACTGCTGTTGCAATAACGAAAAGAACAACTGCAAACAGAAGCCGATTTCATGTTTATTAAGCAAGTACACAAATTAATACGCAATATCTCCCAATAATTTATTACGCGTAAAATTCTGTAAATACCAACTCTGAGTCGTGGAAGGATAGGACAGTGACAAAGTAATAGAATAATTGTGTGATTAAAAAGCAGTCTAAGACAAAAAAAAACAAGCCCGACACATCAGTACGGAATTATCCGAATGGTACGGACGTTAGTAGATATGATGGAAATGTACAGATATACAAATGCTTACAATTTAAGAAAAACTGGATGATTCATCGAATAGTAAGTGCTTTGCAGATATAGCAAGTCAGTAACGTTTTTGGTCTACCATCGGCCGTTATGCAAGCAGTTATTCGAGTTGGATGTCTACCTGATGTATATGTTGTGGTAGAGTATGTCCAATTCGCGCGTTAGATTGTAAAACTCTCGAGATGAGCGGAGAGCCCTGCTCATAATGCTCCCCATTCTCTCAATAGCTACCTTGCTGGCCAAGGTAGGAATTAGCAAGTACGACGACAAACAGTTGGAGGCTGGCTGGCTGGTGTGGCCGTGCGGTTCTAGGCGCTACAGTCTGGAACCGCGTGACCGCTACTGTCGCAGGTTCGAATCCTGCCTCGGTCATGGATGTGTGTGCTGTCCTTAGGTTAGTTAGGTTTAAGTAGTTCTAAGTTCTAGGGGACTGTTGACCTCAGATGTTAAGTCCAATAGTGCTCAGAGCGGTTTGAACCATTTTGAACCATTTGATGGTCGGAGGTGATATTTCATTTCGTAGCAAGATTTCTCTGACCCTCATCACCCTCATTGCAGCCTTAGGTCGACGATATTCTACGCGCCGTTCTGTTGCTCTTCACGGCAAGTCTCCCAGGCTTACATTTCAGCATGTCAGTGCCTGCTCGCATACAGCTGGTCTTCGTGCTTGCCAAACCCTACCTTGGCCAGCAGGGTCGCCGGATCTCAACCCAAAGGAGAACGTTTGGATCATTGTGCTCAGGGCCTTACAACGAGATTGTGAGCCTGACGATCTAAAGCTCCAACTTGGCAGAATTCGGCAAGATATCCCTCTGGGGGACATCCAACATCTCTCTGAATCAACGCCAAATAGAAAAACTTCTTATTAAAAATGAAATTCCTACTGCTGTACTTAAGATTTCATACTTATTTGGCTACCTGTTTCTACGTTGCGGCAAGGCCATCATCAGGCCTTATACAGGGTGTCACAAAAAGGTACGGCCAAACTTTCAGGACATTCCTCACACACAAATAAAGAAAAGATGTTATGTGGACATGTGCCCGTAAACGCTTAATTTCCATGTTAGAGCTCATTTTAGTTTCGTCAGTATGTACTGTACATCCTCGATTCACCGCCATGATTCCATACGGGATACTCTACGTGTGCTGCTAGAACATGTGCATTTTTAAGTACGACACTACATGTGGTTCTTGTACGATGGAGTCCTGCAAATTTCAGTCGAAGTGTTTGTAGGCTTCTCAACAACAGATTCGGTGACCGATGGATTGGTAGAGGAGGACCAATTCCATCGCCTCCACGCTCTCCTGACATCAACCCTCTTGACTTTCATTTATGGGGGCATTTGAGAGCTCTTGTCTACGCAACCCCGGTACCAAATGTAGAAAATCTTCGTGCCAGTATTGTGGACGGCTGTGATACAGTACGCCATTCTCCAGGGCTGCATCAGGGATTCCATGCGACGGAGGGTGGATGCATGTATCCTCACTAACGGAGAACATTTTGAACATTTCCTGTAACAAAGTGGTTGAAGTCACGCTGGTACGTTCTGTTGCTCTGTGTTTCCATTCCATGATTAATGTGATTTGAGGAGAAGTAATAAAATGAGCTCTAACATGGAAACTAAGCGTTTCCGGACACATGTCCACATAACATATTTTCTTTCTTTGTGTGTGAGGAATGTTTCCTGAAAGTTTGGCCGTACCTTTTTGTAACACCGTGTATAACACACCATACATAAAACAAACAATGTGGGGCATCAGTAGTCTGTGTGCTACAGTACAAAATAAATATCTTATAAACATATTGTATAAAGGATGACGTCATTAAAAATAGTTACATTTCGTTCATTTTCATTAAAATGCAATTTATCTTGACATTAACAATTTTTATGGTACAAACGAGTAGAAATGAGATTACATATACACGATTCTTTCCATTACAGATCAATACTACACATTTGAATAAAATGGAGTTATACATAAGTATAGGTGACAAACCGTTATTCTTACAGATAATAAGATAGGCAAGAAACAGTAGTAAAATTGTGTTAAAAGCGGGTAATAATACCCTAAATCCTCCTTTCTATGATAAGTTATGTATATCTTACTGTTTACTTTTCTTTAGTAATTAGGTATAAGAGGAACTATAAGCATTTTACATATATGACGAACTGTTGTGACTGATAACAACCTGTGTACTTCTATTTGGAGCAATGTTACGTACTTAATAGTTGTTCTACTAATGCAGGCCTGTTAGAATTAGATTATTTTAGACCGAGGTTACGACTATAAATGAGGCATAGACATTGAAATGGTACATTCTGGTGGCATGTTAGCTTACATTTCTCTTGTTGGAATGAGTAGATTCATGAACTGACTCATGTGTATTTATTTTACACCATTGACTACCTTTTGATATATTAACGAGGTACCATACCATTATACTAGTTCCTTCTCACTTGTGTTTCGTATTGTTATGTATAATGTTAATTAAGGAACCTATTTCACAGTGTTACTTTATATTGATGACGATACAGTGTTATGTAAACGTAACTCCTTTCCACCTTTCCCATCTTTCACTATTTATAAGCAATGCAATCATACCTTACATATGTGTGATAGGCAATGAATATTTTCCTTCCTGTTAGTTAAATCGTGCACACAAAGAAGGGCTTAGGGTATTATTATTCGCTTTCAGCACAGTTTCAGTACTGTTTCATGCCTATATTGTTACCTCTAAGAGTAACGGTTAGTCACCTAGACTTATATACCCACATTTTATTCAAATTTCTGGTATTGATCTGTAATGGAAATAACCATGTATATATAACCTCATTTGTACTTGTTTGTACTATATAAATTGCTAATGTCAAGGTAAATTTCATCTTAATGAAAATGAACGAAATGTAACTGCCTTTAATTGAGTCATCCTTTATATAATATGCTTATAATATGATTATTTTGTACAATAGCTCACAGTCTGCTGATCTTTCACATTGTTTGTTTTATGTATGGTGTGTTATATAGGGCCTGAAGATGGCGTTCTAGCAACGTCGAAACTAGTAGCCAAATAAATATGAAAGCTTAAGTACAGCTGGAAGAACTTCATTTTTAATAAGAATTATACCAGCTGATGCCCCACCATCATGCAGTTCAAATATGGATGTACGAAGAGAGAAACTTCTTGCATAAGGGCCAGAGGTGGAGCAATGTGTTACTGACTTGCTCAGTTTGTGAAGCTCTTTCTCTTGAGTATATCATCCAATTCCTCTGAAATTGTGGTCATATGTTTGTCTGTACATGCACGAATCTACTAGACTGGCCAAGCAGACTACGTTACTAGTCGTAGAAGCACACTAGATAGACTATAAAATGGCCGGAGATATCACTCTCCGCCTCTTTTTTTGTTACTTTGTCACGTCTCATTCACTTACTGTGGCCTCTTAGTCCTTTGCTGATGTGAACATTGGCGTAGCAGACCGCCACCGTGCTAGGCAGCTGCATGCTCTGACCTCCATTACGTCAGAGTCAATCACGTCGCGAGATGATGGTATCGACTGATGCCAGAGTTGAGGCCACGTATGCCTGGGGCCCTTGCTACGAGCGGCTTACCAACGTGCTGTCGTTAAGCTGGTAAGCACCTAAGTTTATGCCATCCCTCGCAAAAAATCTTTTGAAAGCTCATGACTAGACAGCGACTGCTATTTTCTTTTTGTGCAGTTTTTCATGCTGCGCATTTGAAATCCGAGTTTCTCTGTTTCCTACATAAGCATGTTAGTTATTTTGTGTATTTCCATATTATCATTCCGTTTTAAAATGCAATGCACAGGAGTAACCGAACTTCTCTCCCTCTTTTATACTTTTTCAAATGAGATATTTTCCCGTGAGTACAAAGATTATTTATACAGTACGGGATTAGTGGCTCTCTCGTAATGGAAAGGCTGCCTCAAACTTAATTTGTGCTGAAAAAATGTAAAAATTACGTTAAAATTCTCCTAACAGTTTCTTATTTGTCACCAACTCGCCTGTTTCAGTATGTTCGTTCAGCAAGTTTCGGCAGTAACGGTTACAGCACGTCGGAAGCACGTAGTTGCTCCGGTAATTGTGACAGGAAAATTTAACTTGAAGTAAGATATTCCTTATCTTATTGCAGAGAGGTAACTGACTAATCCAAAGAGCTACACAGTACCGCTAGTCTACCGTTTCTTTTCGTTCTGTTCAGATAAGACATACGTGGAACGTTTTCTGTTGATGAACGTGTGGTCATCGACCTTTCGTCATCATTGTGCTCTCTACGCTTGATCACGAGTGTAGCACATCAAGCAGAATTCCAAATGTATCCTGTGTTGAAGGAAATAGGTGTGCCTGTTGGAGTGAATCCAACATTACCTCTTTCCCGAAAGAAAGTCGCGCGGAGTAGCCGTGTGGTTTGAGGCGTCTTGTCACGGTCCGTGCGGCTCCCCCCGTCGGATGTTCCAGTCCTCCTTCAGGCAAGGGTATGTGTGTGTGTTGCCCTTAGCGTAAGTTAGTTTAAGTTAGATTAAGTACTGCGTCAGCCTAGGGACCGATGACCTCAGCAGTTTGGTCCCATAGTCCTTACCAGAAATTTCCAATTTCCCGAAAGAAAGAAAGAAAGAATGAGTGAAAGAGAGAGAGAGAGAGAGAGAGAGAGAGAGAGAGAGAGAGAGAGAGGAGAGAGAGAGAGAGAGAGAGAGAGAGAGAGGGGGGGGGGGGGAGGGAGGGAGAGAGGCAGCAGCAAGAAACATGTTTTGTGAAACAGGGACCTGACACTACAACGAGGTCACCTAAGGCACGGGATAGTGATATGCTTAAACACATATGACTGAAGTATCGCGTACACAGCGCATATAAATAACAGTACATTGGCAAAGCTGTGAGTTGCAGTCAGGTGATTCATGTGAAAAGGTTTCCGTCGTGATTATGGCCGCATGACTGGAAGTAACGGACTTTTAGCGCTATATGGTGTTTGGAGATACACGGATGGGACATTTCATTTCGAGATCCGCAGTGTCTACAATGTACCGAAAATACCAAATTTCAGGCGTTACCTCTCACCATGAACAGCGCAGTGACCGAAGGCCTTCACTTAACGACCGAGAACAGCTGCGTTTCTGCAGAGTTGAGAAGGCTAAACGACGAGCAACACTGTGTGAAATGACCGCACAGCTCAATGTGGGACGTATGACGAACATTTCCGTTAGGGACAGTACGGCAAAATTTGTACTTAATGAACTATGGCAGCAGACCACGCCGGCCGGGGTGGCCGAGTGATTCTAGGCGTTACAGTCTGGAACCGCGGGACCGCTACGGTCGCAGGTTCCAAGCCTGCCTCGGGCATGGATGTGTGTGATGTCTTTAGGTTGGTTAGGTTTAAGTAGTTCTAAGATCTAGGGGCTGATGACCTCAGAAGTTAAGCTCCATAGTGCTCAGAGCCATTTGAACCATTTGAACCAGCAGACCACCGACGCGAATGCCTGCGCTAACAGCACGACTTCGCCACCAGTGTCGGCTCGTGGCCAGACCGGTTTGACCCTGGAGGACTGGAAAACCGTGGCGTGGACCTATGAGTCCCGACTTCAGTTGGTGAGACGTGATGGTAATGCTCGACCGCGGAGCAGACCCCACGAAGCCATGGCAGTGTGCATGCTGGTGGCGGTTCATTGATGGTGAGGGCTATGTTTACACGGAATGGCCTAGATCCTCTGGCACAATGGACCGATCTTTGACTGGAAATGATGTTCGGCTGCATGGAGGCCACTTGCAGCCATTCATGGACTGCATATTGCCAAACAACGGTGGAATTTTTATGGATGACAATGCGTGCCGTGTCAGCGGGACACAGTTGTTCAGGAATGGTTTGAAGAATATTCCGGACAATTCGAGTGACTAATTTGGCCACCCAGATCGCCCGACAAGAGTCCTGTAGAGTATTTATGGACTCTAATAGAGAGGACAGTTAGGGCACCAAATCCTGCACCGGCAACACTTTCGAAGCTATGGACGGCTACAGAGAAAGGCTGGCTCAACGTGTGGCGCAGACTGTGTGCCGTGGTGGGTGTTCGGTTTTCGTTTGACTGACCCTTATATATCAGTGACATAGTGGACAAAACCGTAAGCTATGCGACTATATCAACTGTAAGATAGTAGCAATGGCGAAGGACTGCAGTGCGTTGCAGGAATACCTGCAGAGGATCGGTGATTGACGCAGGGACTGGCAGTGGCAGAAAGCAAATAAATGTGGCGTACTCCGTAACAACAGGAAAAGAAATCCATTACTTTACGGTAACACAATTAGCGAAAAATCACTTGAAACAACGGTTCCTGTAAAAGCTCTAAGACTAACCACTGTGTGCAGTATAAAGTGGAACGACCACATAAAGCAAATTGTAACTGAAGCAGACGCCAGGCTTAGGTTCATTGACAGGATAGTAAATTCCTCCAAAAACGCGGCTTTCAAGACAATTGTTCGACCGATTGGTGAGTTTCTTCATGGGGCTGGGACCCTGACCAAGTAAGATTTGCAGCAGAGATAGAGAAGATCCAACGAAGAGCGTCACGTTTCGTCACGGAATCGTTGATGTGAGAGCGTGCGGCACACTTACAAGAGAGTTTTTCTATTGAAATTCAGAGAGTTCCAGGGTAATGGAGGGAAACATATTACGTTCGTGCACTTGCGTCTTGCGAAATGAATTCAACAAGAAAATCCGAGGAATCGCTGGAAATACAGGAGTAGCACTTGAAACCTATGTCCTCAATTATTTGCTCTATTTATTCCAATCTCCGTCTTCCTCTACAGTTTGCACAGTCTACAGGATGTTTTAGAACCATGTTTTAGCAGCGGTCCTGTCATCCCGTGCCTTCTTCTCGTCAGTGTTCTCCATACATTTCTTTCCTCGTCGATTCTGCGGAGAACCTCCTCGTTCCTTAACTTATCAGTCCACCTAATTTTCATCATTCATCTGATTCACTACACCTCAAATGCTTCGATTGTCTTCTGTTCTGTGGTCCAAAAGTACATTCTCAGGACTTTCTGCCTCAAATTAAGGCGTACGTTTGATACTAGTAAACTTCTCTTGGCCAGGAGTGCCTTTCATCCCACTGCTAGTCTGCTTTTTACGTCATTACTTCGTCCATCATGCCTTGTTTTGCTGCCTAGGTGCAGAATTTCTTCGTCTACCTCGTGATCACCAGTTTTGATGTAAAGCATCTCGCTATTCTCGGTTTACTCTCAGTCCATATTACGTAAAACAGATCCTGTAATTATTCTTCACTGTGGCGTCGTTTTAGGAGGAATCATAAAAAAGGGTCATCAGGAAAGCAGTTATGTGGGTCATCAGTAGAGCATCTTACACGCGAGACGGGCCGTGTTGTGTGCTCCCGTGACGTTGCTGTGCGGCGGGGAGGATGTGTGTGTGACCTTGACCACAGACCCATTATCGACACGGGTAATGGAGCTCCCCTTGTATGCGCGCCATGCCATCCGGCCACGGGGGTGTGATTAACGCTGCAGAGCACGGAACGCTATTAAGAGGGCACCGCCTGCGGCGTCAGTCCCCAGGGCTGCATAGCGGCTCACAGCGAACCGCGCTGCGCCGTGCTCTCGCTGCGCGAAATTTACACGAGGTAGGCTAGTGGGGCTCCAACTGGCACAAGAACTTTGGCAGTGTGCGGGTACGTAAATCTCCTGTTTAACAGACGCAGTTCACTAAGAATAAACTGGATCAGTAAGCCGTTACTATAACTTCTGCGAAACTTATGGCGATCAACTGTTCGCTGTTCGTATTATCTTGCTAATAAGAGTAAGTTCTATTCACCTTCCTCAACATAATATTTTGTATATTTTTTTATTAAATCGTTTTGGGCGTGTGACTGCGACATATGTGGTAAACCTCCTACCCACTCGGCTGTTATTGCTGACAACCTTCATCGATGCTACTACTTTTCGCTTGTAGAAATATTGCGGTGCACAGCCGACAAGCTCTGCTTGGTCAGCATACTACGTCCGCGGTTGCTGTTTCTTAAAACCGAAACAAAACCTTGTTGAGCGAAATAATGAGAACCTGTTGAGGTGGCAAAACAGCCGTCCTACGTGAGAGCCACAAACTCCAGCCTCCTTCTTTGCCAGGAATTGCAGCCCTTTTTAGCTGGTAAAATGGCAGTTCGCTGCCGAGGGTCAAATAAGGAAAAGAAACACCACGCCGGCAGTCTGACTGCGCTAGCGGAGCTACCCCAACACGCGACGTAAACATCTCACTGCAGGCAACAGGAAGCTCTGATAAGCATGCTTGACTTTGAGTAGTGTCTTTTCTGTCGGACGAAGCGGAGGGGGGAGGAGGTGTGTGCTAACGTGCTAACGGACGACGAGGGACGCTCATTACAGTCCGAGAGAGGTTAGAGATGGTCAGGGACAGTGTCCGGATGGTCAAGGCAACCGGTTATGGGAAACAGTAAATTCGGATTCAGATCCCAGTCCGCCACAATTTTTCAGCTTTCGCCATTGCATTAATACAATGTCTCCTGCGGCGGGAAATCAATTCTCACTCATCCCTTTCCTTTCCTATCAGATACTCTACTTCATGTAAAAGCTCTGACAGGCCTCATGACCCATCGGCCTCCATGTAAGCAGTACTACGTCGTGATGACAGCTACAAGCAAATTGCTCCATCACATCCAAAGATTATAAAAATAGTGCGTGTGGCTAGGTACGAAGACCCACCTTTGGTGAGTTCAGTCGCCTGCGCATGTCTTAGCACTTGCCACAACTTAGGTGACAAGTTTGTCCAGTAGGATGAAATTATGATCAAAACAAAACAACAACCGGAACCCAAGCAATGAAAATCCCCGACTGGAACGTGAATGGAACCCAGGCCACCCGAATGGCATTCTGCTATGTTGATCCCTGAGCTATACAGGTGGACGCAACCAATAAACATGCGGAATAGGAAGCAGTGTCTGATCGCAAACGTATTTTTTCTCCATGTCATAAACGGTTTCGATCCATGAGATCAGCATCTGATGCGGCTTTAAAAGATAACAAGAATGCACTAACTTATCACTAACAGCGTTACGGTAATAGCCCTAGCTTCACGACTCAGAAACGGCTAAGGAGGAGCGTACCTCTCTTCCTAAACCGTCAAACGATGCAAAACCATAACAAAACTCTGGTGAATTATAACTGCGGCACAGCATGTGATGATGTTCAGCATATGTGCTTCCCTGTACTTCCTGAATCTAATACAAAAAGTTCTTCCCATTTGTAAGAAATAAAATTTATCACAGTCATTATTTTGGAGATACCTGATTCTGAAAATTTGTTACGTTAGTGGTCTATTTTGAGCCTAAGCTGAAGTTTCAGAGAGTTATTAAGATCACCACTGACGGTTGTGTTCTTAAATTGTTTCTGTATTTATTTGTGTATCTACTCAACATCGTAAGGTTTCCTTCACTTCCCTTTCAGTCGGATCAGTGAAAGTGGAACCTACGTAACCTGGATAGAAAGCAATACCTACATCAATAGCTACATTAATTTAATGTACTAAACAAGTCATTTCACCTGTAGCTGAAAGGAAAACCACACAGACGTGAGAATAAAACGTCAGGAGGAATGAAACCGTTTCCCTAAACATGAGAAATGAATTCCACACTCCCTGCTACATCCGAGCCACAGACGGTATGATCTTTCAATCTTTTAACACCTTTGCTTTTGAAGCAGAAGTAATAACAGTTACAAAAATATTCCTGTACCATAATGTCGAGCGATGTGTAAGAATGTGCAGATCATTAGACACCATACAAAAATTTTACTTCTCGTGCGTATTACAATCATCGACAACAACAAAGGTACATGGTTCTCAGGCATAAAGTATTTGTTCAGTTAGATTCTGTTTTCTGTTGCTTTCACCACAGCAAAACCGGAAATTCGTGGTAAGTTCTATGGGACCAATCTGCTGACGTCTTCAGTCTCTTGGCTGACACACTACTTAATATAACTTAAACTGACTTACGCTAAGGGCAACACACACACACATCTCCAGAATAACTTGCAGCTATACGAATATATTTCGTCATATATTGTAGCTACTGCCACTGAATCAGCAGGATTCCGCAGTTTATACATATATTTCATGATTAGTTATTCTTGATCGGTTACTTATCCTAAAACGTAATAACTACTTTGTTGTGATTCTTCAATTTTTCCCGGCGCCTTCGTTGACCGAGCAGTCAACGGGTGTTCTGCCGGTTCGTAGTGTCCAACGGGCACAATCAGACGTGTCAGCATCGTCAGGTGTGCTGACCAACTGAGTCCCTGCTGCATAATCTGTATTTCTTTCTCACAGAAGAACCACAGACCTTTGCCCGTTTGATTTCTAGCATGAAAGAGTGATAAATAAAAATTATTCCATTCCGTCTTAGAGCTGTGATACGGCAACCTTGTATTGCCGCTATTTAGGAAACAGTCGTAAGTTGCAGAATGTTCTTTGTTAACTTAAGAATGACGCGTGTCGCTCGGATAGGACATCATCAGATTATCTGAAAATGTAAGGGGGCGACGATATTACAACAAACCTGGCGTGAACCTATTCTGGACTACTATGAAAGCACAAAAACCTTCAAAAATCGACCGAATAATACTATATAGAGTAACGTAATGTAATTAATGTTAAAAAAAGTTTGAAGAAAATTTCTGATTTTTTAGGAATTTTTTTCTGATTTTTTAAGAATAGTTTGCTGCAATAGGACCACACAGGATTCATTATAATATCGTCGTCTCACCCTCTTGTGTTTTCAGATAACCTGATGATGCCCTACATGGACGAAACACGTCGTTCTTAACTTAATAATGAACACTATGCGACCTAAGACTCATTTTATATAGTATGAATACTGACTGATTGAAGACGGCTTTTGTTTTCGTATATAAATGATTTTTTGCATGTATGGCTGTACATCTGTATCCGTTACGACCTAAATTGTCGGGTTGGTGGGCAGACTGGTCTTTTATCTGAAGCATCGGATATTGTGTGCCTGAATGATGGATAAGATGGGGGATCGAAGCTGCATTGCGCTCACAGAGAGTTTCTGACTTTTTTTTCACGTAAGTGAAGATCGATTGCTCGCCTAAAAAGTCTTTAACAAGCGTTTTGGATGCATATCGGTCTACGCAGCTATTATGGGGTGGCTCAAATTTTGCAGTATCAAGGATCCTATTTTGCAGTGTCTGATATTTTTGCAGATGACTACCTGCCGCCATTGACTGACCTTCAGACCCGTATAATAAAGCAGAGAGGATGACAGCGCTGTGTAGTTTTGGTTTCGTTTCAGTTGTCAACCTCCCATGCTTGAGGAGCGGATATATTGATTGTATGCAGCACAGCCTCTACTTCGGTTCCTGTTTATCTGGAGAACGTCATGTGTTTTTCTAGCTGAAGGTCTCGGTAGACCACTGAGCCGCTTCACTCGATGTTTCTGGTGGCTAAGGAAATCTGTCTTCTTGGGGGCTTCAGTTATCTAGCAACATGATAACTACTTTTTCGTCTGGATTTATTTTAATTTTCCAGATTTTGCACCAATTAAGGATTTCGTCTAGATGCTGTTGTACATTCCTTGTGATGAAACTCAAGCAGGTACTAACTTTATAGACCGCTGTGTCGTCAGCATATAAAATTTGTTCGTTTCGGCCAGTTGGGCATCGTTGTATACAGCAAGTATAGTATTGGGCCCAGAACCGAACTCTGCGGGATCCCAGCCACACTATCCCTGATCGTATTAACGTGTTTGCCGCACCTAACAGTATTTTCTCCATGCCAGAAACGAACCAGTCATATGTATCATGTGTCCTGGAATGTCTGAGACAACTTCTAAATTAAGCCATCATGCCAGACTTCATCGAATGCTTTTTCGACATCGAAAAATACCGCTCTGGTGCTGCGTTTGCTACCCCTCGCGCGTTGGCGGTCGCGGAGACGCCGCAGTCGACGTCTGTGAACCTTTGATATAAGTGTTCTGTCCCCTCTGGTCGTCAAAACAGATTTTTTTTCTTGATAACAGTCTTCTTGATTAAACTCAGTGGTGTTTCCCATGCTTTGCTAAGATTATCACCGCAATCTCAATTAATTGACGTGATCGTCCCTGGTGCGAATTGCTATGGCCTACCCAATGGGACTGTCGCAATATTTGGAGACTTTTGCGAATAACCTGGTACTTTCGTAGTCGTGTGATTCTCGGGGAAACAGTTCCGTGCCGCCGCTGACTCGGTGGGATACGTCAATCGAGTGAGGCTCTGGTGCTTTCAGAACGATCTCTGACGGTGCGCACTACCTGTCTTAACACACTGACGCGCCATCTGGTATACGCCGGCATTCCATAAACCGAGATCATCTTTGACGCTTCCCAATAACACTCCTGTTTTATTGGCCTGAGAAAAGGTAGTTTTTACTCGGAGCTTCTTCGGTATCCGTCCAATTTTTCCTGATAATGCGCCATTGTTCGGCATAAAGGTCAGTGGCTGCCTCTTCCTCCGTGACTTTTCCCGTCAACACAGGTTGTATTATTGTGGTGTGGCGGAGGGAGCGCATAATCTGCCATTCTGGATACCCGTTTTTTTCGGAATTCAGTAGTTCCTAGGTGTTCCATCTCCTGGGGTAGCCTCTGTGCGTATGAGATGGTGCGCTCCCTGCATGCTAGTGTTTTTAGTATCCCATTTCTCTGTGAAGGGTGGTAGCAGCTCTCTGCTTGCAAATACAGGCCAGTTTGCGTTTTCTTCCCATACACCCAGTGGCCCAGTGTGGCATCAGTTGTTCTCTTAACCATGACGTCGAGGAAACGTAATTTTCCTTCTGCTTCCGTCTCCACGGTGATTCTGGTGCTGGTATGTATGTTCAAATGTGCACGAAAGTCAAGCAGTTTATACCTTCCATGGGGCCGGATAACGAACCTGTCATCTACCTAACGGAAAAAATACCCTTGTTTCCGTTTGGATGACGGAAGGGCTTCCTCCTCGAAGTACTCGATATACAATTTCGCAACCACACGTGAGAGTCATTTGTCCATTGCGACGTCTTCCATTTCTTCATAGTGATCTCCATCAAACAGAATGTACGTGGAGGTCAGGACATGCTTGAAATAGTAGTTTGTCTTATTGTCAAATTTCTGACCAATAATCTCTAGTGACTCTCGTAGAGTGCACTACGAAACGACGTCAAAACTTACCAGCATATCTGAGTCTTTTACCTAGAAGTTGTAAAGGCCTTCACAAAATCCACGGAATTGCGGATGTGATGAGGGCATTTACTCCCGTGAAGGCTTAGTTGGAGTGGCCGTGCGGTTCTAGGAGCTACATTCTGAAACCGAGCGACCGCTACGGTAGCAGGTTCGAGTCCTGCCTCGGGCATGGATGTGTGTGATGTCCTTAGGTTAGTTAGGTTTAATTAGTTCTAAGTTCTAGGCGACTGATGACCTCAGAAGTTAAGTCGCATAGAGCCATTTGAACCAAAGGCTTAGTATTTCCATCAGGTATTTTTCCAGCAAATTCACAGAGGAAGTGGTAGCCACTGCCTTTGTGCTGTACACTGGCCCACTATCGGGAGAAATCGGACGCATATTAAAGAATCACCGAGTAAAAAATTGTCTTTTTTCCCGCGCAATAAAACACGAGAGTTGTTCGGAAGATGGTTTGAGGAAGACCTGCGTATATCGAATTATGTGCCAATGTGGGAAGACGTAAGGGGCACACACAGTGTTCACGGTCGAAGATTACCGTCCGATTACGTCAAAGGCACACTCGACTGTCCTGTTACACCAAGTCAGCGGCTGCAGAGCACTGTTATGTTCCAGAATCATGCGATGGAGTGCAGCATTATGCTGCTCGACTCGTTGCGGGTCGCATCATTGTTGCTGTCTATCGTCTCGCTCACGTACGCTTCGCCGTCATGTCTGTACGCAGAAAAGTAGTCAGAGCTGCAGCTGTGGTCGCGTTCCTGCTCAAGCTGGCTGGAAACGACGTCGTCGATAAGCAGAACAAGAAAATCAAGACGAATAAGGATCATTGCTACCGCTACCAGACGACAGTGATGTAGGCAAGACCTGCATGTCTGAAATGGGCGACAGCGCATGATACGCGCAACAATGTCAAACCGAAAGCTGTCGTGCCACATGCGTGTGGCGGCACCTACGCTGCCAATTCGCGCTGTGCAGATACATTAAGAGCTGCGGGCGTGGAAAGAAGCAGAAGAAGTAAGGTAAGAAGGCAAGGCCGCCACACACGTGTAGGCGGACCCATGCGACACTGCAGCCGCCCCGCCCCCGCCACCCACCCCCACCCCACCCACGTTCTAGAGGAGGAAACAGGCCGCTAGGAAGGTAACGGTGACTTTCCGCGCAACGCTGTGGAAAGCCGTGGACGACGCAATGGTGTAGGAGAGGTCGGCTCTGACGGCGGAGTCGGACGAGGCGCTCCGTCAGGTGCGGCACTTACGTGACGCCCCAGCTCGCGGGTTTCACACAACACAAGAGGAAGCGCCCGCCCCCACTAGGTTGGGGGTAGACGCAGGAACGCAGTCGACCACCACCGTGGCCGATGCAGAAAAGCAGGCAGTCATCCTTCGTGTGGCTGCCCCTTCTGGACGGAAACGGCGCGAGGGCGGTGTTCCATGTGTTTGCCGTGTCTCTCCGCGACAACTCCTATCCCCACTATGACTATCCCTGTCCATTCTTCCATAACAACATTCCTAAACTGCCAAAACAACTCTATACTTTCCACTGGGAGAGAGACCCCTTGCACTGGAAATTCAAGACGCAGCAGTTGACCACGAGACAAGACCTCAAGCTCAAGACCTTAACTCCTGCCCCATCTTCACCCCAGAGGTTGGGAATAATTGACAGAGAAAGCAGTCAAGTACATCCAGAACAACAATCCACAGGATCCTGACGTCGGCGGACATACACATCAAAGCCGCCGAAAGACCTTACTTTCTGGACTGTTTGCTGGGCAGTCTTTACTATTCACAGTTCCCTCTAGTATCACGGAAGTTATTCCCTGATGCCTTAACACATGTCCTGTCGTTTTGTCCCTTCTTATTGTCAGTCGTTTCCATATGTTCCTGTCCTTGTCGATCCTTTGGAGAACCTCCACATTTCTTACCTTATCGGTCAAAGTAATTTTCAGCATTCTTCTCTTCCATTGCATCTCAGATGCTTCGATTCTCTTCCGTTCTGGTTTCGAGCAGTACACGTCTCACTACCGTAAAATGCTGTGCTCAATTTCTTCCCAAAGTTACGACCTATGTTTGATACTAGTCCCTTCTTCTGGCCTATGTTTTCCGTATACTCAATTCCTCACCGGCTATGTGAAGAACGTCTTCATTTTTCATCTTATAAAATAATATAATTATCAACATCTTTCAGTACGGCTACATCAGAAACGCTTCGATCCTTTTTCTTTTCCGCATCCCACCACCGACTTTCATTTAAAAAAATAGAAACCTGTACCCAAACCTATAGTTTCCGAGTTTCCTCTTGCCTCAAATTAAGGCAAATGTCTGATGTTAGTAACCTCTTTTGGTTACTTTTATGTAATTGAATCTTAAACATGTAGATTGAACAGTGGAGGTGAAAGACTGCATCCCTCATTTTTTAATCCGAGCACTTCGTTATTGGCCTTCTATTCTTATTGTCTCATCTTGGCTTTTACACAAGTTGCGTCTTACCTTAATTCCCGTATAGATTATTCAAATTTTTCTTAGAATTTCGAATATCTTGCTCCGTATTACAATGTTAAACCCCTTATCTAGGTAGTGAAATCCAATTACAGAGTCTTGAATATTGTCAACTCTTTTTCCCATTTTGTCTTTCCTAAATCCAAACTGATCCCCAACTAAGGAATCCTCAGTTTCTTTTCCAACACCCTAATATTATTCTTGTCTGTAATTTACACTCCATTTGAAACCTAACGGTTATCTCGACTGTAACACAGCGTAGCACAGCTTCACTGTACGGGTTATGTGAGACCAGAGGAGCGCATCACTCACGCACTCACGCACTCACGCACTCACGCACGCGTGTTGTCTCCTCGCAGCAGCCTGCCTCGTGATGCGGCCGTAGCTCCCGGCGCCGGCACCTCATAATTAAGTCATTAATTATTGCAGTCATAATTAGCTTAGTTGTGCTTAGGGCACACGGGCGGGGAAAACGGAGAGAACTTTCACGCAAGGGGGCTTAGAATAATTATTTTTCGCAGTCGGCTGAAGTTCATTAAACACCTTTACTCGCGTCAGCCCTAGCGCGGGTGTGACGCCAACTGCGGCTAATTAACATATTAGGTGCGACGGAGGGCGTGCTCCGTAGCCCACAATGGAAACTCCCAGCTATTTCCCTGACGTGAGCTCCAGAATAAAGTACCCAAGTGAGAAACTAGTGACTGAGAGCATTAATTAACAGAACAGTGAATAGGGGGATAGCAAGAATCTTGTAGCAATGAGCTTGCGACTGAATGGGATGAAAAGCTACGTCGGCTGGCTGGCAGTGGTAAGGAATTTTGATAATCGAAACAATAAAAGCGAATAGAGTGGCGGCTTCCGGTAAGGAAATAATTAAAATGATAACCAAATTTAGCCGTAAGTAAACTTAGTCATCACTAGCTGACGGATTAGACTTCTGCCGATTGTGGCTCCACTCTTGTTTTCATCACCTACCGGACCTGTATGCATTCTTCTCTTGCACTACATGGCACAGTGCCAATTATTCAGTCAGTTAGAAGCCGTCCATTTCTTATTTCTGTTTCTTTTTGTCTGTACTGTTACGTTCTATCATTTACAGCGTACATTTCTGGCACTGGCTCATATTCGCTTGCTCCATCAGTCTAGTAGCATAGAATATTTCTTCAGGGACTTCGTATAAGCATCCTGTTTTCCTCGCTTTTCTTTTTCAGACGAGTCCAATTGTTTATACTCGTGCAATATTTGGGACGCTCTCATCCTCATGTACCATTTCAACGGCTATATCTTTCCGGGGGTGCTCTGATCTCCTTTATTTTATTGCGATGGTCGTTTTTTCCTGTGGAGATCGGCGTCATCAAAATATTTTCGCATTCTGAGGACAAAGTTGGTGATTCAAATTTGGTAAGAAGATTCCGCCGAAACGAAAAACGTCTTTATTTTAATGGTGTCCACCCCAAATGCTGTATTACCTCAGTGGCACTCTCTCCCCTATTTCGCGATATTACAGAACGTGCTGCCCTACTTTGAACTTTCTCGACGTACTCCGTTAATGCTACCTGGTAAGGATCTCACACCGCGCAGCAGTACTCAAAAGGTGGACAGACAAGCGTAATGTAGGCAGACGCTTTTATTGATCTATTGCATTTTCTTGCAAGTGTCTTGCCAATAAAACGCAGTCTTTGGTTTGCCTTTCCCGCAACGTTTGCTATGTGTTCTTTCCAATTTAAGTTGTTCATAGTTGTAGTTCCTAGGTTTTTAGTTGAATTTACGGCCTTTAGAGTTGAGTGATATTTTGGAATTTTGTAGACCTAAGCTTACACAATATTTAATCTAACTTAAACTAATTTACGCTGAGGACAACACACGCATCCATACCCGAGGGAGGACTCGAAGGTCTGACGGGGGCAGCCTCAAGAACCGTGACAAGTTGCCTACGACCGCACAGCTAACCCGCGCAGCCTTAACCGATTTATCGTAGAACTGATATTTAACTGATGTCTTTTTGCACCCATTTGGATGACCTCACACTTTTCGTTTATTAGGATCACTTGCAAAATTTATTCACCCTACAGATATCTTTTCTAAATCGTTTTGCAATTTGTTTTGATCTTCTGATGACTTTAGTAGACGATAAATTATCTAAGGCGGCTGCTTAGATTGTCTCCTAAATCGCTTACGTAGATAATGAACAGCAGAGTGTCTGGGAAAAGCCGGATATTAGTTCTGTTTTATTCGACGACCTCCCGTCAATTACTGCGAACTGTGACATTCCTGGCAGGAAATCACGAATCTAGTCACATAACTGAGACGACATTCCATAAGCACGCAATGTCACTACAAGCCTTTTGTGTGGTACAGTGTCAAAAGCCATCTTGAAATCTAGAAATACGGAATCAATTTGAAATCCCTTGTGAACAGCACTCAATACTTCATGTGTGTAGAGTGCTTGTTGTATTTCACAAGAACGATGTTTTCTAAATTCTTATTGACTGTGTGCGAATAGAGAGTTCACTTTGAAGCAATTCATAATGTTCGAGCACAATATATATGTTCCAAGATCCGGCTGTATATCGACGTTAAAGATATAGGCCTGTAATTTAGTGGATTACTCAAAGTACTCTTCTTGAATATTGGATACCGATTCGTCGAGTGAGCGGTTGTACATGATTGTTAAGTATGGAACTATTGCACAACCATACTCTGAAAGGAACCTAATTGGTATGCAGTCTGGACCGGATCACTTGCTTTTATTAAGTGGCTTAAGTTGCTTCTAAGTTACCCAATTTGGCATCTGTTCTCGATTCGAATTCAGGAATGTTTACTTTGTCTTCTCTGGGGAAGGAATTTCGGAAGGCTGTGTTTCGTAACTCTGCTGTGGCAGCACTGTCGTCGATGATATTTTCACTGCTGTCGCTCAGAGAAGGCATTGATTGTATCTTGCTGCTAGCATACTTTACATACCACAAGAATCTCTTTGGATTTTCTGCCAGGTTTGGAGAATAAGTTTCGTTGCGAAAACTACTGTAAGCGTGTCGCATTAATGCTCGCTTACTCGGACACAGTGTGAAACCTGATAGAGTAACTTGCTGTATACTGCTTTGAATTCATATTTTTCGTCCTTCGTTTGCAAGTTATTATGCTTTATTTTAACAAACCACTTCAATTCTTAGCATGCCTAGGAGAGAGTGTTATTAATTTCGAAAATGAAATTTCTTTCAACAGCCAATGTTATTTGGATACTGCTGGTGGTAAGTTAAACAGAACTAAATTATAAAAAATATAAAAACGTTAAAAATCTTTTATAAACATATCGTACCTAATCACAGCGCTGACGTCTTCAGTGCTACAAGCAAACGAATGTTATTTACGGAATTCCTTATTGTATCAAACGCATGTCATTGTGTTACTGTGAGTTCGTTTCAGGATCTGTCATTTCAAACACTGTATGTAAAGCCGTGATTTTACAGTTCTGATCAAACGAGCAACAGCGGTGGAAATGTTGGTCTTTATGACAAAATGACGACAACGTCGGATAATGGAAATGTTTTGCTGAAGATGACAGCTGGTGTGGAAACCTACTCTCGTATACGTATTTTACTCTCATGTAGTTTAAAACTGTCCAGTTCCTCCTGACTGAGGATTGCTGTCTCTGTGGTACTGCTGCTTCCACAGAATTCAAGTAGGTATCCGAGGTTCGCTTGTTGACTGCATCCGAAACTGCCACATACAGTCGATTCAAAAGACTATTTTTCCGAGTCTGTGGCAACACTTGGCGTATGTCATTGTATTATTGTCAGTTCGTTTCAGGGTGTCATAACAAAAATTGTTTGTATAGCAGTGATTTTACACTTGTGATCGAATTTGCAACAGCGGTGGAAATATTGGTCTTTATGGCAATATACGACGCCAACCTCTGATAACGGAAAACTTTTGCTGAAGATCACAACTATTGCAGAAGCCTACTCTCGTGAACGTATTTTACTCTCGTACAGTTTAAAACTGTCCTTTATCCGCCCTTATCGTCGTACTGTCATTAAGTACAACATTTCCATCACTGTTACAAGTTAGATCAGGACTGTACAATCACTGCTTCACAAATAATTTTTAAGATAACATATTCCGTAGCGAACTGACAGTAACACAATGACTTACGTTTGATATAACAAAAAATTCAGTAAACAGCATTCAACTGCTTGCGGCAGTTAAGATGAAAGTGAAGGTGATGAAGGTAGTGCCATGAGAGCTGTGCAGTAAGTTTATATATGATTTTATACGAACTAGCGATATGTTGGAATGGAAACGTGTGTAGTGTCACGATCTATGTTTTCTGTGGCACGTCTCTTGCACCATGAAGACACAGGTCGCAGTTACTATTCTCAGATTACTGAAATAAGTTCTACACTATGTTATTATTTTTTAAATAAAAGAATACCGTAAGTCTATATGGTATTATGCAGGAAAGGTGACACGGTTAATTTTTGACGGTGTATCAACATGGACGGCAAGGATTTATATTAAGAACAAATATCAAATCGAACGACCAACCAAACATAAAAAAACAATCAAAATTTCAATACATTCGACAGAGGGAGAAATATTCCCTCAAATTTTTCCATGAGACATTATTGGCTTAGCAACCTAATCAAACATTTACAGTGAAATCGGTCCATCTGATTTGTTATGTCGGGATAGTCATGTCCATAAACACAGTCTGCTATACTGTCTACCTTTTTCGTCCGACTATGGTATCTCGTTCTAGAAGTCTTTGCTTACTGTGCCATTTGGGAGGTGCTGGAGACAGAACACTAGACGTGTTTCTCGATAAAAAGATGAAACTTTTCTTGAAGACTTGTGGTGATGGAATTAGTAGCATGAGGCCGTCGATGGACAGTAATTGCACTCACAGATCGACATTTATACCTCTTTCTGATACTGGCATTTAAAATAGCTCAGTCTTCGTCCCTAGTTATTGATTTTCACCTTCTCGCTTTTTGGTGGGTACCAAGGCATTCCTCGCTCTCCTTCTGATACAGTATTGTTTACATTTCCGCAGTCATCTAAGCATCAGAAGTGATTTCAGTAACACGAGAGATCGGACTATCACATCATCATGTGCCGAACCTTCAGCTAAGTAACACGTGCTTCAAAACTCAATCCATCTTTATATTTCTAACTGCACAACTCAAGCGTACCACTTAACGAAATTTCTCGAACGAGCGCGCAGAATTGGAATTTATCAACAAATTTGAAAAGGATGGAGTGCTGTCCACAGCTGTGATTCGAATCAACTGTTGCTGAAAGATGATGTTGATCTGGGGTATACGAATTTGCTTTAAAACACAAGTCAAGAGTAAATGTGGTATGCTTTGGGATGTTGTTGTTGTCTTCAGTCCTGAGACTGGTTTGATGCACCTCTCCATGCTACTCGGTCCTGCGCAAGCTTCTCCATCTCCCAGTACTTACTGCAACCTACATCCTTCTGAATCTGCTTAGTGTATTCATCGCTTGGTCTCCCTCTACGATTTTTACCCTCCACGCTGCCCTCCAGTACTAAATTGGTGATCCCTTGTTGCCTCAAAACATGTCCTACCAGCCGATCCCTTCTTCTGGTCAAGTTGTGCCACAAACTTCTCTTCTCCCCAATCCTATTCAATACTTACTCATTAGTTAAGCGATCTATCCATCTAATCCTCATCATTCTTCTGTAGCAACACATTTCTAAAGCTTCTATACTCTTCTTGTCCAAACTATTTATCGTCCATGTTTCACTTCCATACATGGCTACACTCCATACAAATACTTTCAGAAATGAGTTCCTGACACTTAAATCTAGACTCGATGTTAACAAATTTCTCTTCCTCAGAAACGCTTTCCTTGCCATTGCCAGGCTACATTTTATATCCTCTCTACTTCGACCATCATCAGTTATTTCTCTCCCCAAGTAGCTAAACTCTTTTACTACTTTATGTGTCTCATTTCCTAATCTAATTCCCTCAGCATCGCCCGATTTAATTCGACTACATTTCATTATCCTCATTTTGCTTTTGTTGATGTTCATCTTATATCCTCCCTTCAAGACACTGTCCATTCCGTTCAACTGCTCTTCCACGTCCTTTGCTGTCTCTGACAGAATTACAATGTCATCGGCGAACCTCAACGTTTTTATTTCTGCTCCATGGACTTTAATACCTACTCCGAATTTTTCTTTTGTTTCCTTTACTCCTTGCTCAATATACAGATTGAATAACATCGGGGAGAGGCTACAAACCTGTCTCACTGCCTTCCCAACCGCTGCTTCCCTTTCATGCCCCTCGACTCATATAACTGCCATCTAGTTTCTGTACAAATTGTAAATAGCCTTTCGCTCCCTGTATTTTACCCCTGACACCTTTAGAATTTGAAAGAGAGTATTCCAGTCAACATTGTCAAAAGCTTTCCCTAAGTCTACAAATGCTATAAATATAGGTTTGCCTTTCCTTAATCTATTTTCTAAGATAAACCTTAGGATCAGTATTGCCTCACGTGTTCCAACATTCCTGCGGAATCCAAACTGATCTTCCCTGAGGTCGGCTTCTACCAGTTTTTCCATTCGTCTGTATAGAATTCGCGTTAGTATTTTGCAGCTGTGACTTATTAAACAGATAATTCGGTAATTTTCACATCTGTCAACACCTGCTTTCTTTGGGATTGGAATTATTATATTCTTCTTGAAGTCTGAGAGTATTTCGCCTGTCTCATACATCTTGCTCACCAGATGGTAGAGTTTTGTCAGGACTGGCTCTCCCAAGGCCGTCAGTAGTTCTAATGGAATGTTGTCTACTCCTGGGGCCTTGTTTCGACTCAGGTCTTTCAGTGCTCTGTCGAACTCTTCACGCAGTATCGTACCTCCCATTTCATCTTCATCTACATCCTCCTCCATTTCCGTAATATTGTCCTCAAGTACATCGCCCTTGTATAGACCCTCTATATACTCCTTGCACCTTTCTGCTTTCCCTTCTTTGCTTAGAACTGGGTTTCCATCTAAGCTCTGGATATTCATACAAGTGGTTCTATTTTCTCCAAAGGTCTCTTTAATTTTCCTGTAGGCAGTATCTATCTTACCCCTAGTGAGCTAAGCCTCTACATCCTCACATTTGTCCTCTAGCCATCCCTGCTTAACCATTTTGCACTTCCTGTCGATCTCATTTTTGAGAAGTTTGTATTCCTTTTTGCCTGCTTCATTTGCAGCGTTTTTATATTTTCTCCTTTCCTGAATTAAATTCAATATTTTTTCTGTTACCCAAGGATTTCTACGAGGTGTTTTTTTTTCCTACATGACTTTTTAAGGTAGTCAAGTTGCTTGCTTTTCAAATAAACAGAAAAATTTGAAGCTCGTGCCTTGATAAATTTCTGTCTTTTACTTTTATAGATACATAAAAGCATGAAGAGATGGTAAAGGTTAGTAACAGACTGTTCCTTCATTTCACGATTTATCATATGAAATGCTGACAGTAAACATTATCGCGCTTTTCTTGAATAAGTTCGACGTGAATGTCATCCCACAACTCCAGTGATCAATTAACGGTACATCTTATGTGAAGAATTAACTAAATAAAAGCTGTCCAATCTAAATTTCTGAAACAAGTCTATTAGCGATATTTGAACGTTATTAAACGAATCCAGCTGATTTTGGCGCCAGTATGCGACTTTTAATCAGGCGTCAACTGACGTCATAAGAAATGGGCAGCCATTTTCTATAAACAAATACAAAAAAATTACTGTTTTTTTCAGTGTGAAGTGATGCTTCGGATACGACACAGGAACAAGGTTTATGTCCACGTTGCCAAATGATCTTAGAAATCCATTTTGGCAATTTCCTTTGTCGTTCTTGCACTCAGTCTTTAATAACTTTGTAGTGGACGGAAATATCTCTTCCAGACATTATGCACTCTATAAAACTTAGTGCTCTCAAAAATGTTCTGTGGATGTTTTGAGTATCTTTTGCGATAGTACTTGCTTCCACTCTAACAGTGGTATACCGATCGATGAAATAATGAAAGGAACCAAGCGACTGGAACGAATCTCGTATGGTTTCCGTTGTCATGACGGATCGCTGAATTGATGGACATAGTTGCAGGCCTTTACCGCTGACCTCAACATGTTGTAGAATTGGAAAAACATGTTCTTCGCTCACTCATTATAACATCTCTTGAGAACGAAAATGTCCTGTATAAAAACTAAAATGGATTCTGTAAACAGAGATCCTGACGAACGCATCTCCCACTATACGTCCTTGAAATATCAAGCTCTGTCGACAAAAGCATCGAGGTTGACACCATGGTCCTTCCCATCTGAAAGGGTTTCAATAGACGAATTCACCACCTATAGCACTAGATTCCTCATTGTACTGAGAAGTTCTTAGGAGATAGAACGCACTTAACTGGATAGATAGATTTGAGGTGATTTCTATATTACTCGAAAGGAGTATTATAATACGAAAATTCTGCAATCAGAACATATTACCATGTCTAATATGGTGTACGCAAATCTGATGTATTCAAAACAGCTTCCAGTAGTATCGGAATAGATACATACAGGTCCTGCATATTTTTCAGAGGAATTCTTCCTGCAAAATACTGGCTAGTTCAGTTAACGAAGATGGAAGTGGATAGCGATCACGCTGCCTTCTCTCCAAAGCAGACTACGGAGACTCAAAAACAATGAGATCCGGTGACTGTGGTGCTCAGGGGAGATGCGACAAATCATCCTCGTGCTGACAGAACCAGTCCGGTGCGATGCTAGCTCTGTGAACAAGACCCTTGTCGACCCTGAACACAGAATCACCATTGGTGAACAAAAATTGTACCATGAGATGGGTGTGATAAGCCAAAATGGTCAAATAATCCATGGCAGCAAAGAGATCTTGCAGAGTAACTAGTGAGCTCTTGGAATACCAAGTGTTTTTAATTCGCCTGTCTTCTCAGTGGTTTGTTGCGCCACGGCACGAATTCCTCTCCTGTCTCTTGTGCCAACCTCTTCGTCTCAGAGTAGCACTTGCAATCTATGTCCTCAATTATTTGCTGTATTTATTTCAGTCTCTGTCTCCCTCTACAGTTTTTACCCTCTATGCGTCCCTCTAGTTCCATGGAAGTTATTCCGTGATGGCTTAACAGATGCCTTATCATCCTGTCACTTCTTCTAATTTCCTCTCCGGCAGTACTCAGAACATCATTCCTTACCGGCTTACCCTGTCAGTCCCTCTAATTTTCAACATTCGTCTATTGCCCCACATCTCAAATGCTTCAATACTCTTCTGTTCCGGTTTCCCCACAGTCCACATTGCACTACCTTACAATGCCCTGCTCCAAATGTACATCTTCAGACAATTTCTTCAACAAGCTTAGGCCTATGTTTGATACTAGTATACTTCTCTTACCCAGGAATGTCTTTTTTGCCAGTGCTAGTTTGCTACTGATGTCGTCCTTGCTCCGTCCGTCAGGGGTTATTTTGCTGCCTTGGTAGCAGAGTTTCGTAATTACATCAACTTCATGACCATCCCTCCTGATGTCAAGCTTCTCGTTGTTCTCATTTCTGCTACTTCTCACTACTTTGGTCTTTCTTCGATTTACTCACAGTCCATTTTCTGCACTCATCAGAATGTTCAATCCATTCAGCAGATCCTGTAATTCTTCACCACAGTGAGAATAGCAATATCGTCAGCAACTCTTATGTTTATATCCATTCGCCTTGAATTTTAATTCAACTCTGGAACTTTTCTTTTATTTCCAGCATTGCTTCTTCGAAGTACAGACTGAACAGTAGATGCGAAAAACAATATCCTTATCTTACACCCTTCTTAATCCGAGCGCTTTGGACTTCCGCTCTTATTATTCCTTCATGGCTCTTGTACATGTTGGATATTACACGTCTCACCCTAGCAACGTAAACATACTTCCTGATGGTCCTGATAAAATTCGACCGGATAGGATGTTTTTTCTGTCACTTACCCTCTGTAGTACTGGTTTACAAAACTTCACGAAATTACGGGCCCCTGGGAGTTACTTCTGGGCATTAACAATTTCTAGCGGATTAGTTCAACCTACCGGGGAAAATTTGAAGGCAACGGATAATGCAATTTTTATAACCATTACAGAAGGAACCTATGCAGGGCTTAGTAGGGAGTATAGAGCTTTTATTTATTTTTATTTGTTGACCCAGCATCCGACTGAGGTAGGGACTAATTTGTGGGGGTTTGCCTGTCATCTCTAAGGGATATTTTATCAGTCCTATTTGCCATTTTCTAGGGATATTTGGGTACTTTAGGTTTCAGTTAAAGTTGTTAACGAGAGGAAATAATCAGTAGAGGATCTAGATTAACTGATATTGATTGACTACCTATAGCATTTGAACAATTGGCCTTGTATCTGTTGGAATAGTTACTGCCGAATCCTATGCAACAGCAGGGCCTCTCATATTATACATCATGACAACTGGTCTCCCTAGACAACGGAATTTGCTTTCACCACTTAATTATGGAAAGGGAGAGGAGAGCGCAGACCTATCTTCAGTGGAATTTTATGCAGGCACACAATTATACCTAAACCCATGCCTTCTATTGATATTACATTTAATTACTATCGGTCACATAGACCAAGTCCAGGAAAAGACACTGCAAGTGAACTCAGTGAGAGCGGAAGAGTATCTGCCTAAATATTCCAAATTTCATTAAAACGTGCGCCGAAGAGGTGTAGCCAATTTTGGTTTAATACTGCGTTCCGAAACAACATTACGTTACTGATCTGGGGGCGCAAGAACATTTACTATCATATGGAGTGACAATTTTGCAAATCTCCATCCTATCAACCGACACTAAAATCTGAACTTTTCCATGGATACAAGCGTTTAACCCGTACATTTTGTGTAACGCACTTCATTGTAAGCAAATCAAATAGTTAAGGGGGGAGGGGGGCACAATAAACATTTACTAATCATCACCTTGAAACTAGTTCACACACGTGGCCAAGTTGGGGTAGCCAACAGAAATGCATAAATTCTGACACACAAGGTTATTTCTTCACAATTTCACACTCACACACTACCGTATAATCATTTACTCGTACCTTGTATCTATTGATGTGGCCCACCTTTCTATTAACGACCGTTGACACAGTTTCGCGCCAAAGTGAATATGCGCACATTTCGTGATTCAGAGTTCTTATTCAACGCACAGATTTACTATTTCGGATCTGAGCTACACGAAACTGTAGTGAAGCTACTGTACATTTTTGGAACGAAACTGCACTTTACTAATGTGGCGGTGGCTCCAACCAACCACGTGGCGGGAAAACAAGTACACAAAGAAAACATATCAGAAATCAAAATACTCCCCCAAAATATCACTGTGAAAGAAACACCGCATTAAAATACGTTAAGTGAGTTAACTTCTGTTACGATCAGAGCAATAATAGGACCGTGAGCTTAAGGCCCATGGCACGTGCCTGACCAAGGTACAACGCAAAGTTCTTACTGAAATTTAATCAAATTACGAATGTAAACTTCCTTCTGGGGAGTTTCGTGGTAGCCTTGCACTTGATTTCAACATATGGACCTTAGTAAGGAACAGATTTGAAACATTCTAATACCTTTGATAATATTGCCATAAAATCGAGGGCTAAGTCTTCAACGTTGCACAGCGCCGCTACTCAGGAACCAGTGTCCTGCGGGCCACATCGCCCAACCGTTGCACGTTCAAAAGCTGGAGTGGAGGGGGTGGTTCGCCAACCTGACAGAGCCTATACTCATGCCTTCGCCGGAACTGCCTCTATGGTGCTTTTACGTTTCCTAAAGCCGAACTGACCATCGTCTAACAGATACTGAATTTCCTTTTCCACTCTTCTGTATACTAATCTTGTCAGCAACATGGATGCGTGAATTGTTAAATAGATTGTGCTATAATTCTCGCACTTACCATCTCCAACAATCTGCGGAATCGTATGTATGTTATCGTCACACTCATACATTCTACATACCAACTTGAACAGTCGATTTGTTGCCACTTTCCCCAATAGTTTTAGATATTCTGGTGGAATGTCATCTATACCATAAGTCTGATTTTACCTTATCTCTTCCAAAGCTCTTTTAAAGTCTCATACTGATTACCCTAACTCTTCTAAAACAACCCCTGTTTCTTCTTCTATCACATCAGAGAAGTTTTCTCTCGCATAAAGGCCTTCAGGGTACTCTTTCCACTTATCGTTCCTTTCCTCTGCATTTAACAGTGGAATTCCCACGGCGCTCTTTATGTTAACACTCTTCCTTTTAATTTTACTGAAGGTTATTTTCGCTTTTCTGTAAATTGAGTTAGTCTTACCTATAGTCATTTCTTTTTAGATTTCTTCTCATTTTTATGCAAACATTTCGCCTTGGCTTCCCCACACTTCCTATTTGTTTCTTTCCTAAGTGGTTTGTATTTCTTTCTTCCATCTATAAACTGAATTACTTCTTCTGCTACATAACGTTTCTTCTCAGTTACATTCTTTGTATCTTTGGTTTTATTCCTTCCAATTTCAGAGATTGCCCTTTCTAGAGATATCCATTCCTCTTCAACTGTACTTCCTACTGAGCTATTCCTTATCGTTGTATCTATCGCTCTAGACCAGGCGTATCTCGTCATTCCTTAGTTCTTCCATATTACATTTCCTTTCGTGCTGATTTATCCTGATTAGTCTCTTCAGCAAACTTTTCATCACTTGTAAATTGTGATCCGAGTCTATATCTGCTACTGGGTTTGCTTTACAATCCTGCATCTGATTTCTTAATCTCTACCTGACCATCATGAAATATGACATCTTCCCGTGTTTCCTGACCTTTTCCATGTATACGTCCTCCTCTTGTAATTCTTGAACAGATTATTCACTATTACTAACTAGAAATGGGTAGTTCGCGAACGAACGGGTGCAAAGGAACGGTTCACCCAGATGAACGGAAGGACCGAGGAACAAATTCCAAGGAATGATCGGTTCATATTTCACCTTGGTCGCGGCGGTCTACTCATAGTTCCCGGGAACGAGGAACGATCGGTTCATAGTTCACTAGTTCACTTCGGTCGTGGCGGTCACGATGAACAGCAAAAGACATACTTATAACAAAGCATTTTTTTTGTTATTCATGTACTTTTTGATTTCATCGAGTTGATTTAGCAACTAACTTTCATTAATTTGCTTAATTTTTAGTGTAAGAAAATTCATATAAAACAATTTTCGTGTATCTTTCATATACAGAACATTACATTTAGGAATGCTCTAATTATTTTTAAGTTTGTTTGTTTCCAATTTGCATTACCTGCTAGTCTGGTTTCTCTGAAAAAACAAAATGGGTCGTGGGTCATTTTGACTCAGTAGGAAAAGCGGTGCCTCTCCATTTGAAAAGACAGATTGCCATAAAATCGTATTTACTTATTATCTCAAAAACATTTGTTCAGAAGGAGTTTTCAAACCAAAAACTTTACTACTGCGAACTTAATTATTATTATTATTTCTGCATTAGCTTTAATAATACAACTTAAAAACCTAATTTTTACTAAGCGCGTGACGCATGTATGATCAGAAAACATTTCATTTTATGCTTCCTTAAAGTCTACTTCACCTACAAACTTAGAGACAACGTGAAGTATATACAGAGTGTAAACGATTATTGTTTACAACGTAGCATAGCTATGTAGTGGAAGTCGAAACGAAGAATTTTATACAAAACACTTGTGGTCTATTAAGTTGGGAAACAGCCACCAAGAGGTGCTATAGCCCATGCGCGTCGCGTGAGATTTTCATGTTCTCTTCTCCATCTCTCTACACATCGTCATCGATTGTTTCGCCATTGTTGCTTGCATTGGCTTGTTAGTTCTTCACTGACTGATTATCACATGTTGGTCTGTTTGTTGTATCTGCTCGTAACAGGCAACACATCGTCCGTAATTTGCGAGCAGTCTGTACTTTGGGCCGGTTTTCCGTGCTCCACCCTATATCATTTCCCTGCGATCAGCCACACAACGCTACAGTTGGCTAAAAGGGAGGTTCTGCAGAATCACAGAAATTACTTCTAAAAGCGTGTAAGAATTCTGTAATGAATAAAAACTCTATACTCCTGGGGCAGGCAAGTGCTCCCTCTTGGTGCCCTCCATCGTTCAATCACCATCACTACTAGTTTTCAGTTTTTCATAAGAACCATATACTAAGCACAAATGAACGGTGAACGAGTAAAAATGAACGGTTCCCAAAAAAGAACGATCAGCAGTGAACTAGTTGCCAAGGATGAACGAGTTTGCCCATCTCCATTACTAACTGAAGTTTATTGCAGAACTCAGCGAGTCTTTCTCCTCTCTCACTCCTAGTGCCAAGCCCATGTTTCACATAACACTTTCTTCTACTACTTTCCCTACAACCGCATTCCAGCCTTCCATTACCATTATTCATCACCCCTTACGTACTAAATTACCAGTGAAATCTCCTCATATGCTTTTTCTATCTCTTAGACGTCGGTATGTATACCTGAACTAACGTTGTTCATGTTGGTCTGGAGTCAATTGTGATTAGAACAATCCTATCACTGAATTGTTCACAATAATACACTGCCTGTCCTATCTTCCACTCATAACGAATCCTACTCCCGTTTTACCATTTTCTGCTGCTCTTGATACTACTCTACATTCACCTGACTGTAAATCCTTGTCTTCTTTCCATTTCAGTCTTTTGCCAATGGAGAGGGCGTTAGGACACTTTTGCAGTACAGATCACATGCCCTTTTTGCCGTTGATTGTTCCTGATTCTTCAGCCCTTAGTGGCAGTCTCCCAGCCCGAGGACAAGAGTGTATCCTGTGTCCAGTCGTCCGGCCCCTATGACCAGACAGTTGGTTGAATGAGGGTGTCTTCTTATGTCGGAAGTCTGCAGCCGCCAATGTTGATGATCCGTATTAAAAATTTAAGCTGTGTCGTGTTTCGAACGCAGGACCGGAGACATTTTTGTGTTACAGCGCTAGCCGTAGTCCACGACTGGGTTCCCGGATCAGTATCGAACCTCCACCGTTTACGCTCTTCGGATGCAGTCTTGCTAGAGTTTCGAAACAGTGTGAAACAAGAATCGTCCGACCAAATGTCTTCTGCCCACTGCTGCATAGGCCACGATTTCTCGTTTTGGCACCACGTGTTCCTGTTAAGAGGACTTGGATCAGTGGTGACCAGTTTAGGAATTTCAGCTCGCCCTTCAATATAGAGCTCCCTTGCTGTTGTTTTACTGTTTATACGGTTCATGAGCGCGACATTTAGTTCTGCAGCGACTTTTGGAACTGTCGTTCTCTTATTTTTCCTCACAGTCCTCTTCAGTAACCGTCTCGCCACGCACTTGCATCCACGTTGTGACTTGGCAGATGACATTTTTCTCCGTTTTCCACGCACGCGGTAAATTTTTCGATCAGTGCCTCTTGAAACACCAGACACTCGAACACTGGAAGCATCCAACGTAGGAGCACCAATAATTGGCCCACGTCTGAATTCATTTAGCTCTGATCTAATGGATTCACAACTACACAGAACATTGTTCTGACGTGGACTGACACATACTGCATAGGTGCCGTTCGTGGTCCCATAGAACAGAACAACCTGCAGGCTCGGCTAGTGTCTGCATTCATGTTCAAGCATCCATTTCTCACCGTGTTTCGAGATTTTTTTTTTTTCGAATCCTTGTAAATGGAATGTATGGCACTTAAATAGGGGAAGAAATCCACCACTATACGATCACACTATTGGCGAAAAATCACTAGAAATAGTAACAACAGTAAAATATCTAGGAGTAACTGTCCTGAACAACGTGATATAGGATGACAACACAAATCGATCTCCTGGTTGAGATTGATTTGCAGAATCTTTTTAAAAAAAATTGTTCAAATGGCTCTGAGTACTCTACGATTTAACATCTGAGATCATCAGTCCCCTAGAACTTAGAACTACTTAAACCTAAATAACTTAAGGACAGCACACACATCCATGCCCGAGGCAGGATTCGAACCTGCGACCGAGCGGTCGCGTGGTTCCAGACTGTAGCGCCCAGAACCGCTCGGTTACCACAGGCCGGCAGGCCTGATACAGTAAGCAGCATAAGATGTTGAGTGATCACTGAACACCGGCCTGTGAGAATCTTAAGGAAATGCAATTCATGCACGAAAGAAATGTGTTAGAAAACACTGTCTCGGACTTCTAGTGAGAGTGATTTACAAAAGAGATGCACAAGTTCCAAGGGAGAGCACCACGTTTCACTTAGGAGCGTTTAGTAAATGCGATATCATTATGATCTCTACAAACTCCAGTAGGTGCTGCTGGAAGAGAGGCATTGTGCATCACGGACAAGATTACTGACGAAGAGCGTAGACCTAAAAAGCAGTTGAGCTACGAGATATCCTCGTATCAACTAAACAAAAGTGGATCGTTAACCAGGCGTAGAAATTTTCATTAGGTCTCCGTAGCGAAATTTTACATCTGGAAATACAACGTGGCACGCAGCTGACGCAGCGGCAGTAAATTTAAGCGGGCCACTTTTTGCTGCCCCCTCGGTCGTCCACTCTGCAGTCAGGAGAGTGGAGCTGCCCCGGCCCGCTTCAGCTACAAATGACAGAGGCCGCGCCAGCCTGGGACAAAGTGAGTCGGCCGCCCTTCTCCCGGCTGCCGCAGAGAGTTTTAGTCCCGCCGGTGACAGAGCGAGTGGGGCGCTGCGCGCATGCGCACGGGACACAAGCTGCGGCCGTCCCTCTCCGATTTATGGCGGCTATATTTTACGAACTAACATGTGCCTCTCTGCGGAAACCGCTGGGATTCGGTCGACAGCGTCACGCTGCGCCACTGATCTAATGAAGGTTGAACGCTGAAGAATATATCACAACAGCCCCGCTAGCTCCCTACCACTTTTTTTTTTTTTCATGGCGCCGCTTTTACATCTCAATTTTCACTCTGTAATAACACTATGGAAGATGGTACGTCATTCAATTCTGTTATTCTCTCTCTCCTCCCACTGTACACCCACCACCGTTTCTCTGCAAGTGGTACGTAGCAGTACGGTACCTGCGCACAGGCCCTAATTTCTGCGATTATATTGTCGGCGTAATTTTGTAACATGTATATGTGAGGACTTAATACGTTACTTGAGACTTCTTAGAACTTGGGCTCCCAGTTACTTTGCCCCCCGCCCCAGTCATTCACAACTCCTTCTTACACCATGTGCATGTGCCAGTGGAGCTGTACGGTCACCGCCGTGGCATTCTCACATTAACTAGACAAATCCGTGACGAAGGTTCAGTTTTTGTATCTCATCTATTATTATTAGCTGGTAACGGTGCGAGACTGAAAAAAAAAGAACATTAGAATTTGTCCAGTGCCCGCTTTGTTACCTAGTTACTTCGAAAGTCGTTCTACCTTCCAATGGACATTAGTTTGAAATCTCCCTTTCGTACAATGAATTTCATGTTTTCGATTCAAATTTCATTCAACGTGATCCCATAAGCGCTTACAGGCCATTGAACTGTTTCAAGCAATTGATTAACGAAAACTCTAAAGAAACGTTACTAGACACTAACCTTCATTAACAAGCAATATGTCACTTTTTTTTTGTGTTACGCATCCACTGCCATTCCCAATACTTACAGCCCCTTACGCATAGAAACATTTGTGATCGAGCCATTACAGGGAACTGCGTAGCTGCAGTGTAGTGTTTGGAACTCTTAGCTGTTGTTGTACCTGGCGAGGTTCGAGCCCTCCCTCGGGCATGGGTGTGTGTGTTTCCTTAGAATAATTTAGGTTAAGTAGTGTGTAAGCTTAGGGACTGAAGACCTTAGCAGTTAAATCCCGTAAGATTTCACACACATTTTATTGTTGTTATACCTGCAATACAGAAATACATTATAGTTCAACAAAACGCAAGTTCTGGTCTTCATCGCCGATGAAGAGCAATCAACATTTGTGTATGAACAAGGCGCCTGTGGAGGCCCACATGCAGGAACACTCGCTGGACGGTCCCTGAGAAGACTGTTGGTAGACGCTTAGTTCATCTGGGTAACTCGCCGTTGCCCAACAGTTGCAGGTCTGTTCGCCCTTACACATCTCCAGTGCCGTCTTTCACCACTGTCGTCTACGACTCGTGGTCCAACACAGCTGCTCCTGCACTTTTTTTTGGATTGTTCCATTTTCCCATGCGCGGTGTACTTTAGCCACGGCGGTACGCGAACAGCTTACAAACTTAGCCGTTTCGGAAGTGTTTGCACCACTGGCACCGTAGCCAGTGATCAAGCCCTCTGGGACGTCAGATACGTCGCTCCGTTTCCGCATTACGACAACGACTACACTGTTTTTCGCGTCCCCCATGCACTCTTGGTCCTGTAGGACATCCGCACCTCAGGCTGTAGGCAGCTAGGTGCTGGTAGGGAATTTCTTGTGGGCCTGGCTTGCAGTGAGGACATCCTGTAACTATCACGCGGTCCCGACAGAAAATATTTCTTGTGCCTATGGTACGTCCTCCCTGAACCTCGTGGGAGCGGAAAGTGTTACCAGCCTAAGATAGGCTGACAATCCAGTTGCACGCCTCAGAGGAAATTTCGTTTTACAGTGCACTCATTATTACTCTAGTTTACTGATAACACAATCGTATAGTAGACGATATAGAGGAATTCTGCTGCCTTGGAGGTAAAATAACATATGATGGACGATGCAAGGAAGACATGATAAGCAGATTTACACAGGCAAAAAGGGCATTCATAACCAATTTACGTCTTCTGATATCAAACATTAAGTCTAAATTGAGGAAGAAATTTCAGATACCTTATATTTGGAGACCAAGGGTGTTCTGTAGTGAATTATGTACTACTGAGATACAGGAAAGGAAGTTATTCTAACTATTTCAGCTTTGGTGCTACAATAGAATGTTGAACATTAGATGGTCAGATAAGGTAAGGAATAGGGAGATTCTTCTCGGAAGCGACAAAGAAAGGAACATATGGGAAACACAGACAAGAAGAAGGGTGATGATTTTCCAACTCCTGGAATCGTGGTGTGGTGAAGTGAGGCTCTCCACTACACGGCAAGAATGGTAAACCGTGTTATCATACTGTTCACGATAACAGTATCAAAAGGCATATTTCAGCAGGATACCGCTGTAATTCACACCAAAAAACCCTAAGGACTAATCTGTTCGGTTCAACCAGCAATCTCCATTGCACACAGCACGTTTCACTCAAGGTTACAAATGCGGTGAGTTGATATTCAGAGGCTTTCTGACTCCATGCCACAAAGAAAACGGGAATGTATACATGGCCGTGGGGTTCCCGCTTCATACTGATGTTGCTAATCGACGTCGGTTAAAAGTGGAACGAAATTTTAATAATTTAAAACCAATAATGCGATGACTACCTCCACGAAGATATACACTGAAGCGGCAAAGAAACTGGTATAGGCTTGCATGTTCAAATACAGAGATATGTAAACAGCAGAATACGGAGCTGCGGTCGGCAACGCATACATAAGGCAACAAGTGTGGAGCAGTTCTTAGATCGGTCACCGCTGCTGCAGTGGTAGGTAATCAAGATTGAAGTGAGTCTGAACGCGGAATTATAGTCGGCGTACCAGCGATAGGACACAGAACCTCCAAGGGAGCGATGAGGAGGGGATTTTCCCGTACGACCATTTCACGAGTGTACTGTGAATATTAGAAATCCGGAAAAACATCACATCTCCGAAATCGCTGCGGCTGGAAAAAGATCCTGCAAGAACTGAATCAATGACGACTAAAGAGAATCGTCAAGTTGACAGAATTGCAACCCTTCCGCAAATTGCTGCAGATTTCAGTGTTGTGTCATCAACAAGTGTCAGCGTGTGAACCATTCAACGAAGGATCATCGATACGGGCTTTCGGAGCTGAAGGCCCACTCGCGTACCCTGGATGACTGCACGACAGAACGCTTTACGCCTTGCTTGGGCCCGTCAGCACCTACATGTTACCTTGTCGGATGAGTCTCGTTTCAAATTATACCGATGAACGTGTATCGCTATGGAGACAACCTCATGAATCCATATGACCTCCATGCTAGCAGCGGATTGTTCAAGCTGATGGAGGCTCTGTAATGTCATGTGCAGTTGGAGTGATATGGGACCCCTGATACGTCTAGAAACGACTTTGATAGATGACACGTTCGTAAGCCTGTTTACATCCTGTCTGATCATCTACATCCATTCATGCCCATTGTGCATTCCTACGAACTTTAACAACTCCAACAGGACAATGCGACACCACAAATCCACAATTGCTACAGAGTGGCTCCAGGAACGCTTTTCTGAGTTTAAACACTCCGTCCACCTAACCCCTCAGACGTGAACATTAGCCGGCAGTAGTGGTCGAGCGGTTCTAGGCGCTTAAGTCCGGATCCGAGCTCCTGCTACGGTCGCAGGTTCGAATCCTGCTTCGGGCATGGGCGTGTATGATGTCCTTAGGTCAGTTAGGTTCAAGTAAGTTCTTGAAGTCTGATGACCTCAGATGTTAAGTCCCATAGTGCTCAGAGCCATTTGAATCGTGAACAATATTCAGCATATCTGGCATGCCTTGCAACGTGCTGTTCAGAAGAGACTTCCACCACCTCGCACTCTCACGGATTTATGGACAGTCCTGCAGGGTTAATGGTATCAGTTCCGGCCAGCACTACTTCAGACATTAGTCGAGTTCACTTCTGCGTGGTCGCGGTGTGTCTACACGGTATTAGGCAAGTGTGCCAGTTTCTTTGGCTCTTCAATCTATGTGCTCCATTGTGTCACACTTACCATTTCCAGCAGTGTGTATCTACTGACGAGTACACACTTATTTTGGATAACAGGTGTAAATATTGCAAACAAAATCTTATATGTATATATTTAATGTATCCAGCGACAGATGTGGACCCATACCACAGTTTCATTGTTATAAATTGCAGATTAAAACCGAAGAAACAGCAAAATGGTAGGAAATTAAGGAAACGGGCCTGGATAAGTTGAGAGAACCACTGGTTGCTGGTTGTTGAGAGTTTCAAAGGCAGCATTAGGCAAAGATTGACTGACGCAGGAAAACCAATACAGTATAAGACGAAAAATGGTTCAAATGGCTCTGGGCACTATGGGACTCAACTGCTGTGGTCATTAGTCCCCTAGAACTTAGAACTACTTAAACCTAACTAACCTAAGGACATCACACACATCCATGCCCGAGGCAGGATTCGAACCTGCGACCGTAGCAGTCGCACGGTTCCCAGTATAAGACGAATGGGTATCTTTGAGAGATGACATAGCGAAAGCAGCAGAGGATAAAATAGGTAAAAAGATGAAGCATAGTGGAAATACTTGGACGTCACAGGAATATTGAGTTCAATTGATGCAAGGATGAAGTATAAAACTGGAGCAAACCTAGCAAGTTGGAGGAAATACAAACGTCTATAAATGAGATCGTCAAAAAGTGTAAAATGTCCAAGAAGGAATGGCTAGAGGACGATTGTAAGGATACAGAAACATATATAACTAGGGGAATTATCTATACCGCCTATAGGACAATTAAAGGGAAGTTTGGAGAAAAAAGAGGAGCTGTACGAATATGAAGAATTCAAACAGGCATCTTGCACTAAGCAAAGAAGGGAAACGGAAATGATGGCAGGAATTAATAATAGAAGACCTTAAAATGAAAATGTATTTGAAGGCAATCTTACAGCCTATCCCTGATGTTATCTTTTATGTACTTTAAGCAGGCAGCAAAGGAAACTAAACAAAAATTTGGAATAGGAATTTAAACCCAGGAAGAAAAAATAAAAACTTTGAGGTTTCCCGGCGACATTGTAAATCTGTCAGAGTCAGCAAAAGACGGAATAGCAATTGATCGGAATGTACGCTGTCTTGAAAGGTTATAACATGAACATTAACAGAAGCAAAACATGGATAATGGAGTGAAGTCAAATAAAAACGGATGATGTTGAGGGAACTGGAGTTGGAGATGAGATACCTAAACGAGTATGTGAGGTTTGCTATTTGGGCAGCAGAATAAATGACAATGGGCGAAGTAGAGAGGATATAAACTGTAGACTGGTAATGGAAAGAAATTTGTTAACATCGGATATAGAATCAAGTGTTAGGAAGTATTTCTGAAGACATTTGTCTGGAGAGCAGCCTTGTATAGAATTGAAGTGTGGACGATAAACAGCTCTGGCAAACAAGAACAGAGGCTTTTAAAACGTGCTGCAGGGGACTGCTGAGAACTGGATGATTAGATCATGTAAGCAATCAGGAGGTATTGCATACAATTGCGGAGAAAAGAAATTTGGGGCGTTACTTGACTAGACGAAGGGATCGATGGATAGGACGCGTTGTGAGACAAAATGCGAGGGTAAAAAATTGTAGAGCTAGAAGAAGAAATGAATACAGTAAACAGATTCAAAACCATTTGTGCTGGAGTAGGAAATGGTTGCACAGGATAAAGTAGTGTGGAGAGCTGCATTAAACCAGTCTTGGGAATGAAGACCACAACAACAATTTTAAAGAAGAATAATGAAACTGAAACTGAAATAAAATAGATTTCCATAAGTTAATTTTTCGCAACACGAGCAAGCTAACAATATACTTATCTCTTGGAAAAACTGCACTATGCTCTCCTGAGTTACCTCTGTATTGTGTACTGGATTGGTGCATAAGTTTGTAGCGTTTCTCCGTAAGTTTAATAAACACAACACATGCATATAACAGAGACTTTAGTCATTAATAATATGTTCTCCTTCACTATTTACAACAGACTGCCAACGCTGGGCTAACTTTTCGTTTCTACGACCGTATAAATCTCCTGGGTTTGGGGTGAAGAACTCATCGAACCTAGTAGGGAGCGTAATTTCATCCGGAAAAGAAGGTTCGTGAAAGGTGTTTGATACAGAGTGGAAAGGGTGAAAATCTGATTGCATAAGATCAGGTGAGTAAGGTGGGACAGAAATGACTTTCCAATTCAACTTCTGTAAACCTGGAGACTATTTTTTGTTAGTCACACAGTATGTGGGCGGGCGTTATCGTGCAGTTGCTTTACTTTACGCAGTCTTGCTGGTCGTTGTTCCTGGATTGCGTCTGTAAAACTTCTCAGTTGTTGGCAATAAATGTTAGCAGTGGTGGTCACTCCTCGGGGAACCAATTCATAGTACAGCACACGGTCACTTCATACTATTATCGATGCATAACATTATCTTTTTGTCGATGCTCGTAAGTCTTTGTGCGGGGAGCTGCTACTGTGTTTGGGCTCAAGCGATCTTTTCTTTCCCGTATGTTAGCTTGAAGACATCATTGCCTTCACCAGTAACGATGCAACATAGGAATGATCGGTGCTGTGCGCGAGCCAAGAGCAGTTAGAGATGCTGGTTTTTATGATTTTGCCTTAGAGCTTGCGGTACTCATATATCCGATTTTTGAACTTTCACCAGTGCATGTGTAACAAAAATGGTTCAGATGGCTCTGAGCACTATTGGATTTAACATATATGGTCATCAGTCCCCTAGAACTTAGAACTACTTAAACCTAACTAACCTAAGGACATCACACAACACCAAGTCATCATGAGGCATGTGTAACACCCTACCCGTTGCTTGTCCGATTTTTGCGTGTGTTCGCCCCTGATAAACAACTTACAGAGAAATTGGAAGTGGAACTGTAGGCAGAAATGGATAACGCTAGATTTAAATGTGGCCCTGTCACCCCTAATTAATATGCGGTGGTAGAGTTGACGATAAATTACACCCGTTTTTACTTCCAAACATGATTGATCACGAACACTTAGGGAGTCCAATGGCATCAAACACATACACAAAAATAAAATAAAGCAAAAGGGTGAATTCAGCATCGACTACTGAAAGTAAAGGCTCTATTGAATCACAATAATTTTATTATAACCTTCAGATCAATGCTGAATAAAACACAATGAACAATTTACAAATTATCCTCCTGACTGGCATTGGCAGTGAACTGTGTTAAAATTGGTCCAAAACGCGATTTATATCTTGGCTGACCGACTGACATCGACACAAAACATAAAACACGAAGAACCACTACACCCCAAAGTACCGTGAAACCTCTATGGAAACAGCAATTGCACGTGATCCAACTATTTAACGTAACTCCTAACACAGGCCGAAGCGTGAGCGATCTCACCGTAATGTTCCTGTTGCACCTGCGGTCTCCGACGGCGAAGGCGTGGCTGTGCGGTTAGAGTGTGGCGTCTCTGGAAAGTACACTCCTACACTACTCGGACAACAGACCGCTGCCTATAAACTTCTCTATTTGCAACGATCTTCCCGGCAGCAAAGAGCTGGCACGGCTAGCGTCCACTCAGAACGAAAGACTAAGATGGGAGACGACTTGACTAACGTCCTCTCAGTACGAGAGCCCAGAATGTAAGACCTCTACCGACAGTCAAGCAAAATCGCTCTTCACCTTTGTTTCCCCACATCCACTTTTACCGAGCAAATCACATCACTAGAAGCCCTCAAAATACCCAGTTTGCCAGTGCTGACCAGTGTACGGCCTGGGAATAGAACTCTTTTCCACCATTCTTTTATTTCTACAAAACTTCACAAGTAAACTCAGCCCTCGCCGGCTGGGAAGAACCACAGCTGTGGGCAATAACACGTTTACTGGAAGTTTTCTCCCAAGAGACCCCTCAAGATTTTCCCAGCGAGATTCCCCGTTATAGCGAACACAGATTCTTGCATTGAAAGTTAGTTATTCGTAACTCCTTGCCTGCCCCACTTGAGTTACTCGAAGGCGTAAAATTAGTGGGACCTACGCGAGAGCACGCACAGGAAAGCGCGTCCAGCTATCGACTGCTCTGTTTTGGTAAACACTGGAACACCTGCAGCCGCACGTCCTTTAGAGATTGGCGGCCGCTGTGGCCTCTCTAAACGGATTACAGAAATCCCCCAGTTCACCATTCATTTCGTTAGGCTGTGGCCTTCGGCGGCTAGGCGGGGAGGTAGCCGAGCTCTGTCGCGCGTACTGCCTTTCCGCAAAATCTTATAATTACAAAATCGCGGAATTCTCGCTTGACGATGCGTTTCCACATAGATATCCTACACCATAATTTAGAGTATTACTCCAACAAAACCTAAAGTGTCACGTTAATGGACTCATGTAAGGTGCAAGGCCGTTGCCACCTTACACATGCAGATGTCGCACGATGGTGGAACGATTGCAGTTCATCACATTTGCCAGTTCTCGAGTGCAGTGAAGTGTATAGTTGTGGATTAATTCGTTTGCACGACGTTCCTCAAACCTCTTCCTGAACGTGGAGGGACACTAATGTCAAACCGATCTCTAATAAAAAGAGAAAATAATTTTTTGCCGTGCTCTGTCGAGTGGAGTTATCCCCATCCACTGCGCGGATAGGGTCATAATGTGACGTTCGTTGACGTAGTGCTTAATCCATGGGAGTCTCGCGCCTAGCCCACGCTCGGCGCTACGGCCGAGGACGCTACACGGTGTAGGGCGGCGGTGACCGCACCCGCCACGGCGCGCCTCGCCCAGCTGGCAACTTGGCGGCGGCCCCCGCTGCGAGGGGCTTCTGAAACTTCTTCCAGGGTGGCTTTCATCAGCTGCAGCCGCATCCGAAGCCCGCAAGCCCTTTTCGCTCTTAGCTTGGCGCACCGCATTTAATTGCAAAAGTTGTTAACTGTTTATAATTTAGATTACTCACGTTCAGCAAACTTTGTAATGAAAGTTGCTGCTTCGTTGTTTTCTTGAATTATGTGTGCTTGCATTGTACGTAATTACTTTAAACTTATTAGCATGCGAGGCCGTGAAACATGCACTTCCGTTTGCGTGTAACGGTCTTACTAAATTCAGATAAATAACAGTTAATTTTTATTCATCTTTGTGTTAAAACATTCTATAAAACGGTACAGCCCACTTGCAGCTGCTAATCTTCGTTTGTTGTGGAATCAACGTACAACCGGATTCTCGAAAATCAGTCGCATCTTCAGGATAAATTTGGCTAGCTACAGTAAGCCATTATACCATACAATCTTCCAAAGTCCTATAAGGCACACATCCTGGCATTATCCTTTGCAGTAGGTGTTGAAAAATCCATCATTAGTTCGTTACATAATAGTTCACCGCTGATATGGTAAAGATACATATCTAAATCACAAATAAAAGATCAAAAATTTTACTGTATCTCTTCCACGAAATGCACAGACTCTCCTGACATGAGAGCGCTATGTGTGAGAGAGTCACCAAAGCCTTTTCCTTTTTTTTATTTGCTATAAGACCGCGCTCAAAGGTTCGAAGGCTCTTCCGAGGACAGTGTACGTGGTTTCCTAACACTGGAAAAATTAACTTTCGTATTGATTATTACGCAGTGCCTTCCAATAACGCTATCAACAATTTTCAATTTGCATCCATTCTAATGCTGGATGAGTTGTCTGTCCTTTAGATAAACCTTATATGTTCGATTTATTTATTTATTGTTTTCCTCTTCTGTGTGCTTATAGATAATGCAAAGAATGAAATGCCTAATTACAAAATTTGTTCTTTGTTCTGTTTCTTCTTTTTTTCTGCTACGGATGTCGCAATGTGGTTTGAGTTCTATACGTTACTATTTTTTGCTGTCCTGTCCACCAGTTATTCTGTCCTCAGGGCTTTTCATCTGGTGACACAATCGTGTAGGTCTCTATCGTTCCAAGAATGAAGAATAAATACATTTTGAAAAAACAGCATTTCAGTCGTACTGGAAGTGTCACTAATTGCTTGTTCAAAAAATAATTTATTCTTCGGGACAGTCACAAGAATTTCAATGCGAATTTCGTATCGAAATGGTTGTGATTGTGCCTGAAATTGGATTATTTTCTAAGTATTTCTGTGTTTCCTTTCAGTGTCATTACTCTACTCAAACCTACAACTAAGTTGGTTAAGAATATTGTGTGGCAACGTACTACCGTACGTGAATGCTCGTATTCTATGAATGGTATAGATGTAAAATCAGATAAAAATTAGCTGCTAAGAACTGCTGAAGTAATAACCATGTTCCGATGACCAACAGATTAGTCAGTCATTATAACAGTGCAGTTATCGTAGTTTTTATAAACGCAACACTGAAGAACAGTTTTTGGAAACTATCGATTCACTTCTCGCAGAAGTATGAGGCATCAATTTTGAAAGAACAGTGGTATAATGATTGCTGTAATACGAAAAAATTTTACTTTAATGTTGACACTGACGAGATAATTGCGTATGAAGTAGCTAATTACAGAATTATCCGAAAGATCAGCAGCCCTCGTCATATGAAATTAATCATTCCAGACATCATTTCGTGCATTAACACCTTCTCATAGACAGTATTAAAAAGAGGACGACAAAACACAATTTATTCAAAGTAATCATTAAAGACAACTTATCCACGAATTTCAAAAACTTATTATGCCTCAAGAAAAAAAATAACTTGTTCCTATAGGATATAGTACTGTCTGTACCATGCAACGATTCAACATCATTGAATTTTAGTTTGATATCTGTCTCACGAATGAGCTGCATATATCTCTTCCGCCCGAGTCTAGTGACAGAAACTGGTTGACTACACAGATAATAGTACCTACGAGTCGTCCGTCAGTCAACGGCACAGGTTCTGTGTGATGCCAAACAATCCAACTAAAGAAATATACGTACAGGGAAACCGCATCGCCGTAGACTTATCTCCTGTCGAGGGGAGTCAATGGAGGTATTTCCGTGAATCTAGGCAGGACGCAAATATAGAGCCTCACAAAGTCAGGCACTACGAAATACACTCCTGGAAATTGAAATAAGAATACCGTGAATTCATTGTCCCAGGAAGGGGATACTTTATGGACACATTCCTGAGGTCAGATACATCACATGATCACACTGACAGAACCACAGGCACATAGACACAGGCAACAGAGCATGCACAATGTCGGCACAACTACAGTGTATATCCACCTTTCGCAGCAATGCAGGCTGCTATTCTCCCATGGAGACGATCGTAGAGATGCTGGATGTAGTCCTGTGGAACGGCTTACCATGCCATTTCCACCTGGCGCCTCAGTTGGACCAACGTTCGTGCTGGACGTGCAGACCGCGTGAGACGACGCTTCATCCAGTCCCAAACATGCTCAATGGGGGACACATCCAGAGATCTTGCTGGCCAGGTTAGTTGACTTACACCTTCTAGAGCACGTTGGGTGGCACGGGATACATGCAGACGTGCATTGTCCTGTTGGAACAGCAAGTTCCCTTGCCGGTCTAGGAATGGTAGAACGATGGGTTCGGTGACGGTTTGGATGTAGCGTGCACTATTCAGTGTCCCCTCGACGATCACCAGAGGTGTACGGCCAGTGTAGGAGATCGCTCCCCACACCATGATGCCGGGTGTTGGCCCTGTGTGCCTCGGTTGTATGCAGTCCTGATTGTGGCGCTCACCTGCACGGAGCCAAACACGCATACGACCATCATTGGCACCAAGGCAGAAACGACTCTCATCGCTGAAGACGACACGTCTCCATTCGTCCCTCCATTCACGCATGTCGCGACACCACTGGAGGCGGGCTGCACGATGTTGGGGCGTGAGCGGAAGACGGCCTAACGGTGTGCGGGACCGTAGCCCAGCTTCATGGAGATGGTTGCGAATGGTCCTCGCCGATACCCCAAGAGCAACAGTGTCCCTAATTTACTGGGAAGTGGCGGTGCGGTCCCCTACGGCACTGCGTAGGATCCTACGGTCTTGGCGTGCATCCGTGCGTCGCTGCGGTCCGGTCACAGGTCGAGGGGCACGTGCACCTTCCGCCGACCACTGGCGACAACATCGATGTACTGTGGAGACCTCACGCCCCACGTGTTCAGCAATTCGGCGGTACGTCCACCCGGCCTCCCGCATGCCCACTATACGCCCTCGCTCAAAGTCCGTCAACTGCACATACGGTTCACGTCCACGGTGTCGCGGCATGCTATCAGTGTTAAAGACTGCGATGGAGCTCGGTATGCCACGGCAAACTGGCTGACACTGACGGCGGCGGTGGACAAACGCTGCGCAGCTAGCGCCATTCGACGGCCAACACCGCGGTTCCTGGTGTGTCCGCTGTGCCGTGCGTGTGATCATTGCTTGTACAGCCCTCTCGCAGTGTCCGGAGCAAGTATGGTGGGTTTGACACACCGGTGTCAATGTGTTCTTTTTTCCATTTCCAGGAGTGTAGGATTTACAAAATTTCCACTGACAGCGGCGGTTTGGCAAACGGCAAACACCAGAATGGAACAAAACTTAATTTTTGCTCTGATGAAGCTAAGAAAAGAATTGACTGCTTTCTTCAAAATCCATTTGAACTTGGGCAGAGTTCTTTAACAAATATTGTTAACATCCGTTACATCTCAACTGAGGATGACAGGCGGGTAGGCGAAAGTAGTGCTGCTGGCGCATAAAACGATAACAGAAACGCATAAAAAAAAACTTCATTTAGACTGGCAGAAGTAAAGCTGTCACTGGCTTGTGGTTCTGGGTAAGAAAGAGGAGGAAAAGGAATTGTCTAGGGTGACGACCACATGTGGTAGCACTATGTTCCGATCAGGTTCAAAGTCTCTGCTTCTAACGCCTGTTGTTGTTGTGGTCTTCAGTCCAGAGACTGGTTTGATACAGTTCTCAATGCTACTCTGTCCTGTGCGTGCTTATTCATCTCCCAGTACCTACTGCAACTTATGATTGCTAAATATAAGTGGCTACTAAGCAGCCCCGAGCGACACACGAGATATTTTTGATGTTCCGTTTAATCACCAGAATTCGGCAGTAAATATCGAAAGTCTATAACACAGAGGGGGCACACGGGTCTTCAGCTCAGCTTAAGACTGGAATCTTTTGACGTATAATTCTTCACATTTGAGCATTGCGAAATAAGCTGAAGAATATCGCTACAAATCTGTAAATTTACAACCATTAAACAGAAAGTTTAGTGCCAATGCACGAAATTTCTGAGCATCCAAAGCGACATACGACACGAATAATGCGGAATTCCTTGGCGTCAGTTTTTATTTAGTTTGAAGCTTGCATTTCCGCAGGGGGTTCCACGAAGTTTAGTGCGACGGTATCCCTGCGGCCCGGAATCAGTTTCCTTAACTTCCACAAAACTTTCCGACTGAAATAACACGCGAATATCTCAGAGGTAAGCCGTGATTCACCCACTGTCCCTCACTCTGCGCTTCTATTCTCAAGCCCGTATTTTTACAGTTCAGTAACAGAAAAAAAACAGATAAATCCTACATCTCATAACCTGCACTAAAACTGCTGGCACCAGAATCTACTGCTCTCGAAGCAGGATCCATCGACGCCAAACACAACGCTATTTGTGTTTATCGTACGGTTTCAGTACTAATTTAATAATTTCTTTCGTGGGATGTTAGTATATTTTGATTAATTTAATAGAAATCAATAACGCTAATATTAATGTCATTCATTTTCATACGATACTTGCTGATCTTTCCACATGTCTCATTGGCATATCTTGGGAGATCCTTCCTGGTAGAGGTACGCTAGTATGGGCAGTCAGAAGACGGCGGTGTTGCGGTTGCTTCCTACTCGTTGACTCGTTCTCTCTTAGCAAAGAGTGCAGTAGTGTAAGATCAATCGTGGCCAAGTAAGAAAGAACAGTGGATGACGCTGCTGTCGAAGGCACCAGATAGACTCTGAATAAATAGTGTTTTCGAGACTGTGGACGGTGTAAGACGAAAAGTAAGTGACACAGTGTATACAATTGCACATATGTTCCGTAAGATAAAGAGTGATGTCTGGAAAAAGTTCGATGCATAGTTTACGCTTCAGGAGAACAATCTGCAAAGTGCGTCCAGAGCTAACAAAATACACTCCTGGAAATGGAAAAAAGAACACATTGACACCGGTGTGTCAGACCCACCATACTTGCTCCGGACACTGCGAGAAGGCTGTACAAGCAATGATCACCCGACCGAACACATCTAGGATGTGACTGAACATGGCGTAAGTGCTCATAGCCCCCTCCTCAGGATTAACGTAGGTGGCGTGTCTGTGCAGCTGTGGTGCCATCTCCCTTCAGCGACCACTATCAAGGCCTCATTGCTTCCATGCCACGACGTATCGCTGCTGTTATCCTTGCCAAACGTGGACACACTGGTGATTAACTAGGTGGTCAAATGGTTCAAATGGCTCTGAGCACTATGGGACTTAACATATGAGGTCATCAGTCCCCTTACAACTACTAAAACCTAACTAACCTAAGGACATCACACACATCCATGCCCGAGGCAGGATTCGAACCTGCGACCGCAGCAGCCGCATGGTTCCGAACTAGAACCGCTCGGCCACTGTGGCCGGCCGATGAGTCAAGTCTGCGATGGCATACAGACAGCGAATTCTGGGGTGATATCACAGGAACCGCACACGAGTTTAAAACGAGTGTTCAGACCTTATGACGATTATTATACATCAGTACAATGACTTTACAGCTAGCAGCGAATATTGTTGTATTTATACTTACAGTTTTATGTACCGGATGTTCCTCTCAAGAGTCTTCAGACTCTATTTCAAATAGTATGCCGTCGGTCCTTTCGTCGCTCTGAAGGCCCCTAGAATTTATCGCTGCACTAACGTCTCGCATCCGTCTTGCAAGTGGTCTTCCACTTCCCCTTCACTCATTTGATGTACATTCATAGATCCTTTCTTGCCGTTGGTTTTGATCCATTCGTTAGAGGTGGGCACACCAAATTTATAAATTAACACATTAATTAAAAAGTCTTCACAATAGCAGGATAAAAGCATTACCCCAATTTTTGATAAGTACACAATATTTAATGTTACTACTCTCTGCGGTACTCTATTGCTTTCTGTTGCAATTTGTTGTTAGTTTTCATCTAGTCAGTTGACTGTAATTACAGTTATGCCAGATACAGTATTGGACACCAAACACCCGGGAACTCCACTGCCTGCACAGACCGAAGCTCGCTTAGCTATTGCTGGTTCGCTTACTCAGTGTCCCTATCCATCGACATTGAAGTTTGTAACCGCCGTTCTGGACTAGACAGCCACGCACTCACCTCCGCTTACTAATTCGGAACGTCCATCATTACGTCATGTCATGTCTCGCCTTTCAAAGGAACCATACCTGCGTAAACCTTACCGAATTTATAAAAATCAGGCACATTTTTCAGCATAATGGAGCATGCTACGACATATGTAGCTCACAGACCGTACTTGAACATGGCAGATGCCTGTTAAACCTAAATTAATTGTGACCACATGGAAATTCAGAGGCCTGATCTGGGTCTTTTTTCACTTGTCGGGCATTTCGATCAATATTTATTTGTCGACGGGCAAAAATATGTTGGCTTTTATAATATGTTGCTGTCTAAAACGCTCTCGTAAACAGTGGGAACAGTTTAGAACTAGATCTTTTATCTACAGTTACTTATAGTGTCTTGCTTCAAGAAAATCTATCCAGTTGCTGCGTTTGCCTATTGAGGCTCCTGTTCGGAACCCCATGGAGTGTCTTTGTAATTCTTCAGCAGGGGGTGCAGACTACGTCTTCACTCTGTAACGTGTGGAATACCTTCCGCGAAGATTAAAAGCCACAGTTTTAACATACTGCCGCCGCCGGTTTTGAGCGCTCCTGTGGGAACAGTAGTTCTGCTACGGCTGTGTTGAAAGCCGTGGTCAGCCGACGGACGTCGAGGCATTGGTCGAAAGGCGTGTTCAGCACCCAGAGCAGGGGCCGGGCCACGCCTCTCATCCTGGGGAACGGGCAACCTTTGATGACCAGCTAGCCTGATTCACTTACGTGCTTACTTAACGTCGCATCACGTGCCCCTACACTAGCGTTCCTAGCTTATGGAGTCCATGACGTTAATGTGCACCTCATCTTTAGATGTTTACACTTACTTACGCATCATAAACACTACTCCATTATGTTAAAATCGCATATCCCGTGCATAGTCGCTCATTTTCGTGCCATTGTCGACTACCACCAACGTTTGCTTCCAAACAGTCACTAGCATAAAGATACGCAATAAGCAATAAATAGCATATGTGTGTTGATGGCTCTGATCCAGAGGCAAAAATAATTCTCCCTGCACTCCTTCAAGGTGGTGAGCTGATTTCCCCACTCTCCACATACTCATGAGTACACGGATCACAACTTCACGCTCACACTACTATCCAACGACGGCGAAATGGCACTGTGCATGAGCGGAGTAAGCGAAACTTAATGGTCTGCGTCATGAGCTGTAAACTGGAGGCTAGCCAAGCGAAGGCGGAAATGTCCGAATATGCGTCTCGAACGTAGTAGAATGGGTGTGCTTCACCCTCTCTCACGAATTCCTTTCGCGGGCTGTTCTGAACCTATTCGCGGACCGGATCCTGCCCCCGTGGGCCCTGGGTGCCGACTCGTGCTCTTTACCATAGTGTCCCGTACCCTCGGGATACTCCAGGAATAAGGATGTCTGAGATAACGTTACCTACATAGCTGGATTGCTGAGAACAATCAGCGGATTTGATGACTTATTTGGTCAGAGTTTGCCAGGAAAATAAAGGACAGTTAAATTTTCACTAAATTTGTGCTAATACCAAAAAATTTGAACACTCCACTGAGGGATACCATTGTTTATATACCAGCCGTCCGGATACTCCAGTGTTGCATTAAAATTTAATGGGATCGTTCTTGAAAAATACTCAACGATAAAAATAAGAAGAATATGTATGCTGCGAGACGTGCTGTTTGTAGGTTTCCGCCCTCTGTTGGAGGCCAGACCGTACCCTTTAGTTGGGATGGTTGCGGTTATTGGTCTTCTTCTCGTCTTGACTGGCGCCACTCGTTTCGCAAGCGTTGCCTGTCCGCTAGTGGCAGCAGCGGTGGTTATCGATATGCAGTAACTGTTGCCCTATCTTGGGAGCGACGTCGTTGTTTTTCCGGGTCGTGTGAGTCTGGCAGTTCGGTTGGGGACTCAGGAGGAGCCAGGTACACACAGTGCGAAAAATCACGCCAGGACCGCGGGTGGCATGCATAGACTGTTGGCTGGAAGGCCTGTGGTCACGAGGGTGCCCGACCTCGTCATAAACCAGATCCTGTAGGCAGTACATTTCAGTTAAAGTAGAGATACCTCCACCATTGTGACATCTCACGATTCTCCAATGACTTGGGTTCGTGTGGCTGTTTGTAGTGTCGCCGAGGCGAAGAGCAGCGAGTGAAATGCTTGGGGAAAGCGGATCTGATTAGCTTTCCTCGACTTCTTATTACCAGCAGTATTTTTCCTGCCTGTGGCCGATAACGCCGCGGTAACCTGCCCTGGTTACGGCAGTGTACGTTTCCTCGCCTTGCCGCTGCTGTCCGGCAAGGCATGTAATTTTGACAGCTTTCTTGATTGTATGCCGTTTGTGATTCCTCTACTCTGGTGGCAGTGGCGTGTTGTTCCATTCTTGCATTTGGTTTATTGGACGTCAGGTAGCTTCAGCAAGATTATCACTAGTCATTCGTTAGACTGCCTGTAGTCTGAGTTACCATCTTGTGAAGTGAATGCAATCCTTGGCTGCCTATCTCAACGATCGCGAAAGTGTTTGTGCCGGACTTTCACAGAGACCAAGTCCTGGAGCACCGTCTGTGGCTGTCGGTTCTTGTGTTTTATTATTGTATTATTTATTACCATGCCTTGTAATGCCTACATTAAAGGTTATGTATGTCTAGTTAATAGTTCCGGCCACCTTATGCAATAAATGTAGCAGTGTAAGGGTTGTGCTACAAGGTTACCATCAACTTATTTCACAGGTCTGGTGGTCTGTTGCTTGTTTCTTTTAATTAATCTTTGCTTGTATTTACTGTTTTACAGCAGGTTTCTAAAGTTTTTATACATTTACCGTTCCTGGCGTGAAAGGCCTTTAGCCGTGATTGTGGTCATTTTCTTTAAAAAGTAATTCGATATTTTTATTTTAGCAGTAAGCCGTAAAACCTTGTTTACTGCCTTTCCTGGCGTCTGATACCTTCTGCTGTGTTTGTGGCCACTTACTTTTTAGTATTTCAATACCTGTAAGTTGTAATTGCAGTGGGTTGTTAAACTTTCTTAATTTATTGCCATTCTTGGTGTGTAAGGCCTTCAGCCGTGATCACAGTGGCATGTTCCTTTTTTTTTTTTTAAAAAAAAAGGATAATTTATTATCTTTATCTGTATTTTATGGTGATTTGTTAAACTGTAACGCACTGAAAACACTATTATTTACACAGTTGTTTATTCCTTCCTTAATAACGTGTGGTTTTTTATTTATTGTTGAGTCTGGAATTACTGTTTTAAAAATAAATGTGTATAACTGTAAAAGGCAACCAATAGTAACTGATTACGGCCCCTTCTACAATCGTAACCGAATCCTGCCTTCCCTTGACTACCGGGTTTCATGTTGTTTATTTTTGGTAGGTAATTAAAATTTCGATCGTTAAGAGCTACATGCCTACACTGGCAACAATTAATAATATCTCACAAACTGCACTATTCCTCTTCAGCTCATGGAGAGAGACTGTGTTCAATTAATTTGTAACGTGTTTCTCTGTTGGGATTATAAACAGTCTGTATGAAATAGGTGGCATATTCCTGTAAAATTTAAAGCTCTTGGGAATTCTTCCATAACAGACGGTCGCTGTCCGTAAGTTCTGTGTATTGAATCAGTCACCCAGCATCTATAAGTAACCTGTGTTTGTTTCTTGGTATCTGCGTTACCATAACTTTCGTTCGTATGCTCTTTTGATAGCCCGTGTGATGTTGGTATATAACATATAGCTTTTCGACCAGCTTCATATTCTTTCCTATCTCTCTTGACCTTACTGGCAGTCAATATCAGGAATAGTAATTTCTGTAATTTCAGTAATATTTACAAGGCCTTGAAGCCATGAAAAGTATTAGTCAGATGCTCTGATAGAACGCAGAAGTAATAATCAGAAGGTTTCAAATCACTCTTACTTAAAACGTTTGCGGAGGAAACATTGTAAAAAGTAATTTCATTTAAGTTCCTCTTTGTACCACAGCAACATATTTGCTCAATGTAATGAAGTTGTATGAGAGTCCTCCACCAAGGGAAGAAAGTAATTTTGGTGTCTTTACAAGGCGGTGAAATGAGATTGTTGTGTGCGTACCAGCTCCCCAAGAAAATTAACTTTTGTGTTACCTGATGCTGGGTAAACAACATTAGTGGCAATTATGAAAGCATTTGAATGTTACTGAGCAGCAGAAACTGAACCGCAATCTCATTCTCCAGGTTAAAAGACAAGAAAGAAATGCAGACGCCATTCTTGAGCAAGTAAGTATCAGTAATGTATAGTTCCGTAGACTAATTTTAATACAACAGTGAACTCTTTCTTAATATACATGAACACTGTAGGACATGTAATGTCATTTAGAAAATAGTGTATCCTAAACAATATAAGTAAATAAGTAAAACCGTGATGCACGTGTTGCGGCAAGTCAAAATATGCGCAAAACAGAATTCATGTGCAGGCATTTTTAATTCGTGGTTGGTGGGAATTTAATTAGTGCATCCGAGTATGCTATACGCCTCAAAGTGGAATCTTTATCTCCGCAGCCTTTGCAGATTTTGAAATTGAGGCGAAGAGGCGGCCAACTGTGGTGGTAGTTAGAGTAGGCTCATTGTTCCCTCGGATAACTCAACGGACAAAAATGTAGCCAATCAACGACTCCCGGTCCGCCACACAGTGTTTTAATCGTACGGCAAACATTTTCTCTGTAGTAGCGTTCATATTACGCCGCCATACGATAAAAAAATTCAAATGCGGAATTTTCTCTATAGCTGACGTTCCAGCAGACGTACTACCAGATCTAAGAAATTTTGAAAAGTTTTCGAATTGACAGTTAATCTCACATTCTACATATTTAGAAGGAAACCTAGAGCAAACGTCGCAAATTGACGGTTTTCCAGGGCAGGTGATAGCCTGAACTGCCCTACAAGCACCGTTACCGCTAAACATGGTCACGACGCGTTTGTACACATTTACGCTATCGTTGAACCCAGACATCAAAACCGAGTTAGCAAAATTTAGGGTTTTGCTGCTTGATCCGCGATTTTAAAGCTGTTTTTAACGTCATTCGTTAAGAAAGTGTATGGGGACACTTAACGGGCAGCAGCACAATACGGCGCAGGGTGAAAATGTTTCGTACCGGTGGAACTGGCGCTGCAGACAAACTGCAAGGCGGCCGTCCTACAACATCTGTCACAGATGCCAGTCGAGGACGTGCTGATGGAGGGAATCGAGGAGACACGCATTAAAGTTCGCGATCAACAGCTTTACAATCATTCCGAGAAAAATGCGCCAATAAACCTTCCATTATTTCCGAACTGGTTTCAATGCCTAGTTTCAAGGATGGCGCAAACGTGTACCAGTGCATGCGACTCTGTTGAATGGCACTGTTGTGTAGAGGACAGTTCATACTTCGACCTGCACTAATTCCACTGTTAATCATTTACTAATTTTTTATGATGGAGGATGCATACTTTTTGATCCACCTCTGCTCTGCTCAAAATTCTACCGTGCCTGTCCTTCTTTAATTGCACTTCCCCAGTCTATGCCTTCTGGCATTTTTTCCTTCTCATCCATTTCCCATTCATTTCCTAGGTCTCCTTTCAAGTGCTGAATAATTTCACTTATCTTACCCATTTCTTCGTAGTCTACATTGCTAACAGAGCTAGCAGTCATACATATTTATACTAATGATAAGGTTAGGATTGGAGATGACTAAATTCTTTCATTTCCATCAAAGGACTTGGAAAGGATATTGTCTTGAAATGAGGTTCTAGATATACAAAATTAAAAGAAGATTACTGAAATGAAGTCGAATTAAAGTTGGTATGTAGAGGAGCTTACGGAACGAAGCACAAAAAGTAAGACAAGTTTTGCTATTTGGCCACCAAAACACCTGGTGATTGAAGAAATATCGGCAACTGGCAACAACCAGAAAAAAAGTTTGTCAAAATCAAAAACATGTCGGACAAGAAGCAGGCAATATCGTCCCATTGCCTGCGACACTAAAACATATTTATCACCACTTAACTATTGGAATACTTCTCTTAGGAGACTGCACATAGGACACTAGTGCAACCTGAAGCTAAATGCAGAAAGATCTACTGCCACCACCATACATTTCGTGCGGGGACCACAAAGGTATAAGAAATTAGGCCCATATGGAAGCATATGGACAGTCGTTTTTCCCTTGATTTATCTGCGAGTGGAACAAGAAAGCCAGCCCTCCGCCACACACCGAATGGTGGCTTCCGGATTATGTATGTATATGAATTTTATAGTTCAAACAGTTGATTTGAAAGAAAGGCAAGCCGATAGGGTGGTCGCTGTATTGACAGTTCGTTGCGCTCTAGATGTCATCTCACTTACCGTGTGCCTAAGTGTTTACCTGCATGTAAAGCTATATCTTGGCTAGTGCTAAATTACGTGGCTGTATGATCATGCACGGGCAAGTGAGTAACATGAATCTCATCTTCAGCTCAAATCTCGTGGGGCCATTAGGATTCTACATAGTTAAAATGACGGTCACATGAGAACCATCATGAGTAGAGACAAATTGGCTTGTTACACAAGATATAAAACGACTTTCTCAGACACAAGAAACATTCGGATACGATTTATGAAGGAAAAACCCGGTGTAGAGTCTTTCCTCATGAACTAATGTTACTCCTATGTAATTTGTGTGATTTAGTTGAAATGTCAATCGTTTACATATACAAGAATGTTAACTTCACATTCGTTGCTTAGTGCCTTCACAGCAGTACAAAATTTAATAGCCATTGATCCTTTGTTTCCCTTTGTTTCAAACCCCGTAGAAACTCGTAAGATTAATGAGGAGGACAGTAATTTCGTTGTAGTTCACAATACATCGAATCCGACGATTAAGCCGTAATATCCCACTCTTGCAGGACCCAGTGACAGTCCATAATTTTAATTTCGCAAGACATTTGCAGTATGTTGTTTACCCTCTTCAGCGCCTTCTCCATCGACATATGACCCCGTGTAATATACACTGATGAGCCAAAACATTATGTCCACATAGTTAATACCTTGTCTGTCGGTCTCCGCGCGATGAGAAACATCACCGATTCTGCGTATCAGGTATGGGACAGTTTGTTAGTAGGTTTGTGGTAGTATGTGGCATTTGAGGTCCGCGAACAGGTCGTGTTATTCGCATAAATAACGGGTCCCTGATAGGCATACCCCCTGATGGCGCCTGATCGGTTCCGTAGGATTTACATCAGGCGAATTTGGTCTCCAAAACAGTAACGTGAGTTCAGTGTAATGCTCAGAAACCACCATAGTACGGTTCTGGCTCAAAGACAGGGGCAGTTATACTGCTGAAAGATGACATCGTCATCAGAAAAGACTTGAGGCATGGAAGGATACAGGATGGTTCGCAGCTGCTCGCGTGTCTTCAGTTACTATCGCAGATCCCAAGCAAGCACAGGAGAATGTCTCCCATAGCATAATACTGCTTCCATCGTTCTGGGTCCTTGGCGCACTGCACGGCACGAGCCGCCGTCCATCTCCATGACGGCGTTTGGGGAGACGAGCAGCAGCCTAGTGTAGCAAAAATGTCGTTCACCAGAAAATCCAACACGTTTCCAATGATCGACGGTCGAATCCCGAGGGTGCACTGCAATTGTAATTTACGATGTCGTCGGATCAAACTGTGAACTCGTAGGGGTGGTCTGCTGCGGATTTCCATGCTCAACAATATACATGAAACACTCGTGCGTGCACCAGCATTGCGCTCTCTCAGCAGAGACGCCACAGATGACCATGTACCGCACTTTACATAGCAGACAAACCTCTGGGAACCCCACGGTCTGTGAAGATTCGTGGACGTCAAACCATTTGGCACCTAGCGCTAGTTTCTCTGTCCTTGTACCTCTTTCCGTAAATGCTCACGGAAGTTGCACGTGAACTTTCGACCAATTTCTCTGTTTTCGAGATAACCCTTCACAGGCTCTCTGACCTTTGTGGAAGTCGCTTGTCTGCTCGGCTTACATACTATTATACTATTGTTAACGCCTCACGTGCCCGCAAGGGGGGGGGGGGGCCCTCCCCGGCATCCATTGTCACGGCGGGCGGGCTGCGGTCTGTGGTCAGAATGTTTTGTCTTATCGGTGTACAATGCATAGAGATACAATCAGATAGCAACTGCAGAACAGGCCAGCAGAAGTTTCTCCGGTATGGGAACATGTCTGAGTTTGTCTAACAGAGTGGTTTTGAGCACCTTACCTGCTGCTGCCGTTTTCGAGATAGTGTGTTAATGATTACTTAGACTAAGTCATACTAATATCGATGTTGGAGAGGGACTTTCGAACGTTTTCTACAAAAATTGTCACTTGAGAGAAAGAAAATACCTCTTAAAATTTAATTTCTTGCATTAATGGAATATTCCGTCAATACGTTAAGTAACAAAATGGTTTAAAAGGCTCTGAGCACTATGGGACTTAACGTCTAAGGTCATAAGTCCCCTAGAACTTAGAACTACTTAATCCTAACTAACCTAAGGACATCACACACATCCATGCCCGTGGCAGGATTCGAACCTGAGACCGTAGCGGTCGGCCGGTTCCAGACTGTAGCGCCTAGAACCGCTCGGCCACTCCGACCAGTCGTTGAGTAACATAGACGCATTATAAATTTAAATACATAATACAGATATTCAACAATAATGTTTATTTTATATTTGGTTATGAATCGGCTTTCGGCTTTGTAGGCCATTTCCTGGCAAGACTAAACAGACGGTCCCCATAACATTAACGAGTTTTATACCTCTACAAATGTATGTGATCATTCTTAACTATTTATCTATACAAAAATACAAGAGTAACGAAATTCACGATACAGTTACGAAAAATAAATTTAGTGTTACTTTATAGTTAGAGATAAAAATATAAGAATGTACACGCCAACAATGGTCACTACTAGCACAAACTGTCATTTATGTGCACAAAATAGCTAGTCAGTGCCATGAACAGATAAAAAGAGGGATGAGTGTTTGTACAGGAGAAAAAGAAATAATACAATGTGGGTTGGGTACAACTACGCTATTTTCATGAAGCATATTGTCTTATGGACAGAAAATATTAACTAAGACCACATCTCTTTGCAGAAACAATCTTTGTACAACTATACCTCCGCTGATGTCATGTGGACTGTATGCATGGACTTGAGTTGTCTGAAGATGGCCTAAAGAGCCAATAGCCAGTTCATGACGAACTACAGAATAAATGTTTATTGCGTATTTAAGATGTTAGTATTTAATTTCTGTTTTCTGTTAACCATTGTGTTTTTAAAACTCACTACTCTCCTCTACTTGTTAGAATGAACGTTCCTTCATTGTCTTTGTAAATCAGCAAAAATTAAAACTTTTGGCCTCCGGTTTTCATTATCAATAGCATACCTTCTGACAGTACCACATGTCTACCATCACTATGTAGTACTATATGATTCAAATGGCTCTGAGCACTATGCGATTTAACTTCTGAGGTCACCGGTCGCCTACAACGTAGAACTAATTAAACCTAACTAACCTAAGGACATCACACACATCCATGCCCGAGGCAGGATTCTAACCTGCGATCGTAGCGGTCACTCGGCTCCAGACTGTAGTGCCTAGAACCGCACGGCCACTCCAGTCGGTTAAGTAGTACTGCAGTACGACTTTGACGCTAAACGAATTACTTTTAGATTAGGTGAATCAGTGCACATGCTACCCCACAAATGTCACAAATAGTTCGCATCTAAGATAACCAGCCATGGGTAGAAATTTTAAGTTTGTTATATTTGAACATTCAGCTGAAGCGACGATCTCCAGCTAAATTAATTAGTAACTGCTCTGTTTATTATACATCAGTAACTGGGACAATTTTAAATCATACAGTTCCACGCCCTTGGCGTGTTTGGGCTATCATTTATTCTCGAAGCACCTTGCTGACCTGTGGCTAGCTGGGAAACGCTGCTTGATTCTCAACCCTCTGCCCACTACCCCACTACCTTGTTTCTGCTGCGCCCATTTCCCAGGTACTTACGCCGACAGCAGCGAGTACAGTGTCAGGTAGCTGTTTGGCCTGCGGCGAGTCCTCGGCCCAGAGCGGCGGTGCCGTGTGTACAGGGATGCGGGCCGCAGCGTGTCGCGCACCGCCATATCGATTTCCGCGCAGCCGCCGCTGCCGCCGCCGCCGACGCCGCACCTGCAGGTTAGGCTGCCCGCAGCGCAATGTCTACTGCACGCACTCCAGGAACAGCCTCTTGTTCGTTCGACCCGAATCTCGTAAGGAGATCGAGTTTTTATTGGACTCCATTTCGGCTTCCCGATTTCATTTCGCACGTCAGCGTCATCTTTACTTCAGGATACAAATTGTTTCGTTGCCCAACGCATTCTAGGTGAATATCAATTTGGCACATTGCTACAAATTTTTCTGCCAATCAATAGTGGAACACCTTCAAGGGGCTGTTCCAGCTATTAGATAAGCAAATAGCGTTTCAGTGGAATCGCACAGAGTAGGTAGGAGTAATACCACATTCAGGGGTTTCAAAGTCATTGCATCAAACGTCTAAGAGTGATAGATCACATTGCAGGGAGCAACATACGTTAGTCGAAACGTTCGCTGATGCTTCCCGACTACGCTGGGCGTCCTTTTAGTACTCACTGACCGAGATTTCGCCGAACTAATAGGTAGTGAAAGGTATCTTAGATGCGAATAAGGAATTTTGATTTTTCTTGGCACACGCCCTTTCATATTTAGCAGATGACTCGATTACAGGCACAACAAACCCACGCTGCAGATTGAGTACGCCCTGCTGTCTTATAGGGGCTAAGTAATTCAAAAGTACGTGATATATCACCCCTAAGCGTCTGATCCAAAGACTTTTAACACCTTGCATATTCTGCACATAAGGATAGATTGTGCGGTAGTTTCCTATAAAGAAAACACGTATTAATGTTTGTTAATGGTGATAATTATTTTATGCCATGTGTAACACGAAGAAATATTTAGTACCACTTTTCAGCACTTCGACAGCAGGGAATGCAGTTTATCATCTCGCGCTTTCCTGGCGCCGGTAAGGATCCCGCTACTGGCATGAAAATGTGTAATCGACGTTTCAGGAGGACTATGCTGAACACGAGACTATCACCCGATAGAACAGACGTCGTTTTCACTCAGCCATGAAGAATAGTGCAGCCACTTGACGCGCCTAGGGAAGGGAAATGCTCTGGTTGCCAGCAAGACCAGTTTCCACATGGTACGACGACAGTGTCAGCACAGCAATGTTATTGCGGCTTCCCTTGACACGGCAGCATAAATAGGTACCGTGACAGTGGTCCAGCCAGCGGTAGCACTGGAGACAGGTGTGACACCACATTTTCCTTTGAAACGTGTTAGGGTACTGCGTGAAACATCGTGCCTGACGTTTCCTTGTGTAGAGGCTCGGTGTAGACCGAATGCTGCTAAACTGCTTTCGACACATGACCCCAGCCGTAGGAGTGGCCGTGCGGTTCTAGGCGCTGCAGTCTGGAACCGAGAGACCGCTACGGTCGCAGGTTCGAATCCTGTCTCGGGCATGGATGTGTGTGATGTCCTTAGGGTAGTCAGGTTTAACTAGTTCTAAGTTCTAGGGGACTAATGACCCAGAAGTTGAGTCCCATATTGCTCAGAGCCATTTGAACCAAGCCAGTCATACGTCAATGATTTGTTCCCACGTATTATATCTATAAAATTATTTTCGCCCTTACTTTGATTTTCTTTATAAGCGTTTATCAGTACTCATGTATCTCCGATATGTGTCAATCATTCGACATTTCTTAAGGCCCTAAAGAAGACTATAAGCCGCACACGCTCATCCTCTGTGCGTGCTTTGTTGCAGTCTCCACCAGAAAAGTTCCACTAACGCTAGATACACCTAACAGCCATCATGTACTCACACGATCCTTAAGCTGTAGGAACGGCTTTTTCTGTGGTGAAAATAGGTTCGCTTGGAGATGAAATCGTTGACTAACGTATCTTAAACGCATGAAAATACTGTACTGTATCACATTAGTGTAGTATCTGTATTTAACAGTCTCTGTAAATGAAAGCGTATGCTTCTGCGGCCATTGTCACTGTCAATAAAATTCTTCTGGGATGTTGACTGCATTGTCAATATGTGTAATTGTCTGACGTTGTGGCCACTATTGCAAATGACGTTCCTCAGGGTTTGTGCTGAGCTAGTGTGTGACTGTGAGTCTCTCTCATTCAACTACCTACCTCAGCACAAAGCTCTGAGGAAGGCCGTTTGTAAAAGAGGCCGAAACGTTGTACAATTTTACACATTGACAATGCTGTCAACAGCTCAGAAGAATTTTTTTGTCATCAGTCTACTGACTGGTTTGATTCGGTCCGCCACGAATTCCTTTCCTGTGCTAACCTCTTCATCTCAGAGTAGCACTTACAACCTACGTCCTCAATTATCTGCTTGACGTATTCCAATCTCTGTCTTCCTCTACAGTTCTTGCCCTCTACAGCTCCCTCTGGTACCATGGAAGTCATTCCCTCATGTCTTAGCAGATTTCCTATCATCCTGTCCCTTCTCCTTATCAGTGTTTTCCACATATTCCTTTCCTCTCCGATTCTGCGTAGAACCTCCTCATTCCTTACCTTATCAGTCCACCTAATCTTCAACATTCGTCTATAGCACCACATCTCAAATGCTTCGATTCTCTTCTGTTCCGGTTTTCCCACAGTCCATGTTTCACTACCATACAATGCTGTACTCCAGACGTACATCCTCAGAAATTTCTTCCTCAAATTAAGGCCGGTAGACTTCTCTTGGCCAGAAATGCCTTTTTTGGCATAGCGAGTCTGCTTTTGATGTCCTCCTTGCTCCGTCCGTCATTGGTTATTTTACTGCCTAGGTAGCAGAATTCCTTAACTTCATTGACTTCGTGACCATCAATCCTGATGTTAAGTTTCTCGTTGTTCTCATTTCTACTAATTCTCATTACCTTCGTCTTTCTCCGATTTACTCTCAAACCATACTGTGTACTCATTAGACTGTTCATTCCGTTCAGCAGGTCATTTAATTCTTCTTCACTTTCACTCAGGATAGCAATGTCATCAGCGAATCGAATCATTGATATCCTTTCACCTTGTATTTTAATTCCACTCCTGACCCTTTCTTTTATTTCCATCATTGCTTCCTCGATGTACAGATTGAAGAGTAGGGGTGAAAGGCTACAGCCATGTCTTACACCCTTCTTAATACGTGCACTTCGTTCTTGATCGTCCACTCTTATTATTCCCTCTTGGATGTTGTACATATTGTATATGACCCGTCTCTCCCTATAGCTTACCCCAACTTTTTTCAGAATCTCGAACATCTTGCACCATTTTATATTGTCGAACGCTTTTTCCAGGTCGACAAATCCTATAAACGTGTCTAGATTTTTCTTTAGCCTTGCTTCCATTATTAGCCGTAACGTCAGAATTGCCTCTCTCGTGCCTTTACTTTTCCTAAAGCCAAACTGATCGTCTCCTAGCGCATTCTCAATTTTCTTTTCCATTTATCTGTATATTATTCTTGTAAGCAGCTTCGATGCGCGAGCTGTTAAGCTGATTGTGCGATAATTCTCGCACTTGTCAGTTCTTGCCGTCTTAGGAATTGTGTGGATGATGCTTTTCCGAAAGTCAGATGGTATGTCGCCTGACTAATATATTCTACACACGAAAGCATGCGGCGTGCTCTACTGTTGTTGCCAACGTAGTCCGCAGCTTGTGGTCGTGCGGTAGCGTTCTCGCTTCCCACGTTTGGGTTCCCGGGTTCGATTCCCGGCGGGTCAGGGATTTTCTCTGCCTCGTGATGACTGGGTGTTGTGTTATGTCCTTAGGTTAGTTATGTTTAAGTAGTTCTAAGTTCTAGGGGACTGATTACCATAGATGTTAAGTCCCATAGTGCTCAGAGCCACCTGAACCTTTTTTTTTTGGGGGGGGGGGGGGTTGCCAACTTAACTGTAAATTAACGCTATTCCAGGAATAGCTAACTAGGGGATAAAATAGCATTGTAGAATGCGCACTCCAATTTGTACCGTGGTTAAACTATCCTCGGTTGCTATTACTGGATTCATTCAGAAGTTGAACAACCGACCCATAGCCTCATTTAATCCGCCTATATTTCTTTACCAAATGTTTTATTGACAACCCTCTCATTACCTCTTTTCAAGATACTAGCCATTCCGTTCAATTAATCTTGTCAATTCTTTGATCGACAACCTTATTTATTATTTATTTTCACTGAATTTTAATTCGGTTTCCAGATTTCTCCGTGGTTTCCCCCACTATGTGTTCAATGTACATACTGAATAACGTCTGAGATAGGCTACATCCCTCTCTCATTCCTGCCTCTCTTTTATTTCGCACGATACAACAACCGCAGTGCAAAACTCTATCTCGTTAGGAGGCCAGACATAAAAATGTTCCAATAATCCACAGACACATACACGTTCATAAAATGTTTTTTTGTTGTTCTTTGATAAATTACTTTATGTATGGGAAGTAACCGAACTGTTTAATTGGAAAATAAAGTAATCGCGTGATAAATTTTAATCAGATGATAAATTTAATCAGAGATTATTTCTATAAAACTTAAACTACATATTTTAGTTCCTGTGGCGGTGAAACAATGCTAAAGCGATAGCTGCCTTCCGGCGTACGCCACACAGGCGCACGGCGCGATACGGAACATTTTCAATCGAGAGAGTTTCCGCACTAATTTGTGATACCGCTTAAAAATCAATCATCGTCAGTGGGTAAATAGGGACGGGGGTGTTGGTGGCCGGAAACATATTAATGGCCCCACACCTCACAAAAGCCGCCGCGTCGCGCCGCTTCGTGCGAACGCACAATGGTGCGGCCCGGGCGATCCGCCGCCAGCAAAAACAGCAGCCACGGCCGGCCGTGGCCCCCTGCCACACTCTCCGCGCACAGGCCGCGCCTTCGTTCCAGCACACAGCCCAGTCTGCTTTCCCTCAGCTGGTGATCCACTTGAAAAGGTTCCCGATGCCATTATTGCTGCACGATAGAAATTAACAAACTATGAAGGCGGAATGGTAGTTGGAGATAAACAGATCGGACATTCCGTATAGGAACTTGCTAGGGAATTCAATCTTCCGAGATCCACAGTGTTACTGAGCCGAGAATACCAGTTTCTGGCGTCATAATCTCAACACTGACAAAGCAGTGCAGTGGCAGACGACCTTCGCTTGACCATCGAAGGCGGCTGCGTTTGCGTAGAGTTGGCAGTAGTAACATACAACCAACACTGAGTGAAATAACCTCAGAAATCGATGTGGGAATACGACGAACGCTTCCGTTAGGACAGTGCACCGAAATTTGGCGTTAATGGACTATGGCAGAAGACGAACGATGTGAATGCCTGTTCTAACAGCACGACATCGCCTGGAACGCCGCTCTTGGGCTCGTAACCATATCGGTTCGACCCTAGACGACTGGAAAACCACGGCTTGGTTAGATGAGTTAGTAAGTAGGCTGTTTAGGTTTTTTAATGGTAACACCACGTAGCGCTCTGTATGAAAATCACTGGCTGTGCTGTGTGCAGTCTGTTGCTAGTTTGCATTGTTGTCTGCCATTGTAGTGTCGGGAGGCTGGATGTTAACAGCGCGTAGCATTGCGCAGTTGGAGGTGAGCCGCCAACAGTGGTGGACGTTGGGAGAGAAATGCCGGAGTTTTGAAATTTGTAAGACTGGATGTCATGAACTGCTACATATATTATGACTTTTGATTACTATTAAGGTAAATACGTTATTTGTTCTCTATTAAAATCTTTCATTTGCAAACTATGCCTATCAGTAGTTAGTGCCTTCCGTAGTATGAACCTTTTATTTAGCTGGCAGTAGTGGCGCTCGCTGTATTGCAGTAGTTCGAGTAACCAAGATTTTTGTGAAGTAAGTGATTTGTGAAACGTATACGTTAATGTTAGTCAGGGCTATTCTTTTGTAGGGATTTTTGAAAGTCAGATTGCGCTGCGCTAAAAATATTGTGTGTCAGTTTAAGCACAGTCATGTACAATTTTTCTAAGGGGACGTTTCATAAGTTAACATTTCAGTTGGTAAGCGCTGATGGTAGCTTTCGATTGTGATGTGTACTCCACCAAGCCATGGACGTAAGTTTGTCAACAAGGCACTGTGCAAGCTGGTGGCGGCTCCGTAACGGCTCACGCTGTGATACAAGGAACGGACTGGGTCCCGTCGTCCAACTGAACCGATTATTGAAAGGACATGTTTACGTTCGTCTACTTTTAGACCAGTTGCACCGATTCATGGACTTATTGTTGGAGGAGCGGTTCTAAGCGCTTCAGTTCGGAACCGCGCTGCTGTTTTGGTCGCAGGTTGGAATCCTGCCTCGGGCATGGATGTGTGTGATTTCCTTAGGTTATTTAGTTTTAAGTAATTCTAAGTCTAGGGGACTGATGACCTCCCATAGTTCTCAGAGCCTTTTGAACCATTTGAACTTAAGTTGCCAGTCAAGGATTTAATTTTTATGGGCGATTTATATGGATGACAGTGCGCCATGTCACCTGGTCACTTAAGTTCTCGATTGGTTGCAAGAACATCTAGGACAATTAGAGCGAGTGATTCGGCCACCCAGATCGCCAGAAATGAATTCCATCGAACGTTTATGGGATATAACCGACAGATCGGTTCCAGCACAAAATCCTTCAACGGAACAGTTTCGTAATTAGGGACGGCTACTGAGGCAGCATCGTTTAATATTTTTCCTGGTGCGTTCCAGAGGTCCGACGCGATATTAATTTTATTCTATCACTTTTGTCACGTCGGTGTATTTAAAGAGCTTTTTTGCCGCGTTTGTTTAATATATCAGTCCACTTACGATGTACAAATCAGTTTTCTTACTGATTCGGTGTAGGCGAAGGTTGCTGTCGATAGACCGAAGCGCCGATAGGCCAGCTCGATTTCTCTGTGGACTTTGACAATAGGAACAGTCTGGCGGTCATTACCTGCACCTCGTGTCTTAGAAAAGTTCCGCCGTCATAGTGGTGAGTTCTTCCACTAAGACAAAACATCTGTGAAAAAAGATAACATTTGTACTTCCTTCTTCTAATTGACTAGTATTAACGAATGAAACGTCATAGTGATGTGATAATAGTGATTAAACTTCTGTATCCATCACTAGAAAGTACGAGCAATTCACGCTACTTTATAACATTCGCAATGTAAAGTTACGTGCTGTGTGCGGGAGCTAGGTGTTGTTAAGCGATGCAGAGACAGTTACCTTGAATGAGGCAACACTTAATTTTGTCTAACTCTTCGCCAAAACAGGCTAGTGGCCGAGCGGCTCTAGGCGCTTCAGTCCGGAACCGCGCTCCTGTTACGGTCGCAGGTTCGAATCCTGTCTCGGGCGTGGATGGGTGTGCTGTCCTTAGGTTAGTTAGGTATAAGTAGTTCTAAGTCTGAGGGACTGATGACCTCAGATGTTAAGTCCCATAGTACTCAGAGCCATTTGAACCATTTGAACCAAAGTAAGCTACTATAAACAAAGTTTAGGTAAAGATTTAAATTATACGTTTTCTAATAGTTAGCAAGTGGAATTACATTTTTCTGGAGACATACTGAATTTCAACTTTATTTTAGATAATGATAGAAGCTGAATTTTTGCCTTTGTTAGCACATGAACCCAGGTTTCCCGCTTATTCGGCATATGCACTTTTCCTTACACCACCCTGCTACTGTGGTTAACACAGTTGCATCGCTTACCTAGTCCTATGTCCTCTCTCACGAGTGGGGAAAAATCGAGGTGGGCTGGTGTGTAACTTGTCAAGTCCTGGCCTCGACACAAATTTTAATTCATTTCTTCAGCTTCCATCATTATCGAAGATAAAGTTGAGATTCAATACATTTCAAGAAAATGTAATTCCATCAAATCAACAGATCACCTACGGGCAGGATTTCCTCATTACTTACACAGCTAGGATGTTATTCCAATATCAGAGAGCTTCGACAGAACTGACGATTTAAGAAGGGGGAAAACCAAGATGGGCTGAAATGTGGATTGAAGTTTGTTGTAGGTTGGGCACTGGATATCTGTACAACTGTGTAAACCACAACGCTAGGCTGGATACATCTGCCTAGTAAGCAGGACAGCCAGGGTCAAGTGATAGCCTTGGCACAAATTTTAATTCATTACTTCAGCTTCTATCCACACCAAAGTTTGTTAGTTTTTTGATAATCAGTCTATTTTTTTCGGTGGTGCCGTTTCTACATTTAGTCTTCTTGATTTAGAAAACAAGGTATTCGGTTTTTTAGACACCAGTAAAGAAAACCTTAAAAATGAAAGATAAGAATTGAAATGACACATATTTGGATATTAAACAGCTATTACCTATATCCTATTTAGGGAAATTGCCTGGCCTAATGAAGAAAGCCTGTGCCAATGACAGGTGTTTTTATTTTATGGTTAAAATTTTTCAAAAGATAATGTTAAAGCTGCATTAAAAGTGAAATATTTATTACATCATTTGACAATTTTATTTTCTTTAGGTGGCCCATCGGTAGCAAGCTTTCCACATAATGGATGTTGAATTTCATTACGAATTATGGGTCTGAATATTGTTATGACTTTTGGATTTCTAAATTCTGGGTGAGAATGGAATAAACACATCTTGAGCTTACCTCATTTCTTCACATCGTCTTCTTTTGGAAGGGGTAGGGTGATCACGAACATTGTAACCGGATTCATGCAGCTCGCAATTCCTGTTTCGACATCTTAATTTCAGAGTAGCATTTACGCCTATCTTCTTCAATTATTTGTGGGATACATTAAAATTTCTGTCTTCCCCCTACACGTTTTTCTCTCTTCAGCTCTCTCCGTCACCACGGAAGGTATTTCCTGGTGTCTTAACACGTGACCTATCATCGTGCCCCTTCTAGCCAGAGTTTTGCACACATTCCTTTCTTCGATTCTTCGGAGCACCTCGTCGTTTCTTATCATATCAGTCCACATAATTTTCAGTATCCATACATAACGTCAAATTTTAAAAACTTCCATGACTTTCTTTTTCTCTACTCCCAACATATTCCACATTACATAATATCTCTAGCATAACGTACATCTCTATTCCTCACTGCTAATCCACTGTAACTTTTGTTGGCGACGATCAACATTTTATTTCGTCAGATTATTTGTTTTCTAGTGATCAGTTCTTCCAAGTGACTCTTAATATCGTACTTTAGGTATTCATTTAATCTTTACCGTTATTGGGCTGTCATTAACATCAGAACACCTGAGAGCTAGAATTCGGGGCGATCGAAAAGTTTCCGCCTCAGGGCGTTGCTGCAGCGGATATGCAAAGTAGCGCGACTGCGATGTGAGTGTATAAGTACTGTCATGTAGGGTAGGGTTTAGGGTGGCGTTCGTGTCTTTCCGATGTCCGTGCAGTAAATGTGCAAGCGTGAACTATGGCGACGTTTTTACGAAATAGTCCCAAACAGTTCTAAGGCACTGTTATTCTTATCTTGGATGCCGAAGGACAAACACCAGTAGACATCCATCGGAGAATGAAGCAAGTCTGTGGGGCGGCATGTGTCTCGAAAACCCCCGTTATGGAATGGTGCACTCAAGGGCCGCACCTTCTTCGCGGTACGTACGTCCCCCGACCCCTTGAGGGCTTTTAAGGGTCGCAGATCCCTGTCGGACGATGTGCAGCATGCAGCTACGGACTTCTTCGTGGGATGATTGCCTCAATGCTTGCGGTGATCTTGCATGATTGTCACACAGATTCCGGACTGTAAGACCTCTTAACGGAAACTTTTTGATCGCCCTTTGTGTACTGTAGCGCTATAGCTACTTCTTCGTACGATTGAGTAAAATAACAATGCTGCCACGCTGATCAAAGAGGACATGGGAGCGGATGAGGCTGGACCCAAACAAACACAGTTACGTTAGGGGCTCCAGGCTGAAGTGAAAGAAACTGTCACCTTGACGTGGGGCGATTACCACATTGCTGGGCCAGGTGAATATTTGTCTGATGTGATAGAAGAAGAAACAGGAGTCGATTTAGAAGAGATAGGGGATCCAGTATTAGAATCGGAATTTAAAAGATCTTTGGAGGACTTACGGTCAAATAAGGCAGAAGGGATAGATAACATTGCATCAGAATTTCTAAAATCATTAGGGGAAGTGGCAACAAAACGACTATTCACGTTGGTGTGTAGAATATATGAGTCTGGCTACATACCATCTGACTTTCGGAAAAGCATCATCCACACAATTACGAAGACGGCAAGATCTGACAAGTGCGAGAATTATCGCACAATCAGCGTAACAGCTCATGCATCGAAGAATAATATACAGGAGAATGGAAAAGAAAATTGAGAAAGCGCTAGGTGACGATTAGTTTGGCTTTAGGAAAAGTAAAGGCACGAGAGAGGCAATTCTGACGTTACGGCTAATAATGGAAGCAAAGCTGAAGAAAAATCAAGACACGTTCATAGGATTTGTCGACCTGGAAAAAGCGTTCGACAATATAAAATGGTGCAAACTGTTCGAGATTCTGAAAAAAAGTAGGGGTAAGCTATAGGGAGAGGCGGGTCGTATACAATATGTACAACATCCAAGAGGGAATAATAAGAGTGGACGATCAAGAACGAAGTGCTCGTATTAAGAAGGGTGTAAGACAAGGCTGTAGCCTTTCGCCCCAACTCTTCAATCTGTACCTCGAGGAAGCAATGATGGAAATAAAAGAAAGGTTCAGGAGTGGAATTAAAATACAAAGTGAAAGGATATCAATGATTCGATTCGGTGGTGGCATTGCTATCCTGAGTGAAAGTGAAAAGAATTAAATAATCTGCTGAACGGAATGAATAATCTAATGAGTACACAGTATGGTTTGAGAGTAAATCGGAGAAAGACGAAGTAATGAGAAGTAGTAGAAATGAGAACAACGAGAAACTTAACATGAGGATTTATGGTCACGAAGTCAATGAAGTTAAGGAATTCTGCTACCTAGGCAGTAAAATAACCATTGACGGACGGAGCAAGGAGGACATCAAAAGCACACTCGCTATGGCAAAAAAGGCATTTCTGGCCAAGAGAAGTCTACTAATATCAAATATTGGCCTTAATTTGAGGAAGAAATTTCTGAGGATGTACGTCTGGAGTACAGCATTGTATGGTAGTGAAACATGGACTGTGGGAAAACCGGAACAGAAGAGAATCGAAGCATTTGAGATGTGATGCTATAGACGAATGTTGAAAATTAGGTGGACTGATAAGGTAAGGAATGAGGAGGTTCTACACAGAATCGGAGAGGAAAGGAATATGTGGAAAACACTGGTAAGGAGAAGGGACAGGATGATAGGACATCTGCTAAGACATGAGAGAATGACTTCCATGGTACTAGAGGGAGCTATAGAGGGCAAAAACTGTAGAGGAAGATAGAGATTGGAATACGTCAAGCAAATAATTGAGGACGTAGGTTGCAAGTGCTACTCTGAGATGAAGAGGTTAGCACAGGGGTGGATTTCGTGGCGGGCCGCATCAAACCAGTCAGTAGACAGATGACCCAAAAAAAAAAAAAGGGCCAGGTGAGAGACCACCGTCGTAATGAGACTGAGACAGTAGAAAGACGAAGCCGCTGCAGCACGACTGTCTGTATACGTACTTCACACCCGAGCTGTAGGCTTTGTTTGGGCAACATTCCGGATATTGGTGCCTTGACAAAGCAAGTACACACCAAGGCCATATAACACCCCTCATATTCAGACAGACGCAATTTTCAAGTCGATCTAGCAGTCGACATGAAGATACAAGATGCCAGCATGAGACTTGGCCTGCTGCCGGCTCTGAGTCCGATGGTGTGGACATCGCGCCTTCCAGGCAGTGGGCTGCTTCCGGGTCTACTTCCAGCCACTTCCAGCGTCATAACTTGAAGGACTACTGTCCAAGATTGGGACGGGCAACCCTTCAGTCGCCTTAGCCTGTGTGGACGTGCTGTCACTGTCCACCTCCGCCTTAAGGCACTACTGCTGAGAGCCGTCTTCCACTAAGGGGTCCACGGTTGTATTCCGCGGCTTCCGGTCCTACGTCCAGTCGGTACTCGCCACAAGCACCTCGCACCAGCCTTCTCCCTGATCGGCTGACGTTACTGCAGGCCGCCTGCTTACTTCATCGCTTCCACACCTGCCATCTTCATCAAAGGCCATTGCAGAGTGACGTTAAGATTCTGGTAGTGCGTTCAGTAATAAAAGGTATGTACAGCCAATGACGTCTGGTTGCAGGCTGACATATTGTCAAAAAAGCAGCCACTCTGCGCCCCACTGCTACCCCTTCCACGGAGTAGAACTACCGACTTCTTAACATCAACAACAGTTTTTGACCACCTACCATAGGGGCCATCCATCCCCAGCCTTCAAACTATGTTATGATAAGTAATTAAGAAAAAAAATTTTGTACTATCTACTGAAAGATAACTTTTCAGTTTGTGAACGTAGGAGATTTGAAAGAGAAGTGGGTATCGTGAAATTTTCATATGTAGCATGGACCTCTTGCTAAGGTATGTATAGCGACATACAAACAACAAACGCCATATGCTTTCTTCAGCTCTATCCGACATACCGCTGTTTTAAACTATCAACATTTAGCATTCTGTCCATACGTGTCCAAAACCGAAGACACAAACATGGGTTGCAAACAAAAGTAAACAGGACGAACAATTTTCTATTAATATCTAACTACGATAACCAATATAGTATGTACGGGCTCTCCTTAGCAACACTTCACATATCAACTAGACCTATAACATAGCCGGCCGCTGTGGCCGAGCGGTTCTAGGCGCTTCAGTCCGGAACCGCGCAACTGCTTCGTTCGCAGGTTCGAATCCTACCTCGGTCATGGATGTTTGTGATGTCCTTAGGTTAGTTAGGATTAAGTAGTTTTAAGTTCTAGAGGACTGATGACCTCCGATGGTAAGTCCCATAGTGGTCAGAGCCATTTTTGTACCTTGAAAATCACATCAAGTTAACAATTACATATTTGAAGACCAATTGTAAATTTAAACAACAATAAATCGTAAAAAAAACGAACTTGTAATTAACTCTGCGTTACAAAGTTTCCATTCGTGACATTTCAGTTTCAAACTATTGTTCCGTGAAAACTTGAAGATAACATCGCGTCGTCACGCTGTATTTAATACGTCATTCGAAAAACGAGGATATGTATTGTCATGGGAGATGCCGTAACTGTATATTTTTAAAAATATTTAATTTGACATCCCCAGTTGAAGTTAGTCATAAATGATTGCTACAAGGGTCGACCAAAAAGTTTTCGTTTGTGAGCGTTCCTGCCGCGTGCATGCAACTAAGCAAGACACCGGCGCGGGTATATAAGCACCGACATATTGCAGGCAAGAGATTAGTGTGGGCTTCGAACGGAAACTTTTTGATTCCATCTTACAGTTTCCGTCACTTAATGCATATCTTCATATCTGATTAATCACGTGTCGTATTCAGTCAAAATTTTTTGTAAAAGAACTCAGCTATTTTACAGCTTCTGACTGCTTTCTTTACAAAAGCAATAGAATTTTCAGTAGTCTAAATTCCATCTCAAGATCATAATCGATTGAAACTAGTAATCACTTGTGGCTAATTACAAACTGAGTCTAACAAAAGAGAGTATTTTTACATGTCATTCAGTTTGTGACAATCCATGCTTTACTGTACAGTATGTTTCAGAATGACATCCATATTTGTTACTTTAGCATGGCCTGTTCCCAAGGAAGAAAGTCACATGATAGCAGACACAGTTTTCTACAATTTCTAACAATTTGTCGTTTGAAGTTGCAGTGTTCTCAACTTTAGCCACCAGATTTCATGTGTTCGAGCGACCCACAATGCAGAAATCCTGGTGCACGTTCCATGCAATTACAGTCCACATACAAATTTATTTGACATATACGACGTAACACAAAATTCTGAAGAGAGGTTTATGAGACGGTTCAGTTTCGGCAACCAGTCGCTTTTACATTTAGGCCATGACTGTTGTCTGCAGAGACAGAATTTAGAGTTCAGCTGTAAACCAGGGTTACATACGTTTTTAATTCGAACCGAAAATATCTCGATAATCACACGTTAATAGAATCCCAAATGAAACATGGCTGCCATAATGTTGGATATTGGTACAAAGAACCACTGCCGTACTCTCTTCGGTGGCTTGTGCAATACATAAGCCATTGAAATTGCAATCCCTAGGAGGATAGCAAGTAACGAATTTTAACGTATGTACGTGTACATTACAGTAGGAAGAGTACGTTTTTTGCACTTGTGCTTTGGGGGTATATAAGGCGAGAAGAATACAACACAGAGGTACCGTCTTCGTGAACAACATTCGCTCAAGTATTGAGGAGAAGTTAACTTGAATGAGACATATGAGTACATACATCGTTTCATGTTGATTTATCACTATTACAGATCACCCTCCTTATCAAAGTAGTTTGGGAGAGCACGGGCAACATGCAGCCTTCGGGTTACCTTATTGAAAAATAAAGTGACGAAGAATTAGAAGACAGAACACAGCCACCGTCTGTAACAAATTAGAAAGATGATGTCTATTAATTACCGGCAATAACGTGGTGAGGTTATCGCATTTCCTTTTCTTTATGTGTGACATGAAGTCGTGTAGGAGGATTGTGATCATCGTCTAATAATTCTTTTAAAACTTGTAACACTGTTGATAAGTGACTAAATTTTTCCCCTTGGTGTTCAGTAATTCGCAGTTGTCTTTGCATTTCGAGATTAGCTCATCATCAGAACACCTAAGAAGAAATGTGGCATTTTTCACACACAGTAAGGTGTCGTGCGTGAGATAACCGCTCCACAGTTGTACTCCTTCTCCCACTGTTGTTGTTGGTAGAAATTTTATCAGTACACCTCTGCTTCCGCGTCGAGGGAAGCCGCCAAAATGGCCGCTGTGCTCACACAACGTGGGGTGCTCCAGTCGCCGTCTCACTTCCAGAGTGGATAATTCTTCATATACACGTAAGACTAGTTACTGACTCGAGAGAACTGACGACGTTGTAGGATCCTGCACTGCTAAATGAACAATATATCTTTCTTCTTAGGCTGTAATCACATGGGGCAGTTGGGGCTCTACATAGCACTGAGTATATCTAAGCTCCGTCCACTCAGTCCATGTTCGTGAAGCAGCCCTAAAATACTGACTGGCGCAGTATCTGCTGCAGAGCATTTTTTTATATACACAATCAGCTGCACATAGAAGTATGTTGTAAACTTCCAGCCATTTCGACATTTCGAACAAGCAAACAAACTGAAGTAATGATTCAAACTTTGTTGCAATGCTGAGACCTTAAAATAGGTCTCCTTCTTATTCGGCAGATTGCTAACCACAATACTACAGCTGTATTGTCACTAAGAGCTGCATGAACTAGCCTAGACTAGTGCCCTCCGAAACACAAACCTGAGTTCACATCTTCAGCCCATTTTCCCATTTTTAAATCGTTAGTACTGCCGACGCTCTACAGTAATGGAATAGCACCCCAGCTTTGTAAGTCTTGGAGAAATGTTGCCTGTACCTCAGGTGAAGCGACAGCCTCTAAAATACAGTTTAAGAAGGGGAAATAAATTGAGGTTTGAGGCATCAAGGGTTTTGGAGTAGGGTGGTGGAGGGAGGTATCTGAGTGTCATGGTTGTGTAGCGGCTAACACATCTGCCTAGTAACCAGCAGATCCACGTTCAAGTCCTCGCCTTGGTACAAATTTAAATTCATTACTTCAGCTTCTATCCTTATCGGGGGAAGGGTTAAGATTCATAAATCTCCAGGAAAACGTGCTTCCATCAGATTTTAACAGTTGTTGCGTGACACCGTCGTGGTGTTACAGTTTTAATGCCCAACATTTTATACGTAATTAATAAGCAGTAAAACTAGAGCGAGAACCTGAGTGTCCCCTAGTTACTCAGAAGCATGTGTTAATTGGGGACTGGGATGGCAGGTAATAGTGTTTGGCGACAGGAGTGCGTTAGGCTGCCGGAAGGTGGCGCTGGCGACCCTGTCGCGCAGACTTCCCCCCGGACCGCAGCGGACGCGCCGCCTGCCGGCCGGCCGGCCAATTACACGAGTGGCGCCTAATGGAAGCGACCGGCGCACCTCAATTAGGCGCCGGCACCGCACCGCACCGCACCGCGGCCCAGCGCGCTCACTCACGGCTCCGGCGCAGGCAGCCGCTCCCACTGCGCCGCCCGGCTCAGGTCCCACACTGCCACACCGCCGCCTAGCACCTCGCCGCCACCGCAGCAACATCCCGGTGGGGATTTTGTCACTCACTAGTTGATCAGCGCTGAATGAAATGAACAGTGTAACTAGTACAAACATGGAATGAGACTAAACTAAAGAAAGTTCAAAGTAGTAGAAATGGCAGAAATGGGAATAGAAAGAAACTTAAACGTCAAAATTCGTGATCAATAAGTAGATGAAACTAGCGAACTAACTCATATTCCAGTATATACATATAGGTTGAGTCACCTAACGTTACCGCTGGATATATTTCGTAAACCACATCAAATACTGACGAACCGATTCCACAGACCGAACGTGAGGAGGGGGGCCAGTGTAATTGTTTAATACAAACCATACAAAAATGCACGGAAGTATGGTTTTTAGCACAAACTACGTTTTTTTTAATGGAACCGCGTTAGTTTTGTTAGCACATCTGAACATATAAACAAATACGTAATCAATGCCGTTTTTTGTATTGTAAAATGTTAATTACATCCGGATATATTGTAACCTAAAGTTGACGCTTGAAACCTCCGACGTTCAGTTGCGTGTTGTAACAAACACGGGCCACGGTCGGCGAGCAGCATCTGCAGGGACATGTTTACGATGACGACCGTGTTTACGAGTGTGGCTGTAGTGCACTGTTGTGGTTTGGTCTAGCTGTCGCAGTGTCCGCATGTAGCGCTTGCTGCTATTGTTATTCTGCATTCGTCTCCATACGCAGACCAACTGTAGTACACGGTGTCACCAGACGTCTGTGATAGTGTAGTGTTGAAGGAACTGTGACCATCGTGTATTCGAACTCTGAAAAGGCGAAGATGATACTCATCTATGGCGAGTGTCGACGAAATGCAGCTGAAGCCTGCAGGGTGTACGCAGAACGGTACCCGGACAGAGAGCATCCAACGTGTCGCACATTTCAAAACATCTACCGCCAACTGTATGCAACAGGTATGGTCGTAGCACGCAAACGGGTCCGTAACAGGCCCGTCACAGGAGAATCGGGTGCAGTTGGTGTGTTAGCTGCTGTTGCCATGAACCCACACATGAGTACACGGGACACTGCGAGAGCCGGTGGACTGAGTCAAAGTAGTGTCATGCGCATACTGCATCGTCACCGCTTTCACCCGTTTCATGTGTCACTACATCAGCAATTACATGGTGAAGACTTTAATCATCGAGTGCAATTCTGTCAATGCGCATTAACAGAGAATGCGTTGCAGTTCTACCTGTTTACCGATGAAGCGGGTTTCACAAACCACGGGCCAGTGAATCTACGGAACATGCATTACTGGTCCGTGGACAATCCTCGCTGGCTCAGACAGGAAGAGCGACAGCGACCGTGGACGGTAAATGTATGGTGCGGAATCATTGGCGACCACCTCATTGGTCCTCACTTCATTGCAGGGACCCAAACAGCTGCAACATACATCGCGTTTCTACAGAATGATCTGCCAACTTTGCTCGAAAATGTCCCACTGGAAACGCGTCGACCTATGTTGTATCAGCATGATGGTGCACCTGCACATTCCGCAATTAACACTAGGCTGACCCTTTGACAGGATGTTCGACGGGCGTTTCATAGGACGTGGAGGACGCATAAATTGGCCAGCTCGTTCTCCTGATCTTACACCTCTGGACTTCTTTCTGTGGGGTACGTTAAAGGAGACTGTGTACCGTGATGTGCCTGCAACCCCAGAGGATATGAAACAACGTATTGTGGCAGCCTGTGGCGACTTTACACCAGATGTACTGCGGCGTGTACGACATTCATTACGCCAGAGATTGCAGTTGTGTGCAGCAAATGATGACCACCACATTGTACATCTATTGGCTTGACATGTCGGGACACACTCTATTTCACTCCGTAATTGAAAACGGAAACCATGTGTGTACGTGTACCTCACCCCTCATGGTAATGTACATGTGCGTCAGTGAAAAAGATCAATAAAAAGGTGTTAGCATGTGCGGTTCCAGTCTCTTCTGTACCTAAGGTCCATCACCGTTCCCTTTGGATCCCCATGTAATTCGGTGCTCTCCGATACACTCGATCGAACAGCGGAGGAGTGATACTGAAGCGTCAACTTTAGGTTACAATATCTCCGGATGTAATTAACATTTTACAATGCAACAAACGGCATTGATTACGTATTTGTTTATATGTTCAGATATGCTAACAAAACTAACGGGGTCCCATTTACAAAAAACGTAGGTTTGTGTTAAAAAACATACTTTCGTGCATTTTTTTATGGTTTGTATTAACCAATTACACTAGCCCCTCTCCTCACGTTCGGTCTGTAGAATCGATTTATCAGTATTTGATGTGGTTTACGAAATATATCCAGCGGTAATGTTATATATATATATATATATATATATATATATACACACACCTTAATTTAAGGATTTCAGGCGAAGATTACTGAGAACGTGTAGTACAGTGTTGGATGGTAGTGAAACATGGGTTGTTTTAAAACGGGGACAGAAGAGAGTCAAAGTATTTGAGATGTGTTGCTACAGAAGAGTGTTGAAAATTAGGTGAATTGGTAAGGTAAGGAATGGAAAGGTTCACTGCGGATCTTCCGATGAAAGGAACGTATGGAAAACATTCATAAGAAGAAGATACAGGATGATAGGACATTTGTTAAAACAACATTAATTATTTTCTGTGATACTAGAGGAGATTGTAGAGGGTAGATCTGTAGAGGGGACGGAGATTGGAATACATCCAGTAAATAACTGAGGACGTAAGCTGTAAGTGCGATTCTGAGATGAAAAAGTAGTCACAGGAGAAGAATTCGCGGTGGACTACGTCAAACCAGTCAGAATATTGCGGGACTCCCCATGTGGAGAAGTTCGGGCGCCAAGTTGAAAGTCTTTTAGTTGACGCCACATTGGGTGACTTGCGTGTCGAAGATGAAGACAACACAACACCCAGTCCCCAAGCAGAGGAAATCTTGCACCCGACCAGGAATCGAACCCAGGCACACTGCATTAGCAGCCACACACGCTAACCACTCATCCAAGGAAGCGGAATAACTTTTCTCTCACCTATACTAAACTGAAATGCAGTATCTTCACATTGAATTATGACTTTTATTAATACATTTTAGCACACACGGCTCTCGCCACCAAGATGTTCAATGTCAGTAGGTTGCCCAGCGACCCCAGGATCTGCATATTCGCTACTAACTGTGGATCCGGTACCAATATTTTCAGCGAGCGCAGCCATCTCCTTCAGGAAGAAAAGCGACCCTTACGATTTAAAATTATGAAACAGCCACTAACCGCATGTAGCTTGGCACTATAAACAACCGGAAGATATTTTGATCAAGTGGCCATTAGCTACTAACTTTCTGAAGATATTCGTGTCTGGCGAGTGTCAATAAAGCACAGTTATGTACTACTTGCAACTGTTCCAAAATTTTTGATCTTAATTAATATTTTTGACTATTTGCTCCTTTCACCTGCACTTCACCTCCCATCGTGATTAAGTTGGCTACTTCAGCAGTGTATTTTTCCAGTCAGTAAGATAATATTCATTCGGAATTTCTGAAATCGTTGGGGGAAGTGATAACTAAACAGCTATCCACTGGTGTGTGGGATCTATGATCCTGGAGACATAACTTTTCACTTTCACAAAAATGTCCTCCCCACAATCTTGAAGATATCAAGGGCAGATAAATATGATAGCTATAGCAAAATCACATTAATGTCTCATACATTCAAGTTTTTGACGAGAGTAACATACTAAAGAGTGGAGAAGAAATTTGAGGATTTGTTAGAAGACGATCAGTTTGACATTCCCCAATGTAAAGTCTCCAGAGAAGCAGTTCTGGCGTCATATTGTAGTGTTGCGGAATAGTATAGAGTTGGAAACGTGGAATATTGTCAAAGTTTAGTTGCCTATGCCGAGAACCAGAGGCAGTACGTTAGCCAAGAGGTAGGAGGATTGCACATATATCGGAATGTGTCGTCTTGCAGGGGCAATAGCCTGGTTACACACAACAGGCGAGAGAGAATTGTGTTAGACGGAGACTTCCGTAGAGTGAAAGACAGAGGCATAGCGTCAGCTGTACTGCATTTCACAACTTCACGTAAGTCTGCCGTAACAACACGTAACTCTGTCGCAAGAACACCTAAGGGATAGTACGAAAGGTGAATCAGCAATATAAGTGGAACGAATGCGTTCATTACAAACAAGAATGACGTCAGGACGTCGCTCCTGCTTCCTTTAAATACGCCAGTTTTGATAGCAACAAGGCACCCGCAGCTAGACTTGCAGTTAGATGTGTACTGGGTCACTGCGTAGCGCCCAGCTCGGTGATCGACAAGTTAATCTTTATTAAGGACATGTAGGGCGGCCCATCCAACAGCAGACGTGAGGGACAGTACAAGCTCTGGTCCTCTCTGCCGCCGCTGTCAATCATCAACCCAGGATTAGCAGACATCGCGGCAGACTCGCTCGCCGCCAGTGCTGAGCACATCGGTGAGGCGTCGTCGACATCGTGCGGGGCCTACCTAGGCCCTGTGCGTCCGCCGTCACAACCGGGTGAGCTGACGACGCTGGGGGACTGCAGCCCGTTCCGCCCGTCCACCGTGGACGAGCCACCAGGAGGAGCAGGGGAGAAGACGGGGTGGGATAGAGTGCCCTCCGCACTACGAGAACGCCTCTCTTGCCGACAGCGCCGGGACTCCAACCCGGAGCCTCTACGCGCAACGGCCTGCTGTCCGCCGTCGAGCCGGCCGGCCAGCCGGGCGCCGCCAGCCACGCGCGGCCGAAGTAAGGGCATTCCTCCTCTACGGTCACAGCACGCGGCGCCACGCTAGCAAGACTGTGCGGCCCGGAGTTGGTGTCATCGCTACGAGTCAGCGAGAACTCGGGAAGGTCGTTGATATCAACAAGCCACATTGTACACTGCAGGAATAAAGGTGTCATGAATTAATAATGTTTCTTTGGCGTTTCTGACTCGTCCACTGTCATTTCCTAGAATCCTGACAACTGGAGAGGCCATCCAGTCCACCGTAGGCGACCGGGACCACCGGGGCGCCTACAATATTTCGTAATAACAGAAGGAACACATAGCAAAGTCGTTACACATTACAAATCTATACAAGGCATTCGAAACTCGTAGGAATATATACAGAAGTTATCAGGATATACAAAATATACAACAGCTAGAATCATTGCAAACAAAAAGAACAGAACAAGAACGAAGATGTAATCTCTCGCCCCTTACAGTTGACTTCAGAAAGAAACCAAGCAATGACCGTAATAGAAAAATCAAGAATAAAATTGAAATTCAGTCTGAAAGAATGTCATAAGCTTTGTTATCCTCAGTGAATAAGAGGAAGATTTACACGGCAGGTTAACATGGAAGGTTCTATGGAAACAACAGTTTAATGAGCATAGTATATGGATTGAAGGTAAACCAAAGAAATACACTGAAGCGCCAAAGGAACGTACAGGCATGCGCATTCAGATGCAGAGATATGTAAACAGACAGGATACGGCGCTGTGGTCGGCAACGCCTATTTAGAAGAACAAGTGTCTGATGCAGGTGTTAGATAGGTTACTGCTGCTACAGTGGCAGGTTGTCAAGTTGTGAGTTTGAATCTAGTGTTATTGTAGACGCACGACGCTGAGAAACAGCATCTTCGAGGTATCGATGAAGTGAGTACTTTTCCGTATGACTATTTCTCAAGTGTACCGAGAGTATCAGGAAAAATCAAATCTCCGACATCGCTGCTGCCGGAGAAAGATTCTGCAAGAACGACGACTGAAGAGAATTGTTCAATGTGATAGAAGTGCAACCCTTCCGCAAATTGCTGCAGGTTTCAGTGCTGGGCCATCGACAAGTGTGAGCGTGCGAACCATTCAACGAAACGTCATTGAAATGGGATTTTGGAGCCGAAGGCTCACTCATGTTGTACCCTTGATGACTGCACTACACAAAGCTTTACGCCTTGCCTGGGCCCATAAACACAACATTGGACTGTTGGTGACTGGAAACTTGTTGCTTGGTCGGACGAGGCTCGTTTCAAATTGTATCGAGCGAATGAACATGTACGGGTATGGAGACAACCTCACTAATCCATGTCAGCAGGGGACTGTTCAAGTTGGCGAGGTTCTGTAAAGATCTGGGGCATGTGCAGCTATAGCCGTATGGTACCCCTGATACGTCTAGATACAACTCTGACAAGTGACACGTACCTAAGCATCTTGTCTGATCAACTGCATCCATTCATGTTCATTGCGCCTTTCGACGGACTTGGGCAGTTCCATCAGGACAATGCGACACCGCACATGTCCAGAATTGCTACCGAGTGGCTGCAGGAACACTCTTCTAAGTTTAAACACTTCCGCTGGCCACCAAACTCAGCAGCCATGAACATTATGGAGCATACCTTGATTCCTTGTAATGTGCTGTTCAGAAGAGATTTCCAACCCCTCGTACTCTAACGGATTCATGAACTGCCTTGCTTCATACATTAGTCGAGTGCATTCCACGTCGTGTTATAGCACTTCTGCATGCTCGCGGAGGCCCTACACGATATTAAGCAGATGTACCAGTTCATTTTGGCTCTTCAGCTTAAGAAAGTAATGAGAAGTAGCGCAAATGAGAATAGCGAAAGATATCAAAATTTTAAACTAACAGATGGAGGAAATAAATAAATTCTGCTAGTTTGTAAAGAAAATAACAAACGTCGTACGAAGCAAAGAGGAAATAAAAAACTCACTTGCAAAGGCAGAGAAGGTATATCTCTCCAAAGAAGTCTACTAATCTTACACACAGGTCTTAATTTGAGAAGATATTTCTGAGTATGTACTTTTCGAACAAAGTACTGTATGAAAGTGAATCGTGCACTGTGAAAGAACAGTAAAGCTAGAGATTCGAACTGTGTATTGATACTCAGATGGAATGATGATAAATCAACCAAGAAAGGGGCAGGTGGCAATAGGACATGTTGTAAGACACGAGCGTATAACTTCCAGTATAATAGAGAGAATTTTAGACTGTAAAAACCATAAAGGAAGACGGCAATTGGAATATATCCAACAAGTAATTCAGGACTTTGTTGGTCAATTGTGGACGTGGGACAGAAAAATTCGTCAAATAGCCGTGCCAATTGAGAAGTTATTTTAGTTTCGCTACAAGTTTCGCCCATTCAATACGTCATCTTGAGGCCCCATATGCACCTCTCAAAAATTATCGATATTGACATACTGGAGCCATCCGTCGTTCGATGTTATGATCTCTCAAGTGCTTCCTTCGAAGAGGAAGTTGCGCGTAAATGCTACTCTGAGATGAAGAGGCTGGCATAGGAGAAGAAGATGTGGTGATCTGCACCATACAAATCAGATAACAGACCACAAAAATGTGACACTTGTGCTAAGTTCGAGTAAACTGCTTCAGACCTCCCAGAGCAAAGTTCATGTGTGTGCACTTCTCCACTCCTGCAAATATGAGTCCACGTGTTAGGGGTGCATACAGCCACAGAAATTCTCCAATAACGCTTTGTCTTGCGTGTAAAAAGTTTTGATGAAGTAGCTCCAGCTGTTGCAGAGCAAATCTTACACTGGAACAGAAACAGTAAGGAAACAGGACAAAAACTTGGTCAACCCCCAGGTGAAATCTCGCTAATAACGTATGATATCTCTACCCCTGATAGCGGCCTCAGTTGACGAACAAGGATGCCTACACGTTTCTTCAGGTATTTTCTTTTATTTTTTAAAAAAATCTTTATTAATAAAATTCAGCAATAACTATACAATAATAACCCACCACCTTAACTAATTAGTGGGTCTGTAGTTAATAAAATGACGAAAAATGCAGTTTCTCCTTAATTTTTTACTGGCCCATTTCTGTGTACCAGTGTAACCTACTCTATTAAGCTACACTAGTGCTAATCTACTCTGCAGCGTTACAGGTGTCCTAGTGGAGCAACAAACCTACTGTTTATGGCCTGTCCACCGAGCTAGTCCCAGCGAGCGTGCCCCTGGCACTGGGCTGGCTGAGTTACTTAAAATCGCTGCACACCCTAGTATTGTTAGTAGGGTCAGTCGTCTATGTTCTAACTTGTACTACTACCAGTATCTACGGCCGTAAGTGTTAGCGACTTCTCATACACCTGCCTGCCCAGTTCTTGAGCGTGGCGGATCTCGGTCGTGACGGCGATCAGCCACTCCGCGCCCAGCGGTATTGGGCAGGTGTATCTTGGCCTTTATCGATTATTTATTTACTAACCATTTTGGTTCCTAATAAATTTCCTCGTAATCTTGTGTGATACCTCATTAGCCAAACTGGTGGCAGCACGTCGTATTAAGGCATAGGTGTTGCTATTAGGTAGTTGAACTCACAATTCATTCTCCACGTCATCGTACAATGGCAATCGTAGATGATGCGATCGGGTGTGGCGTCTTGAGCACCACGGTCGCACGCTGGTGTAGTCCGTTTACCAAATCGACATAGATATGTTGTATATAGTCCATGGCCTGTGAGGAAGTACAGTAGACCCCTGCTTGGCTCAGAGTACCCCATCTCTAATCTTCTTTCCCTGATATTGGGCAGCAGTCGAAATACCCTTCTGCCCGTTGCTTCATTTTCCCTAGATTCTTGCCATAGATCCCCCCCCCCCTTTTCTTCTGATTGCAAATTTGTCACCTACCCGCACCCCCATGATATCCCTAGTCCTTACAGTTTTCTCTTTAGTTACCCAGTACCAAGATGACTGTTCCCGGATCTTAATATCTAATGGACACAGCCCCATTACAACCAATAAAGAACCCCCAGGAGTGGTTAGATATGCCCCAACAGAGCATAATAACATGTTCCGCTGCACCCTTCTCACAGTCATGGCAGGCATTACCCTCGGGAGCCTGTGCGCCCAGACCCCAAACACTTATCGTACTATTGATATTAAGATGCTGTTGTGACAGAGTTTGATGAGAGGAGGTGGCAGATGGAATCTTTTATAACCTATGTTAATGATGTTGTTTAGGGCTTATAGGGCTCGTTGTGATGCGGTATCTGTGTGAGACGTGTAGCTCCACTTTTCATCAATTGCAACTCCTAGTTATCTTGCCTCATGGCGCTGAAGAACTGGTGTTCCCTCTGTTCTTACTGTTTGATTTCTGACCTGGCTGCCTTTCAACAATAGATACGTGGATTTGTGCTGTGCAATTTAATTTTTACTTCATGGCACCATTTGGCGAGTGCTGTTATTGCTTGCTCCACTTTCGGTTTTAGATCCTCACGGCTACGGCCGCCAACCAACAGGAAGAGGTCGTCTGCATAGGCTATCACGTCTAGCACGTCCTCGCTGAGTTCTTCAGGTATGCCATACCCAACTCAAGCCACTCGTTGACGATTGGAGCTTGTAGAGTTACCAAACTTCGGAGATCCGTATAAAATGGATTATATTCTCACATTTCATCCTCGGTGCAAAACAGTGTCAGGCATTTCGATGATTTAGCGAGGCACTCGATGTCCGATAGTGTGCCAGAGTATTCGCAAAACGAGGCACAGGACTACTGTTTGGAACAGTAGGTGAAATGTGAGAATTAACATCCGTGAAGTTTGTTAGCTTTACTTGATCCTATCGTTATTTTGGAAGACGGGAGTGCCTACGACATATAATGAATACCTAGAAGACAGAGCAGGTTGAAATGGACATCATGGTTCATATAACTCGGTGACCTAAATGTGATAGTGTTAGGGGTACATACCGCATTCGGCCCGAACTCTGCCCTGCAGAAACTACACGTTAAACATCTTCCTAGGCCGCCGTTGCACGTGACCAGTTACAATGCTTGAAAAGCGGCAAATTCACGACTCGTCGTACCACACTGCATTCCTCAACACCTGTCTACGTTGTCTGTTGTGGTTTGTGGTCCACTGAACAGGTGCAGCTTTATGCGCTTCTGTGTGCAATGGTCTTTCGCGAGGTACCCGACTACCAAACCTACGCAAAAGATCGCTCGGAAACCGGTTGTCTTTGACTTTCACTCACTGACAGCAGCAACTGCTGTCGTGTTTGAACCCGATTGTCATTGCCAAGACGGGATACTCATCCCCGGCCCCTCATAGGTTACGATATTTTCGTAATCATTATTCTTGCGTTTTGTGATCACGGACACGCCTAAACACATTTTCTGTCATTCTTTAAAATTTCCACGTCGACCTACACCACTGCACTGTATCCACACTACCAGACTGGTACATACACCAAGTTCAATGTCATGAAATACATTATCGGCGGAGGACCGCTTTCACACGTAATCACCCATGCATGTAACCGAATATGGAGAAAATATCAAGGGTCAGGAAAATTACAAGAGATTCGCTATGAAGGCTTCTATTAGCAAAGACTGTGTTAACGTTTTCAGCAACAGGTTACCTATTAGCGTTAGCTAGCTCACGCATAAACTAACGCATTAAACTGACGTATTGAATATAACAGGTGGGTACTGCTTTTTGTGTTGGTTTATGTGACAGAGATCATCAGCTATCTGCACTACGTTTCGGGTGATATTAACAACCATATCAGAACTTCAATCCTTTCCAGATGACATGGCTAGTGTATAACCGACTTCTCAGGAATCCATGGCGTAGTGTATTACAGAAGCGCCACAGCGTCACGTAGAAATACGGACGAGACTCGATGTGTTGATGAACAGCATGGACGCAAGATATCGTAAATAAGTGATGGTCTTAGTTTATACTCACGAAAGTCTTTCCAGCCAATTAGTAGTGTCTCATTGATGTACGATTAACTTCCCATAACCTGCACCATCTACTATATTTATACTCTTAGGTGCATAAAACAAATGAGGTTATCAACCCGAAACTTTCACCCGTTCATTTATATCTGTCAGCGTGCAATATAAGAACTGAAAGACCCTCATCTGCCTGTTCGGTAAGTTGCGAAGCTTGGTAATGTCTTGAATGTAGAGTCCAAAAGGTATTATTTTCATCAAATGTGTTCCCGAAAAAAGCTACCCCACTGATAGTAGGAGACAATTGCCGAACAATCGTACTTCACACGGCTCCGTAATGTGTAGCTTCCTCGGTTAACAAGTTTTATCGTCAGTGATATGGACCACACGGTTCTTTTTGATTAAGTGATCATGCCAAATAGTACTAATGAAGGTCTATTAGCCGCGCGGAATGGCCGCACGGTTTGAGAAGCCGTATAACGAATTGCGCAGCCCCTCCCGCCTGAGGTTCGAGTCCTCTCTCGGGCATGGGTGCGAGTGTTGTTCTTAGCATAAGGTAGTCTAAGTTAAAGTATGCCTAGGGACCAATGACCTCAGCAGTTTCGCCCCTTAGGAATTCACACACATTTAGTTGGTTCAAAAGATCTATTAAATCAAAACTCTTACGTATAAAAGGCGCAGCATGTGCGGTCTCACAAAGACTGGACGCTTGCTTATCATAGACAGAGAAGAAGGGGAGGATGAAGGGCCCTGTCGTCGGTATGGTTAGCAACGAAAGAGCGGCCAGTGCTGTTTGTTGAGAAGGAACCCTTGATGTTATCGTGAGTTGTCCTCGAGAACTTTTGCCCGCGTTGTCGGAGGAAAACTTTGGCAGAGGAAATCTTGTTTCCTATACCTTATCGCAAACAGCAGTCTGCCAGTCCACGGACGGAGAGAGTGCTGTTGTTCTATATCAAAGTACATTTGTCTTATCCTGGGTTCTACTATTAGCTTTCGTAGTGTCGGATCAATACGATTACAGTCGAAGTTGTTGCCTCAAGTTCATAAACAAAGTCGATTATAAGATGAACATTTATCACAAAGTAATTTACATTAACATTATAAATTGAAGTTCTTGGTAAAAATTGGGTTTATAACATTGCAGAACGCACTCCAGTGTCACTCATCAAAGAACAATTACCTATCATATTCGCAAGACAAATTGTAAAGTATGGTATGTGTGTGGCATCATGCACCAAAGAACAGTTATTTGAACAAAGGTACTTGTCCGTAAATGAACGCTCCTGGTCTTCAATTATGCTGCTTTTTTAACACATTGACGCTGTATAGCAACTAGTTACAAAGAATATTTTGTAATAGACAGTCCCTTTTATCTACTGTACTATGACATGCGTGCCGAACAATAAAAAAAGAGTCCGATCTTCTTCAAAGATGATGTACGCTTCTAGAACAGGCTACCTTGCAATCTGCCTATAATTCAGCATCTTGGTGTACTTGAGAAAATGTAAAGGACTTTCTTTTGTCAACTTCGTAGCTTTTCCCTCGAAAACTTACATATACAGCAATACGTGATATCTTACGATGAGTGGTCAATGTTCAGGCATATGACAGGAACGATCATTCGAAACACAATAATCTACAGGGTAATCAAATAGTCAGTATAAATTTGAAAACTTAAGAAACCACTGAATAATGTAGATAGAGAGGTAAAAATTGACACACATGCTTTGAATGACAGGAGGTTTTATTAGAACAAAAAAAAAGTATTGCTAGACTCGTGAAAGATCTCTTGGGCGCGTCGTTTGGTGATGATCGTGTGCTCAGCCGCCACTTTCGTCATGTTTGGCATCCCAGGTCTCCAGACCTCAGTCCGTACGATTATTGGCTTTGGGGTTACCTGAAGTCACAAGTGTATAGTGATCGACCGACATTTCTGGGGATGCTGAAAGACAACATCCGACGCCAATGCCTCACCACAACTCCGGACGTGCGTTACAGTGCTGTTCACAACATTATTCCTCGAGTACAGCTATTGTCGAGGAATGATGGTGGACATATAGAGCATTTCCTGCAAAGAACCTCACCTTTGCTTTGTCCTACTTTGTTATGCTAATTATTGCTATTCTAATTAGATGAAGCGCAATCTGTAGGACATTTTTGGAACGTTTTTTTTTGTTCTAATAAAACCCCAAGTCATTCCAAGCATATGTGTCAATTTGTACCTCTCTATCTATATTATTCCATGATTTATTCAGTTTTCAAATTTATACTATTTTTTGATCACCCAGTAGTAAACATGGGCTCCAAACCTGTGTTTAACTTAAGAACCAAGACCACTGCCGTAAAACAAACCTCGTCTACTGCAAGTTCTTTGCTTTCTAAAGTTTGGGGGTGGTAGTAAGAGCAAAACAAGAAAAAGTCCAGTAAACAAGGGCTCTAAAGTGCAGTGCATATCTTAAGTGCTATGAGCACTTGTTAGTATTCGCTACAGTGAAAGACGTCTCTTCTTTGAACAACTGATCACAGCGCATTTCAGAGCCAATGTCTATTAGACTACTTTGTTTCGAATGATCGTTCCTGTGATATCGCTAAACATTGACCATTCTTCCTGGGGCGCCTTGTATGTAGCTCTCAAGCACACAGATCTCTTGTCGCAGATACGTTGTTTTCTCTTCTCGTCTCTCAGTAAGTCACCTTATTTTTTTTCTCAACCTCTTTGCTACTCGGGACATGTCGCGTTTCTCATTAGTTCTTCTAACTCCTCTCACAACCACTGCTACCAGCGATGACAGTTTAATTCCACCTGCTTGTAATTAGACGTGTTGCGCTACAGTTTGGCCTGGCCTACCAAACGGCTCTTGCGACCGAATCAGCAAAACGACGTCGTCAGTAGGATATCGCATTACGCCTCAGTCTATGCTATCTTTAGATGGACGAAGATTCGTACGACTAGCAAAACCCGCTGTTCACTTCAGTAAGATGTAACTGAAACGTACGAAAGCACGAGATGCATAATATGTGTCAGCGTATCTTTTCTTAATCCGGTGAGAATATGTTTACTTTCAACGTCCCCATGGGGCAGTACTCACGGCACCGACATAAGCCCTTGAATCGAATGCTGGAGTGAATCGTGACGTTATCACCGGTGATAGACAGGGTGCGGTACTTTGCCATATTACTCTGTGTTGTGGCCGAGTGGTAAAGTTCTTCTGGGGGCCTTTCTAAAACACTTTTCGGTGTATTCCTGCAGCATAGGCTGGCTGTTGAACTTGGTGAAGTACCTTGCGAAGGGAGTTAGCCTGAATCTGGCTCATCGGGTTGAAGGCTACGAATCAAATGGTTCAAATGGCTCTGAGCACTATGGGATTTAACTTCTGAGGTCATCAGTCCCCTAGAACTTAGAACTACTTAAACCTAACTAACCTAAGGACATGACACACACCAATGCCAGAGGCAGGATTCGAACCTGCGACCGTAGCGGTCGCGCGGTTCCAGAATGTAGCGCCTAGAACCGCTCGGCCACTCAGCCGGCGGCTACGATTCCATTACTCCAGGACGAGCCCAGAGAAAAATTATTCGGTGACAACTTTAAATTAAACTTGTTGCTGTCATCGATTGGGATCTCACCCAAAAACTAACATTGAAAATTTACGTCTTCTGCTTGCCATGGTCAATGTGCTTTTATGTTTATCATCTAAACGTTATTGTGATTGATAACATTTTATTGATATTTGCTGTAAACGAAATATCTTTCTCTGAGCCGGTTGCTAACAGCTAAGTACCGTGTTTAGTGTTTTTATCTTATTATCTCGTCTGAGGGCCTTTAACAACCAATGTTTTTTAAGTTAGTGTGATAATTCAAGGAGCGTCAAGGCAAAACTTTGTTTTAGCAGCACTTAACCACAACTAACTTTTATTTAAATTCTGCTGTAACCTTTTAAATATTTTCACAATCTACTTCGCATTTTAAGTCTTGTGTTGCTTAACCATGCATGATTGGCATCGCCGTTGTTTTTTCCAGCCAAAAGTTACTAATTGTCTGTAATGGTGTCTTAACGGTTTAAATGCTCCTTTCAATTGTGTTTCTTTATCTGTTATAATTCTGCATCATTTGTTATCCTGACTAATATAAATATTGTTATTACGGCTCCACAATTTGGGTTGACTAGTTAAGAAACTGTGTGTTACCATGTTGCCTGGTTTAATGCTACTGTCAATGACTGTGAACCAAATTATTTCAGAGATCCGTATAAAATGGATTATATTTCTTTAATTGTAATGAACTAAGTGTTATTTAGTAATTGAAATAGTCATTCGAAGGCGTTCATTGCTTATTAATTTCACAAATACGGTCCAGCAAATGAACTAAGTGAATGTTGTTCTATTCACTTAGCAAATATTGATACATGTTATCAAGGACAATATTGTTTCTTGAAAGATTTTGGTATTTCTCAGAAGGCCAAACTAATTTCGTTTCACAAATTGTTTGTGCAGATATCCTAATCAAAAAATGTGCTTCTTCGTGATGTACCACTTAACCACTTTAAGCTGCCTTCTGCTTTCGGTCAACGTTGAACACAAGTATTCTTGACTAAAAACAAGTAATTTCTTTAGGACGATACTCGCTGATGTCTTAACCATACACATAAAGACAGTGTCACCTTCTACTTCTACCGTTCAAAAGAGACCATAATTATTTTCGAATACAATTTTGTGAAATCTCAAGTGGGGTGTATGCATCTCGCTGAAATCTCTGGCTGTGTAGGTCGTAGCAGAGGACGACCAGTGTACTCCGGTTCTAGAATGATAGTGGCAAGTGTGTCACAGCCTCGCCATGTTCTCAACAAAATATCGGCCTGTGTCCTGCCGCTTATTCCTTCAATGCTGTCTTAGTTTCCCCTACAAAACTAAATTAAGACCTTCGTCGATCATTCCTCAGGGTAAACTTCCCAACTGGTCAACGGAAACTGAACAGGGAGCCTCCGGAAATGTAGGTGGGTACCGTAAACATCAAAAAACTCTGCCAGTCCAGTCGTTTGTTACTGGTGTGAGGTAAATTTTTACTCCGAAAATTCACCAAAGTGGTATTTGGTTTATGGTTTTTTGTCAGTATAGTTCAACGACATAGTGACATCTAGGGAATTCTGAACTTACTTGAAAAGTGGGGCAAATGAGTCGGTTGCCTCGAGCTGTTACGTAGAACAACAAACGAAGTTCTGTCTATCGATCGCGCGCTCATACACAGGTCGAGTATAATGTGTGGCAAATTATTCAGATTGAATTCGGATTCTGAAACAAATTTTTACAATTTTGACACATTAAGCATTTGTGTAGCTGTCCGTTACGCTTCGCATCGCAGAGATTAATACGAAATTGTCGCATTACTCGTGCATATCAACAGCAAACATGGAGCCCACGAGAGCTGACAGTTCCATCACTCAGGCACACTCCTTCTTAATTATCTTGTAGGATACCGCATCGACATGTGTCAATAACAGCGATTCATGGAGTAGAAGATTAAAATTGTGTCGCGTTCAAAATCGCTTGAGCTTCATGCGACTTCCGCAGCTAAACTAAAATTACGAATTTTGTTTTACCCCGAAAACAAGCATGAATTTTTCAACGGAACGCTCTGTTTAAATACGCTTTAGGGAAGCCGTTGAGAAAAATCCCACAAATAATGACTAGCGATACGTAGCTAAAATCCAAGCAAGTGTGAGATAAAAATTCCAGAATGAAGAGAAACGCCTCCTCAGAACAGAAAAAGTGAATAAAGATAAATATAAAAAAAATTCATAAAAAGAAAGACAAAGAAATGAAAAAAACAACAGTAGTTTGTGGCACAACATTTTCCACTCGGCGATGAATTAAGTTTGTTTACTTTATTTGGCATTAACAATGTTAGTTTTTAAAAAATCGTTATATGATGAAAGGATCATGCAGGTACAAGATGAACAGGACTGTAGTATTTGTGCAGTAATTGTCACAGACATGTTATAGAATGTTTAACTTAATCCAATCAGAAATACTGTACGTATTCCATAGTTAAGATTTTTCGATAGTTCTGTAACTATATATTTCATGTGCTTTTGTAAATTATTACAGACATTTACGATAAACACTGAGCTAACAACTTAGTTATACTTTTTAAGCTTTGTACTCCTTTAAAGCAATAAAGTTCTCAAAAATTTCGTTGCATTATGGTGATAATAACAATTTTTTTTCTTTGGCATAACTATATATAGTTCACGCTGAGAGTTTTACTAGAATACACCCCTTTTTTCCTGAGTCCCTGTTTTGTGATTGGCTTGATACGGACCGTAATGAATATACCTCTCCTATGCCATCCAATTCAGAGTATGACTCATACCTTGCGCCATTATTTGTTGGATGTATTTCTGTCTCTTATTTCCCTACAGATTTTACCCCCAACAGTCCCCTGTAGTATAAAGTCATTCTCTGATACCTTAACTCTTCCTGTCACTTTGTCACTACTTCTTGTCCATGTGACCCATTTGTTCCTGTATTCACCGATTCTGCGGAGAAACTCCTCATTCGTTATCTTATCAGTCCACCTACATATCAAGATCCTTCTGTAGCACCATACCTCAAACACTTAGATACTATTTACTACCGGTTTTACCAAAGCCCATGATTGACTACGGTACAAGCTGTACACCAAACACATGCATTCTCAGACATTACTTCCTTAAGGCCAGTGGTATCGTGAGTACATCCACATATGAGGGAAACAGTTTGTAGACATATACGTTAGCATTAAGATCTTCGTGAAAGGATCGTGTTACGACGCGAACACTAGACATTACGCACCAATCTTGGGATTATGCAATGACTCTTCAAAATGCAGTGAGTACTGTGGGTTCACATACTGCAAAAGGCAGAACCAGTCCTCTTATGAAGAAATGAAAAACTGGATATCCAAAAGTCCTGATTCTACTTCATTCAGAATGCAGCAGTTGAACTCAATATAGGAAATTTTGTCTGTACGCTTTAACTCATGCATGTCAGTAAATTTGTAAGAATACAGACGCAGATCCTTAATGATAATGTTTCAACACGCGATATCTTGATTACCACTTACACAGATCATCGGCGTTGAGATTTCTTGGACTTTGTTTCGGGCTTTCCTTGACTTGAGCAATGTCTTCCAGTGTTCGATTTTCTTTCAGATGTTACGGTTTTTATTCGCTACAAATGAGGTTTCTTGCCATTCTGCAGTTAAGTTTTGCACTGTAGATCTTTCTGGAAGATTTGCCAAAACTTATCCTGTCTCTGTAAGTCCATCTTTATACAGATGCTTTGAGGGACGTAGGCTGTTCAATATGAATTGTCGAATCAAAGCGCCTGTCAGCTGTCTAAAATTTCCAGTTGGTGTTTTGTTTGACCATGCAGTTTAGGCGCCACATTAAGCATTCTTCAACTTCTGGTTCAGCGAGCCTGCATTCAGCGACTGGTACCTGAAGTGTTTTCACACAGCAATCCTTTCGATCATGACTTGCAAACTATTGGTAGCCCTGTGGTTCATCTGGGCCATATGTTACTCAACAGACCTCCTCAGTCATCTCCCACTCTCATCTCCGACCCGTGGTGCTGCACGGTCGGCTCGGCGCCAGTTTTGGATGGCGCCATTTCGCCATGCGCTCAATGGCCCTGCTGTGTAAGAGCACAAGAGCGCGTGACTACCCTAAGTTTCGACACCTTGCGGATTTATTATCTATTTTTCCTTGAATAGATAACACAGATGCTGCAATCGCAAAGATGATGCTCTTTAAATTCACCACGCTAGTGCTTCTCTAGACTTTGTGAAACTTGGCATCAAGGTCGCGAGTACACGTTCAGTTGCATATGTTTTAAGGAGCTTTCGCGCACGCGCAACTCGCGTCATGAAATTGCCCTATGGGTCAAATACATAATGGGTTTGTTAACCGACGTACGCGGTTCACGATGTGCGCAGCTAGCCCTTGCCACTCAAGTACAAGTTTACGTCCGTGCCACCAGGTGGTAGCACACTGTGGCAGACTTTTATTCCTGTTTGCTCAGCATAAATCCTGCTAGGTGATAGCACACTCCTCAGATACGATAATTCACTCACTATATAACACATTAGATCGCACGTAAGTATATGTTAAAGTTGTACTGATAATAAGCCTGCGTTGTGGGTTTCTGAGTAAGTTATACAACATTAAGTTATGAATTTTATCATACAGTAATCCATCTGAGACGGTGAGAATAATAAGGGCTTAAAGCACATCACCGTCGGTTGTGAGACTGTAGCATTTATTCATGCTTCTGAAATCTGTGATCTTGTGGTAAGTCAGGTTTATCTGTGCTGTAGGCCCACATTGTTTATATGAAAATTCACGAAAACTGTGTCACTGGTTTCTCTGATATTCACTTACACCACGGTGGTCTGCTTTAGGCCCTTGTGGATCTTAGTGCCTCACTTGTATTCTAGCGAAGTGACCATGTTGGTAAACATAACTATTTGAGTTTAATCATTTCCTCAAACGGCGGTTTATGTTTGGAGTAGGCTGTTTCGTTGTAGGGAATCGGCTTTCGTGTGCAGTTTAAACATGATCTATGTTGAATCTATTTTAAATGCTAACAGAAAATTAAAGCTTTAAGGACGCATCGTGAGTCGTACATGGGTAGCCCAGCCGGTAGAGCACTTGCTCGCCAAAGCGAAGGTACAGAGTTTGAATCTTGGTGTGGCGCACAGTTTTAATCTGAAAGAAGTTTCATATCAGCGCACACTTCGCTGCAGAGTGAAAATCTCATTCTGTGAACAGAAAAGCTAATTAACAGGAATAGTTAGCCGCAAAGGAACTAGGGCCTCCGAGAACAGATCCGTTGACTGGGAAAATGACGAAATCAAAAGAGCGTGACTACAACCGAGCTTTTAACAAACGAAGTGTACAGTTAGCACAAGTTTTTGTGTGGGTGCAGCATAAGAATGTCTGTTTTTCATCCAGGAAGGAAATTCGTGAACTAATACGTCTAGCCGGCTGCGGTGGCAGAGCGGTTCTAGGCACTTCAGTCCGGAACCGCTCGACTGCTACGGTCGCAGGTTCGAATCCTGCCTCGGACACGAATGTGTGTGATATGCTTAGGTTAGTTAGGTTTAAGTAGTTCTAAGCTCTAGGGGACTGATGACCTCAGTTGTAAAGTCACATAGTGCTCAGAGCCATTTCAACCATTTTTAATACCTCTATTAGGGATCTTGTACATTTGTCCGAAAGAAATGGAAAAGCACGAAAACTACCATTTACACAAAAATGCGAAACAGAAAGTTGCGCAAGCTTACACGTGATTTTGTTATTGACCTTAACTGTACTTAACTATGTACAAAGCAACAAAATTCCACAAAAACAGTCGTTTCTTTTTTCAGATAAGTTGTGCATATTATTATTATTATTAGCATTATTACTGTTGTTTATTATTAACTCCATTGGCTGTAGTTTAATAAACTTGTCGAGAAGGATAACGGTTATACAACTGACGTTATTAATTTCACGCTCCCAAATTTATCGGAATTTAAAAATATGTGAACACCCAGAATGCATACACACGAGCCGCCACTGCATTGGCTGTACACTTTAATCACGGCGACACGCGAACAGTGTACAAACCTTACCGTTTCAGAAATGCTTCCACCCTTGACTCGAATCCAACTACATGCCCTTTTAGATGGTAGGTAAATCGTTCCATTTTCGAATCGAGACAACGACGGCAGTTTCCCGCATAATACTCTCCACTGCAAGTGATGCGCCTTCCGTTTGGCAATGAGAGTGGTTATTGCTCGGTGACATCGAGGTTAGAAGGCGGTCACATTAATGTGACTGGACCACGTATACTGAAGTACTTGGGACAAAGCATGCGGGAGATGCGCGTGTGCAGACATGTAATAGCATCCGATTCGTCCATCAAAATCACGCTTCCCGTACTGAAGTATACTGAAAATAGGTTGGATAGACCGAACGGAAAGGAAATGGCGTGACAAGAACATTATAAGAGGGAAACACATTGGAGGAAGCGCAAAGTTTAAATATAGAAAACAGATTCAGTTGGATGTAGGACGCAGTAGCTGTGCAGATACGGTAAGTTCAAATGGTTCAAATGGTTCTGAGCACTATGGGACTTAACATCTGTCGTCATCAGTCCCCTAGAACTTAGAACTACTTAAACCTAACTAACCTAAGGACATCACACACATCCATGCCCGAGGCAGGATTCGAACCTGCGACCGTAGCAGTCGCGCGTTTCCGGACTGAGCGCCTTAATCGCGAGACCACCGCGGCCGGCATACGATAAGTATTACACAAAATAAGATAACGTACTGATCTGCAGCCAAAATATGTAGTATTAAAAAAATTATCCCATATTTTGAGAGATGACAGTATGGAGCAAAACAGACAAAAATGTTCAGCAAACATCGGCCCTTACATACATATCTTAAAATCTATGTTCACTTGTTCATCTTCGCAACTGTGAAGTGCATCTCTTCTCCTGCAAGCTCTTTGCTGTTACGAACACCTACAGATACAGTAATCAAACGAGGACTCACTCATTTGTAAACCGCATTCAGAGCTTCGGGTAAGTACAGTCCGTGCATTAGTTGAAATGGAACGAGTCTGTGTTTTGATAAGTTTGTGAAATGGTTTTGCATCGTACTTATCTTTGCACCTACCGGCACAACATGTATTTTTCAATATACAGGATACAGGCCTCATGGTTGCTTCCATGTCCGAGACTACATCAGAAGATCATGTTTGCCATTTCCCGTGAGTAATAACAGGTTTCCATTATGCTTGTAAAGTGTAAAGATAAAATGACTTCTTAGAGCCCATGTTTATTGCACATTTATGTCTGTTTCTGGGGAAGACGAAAGATGTACTGAAGCTGAAAGTTTTAAAGGGAACTCCGCAGTACCGCAACTTACCTGCGTTAATACAGAGAAGTTGCCGAAAACAAAAAGAATAATTACATCAGTGAAAAAAGGAAGAGAATTGAGAAGTTCGGGGACTGCAGCGAGACATCGTGCATGTTCAATGAAATAAAGAAACCGACAAGTTCCTTCAGATCAAGAATATTGGTTGTAACAGACGAAGATGGCACATATCTAACCAATATGGAATTATCCGGTGATAGGAACAGACGATGAAGCAATAAACTGTACGTGAATAACAATGAAAAACTTGGTCGTGCTAACATTCCAGTAGGAAAGGAACCTAACGTCTTAAAAGAAGGCCGAAAATCTGTAGTCGAACTGGAAAAATAACAAAGCACCTGGACCTGACATCAGCATTGCCAAAATGATCAAAGCAGCTGCAGATCTGGGTTTGGAAATCATACATTTATTACAGCATGTAGAACAACGGAACATCGATAGAACACTGGATCATGTAAGTAATGATTTCTTGTCATAAGTGAAAAAAAGCACACAGCGTTATGAGAGCTACAGAACTATCTCAATGATTTCAGATGTCAGTAAGATTTTTTTCAATGTCATCCAAGAACGCCTGGGAGTCTACTAAGTTAAATAAATTCCTCCAGAGCAAGCTGAGTTTGTGCAAAATGGAGGAAAAGCAAAACAGATTTTCATTGTCAGAGAGCTAAGTGAGACATGCCAAGAATTCAATACCTCTTTAGTTCTTTGCGTGTTAGGCTAAACCGAGGCTTTAGGTTGCGTATGGCGAATAATTGAGGTCGTAGGTTGCAAGTGCTACTCTGAGATGAAGAGATTGGCACAGGAAAAGAATTCGTGGCGGGCCGCATGAAACCAGTCAGTAGACTGATGACAAAAAAAAAAAAGAAAAAAAATGGCGAAAAGATCTGTGAAATATACTAACAGGGTACGGGTCCTCCTGACCAACTTACTAGCCTTATCAGAAATCTCTCCTTTGATACCAGGGAAACAATCAGACTGTATCGTATATTTTCCCTATTAACCATGTAAAGAAAGTTAGACTGGGCTGCGAACTACCGCCCTTTCTATTTAACATCAGTGATGAATTGAGAAGGTCTCCATGGCTGGACTCTGGTACGCAAATTGGAGGACGGAGAATGAATAATTTAAGATTCGCTGCTGCCATTATACTGCGTACAGAATCACGACTAAAAATGAAGGAACTGCAGGATAAGGTGACGAGAGAAAGTGAGAAACTTGAGTTGTTAGTGAATAAGACAAAATACCAAGATTATGATAACTGACCAGTATGAGTCACTACGTGACACTGATGAACTATGTGACTATCAGGAAGCTGATTATTTTGTCTTCTGGACTCGGTGGTTCAGAAAGAGCGTGATTCTACACAGGACATACGGCTTCGAATACTTCTGGGTAGAGATACTGCATCGAAAGTGACAGTGAACTAGAAAGACCGAGCAGTAAAGAGATTTAACAAATTGAGAGGACTGCACCTTGGACAGTTACTGAAGCAGACTGCAAAAGGAGTGACGTACACGAAATTGCCGAGAACAATCTGGATCGAGAAACGGACTTCAGGATGGAAAGGAGGTTGGGTCACTATCTGTTTCCAGCGAATGCTGCAGTTGTTTGGTCACGTGGTCAGACGACGGCAGGCTAACTTGGAAACAGTCACCATTTAAAGCAAATGTGAAGGGAAAATATTGTATTGAAGGCAACTGAGACGAAGACTGAACAGATACAAGAAAATATAAATCATACATTTGTTCAGGTATTCCGGGATACAGAAGAGCGGGAACAGTGGAGACAGCGTGTACAGAGAATCCTACGATTGGTCATAAACATTCAATAATGAAAGATGGGGAATTAATGCGTGATATCTCAAGTTTGCTCGACGCGACTAGTTTAATAGTGTGCTTCCGCGTGTTCCTCCGAGCTGTTGTTTCCATTTTTTGCTCAGTATTTGACGACCGACCTGGCCGTCTTCTTCAGTTGCTGCTGCATTTGCTGCGGTGTGTAGTCACTGCGTAGATTCCAACCAGACTGTGAACTGTCGTTAGCCTCTCACCTCTGTTTATAGCCGAGTTCGATTCTCGACGCACACTGCTCCCGTTGACGATTGTTATTCAGAGCTTGCACTGGTGTTCGGTGGAACGCAAAATCTCTCAATGGCTTCTAGCTCTGGTGAACGCGATGGCCGGCGAGATTTTAATAGATCGAGTGGCATACCCCAAGGGTAGCTGAAATTGCTACCGTCCATATTTTTTAGGTCTTCTGACATATTTATCTCGATAGACTTCTTAATTATTCTGTCCCAGAAACTTGGCGTTTGTAAAACGATGTTAGTCTCGTCCTATTTCATTTCGTGATTATATTCGAGGCAGAATATTAAAGAAAGATATTGAGACTGAGACCGAGGAAGAGAAGCAAAATTCGTTTATCTACCTGATACTGGCCGCATATTCGGAAAGACCCCTACAGAAGCATGGTGTCAGTGTATTTAACTCCTTTAACTAAGTTAAAATATATTCTTTGTAATTTTAGATACGATCCAGATCTCACAAAGCCTGTTGTGTATCGCATTCCATGCGTTTGTGTTATGTCTCGCTTGGGGCAGCGTACCAAAAGAGTCGAGGAGAGATGACGTGAAATGAAATAGGACAAGAACAGAACCGTCGTGCAAATGACGGGCATATGGAACAGCAAAATTAAGGAGTCCATCGAAAAAATGATGTCAGAAAATCTAATGAACAGAGGTGGTGTTTTCAGTTTAAATAACGCTGGTTGTTCTGCACCCAGTTTATTGAAATCTCGCTGACCATCACGTCCATCAGAGTTGTAAACGCTGAGAGAATTTGCGTTTCTCGGTACATCAGCGAGAGATCTGTAAAACAAATGAGCATCAAGGGGCGTAGTGGGCGTCGGGAATCAAACTTGGCTGTAGATATCGGCGTGTGACCAACAAGAATTCAGTGTGATCGGAATCCAGGCAGCGAGTACACGTAGTAGCAAAACTAACAGCACATGAAGACTGCTGGGATGGTTGAGAGTACTAAGCACAAAATGAAAGCAACAACTCGACAGAACACATGGAAGCCATATTAATCATTGGGTGATACAAAGCTTTGCAACATAACCTAGCTAACACAATGTACATTACGCTTCGCAGAAATGTGTACCACGCAGCAGAATGTTCTGGTAACGCACGAGTACACAAAGATGGCTGTTGTGCCTAAAGATGGAAATAGCACGAGGACTGACGCTAACTAGGTAAACTCCCTAGCGTAGGCCCATCAAATATAGTGGTAGGAGGACCCAGTGGACATCCGCTCAAAAACGAAACCCAGATTTAGCATGTAACCCAGAAAAAGTCGTGCTGAACTGCTAAAAAGAGCAAAATAGAAAAGTGAACGGTCCAGGGACAAGAAGTACAATATAGAGCAGTGGAAATAAACAACGGCATTGTGGTTAACTGATCGCGGTATTGTGCTGCCAATGGGGCGTGTTCAAAGCTATCTTGTTCCAAATTTATTCATTTTATCTTTTTCGTTGCTCGCTCTATTCAAATTTGTGTCTGTGTTGTGGTGTAATGTCCGTTTTCAGCAGCGAGGTGTGAGGTAGGGACCTATAATTACAGTTGATTCTGCACAACTAGTCTCCAGGCAAATGCGGGGATGGTTCCTCTGAAAGGGCACGGCCGACTTCCTTCCCCATCTTTCCCTACTCCGATGAGACCGATGACCACACTGTCTGGTCTCTTTCCCCAAAAACCAACCAACCAACCTGCACAACTAGTGTATTAGAAGCCAAAAGTAAGTGGCTTTCGAAAGGGAACTGCAAACGTTTGATTACAAAGCGACAAGTCAACCGAATCCTCCAACGGAAAATATGTCCGGTGTGCCATACATGGCATTAGTGTCAGGTAATCTCATATCACCGCATCTAATTTCTACACCTAGCAACTGAGTGAGATATGTCTCCTTCTCCGATTTAGATGTTCATATGTTTGCGAATGTGGCACTCCCAAGGGAACGGAAAAGTCTCACAATCCCACAGTTTTTTGAAGATGCGTTTCCTTTTGTAAGTTTACTCCAGTTTACTTGTTGTTTTAATTTCTGTACGACGTTTATGTGTTATTCTCCTGCTGTCATTCTTCATGACACTTACTTGCGACTGTAACGTATTCTTAGCACATGACTCATATTCTATAGCCAATGTGTAATATTAGAACTACCAAAACTACAGGAAGAGAACAAATTCACTGACCGGATGGACAGTTCATAATTTTGTGTAAATAAGTAAAATTAAATTAAAATAAGTGGCACGAGAGATTTTTGAATAGAGCTCGGCCGGTTTACAGTCCAACACCGTGACCGCTTAACCACGATGCCGCGGCTATTCAGTTGCTCTCGATATTGAAATTGTTAGGCTTGGGCCATTCACTGCCTTTTTTCTTTAATTTTTCTTTTTGTAAATTTCAGTGCGCCCTCTTCCTGTTTCCAAGCTTGATCTATGTGCAGTTTTTGACGGACTGTTCACTGGACCATCTCACCAGTAAATCTGAAGGGGGTGCGATGGTGAGTTTCCCTCATAAATAACACTATAAAGACGATTACAGAAAGTTAGAAATGATTTAGAGAAGTCAAACAACACAGAATCCCCAGTGGTTTGCCAGAAGCACATTTTTGAGCGAAATTTGAAAGGTTTCTAGCGCAGAGAAGACTTTGGAGAAGTGGACAGATTTGAGTAGATAGAATTCTGAAGAGAAGTGAAACTCCAAACAAAGGGAAGAATAAGGATGTAACGTTATCCCTTGTGGTCAGTTCTCGTCTTCTGCTTCTGATAATAATAATAATAATAATAATAATAATAATAATAATAATAATAATAATAATAGCAAAATATTTGAATAAATTCTATATTCCCCAGAATTATCGGACATTAGCAAGAATCAAGAAGGGGTATGCCATAGAAGTCAGCGAAACTATTAAAACTCTGAAAAATATCGAAGCTAGTGGTAAGATCCCATAAGAGGTGAGCTTCGGAAACGGCGAGAAAAAGACATGATTACAAAAGACTATGCGCTTTTTTTGAGAAAGTGTATATCTTCTTCAAAAGAAAGGTGATCAAAAATCCGTAAGCAGCTACAGAGCAGTATCTCTCCGACTAGTTACTATAAAGAATTTTGAGAAATTCTACTGATGCTAGAGGAAAATGCTCTTTATTCATAGTTAAACGAACTTCAACGGATTTTTAGGAAAGGCTGATAGTGCTGAGAAAAGATGTTCAATTTGAAATATGTTATTCGTCAAAAATTATTTAACCTTCAAGACATAAACGTAAGGCTTCCAGACTGCTAGAAGGTGATTGTGTTGAAAGGGAAACGCCATTAAAACGCATGGAACGCTTATAAATACAAAATAAAATTAATGGGGGAAACTAAAGTAATAAAGGAACGTAAGACGATGGCTTATTTGCAGCCGTCTTTAACTGTGTCAGACGAAAACAGTAAAAATTCGAAATGAAAACAATCAAAACTATTTCACAAATTAGCAGTGACATCTGTAACGAACAGACAGTGTATTGAAGCAAACCGCCTGGGACTTACATATGCTATATCATCTAAAAATGTAGAAGAAGCAGAAATTTAGGTCAGTTTGTTGGAATTGTAGTGAAGGCTTACAAAAAAGAAAAAAAGCACCAGTATTTTTACTTACTCAACTTCGTAAAAGAAGTCTCGATACCTAAGAGAGATAATTCCAGAAAATGAGTTACGTAAAACTGCCATAATTGAACAGATTCACAAAATAGAAAGGGTATATGATGCAACAAAAAATGTTTACAATGACACATGCATTTCAATAAATGCAGAGACATTCCGCTGCATATGGCAGTGAAACCAGAATGCCTCACCACTAAGTGAATGTCTAGCACTGAACTAAATATTAGACAAATTAGAAATATTAGAGAGACGAATCACGGGGGTGGTTTAAATCCAATAAAAAGCACGGGAAACTGCAAATTAAGAAGCAATGAAGAAATACATCAGCATATAAAAACGTTATGGAAATTATATTTTTGATTATTTATTGAAGATTCATGACAATAGGTTGACAAATCTGATATTCAAGTATATTTCAAAAACAATTTGACCACAAGTTGTGTCCAACAACATAAAGAAGTTTTGAACTAACGAAATATGAAAACAAGAAGCAGTAGAAGAGTTATTTTCAGAGGCAAAGTATTAAATTTAATAGGATTCCAAGGTAGAGGCAACAAGGAACACTATAAAGCTGTCTGAAGGCAGAGAAAAAGTTATTTTGTGAAAAGATGCAACCAAGGAAAAATTTAGAAACGAAATTAAACTTCAGCTGAAACAGAATTTAACTTTTGCCGACGACACTAAATCTCTTAGAGATTGCAAATGACGTGGAAAAGCAGTTGAACACAATGGACAGACTCTTGAAAAGAGATTATAAGATGAATATTAATAAAAGCAAGACAAGGTTAATGGAACAGGTGAACAATACTACATGTAGACTAAAAATGTGAATTGTAGTCATGATTTAGTAAGTATATGAAAATGTCATATTAAATCTTCTCTCGCTGCATATATTAACTGAAGTTTCGTGCTTGCTTTCTTTTTTATATCTCTGGGATAGTCTAAGGAACTACTGCAGAGGTTATACGGGCTTGGAATTCCCAGGACCAATATCTTGCCAGTATCGAAATAGCTAACAGGCAAATGTCCTTGAGATTTTAGATTCCCAACATGGATGAATTATATACAGTAATCAAGCTGAATATTATGACCACCAATTTACTATCGACATAAACCGGCCCAGGCGATAGCTGTGTCAAGAATGACTGCTAGTCAGACTCACGCATGGTACATGTAGTGTCAGTAGTGTGCTGACCGTGTGAAGAATGGGAAAAGTGCACGATTTTCTCAGTTTCACTAATGGCAGATTGTGACGGCCCGGAGGCTCGGCACGAGGATTTCAAAAACTGCAAGACTTTCCGGGAGTTCGAAGAGTGCTGTGCTGACACGAATGTGAAATCACTGCCACACGTAGTGGGGTTATATACGTTAAACGTCGCAGGTCGGACGGACTGGTAAAAGAGAGAGGCCACGAAATGTGGCGGAACTAATATTAGATTTTAATGCTGGGCAGGGTAAAAGTGTTTCTGATCACCCAGTGCACCGAACATTCCTAATGATGGTCCTCCGCAGCCGACGACCGACGCACGTGCCAATGTTAACACCACGATGTCAGTAGCTACGACTGAAATGGGCACATGACCATTGGCACTGGAAGTTAGCGCAGTGGCACAGCTGTTGCATGATCTTATGAATCCCGATACCTTCTTCATCATGCCGTTGGGAGGGCGCGAATCCGTCGTCTCCCAGGGGAACAGCTCCTCGACACATTTACTACGGGACGGAGATAAGTTGGCGGCGGCTCCATTATGCTCTGGAGAACAATCAAGTGGGCATCTATGGGTTCAGTGGAGCTCTTGCGAGGCACCGCGATGCTCAAGGAGTATCGTACACTGGATGCGTACCACGTACACACCTTCATGACGATAACGTTTCCTGATGGCAGTGGCATTTTTCAACAAGATAATGCGCCATGTCACAAGACCAAGAGTGCGATGCAGTGGTTCGAGGAACACAGTGGCTCGGCTGTTACGAATCCGATCGGACACATCCCATCTTCAAATCATCATAGCATTGCCAAAAACGACATTTCCGAAGATAACAATGTGCAGTGAATATTTACGGTGAATACAGATTATGCACTGTTACTGTTCACTGGACTGGAATACTCTCTTTCAAATTCTGAAGGTGGCAGGGGTAATATACAGGGGGCGAAAAGCAATTTACAATTTGTACAGAAGCCACATGGCAGTAATAGGAGGCGAAGGGCACGAAAGGGAACCAGTGATTGGGAAGGGAGTGAGACAGGGTTTTAGCCTATCCCCGATGTTATTCAATCTATATATTGAGTAACCAGTAAAGGGAACTAAAGAAAATTTCAGAGTTGGAATTAAAATCCATGCAGAAGAAATAAGAGCTTTGAGGTTCGCCGATGACATTGTAATTCTTCCAGAGACAGCAAAGGATGCCAGAGACAGCAAAGGACCTGGAAGAGCAGCTGAACGGAATGGACAGTGTCTTTAAAGGAGGATATACGATGATCATCAACAAAAGCAAAACAAGAGTAATGGAATGTATTCGAATTAAATCAGGTGATGGTGCGGGAATTAGATTAGGAAATGAGACGCTCAAAGTAGTAAAGGAGTTTTGCTATTTAGGGAGCAAAATAAACGATGATGGTCGATGTACAGTGGATATAAAATGTAGACTGGCAATGGCAGGGAAATCGTTTCGGAAGAAGAGAAATTTGTTCACATCGAGTATAGATTTTTAAGTGTCAGGAAGTCGTTTCTGAAAGTATTTGTATGGAGTGTAGCCATGTGTCGAAGTGAAACGTGGACGATTAATAGTTTAGACAAGAAGAGAATAGAAGCTTTAGAAATGTGGTGCTACAGAAGAATGCTGAAGATTAGATGGGTAGATCACATATCTAATGAGGTATTGAATAGAATTGGAGAGAAGAGAAATTTGTGGCACAACTTGACTAGAAGAAGGGATCGTTTGGAAGGGCAAATTCTGAGGCATCAAGGGATCACAAATTTAACATTGAAGCGCAGCGAGCAGGGTAAAAATCGTAGAGGGAGACCAATAGATTAATACACTAACCAGATTCAGAAGGATGTAGGTTGCAGTAAGTACTGGGAGATGAAGAAGCTTGCACAGGATAGAGTAGCATGAAGAGCTGCATCAAACCAGTCTCAGGACTGAAGACCACAACAATAATTGTTCACTGCACATTTTTGACAACTTAGGAAATGCAATTTTCGACTATGTTACGATGAATAAAAAGTAAAGTTTTGCAACTGTGGATGGTTTTTCGTTCCATTAATATGGGACATGACTGTATGTGCTCATCGCCCACTTCCCGGAATTTACGGAAACGAGGTGACTTGCGTGTATGTGCACATGTCGTGGCAACTCCATCCACTGACTTACCAAGCCCTCATTGCTGATGATGCGTCGCGTAACGTGGTCTTACAGGCTATTAGGAAGGTGGTCATAATGTTCTGTCTGATCGGCGTATACACACAGTTTTGTACGGATCCCTCAGGGCCAACATTTTTTTTCTCCATGTGCTATGATTTCATTTGTCTTTAATCCTACTCATTCATCATTTTTAACGCTTACCTGGACTATGGTAAGCGTCTTACTTACAATTTTACGTGGGTCGTGGCACTAGGAGCTCAGCAACATGCTGCCGCACATTTCAGGTGAGTGCAGATTGCAGTGACAACTACAGTGCGGTCACGACAACTTACTTGCTTCAAGGTTGGTATTCGGCAGAACTGGTGGGGAGAAGGCAGCCAGGTTGGTGTGCGGCGGCGACATGGGAGGTGGTGGTGGAGCATGCTGCGGCGAAACGTTTCGTCAGCGCGGGGGGTGAGGTGCACGGGCGCACCATCACGTATTCCGAGCGGCCGCCCCCGGCGTGCATTATTAATCCCCTCCGGCTGCGGTGGGGCACGGCGGTGTCGTGGCGCGCTACGCCCGGGTTACGGTCCAACGTGCACCGCCGCCGGCTCCGCAAATCTGCAAGCGTTAGCCTAATCCGCGCCGCGGTTGCAAACAAGCCGGCGGGGCTGAAGGTGCGCAGCTGCTCGACAGGACACGTCTTCACGAGTTGCCACGGTTTATCTGTCGTCTTCTCAACTGCGAGACACGGCCGGAAGCCAGATGCCCCCAGGGAAGTGTTACGTGGCGGCAACTGTAAACGTTACTATCTCTCAAATGTTCCTGTGTAACATACCCGTCTGGTAGGAACTTAAGTGGACATGCGTTTGAGTTGTTCTGTCACTCGCGTGAAGTACGAGCTTTTATAAATTACCGAGTCTTTTACATTGAAGATCAGACCAAACCGGAAAATTTTTTCTCATTGGATAGTTGGAATTTATCAGGTTCAGTTTAACTGAATGAAATTATTCAAGATCCAAACATGTAATTACGCAATAAAATAAACAATAAATTAATAGAGTGAGGATTGCGCACTTCGGTGATGAGAGCTCTTTCCCAAATTACGTTTCATTTCTATGATGCCCTCCTGATGTAGCGAGGAAGAGCAACACTGAAATGCACTAAAGAAACATAATCATTCGTCCGATTGTATTTCACAATGGAGGTGAAGGTGAGGGAACACCACAGGAGACAAAGTACTATTTTTCACTGAGAACGTTCATCCTTAAATTGACATACTGTAAATGAAAAATAGGCCACGTGTGGGTAGGACCCGCGCACTGAGGATACCGCACTAGGTTCATCGTGTGTGTGTATATACACTCCTGGAAATGGAAAAAAGAACACATTGACACCGGTGTGTCAGACCCACCATACTTGCTCCGGACACTGCGAGAGGGCTGTACAAGCAATGATCACACGCACGGCACAGCGGCCACACCAGGAACTGCGGTGTTGGCCGTCGAATGGCGATAGCTGCGCAGCATTTGTGCACCGCCGCCGTCAGTGTCAGCCAGTTTGCCGTGGCATACGGAGCTCCATCGCAGTCTTTAACACTGGTAGCATGCCGCGACAGCGTGGACGTGAACCGTATGTGCAGTTGACGGACTTTGAGCGAGGGCGTATAGTGGGCATGCGGGAGGCCGGGTGGACGTACCGCCGAATTGCTCAACACGTGGTGCGTGAGGTCTCCACAGTACATCGATGTGGTCGCCAGTGGTCGGCGGTAGGTGCACGTGCCCGTCGACCTGGGACCGGACCGCAGCGTCCCACGGATGCACTCCAAGACCGTAGGATCCTACGCAGTGCCGTAGGGGGCCGCACCGCCACTTCCCAGCAAATTAGGGACACTGTTGCTCCTGGGGTATCGGCGAGGACCATTCGTAACCGTCTCCATGAAGCTGGGCTACGGTCCCGCACACCGTTAGGCCGTCTTCCGCTCACGCCCCAACATCGTGCAGCCCGCCTCCAGTGGTGTCGCGACAGGCGTGAATGGAGGGACGAATGGAGACGTGTCGTCTTCAGCGATGAGAGTCGCTTCTGCCTTGGTGCCAATGATGGTCGTATGCGTGTTTGGCGCCGTGCAGGTTAGCGCCACAATCAGGACTGCATACGACCGAGGCACACAGGGCCAACACCCGGCATCATGGTGTGGGGAGCGATCTCCTACACTGGCCGTACACCTCTGGTGATCGTCGAGGGGACACTGAATAGTGCACGCTACATCCAAACCGTCATCGAACCCATCGTTCTATCATTCCTAGACCGGCAAGGGAACTTGCTGTGCCAACAGGAAAATGCACGTCCGCATGTATCCCGTGCCACCCAACGTGCTCTAGAAGGTGTAAGTCAACTACCCTGGCCAGCAAGATCTCCGGATGTGTCCCCCATTGAGCATGTTTGGGACTGGATGAAGCGTCGTCTCACGCGGTCTGCACGTCCAGCACGAACGCTGGTCCAACTGAGGCGCCAGGTGGAAATGGCATGGCAAGCCGTTCCACAGGACTACATCCAGCATCTCTACGATCGTCTCCATGGGAAAATAGCAGCCTGCATTGCTGCGAAAGGTGGATATACACTGTACTAGTGGCGACATTGTGCATGCTCTGTTGCCTGTGTCTATGTGCCTATGGTTCTGTCAGTGTGATCATGTGATGTATCTGACCCCAGGAATGTGTCAATAAAGTTTCCCATTCCTAGGACAATGAATTCACGGTGTTCTTATTTCAATTTCCAAGAGTGTATATAGTTCATACATCCCGGGAATGGAGAATCTCAGTGATTTTTGCCTGATATCGATACTGGCAAAATGTTAGCCCGGGAATTCCAAGTTCCTCAGACTCTCCCGTACATACAAAGACAAGGGAGCAGGGGACTTCGGTTTATGTACGTAGAGAAAGATTCCCTTTAATTCACGTCTGTGACCGAAATCGGTAGTCTGATGACAAAAAAATTGTGGTCTATAATGACCGTCTTCAGATCTGGGCATGTTTTTATAAAATAGATCTGAAGATGGTCATTATTGACCGAAACCGGTGAGCTGATAACAAAAAGTTTATGACCATAGACGGGAAAAAAGAAAATTCGGGTAACAGCTTAATTCACGACCATGTCGCAGCTCGGAAAATAAGATTTAATATAACATTTTTATTTACTAACTACAATTACATTTTGTGTTTGCAGGCAATAATGCTCTTCTATTATGCAGTTGACAGATGATGAATGTAATGTATGTTCAAGTGGCAAAAGATATTTTTAAGTGATGTAATGACAGTTTAACAAGTTTCAAAGTTTCATTATTGTAGGTCAATGGAGAGTTCCGTGTAGGCTCTGATGAGTGACTTTGCGAATATCGAAAAATGTGGCATAAACGGCCGTCTCTTTCGACTGAAATGACTTAGAAGCTTCAGTTTTTTACATCGCCAAGGGAACATAAATTTCAGTATGTTACATAAATTTCAATTTGATACGTCTACTCATTGCCGAGGCAAAATGTTTTCAACTTTGGCACAGACAGACGACTAAGCTATCCTTATAAGGGTTCTTTTCCTACCTAGTGAGGCACGGAATACTAATACAAAATCTAGCTAGTGTCTAAGTATTAAACAGATCATAAGAATATGTCAAAATAATACAACTTTCTTCATTGTGATCGGTCATGTGGAAAGTGAAGGAACATACAGACTCATGTACTCGGACTGGACTCACACGTTAAGATAAAGCGCAGAAGTAAACCGAATTCGTAAACATGAAATTGGGCAAAGAGACAAATACCGACTGAATAACTGAAACAAATATAAGATACGAAAATTTGCGTATGTATGTTTACAGTTACCGCCACGTAACACTTCCCTGGGGCATCTGGCTTCCGGCCGTTTCCGCAGTTGGTAAGATGACAGATAAACCGTGGCAAACCGTGAAGACGTGTCCTGCCGAGCAACATCTTGTTGAATCAGATTAAAATCACGAAATGAAAGAGAAAAGCTTACACGATTACGAAAGTCACATTAAGTCATGAGGAAACTGCGAACAGATCACGGACACAAGACGAGCTGAATCCCCCCCCCCCCCCCCCACCCTGGTTCATGCAACACAACACTCTACAAAGAAAAGAAGTTATTAAAATCCCACATAATTATGAAAATATAGGTGCGCTAATAGCACGTTAGACTGACCACTTAATGTAATTATGCTCACACATTTAAATACAGAAATTCGAGCTGAGGGCTCACTGAAGGGAGAACACATGAAAGTACTTGGAACAAAACACACGCGAAAGTTGGTTCATCTATTCACACATGAAGATGAAGAATGAAAAGACACGTGAATTAGACTAGATAGAAACACACGCACTCGAAGATACAATTACTCTCAGATACACAAGAAAAAGATCACCCTAACTTGGTCTCATGATCACACGGTGGCAAACAGTCCACACCATAGTATTCCAAAGGAACTGAGCAAACCTAGACTAGCAAATAAATCAAAACCGCTAACATTAGGGAAGAAATGGTTCAAATGGCTCTGAGCACTATGGGACTTAACATCTGTGGTCATCAGTCCCTTAGAACTTGGAACTACTTAAACCTGACTAACCTAAGGACATCACACACATCCATCCCCGAGGAAGGATTCGAACCTGCGACCGTAGCAGTCCTGCGGTTCCGGACTGAGAGCCTAGAACCGCTAGACCACCGCGGCCGGCATTAGGGAAGAGTTATGCCTTTAATTGAACACATCGTACAAAAGGAGATTAAACACTTCAGTTAGGCTAAGAACTTACACATTCACAACGATCTGAAAGTAGCAAGAGTAGAACTCGTCAGCAGTCAGCAGCAGAGTGCCTCTCTAGCGATAGCACCCAGAGACCCATCCAGATGATACCAAAATACCAGAGGGGTCGTTTCCGCCGCCAACATAAAAACAAGAGATGGGCAGTGTAGATAGTCCTCTTTCGCTGATAGAAGGAACACTTAGTTGGTTACCCTGCTCCACCCAGCAGACAGAAAGCATCTAGTCTGCCACAGGTCTTGAAAGCCGGAAAATACACACCTACTCTTTCATTCTTTCACAACAAAAGGCAAGGTAAATGACGAAAGATGATAAAATAGGGTGCCTTTATATAAATATTGGTGTGTATTACACAGGATGAGTAATGGAAGTTCATAGTTCGAGGGTTGGAACGTTAATAGTGGCAACCATTTATTTGAAGCTCGTACAGAATAGATACGTGTTCCAAAATAGCCATAAGCATTGTGTACAACCCGCTGCCAGCGATGTGTAAGGAAGTCGTAGGATACTGTTAGCAGTGCGATTTATTGCCCTACGCATTTGTAGCAGTTCTGAAGTGAATGCCATGAAGTGTTTCCTTCTGTTTAGAAATATAGTTGAACTTACTAGGCCTTAAGTCAGGCGAGTGCAGTAGGTGCTATAGCACTTAGCAGCCCCATCAGTCAAAGAAATCAGTTACAGGTTGCACTGTACGTGCTTGAGCATTGTCCTGAAAAATGATGGTCAGGTCCTGCAGAAAGTGTCATCACTTCTGTCTCTAAGCTGGTCGTAGGTTGTGTTCCAAAAATGAACACAATAGCACAAAGTCTGTCTTGATGTATATAAACACTGGACATCTAGCCAATATGGGCATGGACTCGACGGTCATCAAGACAGAATCCACTACAGTGTGAACTACTGCAGCGAGGCACAATCGCTTCACTGTCATCCTGGCCGGATCGCTTATATCAGGGTCCAGCCACAACATTGTTGGGTCGAAGGTTAAACTGAGGCACTCCCAGAAAACGAGCCACTGGCAACGTAGACGCCACTAGCGATATGCAATTCCGGAATGCCACATCCAAGATCAGTACGCAGTCCAGCCTCAGATGTGCCCTTTCCTTGCCATTCTGCCTTGCCTGGCTGATATGCCTTGACCACGCTGAGCCAACACGACAACCATCTGGGAATACAAGTGGCATAACGTGGTATCGCTGTTGTGTGAGCAGTATGTAGTGACTGGTGATTATATTTTGTCTTCGCATCATGTACCGTGGTCCACAGGCAACACGCCGGCCACTCATTGCCCACCTGATGTGCAAAACTGAATCTGTATTTATTCTGTGATAGTCTTCAAAAAAATTTCCTTTACCTCACGTCTATGGTTCCAATTATTTTGTCATTAGAGTGCCGGTTTCGGCCTATAATGCCTATCTTCAGATCTGTTTTATAAAAACATGCACTGGTATACTGCAGCCATAGTGGCATAGCCGTGATGTAAACAAAATTTATTCTATATTCGGATTACATTTGGATTCACGACAATGTCGCTGCTCGAAATAATCTTCAAGCTGCCTGTGACTCCTCCTGCTCACACTCCTCCATCAGGGAACCCAGACGCCTGTACCGTGGGTACCAAGAACTTATTACATGAATACGGCATTTCCCCACTTCATTTAGTTAGAAGTATTGTTTGTGCTACAACTATTTTCTCTTTCGCAGCCATTACACTGTCCTTACCAAGAAAAAGGCAATTTATTCACAGTATGTGTTTCCATTCCTTTGCAGCCGCTGTGGCCGAGCGATTGTAGGCGCTTTAGTCCAGAACCGCGCTGCTGCAACGGTCGCAGGTTCGAATCCTGCCTCGGGCATGGACGTGTGCGATGTCCTTGGGTTGTTAGGGGTAAGTAGTTCTAAGTCTAGGGGACTGATGAGTTAAGGTGTTAAGTGCCATACTGCTTAGAGCCATTTGAACCATTTCCATTCCTTTTAGTTTAGAATTGTAACTGTGAAGCCATTAGGAGCACTTAAATTTGTAAACCAAAACGAAGGACGTATTGTGAAGATTTGTTATTCTGATTTTAAAGCTAAGTTGCTACTGCAACACATCACTCACGACTTTGAGTCCAAATACAGAAAAAAATTCGCGATGAGAATATTTGTCACTAAACACAGAATTACAGAATAGATTTAATATTTGGTGGAGTTTTGGGTTGCAGCGCTTAGGTTTTAAGGCTGCTAGAGTAAGCGAACCTGGTTTGTCCGTCAGTGTGGCAACTATTTTTTTCCACCCCACTACCCACCATGCTTCATGAAGAAGGAAGCTACTTTGTGGATACCTCTAGTGGAACCTGTTTCTCGTGTTGCATTTATGACTTGTGGTAAATCGAGTGAAATGAAGTGTTGCGATGTTTGATTAATTACTCAGCTATCTACACTGGACCTTATTTAACTCTTCGTTCTGAAGAAAAAATCCCTGCTGCTATTGGACATAGAAGCCGAGTTTAAAACATTAAGGAAACTACGCAGGTGAACATCTGTGGGCTTACATGCGCAGTAATTTCAGCTGAGAAAAGTTTCGGCGTACGACGAGGAGGTCGTCCGGTGATAATCGCGGCACAATGGATGTCCTGGACACTCATCAGGTGACGCCAAAATCAGCGACCAGTTTTGTTGCTGCAGCCAGGAGGGTGTCTCAGATATCGAAGATGCCGCAGTGGCGCTACTAATGTTCGCGAGGAAACGGCCAGAACAAACCAGTGAGATCTCGCAGAGAGCAGTGGAGCAGGTTAGACGCGTGAGCTGCGAGTTGACGGGACGTAGGAAGAGCTGCGCAGGGGAGGGCTACAGCGACATCTGGGCAGCCGATCGCAGGAGGGAGAGTGCATATCGCTACTTCTATCCATCTCAAAAATATTATATTGTACATCGACGGTGGTGCCCTACAGTCCGTAAATATTCGAAGAGCATCATGATTTACTGCCAAGGACTACTGAAAACAATTCTTTGTTGAACAATCATTTTCAGTCCGCAGACAATTTTCAGGTTCATAAAAACTTTTGCATCACATAAGGCGATAAAATGGACAGAATCAAAGAATAAAATCCGTGAATTCGCCACTGTTCAAAAATGGCTCTGAGCACTATGGGACTTAGCTTCTGAGGTCATCAGTCCCCTAGAACATAGAACTTCTTAAAACTAACTAAGGACATCACACATATCCATGCCCGAGGCAGGTTTCGAACCTGCGACCGTAGGGGTCACGCGGTTCCAGACTGTAGAGCCTAGAACTGCTCGGCCACCCTGGCCGGCTCGCCACTGTTGTCAAACTGTAATAAGCAACGTCGTCTCTCATAAAAATGTGTAAAACAGTGCATTTAGTAATGTTATATTAACAGGCACAATTAACGTTACTAACAGAGAAATGAGAATCGAAGCATTTGGGATGTGGTGCTATAGACGAATGTTGAAAATTAGGTGGACTGATAAGGTAAGGAATGAGGAGGTTCTACGCAGAATCGGAGAGGAAAGGAATATGTGGAAAATATTGATAAGGAGAAGGGACGGGAAGTTAGGACATCTGCTAATACATGAGGGAAAGACTGTAGAGGAAGACAGAGACTGTAATACGTCAAGCAAATAATTGAGGACGTAGGTTGCAAGTGCTACTCTGAGATGAAGAGGTTAGCACAGGAAAGGAATTCGTGAAAAAAAAATAAAAAGACAGAGAAATTGTAAATGCAAACGACTGCACAGCCGATTGGTAAATAGTGTGAGCGGTACTACACATCTGAGCCTACTCCTTCCGCCACAACATAAAACAAGCGCGTGGCGACAGCGTAAGCTGACGTCGTTTTCCGACTTCAACGATTGCTGTCCAGTTGGAAGGACAACACGATGCAGTGTCGACTGTACTGTGTGATGTGCACTAAAAGTGAAACACTATTTTTTAATTAACTGCCCCGTGACTTATATTGTTTGCATTAAATACTTGAACGCGCGATCTGGCAATGCTTAATGTTTCATGAACATCTATATTAGTTAAATGAATGAAAACTGAAATGACAGTAGTTAACCATGGAGCAGCTTACCTTAGATCAGGGTTCACTGAACAGCTAGCCACTAAGAATTTTGTTGCACATTTCTCTAATCAAGCAATGTTAATATTTTGAATACATCGGCATCTTAATAAACGATTTCATTGGGTCGTCAATATTTTCAAGCAAACTCCGTGACAGAGGAAGAGATTTGGTTCTCAGACAGTCAAAAAATGGTTCAAATGGCTCTGAGCACTATGGAACTTAACTTCTGAGATCATCAGTGCCCTAGAACTTAGAACTACTTAAACCTAACTAACCTAAGGACATCACACACATCCATGACCGAGGCAGGATTCGAACCTGCGACCGTAGCAATCGCGCTGTTCCAGACTGTAGCTCCTAGAACCTTTCGGTCACTCCGGCCGGCTTCTCTAACAGTTAATAATTTAAAATGTTACAGAAGTCTTCAAACGAATCTTACGAAAGAACAATGGCCTTTGTCTCTTGAAACAGTTAAATAAAACAATAACCAAAAAATTGTTTTTACAAAAGAGTTTTATTCATTTATTCAAGGTTTGCCGTAAGAAATCTCTTTGAGGCATGGCTCTAAACAGCATGCCACTACGTGAGGAGCCTAGAACTACAATGGATAATCAAGTCGCTCTCTAATAGTTTTCCGATAGCAGCATGCATGTAATCGCTACTAGATTGTTTTCAGCTAATCGGAAGGTCGAAAGTTTTGCGATATAGACGGAAGTTTTATTCAGAAGTCATACTAAAGTAAAGTCATCTTTACCGTTAGCAAGATAACGGCATACGGAGATTCGCGACGAAGTTAAATCGTGTGAGATTTGTAATAGGACTTTGCCTCAGTGATACTGAATAACCACGAACATTCAAGGACATTTAAAAGGGAAGATCGCCGACAGAAAAACAATTATTAGACTCGAGTAGGTAACAGACAAACGGAAACACGAAGAACATAGCCTACAATTGCATGGATCTGTCTGAAGTTATCGTCAACGACAGGATTAGTGATGCAAACGGGAGCAATTCACTGAGTGAGAAATCGGTGTGCTTGCTCAGCGTAGGGACAATTAATTACAAGGAAAAATAAAACTGGATTCAAACTTTAATTCTTCATGTCGCCTACATAATTGAATAGACATTTTCATGTGTATTAGAGACAATTAATTGACAGTCAGAATATTATGAAGTGAAAAGTGAATTCATGATTATTTAACAACGAACAGTCATCGATTTTACCCAAGATTACGACGCATTCTGAACAATGCGTAAGTATATGTTGTCTCTGGAATTACGTCGTGTAGTTATTGAACACGCGACGTAGCAACATCTTGACGACTGAATAACAATTTATTAACTTAACATCCTCGCAATTCCATAATGTGGCCAAGGCTTGAAGATTCTAACCGGGCATAAAAAAAGAAAAACTGCAGCTAGCCAGTTCGCGCAAGCTGAAAGTCTGTCGTCGACTCATAACAAAAGAAAACTGGTGGGCATCACGTCAGGGCAAGGGAGACACCGTGTCATCGAGTGGTGCAATTGTCGCGTTTATCAGTGAAGGAGCAAGAGCGGCTTACACACACTGTCGCACTGCTCTAGCGAAATATTGACATTAATCACGAAAGACGGTATCTGAAATATGACCAAACCACGCGAGGAGTTTGTGTTTTTCTACTAGTTACAGGGTGGCGTTGTCGTGAGCGACGGACGCGGTTCCACGTCATGCCGACTGGGACAACCATCACCACTGAGTCGTGTCAACTCTAAGGGGACGCCGACGCCACAGTAGCACGCAATTATCACATACTGTACACCATCCTACAACGTTTCACAGGCTCCAAGAAAACCTATTACTACAAGCTCTCAGCAGTTAAAAACAATGACATAAATACAATAAACAGAGAAATAGCAAACGGAATGGTTTTATGAATTCAAACTTGACCCTGCTGTTTACACAGCTGTAGAGTCAATGATTCAGTGGCACTCAATCAGGAGAGGCGTGTCTGCTCTGGCGAATCTGGCTTCAGTAAACATTCTCAGACAGCCACTTATACAATCCTCCAATGAAGCTACGCTCCGTGCCAAATTACCTTAACGCATACAACTGCAACAGGCTTCTACAACAGGGAGAGGTAGGTAGATAGACAGAGAGAGAGAGAGAGAAAGAGAGAGAGAGAGAGAGAGAGAGAAGCACAATTGTAACTTACACATCACATTATAGTGGCAAAAGTACAGCTGTACGGACTGTTGCCAATCGTGGCTGGATAGATCAGTTGCAAGAGCACTTGCCAGCTAAAGGCAAAGGTACCGCGTTCGAGTCTCGGTCCTGCACACAGTTTTAATCTGCCAGGAAATTTTATATCAGCGCACACTCTACTGCTGAATGAACATGTTATCTTGAAGCCAAACCATTTCTATACGAATATACAGTATTGCCCAACACAGGTATGCAAATATCTGATGTCTGAAACCGGCGATGAGAAAAATAAACTATTAAGTAAATCGCGACCGTATTGGTTAATAACCCATTAATACGCAGAGGCAGTTCAATTCTCACAGAGCGCACGCTGGTACCCGTCTCTTCGAAAAGTGCGACGTGCATTCCGCTCTTTAAAACAAAAGCTCAAAGTAACGGGTATAGTTCATCACTGACATGTGATAATCCAACCGCCAAGTGGATTTAAGAGTTCCTCAAAGTGAAGAAAGTTCATTCGAAATGGAGTATTCGGCGAGTTAGCGCCATTAATCAGACGCCGGGGAGCAAAACCACAGCCTTCTTCACGGTGCAGCACACACGCCACGCACCACGGCCCGTTGGGACAGCAACAGATGCTACACTCTCGCGTGTCTGGCTGAGCTAGTCAGCAGCAGTTGCAAGATTTCCTTCAAAAAATGGTTCAAATGGCTCTGAGCACTATGGGACTAAACTGCTGTGGTCATCAGTCCCCTAGAACTTAGAACTACTTAAACCTAACTAACCTAAGGACATCACACACATCCATGCCCGAGGCAGGATTCGAACCTGCGACAGTAGCAGTCGCACGGTTCCGGACTAGAAAGATTTCCTTCCCCGCTGCCTGTCTGTCTCTGGCGTGGAAACCAACATGTGACCGCAACAAACGCAGGTCTCCTTCACTGACCACAGTAGGTCTTCGCGCTCGGGCGCCGCTTACAACTGTTCCAGACCACTGAGAGCGCACTTTTTCTACGAGCAGGAAGTGTAACTCCTTGCGCCAATGAAGCCCATCAGGAAGAGAAATCGTAAGTATCAAAAACGCTGTTTGGATCAGACAGTGTATTCATTCGTTATACCCATGGACATAACTGTTTCCAGAGCCATGCCATAAATTATGAAATATAAGGACGGAATAAAATCCCAACATCAAGAAATAATTAACGTGTAGAATTGATATTTCCGGATTACATTTGTCTAGGTAAGAGGTGATGAATGGTTAATGTGACAAGATCAGGAAGTAATGTAAAGCGCCAGAAAAGACATTGCGAATATAAAATGCTGGTACATTACTCACCAGTACAACCGCCCGAATGTTGAACCCAAGCACGCAAACTTTTTTTTTAATATTTTGTACAGGTAGGTACTGGATGTAAGTTTGTGGGACGGAGTTTCACGCCTGTTGCACTTGGTTGAACAATGAAGGGACTGTTATTGCTGATCCTGGATGACACTGGAGTTCTCTTCGGATGATTTCCCATACGTGCCCGACTGGAGACAGATCTGGTGATCGAGCAGGCCAAGGCCACCTGTCGACACTCTGTAGAACAAGTTGTGTTGCAACAGTGGTAAATACACGATCGTTATATTGTTGGAAATCATCCCTGAAATATTTTACAGGAATGACAGTCAGCGCATATGATCACGAGACTGACGTACAACTTTGCAGTCAGGGTGCTTGAGATAGCCACGAGAGTGCTTCTGCTATCATACGAAATCGCACCCCAGACCGTAGCTCTAGATGTACGACCACGGATGAGTCACTCATCTGGCCTTCTTCCAACCAACACATGGGCGTCACTGGCACCGAGGCTGAACTGGCTTTCATAGTAAAACACATCAAACCTCCAACTCGTCCTCCAAGGAGTTCTCTTTTGACACCACTGAAGTCGCAAACAGCGATGGTTTGGGATCACTGGAACGCATGCTGCAATGTGCCTGGCTCGGAGCTGTTCTTGAAGTAACCGATTTGTAAAGTTCGCTGTCTCACTGTGGTGCCAACTGTTGCTCGAACTGCTTCTGCAGACGCAGTACGACGCGCGACAGCCATAGCCGAACACGACGGTCTTTCCTCTCGGTAGTTGACACGGGTCTATCCGGAGTCCCGTCTGCTTGCAACTGTCCCTTCCCGTGACCAACACTGTCAGCAGTCATGTATGTTGGCTAGATTGCTGTGAAGTCTTCCTTCAGTATCGCGGAAGAAACATCCAGCTTCTCATAGCCCCACTACACGACATCGTTCAAACTCAGTCAGGTGTTGACAGTGGCGTATTGTCCTCTTAAAGAGACATTCTTGACTAATAACTACACACTCCCCCCAACCTCAGAGGTAACTACATCACGACCGTTACAGTATGTATTCAAAAAAATCCTGATTTGCATCCTCATAGTGGAGCCAATAGAGCCACTCTTATGCGACTGGCGCGTAATTTGAATAGACGGCGTCGTTCAAATTACGACACAAGCACATTAATTTTTATATATACTAAGATGGTATATATATATATATATATATATATATATATATATATATATATATATATATATATATATATATATATATATATCCCTCAGGCGCACCGGCCACTTGACCATCTTCTTCTGGGCGAATGCACAAACAGTGCCCGAATTCTTATCGGAATCGGCAACGCGCCGAGAGTAACGAGTATAATGGGCGGGGCAGTACGAATGTAGTGCGGGAGAATACGTTGAGAATGTGAGTTTCGCGGGAGGCGTGCCACAGATAAATCACTGCAGTCGCACTATCGTCTGTGTCCTCGGTGGCTCAGTTGTATGCCGGCACGGTAGCTCAGCGTGTTCGGTCAGAGGCCTGCATACTCTCTATAATAAGAAAAACTGAGTCAAGGAATCAACGATCAACTTGAACGGATGTCTTGTCCGCCTAGATCAAACGCAACGAACTATAAAAATAAAAAATAAAAAAAATGGATAGAGCGTCTGCCATGTAAGCAGGAGATCCCGGGTTCGAGTCCCGGTCGGGGCACACACTTTCATCTCTCCCCTTTGACGTATGTCAACGCCTGTAAGCAGCTAAGGGTGTTCATTTATTTGTAATTTCATATTAATTTTTGTTTATCTCTCAGAACTCCTTCTTGGCTCTGTGAACGTTTTCCATTGGTGTGTCTCAGCTCTCTCACCTCATTTTACAGTAGGTACTTGTGAGTCAGCTTTATTTATAGAGCTTGTGAGTCGGACTTCGTAAGGTAGTGAAATGAAACATTGCCTCCAAATTTTTTTCTTTGGATTATTTCGTTCCCTGAAGTTTTTGCTTTTAGGGAAACTTTGCTTTAACGTTAATTATACCAAACCCTTTTCTTGACCTCTGCTTATCATTCTATTTTGCTTTTGTAACACAGTAATGGTATCTAGGGAGCGATACTTATGGCGCCACAATTCCCAGCTCTTCTACACCACAGCCCCGATATTGCTGCCGCATCCGTACCAAAGTGGCCCAAAAGAGCTCCAGCACCTCTGTAAAAGATGGTCTGAGAACGAGTCGAAATAGTACAGGTGACGGCAACAAGTGCAGCACCACTCATTGGCCTTGCGCCATTCAACGCCGCGGTAGGCAAATACGTCGCAGTTGCCGCGTCGCGGCGGACACAAGGCCGGCCCCGGGGCTACGGCGGCGGGATGGCCACGTTAACTGTGACCGTTAATAGAACAAAGGACCGGCGCGCCATTGTCCGGCGGGGATTTATCTGCGGCCGGAGGTGGAGGCGTCGTCGTCGTCGTCGTCGGCGGCGGCGGCGGCAGCGGCTCTCCGCCCTCGCCATCTGCCAGCAGCGCTCCGCGGGCTCGCTACTCGCTACAGGGCGAGATTGTAATCAACTTAAAGCCGTACGCACATAAAGTGGATTATCCTGGCAGCGACGTGGCCTCGCTCACGGCTACGGTGCTCCTGCGGTGGCGCCCGGCGCGTAAAAATGCGTCGCGCCGCGCCTAAAGCAGTTAGCCGAGTGTGCTGCGCTCCGAAATGTGGTCTGCCCGGGGCCGACAGGTATGCCGCGTCACGGAAACACTTCGGCAGGCGTCGGGTATTCGGGGACTCCCAGGGCGGAAACGCAGAAAGCTCGAAAAATTGCTTCTGTCAGTGCTTGTAAACGTCACCCGTTAATGCTCCAAAAGCTTTTTGATAAATCAAAATTCGTAGCAGGATTTGTTGTTGCTGTGGCCATCTTTCGTCTCAAGACTGGTTTAATGCGCCTCTTCTTCATGATAATTTACAGGGGTTGGACAAAAACATGAAAACACCACAGACACATTACTGTGCGCAGGAACTAGCTTCCAGTCGTCTCGTAATACTCTATGTTTTTGTATCCAACCTTCTGATTGATGGCCTACGGGACTTCCGCTGTATATTCGAACGTGTACAACGAAACAACTGCAGCCGTCGTTTCGACGTTATCTTACTGTCTTGCAACCAATTTCGGTGAATCAGTACAGTCTTCAGACCTCAACTGAGCCAGAAGAGGTGAACTCCCATCGGAAACACGATCACATCAGTGGTGAACATCTATGAACTGGCTTCTGCAGAATACCGTAACAGCGGTATCGTGCTGTTACCATAAGTCGATGGTTGCAGAGCAGCATCGCGGTGTATACGATTGGAGTTCAACCCCTTAGCGTTAGTTAAGGCCTGAAAGTGGTACATTGATATTTACTATTAAAAACAGTCTTGATAACGATTTATTTATCAAAGTGACCGGATTCGACCACTGCTGTGGTAATCTTCAGACCTACAAGTTGTATACAAAGCTATAAGTAGAGGGCTATATACATTAAAGAAAATACATAAAGTAATAAAGCAATAAAACGATGAATTACCATTGAGTAGTAACCTCTTCCCCCCCCCCCCCCCCCCCCATGAACCATAGACCTTGCCGTTGGTGGGGAGGCTCGCGTGCTACAGCGACACAGATAGTCGTACCGTAGGTGCAACCACAACGGAGGGGTATCTGTCGAGAGGCCAGACAAACGTATGGTTCCTGAAGAGGGGCAGCAGGCTTTTCAGGAGTTTCAGGGACAACAGTCTGGATGATTGACTGATCTGGCCTTGTAACATTAACCAAAACGGCCTTGCTGTGCTGGTACTGCGAACGGCTGAAAGCAAGAGGAAAGCACGGCCGTAATTTTTCACGACGGCTTGGAGCTTTACTGTATGGATAAATGATGATGGCGTCCTCCTGGGTAAAATATTCCGGAGGTAAAATAGTCCCCCATTCGGATCTCCGGGCGGGGACTACTCAGGAGGACGTCATTATCAGGAGAAAGAGAACTGGCGTTCTACGGATCGAAGAGTGAAATGTCAGATCCCTTAATCGGGCAGGCAGATTAGAAATTTTAAAAAGGGAAATGGATGGGTTACATTTAGATATAGTGGGAATTAGCGAAGTTCGGTGGCACGAGGAACAAGACTTTTGGTCAGGTGAATACAGGGTTATAAATAGAAAATCAAATAGGGGTAATGCAGGAGTAGGTTTAATAATGAATAGGAAAATAGGAGTTCGGGTAAGCTACTACAAACAACATAGTTAACGCATTATTGTGGCTAAGATAGACACGAAGCCCACGCCTACAATAGTAGTACAAGTTTATATGCCAACTAGCTCTGTAAATTACGAAGAAATTGATGAAATGTATGATGAGATAAAAGAAATTATTCAGGTAGTGAAGGGAAACCAAAATTTAATAGTCATGGGTGATTGGAATTCGAGAGTAGGAAAAGGGAGGGAAGGAAACATAGTAGGTGAACATGGATTGGGGCTAAAAAATGAAAGAGGAAGCCGTCTGGTAGAATTTTACGCAGAGCATAACTTAATCATAGCTAACACTTGGTTCAAGAATCATGAAAGAAGGTTGTATACATGGAAGAATCCTGGAGATACTAGAAGGTATCAGATAGATTATATAATGGTAAGACAGAGATTTAGGAACCAGGTTTTAAATTGTAAGACATTTCCAGGGTCAGATGTGGACTCTGACCACAATATATTGGTTATGAACTGTAGACTAAAACTGAAGAAACTGCAAAAAGGTGAGAATTTGAAGAGATGGGACCTGGATAAACTGAAAGAACTAGAGGTTGTAGAGAGTTTCAGAAAGAGCATAAAGGAACAATTGACAAGAATGAGGGAAAGAAATACAGTAGAAAAAGAATGGATAGCTTTGAGGGATGAAGTGGTGAAGGCAGCAGAGGATCAAGTAGGTAAAAAGACGATTATAAATTAGAAAATCTGTGACGTAATAATAAGGCACAGAACAGTACTGCAGTAGCATGTGATTCTGTATACCAGATGAGTATATAGGCTTTTTGTTCTTAACATGTAATCACTTGCCCTCAGTCTTTTTTTCTGTACGGGGCAGTCAAATGAAAAGGTCCATTGTCACTTACAGACTTTGTTACTGGATAGAGTTATATATAATGACCTTGGATGTTAAGGCACTTGGCACGATGAATGCCCGAGAAGAACTCCTTGGGTTAAGTGTGGAATCACTCTGTCACAGTCTGCTGCAGTTCTCCGTCGTATCCATTGCGGTGCCCCCAGAGGAGCTCCTTGAGTGCCCCAAAAACATGGAAATCACAGGGACTGAAGTCACGACCATACGCGGGATGGTCTAGCACTTTCCTCTTCCACGAGACCAAAAAATCCTGTGTTTGTTTGGAAACATGATTCAGGACACTGTCGTGCAATAAGACGATGCCCTTCATGAGGTTAACCTGGCGTTTATTTTTGACAGATAGCGGCACCCGACGGAGAATGTCGCCTTTTTTTTTTTTTTTTTTTTTTTTTTTGAGGTTATTGTTTCTGCTTTGGGGAGGAACTCCAGTAGCAGAGGCCCTGCTCGTCGTAGTACACAGTCAACATAGCCTGAGCAGCTGATGTTGTGGAACGGATTTTCTTTGGTTTAGGGTACTCTGCATGCTTCCATTGAATACTCTCAGCTTCCATTGCAAACTCTCATGCTTGGATTCCAGTCGAAGAAGTGGTAATATGGATTCATCTCCGACAATGATCTTGGAAACGAAATCGTCGCCTTCATTCTAATATAGTGTCGCACGGTTCACTAACATTCTCATTCTTTTGTGTTGCTCGGAGAAACATTTGGGGACCCACTCAGCTCAAACCCTCCGGTAACCAAGTCTCTTGCACACAGTGGCGTGTACGCTGCCGTGGAACACCTGTACTTGAGCACTAATGGCATCCACGGTGACCGGTATATCAGTTTGAATGCAACTGTGGATAGCAGCAACTGTCTAATCCGGAATACGATTGGTCCCCTGTCCGGGTCGCGCATCGTCTATCAGTGTGTCCCTGCCACCACGAAAACACTGACCCGCTTACGCACTGTTTGGACTGAAACACACCTTACATCATACTCACCGTGCATTCTTCTGTGTATGTCCGCTGGACGGACTCCTCCCGCACAGAAAAAGTGCGTCACACCTCGTTCTTGATCGGTAACGATCGTTACTGGCACCTCCATTGGTATGTCACATGGCGCCACGTCTTACCTGGGGAAAAGAAAGGAACATTGATAAGCAACCAAACTCTGCTAACGTGCCACACTATGCCTATACGCAATAAATGTAACATTTATTATGGCCTACACATAGGTGAATATAAACACCTCACAAGACTAACATCTCCCTCGACACGTTGTCCGAATATCTGCAATTTTCAATTGACTCAGCCTTACGCCTATCTGTGTCTTTTTTCTCTTTTGTCCACTTATTTTATTTTCCTAATGCTAAGACACGCAAAGAAATTTGAGATATTATGGTTAGATTGTTTATTATACTCGAATACACCCATGCATGTGCTATATTTGGTCGGTTTTAAAATCTAGATGCCAGACTAAGAGAATACAGAAAATGAATAAATTCATTCATGATGGAATCTAGATGTTTCCGCTTAAAATATGAAAAGACTCTTTTGCGCATTGACACAAAAGATGTCCGGCACACAGTCGTACTGCTCCGAAAGCCAGACACACGGTTGTCGAGAAAATGAATCTGCAGAATCAAGTGTACGGTTTACAGACAGTTGCCTAACAGATATCGATGGGTTACCTTCGTACAGTCAATGCCAAAAATGTGTTGTACTGTCGAGTAGCTACTGTTAATCGAGTTTGTACCATCCTAAGATCAGCCTTTCCTGGCTATGGAGCTGTCGTCAGAACTTCGATACGATGCTGTGTGTGACAGCCAATAGTAGCAGTCTGTGTCGTAGCTGCTCCAAGACATCAGAACGTTCTCCTTCTAGAACAGCGTCCAAACAGTGCATTTCTGTCATTATGTTGTATGCTTGTTATACATGGAGTTTTTATTTTTATTTTTGAGCCAACTGCCTTTTTTTTAAGCATGCTTCTTTCCCATACAGGCTGTAGTTATAAATCGGTATAGAAACAGCATCATGAATGCCAAAGATCACAGCTTCGTTTGTGACATCATTTCACTTACATGGAAATCATTCAGTTCTATGCAGCAATGTGCTCATATTTTGATAAGTAGAAATTCTCTTCCAAGAATAAAGAAACTGATAAATGATGGTAAATCCGACTACAAATCTATAATTCGCGAATTTTATCCGAAAGTAGGACAAAAAGCTAATGAATTAATCCTCAGGGTGAAACTTTGGATATGTTATTGAAAAGAAACGAATGGGAAACTGACATGTTAAAGACCAAATAGATCTACAACGACACTGGCTACATTTTATCAAACAATTAAAAAATCTTAAAACACATGACTGTTCAAAATCGTATCATAATTTCAAGTGATCAGAGACTCATAAGATGTAGGTTAAAAATACACAGAAAGGTACAAAGTAGCATCATCATAGGAATAGAGTAAGAAACGCTAATGGTAACTCGTATAGTAATATGGAGGTATACTAGATGAAATTAAGCAATTAGACCATCATCTGACTGACTCAATTTCGACTGTAACTTATTATTTTCCTTTTTTTTCAAAAAAATTTTTTGCTTCCTCTCTTTAATTTTGAAATCAATTTACATTTTAACGTGTTAACTTTTGTCACAGGTTCTTCGGGCGACGTTTCACCAGCACTACTGGCTGCCATTGTCGAAGCCTCGCCCTCCATTTCAGCTGGGGGACTGGGGTCGAGTTCGCAGCCGTAGATTTTAGGTACCTGGCACGCCAACGTCAGACGGGTTTTCCGCGGTCATAGCCGTTGTGGCTCCCCCGTTACATCCTGAGCCTTTCCTCTTTCTTGTTGAAGCTACTGTCACTTCTTTGGCTTTCGATAGATTCCCTGAACGAGCGAGTTCTTCTCTACATCAATATCTTCCGTGTCGGTGAATTTTATTACGTGACTGGTCTGGCACAGTGCTTTCTCCACCCCGGACGATTTATACACCGATCCCAACCTGCAACGCCGTTTGTTTTCAGTGATCCTGCCATGTAAGCAGGAGATCCCGGGTACGAGTCTGGTCAGGGCACACATTTTCAGCTGTCCCCATCGTGGTATAACAACAACAACTGTCAGCAGCTGAGGGTTTCAATTAATCATCATCTATCCTAGAGAAGATGCACGGTCATCAATGGTATCTGTTCCTTCGAGAACAGTTACTATCTTCATAAACACATTAGCTGCTTGAAAAATGGCCCTATGCTCATTACATTTTTTATTGTTTCTAGAGAAGGAGTACCCGGAAGTATTGAGCAACAACGGCCGAGACCTGGAAAATTATTTCTCCGATTTATTAATAAAATTACGGATCGCATAGGGGAAGTTCCGACCACGTAAGGAGTCGAAACGATCCTTAGAAGAAGATGAAAGACAATATAAGAGCGGCTTAAGATGCACAGCACCCGAATAGCAACACCTGGGGTATATAAGATTCCGTGCAGCGTATTAGATCTGTGAAAAGAATAGTCAACACATCGCACACCCGAACACAAAAGAAACAGTCGTGTGGGACATACCGAAAAGTCGGCCGTAGCAGAACATGTTTTTCAAAAAGGAACGACGAAATAAAATACAGTGACACGAGCGTCTTAGCAATGAAATCGCATTATCGTGCACGCAATCAACACACATTTATAAATACCACAGTAATTTCAATAGAGAACAAGAAAGTTTGCAGTTAGTTAAAATATGGCTGTCGGTGTGCGCCAATAAAGCGAGAATCATTTTTATTTAAACGAGAATGAAGTCGTCGTCCAGAGATAGTCACACAATCGGCGCCCTCTATGCGCTTTATAAATGCGAGAGCCACTCAAGCCTTAATGGTAGTAGCGTTTTACCTTGGAAGATATCTCCCGCAGTTGGAGACGAAACGTCAGGTAGCAGTTTTACAAATCGGCCACAGAGTCTGAGCCCAGAAGTCTTAACTGAAGAAGACGTCGGCTGTGAAAGCCTCCATTGCAACATTCTGTAAGATTATCGGTATTTTTAAATTAATCATGTTTCCTTGGGCACTGGAGCAATAGGTTTGCGATATTTCTATTTTATAAGAAATATAAAGGCATTTAAATTAAGGTTTCATTTTGCTGTAGTGTTTAACATTCTGCCAGAGTACGGAATCTGTCAAAATTCTAATCTGGAAGTTCATAGTGGGGAAAAGGCATGACGATACTGTTTTGATATTTCCATTAATTAATTAAATGTTATTATTCTGTCTTAAGACAAACTGCCTTTTAGTAAAATCTGAAAGAAAGCATTTTTATAGTATTAACGATTTAATATTTGTAGTGGGTTTAAGAGCTGAAGTATTCAGTTATTTTTATTACAAATTACACATGTAACAAAAGCATGCTTTCAAAATTCGGTACTGTCTAAACATAACTAGGATTGTTAGTAACATTGCTTGCACTGTGAAAGCTATAAACTGTCAGAGTATCATTGGAAATGAACATTTTTCTTTTCGAAAGATTTATCGTATTTGGTGAGCATGTCCAGCTGCAGTCTCCACTTCCAAAATAGCCCGTTCTCTACCGATGTTCCAATCACGACAGCCGGTTCATTCGCCGAATTCTTTTCTTTAATCACGCCTTCGAACATAAACGGCCGAAATAAAAAGAGTTATGATTTTTTTCCCGTTGCCGAAGGGAACCGTATTGTCACAGAGATTTCAAGAGAGGAACAAACGTTACGTCTAAGGAGTTAATATTAACTATGAAGGTGGTGCAATGGCTTCTACGTCCGCGATAACTTACACCGTGGTCAGACACAGTGCTTATGCAAGAGCTAAAGAGCTGTTACGTTCCTAGCACGCGTGACATTAGAGAAGAAGACGCCACCAAGCAGGTCATGAGCTACAAGAGGCTGGTCATCTGAGGACGAAGCAACTGTCGAAATCAGTCTTAGCTATTAGTATCCTGTTACTTTAACTGCAAACGAAATCGTCTTGTGAAGTTTACACTATCCACACATTAATTACATTCACGATTTTCTGTCTCATGTTTGTTAGTGTTTACCACAGTAAGCGACCAGCAGCTACAGGACATGCTGCAGATCCTTCGGTTCGACACAGCCTGTGGGAAGTTTATATTTTGCTAAAGATTTAGAACAAGGTGTTTCCGGCGGTCGTGCGTTCGGAAACCCTAGCAGTTAAAAAAACGAATGTGAGTAAATGTGTGTGCTGTGACGGGAATTACGTCCCATCAAGTAGATATGTTTCCTAAACGCACATTTTATGCAGAACTCGAAAAGCTGAATAGGAGCACTAAAGAAGAAAAGAATAATAATGAATGAGCATGTGAAATGGGCCTCAGGAACAAAAACCTGTCACCTTTTACATGTGCAGAACAGGGCAAAATGGATCTTAGCATTATGGGACTTAACATCTATGGTCATCAGTCCCCTAGAACTTATAACTACTTAAACCTAACTAACCTAAGGACATGACACAACACCCAGTCATCACGAGGCAGAGAAAATCCCTGACCCCGCCGGGAATCGAACCCTGGAACCCGGGCGCGGAAAGCGAGAACTCTACCGCACAACCACGAGCTGGGGACCTCTAGAGCAGGACACCTCACACTTTTACGAATTTCTTGATTAATTCATTAAGAACAGAAACAGTTACCTTTTATCATTGACGTAAAATATTTCGTATTCCACGTGTACACGCAACAGAACTAACGTCCCAATATGCCTTTCTCGCTCGTATTCGCATGTGTGACCCGCATCAGCGATTCATTGTCCGCGTAAAATGTGAAGTGTGAAAGTTATTATTAGGCCGTGGTAGCTTAATAAATTTACGACCTCGTCAAATTTCCTCGCCAACGATCGCTGGGGCTAGGCGTGCAGTGATCCAGTGGCGCGAGCCGCTATTGGCCTCATTACCATAAATTTCCGATCGAGAAGCAGATCACGTCTCCTCGCCAGCGCCCGGCGCCTACCGGCGGCGGTGGCTAAAGTACTGCCTGCTGCTTCTGCGGCCGACCCAACCGACGACTTGCCCAGAGCACCCACTGCTTCGTTTCCTCTTTTGACGGCCTGTTTTCCTTCCATCTCTTCATCTCAAGCTTACGCTGTGAGAAGGTGCCTCCGTCGTTATCAGTTACTTTGCAATGGTTTTTTTTCAGTAATAGTCTTCAGCTACGACTGCTACGTCCTGTAGTAAGAAGCAAGGTTTCGACCACTGCCGAATGCGTTCCTCGTCATTGTTGTGATCCAGGTTACTAGTTCAGAATCAATATAGCTCTGTATCTCAACTGCCATCTTCCACACTCCGATAAATCGTTCAAGAGAAGAATTTTGCAAAGCTCTTGTCTTTTGACATTACGGTCATTCTCTTCCGAAAATGTTCCGTTCCAAATGCGCGTAATGTAGATGCATATACCGTCCCAATTTGCACATCTGCAGCCATCGAGCCGGCTGGGGTGGCCGAGCGGTTCTAGGCGCTACAGTCTGGAACCGCGCGACCGCTACGGTCGCAGTTTCGAATCCTGCCTCGGGCATGGATGTGTGTGATGTCCTTGGGTTAGTTAGGTTTAAGTAGTTCTAAGTTCTAGGGGACTGATAACCTCAGAAGTTGCGTCCCATGGTGCTCAGAGCCATTTGAACCATTTTGCAGCCATCGACCGTATGACGCTCACTGAACCTTACGTTTCCACATATCATAGCCTCACGCTGCTTATTTCATCACACTAAGTACACGAATAATCATGAAGTGTGCCATAAAGATAGATACATATATTTTCATAGATGCATAGGACAATAGGCCTTCTTTAAATCTCATTTGTTTTTCGAAGTAATCTAACTACAAACTATTCTTGAAGAATTGTTTTATACGAAATGAATTTCCTATGGGTCGTCTGGCGAATTTCTCTGATGCTTCAAAAGGTATATGAAAATTCGATTTTACAGCGTGTAGCTGGAGCCTTAAAAATGCTCATCAAGTATTTCACGCGACGCCCACTGCCAACAGAAAGCGTCGATTCGTTTCCCGTTACAAGCAGAGATGTTGCTCGCAGATGGAGTGCTGTAGTGCATGTCATCTGGCTTATTTAGCGATGTGCCCACCATACGAGAAAGTCTATACCTAAACTACCGCAAATTTTTGCTCTAGGTAGTCATTACACCTGGCTGGACAGCTTGAATTATTAGTATCTAACAGTCCAGTTATTTGTTAGCAACACTTCTTGCCACTCTTAACGTCCTCTTTTCCCCCATTCGTTCAGGGTTCAAATGGCTGTGAGCACTATGGGACTCAACTGCTGAGGTCATAAGTCCCCTAGAACTTAGAACTACTTAAACCTAACTACCCTAAGTACATCACACACATCCGTGCCCGAGGCAGGATTCGAACCTGTGACCGTAGCGGTCACGCGGTTCCAACCTGTAGCGCCTAGAACCGCTCGGCCACTCTCGCCGGCATTCTTTCAGGGAAATTCAGGAACACTGAAATACAAGTCGGTGAGGAAAGCAATAAATATGAAGTTCAGGGAAGCTAAGACGAAGTGGCTGCATGAAATATGTGGACATCGAAAAACATATGACTGTCGGAAGGACTGACTCAGTATGTAGGAAAGTGAAAACAGCCAACGGTGACATTAAAATCTGTGGTGGGAACGGGAGTTCTGCCGTAAAATGCAGAGGAGAGGGCAGATAGGTGTAAAGAGTATGTTGAAGCCCTCTATCAGGGGAAATAATCTGTCTGAAGTGATGGAAGAAGGAACAGGAGTCGCTTTACAAGAGATAGGGGATCCAATATTAGACTCAGAATTTAAGAGAGCTTCGGAGGACTTACGATCAAAAATGGCAGAGATTCTAAAATCGCTGAGGGAAGGGCTAACAAAACGTCTATTCGCGTTGGTGTGTAGAATTTATGAGTCTGGCGACATACCATCTCACTTTCGCAAAAATATCCACACGGTCCCGAAGACCGTAAGAGCTGACAAGTGCGACAAACTATTACACGATAAGCTTAAAAGCTCATGCATGCAAGTTGCTGACACGAATAATCCGCATAAGGATAGGGAATATGTTAGAGGATATGATATATGACAATCAGTTTCACTTTAGGAAAGCTAACGGCACCAAAGAGGCAATTCTGAAGCTGGGGTTGATAATGGAAGCAAGACTAAAGAGAAACCCAGACACGTTCATAGGATTTGTCCATCCGAAAGAAGTAACCTACAATGTAAAATGGAGCAAGATATTCGAAATTTGAGGAAATATATGAATACGTTGAAGGAAGAGACAGGTAATACACAAAAGTACAAGATCCAAGAGGATATAGTAAGAGAGGGCGACCAAGAACGTAGTGCTCGGATTAAAAAGGGTGTAACAGAGGGATGAGTCTGCCCCCCCCCCCTTACCGCTACTGTTCAATTTGTACATCGAAGAAGCAATGATGGAAATAAAAGAAAGGCTCAGGAGTGGAATTAAAATTCGATGTGACAGGATATCAGTGACATAATTCGTTGATGACATTGCTATCCCGAATGAAAGTGTAAAAGAGTTACATGATCTGAATAGAATGAACAGGCTGATGAGTACAGAAAATGGATTGAGAGTAAACAGAAAAAAGACGAAAGTAATGAGAAGTAGCAGAAAAGAGAACAGCGAGAAACAATGTATCAAAATCATAGTTGATGGACACAATTCCTGACTAAGAGAAGTCTACTACTATAAAACATAGGCCTTACTTTGAGGAAGAAATTTCTGAGAATGTACGTCTGGAGTGCAGTAATGTGTGGTAGTGAAACATGGACTGTGGGCAAGCAGGAACAGAAGAGAATCGAAAATTTGAGATTTGATGCTACAGACGAATGTTGAATATTAGGTTGACTGATAAGATAAGGAATGAGAAGGTTCTGCACAGAATCGGAAAAGGAAGGAATATTTGGAAAACACTGGCAAGGAGAAGGGACAGGATGAGTGGATAAATGTGAAGACATCAGGAATTGACTTCTATTGCACTAGAAGGAGGTGTGGAGGCTAAAACTATAGAGGAAGACTGAGATTAAAATATATCCAACAAATAACTGAAGTCGTGGGATGCAATTGCTACTCTGGGATGAAGCTTTCGCACGAGAGTAATTATTCATCGCGGGCCGCATTAAGCCAGTTAGAAGACTAATTACTCAAAAAAAAAAAAAATAGTGGGATAGTCACCTACTATACAGCTTTCTACATGGATTCCTGTGTAACGTCGAAATGTTTGCCGAAATCTCCAAAACTCTGTGTCCTGTTGACTACTATAATATTCTGTGGTCCTTCAGCCGGCACCTCCAGTATGCAAATGTCTTAATCTCTGCAAGCTATTAACATGTACTTCATGCTAGTCGAATCTGCCAATCAGTCCAGTTACTACAATAGCGCTCAAGGTATCATTGTTTAGGGAGAACGCATGCCTCCAGGCTGGTTTGCTCCCCTACAGACATATCACGATATATGTAGATATGGATGTTACAAGCCAATAAACCAACCACAAGGTCGAACAAGTTAAAGCGACCTTTTCCACGGTGAAGAGGGGGGGGGGGGGGCGGACACGTGGCAACGACGGTTGTTGTTCCGGCCAGTATTGATATATATAAGCGTGACTAGGCTCTGTTGGATCAGACAAAGCTTCTTGATTCTTTTCCCTTATTTTCCACAATGCTCTCATTTTTTTTCTTCATCAGCTTTCTTCCTTTCCTCTGTCCATTTTGTTCCTGCTTTCTTCACAGCTTCGTTCTCTGACTTAACTTCCCATCTGTTAAGTTTCTGCTTAAAAACCTTTCTGTCCAAAAATCTGAATAACTTATCTGAGCTTTCCGTAGGTCCTTTTTGACCTCATGTATCCAGGGTATAGTTTTAATTCCTTCTATATATTTAAGAATTTTGTGCATAGGTATTTTTGGAGAGCCTCAAGACGTGCCCATAAAATTTTAATCGCAGTTTTCTAATGCTGCAAGGTTGGATAATTTCTCAGTTGTCTCACGAGATTGTAGTCTATAGTCCTCTTCGGTTTTCTTTGGCACTAGTACGTTTCTGATGAGTTTACGTTCTTCCTATAATAAGTTCTGTAGGTCACCTTTTATGTGGGTTGTCATGGTTTCACTGGCATACAGGACTTAAGGTTTTATTACTGTATTATAATGCCTAATTTTGCTGTTCTTGGACAAGAATTTTTTATTGTACACCTTGTAGGTTCTTCTACAGGCTCTCTCTTTAGTTTCAGTTTTTTTTTTTTTCTTTTTCTCTCACCCCGTAGGTTCAAGGACTTCACCTAAGTATTTAAAATAAGGGACTTCATTGCTAGGACCGAATTTTGTAGTCAAGTCTGGGTGTCAGTTTTTGTGGCGATGAACTCAGACTTTAGGAAAGATATTTGGAGACCAACTTTCACGCATATTCTTTACGGGTTTCAGTTTGTTCGGTTGCTGTTATCTCATCGTCCGCTAGTAAGGCAGAAGCTTAACATAAAATTCTTATGTCATCCTTGACCCGCCCCATTTGTATAGGTTTCAGCATGTTTCATTCTTCAGTTCCTTTTCCCATTCGCGGATGAGCTTGTCCAGCACAAGGTTCAATAGGAGAGGAGACAGAACGTCACCTTATCGGACGCCTTTTTTGATCAGGTCGGGCTCGGATATTTCACCCATGTATTTCACCTTGGAGGTAGTGCCGGCAATGTTTCTTCGATGAGAATAAGAGTTTTTGGATCTAACCCTTGTTCTTCAAGGATATCAAAATGTACTTGTCGGTCAAGTGAGTCGTATGCCTTTTTAAAGAAAACGAACGTGCAAATTATTGGGCTGTTTCTGATTGCTCTGTATTTTAGCACTGTCTTTAGAATGAAAACCTGTTCCGTTCAGAATCTACTGCGGCGAAAGCCACCTTGGTATTTACCAATTTTGTTTACCAATTGCTGTTGCGTTCTTTGAAGTAGACAGGCTGATAGAATTTTATGTGCGACCTGAAGCAGAGCTATGCCTCGGTATTATATACATCCGATTTGTCTCCTTTTTCGCGTAATGGGTGAATAAGCACACATTTCCATTCCTGAGTTAATTTTTCTGTCTCCAAATATCTGCAATGATTTGAGCTAACTTTCTGAGAGACGTTGGTAATAGAGTTTTCATTATATCAGCAATAATCCTGTCTTCACCAGAATTTTAATCGCAGTTTTCTAATGCTGCAAGGTTGGATAATTTCTCAGTTGTCTCACGAGATTGTAGTCTATAGTCCTCTTCGGTTTTCTTTGGCACTAGTACGTTTCTGATGAGTTTACGTTCTTCCTATAATAAGTTCTGTAGGTCACCTTTTATGTGGGTTGTCATGGTTTCACTGGCATACAGGACTTAAGGTTTTATTACTGTATTATAATGCCTAATTTTGCTGTTCTTGGACAAGAATTTTTTATTGTACACCTTGTAGGTTCTTCTACAGGCTCTCTCTTTAGTTTCAGTTTTTTTTTTTTTCTTTTTCTCTCACCCCGTAGGTTCAAGGACTTCACCTAAGTATTTAAAATAAGGGACTTCATTGCTAGGACCGAATTTTGTAGTCAAGTCTGGGTGTCAGTTTTTGTGGCGATGAACTCAGACTTTAGGAAAGATATTTGGAGACCAACTTTCACGCATATTCTTTACGGGTTTCAGTTTGTTCGGTTGCTGTTATCTCATCGTCCGCTAGTAAGGCAGAAGCTTAACATAAAATTCTTATGTCATCCTTGACCCGCCCCATTTGTATAGGTTTCAGCATGTTTCATTCTTCAGTTCCTTTTCCCATTCGCGGATGAGCTTGTCCAGCACAAGGTTCAATAGGAGAGGAGACAGAACGTCACCTTATCGGACGCCTTTTTTGATCAGGTCGGGCTCGGATATTTCACCCATGTATTTCACCTTGGAGGTAGTGCCGGCAATGTTTCTTCGATGAGAATAAGAGTTTTTGGATCTAACCCTTGTTCTTCAAGGATATCAAAATGTACTTGTCGGTCAAGTGAGTCGTATGCCTTTTTAAAGAAAACGAACGTGCAAATTATTGGGCTGTTTCTGATTGCTCTGTATTTTAGCACTGTCTTTAGAATGAAAACCTGTTCCGTTCAGAATCTACTGCGGCGAAAGCCACCTTGGTATTTACCAATTTTGTTTACCAATTGCTGTTGCGTTCTTTGAAGTAGACAGGCTGATAGAATTTTATGTGCGACCTGAAGCAGAGCTATGCCTCGGTATTATATACATCCGATTTGTCTCCTTTTTCGCGTAATGGGTGAATAAGCACACATTTCCATTCCTGAGTTAATTTTTCTGTCTCCAAATATCTGCAATGATTTGAGCTAACTTTCTGAGAGACGTTGGTAATAGAGTTTTCATTATATCAGCAATAATCCTGTCTTCACCAGATGTTCTGTTGTTTTTTAATTTAATAATGTGTTTGTGAATTTGATCTCGTGTTGGTGTGGATGATTCATGGCGCGTGTAAATAGGTCTTTATTTAGGGAATCCCGAAGGTGGTTCCGGACAATTAAGGAGTATTGAAATATATTATGCGAGTTCCTTACTGTTTCCCTGGTTAGTGAGAGCCAGTTTCCGGTCAGATTTCTTGAAACATAAATTTTGTTGGCTGTATTTGCGAATTTTTTCTGCAAAAGTTCTGTAAAAATCTTGTGCCTTGTAGTTTCGAAAGTTTTCTTCGATTAAGTTGTGTACGTTTTTCAGTTTTTTTTTTAATTGGGGGGGGGGGGCTGCCCAATGATTTGTCGCCAATTGTTGCCTAGTTTCATAAAAGAACTGAAAATTTTCCTGTGTTTCTTTCTGTTGTAGTTAAGAAAAAACTTTTTTGGTTTATCCAGAGCCTTACCACACCCTGTATCCTACCATGGATGTTTTGTGTTTTTCTTCAGGGGAACTAAATCTGTAGTCTTCTGGATCATTTTACTATGAAACTTTTCCCAAGTATCTGCCTAGAATTTTTCCAGTTCTTGCCCAAGCTTAGTTTCTTTAATTCTTCTGGTGTCAAATTTCTGCTGGCGCACTTTTTTGCGGTGGACTCTCTTTGGGGTAAAATTTATTTTTATCTGACTTGGATAGTGGTCTGAACTTATGTTGCACCAACTACGGACTTGTACGTCATGAACGTCCTTCTGTAGAAGATTGCAACATGATCAATCTCATATTCACCTAGCTCTTTTATTGGCGAACTCCATGCCTTTGGTTTTCAGTAATTCTTCCTCGATGATGTCGACATGACGTTAAGGTTGTTTTGTTGGCACAGTTCGATAAGCCTTTTTCGGCTTTTGTTGGTAAATTCAGTGGAGGGATATTGAGATCACTCAATAAGATTTTAACTCCTGCTTTGGAATTTTAGACATTAATTTCTCAAGATCGGTCCAGAATACCTCCTCCATCTGTGGATCCTTTCGGTTAGCAATGTTGGTGGGGTCGTGAACATTAATGAAGGTATATTTCTTGTTAGCGCACTGAATGGACATAGTCAGAAGGCGGTTGTTACTCATGGGGCACACATCTCTTATGTTTTCTGTTACATTTTTATGTATTACAACAGCCTTTCCCAGAAGCGGAGCACGTTTAGTAGTACGTTTTTCTGTTTTACATTTAAAGATGCGGTAGTTTCCGTAATCTACTGTGGCCCCTTCTGTGAATCGTGTTTCTCGAAGGGCTAAACACAGAATTTTTGTCGATCTAACTCTTGTATTAGGTTGTGTGATTTTCCCAGTTCAATCAGAATGTTGATATTAAATGTGCCCATGTAAGTGATAGTTTTGGATGGAAGTGTGCCAGAGAATTCAGACTTTCTCTGTGTTCGTGACTGCCCAGGTCCCCAGATTCCGAAGACCCGGTGGATTCTGTGCCACCTGGAGCAATACTGTTATTATTTTCACGAATCATATTGGTTTATAATTGTTTGTCCAATGTTTCCACTGAGATGTTAGAACCAGGGATTGTTGGTTCCTGGAACAATTATTGCAGTCGCCCTAACATGGGGGACAGACGCTGACCAGAAAGCTGCCCATTATGGGTTCAGACGCATCTGCGTTTTGCTATCGTTAGTTTTTTTTATTTAAACCCTAAAAGCAGGGTTGCCTCTTCCGCCAGCTCCGCCGTACTGATGATCTTTATCTCTATCTTCACTGCATTGAGGTATCTCTTCCTGTCTCTCTCTCTCTCTCTCTCTCTCTCTCTCTCTCTCTCTCTCTCTCTCTCTACGAAGCGTCTGTTTCAGGCCCCAATTCAACGTCCAGAGTATTGCAGTGCTATACGTACATAATACAGGAACCACTGCACTAACCGGATTTCGAAGAAGTTATTCGAGCAGTGTGAACTATCCGTACATGTAACAGGAACTGTCAACTGTGCTTTGTGTCTGCCTGTGGATGCGTATCCTAAGGAAGACACATCGCTGACGATCGACAGCCATATTAAATCATGAAATGTATTTGCTAATTTGCAAAACCGGTGCCGCATTGCTACACATAAAACTTCGTCCAAACAGGCCTCAGGAGGCCCAATAGTACCATCTGGCCTACGTGTTGCCCCAGCCGGTAGGTGTTACTTGATGCTGATATGAATGGTCAGACACCGTTCTCCCGGCCTTTGCCAGTTTTCGTGGCCGAAATGGACCTCAGAAGTGCCGAGTGCGCCCAACTTGCGCTGTTGACACAGCTCTCGGAAGGCCCGGGCGGTCACCCATCCAAGAGCTAGCCATGCCCGAAAGCGCTTACCTGCGGTGATCTGACGGGAACTGGTGTTACCACTGCGCCGAGGCCGTTAGCATATAATTTACTTGAAACATATGGAAATTTGTGTCGCAATGAGACTCGAACCTGAATTCCCCGCTTATCGCAGGAGGGCGCCTTAACAGCTTCAGCTATTCGATCGCTTTTCCAGGATTGACACAAACGTACATATCATCACATCCCAGTTGGGTATCAGAAACACCCACAATTTGATTTAAACAAAATCAGGACTCTTAAAACCCAGTACGTTTGCTTCCTGTGAACCAGACAACTTTACTCTGAGTAATCAAGACAGTTTAGCATGTAACATGAAAGAGTCAACTTGGACGAAAAAGTAACTAGATATTTTCTAATGTACGGTCTGCAATAGTAGGAAATGTGGAGACTATTGCAAACACGTCCGCACCAGTATGTTAAGTAAAACAGGTAAATGTAATAAATAAATAATAATTAAACATGCCTTACGTTGGGTACCTCGTCCTCTGTGTACCAAAGCATTTTCTCCCAGTTAATAATTATTATTATTATTATTATTATTACATATTGTATCACATTCTCCGTTGTTGCCTCAACATAATGCAAGTTTTTTTCGTCAACATAATGCAAGTTTTTTTCGTCAACATGCCGGCTAAGCACACTGGCGAACAAACATGCAAACGTACCTTCTTCCTTTGCTGCTGCGAATATGACTTACCTGATTTGCCATTTATGTGCATCACACATGGAACGAGCACTTTGATTCAGACGTAGGTAAGGCAGGGGGCATCCGTCATTTCATCGGTTGGATGTTCGGAAAACTTAATCAGCGTACCGAGGAGATTGCTTGCAAAACTCAAGTGGGCCCCTTACTGTAGAACTGCCCAAGTTTGCGAGACTGTACCAAATAGGACTGCCAGGGGTATTGAGTACGTTCAAGGAAGACAACTAGAATGAATTCAGGCTTTTTTATGAGTATCGAGGAGACGCTTGAAGAGAGACGAAAAATATGTCAGGAAAGCCCAACTGCAAAGTTTCAAGAGCTAGCTTTAAGTGGAGAATGTAGGAATTAATTACAACAAACTACATGTCGTTCCAGTAGCGATCAGGAAAACTGGACTAATTACACCGCGCACAGAAGCATTTGAATAGTGATTTTTCATCCACTATTCATACGTGAATGAAACGTGCGGAACCCAAGTAACTGGCACATGGCGACAGAAGAATGTAAATACTGAAAAGAAAACTCAGAAGCACGCTGAATAGGTGTAGGAAATCTTTGGTATTCAAAATAGCTTCCAGTCGTCTCGGAAAGGACAAACACAGATCGTGTGGTTTTTAAAGGAACCTTATACCATCGTTCCTGCAGAATTGTGGCAAGTCCAGGTAACGATGATGGAGCTGGAGAGCGATCTCTAATCTTTGTCTCAAAAGCAGACCAGAAAAGTTAAGTAATATTAACATCTGGGGAGTGTGGTGGCCATGGGAGATGTGATAATTTATCATCGTGCTCATACTGCCAGTCCTGGATGATGTAAGCAGTGTGAATACGGACTCTGTCGACTTGGAACACACCATCTCCGTTGGGGGAGAAACGTACCATGGGATGGGTCTGATCAACCAAGTTGGTGACAGAATCCTTGGCTTTAATACGAACTTTTAAACCGCGAGGCCCTTGCAATACTATAAAATGGGTGCCAAATCACCAAAGAACCTGGCCATGTTTCACACTAGGGATGTAAGCCCAGCCTGAAGTTAGTGCGCAACGCGACTCATCAGACCAAATGACTTTCTTAAATTGTTCGGTAGTTCAGGGCTGACGGCTTCCGCACGCCGTTTTCTTGCTACAGGCCTATGCATGAGTGATGTGTGCTTTTCAAATTCCACCGTGCCCAGCAATTTCATGCTTCTGGAGCTCTCTCATATTGTTGGTGCTGACCAAACTGCTGACGTCATCGGTCCCTAGACTTACACACTTTTTTTTTTGTCATCAGTCTACTGGCTGGTTTGATGCGGCCCGCCACGAATTCCTTTCCTGTGCTACCCTCTTCATCTCAGAGCAGCACTTGCAACCTACGTCCTCAATTATTTGCTTGACGTATTCCAATCTCTGTCTTCCTCTACAGTTTTTGCCCTCTACAGCTCCCTCTAGTACCATGGAAGTCATTCCCTCATGTCTTAGCAGATTTCCTATCATCCTGTCCCTTCTCCTTATCAGTGTTTTCCACATATTCCTTTCCTCTCCGAGTCTGAGTAGAACCTCCTCATTCCTTACCTTATCAGTCCACCTAATTTTCAACATTCGTCTATAGCACCACATCTCAAATGCTTCGATTCTCTTCTGTTCCAGTTTTCCCACAGTCCATGTTTCACTTCCATACAATGCCGTACTCCAGACGTACATCCTCAGAAATTTCTTCCTCAAATTAAGGCCGGTATTTGATATTAGTAGACTTCTCTTGGCCAGAAATGCCTTTTTTGCCATAGCGAGTCTGCTTTTGATGTCCTCCTTGCTCCGTCCGTCATTGGTTATTTTACTGCCTAGGTAGCAGAATTCCTTAACTTCATTGACTTCGTGACCATCAATCCTGATGTTAAGTTTCTCGCTGTCCTCATTTCTACTACTCCTCATTACCTTCGTCTTTCTCCGATTTACTCTCAAACCATACTCTGTACTCATTAGACTGTTCATTCCGTTCAGCAGATCATGTAATTCTTCTTCGCTTTCACTCAGGATATCAATGTCATCAGCGAATCGTATCATTGATATCCTTTCACCTTGTATTTTAATTCCACTCCTGACCCTTTCTTTTATTTCCATCATTGCTTCCTCGATGTACAGATTGAAGAGTAGGAGCGAAAGGCTACAGCCTTGTCTTACTCCCTTCTTAATACGAGCACTTCGTTCATGATCGTCCACTCTTAGTATTCCCTCTTGGTTGTTGTACATATTGTATATGGCCCGTCTCTCCCTATAGCTTACCCCTACTTTTTCAGAATCTTGAACAGCTTGCACCATTTTATATTGTCGAACGCTTTTTCCAGGTCGACAAATCCTATGAAAGTGTCTTGATTTTTCTTTAGCCTTGCTTCCATTATTAGCCGTAACGTCAGAATTGCCTCTCTCGTGCCTTTACTTTTCCTAAAGCCAAATTGACCGTCACCTAGCGCATTCTCAATTTTCTTTTCCATTCTTCTGCATATTAATCTTGTAAGCAGCTTTGATGCATGAGCTGTTACGCTGATTGTGCGATAATTCTCGCACTTGTCAGCTCTTGCCGTCTTCGGAATTGTGTGGATGATGCTTTTCCGAAAGTCAGATGGTATGTCGCCAGACTCATATATTCTACACACCAACGTGAATAGTCGTTTTGTTGCCACTTCCCCCAATGATTTTAGAAATTCTGATGGAATGTTATCTATCCCTTCTGCCTTATTTGACCGTAAATTCTCCAAAGCTCTTTTAAATTCCGATTCTAATACTGGATCCCCTATCTCTTCTAAATCGACTCCTGTTTCTTCTTCTTTCACATTAGACGAATCTTCACCCTCATAGAAGCTTTCAATGTATTCTTTCCAACTATCTGCTCTCTTCTCTAAATTTAACAGTGGAATTCCCCTTGCACTCTTAATGTTACCACCGTTGCTTTTAATGTCACTAAGGTTGTTTTGACTTTCCTGTATGCTTAGTCTGTCCTTCCGACATCATATCTTTTTCGATGTCTTCACATTTTTCCTGCAGCCATTTCGTCTTAGCTTTCCAGCACATCCTATTTATTTCATTCCTCAGCGACTTGTATTTCTGTATTCCTGATTTTTCCGGAATATGTTTGTACTTCCTCCTTTCATCAATCAACTGAAGTACACTCCTGGAAATTGAAATAAGAACACCGTGAATTCATTGTCCCAGGAAGGGGAAACTTTATTGACACATTCCTGGGGTCAGATACATCACATGATCACACTGACACAACCACAGGCACATAGACACAGGCAACAGAGCATGCACAATGTCGGCACTAGTACAGTGTATATCCACCTTTCGCAGCAATGCAGGCTGCTATTCTCCCATGGAGACGATCGTGGAGATGCTGGATGTAGTCCTGTGGAACGGCTTGCCATGCCATTTCCACCTGGCGCCTCAGTTGGACCAGCGTTCGTGCTGGACGTGCAGACCGCGTGAGACGACGCTTCATCCAGTCCCAAACATGCTCAATGGGGGACAGATCCGGAGACATTGCTGGCCAGGGTAGTTGACTTACACCTTCTATAGCACGTTGGGTGGCACGGGATACATGCGGACGTGCATTGTCCTGTTCGAACAGCAAGTTCCCTTGACGGTCTATGAATGGTAGAACGATGGGTTTGATGACGGTTTGGATGTACCGTGCACTATTCAGTGTCCCCTCGACGATCACCAGAGGTGTACGGCCAGTGTAGGAGATCGCGCCCCACGCCATGATGCCGGGTGTTGGTCCTGTGTGCCTCGGTCGTATGCAGTCCTGATTGTGGCGCTCACCTGCACGGCGCCAAACACGCATACGACCATCATTGGCACCAAGGCAGAAGCGACTCTCATCGCTGAAGACGACACGTCTCCATTCGTCCCTCCATTCACGCCTGTCGCGACACCACTGGAGGCGGGCTGCGAGATGTTGGGGCGTAAGCGGAAGACGGCCTAACGGTGTGCGGGACCATAGCCCAGCTTCATGGATACGGTTGCGAATGGTCCTCGCCGATACCCCAGGAGCAACAGTGTCCCTAATTTGCTGGGAAGTGGCGGTGCGGTCCCCTACGGCGGTCCCCTACATGCGTCGCTGCGGTCCGGTCCCAGGTCGACGGCCACGTGCACCTTCCGCCGACCACTGGCGACAACATCGATGTACTGTGGAGACCTCACGCCCCACGTGTTGAGCAATTCGGCGGTACGTCCACCCGGCCTCCCGCATGCCCACTATACGCCCTCGCTCAAAGTCCGTCAACTGCACACACGGTTCACGTCCACGCTGTCGCGGCATGCTACCAGTGTTAAAGACTGCGATGGAGCTCCGTATGCCACGGCAAACTGGCTGACACTGACGGCGGCGGTGCACAAATGCTGCGCAGCTAGCGCCATTCGACGGCCAACACTGCGGTTCCTGGTGTGTCCGCTGTGCCGTGCGTGTGATCATTGCTTGTACAGCCCTCTCGCAGTGTCCGGAGCAAGTATGGTGGGTCTAACACACCGGTGTCAATGTGTTCTTTTTTCCATTTCCAGGAGTGTATTTCTTCTATTACCCATGGTTTCTTCGCAGCTACCTTCTTTGTACCTATGTTTTCCTTCCCAACTTCTGTGATGGCCGTTTATAGAGATGTCCATTCCTCTTCAACTGTGTTGCCTTCTGCGCTGTTCCTTATTGATGTATCTGTAGCGTTAAAGAACTTGAAAAACGTCTCTCGTCATTCCTTAGAACTTCCGTATCCCACTTCTTTGCGTATTGATTCTTCCTGACTAATGTCTTGAACTTCAGCCTACTCTTCATCACTACCAAATTGTGATCTGAGTCTATATCTGCTCCTGGGTACGCCTTACAATCCATTATATGATTTCGGAATCTTTATCTGACCATGATGTAATCTAATTGAAATCTTCCCTTATCTCCCGGCCTTTTCCAAGTATACCTCCTCCTCTTGTGATTCTTGAACAAGGTATTCCCTATTACTAGCTGAAACTTGTTACAGAACTCAATTAGTCTTTCTCCTCTTTCATTACTTGTCCCAAGCCCATACTCTCCTGTAACCTTTTCTTCTACTCCTTCCCCTACAACTGCATTCCAGTCGCCCATGACTATTAGATTTTCGTCCCCCTTTACATACTGCGTTACCCTTTCAATATCCTCATACACTTTCTCTATCTGTTCAGCTTGCGACGTCGGCATGTATACCTGAACTATCGTTGTCGGTGTTGGTCTGCTGTCGATTCTGATTAGAACAACCCAGTCACTGAACTGTTCACAGTAACACACCCTCTGCGCAACCTTCCTATTCATAACGAATCCTACACCTGTTATACCATTTTCTGCTGCTGTTGATATTACCGGATACTCATCTGACCAGAAATTCTTGTCTTCCTTCCACTTCACTTCACTGACCCCTACAATATCTAGATTGAGCCTTTGCATTTCCCTTTTCAGATTTTCTAGTTTCCCTACCACGTTCAAGCTTCTGACATTGCACGCCCCTACACGTAGAACATCATTCAATCTTTTTCTCATGGTAACCTCCCCCTTGGCAGTCCCCTCCCGGAGATCCGAATGGGGGACTATTCCAGAATCTTTTGCCAATGGAGAGATCATCATGACACTTCTTCAACTACAGGCCACATGTCCTGTGAATACACGTTACGTGTCTTTAATGCAATGGTTTCCATTGCCTTCTGCATTCTCATGTCTTTGATCATTGCTGATTCTTCCGCCTTTAGGGGCAATTTTCCCACCCCTAGGGCAAGAGAGTGCCCTGAACCTCTATCCGCTTCTCCGCCCTCTTTGACAAGGCCGTTGGCAGAATGAGGCTGACTTCTTATGCCGCAAGTCTTCGGCCGCCAATGCTGAATATTTATCAAAATTGATTATGAATCAAAGACGCTACCGCTAGACCACGTGTATCGTCCTTTTATTTTTCCTCAAAATCCTCTTAAATGACCGTTTGTCACGATCAATCAGCACACAGTTTCATCTACATTGTGACATAGTGAATATTGACATCTTGGGTTATCAGGTGTTTATCAGGTGTTCTGCCGGATATCAGCGTCGTACTTGCACGATATTTCGGTAGCGTAACTCGTTACCTTCATCAGGTGCGATCTGAGACTACTCCTAGAGTAGAACACTCAGGACTGCAGAGGAAGGAAAAGGCAACGGCAATGCTCCAGAAGATCGCAGCGAGCGGGTGCGGACCGCAGAGGGAGCGTCTGGTGAAGGGGGACGGCCACAGGCATAAACATTGGAGCGGGTCCACTCGAGGAGCAGTCTCAGGTCGCACCTGATGAAGGTAACCAGTTAAGAAACCGAAATATCTTGCAAGTACGACGCTGATATCCGGCAGAACATCGGACAACCCAAGATGTCATTATATCGTGGTGAAAGCCTGAAGAATTACATAGTGGATAATGTTTTTCCCATTTCCCTGTATGCGGTATGAATGTTTGAAGCGGTGTCTCTTGATACACAAACACTTCGGTGAACGTGATTACGGAAGCACCAACAATTTGCCGACATAGGAATTCACTTATCTCCGACATGACGCACCACCACAGAACACACTTCTCATTACGACTGGCACTTGCAACGTACTGAAGAACTTTCACAGGCATCGTTTGTGGTCAAATACAACAATACAGGCTTGTTTAGTGTCTGTAGGAAGCAAACATTTCTCACGATGCAGTCGTACTTTTTCCAGTCTCTGTACTTCCGTATAGGTGTATGAATACAAATTCCCAAAATAAGCTCAAAAGAATCACCGACCCGTTGAGCGCCACCTATTTGTTTCTCAGTTTAGCGTGCAGGACGAAAGCCAAAAAATGCGCACTACTTTGGAAGACAAAACAGTTGAAGAGAGCGCAGCCGCGTCCTTTATTGGGAACATTTCTCGAATTGCTGGCTGACTCACCTCGCCAACCGTGTGCAAGGGGAAGTGAGACGGCGCTATGGTGCTCGGCGGAGCGCGGGCCCGCGGCCTCACCTCGCCTCACAGCGGCGTGGCTTCCCTTGGCTCGGTGCAGAGCGGGGCGGCCCAGCTACCGAGACAGTTATTGGATTTGTGAGCGACGCACAAAAGACGCCACCGGCGGCGGCGGCGACGACGAGTCGAGAGCGCCGCGTGGAATAATCTGTCTCGCTGCTCGGAGTGAGAACGTAAACTGCTCTGGCAAATACACCTGACAGCCTTCTACATAAATATCTGACAAAGACTCTAAACTCGTGAGGGGTCACCTCGACCATGCGTGTGTAAGGTTCAAAAGAGAACGCGCAAATGACGAGAGGGAAAGGTTAGCAAAAATTCGTGCGTCTGTAAAAAGAGCTATGCGCGCAGCCTGCAATAACTACCACCGGCGTACCTTAGCAAAACATCTGGCCGAGAACCAGAGAATTGTTCCCATGAAAAATCGCTATGAGGGGTCTAAAGCCTCTATTCAGTCACTCGTTGACCAGTCTTGTGTGGCAGTAGGAGACAGAAGAAGGAAAGGCGAAGTTTTCAGTTTCGCGTTTAAGAAATGGTTCACGCAGGAGACTCGTACTAACATACCCTCGTCTCACCGCCGCACGGACTTCCGCATGACCGAAATTGTACTACTCGACCCTGTCATAAAGAAACAACTAAGAGAGTTGGAAACAAATAAGTCGGCAAAGTCCGTATGGAATCCCAATTCTGTTTTACAAAGAGCACCTTAAGATTCTGCTTCTTACTTGGCTTGGATTACCACGAGTCTCTCGCCAAGTGCAAAGTCCCAAGCGAATGGAGGAAAAACGAATGTGACTCCTGTGTATAAGAAGGGTAAAAGAACGGACCCACAAAAATACATACCAAATACAGACAGGCATCGGTTTGCTGCATAGCTCTTGAGCGTAAACTGAATTTGAATGTAGTAAGTTTCTTTGACACGGAAAAGCTTCTGTCCACGAATTAGCCTGGTTTTCGATAGGACCGCACGTGTGAATCTCAGCTTGCCCCTTTCTCAGATGACATGCTGAGAACTGTGGATTTTATATCTTTGAATTCAGAAAAGTATTTGACGAGATTCGCCAGTGCAGAATATTTACTAAGTTACGAGCATGTGGAATAGGTTCCCAGATATGAGAGTGGCAAGATGACTTCTTAAGTAATCGAAAACAGTACGTTGTCCTCGATGTTGAGTGTTCAACAAAGGCAAGGGTATCGTCAGATGTGCCCCGGGGAGGTGTGATAACATCGCTACTATTTTTATATACATAAATGATCTAATGGACAGGGAGGCAGCAACCTGCTACCCATTGCTGATGATGCTGTAGTGTATGTGGCTACAGGAGGATACAAGATGAGTTAGATAAAATTTATGGTCAATGTGACGAATAGCAGCTGGCTCCAATTATAAAGAAAAAGAACGCAGGTTGATGAGGTTGAGTAGGAAAAACGAACCATTAATGTTTTTTGAATAGAGTATTATTAGTGTTCTGCTTGACACAGCCATATCGTATAAAAACCTGGGCGTAACGTTCCAAAGGGATATGAAATAGACCAAACTTGTAAGGATTGTAGTAGGGAAGGCGAATGGTCGATTTTGGTTTATTGGGAGAACTTGAGGAAAGTGTCGTTCAGGACGCTAGTGCGACAAATTCTTGACTACTACTCTAGTATTTGGGATCCCTACCAGGGAAAGGAGACATCGAAGCATTTCAGAGGTGTCCTGCTAGATTTGTTACCGGTAGGTTTAAACAACACGCAAGTATTACGGAGATGCTTCAGGAACACTGCTCAGAAAATTTAGAGAATCGGCATTTGCAGCAGACTGCAGAACGATTCTATCGCTATCAGCTGACATTTCGCGTAGGGACGACGAAAATTTACGGCTCGTACGGAGCCATATAGGGGGCCGTTTTTCTGTCACTCTCTTTGAGAGTGGAACACAAAAGGAAATGTGGTACAGGGCACATTCCGCCACGTACTGTAGAGTCGCTTGTGGCGTATGTACGTAGATGGAGATTTAGACAGCGTACGATGCCATCTCTGAAGTGTTAAAATCTTAATGTGTCGTGGCTACTACAGGCGAAACAACAGAACAGTTAAACAAGAATTTATTCACACCACTGGTGAAACAGTTAGTCCGATCACAACACTCCCAACCACTGCCCAGCAGTAGTTCCCGGTGTAGCGCAGAACAGATGAGTATGACCGTTACGGTGCAGCAAACGAATTAAAGCGCCGAGCTTGGGCCGCAGCCAAAGCAAGCTGCCGTAGTTCAAATGGGCGACGGATGGTGCGCTGTTAGCATTCGTGTGCCCAACTGTGTCGCAAAGTCGCGACATTGAAGCAAGTGCTGTTTCTGGCCGTCGGCTTCGGGACGAACGCATAGGATAGGGGACGAGCCTCGATGACGTAGCGTGGTGTGGAGAAACGCGGAAATGGAGATTGCTGGTGTTGGAGTGGTGACATGTGAACGATGCGTGCTTCGACTGGCGGAGACGTGAGGGCGTTACCGCAGAAACCACCGAGTAACGTAACATCTCCGAAATTTCCGGTATTGATTTGATGGCTATCGTTTCATAATTTGACCAAGTGAAACGAAAACCAACAGTTTGAAACACTGTACAGACCTTTTACGAGGGGTGCCCAGAAAGTAATTCAACGCATTTTTTTCCTTCGACAATTCTTTATTGAACATAATGAGAATCACACACACGAAACAATTGTGTTTTAAAACACGACTCACGCCCGGTACTCACAGCTTTACTTCTGCCAGTATCCGTCTCCTACCTTCCAAACTTTACAGAAGCTCTTCTGCGAAACATGCAGAACTAGCACTCCTGAAAGAAAGGATACTGTGGAGACATGGCTTAGCCACAGCCTGGGGGATGTTTCCAGAATGAGATTTTCACTCTGCAGCGGAGTGTGCGCTGATGTGAAACTTCCTGGCAGATTTAAACTGTGTGCCCGACCGAGACTCGAACTCGGGACCTTTGCCTTTCGCGGGCAAGTGCTCTAGCAACTGAGCTACCGAAGCACGACTCACGCCCGGTACTCACAGCTTCACTTCTGCCAGTATCCGTCTCCTACCTTCCTACATCAGGGAGAGATCGAAGTGGCGGTTAGTATGGAAGATATGGATGTATTCAAAGAAAAGGAGGAGATGTTGGGAAAGTGTGAGGTAATAGAGGATCCTTGCGGGGGACTGGAGACAGATATAGAAAGCGAGGCAGAGCACATAGAGATAGACAATTTTGAAGACTTTATACAGTTTAGGAGGGGTACAGATCCAGGCGCCGCCAGGGCTGGCTGAGACGTATCACGGATTTGTAGGTATGAAGGATGGTGGAAGGATGCAATCCCCATGTCTGACCGTACAGGAGTTTCAGGAGCCATGTTCTATTGTGGGATATCTGTTGGATGGTAAGGAGATGGGGAGTCCAGGTGAGGTGATGGCCAAGTATGAAGCCAAGGTATTTCAATGTGGGAGTAAGTTGTAAGATGGGTAGGTTGGTCATAGGTGGTAAAGTAGAAACGGTAGATTAGATTAGATTTATTTTTTTCTTTTATTGCCATTAGAGTAGGAGTGGGCCGGCAGTGGCGCATTTCTCTGATACTCTGCGAAGAGGCTACATAAAATAGCACAGGAGAGAGAAGGGGTAAACAATTTGAGTTAAAATACACAAAAAAGGGGTACTTTGACGAGTCAATTTTACATAAAATCCACATACTGTTAAAATGGCACTCGATAAAGATGTAGCACATAAACACTGGCGGTGTGAATAGCACAATTAAAAGCAGCGTTCATTGTGTGGATGATGACACTGAATACGCACTACAAGTTTGTTACACACACAGCGAGCACCATAACATGGCAAAGTAACTGCATTAAAATTTGAGTCGCCTGCCAAGGAAGGTGAGGTTGGAGAGGAGGGGGAGAGGGAAGAGAGATGGGTGGTGGACAGAGGAGGGTGCAGGGAAACGGGGGGGGGGGGGGGGCAGATGGTGTCGGTAGCACATGAAGGGGCAGGAGATGGGGAATGAGTACAAGGACTGAGAAAGAAGAAGTGAGAAGGACAGAGGGGAGGAGGGAGGAAACAGCAAAGGGGAGAGGGGAAACAGATGCGGCCCAATGGAGGACTGAGGGGTAGAGGAGGGTCAGAATTGGAAGGAAGGATGAATACTGGGGCAATGCACATAATCTGGAATGGGGAATGTTGGATGTTCCTTTGGGAGAGAAGGTAGAAGGTGGAGGGTGTGGAGATGGAGAGAGGGGGCACACGACAGTAAAGGCGCGGCAGCAGGCAGGGAAAACTGGAGACAGCAGGGGTCAGGGGATAGAGACGGCGGTTGGTGTAGAGGATATGGATGTGTATCAGGAAATGGAGGAGGTGTGGGAAGGGGATGAGGTCCTAGAGGATCCTCATGCGGAACAGGGGATGGATACGGAAAGTGATGTGGAGCACATGGCGTTCAAGGATTTGGAGGGCTTTGTAGAATTTAGCAGGGGCAAAGATCCATGAAACACTAGTGTAACAAAGGATGGGATGGATCAACGATTTGTAGGTATGAAGGATGGTGGATGAATGCAATCCCCATATGTGGCTGAACGGGAGTTTCAGGAGATGTGGTATATTGTGGGCTTAGGTAAGGACGTTGGAATTACATTGAATAGGTTCATAACTGTAGCTGGCTCAATCATGCGGATCAAAGACCTAGTTTACTTTCCTTCGTTTCTCTACAATTGCAAAATGACAATCGTAGCTTTGATTTCTGTGTCCACTCACGAAAAACTTGTGAGTTCAATTTTCAAACCATCCTAGACTAAACGGAGGCGATATTGATGCACGTCACTTGGAACTCAGTTGGGAAGCACTGTTTGGCACAAAGGAAATACACGAGTGAAACACTTCATCAGTGATTTGACATTTGATACAATTATACCGCCCTGCAACGTTACAGAGAGAACACAGTAGCATTAAAAAGTCATTTAGTGAAAAATGGTACTTACGTTTTCATTTTACACTTTTCATATGAATAATCCGCTTCGTGAGATTTTAGTCGACTATTGTAGAGATTTTGTTGCACGCTGAGAGAGAAGGGAACAGTGACAGTGGGAAAGAGATGGAAAAGTAACAAATACTGGAAAATAGTAGACAGTGGTTGTGGTATAGAAAGAGCGAAGAATAAAATGACAATATGGGAGACAGAGAGGCTGTGACACATAATTGATAGTGGCGGAACAGTGCTACTAAAAGACTGAAGGAGATAATGTCAGTGGGAGAGGAATAAGAAGGCGGAGAAAGTGGAAGTAGAATGGTAGTGACAGATTTTATGACAATGGCAGCAAGGAAGAGTGAAATAGTGACTGTAAGAAGACACAGCAGCAGTGGAAAGGAATGAATCAGTTGCTAGCAGTAAGAGAGAGGATGAGGGAGACAGTGAGGAGAGAGTAGCAGCAGGGAAGAACGAAGGAGAGTATGGCAGTGAGAGCCACAAAGAGATAATGATAAAGAGTTGGGCTGGATGAGTAAATGTGAACTGGCAAATGGATGTGGATGGGTATGAACTACTTACAGCGATGGACTGGTATGTCTGAGCGACCTACCGTTAATATATCTACCTCGTACAAAATACTTGCCGAAATTCATGGGCTCTCTCTAGAAGGAAATTTTTACTCTGTAGTGAAGTGTGCGCTGATATGAAAGTTCCTGGAAAATTAAAACTGTACGCCGGATCGAGACTGGAACTCGGCACCTTTGCCTCTGCCGGGCATGTGCTCCACCATCCGAGCTACCCAAGCACGACTGAGGAAGCTTCTGTGATGTGTGGAAGGTAGGAAACGAGATACTGGCGGAATTAAACCGTGGGGTCGGGTAGTGAGTCTTGCTTGGGTAGCTCAGATGGTAGAGCGCTTGCCCGTTATCTTACAATTGGCTACGGTCTTCCACTGACAATGTACGATGGTATGTAACTGAACAGAAAGGTTTTCTCCGTAACAAACGATTTCTGACACATTGCCTGAAAAAAAAGAAAGAAAGAAAAAGCTCTCAGAAGATGGAGAGCAAACTTCATGCAATGGCCGGGTATGTGATGTTACTTCAATAATCAAAATATCTAGTCTAATTTACAAACAGTGTGGCGACATGAAACCACATATCAGTACAACGCAGCACCAGTTCTGGCTTGGATGCATGCCCTGATTCGGTTGGGAAGGGGGTCATAAATCGAGTGTACCCTTCCTGAGGCAAGCTAGGCCACTGACCTGAAGTCATATAGCCTATGGCTCCCCACATCATGAAGCCGGGAGTAACACCAAAAATTTGACCGGGACATTCCCCCATTTCCACATCACTCGCCAACGACGGTCATTCGTGGTAGTGTAGCACCGCGATTCATCGACAAACACAATGGGGCGCCATTCATCAGCAGTTCATGCTTCCCGGCCAAGTCGTCATTTACGGCAGCCTATGCGTGGGATGGCAGTTCTCTAGGCTGGCTGCTGCTGAGCTCCGACACACAATGCAACAAAAACTGGATTTTTCTCAAGAACTATCGTTCTCCCGTTTGTACAAAAATCCGAGGGTTCCACGGAAACAATGTTACGAATACGAAATGTTACGTATGCATAATTTGAAGTCTCCTGAGTGAGCGCGCCAGGTTTTCGTCACTTGCGACAGACAGCGTAGCTTTAGGACCGCTTCAAAATGGCGTTTGTTGGTGATGCACGTTACAAGCAACGTGGTGTCATTGAATTTCTCACTGAAGCAAACGAATCTGTGGGGAATATTCACAAAGGCTTGTGCAAAGTCTGTGGAGCATCTGCTGTCGACAGAAGTACAGTTAGTCGTTGGGCTCATAGGGTGAGGTCATCAGAAGGCGGTTCGGCGGAGCTCAAAGATTTTCGGCGGTCGGGGAGGCCATCCACGGCTGTTACACGTGATATACCTAGCTAGCCCTTCGGACTTGCACTTGTTTGGGCCATTAAAGGATGTCATTCGTGGAAGACATTTTGAGGACAATGAGTAGATGATTCACAGAGTGAAGCACTGGCTCCGTAACCAGGACAAGGATTGGTGCCGACAGGGCACACACGCCCTTGTTTTACACTGGAGAGAGGCCATAGAACGGGATGGAGATTTTGGTGAAAAATAGGTTGTGTAGATAAAACACAATTCCAGAATGAGATTTTCACTCTGCAGCGGAGTGTGCATAGATGTGAAACTTCCTGGCAGATTAAAACTGTGTGCCCGACCGAGACTCGAACTCGGGACCTTTGCCTTTCGCGGGCAAGTGCTCTACCAACTGAGCTACCGAAGCACGACTCACGCCCGGTACTCACAGCTTCACTTCTGCCAGTATCCGTCTCCTACCTTCCTACATCAGCGCACACTCCGCTGCAGAGTGAAAATCTCATTCTGGAAACATCCCCCAGGCTGTGGCTAAGCCATGTCTCCACAGTATCCTTTCTTTCAGGAGTGCTAGTTCTGCATGTTTCGCAGAAGAGCTTCTGTAAAGTTTGGAAGGTAGGAGACGGATACTGGCAGAAGTAAAGCTGTGAGTACCGGGCGTGAGTCGTGCTTCGGTAGCTCAGTTGGTAGAGCACTTGCCCGCGAAAGGCAAAGGTCCCGAGTTCGAGTCTCGGTCGGGCACACAGTTTTAATCTGCCAGGAAGTTTCACATCTATGCACACTCCGCTGCAGAGTGAAAATCTCATTCTGGAATTGTGTTTTATCTACACAACCTATTTTTCACCAAAATCTCCATCCCGTTCTATGGCCTCTCTCCAGTGTAAAACAAGGGCGTGTGTGCCCTGTCGGCACCAATCCTTGTCCTGGTTACGGAGCCAGTGCTTCACTCTGTGAATCATCTACTCATTGTCCTCAAAATGTCTTCCACGAATGACATCCTTTAATGGCCCAAACAAGTGCAAGTCCGAAGGGCTAGCTAGGTATATCACGTGTAACAGCCGTGGATGGCCTCCCCGACCGCCGAAAATCTTTGAGCTCCGCCGAACCGCCTTCTGATGACCTCACCCTATGAGCCCAACGACTAACTGTACTTCTGTCGACAGCAGATGCTCCACAGACTTTGCACAAGCCTTTGTGAATATTCCCCACAGATTCGTTTGCTTCAGTGAGAAATTCAATGACACCACGTTGCTTGTAACGTGCATCACCAACAAACGCCATTTTGAAGCGGTCCTAAAGCTACGCTGTCTGTCGCAAGTGACGAAAACCTGGCGCGCTCACTCAGGAGACTTCAAATTATGCATACGTAACATTTCGTATTCGTAACATTGTTTCCGTGGAACCCTCGGATTTTTGTACAAACGGGAGAACGATAGTTCTTGAGAAAAATCCAGTTTTTGTTGCATTGTGTGTCGGAGCTCAGCAGCAGCCAGCCTAGAGAACTGCCATCCCACGCATAGGCTGCCGTAAATGACGACTTGGCCGGGAAGCATGAACTGCTGATGAATGGCGCCCCATTGTGTTTGTCGATGAATCGCGGTGCTACACTACCACGAATGACCGTCGTTGGCGAGTGATGTGGAAATGGGGGAATGTCCCGGTCAAATTTTTGGTGTTACTCCCGGCTTCATGATGTTGGGAGCCATAGGCTATATGACTTCAGGTCAGTGGCCTAGCTTGCCTCAGGAAGGGTACACTCGATTTATGACCCCCTTCCCAACCGAATCAGGGCATGCATCCAAGCCAGAACTGGTGCTGCGTTGTACTGATATGTGGTTTCATGTCGCCACACTGTTTGTAAATTAGACTAGATATTTTGATTATTGAAGTAACATCACATACCCGGCCATTGCATGAAGTTTGCTCTCCATCTTCTGAGAGCTTTTTCTTTCTTTCTTTTTTTTTCAGGCAATGTGTCAGAAATCGTTTGTTACGGAGAAAACCTTTCTGTTCAGTTACATACCATCGTACATTGTCAGTGGAAGACCGTAGCCAATTGTAAGATAACGGGCAAGCGCTCTACCATCTGAGCTACCCAAGCAAGACTCACTACCCGACCCCACGGTTTAATTCCGCCAGTATCTCGTTTCCTACCTTCCACACATCACAGAAGCTTCCTCAGTCGTGCTTGGGTAGCTCGGATGGTGGAGCACATGCCCGGCAGAGGCAAAGGTGCCGAGTTCCAGTCTCGATCCGGCGTACAGTTTTAATTTTCCAGGAACTTTCATATCAGCGCACACTTCACTACAGAGTAAAAATTTCCTTCTAGAGAGAGCCCATGAATTTCGGCAAGTATTTTGTACGAGGTAGATATATTAACGGTAGGTCGCTCAGACATACCAGTCCATCGCTGTAAGTAGTTCATACCCATCCACATCCATTTGCCAGTTCACATTTACTCATCCAGCCCAACTCTTTATCATTATCTCTTTGTGGCTCTCACTGCCATACTCTCCTTCGTTCTTCCCTGCTGCTACTCTCTCCTCACTGTCTCCCTCATCCTCTCTCTTACTGCTAGCAACTGATTCATTCCTTTCCACTGCTGCTGTGTCTTCTTACAGTCACTATTTCACTCTTCCTTGCTGCCATTGTCATAAAATCTGTCACTACCATTCTACTTCCACTTTCTCCGCCTTCTTATTCCTCTCCCACTGACATTATCTCCTTCAGTCTTTTAGTAGCACTGTTCCGCCACTATCAATTATGTGTCACAGCCTCTCTGTCTCCCATATTGTCATTTTATTCTTCGCTCTTTCTATACCACAACCACTGTCTACTATTTTCCAGTATTTGTTACTTTTCCATCTCTTTCCCACTGTCACTGTTCCCTTCTCTCTCAGCGTGCAACAAAATCTCTACAATAGTCGACTAAAATCTCACGAAGCGGATTATTCATATGAAAAGTGTAAAATGAAAACGTAAGTACCATTTTTCACTAAATGACTTTTTAATGCTACTGTGTTCTCTCTGTAACGTTGCAGGGCGGTATAATTGTATCAAATGTCAAATCACTGATGAAGTGTTTCACTCGTGTATTTCCTTTGTGCCAAACAGTGCTTCCCAACTGAGTTCCAAGTGACGTGCATCAATATCGCCTCCGTTTAGTCTAGGATGGTTTGAAAATTGAACTCACAAGTTTTTCGTGAGTGGACACAGAAATCAAAGCTACGATTGTCATTTTGCAATTGTAGAGAAACGAAGGAAAGTAAACTAGGTCTTTGATCCGCATGATTGAGCCAGCTACAGTTATGAACCTATTCAATGTAATTCCAACGTCCTTACCTAAGCCCACAATATACCACATCTCCTGAAACTCCCGTTCAGCCACATATGGGGATTGCATTCATCCACCATCCTTCATACCTACAAATCGTTGATCCATCCCATCCTTTGTTACACTAGTGTTTCATGGATCTTTGCCCCTGCTAAATTCTACAAAGCCCTCCAAATCCTTGAACGCCATGTGCTCCACATCACTTTCCGTATCCATCCCCTGTTCCGCATGAGGATCCTCTAGGACCTCATCCCCTTCCCACACCTCCTCCATTTCCTGATACACATCCATATCCTCTACACCAACCGCCGTCTCTATCCCCTGACCCCTGCTGTCTCCAGTTTTCCCTGCCTGCTGCCGCGCCTTTACTGTCGTGTGCCCCCTCTCTCCATCTCCACACCCTCCACCTTCTACCTTCTCTCCCAAAGGAACATCCAACATTCCCCATTCCAGATTATGTGCATTGCCCCAGTATTCATCCTTCCTTCCAATTCTGACCCTCCTCTACCCCTCAGTCCTCCATTGGGCCGCATCTGTTTCCCCTCTCCCCTTTGCTGTTTCCTCCCTCCTCCCCTCTGTCCTTCTCACTTCTTCTTTCTCAGTCCTTGTACTCATTCCCCATCTCCTGCCCCTTCATGTGCTACCGACACCATCTGCCCCCCCCCCCCCCCCGTTTCCCTGCACCCTCCTCTGTCCACCACCCATCTCTCTTCCCTCTCCCCCTCCTCTCCAACCTCACCTTCCTTGGCAGGCGACTCAAATTTTAATGCAGTTACTTTGCCATGTTATGGTGCTCGCTGTGTGTGTAACAAACTTGTAGTGCGTATTCAGTGTCATCATCCACACAATGAACGCTGCTTTTAATTGTGCTATTCACACCGCCAGTGTTTATGTGCTACATCTTTATCGAGTGCCATTTTAACAGTATGTGGATTTTATGTAAAATTGACTCGTCAAAGTACCCCTTTTTTGTGTATTTTAACTCAAATTGTTTACCCCTTCTCTCTCCTGTGCTATTTTATGTAGCCTCTTCGCAGAGTATCAGAGAAATGCGCCACTGCCGGCCCACTCCTACTCTAATGGCAATAAAAGAAAAAAATAAATCTAATCTAATCTACCGTTTCTACTTTACCACCTATGACCAACCTACCCATCTTACAACTTACTCCCACATTGAAATACCTTGGCTTCATACTTGGCCATCACCTCACCTGGACTCCCCATCTCCTTACCATCCAACAGATATCCCACAATAGAACATGGCTCCTGAAACTCCTGTACGGTCAGACATGGGGATTGCATCCTTCCACCATCCTTCATACCTACAAATCCGTGATACGTCTCAGCCAGCCCTGGCGGCGCCTGGATCTGTACCCCTCCTAAACTGTATAAAGTCTTCAAAATTGTCTATCTCTATGTGCTCTGCCTCGCTTTCTATATCTGTCTCCAGTCCCCCGCAAGGATCCTCTATTACCTCACACTTTCCCAACATCTCCTCCTTTTCTTTGAATACATCCATATCTTCCATACTAACCGCCACTTCGATCTCTCCCTGTGATATCTCCTTTCCTCTCCAAAGCCTGTCTGCTGCAGCACCTCTACCATTGTGCCCCACCCTTTCTCCATCTCCACATCCTCCACCTCCTCTCTCAAAAGAAACTTCCAGCGTCTCCCCAGCTGGGATGATGTGCTTCACCCTAATATTTATCCATCCTTCGTACTTTGATCCTCCTCTTTCTCTCCTCACCTCCACAGGGCTACCTCTCCTCCCCTCCCTCCCCCCCCCCCCCATGTGCTCGTTCTTCCCTCCTACCCAACTGTCCCTCTCACTTCTCCTCTCCCAGTCCTTGCGCTCCTTCCTGGGTTTCTCACTCCCCTTCCTCCCCTTCTCGTGCCCCTTAGTGTGCTACCGGATCCCCTTTCCGCCTCCTTCTGCCCCCCCCCCCTACCTCTGCTGAGCCACTTCTCTCTTTCCTTTCCTCTTCCTCTCTGGCCTCCCCTCCCTTGGCAGGTCCTTCCAATTTTAATCCACTTTGTTGAGTTTTGATGCTTGCCATGTATGTCACATTAGTGTAGTGTGTGCTCAGTGTCGTCATCCCATGCTGTGAATGCCGTTCTTAATTGCGCTATTCGTACCACCATTGTTTATATGCTACATCTTCGTTGAGTGTCATTTCAATCATATTCGCTCGGCTATAAATAGTAATTTTTGGTTTTACCTTATACTACACCGCTCAGGCACCGCCATCGCTCTCCAGGACCGGCTCTCGCAATTCCAAACAAGACACAAGTCCTCTCTGTGAGCTATACAGCTAGACAACTGCTCTCTAAGAGTGACCTCAACCAAACGCCCGACTGCGAGATACTACTCCTACTGCCGCCGACACTGCTCTCTAGTCTGCGATTGTATTGTGGCTTACATCGACGTTACATCTGCTGGAGTGCGCTAGCAATAAATTCCTTAAGCATAGACCTCTTACAATATACCTAACGTAAAAGCACGTAGTAATTTCTTAAAAGCAAATACAGAAATGTTAAGATCAGAAACAGCCTTTTTACTTTTCCACAGAAACGTCAATTAAATGCAAAAACAATGAGCTTTTAAATTAGACGTTATGCCCTCTCTTATCACACTCGAAGATTGACGTTACCAGCATACATTCTTAACAGGCATTAACAAAAAGTAACAACAAGGTAATCACAAAAATACAATAAATTCTCATACGACGTACTGGACCTGTAATACTGAAATTTTTCATGTGCGCAACTGATGTGAAGTTTCAATAACGACAAAGTGGGCGAATGTGATAACTTCAATTAATAAACAGGCATATTCCCAACATAAATTGCAAATATGGCTGAAAAATAAAACTAATATCTACCATTTGCAGTTAGGAAACCTGTTAAGTACCTCATAGCAAAAAATTCCTGGAGAACAGACTTGCCTAACGTACACACCAAGTTTCCGCTCATATCGGGAATTGGCGTGTTGCACTGTATAAGAGCGCCATACTGGCTATCTGTCTCCAGAGGTCATAGCCATCAGTTTCACGTGTCTGTGAAGTCGTTTAGTGTTTTTTGTGTCCGCCGTCCCGTTCCTACGTTCACTTGTGCCGTCGGATTCATCAGTGTTATGTGCACCGTATCAATATGTTTTCAGTTTCGTTATCGTCGAGTGTGAACGGCTCCGTGTTTTTTTGTGCATCTGTGACCACTATTTTTTGCCCGTCACTATGTTCACTCTGGTTCTTCATTCTGTGCTCTGTTATTGTCAACTCTATGGCTGAAGAGCGGCGTAGCATGCCGCTGACAGCCTACCTGCTTGTATAGGTATGAAAATAACAATAAATAAATTTAAAAAATCTGTCTCGTTGTTGGCCTTCCTGCCATGCACCAGGCAGCTCTAAAAGTGCTCCCAAAGCTGCGCACTTTTCGCAACTGTTTGTTCGTTAAGCAACGTGCTGTTCCGAGATTTTAAAGTACAGAAAATCTCTATATCCTCAAGGAGACAGAAGTGTCTGCCTTTTTTCTGCCCTGTGGAGCAATTTAATCTGCGATTTTAAGTCAGGAGGAGCATGACCCATATCAATCAAATGTGTTGCAAATTTGGGTCTGTCGGCAACGTCCCCCATATCAAGTGCAACATGCTTACGATATCTTACTTTGAGCTTTCCCTTCTGCCCCACGTAAATAGTATTACAATCACCACAAAATAATCTCTGAACCCCTACGCTTGCAAAAAATTAATTTTATATATAACATTAATTAACTCTTTACGGAGCCTACCTTCAGCTGAAAATGAGACAGCAACCCCTAATTTCTTGAAAATAATAGCAATTCTGGTACTCACAATCTCATAGTAAGGTAAAGTAACAAAATTTTTCTGTCTATTACGGTTTGTAACTGGCACTCGTGCCTGCTCAATTCTGTATTTGTTTTTAAAAAATTACTATGTGCTTTTACGTTATGCATATCCTTGTAGAAAAAAATTAAAAAGTTATCTTTAATTTTACGCCAGAGTGTGTAATGTAATTATGCCTGTATTGTATTTTTTTAAGGTTTCTTATGTCTTCTGACGGTAAAAAATCGTCATGTGGTTTTAAAGGTTATTTTTTTGTAAGCTTTGATTTTCAGTATTAATGGTATTTGCTGTATCTGGTGTGTGTGTGTTGTAGGCTTTGGGATGTAAAGGGCACTATGATGCTTGTTTTGCTATAATGAACTTAGCTAGTTGGCTGTGTAAGCTACAAGCTCACTGAATTCAGAATGAGATTTTCACTCTGCTGCGGAGTGTGCGCTGATGTGCAACTTCCTGGCAGATTAATACTGTGCGCCGGACCGAGACTCGAGCTCGGGACCTTTACCTTTCGTGGGCAAGTGCTTTACTGTTTGTTGAATTACTAGATAGGTTCTCCTGTAATTCAAAATTATTGTATGCAGTAGAAGTGAAAATATCTGTTGGAAGTAATTATCACAACACGTGTTACTCGTCATGGAAAATGTTGTGTTATAATGATACAGACCTATCAGGTTCGAATAGTTTGATATGCACGAGAATCTGTATATTTGTATGTTTTCCTGTATCTGTATTCTTTGATGGTGGCTATAAATAGGGTCACATCTACGTTAATATCGACACGGTTTTTATATATTTTAGCGCTGAAGATGTAATCGATCTGTAAAAGGCTTCCAATCTTTACGAACGATGCTGGCATTTATCAAAATATATTGGCAAAAGATGCTGACTTTTATCCAAAATGAATTAACAATAATACAGTCGTGGTTCCCAGTGTAGAGATGCGTATGCCCGTATATTAACTTACTCAAGGTGAGACGGACTTCATAGGCTAACACATGAATCAGAATTCATATAAAATTATACCACTCTTATCTCACGTTCGTCGCAATCAAACTTTTGCGGGAGTTCTCGACAGGCAGAGTCTCTAGAATTAAGAAAGCCTCTAACGCTTATTTCCATCTGTCGATGTTAGAAACCACCCTCAGATACAGAATTACGATAGTCGACTAGTTGTGATGGTAATTGTACACATTCAGATTTTTAAAGAAATATGACGGCGGTTAGCTTTTCTTCAGTAACCATACGAAGATTGGAAATGGAAAAGTTATATGTGCCAAATCTCACACTTTTAAAGAGAATAAAAACACAATTTATCTCTTTCTGTACCTAATCGATTTATACCCAAAAATCTGAGAAGTTTCCTGATACCAAAGAATTATGCTACCGACCTGATCACTGCTAAAATAATGAGACAAATGATTGTACAACAAAGTTAAAAAAGTGTTACGTTTATTTAATGCAACATACAATGTTTCATCGAACACCCCTCAAAAAAATTGGTAGGAAAGTTGTAAGTGTCATACCAGGAAACTGACGTTCTAAATGCTTATCAGAAGTTTTGTTCGCAGTGCCTCAATACAGAGACACTTAGTTTTGTTTGTCATAATAGACGTAAAGAAATAGAGCAGTAACTTTTTAACTAGTGGAACTGTCGTACGTAAAAATCATTTCACATTTCTTCTAAAGTTTATACAAAAGAAAAACATAAATCTATTCAAGGAAAAACTCTCTTCCGTTCCTCTCACAACTCCGTCACTGGCATCAGATGTTGGGACTTTGCTGTAAAACTCCCTGTGCTATCGTTAACAGGTCTTTCTGTTTTGCAACTGATAAACGTGACTAGTCTCTCAGGTGGAGTATGGCTTGGTCTTTCCTCTTCCCAATACACTGACATTTTTCCGTTCTTTTGATTCAGAGTACGAATTTTTAAATATCTATTTGAGACAGATTAATATGAAAGAGTTCGGTCGTACTTTATTGGGAGATCTCACTGCATTGATGACAATGTTTCAGGAGCATCTTTAAAAACAAAGAAGACTGTTGCGTGCCTAGGAATTACATTGAATGGGTTCATAACTTCAGCTGGCTCAATAATCTTGTGTAAATCGTGCGGATCAAAGGCCTTGCCTACCTTTCTTCCTTTCTCTATAACTGCAGTACCACTGTCGCAGCTCAGGAAGCTGTCCCCACTCACCAAAAATTTGTGTGTTAAGTTTCCAAACCATCCCCATCTAAATGGAGGAGAGGTTGACGCATGTAAATTGGAGTTTTGTTGGGAAGCGCTTTTTGGTACAAAAAAACCATGAAACATAAGGAAATACACGTGTGAAACCTCTCGTACGTGATTTGATACTTGGCTCAAGTGTACGGACGTGCAAAGTTATGCAGAGAACACAGTACAATTGAAAACTCATTTAGTGAAAAAAATGTCCCTAAGAACCTTTTCAGTTTCCACTTTTCATATGGAGAATCTGCTTTTTGAGACTTTAGTAGTCTCTTGTAAGGATTTGTTTGTTATGAGTGGAGTATTTGGATTCTAGGGTACTAACAACAGCTTATTATATGTTTCACTGCAGTCTTTCGTAATTATCACTTTACATAGTTGGAGTAAATACATTCAAGCAACAGCATCGTAGTGTAAGAGTCCACACTGAAATACAGCACCGAACAATCACGCATTATGTTTATTATATTCCGCAATACTTATTTCGTAAAATCTGGATATTTCTTTATGAATGTATAACATTACAGATGCTGGAAATAGTGATTTCACCTGCAAGACTACACTGGTCTTGCGATAGGTTTTGAAAGGTCACAGGTGAATATGAGTTTCTGCCTGATAGCAATCATTTTAACTATTAAGCCTTCTACTTGCCGATCTAGCCTGTGCGCCTGGTAGATTGATTTTACCCTTTGACAGTGTTTGTTGCTGTTAGCCTGCATTACAGGTTATCACTTTTATCAGAATCTAAAGGTTATCATCTTCATCAGACTCTTAATAAACTTCAATGCTGAATCCATCTAATTCAATGGTGGTTCTTCCATTAGTTTAGTCAATTATTTATTGGTGATTAAAATATCAAACAGGACTGATATTTCAGAAAAAAATTATGCCAAAAGTTCATTGATTATAAAATAGAACAAACAATCCAGTTAAGTGAGATGAAAATAAATTGTGAACTGTTGGAGATACACTACTGGCCATTAAAATTGCTACACTACGAAGATGATGTGCTACAGACGCGAAATTTAACCGACAGGAAGAAGATGCTGTGATATGCAAATGATTAGCTTTTCAGAGCATTCACACAAGGCTGGCGCCGGTGGCGACACCTACAACGTGCTGACATGAGGAAAGTTTCCAACCGATTTCTCATACACAAACAGCAGTTGACCGGCGTTGCCTGGTGAAACGTTGTTGTGATGCCTCGTGTAAGGAGGAGAAACGCGTACCATCACTTTTCCGACTTTGATAAAGGTCGGGTTGTAGCCTATCGCGATTGCGGTATATCGTGTCGCGACATTTCAGCACGCGTTGGTCGAGATCCAATGACTGTTAGCAGAATATGGAATCGGTGGGTTCAGGAGGGTAATACGAAAGGCCGAGCTGGATTCCAACGGCCTCGTATCACTAGCAGTCGATATGACAGACATCTTATCCTCATGGCTGTAACGGATCGTGCAGCCACGTCTCGATCCCCGAGTCAACAGATGACGACGCTAGCAAGACAACAACCATCTGCACCAACAGTTCGACGACGTTTGCAGCAGCATGGACTATCAGCTCGGAGACCATGGCTGCGGTTACCCTTGACGCTGCATCACAGACAGAAGCGCCTGCGATGGTGTACTCAACGACGAACCTGGGTGCACGAATGGCAAAATGTCATTTTTTCCAATGAATCCAGGTTCTGTTTACAGCATCATGATGGTCGCATCCGTGATTGGCGACATCACTGTGAACGCACATTGGAAGCGTGTATTCGTCATCGCCATACTGGCCTATCACCCGTCGTGATGGTATGGGGTGCCATTGGTTTCACGTCTCTGTCACCTGTTGTTCGCATTGGCGGCACTTTGAACAGTGGACGTTACATTTCAGATGTGTTACGACCCGTGGCTCTACCCTTCATTCGATCCCTGCGAAACCCTACATTTCAGCAGGATAATGCACTACCGATGTTGCAGGTCATGTACGGGTGTTTCTGGATAGAGAAAATGTTCGACTGCTGCCCTGGCGGGCACATGCTCCAGGTCTCTCACCAATTGAAAACGTCTGGTCAATGGTGGCCGAGCAACTGGCTCGTCACAATACGTCAGTCACTACTCTTGATGAACTGTGCTATCGTGTTGAAGCTGCATGGGCAGCTGTACCTGTACACACTATCCAAGCTCTGTTTGACTTAATGCCAAGGGGTATCAGGGCCGTTATTACGGGCAGAGATCTTTGTTCTGGGTACTGATTTCTCAGGGTCTATGCACCCAAATTGGGTGAAAATGTAATCACCTGTCAGTTCTTGTATAATATATTTGTCCAATGAATACCCGTTTATCATCTGCATTTCTTGCAGGTGTAGCAGTTTTAATGGCCAGTAGCGTACAAATAGATTGAACAAATATTTAATACGCTAGGGGAGTCGATCGGTTGACTAATACGTTTCTCTGATTAGTCTACTTACTCTGGTTCAAAACATGGATAATGCAATCTAAATTATCCAACGCTGAATAGCCTTTGATGGATTTGTTCTACACGAAGTTATGCTAAGCTGGTGCAGCTGAGAGAAAATGGGAAGACTGCGATTCTGTTTGCCCTAACAAGCCAAAGCAGCAGTATGTATACCACTTTCTCGAAGTATACCACTGTCTCAAGTGACGGTTGTGATGCAACCGTGTGCAGAGTAGCGATGGGCAGCACTTGTAATTCGTTATCGATGGCACGTCATAATGCAATCTGAAGTCCTGAAATCTTGGCAGATTCCAGCTTGTGACACTGCTGTTAACCAGTTGAATTATCGATGCAGATGAGTCCTCACCATAGATTCGCCAGTCAATACCAGTGCCAGTATGAATTCAGTCTCAGGATGGGTGTTCCAAGTGCAACCCTCTCATAATGAGAAGACCTGAGTCTGCAAAAGAAGACCAAGTTTCTCCACTCCTCCCTTTGCATTAAACCTCAGTAAACTCCCAAAAAGCACTCACACAACTGCCCCCACAAGTGTTTCGTACCAATCACAAGACTTCACCAGCTCCATGTCTCCTGTCTAATTTGTTTCGCTACCCATCAACCAATCATAATCAAAGTTAATCATATTCTTCTCTTTTCTCCTGCGCAGAGAGGAGAGGACGTTGCAGTCCTGGCACGTTTTTCCTCGTGGCCACTTTAAACTGTGTGTTTTGAGTTTTCGCTTAGGTCTGCAGTGAACAACATATTTATTACAGAGATAATTAACTGGGTGGGCCGAACATTACACCTGGTCTGACGAGGGGCCTTGGTTCAACTAATTGCTTTTTAGTTCCAACGCAGATCATATCAGAGCTGCCATAAGTGTTGTGATTCCTGCGAAGGAAAAAAAAAAAAAAAACTCGGCAGTCAGATCGATGACACCAACTGACGGCTCCCTTCATAGTTCCCTCTCTACTGTGAATATGGAAAATTGCGAAATTTTCCGCCAATACTGTTTACAAAAGGCGTTTACGGCATTGTCGAAATGCCTTGTCCATGTGACCTGCATTTCTCTTCCGTCCCTACAGCTGACGTGGCTAGAGGCGCCTAAAGGTAGATCCAGGTGGGCAGTTTTTTCGTCTCATCGGCCAAAAGCATTGTCTGCGCACCGGTGCAACAAATTTTTGAGACCAGCATTCTGTCCCTGGTATGTGCTTTAAAATGTTCCTTTCCCTAAGAGCTGCACGTGGCTTCCAAGCCCTAATCATCCACTATAAGAGTTACTGTTAAATGACCAAACTGCCTCTTTGTTCTCAACTCCAGAAAATAATATTTGCCAGCTGCTGTGGCCGAGTGGCTCTAGGCACTTCAGTCCGGAACCGTGCTACCGTTACGGTCTCAGGTTCGAATCCTTCCTCGGGCATGGATGTGTGTGAGGTCAGGTTAGTTAGGTCTAAGTAGTTCTAAGTCTACGGGATTGATGATCTCAGACGTTAAGTCCCATTGTGCTTCGAGCCATTTGAACCATTTGAAAAATTATTTGAAGGAGAGCCAACATACAGATCCCACATGCATTGATAACACACATGCTCACGTCAACACCTGCTCATGTTGATAACCTCCTTTAGTCTCAGAAAAATGCTATCTTAAGTGTCAACTTTAAAGAGTAGCCTTGAATATGAAATACAGGAAGAGACTTGTCCTCTCTCACAGTATCAGACTCCAATTGCTATTATCGAGTGAAGACTGCTATACTTTAAGTATAAGCACAAACAGTTTTTCAGCTTTTTTGGCTGACGCAAAAAAACCATGTTCCGATCGGGAAAGCCGGCCGGAGTGGCCGAGCGGTTCTAGGCGCTTCAGTCTGGAACTGCGCTACCGCTACGGTCGCAGGTTCGAATCCTGCCTCGGACATGGATGTGTGTGATGTCTTTAGGTTAGTTAGGTTTAAGTAGTTCTAAGTTCTAGGGGATTGATGACCTCAGATGTTAAGTCCCATAGTGCTCAGAGCCATGCGGGAAAAGAGAATGTGATGATCCAGCACTCATAGGAATACTTTTGCTAATCAGCAGACGTCAAATATAAAATAGCATAAAACAACACAGAACGATTCCGTACATAGTCTCGTGATACTGTGAATATCAGCACCTGGTGAGCTAACAGTACTGGTATTCGTGGTATCACAAGATCAAATCACAGGATCTTCCTATGTTGTTTTATACTGTTTTACATTTGATGTCCACCAATTAGCAGAAACATTGCTGACTATGAACTCTGGGTCACCTCATTCTCTTATCTCGATCAGAACATGACTTGACTTTATTGTACCTGACGAAGCAGCTAAAATGATGTGAAACTTGTCACGCTTATAAATAATTACATACAGCTGAAGCAGCCTTATCCCCAAAAGGATATATCAAAGATGTGGCCGCTCTGACTATAACGTCTTCTCAGTAAAGAGCCCAGATAAGTGTTTGAAAGTGTACCAGCACAGTTCAGACTCATCGTGTATTCACACAAATAGTCATGTATCAAGCAGCATACTGCCTGCTGTGTCCCGATTTGTTTTCCATTTCGGAAAACTTAAAACGATGCAGAGGAGATGCCTGTTTATATGGTTAATCGACCACCCAGCAGTACCTGCTGTGGCGAAGGCGGAACACCTCGGACTACTGCCGGCAGTCGTCTTGTGCTGTCTGGGCACGCGCGGAGCCAGTAGCAGCCGAGAAGCTGTTTGCGGCCGCAGCTCCCCGCGGACCGCTGCAGAGCCTCGAGATAAGACCGCTGCTGCTGCAGCCACCCCTCACACGGATTAAAACTTGTGACGGCGCAGCCGCAGCATGGTGGCGCTGTACGTGCTCGAGACAACTTGCCGCTCCTCGCGCTCTCAGCCAAGCAGCACTGCCTCCTCTGTAGCAAGATTCCGCTGTGAGTTATTAGCACCCACATGTATATTTGCTTCTTACACTTCTGTACACATACTGACCACAGTTTTTAAATTTAACTGTGTGAATCATATTAATATCTTAAAGAAACTTGAATTTATTGAGATGATTGCTTTACGAACGACCAATTTAATGCATACCTAACAAACAACGGTGGAAGGAGTTAAATTTTAACGACTGGGGAGAAATCCTGAAAAGTGTTCCATATGGTTCAATTTTAGATCTATATCTATTACTTACATGTATGTGTGACCTTCTACCTAGCATTCATCAAGCAGAACTGATGCTTTTCATTACGATAAATTCCTTTGGAGAGAAAGCAGTTGATGTTGTCTTTAAAAGAAATACAATTACTCTGAAACTGAACTCTCTTTACCTTTTAAGAAAACACATTTTACTAATTTCTGCACATCAAACAGTATCACGCCAAGAACTGACGTAGCACAGTAAACAGGATAGAAGGTTCAAAATTTTAAGTACATACCGATTAACATTTGTACGTTAAGAAACATCACTGAACTGATCAAATAATTGGGTTCAGCTTCAGTTGCTCTTTACGTAATTCCTTTGTCTTGGAATCAAATGAATCAACTTCCTTACATATTTTTCATATTTCTGCTCAAAGACGCCTTATAGAATGTTTTTCTGCATTAACTCATCATTTAGGCAGAAAATACTATAGAAAAGCGAGCAGTAAGTATAATAATGTGGTATACCCATGCAGCCAACTTGCAGCTCTTCCATGTGATAGACATGTCAGCTAGTGAAATTCTTCATAAATAAGCCATCATAACTTGAGAAGATCAACGATGTCCATAACCACAAATGGTTCAAATGGCTCTGAGCACTATGGAACGTAACTTCTGAGGTCATCAGTCCCCTAGAACTTCGAAATACTTAAACCTAACTAACCTAAGGACATCACACACATCCATGTCCGAGGCAGGATTCGAACCTGCTACCGTAGCGGTCGCGCGGTTCCAGACTGTAGCGCCTAGAACCGCTCGGACACACTGGCCGGGCCATAACCACAATTTTAGAGCAAAAACTGACCTTCGTTGCTCTTTATTAAGTTGTCTGTGTCTCAGGAAGGAGTTCTACACGTCGTCGTTGTTGTAGATGTAGTCTTCAGTCCGAAGACTGGTTTCATGCATCTCTCCAAACTACTCTATTCTGTAGAAGCATCGTCACCTCTGAGTAACTGCTGCATCCTATCCTACATCCTCGTGAACCTGATTACTGTATGCATCTCGTGGTCTCCCTCTACGACTTTTACCCTAAAACTTCCCACCCACACTAAATTGGTACTTGGCTGATGTGTCAGAATGTGTCCTACAAACCGATCACTGCTCCTAGTCAGGCATCGTCACAAATTTCTTCTCTCTCCAGCTCTATTCAGTACCTCCTCATTAGTTACATGTTCTACCCGTTAATTTCCAGCTTTCTTCTGAAGCACTACATCTCAAAAGCTTCTATTCTCTTATTGTCAAAACGTTTACCATCCATTTTTCACTTCCGTGCATGGCTACACTCCATACAAATAATTTCGTAAAGGACTTCCTGACGCTTAGGTCTATACTCGATGTTAACACAATTCTCTTCGTCAGAAACGCTTTTCTTGCCATTTCCAGTTACATTTTGTATCCTCTTTAGCTATGAGCCCCAATTTGCTAAGCATAAGCCTACAGATTGATTTCTGTGTGTCGGATGACTGCAACAGCTCCACCAACCGATTAGGAACAGCACACAGACTCGAAAGTAACTCAGTAATTGAGGAACAGTCCTACAAAAATGGAAGACCACATAGGCGGCAACACGCGAGTGATTCCCACTGTTCAAAACAAAGACATAAAATTACATCCTTGACGAAGCATAGTGGCTGCCACAGTGCTTTTATCGATTAATCGAAACTGCTACAGCAGAATCGCGCAAAGTATTGCTAAGAGAAATATCGCGGGCTACCACAAATAAAATAATATGGGTAGAATTGAAAGTGAGGAATAAACAGTCACATTTCAAAATGAGTTACAATTTTGAACTTTGACCTAGAGGTCTGTGGGATAGATATCAAGATTCGTATAAATTTCCTAAAATTTTGCAGGATTGATGAGGAGGAAGCGCAAATAACAACATCATGATTAATGATAATAGCTATCACAACCGCTCACAAAAATGTTAGAATATAGATGTCATTTTTAATGGACTAGTTCATTTTGAATATTTCACATCATTTCAAATGCGACAAACATTTTCGTTGTATAGAGTTATTCAGCAGCCCCAACGTATGAGTTTTGTGCAACCCACAACTTCTTCAAAAAAGACACACAAGATTTCACATTCTCACGCTCGCTATGTGCAAACTATTAGTCCTACAGAAAAAAACTGCACTTCCTTGAAGGAAATTTAATGTAGTTAAATTTTGTGCTAGGATACGTTTTCACTTAAGGCTATGTTTAAAACCCATTTTTGTACGTTTTTCTTGAATAACTCGGAAACTGAGGCCTCCAGGGAAAATTTCAACTAGTAAAAAATTATAGAATGAAGGTTTTCACGGCAGGTGTTATCACTTACCACTTCCGAGCTGAGATGCCGTGTTCCATAAATAAAACGAGCTGAGATGCCGTGTTCCATAAATAAAACTCTCCCCTGACGTTTCGCCTTGAACTGCGGAAGGCATCCTCCCAGACAATGGGTGAACTGCAACGAGAACGCGAGAGAACCGTATATACAAGCTGTCCAGAGGGCGCCGCTGACAATCACGTGACGTCGGCTGTGCTATAATCTCTGACATGGCCAACTTCCTCAATTGAAACTAACCGATTGTCACGCTGTTGCTGCAATGTTGACATCCATATCTTATCCAGCTTAATGCCTTCATCTTTTCTATTACAATTATTGCAGTGTTTGGCAATCTCAATGGCCTCTCTGTACATTGGCGAATAATAATGTTACGTCTTTGCTATGACGGTCGTCTCACTAAACTTTATTTCATGATCACCTTCACGATTTATCAATATGTCCGAGGTGGAAGTTCCTTTTATGTTCACCCAGACTGGTGTTGACGCTTCTTTTTGTTGTACCTATATAGACCTCTCCACAACTCCACGGAATTTTATTTTATAGACACGTGGTGTTGCTAGAGTATGTCGTTTATCTTTTGTGGATCTTAAACATTCTTTTATTTTCGTGGTGGGCCTGAAAACAGTTTCCACATCGTTTTTTGGTCATCTATCTACTGACTGGTTTGATGCGGCCCGCCACGAATTCCTCCCTTGTGCTAACCTCTTCATCTCAGAGTAGCACTTGCAACCTACGTCCTCAATTATTTGCTTGAGTATTCCAATCTCTGTCTTCCTCTACAGTTTTTGCCCTCTACAGCTCCCTCTAGTACCATGGAAGTCATTCCCTCATGTCTTAGCAGATGTCCTATCATCCTGTCCCTTCTCCTTATCAGTGTTTTCCACATATTCCTTTCCTCTCCGATTCTGCGTAGAACCTCCTCATTCCTTACCTTATCAGTCCACCTAATTTTCAACATTCGCCTATAGCACCACATCGCAAATGCTTCGATTCTCTTCTGTTCCGGTTTCCCCACAGTCCATGTTTCACTACCATACAATGCTGTACTCCAGACTTACATCCTCAGAAATTTCTTCCTCAAATTAAGGCCGGTATTTGATATTAGTAGACTTCTCTTGGCCAGAAATGCCTTTTTTGCCATAGCGAGTCTGCTTTTGATGTCCTCCTTGCTCCGTCCGTCATTGGTTATTTTACTGCCTAGGTAGCAGAATTCCTTAACTTCATTGACTTCGTGACCATCAATCCTGATGTTAAGTTTCTCGCTGTTCTCATTTCTACTACTTCTCATTACCCTCGTCTTTCTCCGATTTACTCTCAAACCATACCGTGTACTCTTTAGACTGTTCATTCCTTTCAGCAGATCATTTAATTCTTCTTCACTTTCACTTAGGATAGCAATGTCATCAGCGAATCGTATCATTGATATGGTTTCACCTTGTATTTTAATTCCGCTCCTGAACCTTTCTTTTATTTCCATGATTGCTTCCTCGATGTTCAGATTGAAGAGTAGGGGCGAAAGGCTACAGCCTCATCTTACACCTTTCTTAATAGGGCACTTCGTTCTTGATCGTCCACTCTTATTATTCCATCTTGGTTGTTGTACATATTGTATATGACCCGTCTCTCCCTATAGCTTATCCCAACTTTTTTCAATATCTCGAACAGCTTGCACCATTTTATATTGTCGAACGCTTTTTCCAGGTCGACAAATCCTATGAACGTATCTTGATTTTTCTTTAGCCTTGCTTCCATTATTAGCCGTAACGTCAGAATTGCCTCTCTCGTGCTTTTACTTTTCCTAAAGCCGAACTGATCGTCACCTAGGGCATTATCAATTTTCTTTTCCATTCTTCTTCTTCCACATCGGACTTGCTTAAAAATTTTCCAATGCGATCAGTTGCCTTACTGATGAGTGGTGAGAACACCTTCTCCTTGGGTTGGGGTCGATCCTCGTCTGTTCTGGTTGTCAGTCTAGGGCGTAGGGCACGATTTAGCTCTCTGTTGGAAAACCCGTTCTTCTTGAAGGTCGCGCTAAGGTGTTCAATCTCATCAACACAGCCGACGTCACGTGACTGACAGTGGCGCCCTCTGGACGGCTTATATATACGGCACTCAGTCGCGCTCTCGTTGCAGTTCGCCCATTGTCCGTGGAGGATGCCTTCCGCAGTTGAAGGTGAAACGTCAGGGGAGAGTTTCATGTGTGGACCATGGCATCTCAGCCCGGAAGTGTTAAGTGATGACTGCAAAATTAATTCCATTGAATTTCCAACAAAAAATCGAAATTTGTTTTCTCTGTAAGGCTAATAGTTTGTACGTACCGAGAGACTATGAAAATCTCATGCGTGGTTTTTCAAGACTTGCAGGTCGTAAAAAACCATAGATAGTGGCAGCTGAATCACATCGTGTAAAACATTTAGTAACTTATGCTGATCAGCCAGAACGTCATGAGCACCTACCTAATAGGCACGGATAACAGAGGCAAGCGCCGTGGCATGGAAGCAAAGAGGCCGCGGTAGGTCTTTGGAGGGTGCTGGTACCGCATCTATAAAGACAAGTCACCTGCTCCCCTAATTCCGGGGAGTAAAGCGATGAGCTCTGACGTCACGATCAATTACATCACACATGTACTCAATCGGGTTCAGATCTGGTGAATTAGGTGGCCGGTACATCAGTTGGATTTCGCCACTGTGTTCCTCGAACAAGTCCATCACGCTCCTGGCCTTGTTACATGACGCATTATCTTCTTGAAAAATGCCACTGCCGTCGGGAAACATGTTCGTCATGAACGGATGAACATACTCTGTTAAAAGCGTGTCTTGCACGAGCTACACTCGATCTATGGATGCCCAGAGAACAAAGGAGTTGCCGCCAGCTTATCTGTGCAGGTGACGAGGAGCTGTTCAGCTGGAAGAGGACGGGTTCGGGCTGTCGCATCGTTGTGATGAACAACACGCAACGGTCTGCCGCTGTTCCAACGTCCAGTGACGTTGGTCACGTGCCCATTCCAGCCGTATTTGCCAACGTCGTGGTGTTAACACTGTCACATGGATTGGTCGTTGACTGAGGAGTCAATGTTAGGAGTGTTCGGTGCACGGTGGGTTCAGAAACACTTGTACTCTGCCCAGTTCACCGCCTGTCCTATGTTACCAATCTGCCCAGCCTACGACGTCCGACACCTGTAACGAGTGCTGGCCAACCCCACGACGTCTGGACGTGGTTTCACCTTGGTTTCGCCACGTGTTGAAGACACTCACCACAACACTGCTCGAGCGCCCCACAAGTCACGCAGTTTCCGAAATGCTCGTGCCGAATCTCCGGGACCTCATAATCTGCCATCCACCAAACTCAGATAGGTCGCGAGCCTTCCCTATTCTACTCAAGGACAGCACGCTCACTGAGACTACATTCACCGTGCGTGTTCCTGATTAGCAGTCATTCCTCGCCAGGTGGGCTGATGTCGCCTGGACAGGTTTATGTCGACAGTAGATCGGTGGCATAATGTTCTGGTTGATCAGTGTATATTATCTTACACAATACATGGATTTCCTCATTACTGAGATGGGATGGCAAAAATCAGGATAGTCATTCTCGCCACACTTTGTTGTAGTTCCACACTACATGTTACTGAAAGGTTGTTACATAAGAGATCTAAGAATAGGGGTAAATTTGGACAAATTGTATGACAGCGTTGGAAAAGGAGGCACGTTCCTTTTTACATATTGAAGCTTCTGGGCGTCTGTCGTGCACAGGATGGCAAATAAATGAAGCAGGGGGACGATGTATACTCGTCATATTTCATGTGTCCGAGCAGTGTCGTCAAGGAAATATAGCTGCGAGTTTCCTCGTAGCGGCCACTTTTACACGAAAGCTTGACTGTATCGCAGGGTCGTAGGGCCGTAGCGAGGTCTGCGCCAGCGCTCAGTAACGCGGATGCGCCTCGCAAATGGGCGATAAGCACATCGATCGGGAATTAAAGCGGAGGGCGGGCGGCCCGCGGCGGCTATCTGGTGGTGGCTCTGGCGGTACAGGGGCCGGGGCTGGTGCTAGCGAGTTGAGGCAGCCACCTTATCGCCGGTGGCCTGCGCTACCATCACGCCTAATTACCGGCCACCAGAGGCCCCATCGTACCCCCAGGCTGTTGCTGCTGCTGCTGCTGCTACTACTACTACTACTACTACTAATACTGATATTAGTAATACTGCGGAGCCGCCACGCAGTGCTGGGGGCCGCTAATTCCGATCTCAAGCTGTCTCATGTACACGACGGTGTTGGGGCCCCATTGTTCACTGCTGTAGAGATGCTTCGACGAATGATTTATGGTGCATGTTTTGAAACGTGGAAAGCATTTTGCGTGCCGATTACATTACTAATTGAATACATTTTTCATTCCGAGGCTGACGAAAGGGAATTTGGCGTGGAAAATATTACTGATACCATGAGACACTGCGACTGGCAGTGGAGTGCCCTGGTTAATTTGCATGTCTCTTCATAATTATCTCGGTGACGGTTTTTAGTGGATTATGAATACCAGGGGTGCGTGCGAACGTGCAGAGGATTCGAGACAGAGCAACAGGAAACGCTTTTGCCGAGCAGCACGATGACCGGTTTCCATGGCCACAGCCCGTCTGGTGTAAGATTCTGGGAAGTGAGATCGTGCTCCTGCTAACAGGGGGCGGCAAGCACTGTCTCCTCGTAACGAGTACTGCCAGCTAAGGTCCAGCCTCTGTCGCTACGGCACCACGTGCAGGAGTCGATAGAGACTTTCCCATATTTTCTGACTTCTTTTAAATATTAGCGTCTGCATTCCATAGGAAGCACAGACCACCATAAACAATTATAGCCTCACAGCGATCCTCTCCCGATTGCGAGGCTATGGACATTAGTGTAAAGAAGCAGAGACCATCGCAAATAATTCTAACTTCACAGCTGTCCTCTCTGACGTCATATCGCAGCGGTAAAGTGAATACTTTTTGATAGTAGTGGAGATCTAGCCTCATTCCGGGCCTCTCTAACCTTCTCGAACTCGGTTTCTTGCGGAAAGGAGTGTATCATCTGATTGACCCGCCAGGGTAGCAGAGAGCGCTAACGCGCTGCTTCCTGGACTCGGATAGGCGCACCGGCCCCGGATCGAATCCGCTCGGCGGATTAACGACGAGGTCCGATGTGCCCGCCAGCCTGGATGTGGTTTTTAGGCTGTTTTCCACATCCCGCTAGGTGCATACCGGGCTGGTCCCCATTCCGCCTCAGTCACACGGCTCGCAGATATCCGAACGCTTTCGCACTATTCCATGGATTACACTCACCGCAGGCAGTTGGGGTACACTAATTCTGTCCCGAGGGGTACGGCGTGGCGACAGGAAGGGCATCCAGCCACTCCTTAAACATAAACATGCCAAATCCAATTAACGGTGGTGGTGGTGGTGGTTAGTATTTAACGTCCCGTCGACAACGAGGTCATTAGAGACGGAGTGCAAGCTCGGGTTAGGGAAGGATTGGGAAGGAAATCGACCGTGCCCTTTCAAAGGAACCATCCCGGCATTTGCCTGGAACGATTTAGGGAAATCACGGAAAACCTAAATCAGGATGGCTGGAGACGGGATTGAATCGTCGTCGTCCCGAATGCGAGTCCAGTGTGCTAACCACTGCATCACCTCGCTCGGTCCAATTAACGATGGCTGACCCTGCGTAACTGCGGGAAAAGGCTCAAGGTGATAGACAGATAGATAGAGTGTATCTTCTGATTGCAGTGTACAAATGAATACTTTATGGTACTAAGGGAGAATTTAATATTATCATTGTAGGCTGGAAAAAAAGCATTATTTTTGGCGTAATTCTCTATTGGAGGCTATCGTCGTAGATGGACCTCTGTGATTCGTAATTTTGCCATCGGCAACTGGACCTGTTTTGGTGGCAAGGCTGCGCAGGTAAATGAGAGCTGCACGAGAAGGACTGGTCGTTAGCGTTGCGAAGGTGTCCACAACAGAGAGCTACTTATCGGCAGAACGCGAAGGTTTCCCCATCGTGTCGCATTTGCTACCAGGACGCGAAAGTGTCTGGATCGAATAGACACAGCAGTGCGGTATAGGGTCCCACATCATTGAGTCCTGCTCAGGTGCTGACGATTCCGTCTTCGTGAAGGGGACAGCACGTCTGCACGATAAGCGCAGTGCATCACAGTTTTACTTACGGTGAACATTACTGGTAACATCGGCACAGTAGTTAAACTGATTTCATACTTGTGGAGTTCAGGACGATCGGCTGTCTCATCTCCTTTGCACTTTTAATGTATGCGTGGTGTTTTGGACTTTTAGTCACCAACTTCCAGTCACTGTTTCTATCAATCATTACGGAATTTAATAGTAGTCGCTTATCATAGAAAATAGGACGGCAAAAAGTAATATTTGATAGGAGAGTGACATTGCTTTCCATTTAATCTTTACGTAAAATCGCATAGAGTTAATTATGACTGGTTTTGAATATTAATCAATATATTGATCTCATACATATGGTTACGAATAATCATTGTTTCTGACGTAGTGGCGCATTGGTTAGCACAATGGACTCGCATTCGGGTGGAAGACGGTTCAAACTCTAATTAAGGTTTTCCGTAATTTCCCTAAACCGCTTCAGGCAAATGCCAGAACGATTCCTTTAAAAGAGCATCCCCGACTGCCTTCCTTATCGTTCTCTAATGCGACTGGACCTATGACCTCGATGTCTGGTCCCCTCCCACAATCAACCAACGAACCATTGCTTCTGTTCGACTCCTTCACACGAATTAACTTGCAGGCTTGTAATCTAAATCCTGGAAGACATTAGCAATCAGCTGAAAATCAGCACCAACGTATTTCTGCAATCAGATGGCGTTCGAGTGAGATATTTGCTTTGCAAATTTCCCAATTTAATAGCTATGCATAGCAGCGTAATTTTCGCCTTAACACATTAACTTTCTCCACAAGCATTTTGAGGTTGACTCTTAAACAGATGGCCTGCTCCAATTAGTTTCGGAGGGTTAAAGAAAATTTTTCACTGTGGGCTTTTGCTGTTTTGCTAAATGTTTTTTAGGTGTGAAGTGTACCTGGGCAGGACACACTAGGGTCCTACACCGTTACGAATAAGGCAAGGTGTTTCTCTTTTGATGACAGGTTCGCTTGTATGCGGGATGCAATCAGGGGCAGCAGAGATGTTTATAAGGCCGCCAGGCCGAATTATTATCACCACACAAAAGTAATTCCATACCTTAACAGTAGCTAGGGTTGGAACACGTCCTAACTACCTGGGTGCCGGCTTCAGAAGAGGGTTCGTGAACTAGGGAGACGTCTTTCGGAGGCAACCAGTAATCAGTAATTGATTAATCCGCACAGTTTAGTCGCATATTGCTGATTTCGTGGGCGATCATCATTTTGTAAAGTTATAATTTACGGAAAATCTAGGATCAAAATTCGTGGGTACAATGCTAAGCAAATCTCTTACCTTGGGAGCAAAATAATACTTGAAAGACGGAGCAAGGGGAACATAAACGGTAGACCAGCATAGACAAAGTGAGAACACCTAGCCAAAAGAAGTCTTAAGGCCTTAAAGTCTAGATTTGGTGGAATAAATTTCTGAGAACATGTCTTTGGAGCACGACACTGTGTGGTAGTGAATCACTGACTTTGGTAAAACCACAAAAAGAGATCGAAGCATTTGAAAAGTGATGATATGGAAGGACGTTGGGAATTAGATGCACTAATAAGATTAGGAGTGATGAGATTCTCCGTAGAATCGGCGAAGAAAGGAACATGTAAAAACGGTGACAAGAAAAATGTACAGAACAGAACACGTGCTAAGACCCTTCAACGGTACTAGAAGGAGCTATATAGAGTAAAAACTGTAGGGGAAGTCAGAATAACGGAATACGTCCAGTAAATAGTATTTGTATGACTCTCTCGACTTATCATCTGACTTTAGGAAAAATATGATCCACAAAATTCCACATTCTGCAAGAGCATACAAATGCGATAATTATCGCACAATCAGCTATACAATTCATTTACCCAAGTTTCTTACAAGAAGAATGAAAAAGAAAATTGAGGATGTGTTAGATGACGATCAGCTTGGCTTTAGCAAAGTTAAAGGCACCAGAGAAGCAATTCTGAAGTAGCGGTTGATAATGAAACCTAGACTGAAGAAAAATCAAGGCACTTTTATAAGATCTGTCGACCTGTAAAAAGCGTTCGATAATGTAAAATGGCGCAAGATGTTCGAAATTCTGAGAAAAATAGGGGTAAGCTATAGGGAGAGTCGGGTAATATACAATATGTACAAGAGCCAAGAGGGAATAATAAGAGTGGACGACCAAGAACGAAGTGCTAGAATTAAAAAGGGTGGAAGACGGGATGTAGTCTTTCATCCCTGCTGTTCAATCTGCACATAGAAGTAGCAATGATAGAAGTAAAAGAAAGATTCAGGAGTAGAATTAAGATTCCGGGTGAAAGGATATCAATGTTAAGATTCACTGATGATATTACTATCCTGGGTGAGAGTTAAGAAAAGTTACAGGATCTGCTGAATGGAATAAACAGTATAATAAGTAAAGAATGTTGACTTAGAGAAAATCGAAGAAATACGGAAGTAATGAGAAGTAGCAGTAATGAGAACAGCGAGAAACTTAACATCAGGATTGATGCTAAATAACCGATGACGGATGGAACAAGGAGGGCATCAAAAGTAGACTAGTGAAAAGGCATTCCTGGACAAGAGAAGTCTACTATTACGAAACATCGACCTTAAGGAATAAATTTCTGAGAATGTACGTTTGGAGCACAGAATTGTATGGTAGTGAAACATGGACAGTGGGAAAACCTAACAGAAGAGAATCGAAGCATTTTAGATAAGGTGCTATTGACGAATGTTGAAAATTGGGTGGACCGATAACTTGACGAATGAGGAGGTTTTGCGTAGAACCAGAGAGGAAAGAATATGTGGCAAACACTGAAGAGAAGAAGGGGCAGGATGACTTGCATGGTACTAGAGAGAGCTGTAGAGGGCAAAAACTGTAGTGGAAGACAGAAACAGGAATACATCCAGCAAATAATTGAGGACTCAGGTTGCAAATGCTACTCTGTGATGAAGAGGTTGGCATGGAGAGGAATTGGTGACGGGCCTCATTAAATGAATCAAAACGCTGATGACACAAAAAAGAAAAAATAGTAGAAGACGTAGGATGCAAGTGTTTCTCTGAGATGAAGGTACTCTCGTGGGAGCGAATTTCGCTGTGTGCCGCATCAAAGCAACCAGACAGATGATCGGAACGGTAGTAATGTTACATGCGCAGAATATATGTTTCGGTTTAAGATGTATTTCCAGATTGTCTGAAAATCTTCACTGGAAAAAATCCAAGGAAAAAATTGGGGAGTGTAATGGCCACCGCACCTAAAATACGTTGAACCATGTAGCTTTTGAAGATCACGTATTTGATCTCCCCATTCTGGTGGCCCTTGGGTAATTAAATTATTATTTTGAGCAGTTACACGCATTCCATTTGAAGCTGGTAGTACTTTCGTTGGGGTGAATTATAGAGTCACCAAATAATTAATTTTTTTCTCTCCGAGAGCGTGAAGTCGTTCACCATATTAATAAGATCTCGTTATTCAAAACTATCATTGTTGAACTACATTGACGTTTAGTTACATTTAAGTTTGATTAATTTCTAATAACACTTATAATATATAATTACGCTTCCGTCAGGGTTGTATGAAGAATTCAAGTGGCATTGTATGTGTTTTAGAAGCGAGCGTGAATGCAGTGTGTACATTTCAATTCATTCCTCACCTGCGGGAAGCACATTAATCTACTATTCTTTCCCGGAAAGGCTATACGCACCAGATAGCAAGTAATAAACAGATTCATTTGCCGTTCAATCGCTTAAACATTCTCTCTTGCTCTTTCCTGGAAATCATTAGCACGTAATCTAAAAATATCCGCTTTCCTCCAGTCCTGAAGCTGAAATTTACTGCCATCCATGTCTAACAGCAGAGTCATTTGTTTCCTCCAGTTTTTTTTTTTCATTTCTGAACGCGCTTGCGTTGTTCAGTAGGAATTTTAATCAGTTTCAGCGCATGTCGTTCATTTAAATAGTGGGCGCTAATCCGCAGGTACAAAAAACGCGGAATCACTTGCCGGCTGTTCGCCTGCAAATCCGGATCGGTGCGCATTCCGGCGCAATGGTTGGGTATTCACTCGCAGGCCGTAATAATGCCGGTGGCAGGGGGCCAACATTTTGGTGGCGCGACGGCCGTAAAGCAAGCTGTAACTGCAGCCGCCGCAGACTCCCCTTGAAACTATGAATTTGTTTACTGGCAGTAAAACTCGAGCAGCGGTGCTGCAATTGCGCGCCTCGCACTCGCTAACCACCCACCTCCGCAGCCGAGGCCGGTAAATCACGGAGATGCAGCTTTTTCCAAACAAATGGAAGAAACGACAGTGGACGCCCGCGGCTTGCTGACATCCATATGATTACAGACGGAGGACTAGACCACATCCGTCAGATAAATGGTGGGGAGGGGGGGGGGGCGGGTTAGTGAAATAATTGTAACGAGACGGATACTAAACAATCATAATAGTAACTAAAATATAAAACTTAGAAAAACTAGCAGGCGAAGTCCACGTGGGCAATAACAAACTAGAGGCCGGCCGGAGTGGCCGTGCGGTTCTAGACACTACAGTCTGAAGCCGAGCGACCGCTACAGTCGCAGGTTCGAACCCTGCCTCAGGCCTGGATGTGTATGACGTCCTTAGGTTAGTAGGTTCAAGTAGTTCTAAGTTCTAGGTGACTGATGACCTCAGAAGTTAAGTCGCATAGTGCTCAGAGCCATTTGAACCAATAACAAACTAGACCACAGGAGCAAGATCACACGTTGCTCACAAATGTGCGTAATTAGCTTTAAAACGCTAGCCTCATTAAAAATATGAAAACGTACCATATCGCCAAAAAACTTTGATTATGTCACGTCTACCGGCTCCTAGTCCGCACAAAATGATTGGAAAAGGGAACAGGTAGATCCAGTTTTTGAAGAAGGGTCGTCGAGCAGATGCGCAAAACTATAGGCCTATATCTCCGACATCGATCTTTTGTAGAATTTCAGAACATGTTTTTTTGCTCGCGTATCATCTTATTTCTGGAAACCCAGAATCTACTCTGTATGAATCAACATAGATTCCGGAACAGCGATCGTGTGTGACCCAACTCGCTTTATTTGTTCATGAGACCCAGAAAATATTAGATACAGGCTCCCAAGTAGATGCCATTTTCCTTCACTTCCGGATGGCGTTCGATACAGTTCCGCACTGTCGCCTGATAAACAAAGTAAGATCCTACAGAATATCAGACCAGCTGTGTGGCTGAATAGAAGAGATTTTAGCAAACAGAACACAGCATGTTGTTCTCAAAGGAGAGACGTCCACAGACGTTAAAGTAACCTCAGGGAAGTGTTGTGGGACCATTGCTTTTCACAATATATATAAATGACCTAGTAGATAGTGTCGGAAGTTCCATGAGGCTTTTCGCAGATGATGCTGTAGTATACGAAGAAGTTGCAGCATTAGAAAATTGCAGCGAAATGAAGGAAGATCTGCAGCGCATAGGCACTTGGTGCAGGGAGTGGCAACTGACCCTTAACATAGACAAATGTAATGCATTGCGAATACATAGAAAGAAGCATCCTTTATTGTATGTATACTCCGTGCGAATTGATATGGGTGGAGGTTATACTTAACAGCCGAATTAAGTTAATAATTGGCTCCTTCTACCGACCCCCAGACTCCGATGATACAGTTGCGGAACAGTTCAGAGAAAGTTTGAGTCTCGTAACAAATAAATACCCCATTCATACGGTTATAGTTGGTGGGGACTTCCACCTACCCTCGGTATGTTGGCAAAAATACTTGTTCAAAACCGGTGGTAGGCAGAAAACGTCTTCCGAGATTGTCCTAAATCCTTTCTCGGAAAATTATTTCGAGCAGTTAGTCCACGAACCCTCGCGAATTGTAAATGGTTGCGAAAACACACTTGACCTCTTAGCCACAAATAATCCAGAGCTGATAGAGAGCATCATGACTGATACAGGGATTAGTGATCACAAGGTCATTGTAGCTAGGCTCAATACCATTTCTTCCAAATCCATCAGAAACAAACGCAAAATAATTTTATTTAAAAAAGCGGATAAAGTGCCACTAGAAGCCTTCCTAAAAGACAATTTCCATTCCTTCCGAACTGACTATGAGAATGTAGACGAGATGTGGCTCAAATTCAAAGATATAGTAGCAACAGCAATTGAGATATTCATACCTCATAAATTGGTAAGAGATGGAACGGATCCCCCGTGGTACACAAAAAAGGTCTGAACGCTGTTGCAGAGGCAACGGAAAAAGCATGCGAATTTCAGAAGAACGCGAAATCCCGAAGATGTCCTAAAATTTACAGACGCGCGAAATTTGGCACGTACTTCGATGTGAGATGCCTTTAATAGGTTCCACAACGAAACATTGTCTCGAAATTTGGTAGAAAATCCGAAGAAATTCTGGTCGTATGTAAAGCACACAAGCGGAAAGACGCAGTCAATACCTTCGCTGCGCAGTGCCGATGGTACTGTTATCGACGACTGTGCCGCTAAAGCGGAGTTATTGAACGCAGTTTTCCGAAATTCCTTCACCAGGGAAGACGAACGGAATAGTCCAGAATTTGAAACACGAACATCTGCTAGCATGAGTTTCTTAGAAGTAGATACCTTAGGGGTTGCGAAGCAACTCAAATCGCTTGATACGGGATAGTCTTCAGGTCCAGATTGTATACCGATTAGGTTCCTTTCAGATTACGGTGATACTATAGCACCCTACTTAGCACTCATATACAACCGCTCGCTCACCGATATATCTGTACCTACTGATTGGAAAATTGCGCAGGTCGCACCAGTGTTCAATAAGGGTAGTAGGAGTAATCCATTTAAGTACACACCTATATCATTGACGTCGGTTTGCAGTAGGGTTTTGGAGCATATACTGTATTCAAACATTATGAATCACCTCGAAGGGAACGATCTATTGACACATAATCAGCATGGCTTCAGAAAACATCGCTCTTGTGCAACGCAGCTAGCTCTTTATTCGCACGAAGTAATGGCCGCTATCGACAGGGGATCTCAAGTTGATTCTGTATTTCTAGATTTCCGGAAAGCTTTTGACACCGTTCCTCATAAGCGACTTCTAATCAAGCTGCGGAGCTATGGGGTATCGTCTCAGTTGTGCGACTGGATTCGTGATTTCCTGTCAGGAAGGTCGCAGTTCGTAGTAATAGACGGCAAATCATCGAGTAAAACTGAAGTGATATCAGGTGTTCCCCAGGGAAGCGTCCTGGGACCTCTGCTGTTCCTGATCTATATAAATGACCTGGGTGACAATCTGAACAGTTCTCTTAGACTGTTCGCAGATGATGCTGTAATTTACCGTCTAGTAAGGTCATCCGAAGACCAGTATCAGTTGCAAAGCGATTTAGAAAAGATTGCTGTATGGTGTGTCAGGTGGCAGTTGACGCTAAATAACGAAAAGTGTGAGATGATCTACATGAGTTCCAAAAGAAATCCGTTGGAATTCGATTACTCGATAAATAGTACAATTCTCAAGGCTGTCAATTCAACTAAGTACCTGGGTGTTAAAATTACGAACAACTTCAGTTGGAAGGACCACATAGATAATATTGTCGGGAAGGCGAGCCAAAGGTTGCGTTTCATTGGCAGGACACTTAGAAGATGCAACAAGTCCACTAAAGAGACAGCTTACACTACACTCGTTCGTCCTCTGTTAGAATATTGCTGCGCAGTGTGGGATCCTTACGAGGTGGGATTGACGGAGGACATCGAAAGGGTGCAAAAAAGGGCAGCTCGTTTTGTATTATCACGTTATAGGGGAGAGAGTGTGGCAGATATGATACACGAGTTGGGATGGAAGTCATTAAAGCATAGACGTTTTTCGTCGCGGCGAGACCTTTTTACGAAATTCGAGTCACCAACTTTCTCTTCCGAATGCGAAAATATTTTGTTGAGCCCAACCTACATAGGTAGGAATGATCATCAAAATAAAATAAGAGATATCAGAGCTCGAACAGAAAGGTTTAGGTGTTCGTTTTTCCCGCTCGCTGTTCGGGAGTGGAATAGTAGAGAGATAGTATGATTGTGGTTCGATGAACCCTCTGCCAAGCACTTAAATGTGAATTGCAGAGTAGTCATGTAGATGTAGATTATATGATAGCGGAACAAACACTGGTAGCAGTTACTTCTGTAAAATATTTGGGAATATGCGTACGGAAAGACTTAACGATTTGAAGTGGAATGATCACATAAAATTAATTGCTAGTAAGTCAGGTGCCATGTTGAGATTCATTGGGAGAGTCCTTAGAAAACGTAGTCCATCAACAAAGGAGGTGGCTTACAAAACACTCATTCGACCTATACTTGAGTATCACTCGTCAGTGTGGGATCCGTGCTAGTCTGGGTTGACAGAGGATATAGAGAAGATCCAAAGAAGAGTGGCGCGTTTCATCACAGGGTTATTTGGTAAGCATGATAGCGTTACGGAGATGTTTAACGAGCTCAAGTGGCAGACTCTGCAAGAGAGGCGCTGTGCATTGCGGTGTAGCTTGCTATTCAGGTTTCGAGAGGGTGCGTTTCTGGATGAGGTATCGAATATATTGCTTCCCTCTACTTATACTTCCCGAGGAGATCACGAATGTAAAATTAGAGAGATTCGAGCGCGCACGGAGGCTTTCCGGTAGTCGTTCTTCGCGCGAACCATACGCGACTGGAACAGGAAAGGGAGGTAATACAGTGGCACGTAATGTGCCCTCCGCCACACACCGTTTGGTGGCTTGCGGAGTATAAATGTAGATGTAGAAAGTAACCTGGCACTGACCAGTTCTTGTTCCAGAGGAACTAGCATATTCATACTAGGAGAACTGCAGCAAGTGGGCCTAATAACCAGTCTCCTGGCGGCCGTTGGAGCCTGGCTTTTTGCATAGATGGGGAAGGGTGTCGTTCGATTAGCCAATGTAGTGAGTCGAAGAAAGAGAAAAACCTCTGCACTTGCAGCGTGCCATAACAGAAGACAGCTCTGGAGCGTAAAAAGGTACGTTCGTATTGCTAAGCGCTGACGCAAAGAGACAGCTCTGATCTAACGCGCTTCATTTGGAAAACACTCACCCACGCGTCCATACTGCACAGACGAGCAATCCGCACGTGGTGAAGGACAAGGAGGGGGGTTGCTGAAGTCAAATAAAATAGAAAAGAACCTCTCGGATCGCCGTGCTCGAGCACTGTTAGCTGTCCTTTCTGTGGTCATGTATTACTGAATACCCACATCATCACAAATGAGACCAACCGACAGTCAGTAGCGTAGTATTCATCTTCCATAATGCACGAAATCCGCTACATTGGAACAAATTCATTCACGATAAGCTCCACAACAAATTAACACTCCACGCAGACAAATTTAATATTTTAACTCTCCGTGTTCTACAACTAAGTTATTTTCCTTTGTAGCACATTTTGTTATCCTTGCTTTATTGCTCAAACCAAATTTTGCTAGTGATGTGGACAATGTACTACATGACGTAAGACCTTTTTTTTTAAATAGCGGACAGCAGGTCTTACAATATGTAATTAATGCAACGAAATGTTAATCGCCTTCCCCGCTTTCCAAAAATGTCGGATATCAGAATTCAATATTAAGACGATATTGATCGCGTTTTACCACAGAAAGGCGATATTGATCGCGTTTTACGACAGAAAGGGCTTGATCCATGACGAATTTCTGCCCTGTAAGACGATGAAAACCGTGCCACTTAATGTTGCTTGGTCTCAGGATATGACTTGTAGAGCCACGTCTCATATCTTGTGATGACGCGGAGATCCTACAAGGGGTGGCCACGGTGTTTCGAGCGATTCCAGACGATGCGTTTACTGACAGTTTCGAACAACTTTAATACTGATTTCAGAAGTGTTTTGTAGCTAATGGTGATTCGTTTCAAGGCCAGTAAATGTATTTTGCTTGTAACTCTTGTTTCCATTTCTTTATGAGACCATTCACCGAAATTTTCAGGCACATCTTGTCATTACACTTGTTGGTTCTCATCTCGTTTTTGTCAAATTGTTACTGAACAAGTTCGCTTGTGTGGCCATCATCCTCAGCAAGTCTATAAATATACTTTTTACAAAATTAAATGCCTTTTTTATTGCTTCAATGTATTTTATTTGCCACACACGTGTTACGTCTTCTGCTTTAAGATGTTCTCAATGTATTTAATCTTTTATAGATGTTCATTATATATCTTCAGATAACGTGACAAGCTGAGCGACATTGTTTTTCATATGAAAAATGAACTAGATGCCCATATTAACAACAGTGCTACTATCGACAGAAGAGATCTGTCACCTTTACGACCGTAGAGCGAGTTGATGCAGAAGCACTGTTGTCAGTATCAACATCTGGTACACTAAAACTTTTACCCATTCTGGATTTGGAACGCTGCGAGCTGCAAGCAACCGCCGTTTTTTCTTCAATTTTTATTTATTCATGACTGGTTTGAATCGCCTGGCAATTCATAATCAGATGGTACAATTTAGTTTGGAGTATTGTGAGGGTTGTACATATGTGGCAAATATAGAGACGACAAAGTGAGCACTGTATGTGGGAAGAATATTACGATTATAAGACTAATCTGAGGTTCTTACTCACTGTTTTTATTCTTGTTGCAAGCACTGCTCTGGAAAACATAATGTAAGATCTCCAGTATCGTTAAATATCAAGTGAAACAGGCACTTTTCCACCGACGGCGACTCCCACATACTTTACAAAACATAAACAAACCAATGACTGTGGCTGATGGTGTCTCCAAAGAGTATTGCGGAGGCAGAGATTTTCTATGCTCATTTTTCGTTTTGTGTGGCATTTGTAATGAAATATATATTTATTAATTACTTTATTTCTAAAAAATAGTATTATGTTTTTACATTGCATTTTTTTTTCCTTTATGCTAGTTACAAAATCTACAACATAGTGTTTAGGACAATATTTCTTGTAGTGAAGTTATGATAAGGATGTTTCTCATTGCTCAATAAAGAGGACAGTAGTGGAGGGGGGAGGGATGGGAGGGGGAAGGGAAGGAGTGAGGGAGTGAGAGGAAGCGAGAGTGAGGGGGGGAGGGAGATTGTGTGTGTGAGTGGGTGTAAATAAGAGGTAGAGAGGATGGTGTTTAGGCACGGCATGAGCGAGGTGGGGATTGATTATGGGAGTGGAGGAGAACAATATTTATTAGCTTTTTAAATTTAGGTACTCTTTAAAATTTTGGAAGAATGGGTAATTTGTTGAATTAATCTGTTCATTTAAGATGGTATGGGATGTTTTATTATTATGAACGAAAATTTCTAGTTGTTCCAAGAGGTCCTTTTTTATTGCCTTTTCTACAACGTGTAGAATGTGGAGGTTGGCTTTTATATCTGTGATTGAATGACGATTCGAAACCGGTCATGAATAAATAAAAATTGAAAAAAAAACGGCGATTGGTTGCTGTAATTCCTGAAACCTTTATCTAGTACATTCCCAACATTCAAAACTATGTTGCTGGTGTTTCTAACTTTGTTTGAAGATGTCTGCTGAACATTTATGCTTTAATGTAAAAGGAAAAAAGCGTCTGCAGCAAGTAAAATTCGACAGTAAAAAGGCATTACATTTTGTAAAACGAACATTTATTGCACACTTACGTATATTGTGTTATGTGGATAGACCGCCGCCATTTCGTGGTCACGTACTACATTGTGTCCCTTTGTCTACCTAAATATTCAGTATGATGAAGATAAAGAAGTAGTTTAATTCTCAGATAGAGGTTCCCCTATTTATGGTAATAAACAATCTGTTCCCTGAACGGAAATTTCATTGGTGCAGGTAACATTTAACTTCGGTTGCTGAGTGAAGATTTGCTGTATCAGTTGCTTTAACGTGTAGGTGTGTTCGTTCCACATGCTTGCTATCTTATAGGAAGTATTGTATCGATGTGTTCAGCCTCACTTAATACGCAATGACTTTTTAAATTTTTTGAAGTGCGCCATCATTCAAATGACACTGAAGTGTGTTACCAGTAGCTGTTTATTTTTCATATTTGGCTCTACGAATTACATGAAGGACCCCAATCCCAACTGCAAGTTGATCACTTCAGTAATTCTGATAGGATCTTACAAGTTATTATCGTATGCACTGATGAATTACACACGCTATGATTATAAATAATTAATTTCGCGTTTCGTCATGAGCTACTCATTTAGCTCCCTTTTTAATATCGATATCAGACCGTTACAAAATTGTTTTTGGGCCATAGATTGATTAAATCAGGGATCATAGTTTCACTAAATTGTACTTGTTTCAGATCCTAAAAGTGACCTTGTAACGTTATTGGTGGCTCGCTTGCAACTGCCACATTTGTTGACCATAGTTTAGTAGGTATTTGCTTCTGTTATAGTATTCTTTCACCTGCGACAGTTGTCGCTTGACTTTCTAGTCACACACATGTCGGTCTCAAACAGTAGCATCACGTTTGTATCAAAACGAGTGAGCCAGTTCCTTTTTCCTAATTTTTTAAAGCGACTACTTACGACTCGAGTGCCTTTAAAGATACACACCCTCTCCGCTGAATCCGGGGCAACGGCCGCAGAGCTCCATTGCAACGGGCGACCTGTGGCGCAGCGCTCCTCCAAAGTTGTCCCTGACAAGTGGCGCTCGTGGCCGCAGAGCGCAGAGGCAACTTTTTGATCACGCGGCTCGCGTGGGGTGACTCGCTAACAACCCCAAGTCCGCCTTCTGCTGGAGCCCTCTTCAGACTGGTACAGTCGTTAGTCGCTTCCCAGAAACTCTTCCAGCTCCAAATGCCTCTACGGAAGCGCTACCCACAAAGCAGGCACGTGTTGCCTGCCACAGTGGAAACCGAGCTCCTATTCCAGTTACTTCGTTTCGTGAGGAATATTGCTGGTGAAGCAATGTCAGGAGATTCTTCGAATCGGTATCCAACCAGGTCCACAATCTCCAATGTGCCCTCGCGGCTTTTGCAAGCTAGGTAAGTGCGATGACGCCTTTCACCGTCCTGAACAGTGCGAAGACGGCCTTCCCGTGAAGCGGTAGATCAGAATGAAATTAACGATTTTCTGTATTTAGATGACCTAATTTACACATTTATATTGTCTTACTGGATAAAAAATTTCAGTATGGAACTGAAACCAGTTCATCTCAAAATACTAAGTAAAGAGCAAATCTATCTTCTTACTGACTATAAATCATCTTGGCACTAAGGGTCCTCTACTTTAATGTTACTAAAGTCCAATAACGGAAACCTAAGATTCCTCTTGACTACTCCCAAACACTTGTCAACTAGTTATCCTCTAGCAGACTGAGATTCGGTCGAAGTACTACAATGTCGTGTCTTTTTGGGGGCTGACTTCTATAGAAATGACTAGCAGTAGCCCTAATTCAAAAAATAAATTAGAAACCTTCAAGCTGGGTGATCAAACGCGGCTGTCGAGAGATGATCCGCGCCCCTCCGTTAGACCCGCAGTGCTGTCAGAGTTTATTGCCTTTTTTGTAAACTGCACTTAAATTCTCTTGCAGACGGGCAACACCATCAAAGATAGTGATATCACAAAGAAAATTACTTCCCTCAATGTGCTGTGTTGCTTCCAGAATTAATCTTTCTCTCTGTAATGGATTATACGCAACTTCAGAAGTTACAGACAGTTTAAGAATACGTGCAGGACCGAAATTACTGTCTGAAGTTCTAAACCTCTGAGGACGGATCGAGAGTCGTGTCTGGGTAGTTCTGTAAGAACTGTTATATTGAAAAGCAAAGGCACAGCTGAAATTTCCAGTCAGGCGTACAGGTTTGTCACGAGTTTAATTATAAATTATAAGATGTTGCAGAGTGAATATCCCATTAAGGTGTTACAACTTTGCCCGCCAATCCAGAAAATTACTCTTTGCTTAATTTCGGCTGTAAAGAATACTAACACGCAGAGCTTTAGTAATCAGTATGTTGTGGACAGTTCCAAGATACCGTGGAGCCAGGAACTTGGAGCGTATCTAAGGAATCAACGATAAAATAAGAGATATCAGGGCCCCCACAGTAAAATTTAAGTGCTCGTTTTTCCCGCTTGCCGTTCGAGAGTGGAACGGTAGACACACAGTTTGAAGGTGGTTCATTGAACCCTCTGCCAGGCACTTTATTGTGAATAGCAGAGTAATCACGTAGATGTAGAAGTAGAAGTGAATTGCGTCGCTAACGACAGACGCAGGACAGCACAAAGAGCCGGAGAGAGCTGGACTAGCATCGTCAGCTGTCTGATCGTGCATTGCAGCTAGTGGTTGCGCAACAACGCATTTAAAAAAATCGTTACAATTAGTATAATGAAAACTGTTGGTCTTTTTGTTCAAATACGTGTGAAAAGTACTATATCCTGAATTTGGTCTTACCGGGTGGTTATAATTATACTTTCCTTATTTAACACGTTATAACACGGAAACTAATTACTGTATGTGTGCCAAACTTGGTATCATTAATGTGAAGTATATGGGGAAGAGAAATAATGCAGAATCAATTCAACTGAAACACTTTCAATGTGCTGCTAAGGTACATCACGTCATTACGGAGCGGTACTATTACTGCTACAAAAGGTGCTCAATGCGGCACCCATCAGTGTCCAGAAGGGTCTGAAAGCGCAGGATTGCATTCTGCACAGTAGAGCGAAGCATGTACGTAGGTTTTATGGCTGTCTTTCTTGATATACTGCGCTTCAGATCAACACATGTGTGAATGTTCCCCTGGTAAACACTGTCCTTCAAATAGCCCCACAGCCAGAAATCACAGGGAGGGAAATCAGGTGATCGTGCCGGCCAAACGTTGGGAAATAATCGGCTGATAATTCGATGGTTTCCAAATGTGTTACCGACAAGCAGGTGAGCTTCACGAGCGATGTGCGGTGGGGGCCCATCTCGCATGAAAACTGTTGAGTTCAATGAGTCTAATGCAGAGTGAGTATGACACACAGGCGAAGCATATCGCAGTAACGCTGGCCAGTCATACTGCACGTCTCTTGTCTTTAAGCACCAACCTTTTCAAAAAAGAACGGGCCAATGATGAACATAGCCGTCAAGCCACACCATAAGGGCCGAGCGTTTCTAGGCGCTTCAGTCCGGAACCGTGCTGTTGCTACGGTCGCAGGTTCGAATCCTGCCTCGGGCATGGATGTGTGTGATGTCCCTAGGTTAGTTAGGCTTAAGTAGCTCTAAGTCTAGGGGACTGATGACCTAAGATGTTAAGTCCTACAGTGCTCAGAACTATATGAATCAACCCCACCATAAGGTAACACGTTCATCACGCAGAGGAACTTCATGCACAGGGATTGGAGATGAAGATCCCCACACTCGGCAATTCAGTGTGCTCACCTCACCCATCAAAGAAAAATGAGCATCTGTCCATAGGGTGATCCAGGGCCAGCCCTCGTCAACTTCAATCCCTGAGAGAAAGTGGAGAGTGAAGTCAACACCGTCATTGTGCGTCTCGTGGTGCAAGCTGCTGTGCGATATGGATCTTGTGCGGATACCATTCGACAATGGTTCTAACCACTTCCCGTACAGTGGACAACGTGATGTTCACGGGACACAGCAAACGCGCTGCCTGGCGATCGGGAATTGCGCCCAGCGTTGTCTGCCGTAGCAACAGCGATTTTACCAACCACCTGTGGTGCAACCGCTTGCCGGCCTCTTCCCTAAGCGAAGCCCAGTTCTACAGTTGATTCGAACTTCTTCACCAGGCTCCGCACAGCAGTTGGAGAAAGAGGACACTTCCGTAATACTTTCAGCCGGCGATATTCTCGAAGTGGAGCTGCAGCATTACTACTGTTTTGACAACAGAGATACACAAGTAATACCCTGCTCCTTTTGTCCAAACTCATGTCGACACGTCAAAAAAGTGCACTGCGACTGGTCAGGTGTGTGAGACTAGGAATCACGATGACTGATTGCGGCACCTGGTGGTCATAGCTGGAACTGAACATGGCGTTGTGGCGCGTGAAATCGTGTACCCCATATTCTTGACATTAATGCTACCACGTTTGGTACTCGTACGGTAATTAGTTTCTGTGTTATAGCGTGTTAAGTAGGGCAAGTTTAATTATAACCACCCTGTACTTAATTTTACGACTTTCGTAATTATTAGAGACGTGAAATATTAAATCTCCAAACATGAAACTTTTATATTTGATGTATTATATTATAAAATCTTCACATTGTCGTTTCAGTGGCACTACTAACTATTTTCCGAGTTTTTCAAGAAAATTTAATTGTTTGTCTAGTGCAAGCAAACATTATCTACCCCTAGAAAGTGTCTTAGGAAGTGGAAATACTGGCACCTTATTTGTATTCTATAATAATGTATCCGTGTCAGTTTCCAGAATAGTAACTGTGATGTTGCTTGGCACATACTTGAGGAAGTGGGAAATTTGAAGTAGAAGGACTACAAATAGTTCAGTTAAAAGTTTTGTAGAACACGTAATGAATTAAATAAAGACAGTACATTCTAGAAACAAGTATCTGTATTACAAAGAAATAGGATGGAAATATAATCCCAAATGATATTTGAGACTCAAGCTTGGGAAGGGACGGTTTTTGAACACATAATTGGTCGCTCGGGTGGTATAAATCCAGTGTTTACGTCGCAGTCCACATCGAGTGACAAAAGCAACACCGTTACAGACAGAGGTTTAAGTTTTTAGAAATCACTCGATGTGACCACTTCCATACGGAAGCTGCGAGTGCATTACCACATCCTTTGTTGTAACTGGTGAGCGCGGCCCTCGGATGGCTGCATACGGAAAATGCTTAATCGTGACAATATGTTAGCACCCGTTTTCATTTCATGAATTTAAACTTTAGTCTGTATTTTATGAAAAACTAAAAAGGCTAAATGACGCCGCTGCCTCATCATTCTCAGCATTTGCGCGTTTTCGTGTGGCGCCTGTATGCAAAATCCACAAGGTGAGTAGAGCATTAGACCTCCCGATTTTTGGGCAACCAAAGCTATCACTGACTAAACTGACCGATCTTTAATACAATTCAAAGACAGTTATTGAAGGAACTTCAATGGATTTTCGAATCCAAACATTTTCTGGCGCTGAGGAAAAGGGTTTTCTGTAGTAACAGGTTTTATCCGCTTTTGTATGTTTTATCAAAATAAAGCGTTAATACACGGTTTTTTATGTAGTTTTACATGGCCCATTCACATTAATGTGACCACCGTCTATGTTAGATCGCTGTCAGCATCCAGTTCTCACTAACATACGGCAGGTAGCAGCACTAACAGTGGAGGTTACGTAAAACGTGTCGGGAAGAGGGAATTTGGTTGGCGTAAACGGATCGTTTTATGTAACATCTGATAGGCCATGACCCTTGGCTTTCGGACCAAAGCTGGATATATCTCCGAAATCGCTGCGTCTGTCAACTGCTCACGTTCTGACATCGTTAAAATGTACCTTGCAAATGGTATTATCCAAAACCGGCACCGAACCATGTGTGATGAACGACGCCTGCAGAGACGTGCAACTGCTGAGAAATTGACCGGCCATATAAGCTACGAAAAGTCTCTTCTCAACGACTGTTAGCGAACGTTGCTGCGTATGATGCTCACCATCTGGGCACCAGGTACATGCATCCATGCTGATTAGTGTTCATCGGCGACGAAGGACGGAACTTGCACGCCAGTATCACAAATACCACGAATGTAACTCCAAGGAATGGCGATATGTGCTCTTTTCAGATGAATCATGTTTTATGCTCTAGTGAGCAAATTTTGGAAATTTGTATTAAAGTCTTATGGGGCCATACTGCTGAGATTAACACTATTTAACATAACTTAAACGAACTTACGGTAAGGACAAAACACACACTTGCCCGACGGAGGACTCGAAACTCCGACGGGGCTTCAAATGCTTCGAATGGCTCTGAGCACTATGGGACTTAACTTTTGAAGTCATCAGGTCCCTAGACTTAGAACTACTTAAACCTAACTAACCTAAGGACATCACACACATCCATGCCCGAGGGAGGATTCGAAACTGCGACCGTAGCAGCAGCGCGGTTCCGGGCTAAAGCGCCTAGAGCCGTTCTGCCACAACGGCCGGCCGACGGGGCAGCCGCAGGTACCGTGAGAAGACGCTTGAGACCGCCCGCTACCCCGCGTTGCTCTATTAAGGAGAAGACTGTTGCCGAGTGTGGAGTGAAACGTCTGAAAGCAAACACCCTGCTACTTTTCAGGCGGGGAGGAGGGAGCGTTATGGCCTGGGAAATAATCCGTGTGATCTCGTTCTCTGGAAGACACAGTGCTTTGAAGACACAGTGCTTCTATCTTTGGGGACCAGGTCCACCCCTATGTGGCGTAACTGCAAACACCAGAACGAAGATGCAAAACCAAAGACCAGAGAAGGCTTTGAAGAAACGGCGGCCATTGGTGCGCGGAATCGGACAGCGCCGCGCCAGGCGCGCCCTCTACGACAGCTGCATATAAACGCAGCTCCTGCTAGCCACGCACCCGCACAAGGTCGGGCCGGGTCTGCAACACGATTAGTGCTAGGCTGTCAGTATCCAGTTTTTCATTGGACTCTGTGTATTTCAAGAATTGTTCCATTTTCATGTCGCCTTTCGCTAGAGACATATGCTGTAAACAAAGTTAAGTACTGTCCGTTTGCTTTGTGGAAATAAAACTACTAATGTTATTTGTTTGAAATTGTTGTATAGCATTCCGAGAGCGCTGCATCCTGTAGGCACCCTATTAGCGACGAGTGGGCAAGACACAACATGCAGTTTGTTATTCCTCCGCACGAGGGCATCTACCAGCAGGACAATGCACATGTGACGCGCTCTCAGTGTACGGGCATGGTTCTAAGAGCACCAGGATGATTTTACCGTAGTCCGCTGGCCACCAAACACTCTGGATCTAAACCCAATGATGAATTTGTGTAATTATCTCGATCGGGCTGTGCGCACCAAGGATCCTTACCCAAGAAACATAGCCCAAATGGCCACGGCACTGTAGTGAGCATAATTACACATCCCTGTCGGTACTTTCCAGAACCTCACTCATTATCCTCCCGCACGGGACGCAGCGGTCCGCCCTGAAAAAAGCAGTGTATAATTTCAACAAAATATATCCTCACTGCTGTACATCATCATTAAATAGAGTTTTTCAGTTAGGGAAAACTGAAATGTCAGCGAAATGGAGATTTCAGGTAACACTTTATGACTATTTTCGGGTTACCTGTATTAGTAGTTTATTGGCTCTCGTTTGGACGGTGAACTGAGCATGTGTACGTGTATTCACTGTTGAGTCGATCTTTAAGTCTCTTGTAGTTCAGGAAAACGAAATTATAGCCGTTATATAACAGAATAAGTGTCTGCGTTACGAAAAAGTATGCCGCAACCTCACTCATAGTTCAAAGCTTTTGGCAGCTGTGCGGCTGTCGCCTATTACCCAACAAACATCAGACGATTTGTTTTTTCCAACCTCTATTTTCATGCAGAGAGAGTTGCCACCTTGAGATGTATGTCAGTCCACCAACATACTGTGCATCGTGCTCTTAAAATTTCTGCCGAAAATATCAATATCACTTTGGAAACAGTCCATGGAGAGCGACGACAATAAACTAATGGAAGCGCAGAAGTTAAATGCAGTACTGAAGTTAGATGCAGCGAGCCTTCGATCCGCTATTAGGTGACGTGCTTCAGCATATCAGCAGGACGGAGATACTAGGCCTTTTCAAGAGTCCTAATACTTTAATATTGATGCAACACAGAGCGGTACTGAGATATTGGAATAAGTGATCGTGCTATATAAGTAAACTAAAATAGCTCACTGTGCCGCATACATGCCTGTGAGATTCTACAGAGTTTATGCGAAAGAACTTTGGTCTCTTTCTAGTAGTAGATTGTTTAGGTCCCTGGACCAACGAAGGGTACATACGGATTATAAAATAGCGCAGGTCATTCCCGTTTTCTAGCAGAGTCTCAGAATAGTGCGTACATTATAAGCCTGTATCACTGACGTCAATTTGTTGTAGCTGAGACGCGCTGCGAATCGATAGGTCTGTTAATGCTCTCACTAGTATTCATCTTTCGCCAGACGGCATGACTGGCAGCCTGACAGGCAGCGCCGACAGAGACCTCGCTCCTTGATGTTCTGTGGTGGGACTGTGAAGTTGGGCTAGAAGCAGAGTCGAGAGTGCGACCGTAATTTAACTCGGTGTTGGCTCAAATGGCCTCATATTCTGGACCCGTGGTGCGTCGTCGCAACATTTCCGGAAGCACGCGAGGGGTGCTGGCCGTAACGACTTGGACGGATCACAGTGGGATGGACTACGGGGAGTAAGCCGCCTGCTGTTTACCGCTGTAGCAGCGCTCTCGTGGACAGCGGTCAGCAGAGAGGGGAAAGCTACTCTCAAACCGACGTCAACTTGCCTTTACTAGCACCTCACCGGATTTTAACACGGGTGGGCACATTTTGGAACTTTCCCGGTGATTAACGTCATTGTCGCACGTTGTGGTCTTGGTGCAAGAAAGCTTTCCTTGCGACTAATTCTTACCCGAAGGTGCAGTGTGTTCTGCTCCTCGTGTTACTGACTGGTTCAGGCCTGATTTTCTGGGGCTGGACAAGAATGTTTTACGTAGTGTGTCGTGCAAATTCGCCTCAGTTAGTATTGCTCGTTTTTGTTCAAATGGCTCTGAGCACTGTGGGACTTTACATCTGAGGTCATCAGTTCCCTAGAACTTAGAACTACTTAAACTAACTAACCTAAGGACATCACACACATCAATGCCCGAGGCAGGATTCGAAACTGCGGCCGTAGCGGTAGCGCGGTTCCAGACTGAAGCGCCTAGAATCGCTCGGCCACACTGGCCGGCGCTGGTTTTTGTGATTATCTTTTTTAAAGACTGTTCTATTTTAAATTTGGTAGTTAGTAAAACAGTCCTCCAATGCATTCACCACTCGTGCTTCTTTTGACTGGCCTGTCCTATCAGCGTAATTTGTAAGATAAATTTATGAATTAACTCATCTCTCTTCTTATTTGCTGAAGGGAACTACCTTTCGCTTGGCATAGTAACTCGGGGTACAGCTAAACCTGTTGTTTATACGGCGAAGCCTGTTCACATGCAACGGGTGTTTGCATTTACCTCGCTTATTAAAGAACTTGGTATTTCGTAAGCCTTTGATTTTGATGTTGCTTGATTTTCTGAGCGCTCTTTATTTAATTGTCGACTGCAGTGTATTACACTAATCAGCCTTTGTGAGCACTTTCATTCATTAAAACCAATTGGGTTCAAATATGTTTAAATGTGTTTTAGATTTCTTGACATTTGTTAAGTTTTCCATTCTTAAGTAAGCGCTTGTGTGTTCTTTAAATTTCGGACACTTTGCTGTCAAATTTTAGCGAGTGTCCATTTGTACCATCAGAGATTGTTGGTAATTATCTTGAAGTGCGCATTTTGCTCACCGTTTCGAAGACACAGGTGCCACTGGAAATGTTTGGGAGTTGACTGCATTTATTTTTTTTTAATTTTTTTTTTTTTTTGGGAGGAAAGCAAGTCTTGTGGTTAGTGGCAGCGTCTATGTATTTTTAATTTAATGAGTCATTTATTATCGCACACACTGTAATGTTGATTTACGTATGTGTTTTAAAATGAGAGGGTAACTCAATTCATTGAGCAATGTAGCACGGTAAAGCACCCCGATTAGCCGGTAGCGTCGGAATTTAAACTTATTCCGTTTGACTTCTGTTGCCCTTTTTGTTATCTTGCTAATTTCTGAATATTTATCAAGGAAGTTAGTCATTGTAGTAAAGCGTTTTTTGAATTTATCACGAGTGCTATTCAACCGCGCTTGCCCAGTCCGTCCATCCCGAAGGCGGATGGAAGATGTTAACGTATCACCACTATAAAAGTAAAAATGGATTCTGGAAACAGATTTTGTGAACCGCAGTTCGCGGTGGACACCTGATCCAGAGTCGATACTGCGTTCCTTGACTTCAGAAAGGTATTTGAAACAGTTCCGTACTATCGTTAGTGAACATATACGAGTTTAGAGTATTGGATCATATCTGTGACTGCATTCAGAAGTTCCTAGCAGATAGAGCTCAATAAATCACTCTTTATTGCTTAAAATCGACAAATGTAATGGTTATTTCAGGAGTACGACAGTGTGAAGGGGTTCTTTACAGCGCACATAAATGATCAAATGGATGACGAAGCTTCAAGAGGCTTCCGGCAGAACATTCAATCATCTATGGGGAGTTGGCGACGTCAGAACACTGTAGCGAATTCGAAGAGCATCTACTGAACGTCTACGATTAGTGAAGGATCCGGAGGTCGTCCTTGAATGCTAATAAATGCGCGTATATAGGCGAAGAAACATATTACTGTTAGGTTGTACTATTGTAATCAAATCACTACAGGCAGTTATTACCGTGTTATAGGACTAATGGTCGCGAGTGATGAGACAAAATTATATGGAAAGCAGGTGTCAAAGTGAGATTCATTGGAAAAATCTCAATAAAGGTATTACGCGCAATAACACGCAGGTTGGTTTGAGCGCCCCAGCGTTTTGCTAGGCACAGTCCTGTTGCAAGTGGTACGTCGTTGTCCTCCTCCGACCTTTCAACTGACTTCACCAGCCAGTTATGAGGTGACTAACAGTTAAACGTTGACTTCAAACCACTGTGCAACTCTGAATTTCTCACATCAACAAACGTCTCCTGATATGAGACAACTGATAAGTGATAAATCATAATTTTAGGAGGGAGCGAGGAATGAAGCAGCTATCGTTTGATTTGTAGAGTACCGCGATACACCAAAGAATCTTAAGGCAATATACAGTGAGGTGACAAAAGTTAAAGGTTAGCGATATGCTGTATGATACAGGGGGGTCATAGCGCGTACACAATGTTGGAGGGCTGACCAGAAAGTAAGTTACGATCGGTTGCGAAATGGAAACGACTATGAAAATCCGATAAAGCTTTGCAAAGATGTGTTGGGCAGTGTCTCTAGTATGACTCTAGGTAGAATTATGTCGCTCTTTTCATTCCTGAGCTCTTACTGAGCGCGTAAAGATGTTATAGAAAATAGTGTCTCCCGCCAAGTACGAGGGCCTGGTGAGAATTTTCCCCTGAAGCTATGCAACCAACATTACATAACTGTCGTGCGGTTTCTTCTTCAAGACAATTCTCAGCCTCATTCTGCAGGGGCAATGAAGATGTTCCTGCAGCGTTTCAATAGGAAATGTTTGGTTACCCACAATACAGTCCGTAATTGTCTCCCACTGAGTTTGCTCAAACGAACCGATGGCTATGAAGACAAAATTTTGGCACAGACAACGAGCTTTAGGCCAGCGTAGAGAATTGGCGGAAAGCACGGGCGGCTGCCATCTATGATGAGGGTATTGGAAAGTTGGTACAACGCTACGACGAATGTCATAACGGCGACTACGTAGAGAAGTAGCTGAAAGGTGTAGGTAACTGTTACAAATGAAAAATTTCTGATTTTCACTGTGATTTTCATTTCGCGATCAATCGTAACTTACTTTCTGGACAGCCCTCGTATAAACGGGCACAGTATTGATGGAGTTGGATTTGTACTGAGGTGATTCGTATGATAATGTTTCAGACGTGTTTATGGCTGCACGAGGGAATTAACAGGTTTTGAACGTGGAATGGTAGTTGGAGCTAAACGCCTGGGGCATTCCGTTTTGGAAATCGTGGGGGAATTCAGTATTTCGAGATCCTCAGTATCAAGAGAGTGCCGAAGATACCAAATTTCAGCCATTACCTCCTACACAGACAACGCAATGGCCGACGGCTTTCACTTAACCACCAAGACCAGCGGGATTTGTGTAGAGTTGTCAGTGATAACCGACAAGCAATACCATGCGAAATAAACGCAGAAATCAATGTGGGAAGCACGACTAACGTATCCTTTAGGATAGTGCTGCGAAATTTGCCGTTAATGAGCTATGGCACAAGGATGCCTTTGCTAACAGCACGACATCGCCTGCAGCACCTCTCATCAGCTCGTGGCCATAATAGTTGGGCCCTATACGATTGGGAAACCGTGGCCTGGTCAGATGACTGACGATTTCAGTTCATAATAGCTGATGGTACGGTTCGAGTATGGACCAGACCGCACAAAGCCATGGACCAAAGTTGTCAACAAGGCACTATGCAAGCTGATGGGTGATGGCTCCATAACGGTGCGGGCTGTGTTTACATGGAATGGACTGGGTCCTCTGGTCCAGCTCAACCGATCATTGACTGGAACTCAGATATTTACAGGCCGTTTGCAGTCATTCGTGGACTTCATGTACGCAACCTATGATGGAATTTTTATGGATCACAAAGCACCATGTCACCGAGAAACCGTTGTTCGTAATTGTTTTGAAGAACATTCTGGACTGCTCGAGCGAAAGATTTGGACACCGAGGTCGGCCGATATGAATCTCATCAAACAGTTATGGTCAGTTAGTGCACAAAATCCTGCACGGGGGACGCTTTTGCAGTTACGGACGGCTGTAGAGGTAGCATAGCTCACTATTTCTGCAAGGGACTTCCAACAAATTGTTGAGTTCACGACAAGTCGAGTCACTGCAATACGCTGGACAAAAAGAGGTCCGACACGATATTAGGATTTATACCGTGGCTTTCGTCATCTCAGCGTAATTCATCCGGAAAAGAAGTTCATTTGAAAACACTTTTCCCATCTCTTACTGTTTATTGCTTATCACGTTAGAGTAACAGAACACGTAAGACCCAAACAAAAGGAGTGCGGGAGTGCGTTTCTCTCCGGCTCGTGTCATCTACGTGAAAGTTCTACGGATACTCTCAACTGAGACAGACGCAACAAGACAGGCGTTGAGCATCACGGAGGGCCTTGCTAGTAAATTTCCGATAGAGTACGTTCCAGGAAGGTTCTAAAATCATTTCGTCCCCATGCGTCTCGTGAAATGAGCACAGTGAGAAAATCAGAGAAATCAGGTCTGGGATGTTTCGCGAATTAAACAGACAAGGGGGTCCAATGATAACAGCACCAAAATTACCCTTAACCACACACCGCAAGCTTGTTTTCGGAATATAGACGCATATGCAAGCACGCAGAAACAGATCGTTCACGGATAATCAATGAGATTGGCCGTTAAAGTCTTCTACATGCTATCCGATTATTAAGAGGAAGTGGAGTTGCTGGCTCCTTCGATCACTATCCAGTCGTGTGAAACATACAAGGTGAAAACATTAATTATAGATCTGCCAGCGATATTGGGAATCATGCGATTGCTCAAGCTAGGGTGGCTTCCCAAGGTCACCGTCTCTAGTCTCTGATGTGCCAGACAGGCGCGGAACAAATCACGTAAAATGTGAAAACGACTATCTGTACCGAAACATCTTCAAGATGCGGGTACTCGTATGCGTAAGACACTACATTTATGTTTTTGGGCAATGTCATCCAGCAGGCCATTGTTGGAAACAGGAGTAGCTTTACTCAGCTGAGACATTTATTTCGCCAGTCAAGATATCGTGTGTACGCACTTGATCGCTGCTTGTTCTCAGATTTTACCCATATTGTTGATATGAAAATCAACTCGGTCCCACTCTCAAGTATTCATGTACATAATGAAGACCGACTCTAATCCCTTAATCTTTTTTAATGAATATATCAATGCTGCTTGGACATCTGAAACTGATTACAGAGAATCTTTTCTTGTGGCATACTAAAACGTATATTTCACACAGAAGTACTTGGTAACTTTCAAGATTAGCCTGTAGGAAGAATAGCCTTTGACATGAATGCAGTCTTTCCTATCTTGTTTGGGCTGGAAATGTGGCCCTTCGGAAAGCGTACGTTCGTAGAGTGCAAGTGGTTGGATGACTTCAATTGGTAGTTAGCTGTAAGTCGAAAGTTGTGAGTGGTTAGGCGCCATTTCATATTTCTAGTTGGTCACGCTAGTGCACATCTGCGCATGTCTGATTTGTCTTTTCAGATGTTTGCTACACCTTTTGCTTGTCCATGCACAAATTTGCCAAGAATTTTAGTGCACTGATGTTTTTACATAGTATATCGTGTTATTATTATTATTATTATTATTTTAGACTTCTTCTATTTTGAAGCGGTCTACCATGAATTCCTCTCCTGTGCCAGCCTCTTCACCTCAGAGTAGTACTTGCAACCTACGTCGTCAATTATTTGCTGGATGTACGCCAATCTCTGTCTTCCTCTAGAGTTTTTACTCTCTATAGTTCCCTCTAGTACCTTGGAAGTGGTTCGCAGATGACTTAACAGTTGTCCCGTCATCCTGTGCCTCCTCCTTGTCGTCAGTGTTTTCCACATATTCCTTTTCTCTGTGGAGAACTTACTAACCACCTAATTTTCAACAATCTTTTGTAGCGCCCCGATCAAATGCTTCGATTCTGTGCTGTTCGGGACTACCACGGTTTGTTTCGTTGCCATACAATGCTGTGCTTTAAAAATATTTCCTCAGAAATGTCTTCCTCAAATTAAGATACTAGCAGATTTTTCTTGGCCAAGAATGCCCGTTTTTGCCAGTGCTAGACTGCTTTTTATGTCGTCCTTGCTCCCACCGTCAGTTGTTACTTTGCTAGCTTTGCTTCCTCTGCTTCGTGATCCTTATTCCTGTTACTTCTCATTACTTCCGTCTTTCTTCGATGTACTCTCAATACATATCCTGCACTCATTAGACCATTCCATTCAACAGATTCTATAAAGCTTCTTCGTTTTCGCTGGGAACAGTAATGTCATCAGCGAGTCTTATAATTTTCTTCTGCCAGAATTTTCATCTCACTCTTGAACCATTCTTTTATTACCGTCGTTGCTTCTTCGTTGTATAGATTTAACAGTAGATGGAGAAAGACTGCATCCCCGTATTACACACTTTTTAATCTGAACATTTCGGTCTTAGTCATACACTTCTATTGTTCCCTCTCGACTTCGATGCTGCAAATTGGGCAACCAGTCTTGCTATTCAGGCTGAAGATTTTACGGACTAGATTTTGTTTTTTACAACGGCATTTGCAAATTCATAAAATGAGCAAATGGTCATAATTATTAAGGCGGAAACTTAGTATCGTTATAGAAGAAATACGAATTCGACGCAAACTGTCCAAGTTTTAACAGAGCCATTAATCGTATTTCGTGTTTGTAAAATTTATTGGGTTGGTAATTTATGTGTGATATGTGTACTGTAAACATGAAAATGGCATCGTGTCGGTTAGCGCTTGGCCTTTTATATTCCATTCTGGTACCGACAGATCGACAAGCATTGTGTTCTTTATTTTTGCATATGCTTTACTGCACGTCAACGACGCAGACAATGGCAGTAAATTAATTATAACAAGCGGCGTGGCTTCAGTCTCCTGTTTATTAATTTGACTATGAGAATACTGGTAAACAGTGCACCGGTTCAGATTATTCACGCAAACACTCAGTTGTGCGACTGGATTCGTGAGTTCCTGTCAAAGGTTACAGTTCGTAGTAATTTACGGAAAGACATTGAGTGAAACAAAAGTCGTGTTTGGCGTTCACCAAGGAAGTGTTATTGTCCCTTTGCTGTTCCTAATCTGTATAAAGGATTTACGAGACAATCTAAGTAGTCATCTTAGATCGTTCGCAGATGATGTTGTCATTTATCGTCTAGTAAGGTTGTCAGAAGAAAAACCCAACTGCAAAATGATTCTGACAATATATCTGTTTGTTGTCAAAGGTGGAACTGAATCTAAATATTGTGAAGTATGAGGTTATCAACAAAAAAGCTCTCTTTTTTAACTAAAAAAATAATAATTACAAATATGAAATACTTAAATTGGAACGATTAATAGATAATTTTTTGCTGAATGGGTACCAAAGACTACCTTTTAATGGCAGAACAATTACAACGTGCAACACATTTACTAAAGAATCTGCCTACACTACGATTATTCGTTCTCTTCTGGAGTATTACTGCGCGGTATTGGATTGGTATCAAGTAGGATTGACGGAGTACATCGGAAACATTTCAATGAAGAGCACGTATTTTACTACTGCAAAATAGTGAAGGCAGTGTCACAGACATAATAAGTGATTTGGGAAGGCAATCATTAAAACAAAGACTTTTTCTTTTCATGAAATTTCAATCACCAACTTTCTCCTCTGACTGCAAAAATATCTTATTCACGTCCACAACAACGTAATAAAATAAGAGAAATTAGCTCTCGCATGGAAAGATCTAGGTGTTCGCTTTTACCACAAACTGCCCGAAGATGGACCAATAGAACAATATCTTCAAGGCACTTAATTGTGAACTACATAGCAGTCACATAGATGTAGATGTAAACGTAGATCAATGCCGAGATGGTTTAACAGCAGCACACGTACGCCATTGGTGCAGAACTATTTCATGAAAAAGACGTTGAATTAAGGAAAATTAAAGTTTCACATCTTGAAGAAAGTGAAGTCTTCGGACATGGGCTGACGTGAATAAGTATATGAGAACGAATGTGTCCTCGGCCGTTCTGAAGGAACAATCTTGCCACTCCCTCCCAAACGATTCTGTGGAATCTGCCTAAGATCCAAGTCTCTAAAGTCCGACAGGGGTGTGGATACTGCTTTCCTGAAACTGAATACAATGATCCAGTCCATGTTCCCCCACGCGATACGATGAAACTACACATCTATTTATACGTGTATTTTGTGACATATGATAGCCGTTGATGTATTAGTGTGCCATATATTTGGAAAATATTTGTATGGTCTATTATGCAACGAAAATTAATCGAACATTAAGATAAATCTTTATACAAAACACTTCGTTGGAACGTCTTTCATATTGAAATCCGTTTTAGATCTGGCATTATCGTCAAATGTTTCAGTATATATCTTGTATACCTACACAACGAATCACTTGTGACGATTCCATACACCGAACTATGTGTCACACTACTTCATAACTCTCCACATTTTTTGCAAACAGTTATAATCAGTCAATCTGTTTCAGCATTTTCTGTACTTCTCTAATGAGTTTTTTTTTTTTTTTTTTTTTTTTTTTTTTTTTTTTTTTTTTTTTTTTTTTTTACAGGAGGTTGTAATACAGCGTGAAATGTGTCCTGCTACCTAAATGAAGTGCTTCTTGGGATCATACCCCACGCCAGCAATTTCTCAGCGGTATAATTCATGTTACCAATTCCCCCCCCCCCCCCCCCCAGCTGTTTTCCCCTCAAATATGTCCCTACAGACCACAGAAGAAAACAACTCACATTTTAAAAGCGACTAACAACCGATTATGAGATTGAAGTCTGGATTGTCGTCCATATCCTGCGACTCAAGTACAGTCAGCTGAAGCAATCCACAAGGATGCGACAAATTTACTGGGAAGAGAGTCTACTGTCCAACATGGTACAAACATAGAAAAAAGAGCAGAGATAAAACAGACAGGGTTTGTATAAAAAGGAAATGAGACTGAGCTTGTGAATCAAAATTTATTATAGATATCGCTACAACCACTTAGTACTATTCAATGTATTTGCCTAGAGAGTCAACAATCTGATACATGCGAGATTTCAACGCTTCAAACGCTACAGCGAACGTTGAGTCCTCCAGGGTCCTTTCAGACAACTTTTTAGTTTGGGGAACAAAAAAAGTCTGGTGGGGCCACATTGTGACTTTAACGGGCTAGGGGAACCGTTCGAATCCCTTTCTTGGCAAGGTAGCTGGCCATCATGAAGCAGGTGTGATTCGGCGCATTTTCATGATGCAGCTTCCAATCATAGGTGATGTCTGGCCTTTCGCGGTGGACCCTGGCTACGCAATGAAAAGCACTGTGGATGTTTGGCCTTGGGGCACAAACTCATGATGAACCACGCCTCTGACGTCCAAAAACACAGTCATCATCGTTTCCACCTTTGATTTGCTTATGCGAGCCTTTTTTTGGAGTGGTGATGCTGCAGTATGCCATTCGGCACTCATGGTCTTTGTCTCCGAGTCTTGCTGCAACACCCAGGTTTCGTCTCCGGTGATAACGTTATCTAAAAATTCCGGATAAGCTTCAAGGCTCTGTAGATTGCTTTGCTTTTGAACGTCTGACAAAATCTTCGGGACCTTCTTGGTGCAATTCTTCCTCATCGACAATTATTTGGTGATGATGCTGTGCACTGTCATTTTACCAAGTCCTTGGTCCTCTGCTATTATCCTGACACTCATCTGAAGGTCGGTGTTAAATAAAATGCGCCCACGGTCGATATTTTCGTCAGTTTTGTTACTTGACGGGCCCTCGGAACTCGGAACGGTCCTCGTTCTCAACACTGTGCTGGCCCTCTTTAAAGCTCTTCACACACCTGAAAACCTGGGCTTTTGACAGGCAATCATCCGTATACGATTTCCCTAGTTTCACACAAAACTTGATGGCGTAACGTTGCTCCACCGTTTGCTGCATGTTGCGCGACGGCTGACGACTCACTCAACGCACGATGCTACCGAGGCAAGAGCCCGCAGGCGACTGGTACGCTGCACGTTTTCGGCCAGACACCCCCTCCCCCACCAATCCCCCCCCCCCGCCCCCCTTCGCGAGCGCGCACTGTGAATTACAGTCGCGTCACAAAATAATCAGTCTCATTACTTTTTATACAAATCCTGTATGTAGATGCAAGTGCAACAATAATGTAGTAAATTGTGAAAAGTGTAAAAAGAAAGCAAATGAATGCATTTATACTACCACACTAGTACGAAAGAATGACAACACTTTAACTTGTTTGAATTTAATTTGTTTGAATTTGCCTTTGCCTTAAGTGTTACTGCTAGATACTTCCCGTTTGATTTTTATAGGCTGGCGACACTGTTTTCAATTTGCCCTGTCAAACTATGAGGAGAATATGTTTCCATTTGTAATACGTTTTTAGATTTTAATTTCATTTTGAGGTCAATCTAATTCCATTTTTGTCTGTTTTCTCATATTAGTACAATTATTGCTGCCAGTGTTTTAATTGTAGGTTTCGTTTGTTATGAGGCTTGTCTTCTGATGTAACGTTTCTTCCAAACTGTACCACACAGTATCAAGTTAAGTTTGCTGACCACCGTAACTTTCTCATCACACAGGTAACGTTCTGTTTCACAAGGTTCTCTTCTCACCTCTTCTTCCTAATTCTATTCTATTCTTAGAACATCTTCTTGGTGTAATGTGAAATAAACATTACACTAAAATAAGGTACATCCCTTCTCGAAGTGTGCTAGTTTGACTTCTTTCCTTGAGCTTATCATGTGTATCAGCGTCCTCTCCTTGCCATTAGGAAAACTCATATTCCATGACACGTGCTTGGGGGGAATGGAAACAAATTTCTACCTCAGTCAACGTTTCTGCCTGCGCTTGCTTCTTTCGGTCGAGCACTGTACATCTTCGCTTATTATACAGTGGAGTGCAATATATTCACATTGAATAAGGATGTAGTTGTAATTAAATGGTAGTTACTGATGGTCTGTTCCGTACAAAACGAAGTACAGAAATATGTTGTGACTTAATATACCGAATACAAAGGACTAAGGAAACAAAAATAAACAACTGAAGACAGTATTTTTATAACCAAAACTAAGATCAAATCTTGCTGCTTCACAGTTTAAACCATCAGGAATTATCCACACACTAACATTTAACTTAAGTAAGTCACACTCATGTAAAACATACTATCGAGGAAAAAAAATTAGTACACTTGGAGAAACGACATCCACTCTGACCCGATGACGGGATATGGCACCTGGTGATAGTAGACGTACCAGTAACGGATCAACGTCGTCCACCAACAAGTAGCACAGTGATATAGTTACCAGTGCGCCTAGCCACGCGAGATTAGCCGAGCGGTCTCGGGCGCTGCAGTCATGGACTGTGCGGCTGGTCCAGGCGGACGTTCGAGTCCTCCCTCGGGCATGGGTGTGTGTGTTTTCTTAGGATAATTTAGGTTCAGTAGTGTGTAAGATTAGGGACTGATGACCTTAGCAATTAAGTCCCATAAGATTTCACACACATTTGAACATTTGAACCTGGACGCCTACCGTGTCTACAATTCAATAGGAAATGCCTACAGCCAGAAGTGTGGTGCAAACTCGTCAACTAAGCAGGAAACCAATGCATAGAGACGCATTCGTGCTTCCTACTGCCATCTGAGTGAGACTGAAAGGGCAATTTGTGGCCATCCGACTGGCGGGATTGTCCTTTTTGAGAATTTAGACAAGTTGGATGTGCTGCTGCAGTTGTGGAACGATGCTGGTGTCACTGGTCACGTGAACACTCTCACGCCAGTAGACGAGGTACTGGACGTCTAAGCAGCACAGACGATTGCCAGGATCGTCGTATCGTGAGGACAGCAGTGGCAGATCGTACAGCTGCCACAACACAGACAAGAGGGCTTGTTAGTCCAGATATGTCAACCCAAACTAATAGAGCGTTTGTGGGATATGATGGGACGAGAAGTGACGCGTGTGACTCGTCAACCAACGACTCTGACACAACTACGTGAAGAGGTCAGCTAGGCGTGGCACAACGTATCTGTGCGATCGATTAGATGCCAGAGACAGCACCTGCATTGTCACCTGTGGAGGTTACACCACGACTAACATGGGTGTTATAGCATAGGTTGATATCTGGTTCCTAAGAACAGCTTGTACTGTTGATCTGTAAATGTAATTCTTTCACTTACTCCAGAGGCAGTTTTGCAGCAAAAATTTGAGTTAACTGGAAACCTTTTCAGCAGTGCAGTCATTCGTCTCTTTTGTTTCAACTGAGTAACTCATGAATGAAAAGAAGTTTACAGTGTTTTTAAAACTTGCAACGTAAAGTTATTAAACTGTTCTCAGAAATTTCTGTACTTGATTGTGAATTAATGATGAGTACTTACTTTAACTCTTCCGATACAAGCATATCTATATTTCTAGCCGTTAATTCTCGCCACAGCTAATAAGGGATTTTGACAATGAATTTAGTAAGTAAATTTAAAACAGAGAGGCTGTTAGAGAGAGGAAAGAAGCGTTTATGACTTTATATTAAATTCCCTGACGGAAGGATGGAAAGTAGGTGCTGAATATTTCGTAATATAGCGCTCTAAACCCGCCTGCATAGCCGAGATAGCGAATGCGTGATAATGCTGATTTGCCACAGGAAGACAGGTATAAATGTTTACCCCAGCCAGCGCCAAGTCAAGGCTTGAGGGATTCGATCACATTCTTGCAAACAGAATGACAAGTGAGCAGGAGAGCCAGTATTGCAAATGTAATGACGCAACACTGAGGCTATAGAGGTGGAAGGGGTGGGGAGAAGAGAGGGCGTGATGTTGGTGTTGTCCAAGAGTGATGTTGGTGCTACCCACACAACACACATACACACCTGACACATTGTAATAGGTCTGAAGAAGGCACCGCCAAACGACCTTCAATAGACCCTTGCCGAGCATGGCTTTCCAGAATTTCGTATGTGCCTCAATGATCATTTCTTGAAGGTAAGACTGACTTTGATCTAAGAAAAATGTAAACTGAAATTGGTCTTATAAACTACCTGTTTTGATTCCATTGTAACCGCTGTGCACAACGAGTGTAGTAAATTCGATGAAATGAAAAAAGGATTCAGCTATCAACAACATATGACGTAAACTTCTATAACAAAATGTGTTGTCAAAAGCCTGACGAGTCTACGTGCCTCGATTTAAAATTTTACGTTACGCTTTGTCAGTACTATTGACACTGTTATTTTAATTTACAGCTATTAAGTACTGAGCCTTGTATAATCTCTTGTTTTTACACTAAAGAAAATTATCCAATAGCTGAAATCGTGATCTGTAATGAAGTGACAGAGTGGATTTGCGACTAATTGCTGCATTTTCCTTTTCTTACATAAGTTTTCAAACATTACGTTCAAGAGAAAATTAAAATTTTCTTATATTTTGCCGACAACAACCCAATTCTAAAGTCGTGTCTATTATGTAAAGCTGTGGTAATACACAAGTTTAAAAGTCTATAGTTTTACTGGTTTCGAAGTTTTCAATTTTTAATATGATTTTATTGGTTTTCTTGAAAACCGACTTCTAGTACTCACAGCACAATTTTCACATGACCGATTTTGTAGGTACATTTTCAAAAGATGGTTCAACGGTTCTGTGCATTCATTTTATTAGAAGTATTAATAATTTTTTTTCAGTGTTTATCTCAGATTTCAGCCATAAAGTTTCTTTAATTATAGATACATAAATGTGATGGTAAAATACACAAATTACATTTTCGATAATATTAATGCATAGAAGTAATGAAACACATCAAGACTACCTCCTGCAAAAAATTCATTCATATTAGTTAATATCTATGAAAAAATTTGGCACTCACCTTAGAACAATAAACTTATCGTAAAACGGATTTTAACATTTTATCTAAAAATGAATGTTACTGTAAGACACATTCACCGGCACCCTAACGTTTTCCCTTATTGGTTATATGAGGCTTCTTCCTGAAATTTCAAGATCAAGATACCCTTTTTCTTGAATTTTCTGAATAAAAACCTACTGAGTCTCCTTGAGGAGGAACAGTGGTAGCGATATCTGATCGTAAGCCAACGCCTATTTCCTTTGAGCTTGCTGATAGCAGTGAACAGAACATCACTGTATTCTCTAAATTTATATTTACACATTCAATAGGCAAAGGGACTAATTTCCAACTACTGACTGCCAATTTTTTCTCTTCCGTTTTCCTGGAAATCTTGCAACTTGTTTTTTCCAGTTTGAGTTCATGACAAGTACGGTGTAAGGCTGATTCTGTTTGATGGTGATACAAATCAAAAATTGTATTTGACATCTTTTGGTGTACCACTCCCCCCTTACGCAGTCCGTATTTCAGACAGTTCTTAGATGTAATTCGAATACATCCAAATCGTTTTGGGGTTTAAGAATAAACAGTCCAAACATGTGAAGTAGTTATTAAATTTCTCTTGAAAAAAAACTGAACTCTTAGGTTGGAGTCTCCTCCTAAAATAGGGGGAGCTGTTTTTAATGGGACGAAAAGTAGCATAATGGCTGAGTTAGGAACTTCAAAGCAGCCAGGCGCATCAACATCACTGAAGAAGTGCAGGATGCCTGGTCTATATTTTTATTGCATGTGATGGTATCTTGATACGCTTAGTGTTCTAATAATGCGCTTAAAAACTTTGAACACAACGAACTAATTCAGTTTATAACAACACTACAATAGCTTCTATGCTAAAGATTATGAGTACTTGGAAGACAAACTGCGAGAAGCTGATGTGCGAAAAAAAGAAGAAAAGAAACGCTTTTAAACGTTGTGACTGAAGAGAGTAAACATCATATGGGACCAGAGAAATAAAAATCTCAATAATTTTTCCAACATTTTTACTGCGAAAGTACTTTTTTTTTTTTTTTTTTTTTTTTTTTTTTTTTTTTTTTTTTTTGCGGAGGAACACTCAACCAATGAATCTACAACTGGATCAGGTTACCATAAACTGCTTTTCACCTTGCAGAGGGCCGTGCACCTCCACTGATTATCGGATTATGCTGACAGTGCGGGAGCTCGGCTATAGCTAGAAATAATATTCACCTGGAGTTTGACGTTTGGATGATTATAGTTTCATTGCAAAATTAGTCTAATCGACTTGTGTTTCTTCAATGTAAATTTTCACGACTTTACAACTCTGTAGATGCGATTATGCTGATGCTCAGACTTACATGTACATTCCGTTTCTTCCATGATGAAGAGAACGGAAACCACCCAAAGAAGCTCATTGTCAGACTTAGGAACTTGGCTTCGAATTAAGAATTACTCACACGACGTTGATTCCTTAGTGAAAAGTAAAATAATTAATGTTCATTGACATTCTGTGTTTTTACGTTTACTGTTTAAATAAAAAGGTGACTTGACTTAGTTGGCTTATTTCCTGTTGGATCATAGGGCAGCAGTAAAGACCTTCCATCTGTTACTGTTGGCAGCCAAACATTTCACTTCATTCCATATTTTACCACATTTCAGAGGTTTCTCTTACGCCGTTCTTTTCCATGTCTTATTCGGGTGGCCATGTTTATTTGTTCCTTGTGGGTTCCAATCCAGTGTTGCATTTTCACCAACTCCTTGTTGTTTGCGTATTGCGTGACCAATCGACCTCCATTTTCCTTCCTTTATTTGTTCACGGATTGGTCGCTGGTTTGCCATCCCTCACAACTCGTCATTTGATATATCATCTGGCCACTTCACATTTCTAATTTTCCGAAGTCACCGCTTTATGAAGACTTGCAGCTGGTTTACTTTCCATGTTTCGCAACCATTCAGGAGGACTGACTTTACGTTGCTATTGAACAAGCGCAGCTTGGTTCGTCTCGAGATGTTTCTATTACGCCAGACAGGGTGCAATTGTAAAAAAGATCCATTTGCCTTCCGTATCCTACTCTTTACATCCTCCTCGGCCCCTCCATCTTGACAGATATACAAAGAAGTCTACTTGTTCCAATTCTTTTCCATACACTGTTAGCTTCGCTTGCTTTTCAGATCGCATTCTCATTTCCTCAGTTTTCTAAACATTTATTTTAAGTCCTGCAATTTCTGCTTTCTCTTTCAGTCTTTCCTACTTTTCTTCCATGTCACGCAATCTTTGCGAAAGCGGACAGATATCATCAGCAATGTCAAGGTCTTCAAACCTGTCTTGCTTTCCCCACTGAATACCTCTTCTCCTACCATCAACAACTCTTTTCATTACGCTATCCAGTACCAACAAGAACAAGGTAGGTGACGGAATTCATCCCTGCCTCACCCCAGCATTTATTTAGATAGATTGTCTAACACCCTACGTTCATATCCATCACACATGGTTTTAATAATATTTATTATCTTTGATGGTATTCCATATTCTTCCAAAGTATGCCATATAACTCTCATATTAAGAGAGTCAACTGCCTTTTCAAAATCAATAAATGTAAGGTAGAGTGTGTTCCGCCATTCTGCACTCTGCTCAAGTTTTATGCGCAGTGTGTTGATGACATCGACACAACTTCTGTGCTCTCTAAATCCAGCTTGCTCTTTTCTCAGTCGTTACCCGACTGAGTCCTTGATACGATTTAGCATCAATCTACAGAGTACTTTACTTGGTATAGATAGGAGGGTGATGCCTCGCCAGTTAATACAGTTGGTAGTATCCCCTTTCTTTGGCAACTTAATAATCACCCCTTCTTGCCAATCCTTTGGTATTTTCTCTCTTGACCATATCTTCTCAAACAATGGATGCAGTAGATTTACGGTGGTGTCAATGTCTGCTTTTAGCACCTCACGTGCAGTACTATCCATTCCTGGAGTCTTCCCGTTCCTTATCTGTTTGAGAGCTATTTCAATTTCAGTCTTAGTTGGTGTGTTTACATTGATTCCGTCACTGCCATCTGGAAAACTGCATTGCCTCTCCCTGTCTTCAGGTTGCTCTCTGATTAAGACATCAGGAAAATTTTCTCTCCATCTTCTAAGTTGTTCTTCTTCTGTCGCCAACAGCCGACCCTCCTTGCTTTTCACAGATCTGTTCTTGTTGAAACCTTTTGTGGACAACATTCTAGTATGCGGTACAGTTCTTTTGCATCACCCCTTACTGCGGCTGTCTGTGCTCTGAGCTCGCTCATCCATCCACTGTCTCTTATCATTCCTCATACTCCCCTTTATTTGAGTGTCAGTAGCTGCATACTCAGCTTGCATTCGAGTTTTCTGCTGTCTTGTTTTACTCATATTTAATTTAGCCTCAATCTCCTTCCTAAAGCTGATCAAATTCCATGTACGCTCAGACATCCAGTCTTTCTTCAAATGGTTTTTAAAGCCAAGTACCTTTTGGTTCATATTGCAATAGACATCCTTAATCTGAGTCCATGTATCATCAACACTATTTTCATCATTTTCCTGTGCTTCTTGGAGTGCCTCGTAGCGGTTTCTTAGCTCAATACAGAAAGCTTCTTGTTTTGCTGTTGTTCTAAGTTTTCCCACATTATATTTTTTCCGTCGTTTGAACTTTCTATTTGTAGACATGATTTTTAGTCTCAGATTTGCACAATAAGCCCCACGCTTATTTCTCACGTTCATCAGTGACCTTCTGAATTTTTTTGTTTAGATCAATTTAGTTTTCCCTTCTGTGATCAGGAAATACCCATGTAGTCTTACTGCAATTATTGTGTAGGAAAATAAAAAAGTAATGAAACATTAGTCTGCGTGCCTACGGAGTATCGCCTCAGTTGTGAGACTGGATTCATAACTCCTGTTAGAAAGGTCACAGTTCGTAGTAATAGACGGAAAGTCACCAAGTAAAACAGAAGTAATATCCGGCGTTCCCCAAGGACGTGTTATAGGCCCTCTATTGTTCCTGATCTATATTAACGACATACGAGATAATCTGAGAAGCCGTCTTAGACTGTTTGCAGATGATGCTGTTATTTACCATCTTGTAAAATCATCAGATGATCACAACGACTTGCAAATTGATTTAGATAAGGTATCTGTGTGGTGCGAAAGGTGAGTACTTCACATGAGTACTAAAAGAAACCAGCTAAATATCGATTAAGTGATAAGTCACACAAATCTGAACTCTGTAAATTCAGCTAAATACTTAGGGATTACAATTACAAATAACCTAAATTGGATCGATCTCATAGATAATATTCTGGGTAGAGCAAACCAAAGACTGCGATTCATTGGCAGAACACATACAAGGTGCAACAAGTCTACTAAAGAGACTGCTTGCACCACACTTGTCCCCCCTATTGCTGTGCGGTGTGGGATCCACACCAGGTGGGACTGACGGATGACATCGAAAAAGTACAAAGAAGGGCAGCTCGTTTTGTATTATCGCCAAATAGGTGAGACAGTGTCACAGACATGATACCTGAATTGGGGTGCCAATCATTAAAAAAAAGGCGTTTTTCGTTGCGACGGGATCTTCTCATGAAATTTCAATCACTAGTTTTCTCCTCCAAAAATGGCTCTGAGCACTATGGGACTTAACGTTTGACCTCATCAGTCCCCTACAACTTAGAACTACTTAAACCTATCTAACCTAAGAACATCACACACATCCATGCCCGAGGAAGGATTGGAACCTGCGACCGTAGCGGTCGCTCGGTTCCAGACTGTAGCGCCTAGAACCGCTCGGCCACTGCGGCCGACCTTTTCTCCTCCGATTGCGAAAACATTCTGTTGTCACCCACCTACATAGGGAGAAATGGTCATAACGGTAAAATAAGAGAAATCAGGGATCGCACAGAAAAATTTAAGTGCTCGTTTTTCCCGCGTGCCATTCGAGAGTGGAACGGTAGAGAGACAGCTTGAAGGTGGTTCATTGAACCCTCTGCCAGGCACATTATTGTGAATAACAGAGTAATCACGTAGAAGTAGATGTAGATGTTCATCCTTAATAATTTGATTCATCTCGAAAAAGGAAGGCATTGAGTTCGTAATCGTGAATGGAGTGACGTGAGCATCCTGCACCGGAAGGCTAGACTCCACGAACCGTACAGCGGGTCCTGATCTGTGTAACAATCATGGTGTCCTCTGAAAGCGAGAGATAACTCGCGGCTGCCTACGCGGGCGACGGCGTGTTTAATAAGGAGGCCTGCGGCTATGCTGGGCTGGGTCTGGGGCGGCATCTAATTTCGTGCGCCCTGGCGGCAGGTGGCCTTGTTAATACAGCACCGCCCCCGGCGCCCACCTGCGCGGCCGGGGTCAAGTGCCACCATTGTGCGACACGCCTTGCCGCCTGCCACCGCCTCTAGCCCAGCGCAGGTTCTGCCGCTGCCTCTGCCTTCGTTATCACGAACGGCGGAAAGCCTTCTTTTCAGGGGTGCCGCCACTGCCGTCAGGTGCAACAGCCTCCTCGAGTCCTTTCAAGAATTCAAATGCCGGACTGACAACATGTCTCTCGGTGCTTTGGGACCACACTATGGTGCGTTCACACTGGCGTACTCCTCACTAAAAGGGCCATTATTCCAAAAAAAAAAAAAAAAAAAAAAAAAAAATCCTTAGATGCTGGTGTCTTGTCCAACATACCATCACTGGCGAAAATCAGTGCCTGGTTTTCTGCAAAACTTCTACAGTGTGTCCGGAAATACACAGACGTGACAAGTCACGAAATAGCCATTAATATAGTGCCGGTCCTCCGTTCGACTGGCGTAGTGCAGCAATTCGACGTGTCATGAACACATCAAGTCGTTGGAAGTGCCCTGCAGAAATATTGAGCTATGCTGCCTCTATAGCTGCCAATAATTGCGAAAGTAGTGCCGGTGCAGGATTTTGTGCACTAACTGACCTCTCGATTATGTCCTATAAAAGTCCGATGGGATTCATGTCAAGCGATTTGAGCTGCCAAACTATTCGCTAGAATTGTCCAGAATGTTCTTCAAACCAGCCACGGACAACTGTATCCTGGGGATACGGCGCATTGTCGTCCATAAAAATTCTGTCGTTGTTTGGAAACATGAGATTTATGAATGGCTACAAATGGTTTCCAAGTAGCATAATATCAAGCAGACGACATGAAAACACACTAGTACGAGGCCACCACCACCTCGCACAGTGCCTTGTTGACAAATTGGGTCCGTGACTCGGATCCTACTACCAGCTCTTAGCAACTGAAACCGGGATGTATCTGACCAGGCCACATTTTTTGAGTCGTCCTGGGGTCAACCGACATGGTCGAGAGCCCAGGAGAGTGGCTGCAGGCAATGTGCTGTTAGCGAGGGCACCCACTTCGGTCGTCTCCTGCCATAGCCCATTAACGCCTAATTTTGCCACACAGTCCTAACAGATATGTTCTTCGTAGGTCTCACATTGGTTTCTACCGTTGTTTCACGCAGTGTTGCTTCCATGTTCACACTGACAAATCTACGAAATAACCACTGTTCTTGGTTGTTAAGTGAAGGCCGTTAGCCGCTGCGTTGTCCGTGGTGACAGGTTATACCTGAGATGCGATATCCTCGGCATCCTCTTGTCACTGTGGATCGCGGAATATTGAATCCTCTAACGATTTCCAAAATATAATGTCCCGCGCTTCCAGCTCACACTACCATCCCGAACTCAAAGTCAGTTAATTCCTGGCGTGCGGCCGTAACCACGTAGGAAACCTTCTAATGTGTATCACCTGAGTACAAATGACTGCTCCGCCAATGCTCTGTCCTTTTAAACCTTGCGTAGCAGATGCTACCGTCATCTTTATATTTGCATATCGCTACCCCATGACCTTTGCCACCTCATTCTAATGATACATCCTTCACAATCTCTCTCTAATTAAAGCTGGTAGAGAAATGTTTTTTGTGCGCAACAATTCGGAAGGCGCTGAAAATCTTGGCTACCCTTTCATTTGTTGTCGGATTGGAAATATACTTGATGGTATAAGTTGAAGCAAAGAAATTAGTTTTAAAGTGTTGCTAGAAAACGGAATGTAGAGCACCGTAACATTCACGGATAACAATTACAAGAATACAAGACTGGTTTGAAATCGACGGAACGGTGCATTATGTGAGTAAAGGACGTAGAGAAAGAAAGAGACGTTCGACAGACAACGAAAGTGTTGATTCAGTGATTCAGGTGTATCCACAATACCCGAAAACTGATTAGCGGTGTTCACAGGGTCTTCCAGACACACACATGGAAGACTTACTTCCTCATGGTATAAAATGATCTAAAGGAGCATGCTTCCGACAGGCGTATTGAATTTTGTGAGTGGTTCATGAAGATATGTGACCAAGATAGACGTTTCCTGGATCAAATTGTCTGTTCGAATGAACTGACCTTTAAACTAAACAGAACAATTAAAGGCCATAATCTGTACTACAACGAAAATCTGTACACAATTTAAGAAAGGCTTATTACTCTACCAAGAGTATTAGTCTGATGTTGTCTGTCGTCAAGAGGGTTAATCTGGTTATACTTCTTTGAAGAGGCTACTACAAGTGACTCTTACCTAGAAATGTTCCACGTGATAACCATAGCTCTGACTGACACACTTTTGAGCAGCGCGGAGTGGCCGCACCGTTAGAGGCGCCATGTCATGGATTGCGCGGCCCCTCCCGCCGGAGTTTCGAGTCTCCCTCGTCATGTGTGTGTGTGTGTGTGTGTGTGTGTGTGTGTTGTACTTAGCATAAGTTAGTTTAGGTAGTTTGTAGTTTGGTCCCTTAGGAATTCACACACATTTGACACTTTTTGACAAAGAAGATTATTACTTTTAACTGGATGAGGCGCTAACGCACTTTCAGCTTGATGGGAGGGATTTTCCATTCCCTTCTAAATGAATAAGATTAGGAGGAAGTGACATAATCCAGCTGGATCACCGGATTTAGGCGCTTCAGATTTCTATCTCGATGGTAATCTCAAGTATAAAGTGTTCACCGAGATAACCGCAGATACTTGACGATTAAATAGAGCAAATCGAGCGAGTCTGAGCTGCTATTTTGTTGCAACAAAAAAATTCATATATCGCTCTGTTGAAAGTTGTTATGGAGGATTCATTACTGAGGGAGGTGGTCTTATTAACAATTTAAGGTATACGAAACCAAAAACTATTCATTCCTATCTGCTATAATTAAAGAGATCAGTTCCAAAGAGCGTATACGTTATGTTGGACACTTTTCGTGGGCCGGCCGAAGTGGCCGTGTGGTTCTGGGCGCTGCAGTCTGGAACCGCGAGACCGCTGCGGTCGCAGGTTCGAATCTTGCCTCGGGCATGGATGTGTGTGATGTCCTTAGGTTAGTTAGGTTTAACTAGTTCTAAGTTCTAGGGGACTAATGACCTCAGAAGTTGAGTCCCATAGCGCTCAGAGCCATTTGAACCATTCTTTTTTCGTGTATTTCTTCCCCTGCGCAAATAAAAACTTTGTGACACTTAAGTTGGATTTTCATATTTAGTGATGAACCTTAGAGCCTGGGACCAAACTGGTCGTCTTCATCCGAGTCATGTTTGTTGCTAGTCTAAAACTCAGCTTTCAGACTCCGTAGTGGCAATCCTCATTCAGGCATCTGGAATAATGGTGGGTCAAGGAGAACTGCTGTTACGGTCTACAGCTGCAAACGAAGAGTTTCACCTCTAGTGCCGCGCAGGATTAGCAGAGCGGTCTAGGGCGCTGCAGTCATGGACCGTGTAGCTGGTCCCGGCGTAGGTTCGAGTCCTCTCTCGGGCATGGGTATATGTGTTTGTCCATGGGGTAATTTAGGTGAAGTAGTGTGTAAGCTTAGGGACTGATGACCTTAGCAGGTAATTCCCATAAGATTTCACACACATTTGAACTTCCTTTCACCCCTAGGACAAGAGAGCGCCCTGAACCTCTGTCCGCTCCTCCGCTGTCGGCAGAATGAAGGGTGACTTTTGACGCCGGAAGCCTTCGGCCGCCAATTCTGATTATGAATCAAAATATAAGCAGCGTCCGGATTCGAACCCAGGACCGAAGACGTTTTGATTATGAATCAAAGATACTACCCCTAGACCACGGGTGCATAAAAATCCAAATATTTAGTAAAAATAATACATTTACATACAGTTACACCCATCTTCCGCCTACAAGAGGTCTGTCACTGCCGTCAACTCCGTTGACCACTTACATATGGCATCCATCATCGTCAGTTTCGCTGAATAACGTATCCGTCCAGTGTGCTCCTGCTAGAAGTAGATCCGACTTGTGGGCTATGTTATTCCAACGAAAACTGTGTCCGAGCTCGACACTTTGTCTGTCGGTGAGGGAGGGGGGCGAGGGAGGGTTCGAGGACACATCTCTTTCGACAGCCATTTCCTTGTTGCTCATAGATCACTCTTGAAGGTCATGCAAAACATGTTCGGCAATTATAGATTAACATCGAAATCCAAACGGTCGTTGTCACGACTCTTTGTTCCTAGAAATGGACGATTCGTTGAAAATGCTAGTCATTCAAGCGATGCTTCTGTTTCTTAATACATACTTCAAACGGAAAGAAAAAATAATACAAAGCTATTTAAAGAAACTCTGTTTCTAAAATCTCTAACAATGCTGTAAATTACCTGATAATGAAGGAGGCAAGACATAAATAACTACAGGCTGATGAGTTTCCTCTCCTTAAAACACAATATTTTAATCAAAATCGACCCCAGCTGTATAAAAGAGAAACATTGGATTTTAATGAAGCACAGAAGTACGCTTTCCTTAGAAGTCTATACAAGACAATGGATCTGCGGTAAATATCGAATTAACTTACTTATATAACGAAGCTTTGTCTGAAGTTCATAGATTTTAAGGAAGCTTTTCAGTAGATTTCTACGAAACCTGTACTAGCGGCGCTTGAGCAACAAGGCAAGGGATCCAATATGCTTTAGCACACTACAGAATGTATCCTGAAAAGCAACAGATTCCATTCAACTACGTTAGGATGGAATTTCAGCACTGGAATGGAGATCAGAGAAGGAGCTTGGGTCTCTGTTAGAGTCGTTTCATACAATTTAACTTGTATTATGTGCAGCCACGCTCAATTATTTATAATTTAGTTTTGTACTTCAAGTTTGTCCCCATTCAATGGTACCCACTTACATTAAAGCATCAGTTTTCCAGTAAGGATCTAATATGTCGTGTATATGGTAGCAGTACAGCATCTGCTGGCCGCTGTGGTATCAATAGTGTAGCCAACGTAGCTTTCTCGGTCAAGGCCAAGAAACTTGTACCGTTTCGGCAGTCATTCGACAACAGGTAAGGTGGTGGCGGAAATTATCTCTTTGGCGAAAAGGCTCTCTCTGGTCTCTTCCGGCTACCTGCAGGCAGAGCGTGCCCCCGCACTCGGAACTGGACTTTTGATGAGCGAATACGGTATTCTTCAGAGTGACTTGGCGCTAATGAGCGGTTTAATGTGTGATGGTTTATAGCAGGGATGGGCTAAACTGCGGTTTTCCGATATCAGTGATTTCTGTGAATGCTACTTTTCGGTGACTGCGACCCTTAACTGTGATTTGTAGCAATTACAGAATCGCTGTTAACGAATTCACAACTTGTATCCTTCCGCACCCATCTAATGCGATTTTTGCTACTTCTGCGATTTTCAAGATTTCTGTGACTTCTACAATTTCTGCGGTTTATTAGATTTCTGCGAATTATCACTGGTAGATGTTACACTGCCATTAGTCAGAGTAAGAAGTGAACTATGTTAATACAATCAAGAAATATGTTCTCGCCTGTATAGACGATTACATGTCAAGACCTAAGGCTAACGTTTCAATATCCCAACTGACAAAAAGTTACGTGGAATAGTTTATTAATATTTCCAACGATTCTTTCCCACCCGATACATGATATAGGAAAGATACGCTTGCCCAAAAACAAAATGTATGTTTTACTTATGTTCTTCCTTTGGCTTTAACTTTGTATCAATTGGACAAGTGTGAAAAATATTGATAGGGTGTCCTGAGACTCGTAAGAAAAATTACCATACAATGCAATAACAGTTCATCTTTGGAATACGGGTTCTCCACGATGTAATGTTCACAGGTACCTGAACCACGTTTTCAGTGCGGTATAGCGACAATTCAGAATTGCAATGTGTAGCTGGAGTCAACCAATTAAATACTCGTGATCGCGCCAGTTTTTTTCCATTACGAACATAAAGACTTTCAAATCGTCATTTTCCTTGCCCATTCGTAGAGCATCTCTAAATTAATGTAGCACGTTATTCTATTATCGATGTGTATTAACAGGAGCAGCAAAACACGAAGAATAATCAGTACTCCACCTGCAACTGAGCAGCGCTTCTGCATAGCGGTAGCAACAAGTAATTCTTCGTGTTGTCCTGTCCATGTTAACAGACAGTGATAAAAAGGAATATCGCACTAGACCAATCTACGACCGCTGTGTCAAAAGGGCACGTGAAATTCCACTTCAAAAATAATTTTGTTTGTAACGGGACACAAACCGGCGCTTAGCATGAAAGACGTGACGAACACTACTTGTTTGGGCTGACTCCAGCCAAACATTGCAAAAACCAAATTACAAATATTTCCCGAAACGCTAAAGAAAATGCGCCGGATTACTCCTAGGAGAGACACCGTGATAAATATTTTCATCCTCGTATCTAAGACTGCGTCAGTGGCACCGACATCGGTGGATTCGGCTGACGATCGACATCGTTCGAAGGCGACGGATCTTTCCAAATCAGTACGCTATTACGTGCACGGTCACAAAGCAGCCGATCTCATCGTCCGAACGTACAGACCTCGGACTGCTCACTCTCATCTAATACTTTCCCCTCTTTATGGAAGTGTGTGGGAGAGTTTGTAGCCTTGCGGCTTTTACTCCACTTTGTACTTGTGTGTGTGTTTATTTCTGTGATTTTTGGGTGTCTACGTGATGTGATGATTGTTCTCTGTGTGTCTGGTACTTACCTGAGGTTGGCGAGAAGCTTTATATTATGGGGGAGGGACAAGGATCAGGAATGCGATATAGGGATATTCTCTTCGACTTAGTCGTCGAAGATCCTCATTTGGCGTTTGTGCTTGTCACGGGACATGTCATGCCGATAACACCCTTGCCAGATCTTGGATACACTCTTTTAGGAGTGGGATTTCAGCTGCGGCTTGCAGATCATCAGTTGGGAATGCGAGGGGTAGACGCAATGCCCTCCTGAGGACGCGATTCTGCAACCTCTGGAGTCTGTCCAGCTGCTGCTTCGCAGCGTATCCCCAGACAGGGCATGCATACTCCATTACTGGCTGTACCAAGGCCTGAACCTCGCACTGCAATTGAAATCGGCGCGAAACTTTCCTGGGAAATTAAAACTGTGTGCCGGACCGAGACTCCACCTCGGGACCTTTGCTTTCCGCGGGAAAGTGTTCTACCAACTGAGCTACCCAAGCACGAATCACGCCCCGTTCTCACCGTTTTACTTCTGCTAGTATTCTGGAAACATCCCCGAGGCTGTGGCTAAGCCATGTCTCCGCAATATCCTTTCTTTCAGGAGTGCTATTTCTGCAAGGTTCGCAGGAGAGCTTCTGTAGAGTTTGGAAGGTAGGAGACGAGGTACTGGCAGAAGTAAAGCTGTGAGCGAGCGGCCTGAGTCGTGCTTGGGTAGCTCAGATGGTAGAGCACTTGCCCGCGAAAAGCAAAGGTTCCGAGTTTGAGTCTCGGTCCGGCACACAGTTTTAATCTGCCAAGAAGTTTCATATCAGCGCACACTCCGCTGCAGAGTAAATATCTCATTCTGAAATCAGTCTGTTTCCTCGGCCGAACCAACCTAAGTTCTCACTCTCGATATATGGACCATGTGGAGCTAATCAATCCATAAAAGAAAACGTTTGTGGCACCTTGAGGATAAAAAAATATAATAACCGAGATATAGCACGAAATCTATAGACTGAAATCGCTGCTTTATTGGAAACGACATGCAGGCAAAATCTGAATCGGAAATTTCAGTCGTAAATCATAACGTCCACAAATTATTTGTTCAAGCGAGAATGGTGTCGTATCTTATGATTAAATTTAGTGTAATGAAACGTTTCTGGATTGTGGTAAGTGGGAGTTAGCCGCCTACGATTTATTAAAACTACCTACGCGCATATCTGTTCTAGGAAAGCGGTGATTCTGTTCTTCGTGGTGGATTGCAAACCTAGTGAGAGGGTTTCAAATTTTCAGTGGTCTAGCTTATCAGCGTATCTTATTCTAAGACCTACACTCCCTGAAATTGAAATAAGAACACCGTGAATTAATTGTCCCAGGAAGGGGAAACTTTATTGACACATTCCTGGGGTCAGATACATCACATGATCATACTGACAGAACCACAGGCACATAGACACAGGCAACAGAGCATGCACAATGTCGCCACTAGTACAGTGTATATCCACCTTTCGCAGCAAAGCAGGCTGCTATTCTCCCATGGAGACGATCGTAGACATCCTGGATGTAGTCCTGTGGAACGGCTTGCCATGCCATTCCCACCTGGCGCCTCACTTGGACCAGCGTTCGTGCTGGACGTGCAGACCGCGTGAGACGACGCTTCATCCAGTCCCAAACATGCTCAATGGGGGACAGATCCGGAGATCTTGCTGGCCAGGGTAGTTGACTTACACCTTCTAGAGCACGTTGGGTGGCACGGGAAACATGCGGACGTGCATTGTCCGTTGGAACAGCAAGTTCCCTTGCCGTTCTAGGAATGGTAGAACGATGGGTTCGATGACGGTTTGGATGTACCGTGCACTATTCAGTGTCCCTCGACGATCACCAGAGGTATACGGCCAGTGTAGGACATCACTCCCCACACCATGATGCCGGATGTTGGCCCTGTGTGTCTCGGTCGTATGCAGTCCTGATTGTGGCGCTCACCTGCACGGCGCCAAACACGCATACGACCATCATTGGCACCAAGGCAGAAGCGACTCTCATCGCTGAAGACGACACGTCTCCATTCGTCCCTCCATTCACGCCTGTCGCGACACCACTGGAGGCGGGCTGCACGATGTTGGGGCATGAGCGGAAGACGGCCTAACGCTGTGCGGGACCGTAGCCCAGCTTCATGGAGACGGTTGCTAATGTTCCTCGCCGATACCTCAGGAGCAACAGTGTCCCTAATTTGCTGGGAAGTGGCGGTGCGGTCCCCTACGGCACTGCGTAGTATCCTACGGTCTTGGCGTGCATCCGTGCGTCGCTGCGGTCCGGTCCCAGGTCGACGGGCACGTGCACCTTCCGCCGACCACTGGCGACAACATCGATGTACTGTGGAGACCTCACGCCCCACGTGTTGAGCAATTCGGCGGTACGTCCACCCGGCCTCCCGCATGCCCACTATACGCCCTCGCTCAAAGTCCGTCAACTGCACATACGGTTCACGTCCACGCTGTCGCGGCATGCTACCAGTGTTAAAGACTGCGATGGAGCTCCGTATGCCACGGCAAACTTTCTGACACTGACGGCGGCGGTGCACAAATGCTGCGCAGCTAGCGCCATTCGACGGCCAACACCGCGGTTCCTGGTGTGTCCACTGTGCCGTGCGTGTGATCATTGCTTGTACAGCCCTCTCGCAGTGTCCGGAGCAAGTATGGTGGGTCTGACACACCGGTGTCAATGTGTTCTTTTTTACATTTCCAGGAGTGTATATTTGTCTTTCACATGTACGCTGCATGGCAGACATTGAATTTTAATGAACATACTTCTGCTTCTCTGCTTTTCTTGAACGTGTGCAGAGAGTTTGTAATCTTGCTTTCCAATGTCACGGAGAACCATCTAGAGTACGTAACCCAAAGTTTCTCTCTTCGTCTCACACGTTCGTAAAAGGGGTCTTGTTATTCCAGTAACTGGGAGAAACTTTGCTGCTGAACTCGCCACGTTCTTTTCAAGATGGATATTGGACGCTCACATGAATTCGGCATCTTTCTGGTAACAAGAGCGGCAGTGCAACTCTCGCCTCTAAGCACACTGGCTTCGTGGCATCCATCCCACCCAATGACATTAAAATAAGTTCTTATCCCTGTTTTAGAAAAAAAAAACCTCTAACCTAACGCCATTCGCCCGCATCTCGTGGTCGTGCGGTAGCGTTCTCGCTTCCCGCGCCCGGGTTCCCGGGTTCGAATCCTGGCGGGGTCAGGGATTTTCTCTGCCTCGTGATGGCTGGGGGTTGTGTGTTGTCCTTAGGTTAGTTAGGTTTAAGTAGTTCTAAGTTCTACGGGTCTGATGACCATAGATGTTAAGTCCCATAGTGCTCAGAGCCATTTGAACCTAGCGCCATTCAGCCCGTCAAAAACTGATGAAGGAGACCGGAAGCATTGTGTCCAGTCTGTCAGCCAACCTCTGGCTACGGCGTCTGACTACCGTTGTCGGTGCTGCTGCGAACGCAGCCTAAGGCGGACGTCGCAAAGCACTGGGAACCGCCATCGCGCTGCACGCTGCTGTGGAGCCTCATCTCCGCCCCCTAAGCGTTTGCTGAGAGGACAGGCCCAGCGCCGCTGGAGAGGTGCTCCAGACCACCCCAGCCGCCCCCACTCGCAAGCACCGCGCAGCGTCCGTGTTCCGGGGGTACGCGCACACCGCATGCGCCGAGCGACAGCTCGCCGCGCCGCTGGCCGATATCGACTGGCGCGCCCGCTGGATCCTGACCCCTCTGTCGACAGGAAACGATGCCATCTCATAACTCACTGAACGCCTCTGCAGTAAATCTCTCACGAGAGTGCTCCAAAGATCCACACGGCGCCGCCGCTGGATAACAGCGTCAGCGCTCGCTTTGCGCAATACGCGCGCAATTTGCTAAAACGTAACTGTCAGTTAATTCTTGTTCTACCTGTTACCCTTCCCGTTTCAAAGTAGTATTGTTCTTTGGTTTATTAACTTAGCAGTTGACAAACCTGGGATTGCCCAGGTATTCATTTCGCCCGTTTTCTGTCAGAAACGAAAACGAAAAATGAACCGCGTTTGCGGAGTAACATAAAAAAAATAATTTCCATATATTTATTTTCATTTACGAAACAGTCGTGCAAATACATATGCGTAGAGGACAAATCTAAAACTACAGTTTCCCGGACAGTTTCTGTACGCTGGGCGCAGCTACTTCTAGTGTGTCAAAAGCGATTTTTTAAATTTCTCTATGGCAACGCCTCTTAGTATATCTATTGACAACCATTTTTTTTTTTTTTTTCATCTGCAGCCTCTTGCGCTTCGCAGTTGAAAACTGCCAAAAGCGCTGTCGGGTATCAGGAATGTCCTTAAGCTGACTGGACTGTTGGGACTGTATTACTAGTAGAGAAGAAATCTGTTAAGATTCCATGCGCCATGCGGCATTTTTTCTCGTATCTCACTGTTTATAACATACCTCTTGATCTATACATAATGCAATCATATATTACTGTAGATGCATTCAGCAGCATATATGGATACTGGAATGAGATTTTCACACTGCAGCGGAGTGTGCGCTGACATGAAACTTTCTGGCACATGAAAACTGTGTGCCGAACCGAGACTCGAACTCGGGACCTTTGACTTACGCGGGCAAGTGTTCTACCATCTGAGCTACCCAACCACGACTCACCCCCCGTCCTCACAGCTTTACTTCTGCCTGTCAACGGTCCCGAGTTCGAGTCTCGGTCGGGCACACAGTTTTAATTTGCTACGAAGTTTCATGCATGGATACTGTCTGCGAAATAGGCTATGAATAGAATTATGAGCATGGAAGCAATAAATTTACACGACATGCATTTTGCGACAGTTACCTCTCATCTCATTATTTGTGATATCATATGTTCTGATCTATCGTAGGTATGTGTTTCTTATCCCCACAGAGCTTTTTGTCTTACATTAAGAGATAAGTGTACGAAGCTTGGTGGAAGTCAGTCCAGTGGTTTAGGAGGAGATACGGGACATACACACGTACATACATTCATTTTTATAATACGTATAGGTTGTAATTGCGTATTGTATTCATTAATTATCCTCCTAACTTAAGATTTCAACAGCTGGTTTTCAACATGTGACAAAGTAATTCAGAGAGCTTTCTTTTTTATTTATTTATTTTGCAGGTACCGCACATTTCACAACATATGCAGACGGAGACCATAGGCGAAACTTCTGTGTGCAGCCCGATCCAGAAAGAGGAGTCCGATATCCGGTGAAACGAAAATTTCTAACAAATTTTGGAAGGGAAACCAGTTATGTAGGTTTGGCATAGGTCATTTATGGAAACAGACACAGATTCTCAAAAGCAAGGTGAAGGGCGTCCATACATTTGACACGCAAAAGTGGACAAGGTACGGCAGTCATTAGCAAGGAGTGCAACACAACCACTGCTTGCGGTGACGACGATCAACATTTCACAAATTCTTCCATGAGAACTACCGTCTTAATGTCTAAGAAGATAATCCGCTTCAGGCGGTAAGGCCCACGAACAAAACACAGCGCAAACAGTTTGCGCTGGATATGCTAGAGAAAAGTGTAGCAAAACAATTACCTTTAGCGAAAGATTTGTCTCTCCGATAGTCAGTTAATCAAGTACTCGGGAAACTGAAGAGTCATAATGTTCGTACATGGCGATCAGAGTATCTTACGTTACACGTGCAATGAAATGAGAAAAATTCCAGGGCCCAGGCGTGCTGTGGACTTATGCACAATTGTTGATCTCCGCTATTGTTTTTGAGTGGTTCTATCGACCACCTGCACATGTTATAAGAGTAGAGGAATATGAAGGCTTGACCACACTAAGCTGATTCGAATGATTGTGTGTTGCAGGAGTAACGCAGAGATGATGATATCACGGGATACAGTGAAGACCTGCATAAAATCAGTCTTCGGAAAGAAAAAAAAAACCACTCACAACTTCCGTGTTTAAATTTTCGTGAACCAGCTATAACAAGTATTACTTTCCCAATGCATGAATTTTATTTAGTTATTTTAATCATTCAGTTAAGGTAACGAGCTACTACATTTTTATTACCACTCCATTGCAACCTAGTGTTGCCATGTGACACTTTTAACGACACGATTTTTATGTTTTCTTGCAGTTGTCTTTTTATAAGAGGGCAGAGGGCCCTACACAGCCTTTCTTCCGATATGTTGGGCCAGGAAGTGCAATACTGCTTGCAATAGTAGTAAAAGCGTCTTTTTCAACTGGCTTACCGTGTATAACATACAGTCGCCTTTGGTAGACGTATTATTACTCACTTGTCTCTTGCTGTTGCCTCTTATAGATATTTTTTTTTTGTTTTGAAATAGACTCCTGTACTGTAAAATTCGAAGAAGAGTAACAAATTAATATCATAAGGATTGCAAGATGGCGGAAGTCCTTTCTTGTCATCAATCTTATGACCGGTGTGATGCTGCCCGCTACTGCTCTCCCCCTCCCCCCCCCCCCCCACCCGTGCCAACCTCTTCATCTCAAAACGGCAATTACACTCAACGTCCTGAATTATTTGCTGGATGTGCTCCTGGCTCTCTTTTCCCCTGCGGTTTTTACCATTTACAGCTAGGCAGCTTCGTTTCTCAACAGTAGGTCTTCTCCTCGCCGATACTGCGACTTCTTATTTTATCCTACCTTCTAATCGTAACATTCGCCTAAATGATGATGATGTTTGATTTGTGCGGCGCTCAACTGCGCGCTCATCAGCGTCCTTATAAAGTCGCAATTTTCACACGTTCCAGCTTTTTCACCGAGTCGAATCTAGCCACTGCCATGAATGATGAGTCCCTGGGCACAGAAAATCCCCAACCCGGCAGGAAATCGAACCCGGGATCCTGTGATCCATAGGCAGCAACGCTCGCCACTACACCACGAACTGCGGACACATACGTCTAAAGCACCACATTTAAAAGCAAAGGCTTTGATTCTCTTCCTTAATTCCTACATTCCATGTTCAACTTCTATAAAACTCTGTGCTGCAAAAGGACATTCTCTCAGATTTCGAATTAAGACCGTGTTTGATATAGGGATACTTCTTTCGGCCAGAAATACCCCCATCACCAATGTTACTCTGCTTTTTATGTTCTTCTCTCTTCGTCTGTCATGTGTTGTTTTGCTTCCAAGATAGCAGAAATTCTTCCTTTCGTGGTCGTCAATGTTGGCGTTAAGTTTGTTCCAAATCTCATTTCTAATACAATTTACATAATAATATTCAACAGAAAACACTCCACAGCGCTCAGAAAAATTGTTTTTCGTCATGAACCGAGTTTCGGTTTCTTAGGCCACCTTCAGGTGAGCGTCAGCACGAATTCCGCATAGGTACGTTGGCACGGATTACAACTGCAAATCAGACGTTTCATCCGTTTCAACCCGTGGAACATAATTTTCAAACCCCATTGACGGTACACCAAAATCATCCCATAATCCTCTGAGAGTTTTGAAATTGTTGCCAGGTGCAGACAAAAGAGGAACGAATGGTCTTCACCATCCTGTAAGTTCTAGTACATAACGCAATCGAGCCAACACTTTCCACCGAAAATGTAAACAAAATTTATATTTACATTCACATGTCTAATACCTTCTTCCCTTATTCAACTCAATGGTAAGGCTTTACTTTTCACTCTGATAGGGAGGTCTCCTTGCCCAGTCTGTTGTCAACTGAAGATGGCTCTGTTGTTGTTGTCTTCAGTCCTGAGACTGGTTTGATGCAGCTCTCCTTGCTACTCCATCCTGTGCAAGCTGCTTCATCTCCCAGTACCTACTGCAACCTACATCCTTCTGAATCTGCTTAGTGTACTCATCTCTCGGTCTCCCTCTACGATTTTTACCCTCCAATGCTAAATTTGTGATCCCTTGATGCCTCAAAACATGTCCTACCAACCGATCCCTTCTTCTAGTCAAGTTGTGCCACAAACTTCTCTTCTCCCCAATCCTATTCAATACCTCCTCATTAGTTACGTGATCTATCCACCTTATCTTCAGTATTCTTCTGTATCGCCACGTTTCGAAAGCTTCTATTCTCTTCTTGTCCAAACTAGTTATTGTCCATGTTTCACTTCCATACATGGCTATACTCCAAACAAATACTTTCATAAACGACTTCCTGATTCATAAATCTATATTCGATGTTAACACATTTCTCTTCTTCAGAAACGCTTTCCTTGCCATTGCCAGTCTACATTTTATATCCTCTCTACTTCGACCATCATCAGTTATTTTACTTCCTAAATAGCAAAACTCCTTTACTACTTTAAGTGTCTCATTTCCTAATCTAATTCCCTCAGCATCACCCGATTTAATTTGACTACATTCCATTATCCTAGTTTTGCTTTTGTTGATGTTTATCTTATATCCTCCTTTCAAGACACTGTCCATTCCGTTCAACTGCTCTTCCAAGTCCTTTGCCGTCTCTGACAGAATTACAATGTCATCGGCGAACCTTAAAGTTTTTACTTAGTCTCCATGAATTTTAATACCTACTCCAAATTTTTCTTTACTGTTTGCTCAATATACAGATTGAATAACATCGGGGAGAGGCTACAACCCTATCTCACTCCTTTCCCAACCACTGCTTCCCTTTCATGCCCCTCGACTCTTATGACTGCCATCTGGTTTCTGTACAAATTGTAAATAGCCTTTCGCTCCCTGTATTTTACACCTGCCACCTTTAGAATTTGAAAAAGAGTATTCCAGTCAACATTGTCAAAAGCTTTCTCTAAGTCTACAAATGCTAGAAACGTAGGTTTGCCTTTTCTTAATCTTTCTTCTAAGATAAGTCGTAAGGTCAGTATTGCCTCACGTGTTCCAACATTTCGACGGAATCCAAACTGATCCTCCCCGAGGTCCGCATCTACCAGTTTTTCCATTCGTCTGTAAAGAATTCGCGTTAGTATTTTGCAGCTGTGACTTATTAAACTGATAGTTCAGTAATTTTCACATCTGTCAGCACATGCTTTCCTTGGGATTGGAATTATTATATTCTTCTTGAAGTCTGAGGGTATTTCGCCTGTCTCATACATCTTGCTCATCAGCTGGTAGAGTTTTGTCATGACTGGCTCTCCCAAGGCGGTCAGTAGTTCTAATGGAATGTTGTCTACTCCGGGGGCCTTGTTTCGACTCAGTCTTTCAGTGCTCTGTCAAACTCTTCACGCAGTAACGTATCTCCCACTTCGTCTTCATCTACATCCTCTTCCATTTCCATAATATTGTCCTCAAGTACATTGCCCTTGTATAAACGTTCTATATACTCCTTCCACCTTTCTGCCTTCCCTTCTTTCCTTAGAACTGGGTTGCCATCTGACCTCTTGATATTCATACACGTGGTTCTCTTCTCTCCAAAGGTCTCTTTAATTTTCCTGTAGGCAGTATCTATCTTACCCCTAGTGAGATAAGCTTCTACATCCTTACATTTGTCCTCTAGCCATCCCTGTTTAGCCATTTTGCACTTCCTGTCGATCTCATTTTTGAGACGTTTGTATTCCTTTTTGCCTGCTTCATTTACTGCATTTTTATATTTTCTCCTTTCATCAATTAAATTCAATATTTCTTCTGTTACCCAAGGATTTCTAGCAGCTCTCGTCTTTTTACCTACTTTATCCTCTGCTGCCTTCACTACTTCATCCCTCAGAGCTACCCATTCTTCTTCTACTGTATTTCTTTCCCCTATTCCTGTCAACTGTTCCCTTATGCTCTCCCTGAAACTCTGTACAACCTCTGGTTCTTTCAGTTTATCCAGGTCCCATCTCCTTAATTTCCCACATTTTTGCAGTTTCTTCAGTTTTAATCTACAGGTCATAACCAATAGATTGTGATCAGAGTCCACATCTGCCCCTGGAAATGTCTCATTACTTAAAACCTGGTTCCTAAATCTCTGTCTTACCATTATATAATCTATCTGATACCTTTTAGTATCTCCAGGGTTCTTCCACGTATACAACCTTCTTTCATGATTCTTAAACCAAGTGTTAGCTATGATTAAGTTGTGCTCTGTGCAAAAATTCTACTAGGCGGCTTCCTCTTTCATTACTTAGCCCCAATCCATATTCACCTACTATGTTTCCTTCTCTCCCTTTTCCTACACTCGAATTCCAGTCACCCATTACTATTAAATTTTCGTCTCCCTTCACTATCTGAATAATTTCTTTTATTTCATCGTACATTTCTTCAATTTCTTCGTTATCTGCAGAGCTAGTTGGCATATAAACTTGTACTACTGTAGTAGGTGTGGGCTTCGTATCTATCTTGGCCACAATAATGCGTTCACTATTCTGTTTGTAGTAGCTTACCCGCATTCCTATTTTCCTATTCATTATTGAACCTACTCCTGCATTACCCCTATTTGATTTTGTGTTTATAACCCTGTAGTCACCTGACCAGAAGTCTTGTTCCTCCTGCCACCGACCTTCACTAATTCCCACTATATCTAACTTTAACCTATCCATTTCCCTTTTTAAATTTTCTAACCTACCTGCCCGATTAAGGGATCTGACATTCCACGCTCCGATCCGTAGAACGCCAGTTTTCTTTCTCCTGATAACGACATTCTCCTGAGTAGTCCCCTCCCGGAGATCCGAATGGGGGACTATTTTACCTCCGGATTATTTTACCCAAGAGGATGCCATCATCATTTAATCATACAGTAAAGCTGTATGTCCTCGGGAAAAATTACGGCTGTAGTTTCCCCTTGCTTTCAGCCGTTCGCAGTACCAGCAAGCAAGGCCGTTTTGGTTAATGTTGGAAGGCCAGATCAGTCAATCATCCAGACTGTTGCCCCTGCAACTACTGAAAAGGCTGCTGCCCCTCTTCAGGAACCACACGTTTGTCTGGCCTCTCAACAGATACCCCTCCGTTGTGGTTGCACCTACGGTACGGCCATCTGTATCGCTGAGGCACGCAAGCCTCCCCACCAACGGCAAGGTCCATGGTTCATGGGGGCGGGGGGGGGGGGGGGGGGGGGGGAGGATGGCCCTATAGAAATCGAAAGCTGGTTCGTGACCAAATAAATTTTGGCCAAATATTAAGAGATGTTTCCAATTTAATACTGATAGTATGTTAAGCCAAGCAGCGATGGAAAATTCAGTTAACCTTACATAATGATGCAATATTTCACTAGACATATGTTCGGGGTTACAGTGCGGGACCGTTGCTGTACACAACGGAGGAAGTCTATGGTGCACTTTCGCTTCCGCAACGAACTAGTTTCTTTTTTGGAGGGTGGGGGAGGGAGGGGTTGAATTGGTTACAATGTTGCTTTCATTTTTGTCTGTGTTGTATTACCCAAGAAACAAATAACTGCAACACCCAGTTTCCTATACAGATTTGCGAGAGGCGACTACCGGAAAGAGAAATACCCTCGAATATATTTCCTAATTGCCTGCCATCACTAGAAATTTCGATGCAGTTCCTCGAAAAACACCGAGACCTGTGATGAGTGGGATTAAAACCATCTTACCACTCTTTGACGTAGCAAGTGAAATACTTTCAGAAGAAGAGGTAAAGCAGTTAGTCCTAAGTACCAGACCAACAAGGCATCGATTGTACACGTTGAGACATAAAACGTTCCACATACACACAACAGATTTGTTTGTAGGACCAAGTGTTAAAGTGATCATGTGCATTCGCGCAGTAACTGAATATACTTCCTGTTGTATATCACATCGATCACAGACTAGATGTGCCTGTAGACGTACTCTTAGCTACTTCAAAATCGATAATAAGTAAATGAAATACAATAGCACATGTTTGCAGAAAAGGTAGAATATGAAAAGTCTTTAGTTTCTATAACAAAATATTTTATACTGAACCGCTGTCCATCCAGAAAACTCTAACAAGCTGAGTGGCTGGTTAGCTTCTGTTCCGGCGTGATGTCTGAACTTGTTGTTTCGCTATTTTATGCCATTTTCGTATATGCACTATGAACCGCATGACCACGTAATTTTGCTGCACGCATCTTACTGTCAACAATCGCAAATAATGCGATAGATATACAACCTTCTGAAGAGAGATTCTAAGTTCCCGAAACCAGTTAAGAAATTAAATTTCTTTTATACAACTATTTGTTGATTGAAACTTCCTGGCAGATTAAAACTGTGTGCCCGACCGAGACTCGAACTCGGGACCTTTGCCTTTTGCGGGCAAGTGCTCTACCAACTGAGCTACCGAATTTCGATTTGTACAACTACAGGGTGAATATGATTCAAATGGCACTGAGCACTATGGGACTTAACTTCTGAGGTCATCAGTCCCCTAGAACTTAGACCTACCTAAACCTAACTAACCTAAGGACATCACACACATCCATGCCCGAGCAGGATTCGAGCTTGCGACCGTAACGGTCGCGCGGTTCCAGACTGTAGCGCCTAGAACCGCTCGGCCACTACGGCCGGCCAGGATAAATAAAATACTAAACTAAAAATTGTTCCAGTCCGCTGATTATGAAAACAGTTTTAGGAATGATTTTCTTTGTAATAAGGAACAAACTGAAAGTTCATATTCACTCTCAAAATTCACAATTTCGAAGATCACCTGCTATAATTCTAATTCGCTGGAAACTAATTACTGAGACGGATGCTTCTACACTGAGCCGGACGTTGCTTCAGCCGATGTTGCACTAATTAAAAAGTCCAGAAAGAAAAATAATATAACTTTCATGTCACATTAATACTGCGTACTTCTCTGATTTGAGCACCACTGTACCATTCTTTAACATTATATTCTCTACTACAACGGCATAACAACTGCGTCTGCTTTACATTATGGAGATGCATGCAGCTCTTCAGAGTTCTTTGTCCGACAGTTTTTTAGTGACACATAGTGAAAAGTTCAGATTCAAATTTAGTTTTGTTTCGTGGTGCTTATTACATAAACTAATTCATTACAAGAGTTTATTAGAGTATGAAAGGAGGCTTCTTCTTGACTGCTTTTAGTCTGAACTTAACGAAGTACTTGGTAGCCACGTGGTAATATGAGTCGCATAATTATGTACATTTCTGAAAGCCGCAAAAGACAAATAACAACCTGAACAATAAAGTAACGAAATGTTAACTCAATTTCAAATGAGTGAAATGAACGATAACCAAACAAGTCGCCCGCTAAATAAATTCAAGTATATTCTTAGCGTTTTCCGTTCAAATAAAAAAAGTTCATTACTAAATTATTGACGGTTGGGTGGCTCTTTGACGTCTAATGTACTGGAAATAAAATTTTCTAATTTTTATTGTGAACAGAATTTGTCATTGGCTTTAAGTAGGTACATCATTTGTCTTAACTCTCTTTTATTCGTATAGTTACCAGTTATCGCTGCCGAATATTCTGCATATCACATAATATACATCATGTATGTTTGTGCCTGTGTGTGTTTGTGTGTGACTGTGTTTGTGTTCTATTTAACTGTAGCAATATAACAATAATGAAAATTCTGTACGGAAAAACTGTCGCGTTCTTGTTTACAAAAGACGAAGACAGTTGGCTGTTTTGCTTCAGACTGACTCAAGCCGAATAGAGAAATGGGCAAAAATCTAATTCCTAAGGAAATAACGGGGACAGGCGGAAATGAAGGTTTCATCCAAGATAAAGAAAGGAACAATGTTCTTCGTCAAGTGCAGGAGCAGTTCTACAGTTTTAAATGCCAGCGCGCCCAGAATCAGAGGAGCAATGTAAGGTAATTGAATTTCGCGCTCATTTCCCCTCCTCTGGCGGAGCTCGCCCGCCTGCAGAAGTCGTAATTACGTCGCATAACGGCCAACTTTATCCCACGGCGGCGCTGTTTGCAAGACCGTCATGGTTATTACTGCCGGCCCGCCGCCAACGAAACGGCAACTTTTACGTGATTTGTTTTCTGCTCTTAATTGTCCCATAAATCGCACCTTTCTCCACAACAGGCCTTCTCTCTCTCTTCCATTCACAGCTTGGATATTTGCAAGTCGTTATTGAATCAGAGTTAATTACTATAAGATTAGGTACTAGTGTCGGTTGTTAGATTAAACGTAAACTAATTTTATAGCTTCGTATATTGTCGGACACTTAAAAGTAATATTATCCAACAATGGTGCACGTCAGAGCATTGTTGAAGTGCTGGTTACTTACGGCGGAATAAATACCTGAATATGCTTCAGTGGCATTCTACAGTGATACCCATGTCTCAATTTTAGCTACTGCATTACACAGGAAGTTCATATACACAACATTTAGTTTATTTGGTTGTAACGGTAAGGATATTTTGGAAGTAACGCTAAATATCTCAGATTATACATGAGGAGGAACGTTTTGGATAAAAACGCTATGGAAACGAGTGTTCGAGTACGAACTTACCAATATTGTGCACAAGAAAACACTTATAAAGGACAAAAAATGTAATTGCTATAGGACTGCATGTTTTATTAAAGCGAATATACACAGCAAATTTTAAATAATCTTTTAGAATTTCACCACACACGTTTTAGCATTCATCTGCCTTGAAAATAATGTAAAGTGCATAGTAGAGGGTATTTTTGCTATGATGTGATTATTTCCCGTTCCAGTCTTGAACATTTTAGGACCGAAAGCCTACATAAGACGACATGTACGGGAAATGGGCTAGCCCTCAAATGTAAAAGCTTAGAGGTAAATGTTGCCATCTGGTGCTGGGTACGAGAGCGTTTGTTTCACCCCTAAACATCACATTAGGATATTTAGGGCCGAGACCAATGTCAATTTTGAAAGTTTCTGCACCCGGCAACAGATTCCAACATTCATTTCTTAAGTTTTTACATTTGAGAGTTAGCCCGTTTTTCCGCGCATGTCTTCATATTAAGTTAAGCTCCCCTCGTCGTTGTGTGGGATGTAACCAGGGGAACATTTTCGCAACGTAATACTGGTTCCTTTCCTCAAGATACCCAACAGAGTTTCAGGCAATGCAATTATCTAGGCATGTACATACTCAGTGAACTAGTCTACTGCAAGTCTCGAAATATGCCGTAGAATCCCCTCAACGTCTTCCTTGATCATAATAGCCAAGAATCGCAAATATGAGTATTTCTCAAGAATGTGTCACACCACTACTGCGTACTGTGTGATTCTTACGTACATTTGCCTACCCTCCGCCACTGATCTTGTCTACTCTCTATACAAGTGATTTTATTCATTCGGACCACTTGACATCCCGTCGGGTAGCTGTAGCTTAGCTTTTAATCTTAATGTTATTGAATGTCTAGGTAGACCACCTGGTGCAGTCAAAAGTTACCAGTATTCAGTCCACTTAAATACAACATTGACTTTATTTACACTACTGGCCATTAAAATTGCTACACCGCGAAGATGACGTGCTACAGATGCGAAATTTAACCGACAGGAAGAAGATGCTGTGATATGCAAATGATTAGCTTTTCAGAGCATTCACACAAGGTTGGCGTCGGTGGCGACACCTGCAACGTGCTGACATGAGGAAAGTTTCCAAACGATTTCTCATACACAAACAGCAGTTGGCCGGCGTTGCCTTGCGAAACGTTGTTGTGATTCCTCGTGTAAGGAGAAATGCCTAACACCACGTGTCCGACATTGATAAAGGTCGGATTGTAGCCTATCGCGATTGTGGATTATCGTATCACGACTTCGCTGCTCGCGTTGATCAATATCCAATGACTGTTACCATAATATGGAATCGGTGGGTTCAGGAGGGTAATACGGAACGCCGTGCTGGATCCCAACGGCCTCGTATCACTAGCACTCGAGATGACAGGCATCTTATCCGCATGGCTGTAACGGATCGTACAGCCACGTCTCGATCCCTGAGTCAACAGATGGGGACGTTTGCAAGACACCAACCATGTGCACGAACTGTTCGACGACGTTTGCAGTAGCATCGACTATCAGCTAGGAGACCATGGCTTCGGTTACCCTTGACGCTACATCACAGACAGAAGTGCCTGTGATGATGTACTCAACGACGAACCTGGGTGCACGAATGGCAAAACGTCATTTTTTCGGATGAATCCAGGTTCTGTTTACAGCAACATGATGGTCGCGTCCGTGTTTGGCGACATCACGGTGAACGCACATTGGAAGTGTGTATTCGTCGTCGCCATACTGGCGTATCACCCGGCGTGATGGTGTGGGGTGCCATTGATTACACTTCTCGGTCACCGCTTGTTCGCATTGACGTCATTTTCAACAGTGGACGTTACATTTCAGATGTGTTACGGCCCGTCGCTCTACCCTTCATTCGATCCCTGCGAAATCCTACATTTCAGCAGGATAATGCACGACCGCATGTTGCAGGTCCTGTGCGGGCCTTTCTGGATACAGAAAATGCTCGACTGCTGCCCTGGCCGTCACATTCTCCAGATATCTCACCAACTGAAAACGTCTGGTCAATGGTGGCCGCGCAACTGGCTCGTCACAATACGACAGTCACTACCCTTGATGAACTGTGGTATCGTATTGAAGCTGCATGGGCAGCTGTACCTGTACACGCCATCCAAGCTCTGTTTGACTCAATGCCCAGGTGTATCAAGGCAGTTATTACGGACGTAGGTGGTTGTTATGGGTATTGATTTCTCAGGTTCTAAGCATCCAGATTGTGTGAAAATGTAATCACATGTCAGTTCCAGTATAATATATTTGTCCAATGAATACCCGTTTATCATCTGCATTTCTTCTTGGTGTAGCAATTTTTTGGCCAGTAGTGTACATTTTCAGAAGAGAAGCAATTAATTACATCAAGCTGACTCAGCCACATCTACATCGAAATGCCTGGCAGATGATTCTTCGAACCACCTTCACAATAATACACTTATATCTTCCCGTGCGAGCTCTGATTTCCCTAATTTTATTATGACGATCGTTTTCCCCTATGTTTCTCGGCGTCAACAAAATATTTACTCATTCGGAGAAGAAAGTTGGTGATTGAAATTTCGTGATAAGATTCTGCCGCAACGAAAGGCGTCTTTGTTTTCATTGTGTCTATCCCAAATCCGGAATCATGTCCGTGACACTCTGTCCTCTACTTCGCGACAATATAAAACGTACTACGCTTCTTTGAACTTTCTCGATGTACTCCTTTAATCCTATCTGGGAA